>NC_060121.1:41973083-43201833 GCF_021461395.2 Schistocerca americana
CAGACACTTGTTGTCTTATGTAGGCTTTGCGGACGGCAGTTTCTTTGGCGCTTGGACCTGTTTGAGCCGTGCGCTGGATAACTGGTGCACGCACACTTTCAGCGGCAACTGTGCCCAGTGGCCGTGACGTCAGAGTTCAATGCGCTGGCCGCTCGCTCGCCAGTGGTGAGGGATGAGCAGTTATTTACAGATGCGCAAAGCGACGTTCGGAGTTTGACCTCTGCTGACACCATTTAAACGTCCGTGTCCAGCTGGTGAACCGAGCGGCGTGCGTGCATGCGGGAAGATTAGTGGAAGTAGGCGGTCAGTGCAGTCAACTGAAGAGGTCGCCAAATATCCGCCTCGCCTGCCTCGTTAAACGCAGGTTGTGCACCGCACAGAGTTCCAGTTCAATGGTACCGCGGCTGGCTGTCTGCCACTTGCAGCGTTTAGGCTGCAGGCTCACTCGGACCGACAACGGTCGCCAGATGCCCCCCCGATAACAGCGGCCGACGGCTTAGGGTCACAGTGCGGCCGATCTCCTTCGTAAGTTTCAGGGGGAACGACGTGGTTAGAATTTATGTTAACCGCCTAGAGCGGGATGGACGCGCTTGTAGACAAATGCTGCGTTACGGCTTTCGATAGTCAAACGATGCCGAATGCACGTAAATGAACTTATTTCTCTGTAGGAAAGGGCGTGGCGAGTACTGCACACTCTCTCTTCAGTCACTGTATTAGCCAGACAAGATTTGCAAATATAAGAGATGAAGAGAGAAAATTATTTATTTATTTCAAGTTTCTGCTACCAGTCATTTTTTATTTTATTTTATGCTTAATCTAACTTAATGCAACGCGTTTCGAACATGTTCTGTTCATTTTCAAGCGTTAATACATACATACATACATAGAGAAATGTTACTTAAAAATAAATAGTCTTAAACTAGATAGGTCTAGAACACTTTGTCCATTGTTTTTTAAATTTTTTTAATGTAGCTGCTGGTGTGGCATTTGAGGGGGGGGGGGGGGGGGAAAGGAGGGGGGCAGTGAATATCTAGAAGTCGAAATCAGTGATACCTTCTGCTGGTTTTCTTTTGTTGTTGACTATGTATATTACAGCAATTTCATCATCTTGCTGCTTCACTTGTATCACTGGTGTAATGGCGGAGCTGTTGATTGACATTACACTATTGCACATTATATTCTGTCACTGATTGCCACTGCACAAATTGCTTCGCACAAGATGACGGACTAGTCCGCGTTGCATTGTGTTAGGTTAAGCATAAAATAAAATAAAAAGTGACTGGTAGCAGAAACTGGAAATAAATAATTATCCCACACAGTCATGGTTCACAAACATAGCCATTATGGCTGAAAATAATTAAGAGAGAAAACTTCTGTTACTTACTCGAGTTGATTTGTGGTAACACTGAAGTACAAAATTACAAACACTCTTCGCCACTTTAAATAAATTTAACAAAAAAGACATGTGTCACTGACTGTCATTTGGCTTGTGTGTGAAACACAACCATAAATTTCAGAATAAGATACTCTGAACACCTAAAGCACTGAAAAGTGGAAACACGTACACCACACTGGTAAACCACCTCATATTGCAGAATCACAACCCTGGTGACATAGAAACAGCGGTAAGCAGTAACAATAATTATAACGTTTCATTTTTGACACAGTCACTTTTTATGACATTATCGTAACCTGTTTTGGCCCTCGTCACACGCAACAATAGGAAGAATAAAAAGCTTATATTAAGACATTAATAAAAGTACAAATATTTTCACTAGATCTATTTCTGAATACGGTAAACTGCTACTAAAACACATGCGGAGCATACCTGTGGGCAGAATCTGGTGAGCAAATATTTATGCGTTGTGAAACCGAACATACACTGTGGTAACAGAACTCAAGGGATACAAATATGTACCCGTAGCACCGCGCACACAAGGCACTTGTACTCAGGTGATTCACGTGAAGAAGTTTCCAGCAGTCAACAGACTCTGAACGCTGAATGGTGGTTGGAGCGACACGCATGGAACCTCTCATTTCGGAAACCGTAAGGCGACTCAATATTCCGAGATCCTCTGCTGCGTCGTCCGAACAAGACACAGCCGGGGCAAATGCAGCACAGGCCAAAGATGCGAGCTGGTGCCGGTGCCGTAGGGAGTCCAGCAGCGCCACGGGCGGCGCCGAGCACGGAGACACCGACTTGGCGTCGGCCAGTTGCCGGTCGAGTACAATTCGTCGACAACGGACAGAAGCCTGCTCGGAAGGTAGAAGAGCAGCTCTCGTCGAGTTGGTTGTAGATCATCGTCCAGGACCGACTTGGACAGCGAACGTCGTTCAGTGAACAGAAAGTTGTTGTAATTGCGCCGGCCGTTGTGACCGAGTGGTTCTAGGCGTTTCAGTCTGGAACCGCCCGACCGCTACAGTCGCATATTCGAATCCTGCCTCGGGCACGGATGTGTGTGATGTCCTTAGGTTAGTTAGGTTTAAGTAGTTCTAAGTTCTAGGGGACTGATCACCTCCAATGTTAAGTCCCATAGTGCTCAGAGCCATTTGAACCATTTTTTGTTGTAATTGCATTTGATATGTACTGTGAAGCCTACCTACGATTATTTGCACTTAGACATTGAGGGCTTTTTGTGTAATATTACATGCAGTGTTGCAGACTTAATCATTCGACAAGTCAGAAAGACAAATAATTTTTTTTAGCTCATTTGTGTGACTTTGTTCACTAATTTGCTGGAGTGTTGTACAGCCCTTTGTTCTCCTATCCTGTTACCTGACCCTGGGGGATAGGTGTGTAAATGTGACAGGGAGAAATTGTCTTAGCGGTATACTGCACCACAAGCCGTTCCACCAACTCACTGACTCTGCCTCCGCAGCAGTAGCGTCGAGGCCTTTACAAAATTGGCGACGAGGGTTTACAAGATCAAAAATGGTTCAAATGGCTCTGAGTACTATGGGACTTAACTTCTGAGGTCATCAGTGCCCTAGAACTTAGAACTACTTAAACCTAACTAACCTAAGGACATCACACACATCCATGCCCGAGGCAGGATTCGAACCTGCGACCGTAGCGGTTGCGCCGTTCCAGACTGTAGCGCCTAGAACCGCTCGGCCATCACGGCCGGCGTTTACAAGATCCTCAGTGTCAAGAGTGTGCCGAGAATGTCGAATTTCAGGCATTGCGTCTCACCACGGACGATGCAGTGGCGTACAGAGTTCTGCCAACGACCAAGGGCAACAGTGTTTGCGTAGAGTTGTCAGCTTTAACAGACGGTGACATTGCGTGATATAACCGCAGAAATCAATGTGGGACGTACGACGAACGCGTCCTGTAGGACAGTGCTTCGAAACTTGTCGTTAATGGGCTGTGGCAGCGGACGCCCGACGGGAGTGCCTCTGCTAACAGCACGACACCGCCCACAACACCTGTCCTGGGCCAGTGAACTTACCGGTTGTGCCCTAGACGACTGGCAAACCGTGTCCTGATCACATGAGTCCCGATTTCAGTTGGTGAGAGATGATGACAGGGTTCGAATGTGGCGCAGACACCACGAAGGTGTGGACCCAAGACACTGTTCAAGCTGGTGGTGTCTCCATAATGGTGTGGGCTACGTTTATATGTGACGGAGTGGGTCCTCTGGTCCAACCGAACCGATCGGGTTATGTTGGCTACTTGGTGACATTCATGATCTTCATCTTCCCAAAAACCGATGGATTTTTTATGGGTGACAGTAAGCCATGTCACCGGGCCACAGTTGGCCGCATTTGGTTTGGAGAAGCTTCTGGACAATTCGAACCAATGATTTGGCCACCTAGATCGCACGTCACGAATCCTATCGATCATTTATGGTACATAATCGAGAGGCCAGTTCGTGAACAATATCGTGCACCAGCAACACATTCGCGGTTATGGACGCCTAGAGAGACAGCATAGCGTAATGTTTCTGCAAGGGACTTCCAACGACTTAGTCTATGTGATTGCCGTAAGCTTAGTGACAACAGTGCATCCCAATTTAAGTTATACAATATAGCACTGAATATGGTCACTCAGTGACAGAAAATCGATCTTGCAATAGTAAAAAATATACGACCAATGCTGTCTCTTTTTTCAAGTATACCTGTTACCTGGTCGTAGTGCACAAGACAACATGGAGTCGCCAATCAATCTCTTGTTCAGTTTCAGAAACTGGTGTCAGCAGTTTCTTCCCTCACGCAAGCACAAGCAACTCAGCAGCAGAGGGCGCTAAAAGGTATAGAAGCAGTTCAGATACCGCCATCGCACTTCAAACAGTTCGATAAAGCGAAGGAAACATGGGCAGAATACGAAACACGGCTGCATCAGCATTTCAACACCAACGAATAACAGCTGAATCACGATGTGCATTTTTCTTTTCATGTGCAGGAGTGTACACCGACCGCCTACTAGTGAAATTGTTTTAAACCTTGCCCTCATTACAAGATCAGACGAATTTTTTTGAGAGTCAAATAGACGTTGCTGCTGTACGGTATAAATTTTGTGGTGATCAGTCCTACAAAGAATGGACTGCAGAATTGCAGGGCGCGAGTGGGGACAGTAAATTCAGTTGTGTCTATGGCGCAATGCTTCGCGATGCTGTTACTCAGTATGTATCAGATTAAAGATTGAAGGCCGAAATTCTAAAGCATCGCAAACCTGGACTCAGTGAAGTGCTTAAAGTTGTCGACGCACGCGAAGTTAAAGACTTAGCCGAGCAAGGTTTCTGTCTGCCAGTTATCGCTTCACTTGAGACGAACAACCCGTGCCCCAGCACTCGCAAGTCAGCATCGTGTAAAGTAGGCCGAACACACTACACACACCGCTTCCCGTGCCGGCGCGGCGCTAATTACACAGACCCAGCTGCACCCAAAGCGAAGCCGTGTGTAAAATGCTGTGTCACCGATGAACGAAAGAATTGCTTCTTTAGAAAAGCTGAATGCAATTTTTGTCGTCGTACGGGACATACAAAACCGCTCTGCCTGCAAAAGGCTAGCAAGCCCACCTCTGTTTCACGCAGGAATGGTGCAAAGCAGGAATGGATGGAAATGTACGTGATTTCATGTTCAGATTCTGCGCCTCCTCCTGCTCAAAAATGAAGCGAGCGAACACGCAGAAAATGCGCACACAAGCGTTTAATGCGATTACCAAGCACATCAACAAGGCTCTTCCAATTTCGAAGTTCAAAAAGGTGCTCTAGTGCGTAGATGGAAATAGGAAACAGTTTTCCACAACACAGAATGGACAATTGTATTCAGAGATCACACTGAAAACTTTGGATTACATAACAAAGTGTAACCAGTCGGTGCCTTTTCAACTAGATACTTGATCTTCTGTCACGTTGCATGACCTAGACACACATGAAAAACTTGGCCAAGCACCTTCTCAAACATTAAGTCTGCATCTCACCGCTTATAACGGCGACATGGCTCGTCTCGCTTACCTGCAAAATACAAAAGCAGCACGACTAAGGAAGTCCCTTTCACTATAGTCCGTTCATACACGAGACCAAATATTTTCGCGACGAATGCATTAGATTCTTTCGGATCAGGCATACCGAGCCTTTTGCTCTCATTTAAGTATATGGCCGAAAGAATTAGCCTTCAGGAATTGTGAAACGGACCCTTTCGTCAAGGACCGCGTGCCACAAAGGGCGCAGATTCGACACGAGATGGGGAAACTCGCAGGCGTCTAATGTCTATTGAGCCCTAAGCGCTGTAGTGTGCGAGTGAGATAGACGAGAACCTACGTCATAGGGAAACCCAGAAGAAGGCTTTTGTGGCCGAGGAGACGTAGCAGTGTTAAATATGGTGGACCTAAGATCGGCCATAAAGGGAAACGTTTATGAAAACTATTTAAACCTGCAGTAATGCAGGGAATCAAGCCACAGTAATTTTAATCTGACATTCTCCATAAAATTTCATGGTGATGCAAATAAAACTTGAATATTGATCACATCTGTAATAGCTTACGATTTACTGTTAAAATGAAATTAACAAGTTTTGTAACAAAGACCTGAATGCTAGAATCTGAACGCTTAGGTCGATCTTAACGATCGACATTTCATATATAAGCGCATCATTAAAGTGACAAATGGTTTAAATATAAACTCTGTAACTTTACTTATATAAAAGATACAGTAAATGTAAATTCTCAGTATTTTCAGTTAAGCATCAGATCATCATTTTCTCCACACAAAACACATTGAACGATGACAGCATGCCACCTTATTGAATCATTAGGTAATAGAATATTTGTTGTGAAGTTTAGTGCATAATAGTAACTTTTGTTCTTTATTTTTTATGTGGAAGCAC
Source organism: Schistocerca americana (assembly GCF_021461395.2). Lineage (NCBI taxonomy): Eukaryota > Metazoa > Arthropoda > Insecta > Orthoptera > Acrididae > Schistocerca > Schistocerca americana. The sequence goes on from NC_060121.1 coordinate 41,979,414, forward strand.
ATTGGTGCAAAGTTACTGGCCGTGGCATTCAAAGCTAAGAAGGAAATTGTATTGCTTTTATGTAAAAGAATTTAAGGTTTATTATGTAATGGATATTATCGTTACTTCATTTCGAACGTGAAAGTGGTCAAGCTTTGATTATTTAAATATGTTAAAATGTAAAGTAATGTGGAGTAAGCTGTAGCCGATCAGATTGACGGCTTCAGGAAAGGGAACTGCGCTAGTCAGTTGAGCGAAGATGTTCGGCGCGCAGGAAACGCGGTCGGGGAAGGGCAGAGGGCATTTCTGATCGACACACCAAAGGGGACGGTTCGGACGGAGAAGCGAAAACAGACAGTTCGGCTTGAGACACCAAAGTGAACAGTACTGGTGGAAACGCGAAAGCGGACGGTCGGTCTTTAGGCAGCTAGGAAGTGAAGCGACTTAGAAAATATCGCTTTGTGTGGTATCGCGGGACTTAGTCTCTGAGCGGTGTGCAGCCGCGCGCCTGGTGTGAACTCTAACTTTTCGCGATGAGATTGTGAATAATCGAACTGTGTCAAATTCATACGCGCTCTAGTGTAATAGTAGCTCTAAATAAGACCGCTTTCGCTAGTAGTTTGCTTGCTGAATAAATATTATTCTTACCAAATCGCAACTGTGCGGCCTACATCATTTATCGGTCGTTAATTTAGTTCCCGATATTACTATTACTGTTATTATATGTCATATTAACTTCATACAATTTCGCAAACTTGCCAACAGCCAGACAATTTAACCAAAGTGTCACAAGTGTCTAATTTAGGGCGTGTAATGTGACACATGCGGTTCAACCCCTAGACGAGTTTGAGTAAAGAAATTTTGACGAAGAGGAACTGCGTGCTAGGCCGACCGTTGTGGCCGCGTGGTTCTAGGCACTGCAGTCCGGAACCGCGCGACTGTTACGGTCGCAGGTTCGAATCCTGCCTCGGGCATGGATGTGTGTGATGTCCTTAGTTCAGTTAGGTTTAAGTAGTTCTAAGTTCTAGGGGACAGATGACCTCAGACGTTAAGTCCCATAGTGCTCAGAGCCATTTGAACTGCATGCTAGCCCGAACATCTTTGGGATGTTAGCTCGCAAGGACAATGTGGATGCGATTGATATGAAATCTTCCTACGCCACAATTCAACAACCCTGTGACAAGTATGAGCATTTGTTCGACGGTACTCCATGATGCGCAAAAGATTTTCACGCTCACATTACGCTGAAAACTAATGGGCGACCCAGATTTTGCCACGCACGCCTTGTGCCGCATGAATTACGCGACGACGTAGCTATAGAAGTTCAGAGACTGAAATCCGTTGGTGTTTTAAAACCTATTTCATAAAGTCAGTCGCCATCACCCTTGGTCGTCATTCGTAAGCCAAATAGGAAGATTCGACTTTGTATGGATTTAAAACGCACGGTAAATTCATATACTGTCATTGATTGCTACCTGCTCCCACGTATAGGGGAAACATTGGATCTTCTAGCGGGAGGACAGTTCTCAAAAATTGATCTTTCAGAAGCCTATCTTCAGTTGCAGTTGGACGAAGAGACAGAGCGAATTTGCGTTGTGAATACTCATGTCGGATAGGTGAATATCAACGTCTAACTTACGGAAGTGTTTCCGCGCTTGCGTAGTTTTAAAAATTTCTGAAACTAGTAACGTCCAAGGTGCCTTCTTAGTTTAATTATCTTGACGTCTCCAGACAAACACCGGAACAACATCTTAAAAATTAGGACTTTTTCAAGTTTTAATCGAGAAGAGCCTCAATCGTAACTCGTAGAAATGTTGTTCTTTCAACACAATTATTGAATACTCAGGACGTATCACCGACGCCAAAGGCGCTCGTCCTTTGCAAGCAATTCAGCACTTGCCATCTCCTAAGAATTTACGTGAACTGCAAGCTGTTCTAGGAAAACTGACTTACTACATAAAGTTCATGGGTAATGAACCGTCTCAGTCGTAAAAATGTTCCGTTACATCGGACAAAAGGCTGTGACCAAGGTTTTCAAGGGCTGGAAAATTGATTGCTTCGTCAACCTTGCCGTATGGACTACAGTCCGCTCAAACCACCCGTGCTTGTAGTCGATGTCTCGTCCCATGGCATCGGGACTGTTTGTTTATCGACTGTCGGCTTGAGCACTTGGTTCTCCTACCTGTTCTGTCGGAGCTGTTGGTCGGATAACATCTACAGCCGTCCGTATTGGGAGGATCAAGGACGGTGGGAATGCTTTCCCAGCAGCCGATAATGGATCAAGCGGCTCGAGGTAATAATGTCTCCAAAACTTGCAGAGGACTTTCAGACGGCTTTACATCTGCACAAATACTCAACAAGGCAGTCTACAACGCAAGGCGGAGGGTACATCGTAACAAATGTCAATTCTCTTTGCTGTTCTATTCGCATACTGAACGAGAGAGAAGCCACTGTGCACCCGTCTGTATAAACTAAACTCTTCCCGAACAGGCCATGAAGGCCGAACCGTACCGACAGGCCGCCGTGTCATCCTCAACCCGCAGGCGTCGCTGGATGCTGATATGGAGGGGTACGTGGGCAGCACACCGCTCTCCCGGCCGTATGTCGGGTTACGAGACCGGAGCCGCCACTTTTCAGTCAAGTAGCTCTTGAGGTTGGCTCACAAGGGCTGGGTGCACCCCGCTTGCAAACAGCGCTCGCAGACCGGATGGTCACCAATCCGAGGTACACGTCTCTGTACGTGGACTAATCTCCCTTACTTTTTCCTCACCATCCCTATGCGAAATACAGGTCAGTGGTAACGAAACTGCCGCAGACCTCTTCTTAGCCGAAGGAATTTCGCCACAATTACGTCGTCTTTCTTCCACGGATTCCCTTCACACTAGAGCACCAGGTCAGAGGGATGTAACTTTAGCCTTTAGCTTTCACTTTAATTGTTACTGAAAAGACTGTTGCTGCAGTAAGGAAATTAGAGAAGAAAGAGTTAAAGAAAATTCGTAAAATTAGCCTTTAACACCCTGTCGACGACGTATTAATTAGAGACGGAACACGATCTCGGGTGGGACAAAGATGGGAGAACGAAGTGGAGCGTGTCCCTTTGAAAACAGTCGCCTTGGTAACCACCTTTATCGTTTAGGAAAAGCGTGTAAGACCAGCAGTAGTATTAATTTCGAATCTATTTCGACTGTTTCTTGTCTCGTCAACACCGAAAGCCTCGACAGACTCTACAGTGCATGGAGAACCATAGAATTGCGCTCCTGGGTGTGAGGAGCCCAGTCCCTTATAAAGAACACCGATGCCAATTTTTGAGACGTCGTTCGCTTTCCCCTCTATTGTTATGGGAGTGACAAGTGATAGAGGATGCGTCGCGATTTTTGCAGTGTATGACTTACGAGAGCAACGGTGCGACATGAAATTTTGTGTGGAAGTGAAATGCACATAAAGAAGACGTAAAAGCTGGTCACCTCGGTGTTGGAATACTGGCCGAGCGCTCCGAACAAGTCAAAAATACAAACAAAGTGAATAAATTCTGGAAACAATTTGTACGCTCTAGGCAGGTCGCACTGCGACTAGTTCGTCCGAAGGGTGCTGAACGACGAAAAAATGAAGAGACTTCGTGGATCTCCAACACTAGGGCACAAATACCTGTAGTTTTAATGGAGCTTCAACACTGGAGTAAGCTGTAATTTGAAGTCATGCCATGAAGAGTGTCTCTGTATGTTCCTCAGCAGACAGCAGTGTTGAAAGCAGAAGAGTCTGCTTTCGAGTCTGTGTGTCGCATACAGTGTTCATCTGTTTGGCAGATAGGCAGCAGCGTGCTCTAACAACCCTACCACAACAAAGGTCAAAAATTAATTATGATTGTAGTGTAGCTCACGCTGTAAATATTTCATTTTTTGACAACACAAAGTTATATTATGTGGCAGGTGTCATTAGAGCACAGTTAATAAAGTCAGTTGTTGAAATAATGGATAATCTAGGCACATATCTTTTCGTGTTTCCCACGCTGGCCTCGTTGTGAACTCATGGCTCAATCGTCGACAATCTAGGTAGTGATGATTTCAAGCTCGGATGCAAAGAGGCCTAGGTGTTTTTCTGCGATATTCAAAATTTTTGTAGATGTGTTTCATAAACCATTCGTGAATATTAAACTTTTGCAAGTTGGGACAATGGTGATGTATAAAAGTAATCAGCACTCCTAATTTAAGTTACATTTCTTTTTTATTACTTGTGTTGCAATATCACGTAAGTCACTCCAAAACATCACTTCACAATATGAAACATACTTGAAAATATCTTCCTCACTGTTAAAGTTCACATTTCATAAACTGACTACAATTTGCGTCTTTTTAACATGACGACCAAAGCTTGACTCTCCAATAACCGCTTACGCGCCCAAAATTCAAAGTTACAAGTACGTCAAAGATCATAGTGACAAAAGAAAGAATACACATAAGAATAATATCATTGCAATATATACATATCGATGTATCGAAGTACCTCTACATTAATGAAATCAAATCTGAATGTTGTCACAGAAATATGTTAACTATTTTACAGAAACACAGTAGAATATTGCTGGTATCGAGAGGTTGAGGTGAGGTGCCGTAGTGGTTACGTAATTCAAGTACCATTACAGTGCGCCCGTGCAAGAAGTGTCTTTGCCTTCCATTGATGTTTCTATACTTCGCCATTTATTTGTGTTTTTCTTCAGTTGTCGTCTATTAAGACGGCCAACTACGTCACGATGAATAATGTAGGACAAGTTTTTCACTGCTAATAGTACAGTACTACATATACTACATATGCGTCGCACAGTAACGTGAGGCGTGTCGTTATTTAGTGCTTAAGTAGCACAGTGAAAAAAATGTGGTCAGTGTCGACGAAGCCATTCCCGGCAATAGTAGTAATTTCAAATCTATTTCGACGGTTTCTCGAGTCGTCTAGGTCAGCACAGACTCTACAGAAGCATTATTTTGCTCCTCGGTAAAGGGCCATCATGCAGGCCATGACGAAACTGTAACGCCAACTGAGGCGTGGCGTGGTGTGTTGCGAAATGCGGCCCCGCCCTCAGGTGCGGTTCGCACTCAGGCGATGCGATACTCGGCGCGACTCGCGACGGCAGAGCACGCGGCGACGCAGCGGCAGCCGCCTAGCTCGGCTGACTGGCTGGCTGGCTGGCTGTCTGCTTGGCTGGCTGGCTGGCTGGCTGTTTGGCTGGCTGACTGGATGTTTGGCTGACTGGCTGTTTGGCTGGCTAACTGGCTGGCCGGCCAGCTGGCTGGCGGACCGGCTGGCTGGCTGGCTCACGCGGGGGCGACGCAGCCGAGTGCCGGTAGCTCCGCGCAACTTGTGTCGCACGGTAAACGGCGAGGGAAATTTTAAGCCTTGCTATGCCAAAAAATTGAAGCAAACCTACATCCATCTCTGTTGTTAGATTGTTAGTTTCTCAGTAAAACTTCTACTTTTAGCTTTATAAACAACGAAAAAACACTGTTTTGAGATTTGCGCATGCTCTCCGCTATGCAGTTTTTCTCAATCGATTTTGAGGAACCTATTCGGATGAAAAAAAGATATTTCCCCATCTTATATTCTGACCTCACCGTTTTTTTTTTCGCCATCCGGGCTGGCCGAGCGGTTCTAGGCGTTACAGTCTGGAACTGCGCAACCGCTGCGGTCGCAGGTTCGAATCCCACCTCAGGCATGGATGTGTGTGATGTCCTTAGGTTAGTTAGGTTTAAGTAGTTCTAAGTTCTAGGGGACTGCTGACCTCAGCAGTTAAGTCCCATAGTGCTCAGAGCCATTTGAACCTTTTTTTTTCGGTATGGCCCACAGTTTTGTGGCACTTCACAAATAAGTAAACCGCCCAATTTAACAAAATCATCAACGGAAACTGTGGAATTTACCGTGTTGAATTTAAATTGACGGAAAGAACGTATTCAATTAACAATACGTTAACTTATGTTCTGAGTAGTTGGCCGATTACATCGCTGATGTCAAAGCTTAAGTCAGCTGTATAAAAAAGTTTGTAATATCTATGCCGTTCCTTATCTATATAAACGATTTAGAAGACAATCTTAGTACTCGTCTTAGGTTGTTTGCAGATGATGCTGTCCTAGTAAAGCCATCAGAAGACCAAAACAAATTACAAAACGATTTAGAAATGATATCTGTATGGTGCAAAAATTGGCAGTAGAGCCTAAATAATGAAAAGTGCTAAAATGCGTGCGTTAAACTTCCGTTACACGATAAATTATTCAATTGCAAAGGCGGTAAATTCGACTAGATACTTACGGATTACAATTAGGAGCAACTTGAATTGGAAACAACCCATAGAAAATGTTGTGGGGAAGTCGATCCACAAACTTCGTTTCATTGGCAGATTTACTAGACTGCCTACACTACGCTTTTTGTCGTCTTTTAGAGCAGGGCTACTGCTGCGCGGTGTGGGATCCTTACCAGGAACGATTAATGGAGAGCATCTAGAAAGTTCAAAGAAGAGCATCACGTTTTGTACTATCCCGAAATTGGCGAAAGAATGTCACGGACGTGATAGAGGATTTCGGGTGGACACCACTGAAACAAAGACGTTTTACGTTGCGCCGGAATCTTCTCACGAAATGTGAGGCATCAACTTCCTCTTCCGAATGCGAAAATAGTTTCTTGACGCCGACCTACACAGGCAGAAACGTACCATCAAAATAAAATAAGGGAAAGCGGCGCTCGCACGCAAAGATGTAGGTGTTCGTTTTTTCCGCCCACTGTTTGAGGTTGGAGTTCAAAATGGCTCTGAGCTCATCAGTCCCCTAGAACTTAGAACTACTTAAACCTAACTAACCGAAGGACAGCACGCACATCCATACCCGAGGCAGGATTCGAACCTGCGACCGTAGCGGTTACGCGGTTCCAGACTGTAGGGCCTAGAACCGCTCGGCCAGCCCGGCCGGCCTATGAGGTTGGAGTAATAGAGAATTATTGTGAAGGTGATTCGATGAACCATCTGCGAGGCGCGTAAGTGTGATTTCCAGAGTAGCCGTGTAGCTGTAGGTATAGATGGTCATGTGCGTCCGAAGACGAGTTGACCTCATGTACGGTTTGGTTATAATGAAAGTTCCTCTACTTGAGCCAGCGTAGACAGAAAACCATTTACCGTATGGGTACCAGACATTATGGGAATGATGTTCAACCTGTGCGCTGCAAGATTTGCGTTAGTGTCACGACTTGCCGTTAAGCGCCGGTTCTCGTACACCGACTTGGGGTTGGGACACGAGCGTCTGTTGGAGACAGGCAACATAGGCCTGGACAAGGTGAGCAGGGCCTTACTCGTTAAACTGCTTTATCAAAGCAACGGCCACAGTGCTGCTGCCCTTCGCCAGTATCGACGCATTAAGGGAACGTGGGCAGGCCCTCTATCCGCACCGTCTTTCACGTACGTGATTCGGAAGTTTGAACTAACTGGCGAGTTTGGAATTGCTTCTGGGAGAGGCCGACGGCCAGTTGCGTGGCAGATTGTTGGCGAAGTCAATGTTGCCGCGACTGAGAGTACCGGACGCAATATGCAGCCTGCAAGCGGCGCGCGAGCTGTGCCGCGACAGCTGAACACCTCGTGGTCCACCGTTCGAAGAGTACTGCGAACAATTGCGAAGTGGGGCCAGGACAATCTTCCAGGCTGTCGTGCATGCTGATAGTCGTCACACCGAGAAATGTCGTAATGTGGAATGTGAACATGGTACGCAAATAACAAACGTTACCGTCTCACATGGACATTAAAGTGCGTTTCTTTCAATGGTTTATTCGTTATTTCTCTTCCACCTGTTCTTACAAATGTTTTGTTTCTCATAGGGGCCTCTCAAGCAGCGAAAGTTTAATTGCAGCTACCCTACTCTCTCTCCCTCACACACACACACAAACACATTTTTATTGATAACTGAGAACAGTGGCCTGAACAAAATTACATCAGCATTTACTTCAATTGCAGGCTATTCCTATTACGAGTGGTATGTTTTTAGGTTGGTTAGCACCATCAAGTAAGCCATTAATGTTTATTTTCCTGTGGCTAGCAAGTCAGGTACTGAAGTGTGGGCACAAAACGGTTAGTCTATACTGACAGCATAATCCACTTCGCCTTGCACTTACGACTGTGCGGAAAACATCAGGTAGCAAATTATGTGGTGTGTTTTCAGGAAGGCTGCTAGATACATTGAAAAATCAACTTACACACTGAAGTGGATACATATTAAGCGACGAATGATCACAATATCTGTACATATACAACTGACATCAAGTATATATTCGTTTGATTTAACCCCACAAAAAGCCAATGTACTTCAGTTATTGCATAATTATCGAACTATGGCAGTCGGCATTGTAATCAGTCAGTTACTTTTAAAGTTAAAACTGAATATGTTTCTTTACGTCACTTTAAAATAAGGTGTTGTAACTCATTGTATTTGCATAATTTCCAAAGTTCTCTTATTAAACTCTGAGAAACCCGTCAATAAACGGTATTTTGCATCTACGAGTGCTCATGTTAAGTTGCTGTTTGCGTTTAAAAGATTTTATTATAATCCTAGTACAATTATTGTGAGGCGTTTTATCAACGTGTAGTAGACAACGCAATCAAAAGCTGTGGGGAGAAAAGTTTCTGGAGGAAATGTTTCAGAGTGAAGACAAAAAGTCTTCTCGTTATAATGTGTTATCAGTAGACGAATATGCGGATTTGGTTAAATAAGTAGAAGGCGCGGAAAAGTTGGAAAAAAGAACATCATTACAAACAAGAAGACTGAAACGATTTGCTGTTTTGAAAATTGGTGGTGTGAAAAAACTCATTGCACTGTGTGAAGGATGTATAAAATACTTTGTTCCAGCTGATGAACTTTATGATGTGATTGATGCTGCTCATGTAGCAGTTGGTTCTGTTGGTCGCGACAGGATGTTAGCCGAGACATCAAAAAATAAGCCAAAATCACAAAGGAAATGATTTGCCTCTATCTATCAATGTGCGATGATTGTCAACAAAAGAAGACAAAAAAAGAAAAGAGGGCTAGTTTCAAAGGCAATTCTCCATTCGGAAAATGAATAGCAGATGCCAAGTCGATTTGGCTGATTTCCAAACACAACCAGACGGGAATTTAAAATTCATTTCTTCTCCTTCGTGCGTTAACATCAAAAAGGGCTGAAGAAGTGGCTTATCGTTTCAATGACATATTCTTAACTGTAGGGGCGCCGAGTATCCTTCAGTCTGATAATGGCAGAGAATTTGTCAATAATATTATAAGTGAACTCGAAAAGCTTTGGTCAGAACTGAAAATTGTGCTTGGAAAACCAAGACACAGACCAAGTCATGGTGCCGTTGAACGTGCCAACGAAAACATTGAAAATATGACAAGTTCTTGGTTAAAGGACAATTCGACGAAGTAGTCAGAAGGATTAAGGTATGTCCAATTCGTGAAAAATCGAGCTTACCACTCTGACATAAAACAATTACCTGAACAAGCATTATACGGGAACCCACTTAGAGCAGGACTTTCCACTTCCTCGTTGTCTCAAGACATCATAAATGATATTCAGAATGAAGATAGCCTAAAGAAGGCAATCGAAGATGACAGCAATACTGAACAGTAGGAAGACAATGATGATGATAACATTTTGAAAATTGACACAAACGACATTCAAAATGGTAGAAAAATTGCGACAGAAAATTTAAAAAGCAAGCTAAACGAATGAAAGCTTCCTGTGACAAATCCCATCCACCAGCTCACATTGGAGACAACGTAACCATACCTACTCCAGATGTAGATAAAGGCAGAGGTGACCTTCGAAACATAATTGGAGTAATACTTTAAGAGACTGATGAGAGACTCTACAAAGTTGGCACCAAACATGGCGAACTTCAAAAACATTATTGCAGGTATAATTTTATTGAAATTTTCCATAATTGTTTGTAATAGAATATTAATATTTGTTTTAACTTTTTAATAATTTTTTTAGAACTGATTTTGACGACTGTATTCAGAAGTTTTTAGATGTTGGGGATATTAATCAGGATATTGAAATATCTTTAAGAACTGCAGCCACAAAACATTCTGTTGCATCAGGGCAAGGCTTCGTGAAATGCAGTTGCATGAAATACTGTACAACAAACAAATGCAAAGGAAAACAGAATACTGTGCAGTTCTGAGTGCCACCAAAGTAAACATTGCAAAAATCAGTAAATAGGCAAATTGCAGATAAGGTGATTTATGAGGATGGATATATGTAAGTTGATCTAGTGATAATTGTGAAATTACTGATTACTTAATAAATAACTTTAATGAATCATATTGACTATGTTATTTCTATTCCTTTATTCAGTTTACTTTGAAAAGTTTATAGAAGATACAGAGTAGGTGAAATTAATTCCGACTAGGACGTATCCACGTAAGCATGTAAATTCTAACTAGGATAAACCGATTCGACCTAGGCTAAACTGTTTTATCCCATCGGTAACAGGATGAACAAGTTTGACCACCGCAGATCACGCAAGGGTGCTACGTGATCTGGGGTACCGCACTAGGTGGTCTTACAAAAAATAATTTTTTCACGGTGGCATTTTTAACTTCGTTCACACATATTCAGCGAGTAACCACATTGTGAAGAATAGCAGCAGGAGTAGTAACAAGTGTAAACTTTGTGTACTGCTTTCTCAGAGTTGTTAAAACTAGTTGCTCCAAAAAACGGGAGCTGCCTGAACTCATTGTGTAAAATTCGTTCATTTTTCGTGTTGCGAAACCTCATGAATGACCACGAGCGATATCTGATATTTAATGGCACCCAGTACTTCCTTTTGTTTTTCAGTTTTTCGAGCTTTAAATAATGATAGCTACAATACTCTGCAGAGGTCACGATTGCAACTGGAAGTGAGACAGAAACGTGATTCGTGTTGTCCTGTCGCTTGTCGTACGGGGAGCCGCATAGCATATCGTGTCAGCCTAGTGCACCGTGTCGCGTAAGTGTGAACCTCAGGTTTGTAGGTAGCGGTGCACCTGTGTTCTGGCACGAAACCACCTCGCCGTAGTCTCCGGGATTGTTACGTCTCAGCGACTCGTCTTATTTTGTCTCGCTCTTTCCTGCGGTTGTATCCCACCTGTAAGGATGGTGGGGTGTGGAGGGGGACGGGGGAAATTGCCTGCGGCCTCGCGCGTCGCAACGATACGCTGCCGAGTTGTATTGACGCGAAATCTGTCGGAGCGCTCCGAGGACCATGTTTCTTACACAAGCCCTACAGTCTACACTGACGGGCTGATCGGCATCTACAGACACATCCATATTCTGCAAACTACTGTGAAGAGCGTGACAGAGGGCACTTTACATCGTACCACATGTTATTTATTTGTTGATTTACTTAATGTGGCAATATTAAGAACATCGAGCCCCATCTTGAGCCTACTCAGACATTCTACATATTGTCCATTATATGAATTACGATAAGCATGCATGTTGTAACATCAACAGAAAAATTAAACTTTTATCTACGTCCAATGACGCGTTTTCAGAAACAGGAGACAGTTTTTTGCAGTCACTGATGAAATTACGTTTTGTGCTTTTTTTAAAACCGATATCTAGCGTTCTGTGTGTGCTCCCTTGCTCTTCTGGCTTAGGCATCGGAGCGAACTGCAGAACACACGCCGTGGCTCTGTTCGGTTGTTTTATTGTTCGTGAATTTTAGATGAAGGCAATTAGTCGAGGAGCACACGCACTGACGTAGACACTGTATATAGCGCCCCATATCTGAGAATCTGTTAAAAATATGGTAACTTGTATTTTCCGTGTAACTGATATATGCTTTGTAGTTAACCCATACGTGGATCCAATCAACATTCTTATGTTTTAAACGTTTAAGAGCAAAAGATGTTGCGACATTATCATTAATATTTTTTGTGACATTATCATTAATATTATATTTATTCTTTAATAGATATTTTTTGTTCACACGGACGCTACGATCTAATGTACATTATTATAAAACGTTTAGTAGTTACTGTACTGCAGAAACAGAAGGAAAAACACAATTTCCATTCGTTCTCCAGAAGTACAACAGTTAAAGCCTGTTACTGGGAGGTAGATTTCAACTATGAGCGCTAGCGGCAACGGACATGGGAGAAAGAGGATGTGATAAAACACATGTAGTGTAGACGTAGGAAAAGAAAGTGATGTGACTGACTGAGTAATGAGAACAGAAAGAAGCGCGCAAATGGAAGAAGGTGGTAGCATTTGCTTTACTGTCTGACAGGGTTAAAAACTGGCCGTGTACGTCACGAAGGTGGCACAAGGAAGTGTTGCAGCTTGTTCTTAAAACCGACAGGGCGTGTGTTAAGGTTCGTCCCCGTCCCATTCCTGTGAGCAGCACCGGCAGAGTGACTGCTGTACGCGCTGGCAGTAGTCTCGCCATCTCTCCACCGTCTCCACTGGAGGACTGGGCTTTTACGTGTTATGCAACAACAACAGCGTGGAGTATTTGTCTCACACCCCATCTTGACGAACAGATTGTTATGTCTAAAACGGTCAAAAAATACTGCTCGCATACCTAAGGAACTATTAACTGTTTCTGGCGGATTACTAATTCGCGACTGTGTCTCGACTTCGACCCCTGTCCTTACGCTGTGACAAAATAGAAAAAGGCGTATAGCATTCTTGGGTTGGGAGGCTAACAAGGGAATCTCCCCATCGTACCCCCCTCAGATTTAGTTTTAAGTTGACACAGTGGATAGGCCTTGAAAAACTGAACACAGATCAATAGAGAAAAAAGGAAGAGGTTGTGTGGAACTATGAAAAAGAAAAAAAGCAAAATATACAAACTGAGTGGTCCATGTGCAAGATAAGTAACATCAAGGATAGTGTGAGCTCAGGAGCGCTGTGGTCTCGTGGTTAGCGTGAGCAGCTGCGAAACGACAGGTCCTTAGTTCAAGTCTTCCCTCGATTGAATATCTTAATTTTTTATTTTCAGACAATTATTATCTGTATGGACCTGGAGGAGCAGGAGTGTCTTGAAAGGAGGATATAAGATGAACATCAACAAAAACAAAACGAGGTTATGGAATGTAGTCGAATTAAGTCGGGTGACGCTGAGGGAATTAGATTAGGAAATGGGACACTTAAAGCTGTAAAGGAGTTTTGCTATTTGGGGAGCAAAATAACTGATGATGATGGAAGTAGAGAAGATATAAAATGTAGACTGGCAATGGCAAGGAAAGCGTTTCTGAAGAAGAGAAATTTGTTACCATCGAGTATAGGTTTAAGTGTCAGGAAGTCGTTTCTGAAAGTATTTGTATGGAAGTGAAACATGGACGATAAATAGTTTGGACAAGAAGGGAATAGAAGCTTTCGAAATGTGGTGTTACAGAAGAATGCTGAAGAATAGATGGGTAGATCACATAACTAATGAGGAGGTATTGAATGGGATTGGGGAGAAGAGGAGTTTGTGGCACAACTTGACTAGAAGAAGGGATCGGTTGGTAGGACATGTTCTGAGGCATCAAGGGATCACCAATTTAGTATTGGAGGGCAGCGTGGATGGTAAAAATCGTAGAGGGAGACCAAGAGATGAATACACTAAGCAGATTCAGAAGGATGTAGGTTGCAATAAGTACTGGGAGATGAAGAAGCTTGCACAGGATAGGGTAGCATGGAGAGCTGCATCAAACCAGTCTCAGGACTGAAGACCACAACAACAGCAACAACATTATCTGTCCGTCCGTCCGTGAAATACTTAGTGAAAAAATTCTATGATTTTGCGAAGCTGTACAGGTACACAGAGCAATATTGTTTACGTGATTGTGTGTCAGTTATCAAAGTTCAGGCACTCACACATAATCAACTTCGCTCTCCAAAATTCCAGGACATGTTCAGATTTGCTTGGGCATATGTAGGATTTGACGGTCTACACACGGAAAAATTTGAAAACGTTAAAAACATATGTTTTGACAGAGCACAGGAAAAACTGTGCGACTGTGAAACTGTTGCATTCATTTGTTGCAATTTATGTGACAAACTCTTATGTTTTCATCACTTTTTTGGGAGTGATTATCGCATCCACAAGAAAACCTAAATCGGGCAAAGTAGAAGAATCTTTTTACCCATTCGCCAAGTGTACAAGTTAGGTGGGTCGACACCATATTCCTATCACGTGACGCACATGCCGTCACCAGTGTCGTATAGAATATATCAGACGTGTTTTCCTTTGGCGGAATCGGTCGACCTATGATCTTGCGATCAAATGTTTTCGGTTCCCATTGGAGAGGCACGTCCTTTCGTCTACTAATCGCACGGTTTTGCGGTGCGGTCGCAAAACACAGACACTAAACTTATTACAGTGAACAGAGAGGTCAATGAACGAACGGACAGATCATAACTTTGCGAAAATAAAAAAAGTAAACTTTTCACTCGAGGGAAGAATTGAACCAGGTACCTCTCGTTCCGCAGCTGCTCACGCTAACCACGGGACCACGGCGCTCCTGAGCTCACACTAGCCTTGATGTTGCATATCTTGGACACAGACTACTCAGTTTGTACATTTTGCTTATTTTTTTCATAGTTCCACACAACTTCTTCCTGTTTTCTCGATTGATCTGTGTTCAGTTTTTCAAGGCCTATCCACTGTGCCAACTCATAACTCAATCTGAGGGGGGTGCGATGGGGAGGTTTCCTTGTAAGAGGGGTCCTCAGGAAGGGGGTTTCTTCCTCACGGTGAACGACAGCTGTGTCTTTAAGTGTATGTGTGGAGTGCAGGTTATTGTAGTGGGTGTAGGTAGTGTGGTGGCACGTTGGCGTGCTGCGCTCGTGAGGCAACAGAGAGGGCGCTCCCCCCTCCAACAGCACCGGGGGCGCCGCCGCGCTCCAGCTGCCCGTCCCACTCACAGCATCTCGAGCACTGTCGACATCGCCACACTGTCTCAGTGCGCGACACACTGCGCAGAGGTTCGGAATCGGCACCAAGTGTGGTGACGAGGAACCTTACACCAGCATCCCAACTGTGCCTGCCGGCCATTGCTGGACCAGAACCGGCTTAGCTCGCGGTGCGGCGACCTCGACTACGGACCCGGGTTACGACGCGACGAGTTCCGCGTCGGTCGGTCGTTTCGCTGGCAGTGGACCAAAACTTTAGCACCCTGCCCGCCGGTAGTGAATAACTGTTTCGTGCTGTGGAAAAAACGAATGCTGCCGAGCGCCGCTGCAAACGTATTCTAGTTGGAATTACAGCACCACTGGCTGAACACATTCTTGGCTTAGCTCTGAGCACTATGCGACTTAACTTCTGAGGTCATCAGTCGCATAGAACTTAGAACTAATTAAACCTAACTAACCTAAGGACATCACACACATCCATGCCCGAGGCAGGATTCGAACCTGCGCCGTAGCGGTCGCTCGGCTCCAGGCTGTAGTGCCTAGAACCGCACGGCCACTCCGGCCGGCGAACACATTCTTGGACCGCCGATCACGTTTCTCCTGCGTCGTACACGACTTCTCCGCGGAACGCGGAACTCAGACACCAGTGCCTTTCTTCCGTGTTAATCGATTTCGATCACATCTGGCTCAACGTATAGCCACACTGCGAGATCGAATAAAAAGCGTGCAAAGGCGCCGCGGCAGTCAGTTCGTTAATGATCGGAGAACACAATACGATCGAGGGTAATATTTCCGTAATACATTGCACTCGTTGTGAAAATCAGTTTTTTCCGTGTATAAAATGAAACAGTAACTCAAATAAGTCAAGTACGACACAATCAACTGGAACTAAGTAATTCTCTCGTGTTACCAAAGATAAATGAGATTATTAGCGCAAATTTAATGTGGGATTTTATTCCCTCTACCACCGAATAGGTTTCTCTCCTCAATTTTACCGCGGCAGACTTTATAATACGCTTCTAAAAGAAAGTAATTGCAAGTCTATGCGGCAATACATTTGCACCGCTCTCTCGTGTGGCAGGCATAAAGAGCGCCGTAACCTAATTTACGAACCATGAAGAGCCATTAAACGGCCACCGACCGTGGTACAGCGAAATGCTTTTAAACTAATGAGCAGCAGCAGCAGTCAGTAGGTAATTTTAGGCCGCCTTCTCCGGCGGCGTCCCTCGCGATCGCCACGCCTAAGGCGTGCCGTTCTCGACGTTCCAGCGTTCCCCATTCCTGTTCCTGAACACGTCATCCGAAAACAAAATCCACTGAACCGCGCGAATGTGTAGCGTATGTTATGTTCTCAGCTGCGGGATACGGCGGTGGTCTGGTTCCTTGAGTTTGGCGCAGAGCACTACTAAACTGACAAATGGTCCTGTTGTCAACATTTACCGTTCCGGTAATAGACTTGGCTAATTCTGTTTTACGAATATAAGGCCGTGCCCGAGGCAAACCTCGGTGCCCAAAGTTTCGATTACTAATGCTGAAGACACCATTAGAGGCGGCAAACAATCCCATTGCAGTTTCAAACTTACACTTTATAAGTATCCATACAACTCTCGTGCCGTGGTGCCGTCATATCGCTGCCTAGGATCGCAAATAATTCGCGCCGACGTGTGTTGTGAAGCACAGTATTTGGAGGAGGAACTCGATCAATTAAATGCTACGTTAAGGAGGAGGATCGATGGAAGGAAGATTGGGTGTCACGTCTCGTCTGCATCGAGTTCGTTAGATACGGAGCACAAACTCGTATAGTGTCAAGGATGGGGACGGAAATAGGCCGCGCCCTTTCAAAGGAGCCATCCCGGTATTTTCCTCGAGCAGTTTAGAGAAATCACAGAAAACCTAAATCCGGATGGCCGGAACTCGGGGTTGAACAGTTGTCCTCCCGACTGCGAGTTCGGAGTACTAACCACTGCGCCACCCCGCTCAGTACGTTCAGAAGAAAGGACTACCGTCCCAAACGGGGCAATACATCCTAAATGATCTAGCACTTTTATTGAAAAAGAACCAGCTAAAGGTGCAGTTTTCCTCTCACTCGTAATGACTGTCACAGATGACATCAGTAGATTACTTAGCACACATACAGTCAAGTGCGAATAGCAGCTACAAAAAAGAAAAATAAAGTAACCCTCGGCTTAAGCCAACAGAACTGTCATCTGGTCAACACTGATAATTCGGCAGAACAGAATCGTGCACTGGGTCCAGGGACTCACCAGGTTCGTTTCTCTGATATTATGGTTTTATCAAAGTCGAATCATTTCTACGCTCTGTTGTACACAGAGGCCATAGATATTCAACACAACAGCAACAACTAACGGAAAAGAGAAAGGACTGAAATTAGAAGTGTTTTGAGCCTTAGAGTTACTGCTAAACAAAGCAAACAGCGCCAGCTCTTCTTCACTACGAGCTCCGTAACACGCATAGGCGCCACTCCGCGATGTTTTGCTTCTGTGACGGCATCATGACACCGCAGGTGTAAACTGGTCAGATTGCTTAATTTGATTTAGTTTGAAACTCTAAGTATTTATGGTTTTTGATGACGAGACGAAAATCCAGGTACAGATATGTGCCTTGGCCACGGCCTAATGCCCGTAAAACAAAATCCACCGAGTCCAACTGTTACTGGAATGGCAAACACTCTGACATCAGCAACTGGACTTATTTTTTGTGCCGAGTGAAAGAGGTCTTTGAAAATTTAAAAAAGATATCAGAAAAAAGGTTCTAAAGTTATTAAATATCTCTGCAGAATTGTTTTTACGTAAACTTATATAAACAGCAATACAATTTTGCAGCGATTAAAGCAATTTTAAATAACATAGCGCAAGTTGTAAATTATTTCTCTTTATTTTTACGGTGATGTATACAAATAGTTACTAATAAATCTCGTATAAACGTAAATTCAGTAATATCGTGTGGGCTGCAATATCTGATCTATGGAATACCTTTGTAGCAGCGAAATCAGATAATCGCTGTACGTACAACAGAAAAACTCACTATGACGAAAAGAAAAATTTTAACAGCAGGAAGTTTTCTCCTCGTAAGAGCTTAATTCTGCGAGAGCCGATGGGCGCGGAGAAAAGACCGCTAATACAGCTATGAAGACAGGATACGTAGAAAATCTATCTAAACAGTGGCCACACTGAACCAAAGTGTTGAAACGTGACGTCCAGGGCTTTGTAGCCACTCCCCCTGCCTACTGCCAGTGGCGTCAGACTAGAACGTAAGACTACAAATGGTGTCACCTAGCGTCTTTCACGATTTGGCGTTCTACCTCTCGGTCGCTATTCCGCCGCACACCTCCCAGTCCGGCCAGCCAGCGCGGTCCGCTATTCGAGCACGTGCCGCCGCACTCTAAATTAGGGCTTTAAAATATTTATAGTGCAAGACAAAATGGAAGGTATGCTATGGAAATTAAAACTGTTGGAACCAAGCTTCTCAAACTATAACTATGTGACATTTGCTTCTCCCCAGAATACCTGAAATTTACGAAAACAGCAATGACAAACTCCATATGAGTAACACACATTATGTACTGATTTTTGCACAACCTATAACAAAGTATTCGTAAATACCTTCCACAATCAGATTCGTAAGGAGGTAGTGTTGGGAGATCCGTTGTCAGTCAGCGTGCAAATTTACAGTATCTCTGCGTCTCGAACAATCGCTACAGAATCCGAACTGTGGGTTGTTATCCTACTCAACGAAAACAAGATCTTGTAAGTCATTCACGTTGAAAGAATAACGAATCCGTAATGGAACTTTTATAGATGCAATGGTCTCAAAACTGTTTACGAAATGTTATCGTCAATTGTGCAAATGTTGTGTAAGATGTGTAGTAACTCGCCCCTGTAAATATACAAATCGTGTCGTTACAATAGAGAAATAAAAATTAAAGGTACTGCATTCCACAATTACGTCAGTCTGGTCCAAACCAGCCTACGGAGGGAGACGGACGGAGATTCTAGTAACTCTGCCAACTTTCCCTTTCCTGTTCTAAGCATGTAAGTTTAGTGCATGAAAATAACAGCTAAAACTGACGGGCTCCCGCCTGTCGCCGAATATCTCAGATTTTACTGTCGCGGCTATTCCACGGCATCTGCGTGGCAGGAAGTAATATGTTGTCCGACGCTTCTTGGAAAGGGACTCTCGTGAACATGAAACACTAAAACCAGTGCGCGTTACACACCACTTAGTGTTGCAGCTTCTGCTACTGGAGTGTGGCGAGCAGCTCTGTAAAGTTGTCCGCCTTGTAAACCTAGCCAGTGAGCGTTTCACACTGACTAATAACACCCGAGAAGCGGTCGAAGGCGGCTTTTTGTAAGGTGGCATCCGCCTGCCGTACAGCTATGGTATGATATTTCTTCACTTTAAATCGTTCTCGACACATCCTGCTATCTATGACGTGACTGCTGTTATTTCTCGTGACTGACCGCCAATAGTAAGACGTAATGATAATGGGCCTTTCCGCCCATTTGTACGCAATACGGTCAATTTATTTATGTTCGGCGTCAGTTGTGACTCGCTGCTCCAAGCACCTTACCTGCTGCTTGCATTGTGGCTCAGCTTGAAAGGTCTCACGGACCTTCTGAATATGCCCAGCAGATCATTTATGGATCTCGTGAATGGTAACGGTCGCACATCATCTCCTTGCGGTAAGCCCTAAATTAATCACACAATAACTGATCATATCTTCTCGTTATGATCGTCGTCCTGACTTCCTTCTGTTAGCAAGCCCTTAATATAGTCATAATGATACTCTGATGCTACGGAAATTCACATTTGCGTTGCCTTCTGGGTCTAATATACGAGCAGAGTGAGCTAAGTTTCACAAGAGCACTGTTTACGGAATTCAAGTTGATTCCTACGCAGGACACTTTAGATTTCCGTACAGGTCCTTAGATTCGAATAGAGCACGTGGGCATAGGCCTACTTCTACAAAAGGCTGACATCATCAGTATAGGCGTGAAGTTGTGTGCTGTCCCTCATGACCCAGCTTCAAAACGGGATTTTTTTTCGAAACGCTTTTACGCTTTTATCAGGGGCGACCGTTCTTCTGCGTCATGTAAACGGACTTGAAATGGATCCTACGGCGACCTTTGTTCTGCCGAGCTACTTCAGTTGCTGTTCCGTTCGGCGGCCGATTATCTCAGTATCTCCGCAATCATCAAACGCTTGAAACGAAGACCCGTTGCACAGTTTTTCTTAGTGAAACAAAGTGGGAAGACCGAATCCAGAACGGCGCACTTCTCTCGACGTCCTCCATTTTGGTGCCATTGTGGTTGCTTGGACATTGGGCAAGTGTCCATGATCCGTTTACAGGTTTCGTGCAAGTCCGAACCGTCGTGGAACGACTTATTACATGGTACGATGCAGGCCTCCGCGGCCGGTATTTGTATCTTTGGTGATACTGAGCATTAGGAAATGGTCTAATGCATGTTGGAGTGTCCAGTGTTTCGCTTTCTTCTGCAGGAGACATCGTGAGAGGCTATAAATACGTAGCTGATCACGTTTCTAATGTAATGTTGTTTATTTGATCCAAACTGCCAAACCGGCGATTGCTATTACCGCAACGTTCGAGTTGCGACTAAAAGAAACATCAGCACCAGGCTTACAGAACGCAAGAGAAATTATCTGAGCAACACGGATAAATCGGCAGTAGCAGATCGTACACTTGGATCGGGGCACCACAAAATGTGATTCTCAGACACTAAAGTTTTATCACGGTACAATCCTTATTATATTAGGATGTATAGATAGGCCATATAAATTCAAAAACGCAAAAAAAGCTTTAACAGAAAAGGAAAGGATTTCAATTAGGCAAGATGTGGGTCTTAATGCCAAACAAAGGAAACCGCGGAGGCCCCAAACAAGGTCCACAGCGCGCGTGGCCGCGATTCTACGATCTGTGACAGCGATCCGATGACGTCACTACCCGACGGTTGGCCTGTTGGCAGCTTTACGTTTGAAGATCAATCAAACAAATGTTTGTAGCTTCTAAGAATGTTACTAATCGGGTCAGCCGATAATGAGGTTGAGCCACGTAGGTGTGGGAGGAGGAGGGGAGGAATGGGTGCAATGTCAGAGGCCGTGACGGCCTGTAGACCTCGTGACGCGTTAGGGCTGAGAGACGCGCGAGGCCTTCCTGTGGCCTTCCTGGTGCGCCTCGGCCGTCGATTGATTACGTCACTCAGGCAGGCAGCCGGTAGGTGGCCGAGATAGCGACAGCAACAGGTAGAGAGAGAGCCCTGACAGCCAGCCACCAGAAGGGGCGAAGACCCGGCTCTGGCGGGCCGCGTTCACTTGCAGCGCCGTCTCCACGAGGCAGCGTACAAACGCCACGAAAGTGACGAGTCCCCGATCAACTGTCCTGACAGGATGCATCTGCTTGTCGGACCAGACCGGTACCTTTCGCGGGAAAGACTCTTCCTGCTGCGGTATTCTTCTGGTGTGACTTGCCACAGGCCTTCGCAGCTGCAGCCGGCTCAAATCTCCAAACTTCCAGCTTCCCTCGGCTCTGTTCCAAACTCTAGCGATACTCTGATACATATATTCCTAGACTAGTGCCCCCATCGGCAATGCACAGTGGAACGTTTGCTCTGAAAATACCTGACAACCTATGACTGGCATTTTACATTAACCATCTTTATCAATTAACGGTGTCGTTGCACTTATGAGCTGGCGAGACACACACACTTCTTTTCGACGAATAAGTAAAAGATTTCCATTTTGGCGAGCGGCACACTTTTAGGAAGCGAGTGCCAGGTGCCAGCAAATGGGAGGAAGCTGCAACCTGTCAGCGAGGACCTCTACGGAAAAGCTGGCGCGACGGTGCTGCTGCATGCGTACTTAACAGGTGACTCACCAGCCGCCGGACACAGTCCCAGACTTTACAGTCTTGATCTAAACACGTCGCCTCTGCACGGTTTCTATGTCACCTGCGACCCACTTCGAAATAGGTCGCGGTCTCGCTCTTTTCTTATCTCTTGTAATGCACCGAACGACATTCTCAGCCCGTCTACTAAGCATCCGGTGGCCACACGTCCCGCCCGCTTCTATTTTAGCTTCCTTACCGTGGTAATGGCGCCCACCATTCTGGTCGGTCACCACCTTGTTTTTTTTTTTTTTTTTTTTTTATTTCCGTCTCCTAGCAACTCCCGACACGCAGCTCTCATCTGATCAGTGAGCGACTCTTAATTTTACCGGTTTTTGCACCATAAATCCATGTTTCACTCTCGTACTTCCTAATAATACACTGACTGTAAAATTTTCATTTGAAATACATTTGAAACTCCAGTTTGCACGCGATGAAAAATCTAAAATAAAAAATAAATAAAAAACTCATCAGATCTTTCTATGACTTCACTGTTAATTTGTACTATTCGATAAATATTATTTCAATCTTAGAACTCATTTTTATTTTTCAGTTTTCTCTATTAAGTTTTTCCATTTCTTTGAAGATTAGCTGCATTGGAAGCGAACAATACAATGTCGTTGGCAAAACGAAGGTACTTCAAATATGTTAAATTAAAATCTATTCCTTCCTCTATTTCAAGCATTTGGAAACTTCCTACGCGACCACTGAGAATAGCATTTCGTGAGTTGGAATGTCGAAATCTAACCTCTCTCTCCATTCTGAATTTTTCAGTATACTGATGAACTATAATGGAAGATGCAGCTGTGACGTATAACTTGGTCGATCCTCCCCCATAACACATCGGTACATTTTTACTGAAGACAAGAGACATTTGTAATACCATCGAATTGCTTACAGAAAAGGCAGTAAGACCTAAATAATTTTTAAGATAACAAGTTCAAAGATGGTTAAGATAAACTGGCAACTGTAGGAATAAAGACAAAAAGTTGTACAAGAGATAAACTTTGCGGAAGGTATAATAAAAAATATCCCGTAGCTTGCAGAGCACTAGCGGCTAGGCACGTTTCAAGAAGTTACTGAATAAGGTACCAAAGGCGCACAACTGCGAGAACTATCCCACTACTCACAAGTACTGTGTACAGAAAAATCGTAAAGAAAGTTGAGGATCTGTCAGATGACGATCAGTTTGGCTTTTTGAAAGGTAAAGGCACCAGACAGCCAGTTCCACTGTTGCCCTTCATAATGCAAACAAAACTTACGAGATCATAGAATTTTCGACCTAGAAAAAGCGTTCAGCTCTGTGAAATGGTGCAAGATGTTTGTAAATGCTCAGGAGATCAGCCGTAAGCTACGGAGACAGACGGGTAAAATACAGTACTAGCTTAGCGCCCGCTGCTTTCCCCGCGTAGGCTCTACGGTCCGCAGAGATCTTTTGTATTTTCCTTTAATTGACTTTGTGTGTTGTTGCACGCATTGCTCACTTGTAAATCTACAGACCTTTACACGGCTGCGAGTCTTTGCATAATTAAAGTGTGGCCGTGCGGTTAAAGGCGCTTCAGTCTGGAACCGCGTGACCGCTACGGTCGCAGGTTCGAATCCTGCCTCGAGCATGGATGTGTGTGATGTCCTTAGGTTTAATTAGTTCTAAGTTCTAGGCGACTGATGACCTCAGAAGTTAAGTCGCATAGTGCTCAGAACCATTTGAACCATTTGAGCCATAATTAAAGTGCCCCACCGGGTTTAATTTAATTTCGTGTAGCGAGTTAAAAGAAGAAAGAGAGAAATCGGACAAGTGGCTCTACAGCAGATATAGCCAGGCCGACACTCAGCACTGCATTCTCTATCACAAACCGTACATGGAATCGCATTTAAAAATCGTATGTATTTCGTCAATAATGATTAGACTGCGTAATAATAACAACAAAAATAATTTTACACTCATATATTATGCCCACAGGAAAATTAATGTATTAAAGGTACGTTTCTTATCTATGTTATTCTGACGAAGTCGATTTGCCGTGGTAACTATTAAACAGCTTTCTTTGCTTTAGTTCAAAAGTTGTAACACCTTCTAAACTTTTCACGCTAATTAAGGCCTGGGATGCATGGTCTTTTCCAAGTGCACTTGTAACCAAACGCGATTCTGCTTTCGTAATAAATATTTTCATAAGCCTTTTCGTCCCTTATTTCACCCCTTTAGGTGTTAAATTTCAAAAAAACGCTAAAACACATATCTTTTAAATTCTAACTGAGGAGCCAAACACAAACATTCATAGCTGTAGCTTGTTCTTTAATAAAGATTTATTTAAAGAAGCTGTGACGAACTATTTCTCCCCCTTAGGGGTTGTATTCCCAAAAATTCTGAAAGACGTAGTTTTTTACGTCCAAGTGAGAAATTGAATACCAGTTGTTGTAGTTCTAAATTGGAAATTGTCTTACTAGCAACACTTATAAAAGTTTCATCCCATATTCCCCCCATTAGGGGTGCAATTTGGAAAACTTGTAAGGTGGCAGAATAAGTGGTCAGATTCGCACCTTACATGAGACATTTACAAATCGCAATGAAAAGGTGAAGATGACACCTAACGTAAATCGACAGTTATGAGAACATTTGCCTATCAATATGTAATGCAAAAAGACATGGCAGTCAATCAACAGTAATTAACGCACCATTCCTATACAATGCATATCTTTGAGCAGAAGTTAGAACCGGGAATGCGAGTCTAGTCGCTTTTAGTTTTGAAAAGCCAGCTCCACAATGGTGTAGCGAAACCGCGCTGTGGAAATTACGCTGGCGACCACTTAAAGAGGTGGCAGGAAAGAGGACAGCGACCCTGGGCCAGGTGATTCAAGCTGGAGGGCCACCTGTAGCGAGGGCATCGGTACAAGGGCAGAGAAGAAGATTTAAAAAACTGCGTTTCGAAATTCCAATAGGATACGAACAAAAGGAAGTGACAAATTTTCGTCCACTGAGTGCGACACACGGAAAGGTCAGTGTACTTTAGGCGTCTAGAACGGGCAAAAAACGTCCGATTGGCGGAAACTCACTAGGAAGCGGAAAACTACTGAAGTTTCGACGCAGTTTGATAGAAGGGACGTTGCGATTGGTAGAGTTTTGGTAGAGTTTGTTTCTTCAAAGTGAGAGGAAAGCTCCTATTGGTGGAAAAAAGCTGTGATATGAAAAAGAAACACAAGTGGAGGGAGGAAGTTCTCCCATGAGAGGACAAGAGAAAATTTTGAGTGGACTCTTCTCTGAACTGGCGTCAAGTGCAGAACGGAGCACTTACGGCTCCGTACGACGTAGAGAAGAAATTGGTGTGGACACTGCGTTCGCAGCGGCTGCACTCCAGCTGTAGCAACGTTTAGCTCCAACCGTGGAGAAACGAACCAGCCAAATTAGTTAATTGTTCTTGCGAGAACTGAGAGGGCACTATAATATGCACGCTGCTCCAACCATGCGCGTGTATATCGCCACATAATAATACTAGGGCTGAGTACATGTTTTCTCGCATTACGAGAAACATAGGGAAAGTTTCTGCTGGAAAGTTCAGCAAAGGCCAGATTAGTTTTGTAGGAATTTCTGTGGGAGAGAGCGGCCTTGCAGACAGCAGCACGTCGCAGCTTAAGGTACATACCACGAGCAGAGGCGTAAAGTTCGTGGGTTCTCCAGCTTGAGTCCACTGTAAACTCGAGCGAACTTGGGTAATCTTGCGCTCAAATTTGTCATTTGACTAACTGTCCATCGTAGACTTGATTGTAATCCTAAATAGTACCGAACTTTGAACCGGAATCGGACGATTTTCGTAGTACTGACCAACATCATAACGTGTGTGTAGGAGCGATTTTGTAAAGAAACGTCCAATTAAAGTTTCATATTATTGTGCTTAGGATTAATGTAAAGAAACTTCCAATTAAACTTTTATAATATTGTGGTTAAGATTAATGCTCTTTCAGAGAGTTGATATTTAACATTGTTGTGTATAAACTTATTTCACTTTTTTATATTGGCAAGATGAGTTATCCATTGCGCTGTTTTTATGTTGGTGAGTTGAAAACTGTGTAAAAAGCTGTAATGTGGTGAGAATTATTGCGACATTAAACTTGCCATTTCACCTCACACAGTGCTCTCAATTCAAGAATAATCAATCAAAAAAAACAACAAACCCCTGTAACCTTACAAACTCTCTTCTTAAACGATGCCTATTCTATAAGATCAACACCCTCCCCAAATTTCAATTTCCTTAGCTGGGCGATGATCAATCAGTGAACCAGTGAGAATATTTCCTTTTATATACAGATTGGATATAATTAAACTTTCGCTGTTTCAGCCAGTGTAGATGGACAACTATATGTAATATGGATACCCAACTTTTTTGAAATGATGCTCAGATTTCGCGCTGCAGGAGTTACATTGTTAGTAGTGTTAGCCTCGTGACTTACTGTTACGCGCCGCTACTGGTCCGGCGACGTAGAGTGGAAACACAGGCATCACAGCAACGTCGGTCTGAACAAGGTGTGCGGGGCCCTACTCGTGAAACTGTGTAACACTGCTGCTGGCCGTCGCGAGTACCGGCGCACTCAACGAATACGGCCAGGTCCGCTTTCCGCACAGTGGCTGAAGAATATGATGCGGAAATTCGAATTAACTGACGGTTTTGGAATTGGTCTTGGGAGAGTCCGATGGACAATTGCGCCACAAATTGTTGAAGAGATTTCTGTTGCCACGGCTGAGCGTAATGTGCGAGCTCGAAGCAGTACACGAGCCGTTCCACGACAGCCGAACATCCCGTGCTCCAGGCTGGGTCGGTAAGTCGCACTTGGCTGGCACAGTCGATAAACCACTTGCCCGCGAAAGGCAAAGGACTCGAGTTCGAGTCTCGGTGCGGCACACAGTTTTAACACGCCAGGTAGTTTCATACTCGCACACAGTCCACTGTAGACTGAAAATTTCATTGCGAGTTGTTTCTCGGCACGAGAGTTTAGTGTGTGGCGGTCTAGGCTGCGCTACAGGGACAGTGGAGCTCAGACGATGCTTCGATATACTTGCTAATTTGCTTTCGGTATTATTATTCGCGCCACGTTCTGTTCGCTTTAAGGTTTCAGTATGAAACACTCAAAGTCGTATAATGGCACGAGAAATACGGCTAAAACCGAGTGTATTCAAAGGTGTTTGAAATTAGTAATAACTTCTGTAATAAACCTTACTCTTTGTGACTTAGCCGGCCGGGGAGGCCGAGCGGTTCTAGGCGCTACAGTATGGAACCGTGCGACGGCTACGGTCGCAGGATCGAATCCTGCCTCGGGCATGGATGTGTGTGTGTGATATCCTTAGGTTAGTTAGGTTTAAGTAGTTCTAGGTTCTAGGGGACTGATGACCTCAGATGTTAAGTCCCATAGTGCTCAGAGCCATTTGCACCATTTTTTGTTGTTGTGACTTACTATCAATAACTGTTCTGAATAAAATCTGTCATAATCCACTTCCTCAGACTATCAATAAATGAGAGAAATACATCGTTAACTTTCTGGAGAGAGACAGTCCCGCTATAATATCGTCGTTAAAACACGCTGGTGACGTTGCTACAATCACTGAATTGAGAGGACGATGTTTCTTCTGCTTGTAATTCTAGATCTTGCAGTCGTAGGTTAGAATATCCCTGTGGGGCTGTAAAGTTGTTTTTCTTGTATTCAGTAATAATATACTATCTGTTAATTCCCCCAGATGTATTCTTCCGCGAGCCTTATCAATCTTTGTATTCACCCATTTGAGTATGCCACTTTGTTTGGGCACCATCGTGTTAAAAATGGCTCTGAGCACTATGGGACTTAACTTCTGAGGTCATCAGTCCCCTAGAACTTAGAACTACTTAAACCTAACTAACCTAAGGACATCACACACATCCATGCCCGAGGCAGGATTCGAACCTGCGACCGTAGCGGTCATCGTGTTAAAACTTATTACAAAATCGCATAAACATTCTCTTAGGAGAGCTGGAAGCCTAACATATCCGCAGTAGGGTTCATGGTCTTTATGAGTTAGCACTCTGTGTGCATTATAGAAATGCTAGATATGCAGGCTCATTTTTTTTCTCTGAGTTGACGAAAATAAGTGAGTGAGTGTGTGTATATGTGTGTGTGTGTGTGTGTGTGTGTGTAATTATTTCTATTCAATTTTACGAGTCAGATAGCGTTTCCAATTTATTTTTATATTGTTATTATAATTATTATGTGCGACTAGACTCTGTTGGATCACGCAAAGCTTCTTGATTTTTTTTTTCCTTTTTTTCCACACTGCTCTCAGTTTTTCTGCATGTGCTCTCTTCCTTTCCTCTGTCCATTTTGTTCCTGCTTTCTTCGGAGCTTCGTTCTCTGAATTAACTTACCATCTTTCATCTTTCTGCTTAAATGCTTAAATGTCCGCCCCAGTAGCTGAGTGGTCAGCGTGACGGATTGCCGTCCTCTGGGCCCGGGTTCGATTCCCGGCTGGGTCGGAGATTTTCTCCGCTCAGGGACTGGGTGTTGTGTTGTGGTCATCATCATTTTCATCCCCATCCGGCGTGCAGGTCGCCCAATGTGGCGCCGAATGTAATAAGACCTGCGATATGGCGGCCGGACCTGCCCCGCGAGGGGCCTCCCGGCCAATGACGCCAGACGCTCATTTCATTTCCAATGCTTAAATACCTTTCTGTCCAAAATATCTCAATAATTTATCTGAGCTTTTTACATATCCTTTTTGACCTGTTGTATCCAGGGTCTTAAGTCCTACGTATTTAAGAATTTAGTGCTTTAGTCTTGTTTCGGCAAGCCCCAAAGACGTGTCCATAAAATATTAATCGCCTTTTCCTAATGTCTGCTGCAAGGTCGAACAATTTATCATTTGTTGGACGGGATTATAGTCTATACCCCTCTTCTGTTTCCTTTGGCCCTAGTATTTTTCTGATTATTTTATGTTCTTCCTTTAATAAGTTTTCTAGGTCACCTTTTATGTGGACTGTCAGGGTTTCACTGCCATATAGGACTTAAGGTTTTAACACTGTATTATAGTGTCTAATTTTAATGTTTTTGGACAAGCATTTTTTATTGCAGAATTTGTAGGTTCTTCCACAGGCTTCTTTAGTTTTTGGAGGCGAACGTTTTGTGCTATTTTCTCTCGCCCCGTAGGTTCAAGGACTTCACATAAGTATTTAAAATATGGGACTCTATTGATATGGCCGTATTTTGTAGTCAAGTTTTGGGTGTCAGTTTTTGTGGCGATGAACTCAGACTTTAAGAAACATTTTTGCAGACCAACTTTATCTGCACATTCTTTAAGGGTTTCAACCTGTTAGCTTGCTGTTATCTCATCATCCGCCAGTAAGGCTAAGTCGTCAGCAAAAGCTAAACATGAAATTTTTGTGTCATTCTTGACTTGCCTCATCTGTATAGGCTTCCAGCAGTTTTTATTCTCACATTAGAATTATGCATTTTGAATATCTTGAAGATATCAGAGCCTGATTATCACTAGCTTTCCTAAACACACACACACACGTCGTTATACTGGACACAACATTGGTTCTCTTAGTACGAATGGAGAAGCGGCGTAGCACAGTGCGTGTTGTTGCATTCCACAGGGTGGAAGAAAACAGCTGGAGACCTGAGCACTCGTGGAAAAGCGATGCGCAGAAATGGTGTGAGCAGCCGGCCGCGGTGGTCGAGCGGTTCTACGCGCTTCAGTCGGGAACCGCGCGACTGCTACGCTCGCAGGTTAGAATCCAGCCGCGGGCAAGGTTGTGTGTGATGTCCTTAGGTTAGTTAGGTTTAAGTAGTTCTAAGTTCTAGGGGACTGATGACCTGAGATGTTCAGTCCCATAGTGTTCAGAGCCATTGGAACCATTTTTGAATGTAGTGAGCAGCGGACGCGTGTGGACTGAAACCTGCTGCCGTGCTGAAAGACACCTATTTACTCCAAGGCCACATACTGTAATTTGAGTTACGATTGAGACGCTTGTCGCGTGGTGCCTAGCGGTTTGTCTTCCATTGACGTCAGAGTAAGGGCACCGAGTGTACCGTTAATTAGTGTCGGAAGCGATGGGCGCTGTTGGATTTGGCGTCGGACAGAGTGTACACAGGTAAGCGCGCACACTCAGCCGTTTGCTCCCGGAGACATGTTTTATTCAGCGACACGCGTCGACGTCACAACGAGACAGGCGAGCTCCCTGCCGCCCAAGGAACAAACATCGCCACCCTTGTTGACTGCGGCACAAAGGGCTGCCAACATCATTTGACCCTCCCTAACAAGGATCTTCCACCACTTGTTATCGACAGAGAAAAGGAAAAAATAAAACGGTATGTCTGGAGAGGGAACATATTATTCGGCCATACTCCATTCGTTTAGTTACTTTCTTGCAGTTGTGGGTCTTTTTCTCTCTCTGACTGTCTTGTGCCTATTTTATCGCCTTTGCGCGTTTCGGTCAGTGTCCCCAACAAAGCGTAATCATCATCTGGCACTTCAATTGTCGACCTCCACCGCTGAATTAAAGCGGAAATCTAGCTCATACAAAAATCATTTTATAAATCAAGATGTCCACCTACCAACCGCCTTCTGAAATGAGCAACCTCAACCAATGCAATAGTTATTTTGTGTATAAGTATTGCATTGTAGCCTTTAGGTGTACGCACGAGACTACCTGTGTTACTACGAAAAAATAAACATTCTCGCATAGCACAAGACACCAGATTTATATTCTTTCTTTTACGAGTTGCAACATAGTCACAGCAGAAATTCACAGTAGTTTTTTGTAGTTATTCCAATTACAGAGCACAGTATTTACAGCATGTAACTAATTGCTGCCTCTTTGAAAAAAAAATGGCTCTGAGCACTATGGGACTTAACTTCCAAGGTCATCAGTCCCCTAGAACTTAGAATTACTTAAACCTAACTAACCTAAGGACATCACACACATCCATGTCCGAGGCAGGATTCGAACCTGCGACTGTAGCGGTCGCGCGGCTCCAGACTGTAGCGCTTAGAACCGCTCGGCCACCCGGACCGGCGCCTCTTTGAAGATGATCGTTATAGACCGAAGTACTCGCGTTAATAAGTAACTCAGAGTGATAGACTTACAGCTTGTGAAAGTGATGTATGAATATCTGCTCCACATCGTCCATCCACTACACACATATCACGTATCTACGACAGTAAAGTGAGACATGTATGTGACATATGCTCAAGCATCTCATAAAAATGCCTACTCTGAACTGTAGGTAGTTCCCGCAACGATCCAGAAATTGGCTTCATTATTCATTTCGTAACAGGTAAACGAACTAATTGACAGCACAACACAACAGTAACTATTTAAGGCCGCGAGGGGTAGCCGCGCGGTCTCAGGCGTCATGCCGGCTGATGTGGCCGTGCGGTTCTAGGCGCTTCAGTCTGGAACCGCGTGACCGCTACGGTCGCAGGTTCGAATCCTGCCTCGGGCATGGATGTGTGTGATGTCCTTAGGTTAGTTAGGTTTAAGTAGTTCTAAGTTCTAGGGGACTAATGACCACAGATGTTAAGTCTCATAGTGCTCAGAGCCATTTGAACCATCAGGCGTGTTGTCACGGTCTCCGCGGCTCCCTCCGTCGGAGATTCGAGTCCTCCCTCGGGCATGAGTGTGTGTGTCGTGGTCAGCGTAAGTTAGTTTAAGGTAGATTAAGTAGTGCCTAAGTTTAGGGACCGATGACCTCGGCAGATTGGTCCCATAAGACCTTACCACAACTTTGCAAATTTAACTTACGCTAATACTCTTCCAATATGTGCGAGTTCAGAAGTTAAGAGTCCAGCAATGAAGAAATTTACAAATAATAAGTACAATGCACATATTTTAAAGTGGTTTATTTTAAATGGGCGCGCAGAGCTATACAAGTGTCGGCAGGGGAAGGAGTGCTGCAGAGGAAGCACGTGTCGAAACTCAATGTGGTAAGATAGCTTTCTTTTTTGAGTAGTAGTTGTAGATAGCTCTCTCGATGCACTGAGAATTGTTTCATTTACTTGTAAGAATGCTTTTTTAAAATTAGCCGTACCGATTCGGTCTCACTGACACATTAGTTCGTGGTTTAATACAGGTAAAGGTAAGGTCTGTGGCGTAAGTCTGTGACCTGGCTATCAGCCTAATGCAGGCAGAGTGCAGCCGCGGCACTAGGAGGGGTGGGTCCGGTGCCCAGCCCCCAGGCTGCCTTTCACCCCCAGCTGACTGGACCTCGAGGAAATCGAACCAGAGACCCCGAGAGCCGGAGGTTACTGCTGTTTCCACAGAGTACAAGTACCTGTCGAGCGCGCCGGCCGAAGTGGCCGTGCGGTTAAAGGCGCTGCAGTCTGGAACCGCAAGACAGCCACGGTCGCAGGTTCGAATCCTGCCTCGAGCATGGATGTTTGTGATGTCCTCAGGTTAGTTAGGTTTAACTAGTTCTAAGTTCTAGGGCACTAATGACCTCAGCAGTTGAGTCCCATAGTGCTCAGAGCCATTTCAACCATTTTTGAACCTGTCGAGCGAGCGTAGCCTGCTGCGCATGTTCTCAACGTCAAACCGGGCTAGTCACGTGGTACCTGGACGTCGCTGCATGTCTGAAATTTGTGGTAACCGCGAAACTTTAATATTACACGTATTCACTGTTTTTACATACGTTTCTACACATTTTAGTGGTAGTAACAGCCACGGTGGAGTACTATTGTTGTTATGGATGTAACGAGAAATTCATGAAAGAGGGACCAGTTACTTTTCATCGGTACGTTCAACTATTCTGTAATATATTGACGTGAAGCGCTTTGTACGTTTAAATATATTGAGACGCGGTATTATGTCTTGTATTGTAGAGCAAATCTCTGCGATTTCTGTTGCCCTCTGTTTACACGAGAAAAGCTAGATAATTTTGCAAGTACGATTAAGCTGCCAGGCAGTGTTTACGTATTCGTGCTAAGTTCAGCCGGCCGGTGTGGCCGAGCGGTTCCAGGCGCTTCAGTCTGGAGCCGCGAGACCGCTACGGTCGCAGGTTCGAATCCTGCCTCGGGTATGGATGTGTGTGATGTCCTTAGGTTAGTTAGGTTTAAGTAGTTCTAAGTTGTAGGGGACTGCTGACCTCAGATGTTAAGTCCCGTAGTGCTCAGAGCCATTTTTTTTTTGCTAAGTTCATCCGCAGATAAAATTTGTGTATGATGGTCCAAATGGCTCTGAGCACTATGGGACTCAACATCTGAGGGCATCAGTTCCCTAGAACTTAGAACTACTTAAACCTAACTAACCTAAGGACATCACACACATCCGTGCCCGAGGCAGGATTCGAACCTGCGACCGTAGCAGTGGCGCGGTTTGTCTGAAGCGCCTAGAACCGCTCGGCCACACCGGCCGGCATTTGTGTAAGACAGTGTGATTAATTTCCTCGAGTTTATTCGGGTAAATATGTGCAACAGAAAACCTAAAAAAAATATTGTTGACTGTCAAATAAATAAAGCAGGTAGTGTAAATTGCTTATTTACAGAAACAATTTAATTGCTAGAAATTCGTTTTTCCCCTCTTCTTGTGACGCATCAGCCCAATACAGTGTCACTGTGATGTAATTAATTAGATCGGAGATTCGACAACATGAATAAGCGCAATAGAAAACTTAAAAAGGTATTGTTGGCTGTCACTTCTTTTCCTGCACCCGAAAAAACGTACGTAAAGTGCAACCGAGCTACGATACTGGGGCAAAAAAGCACAATACCCTTGCTCTTCACAGCCTTAAAACTATTTCACTTCCAGGTATAAAACTGTTAACATGTCTATAAAGTTTCAGGATAGTTATGAAGGTGATCTTTCTGTTCTAGCGAAGTAATAACACTCAAAATACGCTAAGCGCTGTACGGACTAACATGCGCCGTTCCAGTACCACGTGACTTTAGCAGCAGGAGATGTTACTGACATATTTCTCGAATGCTCACTCCGCAGATATTTAGATTCTCTGGCTCTGCCCGCCTGACCACTACGGCGACACCTTCCTCGAATGCAGTAACGGAAAACAGAGCCACGAACTGTGCGACCAAACACTTCACAAGTCGCTGCATCGTCGAACACTGAACTGGCGATCTCCCTGACGTAGACGCCGCGCCTGAGCTGGAGTACCGCCGCGGTGGCTGGACTGACGCGACGGTCCGCCCGGAGTGGGTTCTCGATGGGCCGTCGCGGAACGCGGGCGAAAGCAGCCGGAGGGCCGGCGTGCCGGAGCCAGCGCAGCGCCCAGATTGGGAGGCGGCCGGCGGCTCCCTGCAGCTACAAGCCGACGGCCCACTTTGTGGAAAACTTGTCTGGCTTACAAATCGTGAACAGCTGTCCCTAACTCTTCCTATTTGTCGTACTGTATTCAAACAGCCGCTATGGCTGTGAAACCTACCGAATGAAAATTCTCACTGCGGATCTGCAGCGTGGCGCCGAACGCTAAAGCATCGGTGTCCCATCTAGTAGGTTTCTTCTTTATTGTAATTTCATCCCCACTGCCGCATGTGGCGGGTGTAGGGCTGTCAGCTGTACAACATTCCGTTCTTCAGCAAACAGCTTATAAAAATATAACGTAGACGAAGAACAAATATCATTAAAACGCGAATGCCTAGCGATGAACTATAAGATGGACAAACTAGAGGTACTGGAAAGAAGGATTGTTAGAAAAATAATGGGTGCAATGAAAACTGCAGATGGTTGGAAAATAAGAAGTAATGAGGAGATCTACAAAAATATAGACAAAATATCTGAAGTAATAGCCAAACGAAGATTAACCTTTTTTGGATATCTCTACCGAATGGATTAAAACAGACTAACAAAACAAATACTCCTATATTTCTGGAAGAAGAAATCGACAATAGCATGGATTACAGAAGTAAGAAAAGATCTTGAAAGAAACAACATCAAAGAATCACAAACAGCAGAAAGAAGCCGTTTTAAAAACAAAATACTAAATTCGGAAGGCTTTCAAAGCAGAAGAAATAAAAAATCGGGAACAACATGGACAGAAGAAAGGAAGAGACTTCATGGGGAGAAAGTGAGGGAATACTGGAAAAAAACGCGGAAAACTTACAATTGTCTTTAAAAACTATAAAAAGATTGAATTTTGTAGGTGTTTGCATAAAAACAGTAATAATGTTCTCTTTTTTTAAAATAAAATCAAAGGACTAAAAGTTAAAAAGCACATTAAAGAAGGACGACATTTCTTTAAGAAACAGCACTCGACATTTAGTTAACGACTCAAGGACCTGCATTGGGAGAGAACGATTTGAGGAGGAGAGAATATGTTGAACAGGATTGTGGGTAGAAAATGCATGGGGGTCCGTAAGGTAGGAAAAGTATAGATGAAGGTAGGTGGTGCGGTGGTCAGTGGGGAGACGAAAGGTGAGGAAGATTTTTGTGGCAGGACAGAGGACGGGATGGGCAGACGGAGGGCGCGGTGTTCGTGTGGAGTGGGGTAGGTGAGGAAGTTGTAGAGGGGAAGGCAGGTAGCTGTGGTGGCGTAGCTCATCGTCTGAGGGAGGGTGTCCGTTGAAACTGCACTGGGGTAGGAGGGGTGGGAAATAGATCAGTTGGTGGAGATTCCACGTGGGGGAAAGGAAACGAATGCGGGAAGCGAGGCACGGCGCTGAAAGGTTTGGAGGGACTTACAGAACTTTGGTTGGGTGTGTATCCATGCTACATTGACATAGGAGAGGACAGGTCCAATCAAGGTTTTATGGGTGTGGACAATAGTGGAAGGGAGTCAGAACGAAGTTCAGTCCGTTGTAGTTTTAGTCTGTTGTGAGATTTCTGCTGGATGGTTCGCAGGTGAGGTTTCCATGTTAGTTACGGCTCTAAATGTGGAAAAATGTTAGTTAATGCTGATGAGTAGAGAAAACAATCCTTTAACATTCGAATACAGTGCTTGACCCAATCACGTCCTCTAAATATCTACGCGTAACATTGCAAAGCGTTACCAAATCGAACGAGCACGTAAGTCAGTTGTAGAGAAGCCGGTTGGTCGACTTCGAACCACTAGCGGAATTATACGAAATGGAGCTCTTCTACAAAAGGAGACCGCGTATAGAACACTTGTGCATGAGTGGTTTTGATACTCACCAGGACGGAAAATATTGAAGCATATCAGAGGAGTGCTGTTACAGGTGTTACCGGTAGACTGTCAGAACGCGATATTAAGGAAAAACTTAGTGAACTCTAAAGGGAATCTGTGGTGGCAAGAGGACACTTTTGAGGAAATGCGGTATGTGTGTGTGTGTGTGTGAAATCTTATGGGACTTAACTGCTAAGGTCATCAGTTCCTAAGCTTACACACTACTTAATCTAAATTATCCTAACGACAAACACACACACCCATGCCCGAGGGAGGACTCGGACCTCCGCCGGGACCAGCCGCACACCGAGCGAGGTGGCGCAGTGGTTAGACACTGGACTCGCATTCGGAAGGACGACGGTTCAATCCCGCGTCCGGCCATCCTGATTTAGGTTTTCCGTGATTTCCCTAAATCACTCCAGGCAAATGCCGGGATGGTTCCTCTGAAAGGGCACGGCCGACTTCCTTCCCCATCCTTCCCTAATCCGATGAGACCGATGACCACGCTGTCTGGTCTCCTTCCCCAAACCAACCAACCAACCAGCCGCACAGTCCATGACTGCAGCACCTGAGACCGCTCGGGTAATCCCACGCGGCGGAAATGCGGAGAACCGGCATGTGCGACGGATTGCTGAGAGATTCTACAGCCACGAATGTAAGGACGACAAAGACAAGACAAGAGAAATCAGGGCTCGTACGGGAGCATATCGGTATTCGTTTTTCCTTCGCTCCATTTGCGAGTGAAACACGAGAGGAAGTGACTGGGAAGTGGAGAGTGTACACTCCGCCATGCACCTTACGGTACTTCTCGGAATATGTATGCGAATGTGGATCTACGTCGCCAAACAGTCCAGATCTTTTCACAGGCCAAAGTTAATCGCCTTCTCCTTCCAACGCGTCAAATTGTCTCCCGCTTATACCGGCTGTGACCTAACTCGCGTGTCCCTTTTCCAGATGTCATTCCCAAGTACCTTCATCGTACCTAACTAGAGTTGTGCTCACCTCCTGACACCCACATACCACCTGTTAGATGCTTTCCCCAATATTATTGCAGTCCATCGTTCCACTACCATTATTCGCAGCTTACAGCTGCCAGACGCTATTGAGACAGTTATACCTATCGACCGTCACCTTCGTGAGAGGCATTTCTGTGTCACTGTTTCACCAGGTGAATGTTCGTCTACAAATTATAGCAGCTGTCAGCCCGTTCTCAGCAACTAATTGATTATTAAAAGTCAGTGTGAACTACATAGAAATTGAAACGTCCCCTTCGAAAAATTTATGAATTACTGTGCTGATAAACCTCTTACATTATTTGATTTTCAAACAGCTGAGCAGAACTGAACGTAGTCAGACATTTCGCTCTTTACCTATTCTGATCAACACCAAACTGACACACAATATTTTTAGCGCAACGCAATCTGACTTTCAATAATCCCTACAACAGAATGGCCCTGACTAACAAAAACCTATACCTTTCATGAATCAGTTACCTCACAAAAATCTTCGTTACTCGAACTACTGCAATACAGCGAGCGCCACTACTGCTAGCTAAATAAAGGATTCTAACTACTGAAGGCACTAACTACTGATAGGCATACTAAGCAAATGAAGGATTTTGATAGAGAACAAACAATGTATTTACCTTAATAATGTTCCAAAGTCATCATATATATATCAGTTCATGATATTCAATCTTACAGATTTACTCTCTCTGATGGGCACACATCCATATCATCCGCTCTCAAAACTCTGCCACTTCTCCCCCCACATCCACCACTGCTGGCGGCTCACCTCCAACTGCGCAGCGCTACGCGCTGTTCACATCCAACTGCCCAACACTAGAATATTCAAACAATGCAAACCAGCCACATACTGCACACAGCGCAGTCAGTGATTTTCATACAGAGCGCTACGTGGCGTTAGCAACATAAAAACCTAAACAGCCTACTTACAAAATACTAAATACAAGAATGCGTGAAGCGTCGAAGCCGGAACAAGCTCTCCATCGCTATCCGGACACGAGCGCTGTGGCCACACGTGTAGGCGCCTCACATCAGAAGCGCCGTCGCAGCGCTATTTGCATAAGGTAATTTAACACCGGCGATACGAGGAAACGGACAAAGGCGGAGACGTACACAACTCGCGACGCCGGTATCTGTGTTTGTGTGGCGATAAGAGCCGCCGCTGATCTCAGAGCAAAGCCACGCCCGCCTTTACTTCTGATAGCCGGCAGACCCGTCTGGCGGAGCTAGCTGCGCGCCCATTCCTAACTGTCTCGTGCCCCCACTTGATTTTCAGAACCGGAAACTGGAAGAAACGCCCGGGATGGAACTCATCTCGTAGTACGACGACCTAAAAGGAAGACAAAAGTTTCTGCTTTGGAACACAGTCTGATAGTAAAAGAACGCGAACACAGACGCATTTTGCCAGAATTATTTAACTGTCGGACAGCAGACATGCAACAGCTTTCGTCGACAAAAATATTTTCATCGCCTTGGACTGGAGGAATCGTTAACATGCAAATAGAACCTCTCAACGGAAGTCGAAACTCACAGAGACCCATGAACTGGAGGAATCATTGACACAGAAAGAGAACCTCTCAGCACGTACCTACAACTTGCGGAGAAATAGAGGGATCATTGACGTAGAAACAGAAGCATTCGACCGGAGCTCACAACACACGAAGACCAAAGGTGTACGTACCTTATTGGTTCAAAATGGTTCAAATAGCTCTAAGCACTATAGGACTTAACATCTCAGGTGATCAGTCCTCTAGACTTAGAACTACTTAAACCTAACTAACCTAAGGACATCACTCACATCCATGCCCAAGGCACGATTCGAACCTGCGACAGCAGCAGCGCGGTTCCGGACTGAAGCGCCTAGAACCGCTCGGCCACAACGACCGGCCCACCTTGTTGGACAGCGTTCAAGATGGGCTTAGTAGGACACGTGGTGTGGGGGAAGACACGAAATCACATTTACATGTAATGTCTATAAAACAAATCTGATCAAATGAAAAAGTGATGGGGCAGTACATTATCTTTTTTGGAATTACAGGTTCCCTTGGGACGAATGTTTCAGCCACAGTAGGAAGAGCCCTTCATTGAGTTTGCATATCGAGCGTTAGAAACGCTGGTGTGTTTGTTATTTTATAACCTGCTGAGAGCAGCTAGTGACACTGGCTGAAACGTTTATTCGCTTTATAACAATAATACAGAAAGTGATTTGCTGCATTTCAGCCCGTGTGTGGGCTCGTTGCATTCAACCACAGTCGCCTGCGACCGCTGTAACCGCTGATGATTCACCACCGCAGTCCCGCAACGGCGTTCTTCAGATGCTCTCGCTACAGTCTTAACACGGCAACACGTGACGAAACGACCGTGGGTTGTTTCATGAGCCGCTACACGAATCGTACTGAGGAATGTAGTCTGATGTGAAAAAAGTGGTTGGGGGGGAGGGGGCGATGTGGGATGTGACGAGCTGATAGGACGTCGAGAGGTGCGAAAGCTCGAATTTCAGGATTTTGGGAAAGGTGGTATGTCTAGAGGATGCTGCAATGATTCTGGTCCCTTTTTCGCTGATTGGTGATTTTCGTCTATCGGGTGGTTGCTATAGGGGAGATAGTGTTTTATATAAAAAGTTATCCCGGGGTACTTTAGTATCGTGCTGATAAAGGCAATGTTGTAGTAAGTTTGTATCACAAAACAGTCGAAACGGTGACACAGTCGCCCGGTAAGTGTTGCAGAGTGCCTATCTAATAGACTTCAGGGACAGAAAAAATTTCATTTTGATCATTTCATATAATTTTCTACTGAATTAAAGATTTAGAACGTTGTCACAATTTAATCATTAAGAGGTCTAACCTTACGCTGAAGGTTTGACACAGTTAAGTCAAATATTAACGTTAGAAATTATGTACGTGTCTTGAGGCAGAGTAGGTCAGTGTGCATGTGTTACCCAATTATGTTATCCAGCACTTAGCGACTTCCAACAAACTTTGCAGATAATTTCGAACCTTTCCAATTTTTTTTCTCGTTGAGACTTCCCACGAAACAGTGAAAGAAAAAGAGTTTCTTGATTACCACATTTTCACTGTTCATGCAGTACCATTTCGTCATGAGACATTACGCTTTAATTTATTACTTCTTTACTACTAAATCTATCCGCAACACCGTACAGATAACACCACATATTTATTGCTGTATGTACCTGCAAGATTTCGTCATTTTACGACACATAGTTCAGGCGGTATGATTTCACAAAGATTGAGGTGCGTGAAAAGCTAGCTTTTAAATGAATTCCGATATTTAAAGAATTGTAGTAGCGTAGTGGTGCTGATCTAGACATTCGCCGGACTGTGAGAGGTGGCATGAGCCCCCTCTCATATTTCTATCTTACTCTGAGTAATTCGATTTTCCTCTGTAATTGCATGCGGTGAAAAGTTGCTATTCCTTCACACGCAGACTTCCCACGCAGAGTCTCTCATCACCTGGGTGGTCCGGTGACAGGCGGGTACTGCTGACCTTCAGAGGGTTAAGCTGACGCGTGTGAGGGAGTCGAGTGGATGCCTTCCAGACGCCGACATTGTCATAAGAGTGAGGGCGACACGCCCACAGGGGTCTGACGGAGCGGCTGAGCTAGAGATTCCTTTACTTCGCAGAAACTTAGTGAAAACACTTTCTGGCAGGCTACCGGCGAGACATGGGAATGACTTCCCAGGCAGTCTTGGCGGGCAAATTCCCGCGTTTTCTGCAAAATCATAACTGTGATTGGCTTGCTCACCTGATAGCTCCGTGACGTAGCAAAATTGGCGCCAAGTATCTCCATTGGTGGAATAGCAGTGCTTCGGCAATAGAGTGGAATTTTCCGCCGGTTTTTGAGTTGCTGATTGGAACGTTTAACCACGGCCACTGTCGTGGGGGTGGGAATGTTCTATGTTCGAATTGTACGGGTGCTCTTGAGAGGGTCGGCTCTCGCTTTTCGGTCGGAATAGGTTACAAGGTTGAGCTCTCGCTGCTCTGGACAGCCTGCCTTCTGTTGGCTGTCTAATATACTTTCATTTAATTGTAACTGTTTGACGAAGTTGCTGAAGTTTCGACTTCAACGTAACTTTCCGGGTACAGTTGGCAATTGTGCGTTCTGCGTACAAGCGGACTATGTTGCCCATCGTGAGCAGTTTTGGCTAAAGTTGACTGTATCGGAGTTACTGTGTGGCTTCGCTTATTAAAATCACTCACTGTACTGTCAGTGATTGTGTAGCGAGCCTTCTTCGTCTCCCTCAGAGGTGTATTTGTGTTGCTAGGAAGTCTTTAGTCTGGAACGACCTGACGAAGAGAATTTGTTTCGGGCTATATTCGCGACATTATCACCACGACGGGACATCGAAGCAACCAGTCATCGCCTCCGGTACGCCAGATCGTGTCCTTGCAGTTAAGAAGACAGCTTGGTAATGTACATCTGCAGCACTGGCAAATCAGGGAATTTTGCTATGTGACATCAGAGCTCAGCAGAGCGCGCCTGTTCCCATCTTTTCTAACGTGGTTCTGCCATGGGTGTTCATTGTCTGAGATCTCACTACTGTAGCAGCAATTAATGTTGGGTTGGCTGGGTGTTTCTTTAAAGATTTGAGTTGCAAGGAATTGGCTCCACATACCACTTGGTCATAAATGTCACAATCTAGTTTATGGACAACTTCACCTTCACAATATTTATGTGAGTATCCAATTTCATGTATTGTAAATGTTTCATGTGTTTTGTTTATTATTTTGAGTTTAGTCATAATAAATCAAATTGTTATTTTGGACAGAAGTTTCATTCTGTGGATAGGTAAAGCAACCCTTTATTTCTGACTACGTTAATGAAACTTTCCTTTATCAAATTAATTTCTATCGAATTAAATTATTGCAGGTGCCAAACTCTTTTCTACTCCACTTGCAGGGTCGATTACAGTCAGTTCGCGTTTCTTCTTAATGCATGTGGAACAGCAAATGTGCAAAGAGGAGCCGCATGGCACGCTGGTGGCAGGTTCCCTGCAGTGTCCGCGGCAACACGTGACCGGGCGCTGCGCGCACACCGGGGCGGCTGCCGTCTTTCGGGCGAGGGCGTTGGCGCCGTTATGCAACCGGAAGCGGGGTGTCGGGTTCGTTTCCCGTGGCGGGCGCGCGAGGCCACACGCGGAGAGGAGCGCGGGCTCCGTCGCCGGCCTCCGTAACTCTCGCACAGGTGCAAAACCTAAGGGCAACGTCACGGGCACACACACGCAGGCACGGCGTCCACTACTGTGGAACTCGTTCACAGCTAATGCCAACGACCGAAAACGCAAATGCAGAACAGTTTTTCGAACCAGTAATGTGTTAAAAATCAGGCTCCGCCATAAAGTTTGCAATATTAGGCCTAAGATTTCCGGATTGAAGCGAGTACAGGATTAAGTGCAATGGCTGCAG
Organism: Schistocerca americana; assembly: GCF_021461395.2. NCBI lineage: Eukaryota > Metazoa > Arthropoda > Insecta > Orthoptera > Acrididae > Schistocerca > Schistocerca americana. The sequence continues at coordinate 42,021,735 of NC_060121.1, forward strand.
TAAACAGTACGGGTGGCAGACGTGGAGGAGCTTCGAAACTAGCTTCGGGGAGCACACATACTAGGAAAACATTCTTGGTTCTGAGTACATTTTCTACGTAACTTACAAAAATACTTTTTATTCACTATATTCTTCATTCTTTGTTGTCTCCAACGCGTTATTATAATGTCGAGAGGCGTGGATAATCCCAAAACAAGCGAGTATAGAGCTGAAGGATATGAGTCAAATGATCTAGGCTACAACGTATTTCATGCGAATAAAAGGAACGATTCGTAGTTGCGTTTTGCGTTGTAGTCATTGATTGAGTGATTGATTGAGGGAGTTATGGGTGTTTTGGTCAGGACACCCATTGGCAAAATTACGACTTTAATCTTAATTATTATTATTCGATGTACTCCCAACCACCGATAGAAAAGTGACTAACGGTGGAACTATTTTAATACGGCGATGATTAAATTACATTTCACTTATATTTACACACTATGTTAATGATTCTCAAGCGATTAATAACTCTTTCAAAAAGTTTCCAGGTAACAGTGTGTCATCACAGGGAAACGTTGAACGAAAACTTATATGGAACATACATTACGTGCAATGACTAAGTACCTCAGTAAATACACACAAACTATTAAGACACACAGAACTGTAGCAATTACGTTTTCTGGAGAAAACTTGTACGGGCGCACAAAGGTGGAGTACAGTTGAAGACATTTTGTTGAAGGAGAGCAAAGACTCACGTGAAGAGACTGAGGAAAGCAGTAAAACAAATACTCTGATCACAATAATGGACAAATAGAGATAGAAGAAAAAACATGAAAGAGCTCATTCAATGTCCTTGTTGGCAGACGCCGGAAATACGTAGCAACGCCAAAGGTAGACACTCACGATAGCAAAACATCCCACTTTAGAGACAAAAAGAGTACAATAATGCCCGATCCTTCCCAAAAGAGCTGAAGAACATTTGTAATCAATGTTTATGTCGTTATACCCTTAAGAGACTGGTACAACCACTAGACAGGGTGACTAGATGCAGACGTAATACCAAACGAAACGTCTGCCTTGACAGAACGACGGAGAAACACGGCCTGGGCTTTACACAGCATTTTACTCTGGCCGTCAGCATGCCTTGTCTCAAAGCGGTGGCCTACTAGAATGGTGACACAAGTCTAGTAAGTTCTAGAAACCATTGTGGTAGCATATTCTCCAGCACAGGGAACACAAAAAGCATTCAGAAAGTGCGAAAAAACCAGTCTGTTGTTTAGGAGCAGTACTCGTATGTATCGTTCCAGTCGCACTGTTGGCGGGAGCTGCGGATACTCCGCGGTGTCTCATCCATTGGAAATTAACAATATAGAAACTGTGAATGTAATCTTATGGGGAAGTAGGTGAACGTAGACTGTACGATGCTGCAAGTCCAGAACTGTGGCAAGTTTAACAGATCTAAATGAAACCGCAACAAATCCCCAAGGAATGAAAAACGTATACTAATTCGTATTATCAGCACGTCGAAATAACTGCACAAGCATAAGTTCTCTACTGTCCTACAAAAATATTCTGCAACACTGCATTGCTGATCATTTCCCAAATTATGAGGATTGGAACATAAATAATGTCAACTATTTATACACAACCGATACAAAAGAGTTACATGTTTGCACCTGTTATTGTCCTTCAAAGTAGTCACCAGCGTTGTGTAGAACCCGTTGCCAGCGATGTGGAAGGCGTAGTGTACCGTTAGCAGAACCTGGTCTGTTGTTGATGCGAATGGAGAGGTGTAGTGCCTGTCGAATCTCTGGAACAGTTCCGAAGCGAATGCCACGAAGTGGTTCCTTCATCTCCGGAATCAAATCAGAGTCACAAGAACTTAAGTCCGGGGAGTATGGCGGATGGTACAGTAGTTCCCAGTCCCATAGACCGAACAGAGCAGCCACAGCTTGCGCTGTATGCGCCAGCGTATTGTCGTGCAAAATGATAGGTGGGTTTGCCCTTGAAAGTGTCGCCGCTTCTTTCGCAAAGCTGATCGCAGGTGACGCTCTAAAAACGAACAGTAATACTGTGCACTGATGGTCTGCCGCGGAGGCAGGATAACAGTATCACAGTCGTACACGAGACTCACCATAACTTTCACCATACTGGGGCTCTGACGCACTTTCGACTTTCGCGGCGGCCCATAGTGACGCCATTCGTTGGACTGGCGTTTCCGATTTGGCTCGTACGATGTGGCCCATGTCTCCTCCAGAGTTACGATACCGCGTAAGAAAGCCTCTCCTTCGCGTCCCTAGCGCTCCAAAAGCGTCTGAGCAGCGTCGTAATGCATCCAATCCTGCATTTCCGTCAAGTCATGCGGAACACATCGTGATGAAATTTTTTTCACGCCCAGGCGTTCCTTCACGATGCGAAGCACAATCGTATGCGCTAATCCGGTTTCGTGGGCGGGCTCACGAATCGTATGGCGTCGATCACTGTCCACTAAAGCGGCAACAGCATTCACTTCTTCTTCAGAGATGCTAGGACGACCTGTCCGACGCATGTCTGCCTCAGTTTGCCGACCTTCATTGAAGGCTTATGCACAACGTGCCACTGTTCTGTACGGCAATGCCGAGTCCCCGCACGCCTCTTGAAGACAAAGACACTATCGTGCTGTACGACCTCTGGCACATTCAATCTTGATCCAGCTCCGTTGTTACTGTTTCGAAAACATAGTGACAGCGTAACGTTAGACCGCTCGCTCACAAGTGACTGTTTCCCTCGATTGTGCGCACGCCGGTGACGTGGGAAAAGGCGAGTCCATTTCCTCGGAGGCAAGGTAGGTATGTCAACAACGCGTGCTATCAGCGACAATAGTAGATTCCATTGCGTATTGTCTCCACAGCAGTGTCGCCGTATTTAAGTTCCAACCTACAAGGTTCCGGAACTCCAGATGTTGGCGTAGCGGGTTGCGCATTCACATTTCCATCCTGATTTCGCGTCGCAGTGATAGTCTACTTTTGCTGTGCATGTTACGGCGTAAAGTCAAGTGGCGGCAGACTAGTCGGGAACGATAGAGAAGAGATGACTGTGAGAAGAGGTCAGCCGATCGCACGCTGATCGACCCCTCTCCAGGATGACATCGCGAGTGCAGCGGCCTCTGTGCGAAAAGGACATAAGCTCCGCGTCCGACTGGTCGCGGCCCAGATCAATAGCAGCTGCAAGATTAGCTACTTGGATAGAAGCGTCACCTCTAGTTACATCGCGTGTAATCTCTGTGTAGCACTGACTTGGAATTGTAGATACTGAAGAAGCTTGTTCATGTCGCCCTGTGCTTGCGACGCTTCTGTGTTATTGTCGAAGTTAAGTATTATTTATTTTCATTTTGTAACAAAACTCATTAATAGGATTTTTTTGAATGTTGTCTAGCGATCCGAGTAAGATGGCTTCCTTGACACCTCATATTTGACGACGTTCTCGGAGACGTAACATTTGACGACAAGGCTGGACGTAATAGCGCAAGCCACTGTTGGACTTGAAACTTCGCAGTGCACACAGAATGAAGTGGAAAAATTAGTTTATTGCATAAGTTTTCTTCAAGAACTACAGACTACAACACTTGCCAAGAAATCGGATATAAGGGTATACCAAAAAGTTTCCGTTCGAAAGTCGCACAGCGCAGAACCGGCACGCCAATCACGCAAAACCGCCGTCAGCACCGGGGCAATAACCCCTCCGACGCCACAGGTTGAAGGCGCCCGTTTGGCAAAACACCACCGTGTCCTGTCCTGTGCGTGAGTGCCTGCTGCACGCGAATCGTCGACCCTTCGAGGCCTTTTTTAAGGGACCGAAGGCGAGATAATATCACAGGGAGAGATCAAGGCTGCAGGGCGAGCGCTCGAGTGTCTCCTGGATGTCCTTAAAGGATGAGTCTAACCTCCTAGGTTGACCGGCGTCTTGTGTCGACCCGCGACCAGCACGGAACGTGGCGCACCATTGCACGACGGTGGTTTCTGATAGACGTGCTGTCCCACACACATTCTTCATTCTCTGATCGATGTCTACCGGTGCTTTTCCTTTGGTAGCTAAGAAAAAAGCTGCAGTTCGTTGATCACGTTTACAGGCATTTGGTAATAACGTCGGAGTAGTTCACGTTTCTTCCTTTACTGCGCGCACCTGGTAAAGACATGAATACCGCACTGATCATTTGCCTGCATTTAGGGGCCTGCACACCCACATTGGAGTCTTGTTACATTGCATATACACTACAGCAACGCCCTGAAACGAAAACCATTTGATCGCACCTTAGATCTTCAAATGGAAACTATGAAATATGCCACAAAAAAAAAAAAAAAACGAATCTGGAAACGAAGCAAAATTTATATGAGTTAAATAATATGCTGACATTAAATGAAATGAAATGAAATAGGCAATGATTTAGCGAAGACAGCCACTCGAAAGGGTGAGAGATTGCGGGGCACTCTCACTTCTGATTCGGTATAGGGAATAAGATCTACAGCGATTTGACTTCATACATTGTGATGAAATGGTGGGCAGCAGTTTAGGGTCTTGTTTGTGTGCTCTAGGGAAAGAAATACGGTAAGCTTTACCTGCGTTCAAAGGAAAAGGGTGCCGACTTAAACGACTGTTGGTGGGGCGACAAAGCATGTTTTTTTCTGGGGAACGATGGAGAGACATTTCCAGATGGCCATGCGCAGCAGTCGCATTGTGCAAAACACATTGGCTTTGGCGCCAGACATCCAGGTATACGGGCTAGCGCCGTAAAGTCGCCGACAGCGCATTATAGGCCTTGTTAGCGAGCAAGCCACCAAAAGAAACGTAAACGTTCTGCAAATGTCCGTGGGACAGGGAAACTGGCGCCCAGACTCTGTTTCAAAACATGTTTTGTCAATGCGAGTTTATGGGCGTTCTTTGCAAACCTTGAAATGGACTCAACAGGGCAGATAACAAGCTGTTTATGGAGGGCTGTGCTTCCACCCTGTATTGTGTTAGCAAAACACATGGCAAACGTGTGGAAAAGAGGCCATGAAGCTGAATTTTGTTCCGTTTTCTGCCAATTAATTTTAAAGTCTCTGATTGGTCTAATCGGTTTGCAGTGCAAAGACCATTCTCCGAGCTTAGAATGCCGGTCTCCAGCTCGTAATTGGCTTGTGTGTAAGTGGGGGAAGTCAAAAAAGAGATATGTGCTTTTGTAACCGAGCTGAGAAGGAAACGGGGAGAAAGGAAGAAAGGGCACTCTAATACAAGTGTCTTGTACTGGCGCTTCGCTAGTAAAGAACTTCAGGTCTCTACCTAAACGGTGAGACTTGTGTCCTTTGCTAGTGTGTGACTTAGAGCCTGTGCCACCTTCTGAACCGCTTATATCATCACGGTCACAAAAAGTGACGCTTGGGTGTACTTATTTGTCTTGAGTCGGCCATCTAAACATTTGACGTATTCCGACACGCACAGTAGTGGCACGGAGTCAAATTGGTTTGGCAGACCAGCAAACGGGTCCACCTGAACACTGGAATCCGTTGGGGTTTCAGAGGCTCTTAGGGAAATACCTGCGCTCTGAATTAATCGAACGCGAGACCGCGTACTTGCATTTTTCGGGATCGCGCATTTAATAACAGATTGCCGCCGCCCATGACTTCAGTCGCCGAACGCATCGTGGTCCGCCTTGACCAGTACGATGGTAAAGTATTCGCTGCTGCGACGTAGGTAGGGCTATAATATATATTTCTCAGCACCCTGTACTTTTGAACCATATTTTTCCTTTTTTTTTGTATGGTAGAATAAAGATGCTTGGTGGTGGCATAGTTTGATGCCATAAGCTGGATTCACGTGTATGAAGTGAGATAGAGCGAGTAGTGTTCTCGTTAGTGTCGTGTGTCGATCCCCAGCAGATAACTTTGTCCACCATAGATCCCATTTTAGTTGGGCTTTTGTTAAATAAATGTTTTTGTATGATGTTTCTTTAATACTTTTGTTGTCTTGTCTTGTTGAAGATCAATAAATCGATTGTGAATTAGATTACAACTTCTCCCTGAGTTCTGATTAACAGTTCCTTCGCATTTTTATGGCAGTCTAGATGAGAAACATAAGGAGTAGCTTTTTCATTTGGTGTCTTTTACTTCATTTAACAGTAATCGTCTTTCAAGGGCACACTTGAAAATATTAAACTGTCGTCACCATACTTAATGCATACTTACAATGAGGAGCAAGATACCAGTGCAGAGACCAATCTCGGTTACTGGATACTAGCAAAGGGAAATGTTACGGATAAAGACCTCACCTTTTGTTTGAAGCTCTGATTCCAAATATTCAAAGCCATAAAAGGACAAAGGACGGCCAACCACTACTGCTTTACGTGGCAGTCCTCCTACATCGTAATAATGAAAACAGGAGGCACGTCTTTAAAATGAATGTAACAACCTCCTGTATCGCCAAAAAACATTCATAAAGGACTGAGGGATGGCTTTGTGGCCTTCAGACCAGATGGAAATAAAAAGCAGCTGAGTCTGCCAGCTGTCGCGACGTCTCCCTCTCTTTGGCGAAGTGTCGGGCACGAAGATGGCTACCTACAGAACAGCGCTGTCCAAAAGGGGCCTCTGTTCCTAACGGGTGCACGAATAAGTATGTTACAAAGGCATTGTATGTATCCAGACGTAGCGATAAGAGGAAAGAAAGACAGCAGAAAATTGGCTCCTACTTTTCAGGCCGCGCAGCCTCCGCAAGAATCAGTTAAGCTGCTACAGAGAAAAGAATGAAACCATCTTCCAGCCACCAGCAAAAATGAGAAATCTTGTGGGCAGCTTGAAAGCTAAACTATGCCTCCGTACACCTGGTGTGTGTAGCATTCGTAGCGATCATGGCAGATCGTATCTCCAAAAGACACAGGACTGTGTCTCCCTGTTCAGCAAAGTGATATTCGTTTTTAATACGAATCTGCACTCTGCTGAACACACTTCAAAAGAGAATCGCACGTTTGATTACTAGAAGACATCAGTTACCACTTTGACGTATGGCTTCAGAGGCGGCACAGTTAAGGGGAGAAGTGAAGTGCCAGTGACAGCGTTTCTGGTTAATGAGGAGGACAGATTTTTCCGTCGGTTCAGCTTGGACTCCAGTGCTGGAAGTTGTACAGCGGGGGCTCAGAGGTGGGCTCCAGCCACCCGCATAAGCCTCCTCTCCAGCGACTGCTAGCGGATTTGAGGCCAGGTTCTCAATCAAAATGGTGGAAAATTCGATTTTTTTGTAATTGCATTTTTTTAGCGGTTTATATGCCTAGAATGTTGAACGAGTACGTTTTTCAATCCGTCCGTTATAGAAGCCCACTGCTCAAAGCCGCTGTGGGGCGCTCTCAGCCGGAGACGCCCGGCTCGGGTAGAAAACTTGTCGTGTCGCGACGCGCGTTCACAAAGTTATTTATATTGCACTATGCATGCAAACATATTCTCCGGAAAAGCTGACGAACAGCGCGTGCAGGCTGCCGAACGCAACATGTCCATCTCAGTCAGATCGGCTTTTCCTGCCAAGACAAATGAAGCAAATGTTCTCCAGGAACAATCAGAGTTAGAGAAAGGTTTGACACACAGCCCTGGAATTGCAGACTAAACGTAAATAACGAAAAGACTTTTTTTGGTCAAAATTAGTCAAAACATAACTGTACTTCGCGGTATTGGATTAGCCATATTGAATCTAACATCAGATTCGTGTTCAGAGACAACTAAAATATATAACAACCTGTAGTTAATGGAAATTGAACTAATAATACATATACAAGTTTTTCCTAAATTTCAAACAGGTTTTTCTGTAGAAACGATTTTTCGAAACTACGTGCACGATAAAATAAAAACGGTTCAATCTATTAACTTCCACCTTTAACCCCGAAAAGTAAACACTTTTCTTGTGACCTTATACCTATCATAAATTAAATATGTTAACATTAACTATTTTTTGTAAAGTCACAAAGAGTGAAACTAACCTAACTCAAAGTTCGAGTTCGCACCATACCGTTAAATTTAAGGTTATTTCGTTGTGGTTAGGTACAAGCTCCCGTAAATTTGATGTAGCATCCACTGGTGTTATCGATTTTTGATTTCAAATAATTCCTGAGTGGCTACATTGCACGCAGTTTGCGTACTTCAATCTCTCAGGCCCTTGATCAAATCATAATTACAGGCACCATTTTTTTTTGTTTTTGTAAAGAAAATCTGGGGGGTAAGGTTTGGGATGCGTCACCAATAGCCTCTCCCACACAAATGTCAACCTCTCCGGCACGTGGTATCCCCTGCTACGCTAACGAGGCTCTGGCGACCGAGTTTCTCCCGGGATAAGGAGAACCCTCTACTAAGCCAACGACCTTCTAGAGGGCGGATGAGTTGGTAGAGCAAGGGCACCCTCTTGTCCTTGGAGTGAGAAATCACTCCTAAAGACGGAAGAATCACCAAGGGTGGTCAACGGCATAGGATGCTGAAGGCAACGGGAAACCACAGCATTAAAGATCCAATGGATATCCCCAGGAAAACTCATCATGGCAGGGTTCAATGTCAAATTATCCGGTGTTTCAACTCCCCCACTCGGATCTCCGGGGGGAGAGCCTTGAACAATGCCACAAGTAAATACAAAAATAATGCAACAATAGCAACTTGGAATGTAAGATCATTATACCAACCAGGCAAAGTAAATAATGTTATACAAGAAATGAAACGCCTAAAAATTAACATTTTGGGTGTAAGTGAAACAAGATGGCCTGACTCAGGAGAAATGACCATTGACAACATGAAAGTATATTACTCGGGAAATTCTGATAGCCAGCACAGGAATGGGGTAGGAATAATTTTAGATGAGTATGCTAGTAAATCTGTCAAAAGCATTTTACCAATCTCAGATAGAGTAATCAGTCTACATTTACTAACGAAACAAACAAATATTAATTTAATCCAAATCTATGCTCCAACAGCCGACAAAGACCAAGAAGAAATAGGAAAATTTTATGAAGAATTAACACAAGCAATAGGAACCTCAAAAAGCAGAGACATTATTATCATCATGGGAGATTTTAATGCCAAAATAGGTGAAGGAAGTGAAGGTGATCTTATTGGACCTTTTGGTTTAGGAACAAGAAATGAAAGAGGAGATTTGCTGTCACAATTTTGCCAGGAAAACAATCTGTCTATTACAAACACATTTTTTAAACTCCCTAAACGAAGACTTTATACTTGGAAATCACCAAGAGACTGTAATGAAGAAGTTTGCAGAAATCAAATTGATTTCATACTTATAAACAAGAGGTACAAAAATTCTATTCATGGTGTGAAAACATATCCAGGAGCTGATATATTTTCTGATCATAACCTTTTAGTAGCAAAGTTCCATGTGAAACTGAAAGCCATACAAAAGAAACAAAAGAAGGACTATATAAATACAACCATTCTAAGAGACCCCTTGACTAAACAAAAGACTTCTGAAGAGATTAATAAGGAATTAGTTAGGATAAAGAATAATCAAACAGAAGACATTGATGGCAAATGGGAACTTATAAAAGACGCATTAAATAATGCATGTAACAACAGAATGGCGACCAAACACGACAACATGAAAAAGAAGTGGATGACAGAGAAGATATTACAATTGATGGAACAAAGAAGAATACTTAAAAATAGAGATGAAAGTGAGTATAAAAGATTACATGCAGAAATACGAAAAGAAACACGGCGAGCAAAAGAAGAATGGTACAAGGAACAATGCTCTGAAATTGAGAGTTATGAAACAAGACATGATAGTTTCAACTTACACAAAAAAGTTAAAGATTTAGCTGGACTTAATAAAAAGAAAAGTACAAGTTTATTGTTAGATAAAAATGACAAAATAATTCCTGATGTTAAAGGTAAACTGGACAGGTGGACAGAATATGTCAAAGAACTATTTGAAGATACAAGAAAAGATCAAAAATTTTATGATAACATGATCAGAGAACAAGGACCAAGCATATTGAAAGAAGAAATATTACATGTTATCAACAAATCAAAGACAGGAAAAGCCCCTGGACCGGATAAGATACCAAATGACATCCTGAAACTCATAGGAATAGACCATATAGATATATTTGTACAATTGTTTAATGATATTTATAATTCGGGAATTATTCCTAGGGATTGGTTGACATCTACCTTTGTTACATTACCCAAAAAGGCTAATGCCAAAACTTGTAATGATCACCGTACAATAAGCTTAATGAGTCACACCTTAAAGATATTTCTAAAAGTTATACACCAACGAATATACAAAAAAGTAGAAGAAGGTATAAGTGAAACACAATTCGGTTTTAGAAGTTCCCTCGGTACAAGAGAAGCATTGTTTGCTTTTAACATATTAGCACAACGATGTATGGAGGTTAACCAGCCACTATATGTGTGCTTCCTGGATTATAATAAAGCATTTGACAAAGTTCGTCATGATCATCTCATAGAATTGTTAGAAAAGAAAACACTTGATAAGAAAGACATCCGCATTATATATAACCTCTACTACAATCAAACCGCAACCGTGAAGGTAGAAAATGAGTTATCGAATGATATAGAAATAAAGAGGGGTGTGAGACAAGGTTGCGTTCTCTCACCCTTATTGTTTAATATGTATTCAGAAGACATAATCCAGGCAGCTCTATCAGATGAAATAGCTGGCATTAAAGTGAATGGGCTAAACATTAACAATGTTAGGTTTGCTGATGACACTGCACTACTAGCTGGAAACCTCAAAGATCTACAATTACTTCTTGACAAAGTCGCAGAAAAAAGTGAAGAATTTGGCTTGACTCTTAACGTAAGCAAGACTAAGTTCATGGTGATATCTAAAACACACCAACAAGAAAATTTTACAATCAATAGGGAAAGAGTCGATCAAGTACGTAAATTTAAATATCTCGGAACAATTGTAAATGAGGAGATTGAAAGCTCAGAAGAAATTAAATCGAGAATAGGACAGGCCAGAAGTATCTTTAATAAGATGAAAAATGCATTCTGTTCGAGAGACATTTGTTTAAACACAAAAATGAGGTTGCTAAGATGCTATGTATTCTCAAAATTATTATACGTAATGGAAGCGTGGACATTGAAAAAGAAGGACATGAACAGTTTAGAAGCTTTTGAAATGTGGGCATATAGAAGAATACTTAGAATTAGTTGGGTGTCGAGGATTACTAATCAAGATGTCCTAAGAAGAATGGGAAAGGAAAAAGAATTAATTAAAATTATTAAAGTAAGGAAGCTACAATATTTAGGCCATGTTATTAGGGGAGTAAATTACAAAATATTGCAAATAATACTAGAAGGGAAAATTTGTGGGAAGAGAACGAGGGGTAGAAGACGGACATCCTGGATTGACAATTTAAAAAATTGGTACAACTGTTCAACGTCAGAACTCCTTAGATCAGCCAAATCAAGATCAGAAATTGCCATGATGACAGCCAACCTTCTTAGAGGAGACGGCACATGAAGAAGAAGAAAGAAAATCTAAAATAAATTTCCTAGTATGATCAATCATAATCCCCAAACAGTTCCGTTGTATGTCTTTTCATTGTGATAATAAAAATTTCCAAACCTTGCCTATTTTTTGCTGATTCGAATGAGCACCTAGCGTTAAATAGCTTGCCCCGGTGCCTAGATGATGGCACGGACAGTGCCGTATAGTCTGAGCTTGCACTGTCCATCTTGCGCGATGCCTGAACCTTCATTAATGTCGCCCTGCACATCTCGGCGGAATTATCACTGTCGGGGTTTCCAGCCATCACATCGTCAGCAGTTGCTCAGCACACAACAGCAGTGTAGCCACAACAGTGCTAGTTGTGTCTTCATCAGCAACAGCAACACCTGCACAACTCGCAGTTACACAAGTCTCCTCTACACTTGTTTTACTTTATCATCAGTAACTTCACTTCATCATTAGTGACAACTGAAATTCCAGCCAAGACATACGCATTCTGGCAAGCAAACACAAAAAAAGCCAAGAAAAGTGCGTACCGAAACGTCGGTATCCCCCAAATTTATAAAACCCCAATAAAGTTTCTTTTTAAATAATAAGGAGTATCTCTGACACGAACATGGCAGTTCATATTAGGCAAAGATTGTGCAACGCCGCATCCCTCAGTTGTTAACTGCCGGTTTTTTTTCTTTTCTTTTTTTTTAATCTCATTTTGTTGGTTGTAGGTCGTTGCATTTGTTCGGGGCGGACGTCCCATGACGCTTGTTCACGTTCATTGTCGGTCCATTAACTCAGTTTTATTTATTTATTTTTTTTTTATTACACACGGCAGCGAACCCTCTGACCGAACACGCTGACCCTTTGTGCAAGCTTCCCACGACAACCTTCCGTCGTTCTGCTCCTTTTCTCCCTCTTGGCTTCTCGCGTCCGAAACGTAGCAACTCCCCACTACCGACTAATCCTTAATGTTGTCAGCGGCCGGCCACGGTGGCCAAGCGGTTCTAGGCGCTTCAGTCCAGAACCGCGCGACTGCTACAGTCGCAGGTTCGAATCCTGACTCGGGCATGGATGTGTGTGATGTCCTTAGGTTAGTTACGTTTAAGTAGTTCTAAGTTCTAGGGGACTGATGACCTCAGATGTTAAGTCCCATAGTGCTCAGAGGCATTTGAACCATTTTTTTGTTGTCAGCGGTAAACAACGATATCACATTTGAATACCGTACTTAGAGTTGGAAATTAACTCTAAAACCGAAAACCAATCCGAAAAGCAGCCTGTACCTGCAATAACTCTGGTAACATATGCTTTGTACGGACACTATCTGCTCAATAATACGCGGACAGTTATTAGCGATCATTAATACGGGATGCGAGTATCTTTCACCTTTCTGTCGGCTTGAACTGTGCTGAGGATGCTCTCAGTGAAGTGAATGGCTGTGGAGGAATAGCAGCACCTTATTCCTTAAGAGCCGTAACCATAGAAAGTTGTTATGGCGTCCGGAGCGATGTCGACGTCGTAACTTACCCAAGAGGTGTTCCATTCGGTTCAGATCGGGATTGTGGGCAAGCCAATCTATTATTGTCCACACACCACACATTAACACCGCCTCCTCATTGCCTCACTGTTGTCACTGCACTTGATGGCAGATAACATTCTTCACCCATTCGTATTGCCTCGAGGTATTGCGCGACTGACCACTTCGAAACATTCGTTTCCAGTCATCCACTTTCCAATGGCGGCGTCCTTTGCGCTACCTCAAGTCGCTTGTCACTGAGTACAAAAGTGTGCGGCTTTTGGGAACCTGCTTGACCACTGTAACGCATTCCCCTAAGCTCGCTAGCACTCACTGTGCTAGCTGGAGCGCCGGCAGTACTTTAGAGCTTACGAGTGAGCCGAACCCTTGATTTTGTGCGGTTTGTACGGCCACCGTCCGCTACGCTCGACGCCCCGTGTCTATCAGTGTATGTCAGCCTGGACTTGGTCGTGTTTGCACTTGACAACGACAGTGGACATGGGAAGCTTTACTAGGGCTGAAACGTCGCTGACGGGTTTGTTAGTGAGGCTGCCTCCAGTGACTACTCACTGGGCGCCCGGCGCCCCTTGCTGTCCTGTTTTGCAGTTGCAGCTCCTCTGCGGAGTGCCGCAGCACCACCACTTACCTGTTCCCCGAGGCCTGTGTCGTTGGCGACTCACGGTGTTTATGCTCACATACACAGATTACATACTAACAGTTTCACCTTCTGTAGCGTCCATAACGATCACTGCTTCTGAGGTCATTTTAGGATAAAATAATGTCGTAAATATGATCGCAATGTCCACGTAAGTAAACTTTCTGACGAGCTGTTATTCTGGGTAAGAACTGAGCCTCAACTATATTTCGTTCTTATTCATTCTTGCACTATTATGACGCTTTATTCAAATGGTTCAGATGGCTCTGAGCACTATTGGACTTAACTGCTGTGGTCATCAGTCCCCTAGAACTTAGAACTACTTAAACTTAACTAACCTACGGACATCACACACATCCATTCCCGAGGCAGGATTCGAATCTGCGACCGTAGCGGTCACGCGCTTCCAGACTGGAGCGCCTACAACCGCACGGCGACGCTTTATTAAACATGTTTTTAGGATAATTTACGCCATTGTTCACCTGGATTGTACAACAACCGATTCTGTCCACACAAATTATGACGGCGTGTCCAGAAAATGTCTGAAACGCTTGCAGGGAAGTTGCAGGGCAGGTTGTACTGAGATATGAATGTTACGAAAAAAATTTGATAAGTTGCGCCGTTTCCGAGTTATTTAGCATTGAAGTTAGCCAATCAGATCGTCGCGCGCCTAAATTCAAGTTTCAGCTAACGAGACAAAGCACTCGTTGGGCAACACCGCCCCTGGTAGGCCGCTTTAATGTGAGCGCGGGACGCCCCGATTGGCTAACTTCAATGCTAAATAACTCGGAAACGGAGCAACGTATCGAATTTTTTCTTAACATTTATGCCTCACTACGACCTGCCCTGTAACATCCCTACAAGCATTTCACACATTTTCTGACCACCCTGTATATCGTGTGCTGGAACTTTTATATTAACAATTCAGATTTCTGTACCTTTCAGATTGAATTTTCTATACTACAGACCTGAAGATGGCTTCTAGATAAGCCGAAACTAGTAATAAAAAAATATGTCTGCGATCTTGACTAGGGTTTTTCTGAACGCACAGCTTTAATGCAAGAGATTGTTTATGTCCAAAGCTGTCCACTTCAAATAATAATACAAGTACTTGGAGGTGAGAAGGTACGGTCGGAAATGAATCACAAATCTTTACTGCCATAAGCGAGTTACACATAACAGCAACAACCTAGGGCAGAGTGCTGTTCGAAGCAGAGAGCTCCGGTCTCGTGTGCCCGTTTCCCGACCGGTGGCGAACACCCTGTGGGACAGGCGCCGGCAGGAACACGAGGAGGCCCCGTAGCGCCTAGAGCGCCAACATCTCGTCACTCGAAATCCTTACGACAATCCAGAGGCGTTTGGAAGAGCAGAAATAGGTTCCACATCCGCCGTTCCGCAACGTCGAACAGAAAAAGAAACAGTGTAGCGGCGTGTGGTACCAACACCGTTTCGAAGGAAGGCCTCGGCGCTTGTTGGTGACGTCACGTCAGCTGCGCACGGCGAACGCCAGATCTGTTGCAGGCAGAAACGCCTGGGCGTGCTTATCACTATAAATCTCTTATTTTTGGACAAAATGTTTGGTATTGTTTTGGATTCTGCAGTTTTATTTAGGTGAAAGATTTTCTTACTATCGTAAACCTGCAAATGAAGATCATAGTTCTGTATTACTGAATCCTGTCGAAACAAACGTAGATCAATATGAGAAGATGCTTTGCCCCATTGCAAGCTTCTGAAATTTTACATTCAAGTAACTATATTTACTTGATCCATTTTGTTATCGAAACTTACCCCAACCCCCTTACAATTAACTCGTTTCTTTTATTTATTTATTTATTTTCGTTTGACATCGTCACTTGAAATGCGAACTAATTTACATGTGTAACTGTCCAACTGTTGCCGGTCATTAGATTACAGTCTTTTGCAACGAAAGGAATTCTAAACAGGAAACAAAATAGCTTCATACATCGAAAATACTGCTGAGCTTAAACTTTTTTAAACATGCACATTAGAAAAGATAAATATTCCCCTCTTGCAACTGAAAGGAGAAACTTTATAAGATAAAAAAATTTCATTTGATAAAACAAGTATCTCTCTTTTGCCTCCTCTTCTGTCGCCCACCCCCTCCCCCAACGTGTACAATCGCAAGATATTTAATTAACATTCAGTGCTCCTCACCCCACAATCAACCAAGGTACCTAAACAAGAGCACCAATATGTGCACAGTTTCTTGTAAAAGCAACCCAGTACAAACGTAACTTCCTCAGACTTACAAATTAGGTATAGAAGCACGAATTCTGTTGCTGCTGAACCACGAAGTTGTTTTTGTATGTCAATCCTTAAAACAAGTGGAAATTTAAGTTCAGGAGTACACTATTTGTTAAGAAGTGTAACGAATTGCACAATTAATTGATTGCAGAAATCTCTCAGAACAATGTGTGTTGGTTAACTACCGCCAATAGTTTCACATTTTCCTGTGTCAGAGAGGGAGACACCACCATTATGAGTATCCCTGCAACAAACTTGGCGTTCGCCGTGCCTAGCTGACGTGACGTCACGAACAAGCGCCCAGGCCCTCCTTTGAGTCGGTGTTGGTGGTACTGGGTGGTACAGTGAAGGTTACGGGGGCGGTCAGTGGCCCAGGGCTGGCCGGGCCTGGCTTTGCCGCGCGTCATCGCCGCCGCCGCCCCTGCCTGTGATCTGGCGTGCTGCGTGCTGCGTGCCGGCCGTCACGCCTCGCGCACTGCTTGTTTATCTTGCGGCACTGTGTGTCCCGCCAGGGCGCACAGCGCACCAGACCAGACCAGGTCTCCTACCAGCCACTTTGTGTCTGTAGTTATACAACATGTTAATACACGCAGCAGCCACCGCAAATAAAGTGATAGCGTCAAATAGCGGACATCGTACGTTACTGCTACTTCGTCACGATATTCGGTTTCAGACTTCTCTCTTTGGTATCCATCTTCCGATAAGTGTAGACTGCACGCTCTCCACTTCCCTTCATCCTCTGGCCCATCCCTAGTCTTATGCTAACTTCGTCCATTTGTAATGTCATCCACCGATTATTGTTGTTCTTCTCCTTGTGTTTTGCAACATTTGGATCTATACATTCCGCAAATGAAATTAGCGACACAAAAATGGTTGTAAGTAGGTACACAAGGTTAGTGTCTCAGGCTTGTTTTTCTTTATACACACATCAAAAAAAAATTTGCATCGCCTCGGTTCCGAGAATTATGGAACCTGTACAGAAAACTGGAACAGAGATCGACATAAACATCATTTCCGCCCTTTTTATTGCTCATGGAAACCACACATTGCATGTTGTACCACCATATAGCGAGACCTTCTGAGGTGGTGGTCCAGATTTCTGTACATACCGGTACCTCTAATACCCAGTAGCACGTCCTTTTGCATTCATGAATGCCTGTATTCGTCGTGGAATACTGTCCTCAATTTCATCAAGGCACTGTTGGTCCAGATGGTCACAAACGGCAACAGCGATTCGGCGTAAATCCCTCAGAGTGGTTGGTGGGTCACGTCGTCCATCAACAGCCCTTTTCAGTTGGTGGGTCACGTCGTCTATCAACAGCCCTTTTCAATCTATCCAGGTGTGTTCGATATGGTTCATGTCTGGAGCACATGCTGCCACTTTAGTCGAGCAGCCGCGCGGGGTAGCTGTTCGGTCTGAGGCGCCTTGTCACGGTCCGCGCGGCTTCCCCCGACGGAGGTTCGAGTCCTCCCTCGGGCATGGGTGTGTGTGTGTGTGTGTTCTCCTTAGCGTAAGTTAGTTTAAGTCAGATTACGTAGTGCGTAAGCTTAGAGACCGATGATATCAGCAGTTTGGTCCCACAGTCCTTAGCGATCATAAACTACAGTGGTGCGGTCTGATCGAGGCATATCATCGATAGTTCCTCTCTCTCTGTATCCCCTACATGTCCGGACAACATCGCTTTGGCTCACTCCGAGACCCCTGGAAATTTCCCTTGTTGAGAGCCCATCGTGACACAAAGTAATACTGCGGACGCGATCGAACTGCGGTATTGATCGTCTAGGCATGGCTAAACTACAGACAACACGATCGCGTACCACCTTCCTGGTGGAATGACTGGAACTGATCAGCTGTAGGACCCCCTCCGTCTAATAGGCGCTGCTCATGCATGGTTGTTTACATCTTTGGGCAGATTTAGTGACCTCTCTGGACAGTCAAAGGGACTGTCTCTGTGATACAGTATCCACAGTCAACGTCTATCTTCAGGAGTTCTGGGGACTGGAGTGATGTTAAATTTTTTTGATGTTTGTGTTATTCCCAAGGAACCCACACCTAGTGATACGTGGCTGGCGACCACTGGGTCCCGAGCTGAGTCCTGGCATTGCTTCCACTTACTTATGCCAGGCTCCTCACTATTATCTTTCCTATCTGGCCACCCTCGGCTAGCTCTTGTTCTTTTCCGACCCTGACGCTATTAGGTTTCGAGGGCTAGGGGTCTCTCATTTTCCAGCCTATACTTCTCATGCAGCGTCTGACCCGGAGCGGGCGGCTGCAAAAGGCGTCCGTATCCCATGTTAGGGGCGGCCTCCAGAACTGCGGAAGCCAACAGAACACCACCGCAGATTATCTTCCCTGCATAATGCAGTCTCCATTTTATGCACAAAAATGGCTTCCCCTCATGTTAAATCAGTGTCCGGACGTAAAATAGTCCCCCATTCGAATCTCCGGGTTGGGGGGGGGGGGGGGGGACAACTTGAAAGGAGGCAAATAATCAAAACGAGAATTTGTACCTGGAATGTTAGAACTCTGCTACAAGCAGGAAAACTAGAAAAACTTGAAAGAGAGATGGAGAAGAATCATATGGACCTCGTTGGAGTTCTACATCTACATCTACATTTATACTCCGCAAGCCACCCAACGGTGTGTGGCGGAGTCATTACCTCCCTTTCCTGTTCCAGTCGCGTATGGTTCGCGGGAAGAACGACTGTCTGAAGGCCTCCGTGCGCGCTCTAATCTCTCTAATTTTACATTCGTGATCTCCTCGGGAGGTATAAGTAGGGGAAAGCAATATATTTGATACCTCATCCAGAAACGCACCCTCTCGAAACCTGGCGAGCAAGCTACATCGCGATGCAGAGCGCCTCTCTTGCAGAGTCTGCCACTTGAGTTTATTAAACATCTCCGTAACGCTATCACGGTTACCAAATAACCATGTGACGAAACGCGCCGCTCTTCTTTGGATCTTCTCTATCTCCTCCGTCAACCCGATCTGGTACGGATCCCACACTGATGAGCAATACTCAAGTATAGGTCGATCGAGTGTTTTGTAAGCCACCTCCTTTGTTGATGGACTACATTTTCTAAGGACTCTCCCAATGAATCTCAACCTGGTACCCGCCTTACCAACAATTAATTTTATATGATCATTCCACTTCATATCGTTCCGCACGCATACTCCCAGATATTTTACAGAAGTAACTGCTACCAGTGTTTGTTCCGCTATCATATAATCATACAATAAAGGATCCTTCTTTCTATGTATTCGCAATGAAGTAGTGAAGGCAGCAGAGGAACAAGTAGGTAAAAAGACGAGGTTTAGTAGAAATCCTTGGGTAACAGAAGAAATATTGAATTTAATTGATGAAAGGAGAAAATATAAAAATGCAGTAAATGAAGCAGGCAAAAAGGAATACAAACGTCTCAAAAATGAGATCGACAGGAAGTGTAAAATGGCTAAGCAGGGATGGCTAGAGGACAAATGTAAGGATGTAGAGGTTTATCTAACTAGGGGTAAAATAGGTACTGCCTACAGGAAAATTAAAGAGACCTTTGGAGATAAGAGAACGGCTTGTATGAATATCAAGAGCTCAGATGGAAACCCAGTTCTAAGCAAAGAAGGGAGAGCAGAAAGGTGGAAGGAGTATATAGAGGGTCTATACAAGGGCGATGTGCTTGAAGACAATATTATGGAAATGGAAGAGGATGTAGATGAAGATGAAATGGGAGATACGATACTGCGTGAAGAGTTTGACAGGGCACTGAAAGACCTGAGTCGAAACAAGGCCCCCGGAGTAGACAACATTCCATTAGAACTACTGACGGCCTTGGGAGAGCCAGTCCTGACAAAACTCTACCATCTGGTGAGCAAGATGTATGAAACAGGCGAAATACCCTCAGACTTCAAGAAGAATATAATAATTCCAATCCCAAAGAAAGCAGGTGTTGACAGATGTGAAAATTACCGAACTATCAGTTTAATAAGTCACAGCTGCATAATAGTAACACGAATTCTTTACAGACGAATGGAAAAACTAGTAGAAGCCAACCTCGGGGAAGATCAGTTTGGATTCCGTAGAAACACTGGAACACGTGAGGCAATACTGACCTTACGAATTATCTTAGAAGAAAGATTAAGGAAAGGCAAACCTACGTTTCTAGCATTTGTAGACTTAGAGCAAGCTTTTGACAATGATGACTGGAATACTCTCTTTCAAATTCTAAAGGTGGCAGGGGTAAAATACAAGGAGCGAAAGGGTATTTACAATTCGTACAGAAACCAGATGGCAGTTATAAGAGTCGAGGGGTATGAAAGGGAAGCAGTGGTTGGGAAGGGAGTGAGACAGGGTTGTAGCCTCTCCCCGATGTTGTTCAATCTGTATATTGAGCAAGCAGTAAAGGAAACAAAAGAAATATTCGGAGTAGGTATTAAAATCCATGGAGAAGAAATAAAAACTTTGAGGTTCGCCGATGACATTGTAATTCTGTCAGAGACCGCAAAGGACTTGGAAGAGCAGTTGAATGGAATGGACAGTGTCTTGAAAGGAGGATATAAGATGAACATCAACAAAAGCAAAACGAGGATAATGGAATGTAGTCTAATTAAATCGGGTGATGCTGAGGGAATTAGATTAGGAAATGAGGCACTTAAAGTAGTAAAGGAGTTTTGCTATTTGGGGAGCAAAATAACTGATGATGGTCGAAGTAGAGAGGATATAAAATGTAGACTGGCAATGGCAAGGAAAGCTTTTCTGAAGAAGAAAAATTTGTTAACATCGAGTATAGATTTAAGTGTCAGGAAGTCATTTCTGAAAGCATTTGTATGGAGTGTAGCCATGTATGGAAGTGAAACATGGACGATAAATAGTTCGGACAAGAAGAGAATAGAAGCATTCGAAATGTGGTGCTACAGAAGAATGCTGAAGATTAGATGGGTAGATCACATAACTAATGAGGAAGTATTGAATAGGATTGGGGAGAAGAGAAGTTTGTGGCACAACTTGACCAGAAGACGGGATCGGTTGGTAGGACATGTTCTGAGGCATCAAGAGATCACCAATTTAGTATTGGAGGGCAGCGTGGAGGGTAAAAATCGTAGAGGGAGACCAAGAGATGAATACACTAAGCAGATTCAGAAGGATGTAGATTGCAGTAGGTACTGGGAGATGAAGAATCTTGCATAGGATAAAGTAGCATGGAGAGCTGCATCAAACCAGTCTCAGGACTGAAGACCATAACAACAACAACATGTTAAGGGACAGTTGCCACTCCCTGCACCAAGTGCCTATCCGCTGCAGATCTTCCTGCATTTCGCTACAATTTTATAATGCTGCAACTTCTCTGTATACTACAGCATCATCCGCGAAAACCGCATGGAACTTTCGACACTATCTACTAGGTCATTTATATATATTGTGAAAAGCAATGGTCCCATAACACTCCCCTGTGGGACGCCAGAGGTTACTTTAACGTCTGTAGACGGCTCTCCATTGATAACAACATCCCGTGTTCTGTTTGCTAAAAACTCTTCAATCCAGCCACACAGCTGGTCTGATATTCCGTAGGCTCTTACTTCGTTTATCAGGCGACAGTGCGGAACTGTATCGAACGCCTTCCGGAAGTCAAGAAAAATAGCATCTACGTGGGAGCCTGTATCTAACATTTTCTGGGTCTCATGAACAAATAAAGCGAGTTGGGTCTCACACAATCGCTGTTTCCGGAATCCATGTTGATTCCTACATAGTAGATTCTGGGTTTCCAAAAACGACATGATACTCGAGCAAAAAACATGTTCTAAAATTCTACAACAGATCGACGTCAGAGATATAAGTCTATAGTTTTGCGCATCTGCTCGACGACCCTTCTTGAAGACTGGGACTACCTGTGCTCTTTTCCAATCATTTGGAACCCTCCGTTCCTCTAGAGACTTGCGGTACACGGGTGTTACAAGGGGGGCAAGTTCTTTCGCGTACTCTGTGTAGAATCGAATTGGTATCCCGTCAGGTCCAGTGGACTTTCCTCTATTGAGTGATTCCAGTTGCTTTTCTATCCCTTGGACGCTTATTTCGATGTCAGCCATTTTTTCGTTAGTGCGAGGATTTAGAGAAGGAACTGCAGTGCGGTCTTCCTCTGTGAAATAGCTTTGGAAAAAGGTGTTTAGTATTTCAGCTTTACGCGTGTCATTATCTGTTTCAATGCCATCATCATCCCGGAGTGTCTGGATATGCTGTTTCGAGCCACTTACTGATTTAACGTAAGACCAGAACTTCCTAGGATTTTCTGTCAAGTCGGTACATAGAATTTTACTTTCGAATTCACTGAACGCTTCACGCATAGCCCTCCTTACGCTAACTTTGACATCGTTTAGCTTCTGTTTGTTTGAGAGGTTTTGGCTGCGTTTAAACTTGGAGTGAAGCTCTCTTTGCTTTCGCAGTAGTTTCCTAACTTTGTTGTTGTACCACGGTGGGATTTTCCCGTCCCTCGTAGTTTTACTCGGCACGTACCTGTCTAAAACACATTTTACGATTGCCTTGAATTTTTTCCAGAAACACTCAACATTGTCAGTGTCGGAACAGAAATTTTCGTTTTGATCTGTTAGGTAGTCTGAAATCTGCCTTCTATTACTCTTGCTAAACAGATAAACCTTCCTCCCTTTTTTTATATTCCTATTAACTTCCATATTCAGGGATGCTGCAACGGCCTTATGATCACTGATTCCCTGTTCTGCACTTAAAGAGTCGAAAAGTTCGGGTCTGTTTGTTATCAGTAGGTCCAAGATGTTATCTCCACGAGTCGGTTCTCTGTTTAACTTCTCGAGGTAATTTTCGGATAGTGCACTCAGTATAATGTCACTCGATGCTCTGTCCCTACCACCCGTCCTAAACATCTGAGTGTCCCAGTCTATATCTGGTAAATTGAAATCTCCACCTAAGACTATAACATGCTGAGAAAATTTATGTGAAATGTATTCCAAATTTTCTCTCAGTTGTTCTGCCACTAATGCTGCTGAGTCGGGAGGTCGGTAAAAGGAGCCAATTATTAACCTAGCTCGGTTGTTGAGTGTAACCTCCACCCACAATAATTCACAGGAACTATCCACTTCTACTTCACTACAGGATAAACTACTGCTAACAGCGCCGAACACTCCACCACCGGTTGCGTGCTATCTATCCTTTCTAAACACCGTCTGTACCTTTGTAAAAATTTCAGCAGAATTTATTTCTGGCTTAAGGCAGCTTTCTGTACCTATAACGATTTCAGCTTCGGTGCTTTCTATCAGCGCTTGAAGTTCTGGTACTTTACCAACGCAGCTTCGACAGTTGACAATTACAATACCGATTGCTGCTTGGTCCCCGCATGTCCTGACTTTGCCCCGCACCCGTTGAGGCGGTTGCCCTTTCTGTACTTGCCCAAGGCCATCTAACCTAAAAAACCGCCCAGCCCACGGAACACAACCCCTGTTACCCGTGTAGCCGCTTGTTGCGTGTAGTGGACTTCTGACCTATCCAGCGGAACCCGAAACCGGACCACCCTATGGCGCAAGTCGAGGAATCTGCAGCCCACACGGTCGCAGAACCGCCTCAGCCTCTGATTCAGACCCTCCACTCGGCTCTGTACCAAAGGACCGCAGTCAGTCCTGTCGACGATGCTGCAGATGGTGAGCTCTGCTTTCATCCCGCTAGCGAGACTGGCAGTCTTCACCAAATCAGATAGCCGCCGGAAGCCAGAGAGGATTTCCTCCGATCCATAGCGACACACATCATTGTTGCCGACATGAGCGACCACCTGCAGATGGGTGCACCCTGTACCCTTCATGGGATCCGGAAGGACCCTTTCCACATCTGGAATGACTCCCCCCGGTATGCACACGGACTGCTCATTGGTTTTCTTCCCCTCTCTTGCTGCCATTTTCCTAAGGGGCGCCGGCCGCGGTGGTCTAGCGGTTCAGGCGCTCAGTCCGGAACCGCGCGACTGCTACGGTCGCAGGTTCGAATCCTGCCTCGGGCATGGATGTGTGTGATGTCCTTAGGTTAGTTAGGTTTAAGTAGTTCTAAGTTCTAGGGGACTGATGACCACAGATGTTAAGTCCCATAGTGCTCAGAGCCATTTGAACCATTTCATCCCTAAGGGGCCCCATTACGCGCCTGACGTTGGAGCTCCGAACTACCAGTAAGCCCACCCTCTGCGACCGCCCGGATCTTGCAGACTGAGGGGCAACCTCTGGAACAGGACGAGCAGCCATGTCAGGCCGAAGATCAGTATCAGCCTGAGACAGAGCCTGAAACCGGTTCGTCAGACAAACTGGAGAGGCCTTCCGTTCAGCCCTCCGGAATGTCTTTCGCCCCCTGCCACACCTTGAGATGACCTCCCACTCTACCACAGGTGAGGGATCAGCCTCAATGCGGGCAGCATCCCGGGCAACCACAGTCGTAGTCCGATCGGGGGATGCGTGGGACGAGCTGGCCGTCCCCGACAAACCCCCATCCGGACCCCCACAGT
The DNA here is from genome assembly GCF_021461395.2 of Schistocerca americana. Lineage (NCBI taxonomy): Eukaryota > Metazoa > Arthropoda > Insecta > Orthoptera > Acrididae > Schistocerca > Schistocerca americana. The sequence continues at coordinate 42,046,116 of NC_060121.1, forward strand.
GATGCCCATTGGCAACAGCCTCAAGCTGTGTGACCGAAGCCAACACTGCCTGAAGCTGGGAGCGAAGGGATGCCAACTCAGCCTGCATCCGAACACAGCAGTTGCAGTCCCTATCTATGCTAAAAACTGTTTTGCAAAGAACGAAAAAAATGGCTCTGAGCACTATGGGACTCAACTGCTGTGGTCATAAGTCCCCTAGAACTTAGAACTACCTAAACCTAACTAACCTAAGGACAGCACACAACACCCAGCCATCACGAGGCAGAGAAAATCCCTGACCCCGCCGGGAATCGAACCCGGGAACCCGGGCGCGGGAAGTGAGAACGCTACCGCACGACCACGAGATGCGGGCTGCAAAGAACGTCTGAACTAATCTACAGAGAGCGCAAACAAATCGACAAAATTTAAACGGTTATTAAAATACAAGATTGCCTAGTAAATGCAGTAATGCTGCTACTTGCGCACTGCTGACACTGCTCGGCGGCGGAAGGAGACTACGCGATTTTACACTATTCAGGTACTAAAACGCGATGCTACAACTCTCACATACTATAATACCCCCGAAATTTATGAATTAAACAATGCAAGTACCAAAAACACGTAAAGAAATTAAGAATTGAACTATGTAACAAATGAGTGAGCTAGGAGTATACGACTTGCTGCTGCAGCTGCTTATCCAACGGCGGCAGGGAGCACACAGGGAGTTGCTGAGGTAAGATGGAATGGACGAGGAGAGTCAGTCAGATGAATATGTGTTTTACTACTTAGGAGGAGAAATAAAAGGAATGAAAGGAGCAGGAATGATTTTGAAAAAGGAATTGGCTAAATGTCTGGAATATGTGGCCTATGCAAATGACCAGGTTATTGGAGTAAGGCTTAAAGGAGCACAAAAAGATTTCCTGATTGTCCAGGTGTATATGCCAACTTTAGAACATGAAGACCAAATTGTAGAGGAAACGTACAATGTAATAGAAAGAATAATGGACGAAAATAAAAAATGCTGCAAAATACTAATGGGAGACTGGAACGCCAGAGAAATGATAGAGGTGAATGGCTAATTGACTTCTGCAGGGAAAGGCAGCTGATAGCGGCAAACACATCGTTCAACAACCACAAGAGGAGGCTCTACACTTGGAAATCACCAGGGGATAAATACAGAAACCGGATCGATTTTATAGTGGTAGAAGAAAGATACAGAAATGGAATCAAGAAGGTGCACACATTACCAGGTGCAAATATTAATAGCGACCACAACTTACTTATGGCAGAAATAGAAATAAGAATGAAAAAACTGAAGAAGGCGACGATAGTGAAGAAGTGGGATCTAGAGAAGATAAGATCTAACAAAGAACAAATTACAGAAATGCTATCACGTGAGTTTCTAAACACATTACGAGACAAGAACCACCTGATAATGTCAACGAATACTGGAATATACTGAAAGAAGGAATCATTAAAGCAGGACAGCAAAATATTGGATATGTAAAATGGAAAAGGTCAAAAAAACCATGGATCACACAAGAAATGATTTCCAAGATGGAGGAAAGAAGAAAATTTAAAAACAAGAACACTGAAGACGCAAAAATGATATACCGAAGGTTAAATAATGAACTGAGAAGCGAAACAGAGCAGGCTAGGAAAAAATGACCAGAAGAGGAATGTGATGAAATTGAAGAACTGGACAGGAAGGGAAGATACGACTTATTATACAATAGAGTAAAGACTATGACATGGGAACAAAACAGAGCAGGAAGTGCTACTATGGAAATTTTGAGTAAAGAGGAAGAGGTAGTGTACAAAAATCGTGACGATGTCCTCCAGAGATGGGAAGAATATCAAAAAGAGCTATGTGACACAAATAGCAAACCAGAAACTCTGGAACTTGATTCACACAACAGTGTTAATGATGACCAGAAAGGACAAACCATCATAATGGAAGAAGTAAAGTCTGCCATAGCTGCAATGAAAAACGGCAAAGCGGTAGGTACAGATACGATACCGGGAGAAATATTAAAATGCTTGAACCAAGATGGAATAAGAGAAATATTGAGGTTGTGTTATAAAATATATGACAGTGGTAAAAGGCCTGAGGACTTTCTGACAACAGTAATGATTCCGTTACCGAAAAAACAAGGAACCAAGAAATGAGCGAGCACAGGACAATCAGCCTCATTTCACATGTAGCCAAAGTGATGTTAAGAATAATTAATATAAGACTTGAAAAAGTAATGGAGGAGAATCTTGGCTTTAGACGGAATACGGGCACCAGAGATGCAATACGGCTCCTACGAATCTTGGGAGAAAAGTTTATTGAAAAAGGAGGAGACCTATATATGTGCTTCATCGATCTAGAAAAGGCATTTGACAATGTGGTTTGGGACAAGCTGGCGACTATAATGAGGGAAAAGAGAGGGGACTGGAAAACCAGAAGACTTGTAAACTCATTATATCTTAATCAAAAAGCCTCAGTTAAAGTGAGAGGAGAAAGTACAAACTGGGTCGGACTAGGAAAAGGAGTAAGACAAGGAATCTGTCTATCACCTCTTTTCAACCTGTGCTTGGAAAATATGATTGGTCAATGCTCATTAGATGACAAAGGAGTAGAAATTGGAGGAAGAACAGTAGGGTGTTTGAGGTTTGCTGATGACATGGTCCTTCTAGCTACAAGGGAAAAGGAATTACAAGATTTGGTGGACACCATTGAAACTCATCATCATCATCAGTCAATTCAATCATTAAATGATGTGGCCTCTTCGAGTCGTGGATTCAGGTAGGCTTTCAGCAGTCTTCTCCAAGTGGGACGGCATTGGGCAGTTCTCTGCCAGGTGTTACCAGCGATCTTCTTGATGTCTTTGTCCCATCTGTCTGGTGGTCTTCCTCTAGGCCTCCTGTGTTCTCTCGGACTCCAGTACTAGCTTCGTCCATCTGTTGTCTTTTCTTCTTGCGACGTGGCCAGCCCACTGCCATTTCAAGGAACCTACTGTCTCTAAGATGTCATTAACCTTCGTCACAGACCGGATGTCATCTGCCCTTTTCCTGTCCTTTCTTGTATAGCCCAGCATTGATCTCTCCATGGCTCTCTGTGCTGTCCTAAGTTTCCCTTTTGTAAATGAGTTCAGTGTCCATGTCTCGCAGCCATACGCCATCACAGGAAGAATGCATTGATCAAATACTGCTTTCTTCAAATTTACAGGAATTTTTGATCTGAATACTTTTTAATTCTTCCAAAATGCTTGCCAGCCAAGCTTGATGCGTCGATAGATTTCTGGCCTTATGTCTCCCTTCATATTTACAATCTGGCCAAGGTAGACATATTCACTGACCTCTTCTAGTAGACTGTCCTCGACTTTCACGTCTCCAGCTGGGACCCATTTGTTGGACATTACTTTTGTTTTGGAAACTAACTTAAAAAATATGGAATGAAAATTAACACAAAGAAAACAAAAGTATTCGCACTAGGAGGAAATAAGGAAATAAAAATTGTGCTGAATGGAGGAATACTAGAACAGGTGCAAAATTTTAAGTATCTTGGAAGCAGGATAGACACTGACTGGAAGTGCGCCACAGAAATTAAAACAAGGATAGCAATGGCAAAAGAGGCGTTTTATAAGAAAGGGAGAATTTTCTGCAGCGGTCTGGACAGAGAACTCAGGAAGAGACTCATAATATGTCTTTTAGGGAGTGCTCTTCTATATGGCGCTGAAACATGGACTTTGAGGAAGAAAGACAGAGAAAGGCTGGAGGCTTTTGAGATGTGGACATGGCGGAAGATGGAAAGAATAAGTTGGATGGACAGAGTAAAAAATGAAGAGGTACTGAGAAGAGTGGGAGAGAAAAGACAGTTACTAGATGTAATAGAAAGAAGGAAAAGAAATTGGATTGGGCATATATTAAGAAAGAATGACGGACTGATAAAAACAGTTTTAGAAGGTTATGTAGAAGGGAAAAGGAAGCGAGGAAGGAAGAGATAACAGATACTGAATGACATGATGAACAGTACAACATAACAGCAGCCTTAAGAAGGAAGCAATGTATCGCAGAAAATGGAGAGGCGAGGGACCTGCTAATACAGCAATAACTGATGATGATGTATTATACCGTTATATCACATATCATTTCATTATAGTATGACATTACTATCGACCAAAAACTTCATTGCAAATATGACTGGTCGAATCGCGTACTTTGGTGTGTCTGAAAGACCGAATTTGAAGCTTTTAGCATCACGGTTGCTTTTCCCTCTAATTTGATATCAGACGAATGTAACTCATATGATAGCTATGATTATAAAACTGTGTATATAAATGAGTCAAAACAGTTCTTTCTTTAATTATTTTTTTCTATTTTGACAGTACTGGATACCTGCTAAGCAGTACAGTATCATTTTGTATTTGATACATCTATTGTCTGGAAAGTGGCATACGAAAAGACGTGAAGACTGATCTGAACTCTGTGGACCGTCTCTTCTTGTAAATGTCATATATATTATTGAAGCTTTATCGAGTGCTGTCCGCTATGGCTAGGATTATTTCGTTTCGGTCGTGATTGCTAAAATAACACCAGCTGGATGTTGTTTCGTCGTTCTTGGTATCTTATGTACCACTATCTTGTAACACATTGCAGTATTTTGACTGAATAAAGTGTGGCGGAGGGTTGTTTAACTAGCTTCTGTGGCGGTGTGTCTCTCTGAGGCTGATACATCTCTTAGAGAAACTCTGTGTCGCGAGATGGAAGGACATCAGTTCATTTATGTTTATTCGGAGCGCATGCCTTCGTTTCACTCGCTGCAAGTAGAGATTCTGTATTTGCACGACTAAATCAGTAGGACTCCTACCGGTTTTGAGTAACAAATGACATTCAACCTAACACCAAAAAGGGAATGCTAATGGGAAAGAGTGCCTTAAAGCCTGAAGCATGAGCGGGGAAGCTCTGAAATAAAAGTAATGTCTTGGAAAAAATTCCATAATTCCATTGTGGAACTTCACAGCATCCTACATAACACATTCAACAGAGATATGAGGTCGTAAAAGGGCATGAAGGAACGATTGTTGAGAGCTTCACTCATGCGACGTAGTGAAACACTCACAAGGCGACACAAACATAAGCGTTCTGCGCAAAAGACACGTAGCCGTGGCATGTGGAAATGGATATTGATGTCGGAGCACAATGGAGGTCCATAGATTTATGCGTGTCTTTTCTACCCATATTTATTTCTGTGATGGCCACCTACGTATAAAAGGTTCTACAAATACAGAAAAAAAGAAGACAGCAGTGCTCGTGCACTACCAGGACCTCGCTGCAGACGTGTCATCCAACCCGACAAGGACAAGAATTCGTACCTCTTTTTCGGTTAGCGTCGTTTTACGTTCTACGAAGTCATAAAAATGACAGGAAAACAGAAATAAACGTCAGCCGGGTCGGCAGCAGGACCTTCGCGACATTAATCTCGCACCAAATCCTCATTAGTATTCGCACAAACGTTCGGACACAGCTAAGCCGAGAAGCTACGAGTCGGCCGCCCTTGGCGGCTCCCGACCTCGCGGAACGCGCGACGCTGTCTGACCGATAGGAGGCGGGAGGCGCCTTACGTTACATCTGCAGCGGCTCGCCCCATCCAAATGACGTCACGCCTTTAGATCAAACACACGTTTGACATTACGTTTCCGAGATTGGTGGCAGCAACGGGAATCTTTGGCGTGCAACGCTGTCTCACGAAACTGGCACAGATACGTATCCAAACAAACAACAGTTTACTCGTGCATTTACATTTTAATGTGTTGCGTTCGTGCACAAGTCCGTAGCTTCTCTCCATAAGTTTAATAACTGCAACAGATACAAAAAAGAGGCTTTAGTCATCACTCGTACATTCTTCTTCACTATTTGTAACTGTTCGCCAACTTTGGGGTACCTCTTTTCTTCTGCGACTGTAGAAATCACTTGGTTTTGAGGCGAAGAACTCTACGAGCGATGTTCGGAGCACATTTTCATCCGGGAAGGAACTTGAAAGTTGATCTATAGAGAGCAGAAAAGGTGAAAATCGGACGGCGCAAGATCGGGTGAATAAGGTGGCTGCGGAATGACTTCCCATCCCGATTCCTGTAAAGTGGTTTTGGTCAGTCCACCAGAATGCTGGCGGGCATCATAGGGAGTAGCATTGCAGTCTTCCGGTCGTTGATCTTGGACTGCGTCTGCAAAACGTCTCATTTGCAGACAATACATGTCAGAAGTGACGGTTACACCTCAGGCAAACAATTCGTAATACACCACACAGTCGTTGCTCCACATGTTCCACCAGCTGCAATACATCATCTTCTGTGGATGTGCACAGATCTTACGAGTAGTTGCCGCTTTGATTGGGCTGCACCATTCCTTTCTTTTCCTTCTGTTAGCAGAAGTACATCCTTTCTCGTCACCAGTAACGATACAGTATAGGAATGGTCGGTGTTGTTCACGAGCCAACTGATGACAAGGAAGCAGAGATGCACCGTTGATTTTTGTGATTTTGGCATACCGCATGCAGTATCCATAAGTAGTGGGCACCACCCAATTTTGATATTAAACTGATATGCAAATTAATTAAATTGATCAATTAACTACCCCAACTCTACACCAGATGACGTCATGGGTATCCCCAGACGGCTCGTGGGTCTCCACCCAGTCCCCTCCCCTTCCCCCACCTACACTACTGACGGAATTTTGAATTTTTTTGGGATATTCAAAAGAAACTGCGGGAAACGTAAAAAAAAATTGGGGAAATGCTGCGTCCCGTGGGTCTGCTGACATCCCACACATCACCCCATCTGGGAATTTGTGACACATTCAAAATGGTGAATGGCCTTTCTGGGACACGTACCGAGGGAAACTGTTCAGATGCAGTAGACAAAAGTGAGGTTATTGTACTTTATTTATTTTTGGTGGGAAAATGAAGTAAATATCTGTCCTAATTACGTAATTAATCATAAACATCTGTCCTAATTACACAACTATATGCTTAGCGATACACACGGAACGCCTGAAACCGCAATATAGAATCGACGATGTCATACAAGTGGTGTTATCCTGCTGGGGAAAGAAATTCACACTACCACTCGAAACTAGCGGCAGGCGCACTCAAACTCTACATAGGATAACTCCTTCACCTACAAACTGGCGGGAAAAAGGTTGGAGTGGACGGCACTATCTGTATTTTTGGCGAGAATGCGTTCCACTGCCGAGGTGCTGGTGCTGGATAGAGAGTAGTTTAATAAGTGTATTACTTGTAAGCATACAGCGGAGGACTATGTATATCACTGTTTGACGTCAGAGTTCGCTACAGATGTCTCCCTCTCCACTGCTCGACAATCTCCCTGCAGTGCTGCTGCTTGTAATTCGGGAAGCCCAATACAAATAAAATGCAAATACAATACAGGCAATGAAAAATGCATCACTGCTCTAACTGCACATCGAAATTATAAAAAAAACAGCATTCATAAACTACTAGTCATAATGCCTATGTACTGGTGATTGAGAAAACCGACCCCAAAAGGTTGCACCAGAAGAGATGTGTGGTAGTTGCACGTATTCTCCTCGATATGCGGTCAGAGCCGTCTTACCTGTCCCCCAAACCACCCCTCATCTGTCCCTCTCCTCACCATTGGTAGGGATACAGGCCTCCTCTATTATGTCACTGATGGTCCACAAAAAGAGTCATCAGTCACAACTAGACGAACGACACCAGACCAGGACGCTTGCTGCACACTGTTACACATATTTCTAGGAAAGACTGGACCATCCGTGGAACAACAACGAAACTCCACAGAGCTCTCCAGGACGCTCGCTGCTTCGGACGCAGGCAGCTGCTAAGCTGCTGCTGCTGCTGCTGCTGCTTGAAGTCATACAACGCACCCCGGCAGGCAGGCGAGGCTGGTTGCAGCCACGGGTCATCAGCGTTATCGGTGCCCACATACACAACAGGCCGCAGCGCCAGAGGGACACAGCACACAGCCAGATAAGTGATGGCTGTGCCGACAGCATGTCGTTTGTCTTAAAGAGCAGCTGTGGACCCTATGAAACACTCCCCCACGCCATCATTATCCTGCCGTTGCCAGTGCTCACTGTTATGAGAGAGAAAATACCTACATCTACATCTACATACATACTCCGCAATCCACCATACGGTGCGTGGCGGAGGGTACCTCGTACTACAACTAGCATCTTCTCTCTCTGTTCCACTCCCAAACAGAACGAGGGAAAAATGACTGCCTACATGCCTAACCTCTCTTATCTTATCTTTGTGGTCTTTCCGCGAAATGTAAGTTGCCGGCAGTAAAATTGTACTGGAGTCAGCCTCAAATGCTGGTTCTCTAAATTTCCTCAGTAGCGATTCACGAAAAGAACGCCTCCTTTCGTCCAGAGACTCCCACCCGAGTTCCTGAAGCATTTCCGTAACATTCGCGTGATGATCAAACCTACCAGTAACAAATCTAGCAGCCCGACTCTGAATTGCATCTACGTCCTTCCTCAATCCGACCTGATAGTGATCCCAAACGCTCGAGCAGTACTCAAGAATAGGTCGTATTAGTGTTTTATAAGCAGTCTCCTTTACAGATGAACCTCATCTTCCCAAAATTCTACCAGTGAACTGAAGACGACTATCCGCCTTCCCCACAACTGCCATTACATGCTTGTCCCACTTCATTTCGCTCTGCAATGTTATACCCAAACATTTAATCGACGTGACTGTGTCAAGCGCTACACTACTAATGGAGTATTCAAACATTACGGGATTCTTTTTCTTACTCATCTACATTAATTTACATTTATCTATATTTAGAGTAGGCTGCCATTCTTTACACCAATCACAAATCCTGTCCAAGTCATCTTGTATCCTCCTACAGTCATTCAACGACGACACCTTCCCGTACACCACAGCATCATCAGCAAACAGCCGCACATTGCTATCCACCCTATCCAAAAGATCATTTATGTAGATAGAAAACAACAGCGGACCTACCACACTTCCCTGGGGCACTCCAGATGATACCTCACCCCCGATGAACATTCACCATAGAGGACAACGCACTGGGTTCTATTACTTAAGAAGTCTTCGAGCCACTCAGATACTTGGGAACCAATCCCATATGCTCGTACCTTAATTAGGAGTCTGCATTGGGGCGCCGAGTCAAACGCTTTCCGGAAGTCAAGGAATATGGCATGTGTCTGATACCCTTCGTCCATGGTTCGCAAGATACCATGTGAAAAAAGGGCGAGTTGCGTTTCGCAGGAGAGATGCTTTCTAAAGCGGTGCTGATTCATGGACAGCAACTTCTCTGTCTCAAGGAAATTCATTATATTCGAACTGAGAATATGTTCCAGAATCCTGCAACAAACCGATGTTAAGCATATTGGTCTGCAATTTTGAGGATCCGCCCTTCTACCCTTCTTAAACACAGCCGTCACCTGCGCTTGCTTCCAGTCGCTCGGGACTTTGCGTTGGGCAAGAGATTCGCGATAAATGCAAGCTAAGTAAGGAGCCAATGCAGTAGAGTGCTCTCTGTAAAACCGAATTGGAATCCCATCAGGACCTGGCGATTTGTTTATTTTCAACCCATTCAGCTGCTTCACAACCCCAGGGATGTCTATCACTATGTCCTCCATACGGGAATCTGTACGAGACTCAAACGGCGCCATGTTTCTACGATCCTCCTGCGTGAAAGATTTCTCAAATGCTAAATTTAAAATTTCAGCTTTCGTTTTGCTGTCTTCCGTTGCCAGGCTAGACTGATGAGTGAGTGACTGGATGGAAGCCTTCGACGCGCTTACCGATTTCACGTAAGACCAGAATTTCCGTGGGTTTTCAGCAAGATCTTTAGCTAAGCTATGACGGTGGGAGTGGTTGAATGCTTCGCGCATCGCTCTTTTTACAGCAGCACGAATCTCCACTAACTTTTGCCTGTCCTCATTCTCCCATTCTTTCTTGTTCCGCGAGTGCAACTGCCTTTGCTTTCTGAGCATTCTCCGAATTGAGCTGTTAAGCCACGGTGGGTCTTTTCCTTACTGTAACAGCTGTATTCAACATCATTGCAGCTCTTATAAGAAAGTATCCATTAAAAAAAAGTTCAATCGTGACAATAACATATGTCTTGTTTCCACGAAAATAATCACATTCCATTTTATTTTAGTTTTATGAGTAATATCAGTATAGTTTGAGAGCATTCATCAAGTTCAAATTCTAACTGTCGTGCATGAGGGCATTACATTTTCTTCAGAAGATTGAATTGTAGATATAGAACGGCATCTATACAGTCATTCTTTTACGTATGACTGCAGGATGCAAATCACATCTCTCTTCTCACCACCCATTGTTTTGTGACTTCCAACGAAATTAAAAAGAAAATACGGCACTGCCGCCTATTACAGATGACCACACTGCAGAATTCGAAGCTCTATAGCGATACATCTGACAGATGTATGAACTTATCTCACGTCTCCTTCCACTATTTTGCTGCAAAAACTACCAATCAATGCAGAATGTCCTCATTATTTCGAAACATTCATGGTAGTAAAGAAAAACGAGAATTTAAAATCCAAAGTACATGGTTTGAGAGTGCCCCTGGCGTCGATATCATTGTCAGTAAATAAATTGTCATGCACACCTGCATTACAAACATTTCAGACATGTGAAATAACATCACCGAACACAGTCCGTCATGCCAACTGCTCACATGTCGGAAAAAGCACAATCATAGTTGTTTTGTATACTATGGCAGATCCCGTTTTACCATTGCAGCGGTAATTTACGCTGGCGTTCATAAACCATAAACCAAATCGTACAAGCGTGCCTTGTAATAGAATCTCCTAACGCCACCTAGCAGAGACCCCTATAAGATTCTACAGATACATCGAAAACAGATACCGTATGCACGCAGACATCTGACATTTTTCCTCCATAACTCGCCTCTACCGACCTGTGTGTGAAGTTTCTGTCACCCAGCAGACGATCATTCACAGTAGGAGCAGATTTATGTGTAGTTTCATAAGCAATTTGGTCATCACAAAGCAGCCGGTTTCACGCAATCTACTCACTTGTCGGGAAAAACCCTAGGATTTCCTGATTCTGCAATCAGCTATAATTTAACTGCTGGTTACTTTAGAATTAGAAGTTATGATGTATGAAATAACACAGGCCTTGCGATAATACATATTTTGAAACACACAATCGTGACGATAATGATACAAACAGTCACGATTCCATGAGAATAGATACAGTCGATTTCTGTTAGTTTCATTAGTAAAATAGGTGTATTTTGAGAGCATTCCATGTGTTCCTATTCCAAACTGTCATGCATAATGCATTACATTCATTTCAGATGTATGAAGTACTGATTCAGATCAACATCTATGAAGACATTTATTGTGTTCAAGAGCACTCCTCATAGTTATTTTGTAACAACCAGAGCAGGCAAGGAAATAAAAACGAACTATTTGCATCCAAACTTAAGACAGTCACACAACTCCATATCACAGAACCTCCTAACATTGCCCTGTAAGATTTTACCGCGTCTCTCCCTTCTGATATATCAAAAAACAAATACCATCTGCATGATGACATTCAGCATATTACACTACTGGCCATTAAAATTGCTACATCACGAAGATGACGCGCTACAGACGCGAAATTTAACCAACAGGAAGAAGATGCTGTGGTTCAAATGGCTTTGAGCACTACGGGACTTAACTTCTGAGGTCATCAGTCCCCTAGAACTTAGAACTACTTAAACCTAACTAACCTAAGGACATCACACACATCCACACCCGAGGCAGGATTCGAACATGCGACCGTAGCGGTCGCGCGGTTCCAGGCTGTAGCGCCTAGAACCGCTCGGCCACCCTGGCCGGCGAAAATGCTGTGATACGTAAATGATTAGCTTTTCAGAGCGTTCACACAAGGTTGGTGCCGGTGGCGACACCTACAACGTGCTGACATGAGGAAAGATTCCAACCGATTTCTCATACACAAACAGCAGTTGACCGGCGTTGCCTGGTGAAACGTTGTTGTGATGCCTCGTGTAAGGAGGAGGAATGCGTACCATCACGTTTCCCACTTTGATAAATGTCCGATTGTAGCCTATCGCGATTGCGGTTTATCGTATCGCAACATTGCTTCTCGCGTTGGTCGAGATCCAATGACTGTTAGCGGAATATGGAATCGATGAGTTCAGGAGGGTGATACGGAACGCCGTGCTGGATCCCAACGGCCTCGTATCACTAGCTGTCGAGATGACAGGCATCTTTTCCGCATGGCTGTAACGGATCGTGCAACTACGTCTCGATCCCTGAGTAAACAGATGGGGACGTTTGTAAGAAAAGAACAATCTGCACGAACAGTTCGACGACGTTTGCAGCAGCATGGACTATCAGCTCGGAGACCACAGCTGCGGTTACCCTTGACGCTGCATCACCGACAGGAGCGCCTGCGATGGTGTACTCAACGATGAACCTGGGTGCACCAATGGCAAGACGTCATTTATTCGGATGAATCCAGGTTCTGTTTACAGTATCATGATGGTCGCATCCGTGTTTGGCGACATCGCGGTGAACGCACATTGGAAGCGTGTATTCGTCATCGCCATACTGGCGTATCACCCGGCGTGATGGTATGGGGTCCCACTGGTTACACATCTCGGTCACCTCTTGTTCGCATTGACGGGACTTTGAACAGAGGACGTTACATTTAAGATGTGATTCGACCCGTGGCTCTACCCTTCATTCGATCCCTGCAAAACGCTACATTTCAGCAAGATAGTGCACGACCACATGTTGCAGGTCCTGTTCGACCGCTGTCCTGGCCAGCACATTCTCCAGATCTCTTACCAACTGAAAATATCTGGTCAATGGTGCCGAGCAACTGGCTCATCACAATACGCCAGTCACTACTCTTGATGAACCGTGGTATCGTGTTGAAGCTGCATCGGCAGCTGTTCCTGTACACGCCATCCAAGCTCTGTTTGACTCAATGCCCAGACGTATCAATGCCGTTATTACGGCCAGAGGTGGTTGTTCTGGGTACTGATTTCTCAGGATCTATGCACTCAAATTGCGTGAAAATGTAATCACCTATCAGTTCTAGTATAATATATTTGTCCAATGAATACCTGTTTATCATCTGCATTTCTTCTTGATGTAGCAATTTTAATGGCCAGTAGTGCATTTGTTATTCGAGAGTTTGTCGACTGCACTTAGCATCCTGGATTGTAAGAATTCCCTTCTCTCTACCTACAAAGTACGTCTCCTTGGTAGCATAATTTATGGAACAGTTAGCATTCGAACCACAACCTTCCGCCGCTGACAGCTCTGCACACATACATATAGACACTCTGCATGTACCTTACCAGTCTCGATTTTAGAATGTTATTTTCAACTGTGCTACAGCCCCGTAAATAGCGGAAAGTCTTCTCTAAACGGTTCTATAGGAGATGTAAGCATATTTTAATTCCTTCTGCTAAAGAGCATAACATATCCGATGCAAATTATATTACCAGCATTTCATAAGAAGGTTGTTTGGATTCTCCAGTAATAACAGCTAACCAAGGCACCATGCTGAGCCTATCACACCTCCTTTTATGCTCTTAAAGATCCACGATGACGGCATGTGATATCCCCAATTCCGCTATTTTGTGTACTAGATATTTGTTTGATGGAGGATGACAGTCCTTCGTGAGTTTTATTCCTATGTACGAGATAGAGCAACACAACAATTGGTCAGTATCGTATAGCACTGTACTCGAATACACGCAGACACTGACAAACATATATTGTACAGATACATTGCATTTGCTCTATTTCCTGTATTTCTGTGTCTATATGTGTGTCGTGGCTGACTTCCATAAACATGACCCATTCCTCCCGCTGTTAGATCCACCTTTGAACCCTACCCCAGATATAGCAGATCAACCCTCTAGATACCGATCCGGATATAATGCGTGGTGGATACACCTTCGAACCCTGTCCCAGATGTAACGCATTGTGGATCCACCTCAAGAAACCGTTTTAGGTACAACACGGCGTGGATCCACATTCGAACCCTAACTCAGGCCTACCATGGGTCATGGGATCAATCTGTGACACATCCATGGCGGGGAGAGGAGGGGAGGGGAGGGAGGTAATTGGGAGTGGTGAAGTCATGTGAGATTGCCACATCTACCCTCGAAGTCGAGAGGGCGGGGGTAGCCGCCATCTTAATAAATTTGGCAACAATGGAGGCTTTAGTAGCTTTAGCTTTGTCCCACTAGTATTTAAATCCCACCATCAGCTCTTACCAACTGAAATCGGGAGTCGTCTGACCAGGCACGGTTTTGCGGTCATCCAAAGTCCAACTGATACGGTCACGAACCTAGGAGAGCCACTGCAGGCGAGGTCGTGCTGTTAGCAGAGGCGCTCCCTTCGCTCGCCTGCTGCCACAGCCCGTTAACGCCAGAATTCTCCGCACTGTCCCAACGGATGCGTTCGTCGTACGTCCCACACTGATTTCTGCGGTCATTTCACGCGGTGTTGCTTGCCCATTAACACTGAAAACTTTACACAAACGCCGCTGCTCTCTGTTGTTAAGTGAAGGGTTTCGGCCACTGCGTTGTCCGAGGTGAGAGGCAAAGCCGGAAATTTGAAATTCTCGGCACTGTCTTGACACTGTGGATCTCGGAATACTGAATTGCCTAACAATTTCTAATATGGAACGTCCCATGCCACAATCATGTCGGAAACCTTTTCACACGAATCACCGGAGTGCAAATGAAAGCTCCGCCAATGCACTGCCCTTTTATACCTTGTGTACGCGGTATTACCGGCATTGTGTATGTGCGTATCTGTATGCCATGAATTTCGTCACATCAGTGTACGGGTTACGCGCATTGCTCATGTTAAACAATGCAGCGTAGCCCACACACAGTTAGTGAACCCTTTGCTACTAATCCTGTACTGAGACATCTGTTTTTCGAATTAAATCAACAAGAAATATTCACTACCTGCTTGTGTTCTTTACATCTAATGCGCTGAATCCAGTAAGGACTAAGAATTGTTTGAGGTCACTGGTACGTTAACGTATTGCAGTGAACGAAGTGTAGTTTGAAACACTCTATTACATTTGCTCAGATGGCTCCATGCCAGTTTAACTCTTGCGTTCATATTGGTTCCTGTTCACATACTCATCGCCGTCGTCGTCGTCAGGGTCAGCTAACCTTTCTGTGCAAACATTCAACAGTTTCTCTCATAACTTCTTTCTCAAATTGTGCTTTTTCTCTTCGATATCTAGTTACAAATTATTTTAATCTTTTTGCAACTAATTTTCCGCTCAGCTTTGAAACTTGCTCTACGACGTTTTCCTATTCGTTACCAAACTTAAGTCTGCACTAGACGCTCTCATGAGCAAACATGTGGTGGTCAGACGTGTTCCCTTGATCTATAGTTTTCCCAGTGAATGGAGGTGAAAGCCTCCTCAGTTACTGCTGAGTAGAGCTTTGGGGAAACGCAATATCTCTTACAGTAACTCGCAAATTTCGCACTGTCCTAAAGAAATCTGACAGAAGTTTTAGCACTAACGTATAATTTTTTTCGGTATAATTACTCAGGTTGGATCAGTTCTTATACACTGATGAGCCGAAACGTCATAACCACCTGCTTAATAGCGTGTTCGTCCCACGCAATACGGCAGCTGTTATACGTGCCATGGATTCAGCAAGTCCTCGATAAGTTCTCAAGGTTCAAATGGAACTGAGCACAATGGGAGTTAACTTCTAAGGTCATCAGTCCCCTAGAACTTAGAACTACTTAATCGTAACTAACCTAAGGACATCACAAACATCCATGCCCGAGGCAGGATTCGAACCTGCGATCGTAGCGGTCACGCGGTCCCAGACTGTAGCGCCTAGAACCGCTCGGCCACCCCGGCCGGCAGTTCTCAAGGTATATGGTATCAGATGTCTACAAACAGTGCCCGTAACTTCAGAGCCGATGGCTAATGGACGCTTTGCAGATGTCGTCCATCGCGTTCGTATCGTACAAATTTGAAGGCCGAGACATCAATGTGAGTTCACTATCATGCCCCTCAGCTCACTGTAGCAAGATTGTCGCACTGACAGATATCTTACAGAAAGATGCCATCGCCGTTGGGAAGACGTGATGCAGGTGGTTGCATCAATTTCTATTCGTGCGATGTCCCATGGAAGTCTCGTAACGTAACAGGACCTACTAATACCTTCGGCTTGCGCCTCTGGCGCGGTCCTTGTTTCAAAAACCAATTCTCTTGGATGGGGAAGCTTCTGACCACGACCACCAACCTGGAGTAACAACAGACGTGAATCATTCGACTGGAAGACACTTTTACACGTCTTCACAGTAGAATCGAGACAGTCCCGTGAGCAATGCAATCGTAAAGGACGATGATGGTGGGTCGACATGGAAGCAAGTATGTACGGCCTACTGGGGAGCCCAGTGTTCTGCGATGTGCGCTGGACAGTGAGCCCTGGAACACCTGCGCTGTGCTCACAAAGGTCTACCACACATCGCGGGCTCTGTAAGGAGCGTGCGAGCCTCCGACATGCAGTACTGTGATGGAGCGTGCTCATCTAACACCTTGTCGCGCACTTTCCTTAGACGCTTACCACAGTAGCACGTGTCCGCCCCTGGTAGCTGAGTGGTCAGCGCGACGGAATGTCATACCTAACGGCCCGGGTTCGATTCCCAGCTGGGTCGGAGATTTTCTCCGCTCAGGGACTAGGTGCTGTATTGTCTTTATCATCATCATTTCATCCCTATCGACACGCAAGTCGCCGAAGTGGCGTCAACTCGCAAGACTTGCACCAGGCGAACGGTCTACCCGACGGGAGGCTCTAGCCACACGGTATTTCTATTTACAGTAGCACGTCAACATTCGCCCAGCTTCTACGTTTCCCAGGTACCGGATCATAACAATCTGCCCTTTTACAAGGTCGCCCATGTCAGTCAGTTTTCCCATTTGCGACCCGTTTCGTTGCTATTCACAATATATATATAAATGACCTTGTGGATGGCATCGGAAGTTCGCTGAGGCTTTTTGCGGATGATGCTGTGGTGTATCGAGAGGCTGTAACAATGGAAAATTGCACTGAAATGCAGGAGGATCTGCAGCGAATTGACGCATGGTGCAGGGAATGGCAATTGAATCTCAATGTAGACAAGTGTAATGTGCTGCGAATACACAGAAAAATAAATCCCTTATCATTTAGCTACAAAATAGCAGGTCAGCAACTGGAAGCAGTTAATTCCATAAATTATCTGGAAGTACGCATTCGGAGTGATTTAAAATAGAATGATAATATAAAGTTGATCTTTGGTAAAGCAGATGCCAGACTGAGATTCATTGGAAGAATCCTAAGGAAATGCAATCCGAAAACAAAGGAAGTAGGTTAGAGTACGCTTGTTCGCCCACTGCTTGAATACTGCTCAGCAGTGTGGGATTCGTAACAGATAGGGTTGATAGAAGAGATAGAGAAGATCCAACGGAGAGCAGCGCGTTTCGTTACAGGATCATTTAGTAATCGCGAAAGCGTTACGGAGATGATAAATAAACTCCAGTGGAAGACTCTGCAGGAGAGACGCTCAGTAGCTCGGTACGGGCTTTTGTTGAAGTTTCGAGAACATACCTTCACCGACGAGTCAAGCAGTATATTGCTCCCACCTACGTATATCTCGCGAAGAGACCATGAGGATAAAATCAGAGAGATTAGAGTCCATACAGAAGCATACCGACAATCCTCCTTTCCACGAACAATACGAGACTGGAATAGAAGGGAGAACCGATAGAGGTGCTCAAGGTACCCTCCGCCACACTCCGTCAGGTGGCTTGCGGAGCATGGATGTAAATGTAGATGTAGATAGAACGATTCCCCATCCTCATGTGCGCAGACTGATGTGAATATCGTAGTAGATCCCACAAATTGTATCGTTCGTCCTTGAAACGCGCAAACAGCAGTATTTGTAACAAGTGTGCCTTGTCCTGCCTGAAAAATCCGTATTTTTTCTCATCACTACATAATCATATTGCTGCGGATTTATTTGAAATCTGTTCATAATTATTTTTTTACTATGCTGCAGATGATCTTCCACGCACGTAATTATGTCTAGTACGAGCTCCTTGGACAACTATTGTCCTTTACTATGTTTCACAGGAGACTAGATTTCTGGCTCTCTGTTCGACATGGATTATGACCTACGAGGCTCGACACCTGTTTCAGTATCACTTTCACTTGTTAAGCACGTATCGTTATCAATATAATAATCACGCACATTGTCGGCACAGTCGAGCGCACGCGACACCACACATTCCTCTGACTCGTCTTGCAGAAACGCTAATATTTCATCTGCTACTTCTATCCCACTCTGCGACATTCCTTAGGTTCTTTTCTGACGAAATGTCAACTTCGGCAACTGCTGTTTTAGGTATAACGCAAAGTTTGCTTTGTTTATCGGCGCCATTGCCCTGCTTTGTATCGACACCACTGTAGCACTGTTGTGAGTTGATCATCGACTAACCAGTTCAACACTCTCCGGAACCTCACGCTGCCCCCACCACTGAATACCTCCAGTCCCTGCCCCTGTTTCCATTAGCAACAAATATTGTGGCTGCATGGTAGACAATATGAGGGGCGCCGAATGTCGTAAACATCACAGGCGTTTTGCGACCTCACATTCTAGGGGTTCCTTGCCAGCATTTTCTGCGAGTTGGAACGCTTCAGACCAGTCCCTACTGCAATTCTTCGGATCGACTGTCCATGATTTTGGTGAATGATTCCCGAAACCGTGGCGACATTTTCAGGAGAAACTAGAGTTTGCCTGGGGCCAACGTTCCCCG
The DNA here is from genome assembly GCF_021461395.2 of Schistocerca americana. NCBI lineage: Eukaryota > Metazoa > Arthropoda > Insecta > Orthoptera > Acrididae > Schistocerca > Schistocerca americana. Next base: position 42,064,978 of record NC_060121.1, read on the forward strand.
TTAGATCATCTGCCGTGCTGCCTGTCAGCTGTAATTCGGCGAAGGGCTCGCAAAAGGCTTTAGCATCGAATCCTTTTGCAACATTAAATCTGTTGGCGTAGGACTGTGATCTAGCCTGAGGTATTCCAGTAGGCGAAGGACACGTCGTTCAATGGCAGGCGTGATTTCTCCTGCTCCTTTACTATCCTAATCCCTTTCCACGTTTCAGCGGTCGAACTGATCGCTCTGAGCTGCGTCATACTTTTTATAGGCGCCATGTGTTGCAATTACAGAGCTTTTCGAAATATTTCGAAACTTCTGCATAAAATTCTTACAACTTTCACGATAAACATACCATTTGTTGCATTCGTCCATCGATCTTAGTTTTCCAGGTAAGTAACTTTGAGATCAGATACTTCTTCGCTAGACGCCCTATAAATACTCTTACACTAGTGTGCTGTTTAGAATCAGGCTATTTTACTGGATGTTTGGAAACCGAAGACAAAATAAAACTTAAAAATGGACCAAGTAGTACCGGAGCAACCAAAGCGAAACTCTAGAGCGCTTCCTTCTCAACGTGAGCTAGAGCGGCCTGCGGCTAGAGCGCCCCCTTCTTCGGCTGCAGAGAGTTAACGTCTGCAGGTGTCTGCCGGTTTTCTTTCACTTCTGATAACCGCCTGGAATACTCTCCCACCTTCAGATCAAAGCCCTTGCGCCGAGAAAGCGAGCGGCAGTTGGTTAGCATAGTTCGGCCAACTCTTCCGATCGGATGCCATGGACCATTGAGCACGAAACGACGGCTCACGTGCTAGTGGGAATTCGTTCTTCATCCCTCCCCCCCGCTCCACTCACCACTCTCTCTCTCTCTCTCTCTCTCTCTCTCTCTCTCTCTCTCTCTCAGAGAACATTTCACGCTGGGAACGTTTACAGTCGTCCTCGGCGATTTCCTACACTTGTATATGAGACAAAACGTTATGGAGAACAAAAGATAGTGCTGAAAATTGTTTATTTTGTCTGTGTCTAAAGGTTGTGAATAAAGGTCAAGGATACATCTGCAGACGCAATTACTCATACTCGTTTCTTATTATCTATAGTTATTGGAGCCTTTCCAGTGTGCTTTAGTACACAGATTTTTCAACGGAGACTTACTGCTACAATAAGTGTGTATCAATGTAAATAGTCGCTTAGAGCGCCAATACATCATGGATTTTCTTTGCAGATTATTAGAAGATGTACATAAGTACTTATTTTCCGCAAACAAATTTATTCGTGACTCGATATTTTTTAATGCAGCCATACAAGCAAACATGTCCTCTTGAATTATTGGCTATTACTAGGACCGTCTACTTCTGTCTACATAAGCCAACGCACGAGCCATCCATTTATAAAGCTTTATTCAATCTGGGACGCCATGACATCCAAACTATCATGTTCGACAATTCTGGACGCACCCTCACATGGCGAGAGGCGGGAATACGTAGAGCAACCAGGAACATTTCCAAACGAGATAGTTTTGGTGGTCCAGGTGTCACGGCGTTGGGACGCATATTGTTGCATCGTTGTACTGACCTCGAAATCTCGAATACGGTACACTAACCGGTCAAGTTATTGTGATACTGTAGTCTTCCGCATGTACGTCTTTTCAACGATGCAAAGACACTGACTTCAATTTTATGGACGACAGTGCGCGACCCCATCGAACTGCGCAGATGGAGCAGCCCTTGGAATGAGAGGATATTCGGTGTACGGACTGGCCTGCCGGTCCTCCGATGTAAATCCCAACGTAGACGTGTAGGGTGTGTAGGGGACGTATACTGCAACACGTCAACGAACGTCTATAGTGACGGTGGAGGAATGAATCGCCCTACCACCAGAAGTTCTTATCAGCCTTGTGGCCAGCTGGGAGGGCGCTGCATAGCACGCACTGGGACCCGTGCTGACCACACGCCCCATTGACAGCCGTTTCCCGCCTCGGGTGATGTCCAGGAGAGCATCATGAACCAAGGTGACTTCAGTGTTGTTGTTGTTGTTGTGGTCTTCAGTCATGAGACTGGTTTGATGCAGCTCTCCATGCTACTCTATCCTGTGCAAGCTGCATCATCTCCCAGTGCCTACTGCAACCTACATCCTTCTGGATGTGCTTGGTGTATTCATCTCTTGGTCTCCCTCTACGATTTTATCCTCCATGCTTCCCTCCAATACTAAATTGGTGATCCCTTGATGCCTCAGAACATGTCCTACCAACCGATCCGATCTTCTAGTCAAGTTGTGCCACAAACTCCTCTTCTCCCCAATTCTATTCAATACCACCTCATTAGTTATGTGGTCTACCCATCTAATCTTCAGCATTCTTCTGTAGCACCACATTTCGAAAGCTTCTATTCTCTTTTTGTCTAAACAATTTATCGTCCATGTTTCACTTCCATACATGGCTACACTCCATACAAATACTTCCAGAAACGACTTCCTGACACTTAAATCCATACTCGACGTCAACAAATTTCTCTTCTTCAGAAAGGCTTTCCTTGCCATTGCCAGTCTACATTTTATATCCTCTCTACTTTTACCATCATCAGTTATTTTGCTCCCCAAATAGCAAAACTCACCTACTACTTTAAGTATCTCATTTCCTAATCTAATTTCCTCAGCATCATCCGACTTAATTCGACTAAATTCCATTATCCTCGTTTTGCTTTTGTTGATGTTCATCTTATATCCCCCCTTCAAGACACTATCCATTCCGTTCAACTGCTCTTCCAAATCCTTTGCTGTCTCTGACATAATTACAATGTCTTTGGCGAACCTCAAAGTTTTTAATTCTTCTCCATGGATATTAATTCCTACTCCGAATTCCCTTCCCTGCTTGCTCAATATACAGAATGAATAACATCGGGGAGAGGCTACAACCCTGTCTCACTCCCTTCCCAACCACTGCTTCCCTTTCATGTCCCTCGACTCGTATATCTGCCATCTGGTTTCTGTACAAATTGTAAATAGCCTTTCGCTCCCTGTATTTTACCCCTGCCACCTTTAGAATTTGAAAAAGAGTATTCCAGTCAACGTTGTCAAAAGCTTTCTCTAAGTCTACAAATGCTAGAAACATAGGTTTGCCTTTCTTTAATCCAGCTTCTAAGATAAGTCGTAGGGTCAGTATTGCCTCACGTGTTCCAGTACTTTTACGGAATCCAAACTGATCTTCCCCGAGGTCGGCTTCTACCAGTTTTTCCATTCGTCTGTAAAGAATTCCCGTTAGTTTGCAGCTGTGACTTAGTAAACTGATAGTTCGGTAATTTTCACATCTGTCAACACCTGCTTTCTTTGGGATTGGAATTATTACATTATTCTTGAAGTCTGAGGGTATTTCGCCTGTCTCGTACATCTTGCTCACCAGATGGTAAAGTTTTGTCAGGACTGGCTCTCCCAAGGCTGTCAGTAGTTCTAAAGGAATGTTGTCTACTCCCGGGGCCTTGTTTCGACTCAGGTCTTTCAGTGCTCTGTCAAACTCTTCACGCAGAATCATATCTCCCATTTCATCTTCATCTACATCCTCTTCCATTTCCATAATATTGTCCTCAAGTACATCGCCCTTGTATAAACCCTCTATATACTCCTTCCACCTTTCTGCTTTCCCTTCTTTGCTTAGAACAGGGTTTCCATCTGAGCTCTTGATATTCATACAAGTGGTTCTCTTTTCTCCAAAGGTCTCTTTAATTTTCCTGTAGGCAGTATCTATCTTACCCCCAGTGAGTTCAGCCTCAGTGTAATTATTGTCCTTGAATAAAAGTGTCATTCCCGTTCTTCTGATTGTGTGTTTGTTTTAGTTACCTCCTGTACCATACTGTACCAGCTCTTTCCATGTGTGGTCCACGGTTCACGGAGCTATGTTACTTACAGTGATACATCATGCGAGAGGAACTTTCGTCATTAAGCCTTGCAAAAATACGTACTTAAAAGAGCTCTCTTCTGGACAGAGTGCGCGAAAACTCTGCCTGCTGAGGTACACATCAGTGTGCGTCGGCTTTCGATGTGCAGCTGTCACGACATTCAGTTGTTTCTAACGCAGACGAGGGAGGATTTAGTCTAACGCTTGAGATCTCACACTGATTTCACGTGGCGGGTAAAGCGTGTCCATTTTATAGACGGACGTCGTTACATCTCAAGGAATACGGGTGTTGAGGATTTCTTACTCGGCGCAGTAATAGAGAGGAATAATTTCGGGGACTAGCAGAGAGTGGAATATGTATGTCAGACTACTGAAGAGCTTACATGTGACAGGCACCCAATAACAATGTAGAGTTTGGAGAAGCGGTGGAGGAGTTGAACGATGGAATGAAATCGGTGGGAGGACCGATGGCGCAGCTGACTGCGGTCACGTGCTACAGTCTCTGGCTGGATGCCTTTTTCCGTGTGTGTTGAGCTGCCGTTCAGAATGCATTGTACGGACGACTTGCCCCATGTATAAATAGCAGCTGTCGCGCGGCTGCCTTGGGGTGTGCACTGATTGCGCCTGCCTGAAGATAGGCCGGCCTGCAGTAGAGAGGCAGCGGGAGTGGCTCTAAGTATAGCGTCGCGACGCCAGTAGACGTCAAGCGACGGCGCCAGGCGTCTGTCGGCGGCAGCGCTTCTCGCGGACAGCCTGCGTACTGGAGCTGGTGGGGGAGGATGGGGGAGGGGAGGTGACGCTGGCCCCGGAGCTGCCGGGTGTTGACCTCGTCCACCCGTCGCGGATACTCTGTAGCCTACTCATCTTCCAAGCCGCCAACTGAAGAAATAACCGCCGTACTCCATGCTTTAACAATCAACAAGCCAGTGAAAAAAAATGTAATATATGTAGCAATATATGTCCCACATATCTGTGTGGAGGAGGCAACATGTGATGACATTCCTAATATGGCTTTCACAATACCGCATTCACCAGTTTTCCACATAGTCTTCGGTAATTATTCCCGCACAAACACACCATGAAATCTTGGTATCTTGAATTTATTGAATTTATGTCTAACAAACTTATGAAGGTCTGCATTTGTGACTGGCCGAACTGGTAGGACCGCCAATGGGCTTTTTTTTTTTTTTTACTTATGAATAGCCCAAGACCCTTCCTGTACGGTTTCTAATGTAGTCCTTTTCCAATGGCTGCGGCTTCCATCATGGAGTTATGTCTTCTCGCCTCTTCCAGCTGCGCTTGGGAGTTTCGCGCGTTCTTGACCGTTCGAGCTATAGCTGCAGCCCCACTGGCTAGGGAACCTACCGCTGAGAGCGCGGAGAGGGCCGGGATGAGAAAAGGAATAAAACCGCCGGATGTCTTGGGTGTTAGCAGAACACGAGGTCCTTTAACCGATCCTCTTCTTCTTGTTCTGGAATGTTTCTGCTTCATTGCGTTTTTACCTGCATACATCGCTGTCAGGGTACAGTTCTTCAAACAATCCTTCTTGTTCTTTTTCTTATTGTTTAGTGCGCAACGTGCAGCGTTCATAACTTGTTTGTGTTGAATGGAAGAAAATGAGACCCATTGGCGGTTTTGCCTCTATTCCGGCATACAACACATTTAAATACGTTAGAATAACCGTTTAGAGTGAAACACATCGTGTGGTCAGCATCTTAAAATCAAATGGAGTGCAAAAAAAAATGGTTCAAATGGCTCCGAACACTATGGGACGTAACATCTGATGTCATCAGTCCCCTAGAACTTAGAACTACTTAAACCTAACTAACCTAAGGACAGCACACACATCCGTACCCCAGGCAGGATTTGAACCTGCGACCGTTGCGGTCGCGCGTCTCTAGACCAAATGGAGTGCATGTCAACGAATTTAACAGAACGATAAATGGTGAAATAATGTGCTTACTTCAAAATAAACAGCCTATGCAGGAAAATGACATCTCTCAAGGAATTTACAGCGGCTGTGTACCCGTACATGCGAAAGACTATTAAGGTTTCACATATTTTACAGACGATATCATCAGGGATGGAGCACATTTTTCGACTGGGGACAGATATGGATGGAAATCGGTCGTGTCCTTTTCAACGGAAACATCCCGGAATTTGTTTTAGGCGAGATGCAGAACTCACGGAAAACCTAAATATGGCTGTCCGGACGGGGATCTGAACCGCTGTCCTGCTGAATATGAGACCAGTGACTCACGTTTGTGCCGTGTAGTTCTTTTGCCGTCTCTTCCTCAAACTTATGATTTCTGCACTTTCAGTCAAGTACGGCCGCCTTATTCCATCCTTACTGGACTACTCCAAGCTCCTCTCCTTCTCCGCACCCTGTGTAGCATTTATTGGGCCAATATACTGGGTGACCAAGAGCCAGTTATCATTTAAAAGTTCAGTACTTCATGAAATAACGTGAGTAGAGAGATAAAAATTGACACACATGCTTGAAATGACATGGGGTTTTATTGGAAGAAAACAGCGCAAAACCACGAGCAGATGGCGCTTCGTGTGATGCAAAAGCAATAATTATTATAACAACTGATGTTTAGCCAAAACTATTTTCTTATAACAAATGCTCAACATGTAGGCTGTCATTCATCAATAATATATCTAGTCGAGCGACGATGTTATGAACAGCACGGTACAGCATAACAGTAGGAGCGGCGAGAAACTGCGGTCGAATGATGTCTTTTAGCATCCCTAATAAAGTCGGATGATGGCAGTGGTCTTGCGACTTCAGGGAACCCCACAACCAGTAATCACAGGTCTGGGGTCCTGCGAGGCCAAGCGTGGCGGAGCTGGTGGCTCAGTATATGATCCTCACCAAACAATGTGCGCATGAGATCCTTCACACGTGTAGCAGTAAGGGATGGGGAGCCGTCCTGCATAAAAGTAGTACCTTCAAGCAGGTGTTTCTCAGCCAGACTAGGAATGATTCGATCCTGTAACATACCGGCGTATCTCGCACCAGTCACGCTGACAGTTTGAAAAGCAGCACCCCACATTTCCTCGAAGAAAAAGGATCTGATTACGGTTGACGTGATAAATCCCAAACACACCGTGCCTTTCTCCTCATACAAAGGAGTTTCCACATTCTAGGATTTTTGGTGGTCCAGAATCTGTAGCTGTGGGTGTTGACAGACTCTCGAAGCGTCGAGTGGGCTTAGTCGGTCCTCAACAGTTAGTCAACCAATAGTCATCTTCCTCCATTTTTTGAAGTTCCCATACTGCAAATGTTCTCCGCGTTATAAAATCGATGGCTAACAGTTCCAGATGACGCTGGATTTTGTACGAATAGCATTGGAGGGTACGACTTCGTGCTCTCCAAAGAGTAGTGCGTGGAATGCCGGTGCGACGTGCGACTTCGTAATGCGGTGATGAACCCACTAGTCTGCATTACTTCTTGAGGTAGAAGCATTTAAGTCTGGTCGACCACTACCAGGCCAATCGTCTGAAAAACCGGTGGCTTCCAACTTCACGATCATTTTCTTCAAGGCATCGTTTGTCCCAGGTCCTCTATCCATTTGAATGCAGTCCTTATGGGGACACAACCGCAAAGCAGCAGCAGCGGAAAATCAACATACCACGACTGCTGGCGCACCTGGCTCCCTCCCCCACTATAGCTCATTTTAAATACGATTCTGACGCGGCGTCGCTGACACCTTACTGTCTCGCGCCATCTTTTGGAGAGGTTTTTGGCACTCCTTTTTTGTTTCAATAAAACTCCACGGCAAATCCAGGCAAGTGTGTCAAGCTTTACCTCCCTACTACATTATCCCTGAATTATTGAATTTCCAAATGTTAACGACCTTTTGGGTCATCCTATACATAAACACCTCGTACTGTCGTTTTGACACAATATGTGGCCGCCATTTTTAGATGGAAAAGCTGTTCGTTTCATCTCAGCTGGCGATGTTTGGGTGGGAATTTCCAGTTCTTTTCCCCCAGTGCACACCAAGAAGAACAAAAGTGTGTGCGAGGGAGCGCACTGCTACCGCATATTTGTCATCCTCTATACCTATAATACGTTGATTCGACCCATTTCCTCCTATGGAAATATATCTTGATTTTCTCCTGCCCAAAAGCTCCATCACCAACTCCATGATCTTCAACCCAACTCCACCTTTCTTTGTGCAACTTCTCCGGCATGAATACTTGTAGAAAACGCTGCCCTATTCCTCTTTTCGTCCATACCTATGAATATCATATGTATGTCACAAATTACAAATGTGACATCACTGACGTCACTATTACTCTCCTACCGTTCTCATTTGCACTCTCAGCACTCTGTAGCGTACAAAGCCAGTACATCTCTCCAGACTTCAACGTATACACTTACATCTTGAGCCCAAATTTATGACGAAAGCCTTACCGAGGACGACCATTCGCCAGATTGCTACCATTCACTCCACATCGTACTAGCAGCTGATCGTCATACAAAATTCATCAAGGATCCGATTACCGCTGCTAGCATTGTCCAGAAAATTACGACATACACATTATGTCACTGCCGCCATACGAACCTCACAGACGGGTCAAGAGTGTTTCACAACATTTTTTTTTGTCAATTAACTAATGACTACTTCATTTTAAAGTTAATTCACAATTTAAACTGTAAGTGGTGATCATGGTCCGAAGCTTTGCTTCTACGAGTTTATCCATTCTTTCCTAGAATATTTGTTTCAGTATTTGGCAACCATGACGTATTGAACCAATAGTTCAGTAATATTCACACGGGTGAGCACTTGCTTTTTTCGAATTGGAAATATTACGTTGTTCCTGTTATATGAGGGCATTTCGCCTGCCTGATACATTTTGCTTCCTAGCTGCGTGAATAACTCAGTTAATAAGGAGTGTGCACAACTGCTACGACGATGGTTCGTCCGGTACACTACCGACAGCCGACAGCTACCAAAACGGCTAGTGTTCTGCGAGGTGGGGGCACGCCTTCCCTCCTCCCCCTCCCCCTCCCCTTCCCGCCATCATCTGGCTTCCAGCGACTTCTGGTGGGAAGTGTCGTCATGTCGACGAGCCGCTCCAGCGGTCTCCGATTAATCACGTCGTTGTGTGCTGCGAGACTTCATGATGAACATCACAGAGTCAGGGGGTCAAACTTACAGATTAGTCATCTGTTTATCGTGCAGTGATTAATCAGCCTGTGTGTGTGTGTGTGTGTGTGTGTGTGTGTGTGTGTGAGGGAGAGAGAGAGAGAGAGAGAGAGAGAGAGAGAGAGAGAGAAGGAAGAGTTTTACATGGTAGTGAAGGACGATTAGAGGCTATAACGTGACTGATGTTTTGTTTCGTTTCGTTATTTAGCGTAAGTTGTGATACGGGGAGAAATGTTCAAAGATGGGTCGATCGATGGTATCCTTGTGTGGCTCTCTTTGGAATGATACGCAGCAGGATGATAAAGTTTCGCTGAGGTCTTTGGCCGGCTAAGGTTTAAAAGGGCCCGCTTTTGCTTTAGTCAGTCACGCGTGAACTTCGCTATCAGTGGGACGCATTCTGCTTTAATTGGTGGTGAGTAGGCCAGCTAATTATTTGAATGGTACTCAGTCGAGCATTGTCTTATTATCTTTGAGTTTTGTGAAAAATGTTACTCGATAGTTTTTTAAAAATTTCCTTTTTATTTTTATTTGTGGAACGGAAACCCCCATTTGTGATTGGTTGGCGGAATTATTTTCTTAGCCCTTGCACTAATATTTCATGAATTATGTATGGTACTGTCTTTTAACATCACAAGTTGCAAGATAGTCACGGATTGAAACTGATCCAGGAAGTGTAGATAAGTTTCTCTGAGTTCCGTCAGTGATCAGAACACATTTCGTCCTTAGGCGAAACCGGCAGCCTAAGGACCCAACGTTTTCTGATCACTGACAGAAATAAAAGAAATTTATTCTACACTTCCTGGATCACCGTTTTAATCCGTGACTATGTGGCAGCTTGTAGAACTAATGCCATGTCTGGCTTACGACAGACTCAAAAGCCTCTGTGAACTGAAGCAGCAAATCAGCACGGAGATAGGAAGATGGTCATTGCTGGTTGAAACCGGTAGTATAAGGACCAAAAGCTGTTTAATCATTGACAACAATAAAACAAATTTAATCTATCTTTTAATATCTGTATTGCTAATGGACTTTCGCTTTGTCCGGACGCATCTAGAACATTGTTTGTTAGCGAGTAGTTAGCGAGTTTTCAAATTTTAATGAATAAATATAGGGAAGTGGGAACAGGTCTCGTCCATGTATGACTGATTTTCACTGAATTTTCCGTCTTAATGTATCACGTACACCTACAAAAGCCGCTGCTGGCATATGATGGTAATTAATTCTCCTCTCCTGAGGCATAATTAAGTCTTTCGATTGTCTGCAATTTTCAGCGTCACAGGGTAAGTCGAGGAGCAGTCCATCCAGTGAACACATGCACTACATTTCTGGAAACCTCTCTCTTCAAATACTGAACGAATGGTGTTATATCTTTCAGTCAGTGACGTATAGTCACATGTACACTTTTTAATATATTCACATACAGTATCTGAACAAAAGAGTCGGGACACCCACATGTAGTGCGGAAGCGACCACTGGGTGTCAGGAGAGGCCGACTCGCCTCTCGAGTATGAGCAGAGAGACAGTAACAGCAGAACTGGTCGACAGGGAGACTTCGCTGACTTCAAACGTGGAGTAGTCATTGGTTGTGACCCTCAGGAACGTTCCAAGTCTTCTAAAACTGCCAAGTCTACACCTGATGATGTGATTGTGATGTGGAGACGCGAAGGAACCACCACAGCCAAAGCAAGACCAGGCTCACATGACGCAGTGAAACCCGGGGATCGAGCAGCACTGCGGTTGTGAAAGATCGCGCGGAATGAGCCGCCCGTCATCTCGAAAGTACCAAAAACGGTTCAAATGGCTCTGAGCACTATGGGACTTAACATCTGAGGTCATCAGTCCCCTAAGACTTAGAAGTACTTAAACCTAACTAACCTAAGGACATCACACACATCCATGCCCGAGGCAGGATTCGAACCTGCGACCGCAGCGGTCATGCGGTTCCAGACTGTAGCGCCTAGAACCGCTCGGCCACTGCGGCTGGTTTCGAAAGTACCGCCAGCAGTCCAGCTGGCACGCCGAATCACGAGGAACAGGGGACGACGGTCGAGCGGCTGCTCATGAGCCAGACGTTTCTGCAGTCGGGGCTAGGCAACGCTTTCGGTGGCGTAAAGAGAGACGCCACTGGGAAAGGGAATGACTGGAAAAAATGACTCGAATGATGAGTCACGATGTGCCATGTGGGACTCGGCTGCAACGATTTGGGTTTGGCGAACGACTGGAGAGCATTACCTGTCGTCATGTGTAAAGCCAACAGAGAAGTACGAGGTACGTGATGCTACGATAAGGAGGTGCTTTTCGTGATCACGGTGTGCTCTCCTCACTGCACTAAAGAAAATGCTAAATGCGGAAGTATATGAACACATTTTAAAGCATTTTGTAATGCATACAGTAGAGGAACAGTTCGGACACATGAGCGTATCAGCTTGACAATGCACCTGTCATAAATCATCATGTGTGTGGCAGTGGTTTGTGGACAGAAACATTCTTGGCATGGACCAGCCTGTCCAGAGCCTCGACTTGAAGCCACTGGAACGTCTTTGGCGGGACTTCGCACCCACCTGAGCGTCCAGCGTCACTACCCTCTCTGCTTTCCGCTCTTCAGCAGGAATGGGCTGCCATTCATCCCAGGGCGTTCAGACATCTCATTCAGAAAGCATCGATACGCAAGTCGTCGAAGTGGCGTCGACTCGAAAGACTTGCACCAGTCGACATGTCCACCCGTCTGGAGGCCCTAGACACACGGCATTTCCATTCAGAGAGACCCAAGCAGAGTTCAAGACGCCATAAAGGCGAAGTGTGCACACAGTCCACATTAACATGTACTAATAAGGCGTCTGGGTACTTTTGATCATATGTTGTAGGTCTGCATGTTATACGCATTTCACCCACATTTGCGGTGAATGAATAATTTCTATAAGGGAGAATCAAGTCACATTAAAATTCTGAGTTGCGTGTTGTACATTTTCAGGTGCTAACCATTTATATACACTGATCAGCAGGAACACTATCGCCAACTACCTGATTGCCGGCATATTCGCCTTTGGCACGGATAACAGCGGCGGCGAGTCGTGATACGGAAGCGATGAGCTTTGGTAGGTCGCTCGAGGGACTTGGCACCACATCTGCACACACAAGTCACTTAATTGCCGCAAATTCCGCCGAGGGGAGCGATGAGCTGTGACGCCACGTTCAGTCACATCCCAGATGTGTTCGATCGGGTTCAGATCTGGCGAGCTGGGTGAGGGGGCAGCACTGTAATTGAAACTCGCCACATTGTTCCCCGAACCACTCCATCACACTTCTGGCCTTGTGACATGGCGCAGTATCTTGCTGAAAATAGCCGCTACCGTCGGGAAATATGATCGCTATGAAGGGGTGTACGATACTCCTTGGCCGTCATGGTACATTGCACTAGCTACACTGGACCCATGGATGCCCACTTCAATGTTGCACGGAGCATAATGGACCCGCCGCCAGCTTGTCTCCGTCCCACAGTACAGGTGTCAAGGCGCTGTTCCCCCGCGAGACTGCGGATTGTCGTGGTGTTGACACTGGGACATGCACAGGTGGTCGTCCCGGAGGCCCATCATTAGGAGATGCCCGCTCAAAACCACCGCGTCTGGACGTAGTTTCACCTTCGTTCCGCCACGTGTTGAAGGCAGCGCCACAACACATCCCTCGAACACCCGACGTGTCGTGTAGTTTCCGAAATGCTGGCGCCGTGTCTCCAGGCCATCACAATCTGCCCTCGGTCAGTCTGAGACAGATAGCGGGCCTTCCCCATTCTACACACTGATAGCACGCTCAGTGATATTACATACACTGTGCATGTGTCTGGCTAACGGTCGTTCTTCACGAGGTGAGGCTGCTATCGATAGTAGATCGGTGATCATTATATTCTGGCTGATCAGTGTAGTAGACTGAGATTAACTGGATCTACATCTACATCTACATACATACTCCGCAATCCACCATACGGTGCGTGGCGGAGGGTACCTCGTACTACAACTAGCATCTTCTCTCCCTGTTCCACTCCCAAACAGAGCGAGGGAAAAATGACTGCCTATATGCCTCTGTACAAGCCCTAATCTCCCTTATCTTATCTTTGTCGTCTTTCCACGAAATATAAGTTGGCAGCAGTGAAATTGTACTGCAGTCAGCCTCAAATGCTGGTTCTCTAAATTTCCTCAGTAGCGATTCACGAAAAGAACGCCTCCTTTCCTCTAGAGACTCCCACCCGAGTTCCTGAAGCATTTCCGTAACACTCGCTTGATGATCAAACCTACCAGTAACAAATCTAGCAGCCCACCTCTGAATTGCTTCTGTGTCCTCCCTCAATCCGACCTGATACGGATCCCAAACGCTCGAGCAGTACTCAAGAATAGGTCGTATTAGTGTTTTATAAGCGGCCTCCTTTACAGATGAACCACATCTTCCCAAAATTCTACCAATGAACCGAAGACGACTATCCGCCTTCCCCACAACTGCCATTACATGGTTGTCCCACTTCATATCGCTCTGCAATGTTACGCCCAAATATTTAATCGACGTGACTGTGTCAAGCGCTACACTACTAATGGAGTATTCAAACATTACGGGATTCTTTTTCCTATTCATCTGCATTAATTTACATTTATCTACATTTAGAGTTAGCTGCCATTCTTTAAACCAATCACGAATCCTGTCCAAGTCACCTTTATCCTCCTACAGTCACTCAACGACGACACCTTCCCGTACAGCACACACCATCAGCAAACAGCCGCGCATTGCTATCCACCCTATCCAAAAGATCATTTATGTAGATAGAAAACAGCGGACCTACCACATCTCCCTGGGGCACTCCAGATGATACCTTCACCTCCGATGAACACTCAGCGTCAAGCACAACGTACTGGGTTCTATTAGTTAAGAATTCTCACAAACATAAGGCGAGGTAGCTCGATTTCGGTACCAGTATCTGATCCCTCCAATCCTGTTCCACTCGCGAATAGTGCGTGGGAAGAATCATTGTCGGTAACCCTCTGTATTGGGTCTAATTTTTAGAATTTTCTCCTCCTGGTCAATACGCGAGATGTACGTGCTGAAATTCTAACAGTAAAACTCTCCGTGATGCACAAGGCATCTCTTGTAACCTCTGACAGTGAAGTTTCTTTTAGCATCTCCGTAACGCTATCTCACCAGCTACACGATCCCGTGACGAAACGCGCCGCTCTTCGTTGGATGGCTCTGAGCAATATAGGACTTAACATCAGAGGTCATTTGTCCCCTAGACTTAGAAGTACTTAATCCTAACTAACCTAAGATTATCACACACATCCATGCCCGAGGCAGGATTCGAACCTGCGAAGGTAGCAGCAGCGCGGTTCCGGAATGAAGGGCCTAGAACCACTCGGCCACAACGGCCGGCTTGTTCGTTGGATCTTCACTATCTCCTCTATTAGTCCTACCTGATAGGGATCCCACATAGGTGAACAATACTCAAGAATCGGGTGAACAAGCGCCTTATAAGCGACTTCTTTTGTGGATGAGTTACATTTCGTTAACATTCTTCCGACGAATCTGAGTCTGGTGACTTCTTTTCCCATTATCTGTTTTATATTGATATTACACTTAAAGTCGCTCTGGATAGATACGTCTAGATATTTTACGGCAGACGCTGTCTCCAGCTGCTTGTCATCAATAGTGCAGCTGTGCAGTAGTGGGTTTCTTTTCCGATGTTGTAAGACGTCGTGGTCTCCTGACCTTCACTGTTTACATATTCCGCCCTCACAATCGTATTCCACACATCAAGACGCTTCATTCGAACCCAGACTCGATAAGATAAAGTCAATGTTGTATGAATTCATGTAAACGATATGCAAATATGTAATAAATCGCAAGTGGGCACCGTGGTTGAAATACTCGAGGCTGGCGTACACATATACGTTCGAGACACGACGGTCACAGGAGCTTTTAGTTCGAGAGAGGCAACCGCACGCCAGGAAGCCGGTCACCACCCAACTACGCCGGCCGGTGGCCGCCCGTGGAGCGGACAGCGTTCGCCCGAGGGAAAGGAGGAACGACCCCATGTTCAGCTTAAAAGCAAATTCCGCTACATTGTGTGGGAGCAGCCAGCCTACGCATTCTCTACGCATAGCAGGCAGTTTCAGAGATTTTCACGGGGAGACAGCAAACGCCAAACGCCGATACCACAGATTTCCAGATTGGTCGCCTTAAACGAAACGTCATTCTCCCGTTTTAGAAGAGCAATGCTGAATGACAGACGATATTTCTGACGCCCTGAGCTGAAGGAGTAATGGAAGAGACCGAAAGATATACCCCTTAATGTCTGGCGTGGAGAGGCGCCGTTCCGTTGTCGCTCTTGGAGCGAGGAACAAGTCTCTCCTCAGTACTTCACTGGGAGAGCACCTCTGTCGAGAGCGAATCGAAGGGCGACTCTATATTGAGTCCTTGCGATTAAGTGTTGTTCACTGTGTTGGCCGACACACTTATTGTGAGGTGTGAACGGACAGAGTTACAGTTAAACGCCTGCGACCGAATTTTTGAGTGGCATCGCAGTTGACTGGTTATCTGACCGGTGTACCACGCCAATAGTTAGACCAGGGGCGAATAGGAATCCTTGACTTCATCAAGGCGTCGGGAGAGTTTGATGGGCGAAGGTCAATCCAGATAGAACGAGAGTTATCTTATTTGTCAGCAGCGAGCGGCGCAGACAGTAGTCATCGCAGCTTACGGTATTGTGCGCTACAGCTATTGCGAGCCCCATATTTCCTCCACAACAGTACACTTCACTGCATTTCACAAGCGACAGCCTCGACCCTACCTAGCAACATTCTAAAGGATAACTATTCAGGTTGTGTAGGCGCGCCTCTCAGCCATTCTGCCAAGTCAATAACAATCTTAAACTTTGTATAGAAAATTCATTAGCGAATCCTATCCTTGAGAAGTAACTTCACATTCCGAAAAGAACCAGGATATAACTTGTTCAATTGATAACTAAAAGTGCCATTGCGATTTCTCAGAATTTTTGCAAAATTAATAATAACTTTCGTTAGTTTCATGTTTTTCTTACACTAACTAGCACTACTCCAGTACCCAAGCATCCCACTAGTTACATAAGAAATTTTGTGAATTTTTGTGTCATTTTCTTACAGCGGACGACTCCGGAAGATATTTATCGCCGAAAGTTTTTCAGGCATTTCTCTTTAGAACGTTAGGAGCGTCTGTCTGACTTCTGTAGTAGTGTGGGGGTGTAAATTGCATCTTGCAGGAGCCACAGGGTAAAGGGTACATCTCAGATTAATTCGTTGCGCAGAATAACAGAATCTCAGATCAACTCCACGCTCACAATGTATGCGCAATATGTTCTTTGTAAAACGTAATTATCCTGGGTGAAGGGAAGTCAGATGTGCAGTATAAGGGCTTAAATCTACAAGAATTCGCTGCAAACATTAGCAGCAGCTAACTCGCAACGCGAGTGACGCGCGGGTGCACGGCAGCCGTCCGTCAGCACGCCAACGCCGACGCCGGCGTAGCGGTGCGCGTCTGAGGGCGACGCTAATTGCGTTTGCAGAGGCTGGCGCTCCGCCCTGTGTATGGCGATGTCTCGCGGGACTGCCCGAGCGGTTACGTCGGCGCGTGGGCAGCCGGCTGCAGGGCACCGACCGCTCGAACACACGCCGCCACACTCACGACGGCAGCCCCCGGCCTTTAAAACCAGGTACAGGAACCGTTCAAAATGCTTGTGCCCCAGACTTTAGCGGCTAGGCAGGCGCACCGTACAGGGAGTACGGAACGTCTCACGTACCACACGACGGCAGAGTTCGGCGCAGGCAGGGTGTACTGTGCTCTATGATCCGCGCACTCTCCGTTCCGTTCCCCACACTCTGCCACGTGTCGTGTCGCTTTGAGGAGATGTAGACGAGGAGTTAGGAACTGCCTCGAGTACAAGTGCGAGAGAACCGTTGCACAATGTAGCGCTTGTGATTGCCGGGTCGGCAGCGTCTGTCACAAACTCAAAAGTGAAACGCTACAGAGCGACGTAAGTGGGCGGAACACCAGACACCAACAGGATCTATCCCCTACTTGCCTGTACTGTACATCGTCCACGTTTGACGTCTGACTTCTGTATGGCACCAGAATGGGGCACAACTGATAAGGGAGGACGCGTTTACTCTTTTTTCCCCAGTATATGACAGCGGATGATTTGACGTACATAAATCCAACACGAGGGATGGTGCACGTTCTCACTGGCCATGGTCCGTACGCTGTGCATCTCCACAGGTTTGGCTTAAAACAGACTCACACTTGTGCCTATGGCGAGAATGCTACACCGGAACACACGGTGCTCGTCTGCGATGCCCTAGGACACGTAAGACCGAGTTTAGGAAACCAGGGCATAGGACAGCTAATACGCAGCCAAGATGACTGCAGCTCTATGAACAACATCGGAGACGAAATATCGCGAGCACTATTTGCGGCATAAAAACAGGAGAGACCATACGCTAGAATAAGACAAGTTGCACATTGGACAGATCAGCAGTACGTAGTAAACGACACACAGACACGGAATCGGTTGCTGTATCACAGACAGGAAGTGAAGACGAGACAAACATACAAACAGAGCAAGAGCAGGCGAAGGTTCTACAACGCTACGTCGAATTAATCTGAAAAAAAAAAACGCTCCTCTCTTTGTAGCTGTTTGGCATCAGGCGTGACTGGGTCGAAGTATTACCGAGCCCTCGTACCTGATGCAGCGCACTATGACATTTTAAAGCAGCTCCCAATCTCAACTGTTACCTTAAGTTCGGAAACACGGTATAATCAATGCATTAAGTATTACCACTGTCAAGACGACACATTTTAACAGACGTAACCATACACACAGAAGGTATAAAGGGAAGAACTGTCGCGTCACATCTAAATCAAATTTCCACCTCTTGTTTCTTCCATTAAATACACTTTTAATTGCAAATTACAATATATCCACAGCCTAATATGCACATTATTAGAATTATTATTATTATCTACGTTAGTAACAAGTTTCAAAATGGCTCTGAGCACTATGGGACTTAACTTCTGAGGTCATCAGTCCCCTAGAACTTACAACTACTTAAAAATAACTAACCTAAGGACATCACACACATCCATGCCCGAGGCACAATTCAAACCTGCGACCGTAGCGGTCGCGCGGTTCCAGACTGAAGCGCTTAGAACCGCTCGGCCACCCCGGCCGGCAATAACGAGTTTAAACAAAATTTTGTTTATATGTGCTTGTATATATATACGACCTGCTATATAATAATAGGCAGCAGATCTTTACTTGAGAAATAAATAAATAAACTTCTGTATAATGCCTAGCACCAAACAAAACATATGTAATGATTCCAAGGTGGCGGAGTAGTTTTGATTATCCGAAATCAATACGTTAATAGGCCTACGTAAAATCTCATTAGATTTCATTCCGCTTTGTAGGCCTGCGTATTCATTTCGACAGTTTATGATCGTGTCCAAATCTTCGTGTGTCAATAATACTCACTAACAAAAACGGTTTACAACGTGTACAAAAATGTACAGAAAGCATTTGCTCCAAATATATACATCTCGAACGCTTGTTTCAATTTATGCACCAATGTAAGTTTGCATTATCGCAAACTGACCAGTACAAAGGGTTGGTTTGGGTTGGGTTGTTTGGGGAAGGAGACCAGACAGCGAGGTCATCGGTATCATCGGATTAGGGAAGGATGAGGAAGGAAGTCGGCCGTGCCCTTTCAAAGGAACCATCCCGGCATTTGCCTTGAGCGATTTAGGGAAATCACGGGAAACCTACATGAGGATGGCCGGACGCGGGATTGAACCGTCGTCCTCCCGAATGCGAGTCCAGCGTCTAACCACTGCACCACCTCGCTCGGTCACCACTACAAAGAATTATATTAGCATAGCTTACAAAATAACGTTAGTGCATCCACTAGGGAATTCAGATACTGTTGTCCCGCGCCAGTTATGCAGTGGCTGCTGCAGACTGCAAATGATGGACACAAGTCACGGCTGCGTGTTAGTGGACGACGATGATGCATCTGTCCACTTGTCGGACACCGCACACTAAAACAATGTTCGCAAGTTCGCGTAGTGAATAATGCTCCGTCCGCGACAACCAGTCACGAACTGGAAACAGCGATAGACTCTGTTGTGGATTCGTGTGTTGTTTTACACGGTAGCGCCACCAACTTCAGCTTCGTGGACAGTCCGTCATGAAACGTGAGCACTTTACAAACACTTATGTGGAGCCATTCCTCATTGAGGACTTGATACCGCCTGTAATACTCATACGGAGCATTGGCTTCGGTGTGGGCTTGTGTAACGTGTAAGCTACAATGTGTCTGAGCCCTGCGTTGAGGATCAGGTGACTCGCTTTGCTAAACTTAGGCATCGTTGAAAACAGCTTCACGTCTTTCACTCAATTACAACTGTTGTTGCCCTTTCCTCAAGCTGTCGTATCTTCACGTCTGTGAAATTATGTTTATTTTTGTGTAAGATACAGGATAACTTCGCGTAAGCCAATGGCCAATGTCAAGAAATAAATTACTAACACGACAGTTCGCTTACGGTGTAACATTCGTTTCATCATTCGCACATCTCCATTGCATGAGAGATGACTAGCAAACAGCCACAGGCCGTCTGTTTGACTAACAAGGGAGGGATTGGGGCATGTTAGAACACCGTTAATGCCAGCAATCAAAGAGCTTTGATTGCGGAGAAGTAACATTCTCAGGCAGTGGTCTTAAAGGAATTTACTGAATAACAAAATTTTAATATAAAAAACTTTTCCTTGAAATATGCAACTGGAGCATGACGACTAGTTTCGGTTGTTCCCAACAATCATCTTCAGATAGTTCAAATCGTATAAACGAGTTCATTGAACATTGAAAAACGTCATTAGCAATAGTATCGCAATGACGCGCATTCTGATGTTGGACCAACGAGACTGCGACATCATCTCTCCATGATGCTTTTAACTATGTAGCGTCCTAGTCTTGTTGCGTCATAATACAAATGCATGTTTGCATTGCAGTTTCTAATCATGTTTTTCAATGCATATTGAACTCCTTTTAAAGATCTGGACGACGTAAAGATGGTTGTTGAAAGCAACCGAAACTAGTCATCGTGTTCTAATTGTAAATTGTAAACTGCGGTCTAGACAATAAACGTTTTATTTATATTAAAACAGGTTACTCAACAAAAGAGATTTGATTACGTAGAGGGTCTGGTTTCGAATTGACTTACGAGCAGAACCAAAGTGATTGAAACTGCTGAAAATTTCCACGCCCCGTCGACATCGTGAAAGTAGCCACAGTCCGAGTACGGTAGGGAGATTCTGTCGGGTGACGCCGAGCAACATTCTGCCCTACACTCAGTGCTTCCGTGAATTACAAAAAGAAATCTTCGCTGCCAATTTCCCAAAGTTTTGTACACAACGAGGGAACAGTATTGTTGTGAATGGAGCTTACATACAAAGACAAATTTAGTTGTTACGTTTGTGTGGCTCTGAGCACTGTGGGACTTAACATCTTTGGTCATCAGTCCCCTAGAACTTAGAACTAATTAAACCTAACTAACCTAAGGACGGCACACAACACCCAGCCATCACGAGGCAGAGAAAATCCCTGACCCCGCCGGGAATCGAACCCGGGAACCCGGGCGTGGGAAGCGAGAACGCTATTACGTTTGTGTCTTAGGGTTTCATCGTTTTTATAGTACCCATTGACTATACCGTTTAGACTCACTTTTTAAAATCGAAGAAAAGTTGAGTGCTAGAATATGGACAGCAAACAATTACTTTTGATTAGCTGATCAGTTGAAACTTACTTCCAGCTGAAAGTGCGGAGAGCAAGAAATATTTCTAAATTCTGTGAGTAGAATGCTTAGCGGAATCTTTGGTCTAATGGCAAAGACAAGGCAGAAGTTATTAAGAATGACAGAAATGGGAATAATATTCAGCTAAACTTCAAAGCTATAAAAAATACAGGAGAAAATGCGAATAAAAGTAGTCTTCTGATGTCGGAGAATCGCCTGCTACTAACGAGGAAAAGGCGGAGGGACATCTGTGTAACAGGGAAATCGGCAAAGAAGAACGGGAAATATGTTCCATTTGCCGCAGTAGGAGGTCGTAAACCTCTTACGTTAAAATTTTGTACAAAAAAACACACCGTCTTATCAAAGCATAGAATAATGTGCATCTATAACCACGGTTAAGGATGGCGCATACTTTTCACTGATGTAAGTACAAAATTAGAAAGAAGAAGGAAGATTATGACTTCACATCTCGTCAACATAACAAAATTAGAAAACTTCTGATTTAGGAAGAAAATTAAGATGCTGCTACAATTTAATTATGAAGTAAGATGTAGTAAGGGGCACGCTGGGGGGCTTTCAAGATGTCGCCGACACTGGACTCGTATACAAATCTAAATCGTTTAAGGCGAATATCGGGATGATTCCTTTGAACGGTCACGGTCGATTGCCTTCCGCAAACTTCCTCAGTTCCTGATGACCCCGTCATCAACGAGCCGTTAAACTCTTAACCTTCCTTCCTTTTCCGTATGCAGGAAGATGAGGAAAGAAAGTCGGCTGCTAGCTGTAAGAGCAATGACCGAAACCTTCTGGTAGGGCAATTAAGTGCAAAAGGGTTGCAAGATTAAGGGCCGGCCGCTGTGGCCGAGCGGTTCTAGGCGCTTCAGCCTGGAACCGCGCGGCCGTACTCCTGTATTTCCAGAAGGCTTTTGACACTGTACCACACAAGCGGCTCGTAGTAAAACTGCGTTCTTATGGAATATCGTCTCAGTTATGTGACTGGATTTGTGATTTCCTGTCAGAAGTCACAGTTCGTAGTAAGTGACGGAAAGTCATCGAGTAAAACAGAAGTGATTTCAGGCATTCCCCAAGGTAGTGTTATAGGGCCTTTGCTGTTCCTTATCTATATAAACAATTTGGGAGACAATCTGAGCAGCCGTCTTCAGTTGTTTGCAGATGACGCTGTCGTTTATCGACTAATAAAGTCATCAGAAGATCAAAACAAACTGCAAAACGAATTAGAAAAAATATCTGAATGGTGCGAAAAGTGGCAGTTGACCCTAAATAAGGAAAAGCGTGAAGTCATCCACATGAGTGCGAAAAGGAACTCGTTAAACTTCGGTTACACGATAAATCAGTCTAATCTAAAAGCCGTAAATCCAACTAAATACCTAAGTATTACAACTTAAATTGGAAGGAACACACAGAATATGTTGTGGGGAGGGCTAATCAAAAACTGCGGTTTATTGGCAGGACTCTTAGAATATGTAACAGACCTACTAAGGAGACTGCCTACACTACGCTGTCCGTCCTCTTTCAGAATACTGCTGCGCGCTGTGGGATCCTCACCAGGTAGGATTGACGGAGTACATCGAAAAAGTTCAAAGAAAGACAGCACGTTTCGTATTATCGCGAAATATGGGAGAGAGTGTCACAGAAATGATACAGGATTTGGGCTGGAAATCATTAAAAGAGAGGCGTTTTTCGTTGCGACGGAATCTTCTCTCGAAATTCCAATCACCAACTTTCTCCTCCGAATGCGAAAATATTTTGTTGACACCGAGCTACATAGGGAGATACGATCACCACGATAAAATAAGGGAAATCATAGCTCGTACGGAAAGATATAGGTGTTCGTTCTTTCCACGCGCTATACGAGATTGGAATAATAGAGAATTGTGAAGGTGGCTCATTGAACCCTCTGCCAGGCACTTAAATGTGATTTGCAGAGTATCCATGTAGATGTAGATGTAGACCGCTACGGTCGCAGGTTCGAATCGTGCCTCGGGCATGGATGTGTGTGATGTCCTTAGGTTAGTTACGTTTAAGTAGTTCTAAGTTCTAGGGGGATGATGACCTCAGAAGTTAAGTCCCATAGTGCTCAGAGCCATTTGAACCATTTGAGCCAAGATTAAGATAAACGGTCCGTCGACGGCTAAGCCATCAAATACAGAGTATCATCTCAGACAGCATTAAGGATGACGTGAGCATTTCAAACGTACCATCCGGGCACCTACCTTAGGCACCCTAAGGAGACTGGGGAAAGCATATATTCGGACGCAAAGGAAAGTATGTGATTACCGTTCCTCCCGAATAGCAGTCCTGTGCTTTAAACTACGGTGTCACCTCGCACCAATTAGCTACGATCCACGTCAACAGGTTAGAACAGAGGCCTAGGTATCAGGCGTCCCGAAAGTGCATTGTCACTGTGTGTGAGGGAACTCACGAAACGTTAAGTGGGGCTACTACTTGCGGCTAACGGCTGATGGCAGCTGGGGGTGGGGAGCGGCAGTCTGAGCAGACGTGGAGCTCTCGCAGACCTGGCCTGGGGCCGCGAGATGTGTCAGTCAGCGCCGGGCGGCATTTGATAAAGCGACAAGCGCAGTAGGATCCATGTAAGGTGAAGCGAAGACATCCACTTGTGTTCGACTATACTATTGGCCACAAGTCAATTGAATTCGTACTGCACTGTGGAATAAATCTTTCGAGTAATCTGAAGTGGACTGCTCATATAAAACTTGCTGTAGAAAAAGCAGGTGCTAGGCTGAGATGGACTAGGACAGTCTGTAGGGAAGCAGCCTACTCACGCTGTAGTAAATTCACATCAGTCTTTCCATTGTGTGCCAGCCAGTCCGCGGTAACTAGCTCTGACGTCATAAATTTTGCGCAATACTTTAAAAAATCAAGTAAATAACCTAAAATGTTTCTAGCATGTCAGGAGTAATACCAAATTAATACGTGTTGAATATCAGTTCGATAACTTTAGCCATTTTCGAAATTTGGACGTTTTTCTGTAAAAATCATTGGAGCAACAGAAAAGAGCTAGAGACTTAAAAATTTATATTTAGATTCCTTTTTCATAATAATTTAATAGAAACAGTACTTTGGATCTCACAAATTAAGATTTTTGTTGAAATTCATAATTTTCTGGGTTTTGTCTTAAAAATTAAGGAAGCAAGATAGATTAAGTAGGCTAATAAATAAGGCTAGGATGTTTATATTTAAGTAGATTGGAGATCCGCTATAATCATAAAGATGTGAGAAGTTTCATTTGAATAACTATAAAACTATAGCGATAGCGTATCTACAAAGGGCAAGTTCAGAGCTCGTCTACTGCGTGCAGTGTAATTAAATTAATTCTCTCGCCCAAAATATTCAACTTAGCCACGTTAAACTTTTATTATGATTACTTACATGTGTGCTGAATGTACATTTAAATTAAGAGCTTCATCGGCCATCAGCAAAAGAAGCTATGATTTATTCGGTAACTTAATGTGGTGCATTACTAGCCCAGCGGCTAGTCGGGAGAGCCGATTTGATCAGGCGTTCCCTTAGCCGTCCGCACCGCGGCTTTATATATAAGAACGCTGCACGAGGAAAAAGGCCCCAGTTCTCTCCAGACGCTGAATAGCACGCCATCTGTGTCGGAAGTCGCGTCGCGTCGGTATCATTGCTATAAACAGCCTCGGATGCCGTAGTAAGTTACTCGGGATACGCGTAACCATGAAATCATTTTCGAGTGAAGTGTTATTTTTGGGATGACTTTAATTATCGATCTCCAGTTTGCGTATGTCGTATTTTCACGTGCCGCCGCGGGACAAACATTCTACCATTATTTAGCGTGGCGTTTGTTGAACCTAATCATCAAATTATGGCGAGCATTCATTTAAATATTTAAATTGGACAGTTATAGTGGCATCAGCGCATTAGACTCTGAACTGCTCTGTTAGTTAGATTGTGTGGATTCTTTTTTTTTTTTTTTTCATCTGTGACTTTCAGAATATAGAGAAAGCTTTTTTTCACGATCGTTTTTGATTATAAATCCCAGACAATCTACTAATTCCTCAGAGCTATAAGCTGTAGCTATAAGTGTGTTTCTCAGATGAAGTGGGCACTAGGAATTCTAATTACAGGCTTCACGTTTTGCTAATCACTTTCTGGTTGCCAATATTGTAGTTAGAGAGCCAGTGTTGAGTACGGCAAAACAACAGCATAAATAATAGGAACACTTATATAACAATTAATTCTAACCGCCGCCCCACATATGGTTAATCGGCCGTGAAGTGTTTCAACATTCAAACATTATTAATAACAATTATTCCACCGCCGCCCCACGAGTCCTAAGGAAATGTTAATCCCTGAAAGAAATGGTTTACAAATACTCGTTCGACTGATTCTCGATTATTGCTCATCAGTGTAGGTTCCTTGGATTGTACTGAAGTGATAAAGATGATGCAACGAACAGCGACTAGATTCGTCACAGAATTGCTTAGTGGACGCAAAAACGGAGATGCTGAAAAGGGGGCAGTGCAGCCACTGCAGGAGATGTACTGTGCAAGGCACAGAGGTCTGCTGCTGGGACCACGAAGGCGCGGCTTCCAGCCAAACTCATCCCAGACGTGGGTCACGAAAATCGCCGGTACCGGTACATTGAAATTATAACTCACAGGGGCTCTATGAACTGTCGTTCTTCACATGTACCATTCACGAAAGTGGCGGGGAAGGGGAGATTAGGTAGTTGTACCAGAAATACTCTCCTCTGAACAGCGTAAGGTGACTTGCAGACCGTAGATATACAGGGTGTTACAAGAAGGTACCGCCAAACTTTCAGGAAGACCTCATTTTATTACGTCTCTTCAAATCACATTAATCATGGAATGGAAAGACACAGCAACAGAACGTACCAGCGTCACTTCAAACACTTTGTAACAGGAAATGTCCAAAATGTCCTCCGTTAGCGAGGATACGTGCGTCCACCCAGCGTCGCACGCAATCCCTTATGCGCTGATGCTGCCCTGGAGAATGGCGTATTGTATCACAGCCGTCCACAATACGAGCACGAAGAGTCTCTACATTTGGTACCGGGGTTGCGTAGACAAGAGCTTTCAAATGCCGCCATAAATGAAAGTCAAGAGGGTTGAGGTCAGGAGAACGAGGAGGTCACGGAATTGGTCCGCCTCTAGCAATCCATCGGTCACCGAATCTGTTGTTGAGAAGCGTACGAACACTTCGACTGAAATGTGCAGGAGCTCCATCGTGCATGAACCACATGTTGTGTCGTACTTGTAAAGGCACATGTCCTAGCAGCACAGATAGAGTATCCCGTATGAAATCATAAACGTTTCCGGGAGACACGCGGAGCAGGGCGCCAGCAGTTGGTGGAATCGCGGCTTCCAGCGTGACTCCGAGGAACCTCCGGAGACAGGCGACAGGAACGCATGGCGATTCGTTACTGCCTAAAACGTTCCGTTGTAGCGCGTTATCTTCCTCCCTCGCTCGTATTCCTGCAGTTCGTTACCCTCAGCGGACTGCGCCTAACGGAAACGTTTCGTTACTCGCCTGTCTTCTTCCCGGCACATTACTGCCGCCTTGGTGGTTCCCTACTCCTCCGACATCCTACCGTCAGCGGAGCAAGTCGTTATGACCAGGAGCACAGAGTACATTTCGTCCCTCACCACGTTTCCTTGTCAGCACAAACTTCCTGCCAGACACGGGTCGAGTCGGCAGTATCCCTAATTCTCCAGTCCCTTCGTTTCACACGCTACGGAAGGCACGGGAAGCCTTTGGTGTCCTGCGGGCCCGATTCACATGTTTACTTAAGTTGGCGGGCGGCCTCGTCACGTGACAAGGCAGCACAAGTGAATGTAAACGCCTATACAAGTCAGTAACTGCAGCTAATTCGATGCACACTGCTTCACAGTTGCCAAGTAATTGAGGCACTGTTAAACAGGAACAGTAAAAGGCAATGATGGACGACACGAAATGTAGTGTGTGCGTAACAGAAATGGAATGGTATATTTACAACGAAAGGTAGTACAGATTTCAGCGCTTGGGAAAGCAGGATAACGGACATAAATAACGTTCGTTGTTTGACAGACACAGGTCAGACTTGCAACATTAAGGTCGAGATCGGACTCTCAGTAGGGAAAGCGCCCTCTTCGGGCACTAATGCACATTTTGCACTTGTTATTCGTGCTGGCTACCATACTATTCAGGAGTCGTTGGTGGATATTGTCCAACCCCTCTGTCAAGGCGATTTCCAGTTCTTGCGCAGTTCGGGGGGGGGGGGGGGGGTTCGTTGGGAACACGTCTTCCAAGATCATCCCAGGCATGCTTGGTTCAAATGGCTCTGAGCACTATGGGACTTAACTTCTGAGGTCATCAGTCCCCTAGAACTTAGAACTACTTAAACCTAAGTAACATAAAGACATCACACACATCCATGCCCGAGGCAGGATTCAAACCTGCGATCGTAGCGGTCGCGCGGTTCCAGACTCTAGCGCCTAGAACCGCTCGGCCACTCTGGCCGGCCCAGGCATGCTCTGTGGGATTAAGATCAAGGGCGTACGCAGGCAGTTCCGTACGTTCAGTGCCTTCACTTTGCAGTGCGTCCGACACCTCAGCGGTCCTGTGTGAGCCCACGCTGTCGTTCATAAACAGAAAGGCGGGACCTACCGCGCCCCTAAACAGACGGACATGATCCAGAATAAGATCCCTGCAATAGCGCTGTGCTGTAACGGGACCGGGCGCCGAGATATGCAGCGGTGTTCGGCCAAGCCTAGGTCATAAAGAAGATGTTCATGAACATTCTGTGCTGCGTAACGTGTTTCCCTGTCTTCTACAATAACTGGTAGGCAGAATCACTTGCCACAGTGAAGCGGGATTCGTCGGAGATCGTCAGTGTGGACCAATGTAGCTGACCCCAAGCAATAAGCTCCCTACAGCATTGGGTTCTTTATCAACGAAGGCCTGGTTGAAACGGGATGCATTTTACGGGTTTCCGAGCATATAAACCAGACCGATTTAATCGCTGCAAAATGATTCTGCCAGAGGCAACGAGTACCAACAGCGGTTGCAGTGATCTGCCTAGGGGTGAGGTGTCTGTTCCTTTTCGCCACTAGGGCTACGTATCCATGTTGAAGTGTGGCGGCCTCTATACGACCACCGGCATTCTTCCGTACAGCATTTCCATAAAAAAAATGGCTCTGAGCACTATGGGACTTCCGAGGTCATCAGTCCCCTAGAACTTAGAACGACTTAAACCTAACTAACCTAAGGACATCACACACATCCATGCCCGAGGCAGGATTCGAACCTGCGACCGTAGCGGTCACACGGTTCCAGACTGAAGCGCCTAGAACCGCAAGGTCACTAGCAGCCGGTGCCACTAATTTGCTACGATGGGAAAGAAGTACTTACAGCCGCCGGAGTGGCCGTGCGGTTCTAGGCGCTACAGTCTGGAACCGCGAGACCGCTACGGCCGCAGGTCCGAATCGTGCCTCGGGCATGGATGTGTGTGATGTCCTTAGGTTAGTTAAGTTTATGTAGTTCTAAGTTCTAGGGGACTGATGACCTCAGTAGTTAAGTCCCATAGTGCTCAGAGCCATTTGAACCATTTTTTTGAAAGTACTTATACGTAATTGATGCATCGGTAACGACGTTCGGTGAAAAAAGTAACGGGCGAAGAATACCTGGTCACGCGACCGAATACGTGACGTACAAAATTTACTCGTTACCCTAAAGTCCCACGTGCGAGAGGATGTGGTGTCAACACGGCGAGTCACCGTTCAACTTCGGAACTAATATCAGCAAGCACCTCAACAACGCATAGACTAGACTCGTCATGGGAATGGTAAGGTGGAAGAGGGGTGGAGCGGTACAGGGGTGGCAGGGTGGGAGGCGGTGCGTTTCCATGTCTAGCGCTGATTCCTGTGGCTCTTTTGCCGTGGTCTATGTAGAGTCGTCGAAACTGAAGGCCAACCGGCTGGTAGGGTCCTAGCTGGCTAGCTGGTTGCCTACCTCACTGCACAACAGGCGCAGGCATAGGAGTGTGCGGGACTGTTTGTTGTGAGGTACGTACTGACTGCAGCTGGCCGCTCTGAACTGTTCAGCGTCGTCTGCTGTAGACACCTTTGGTCGGTTGGTTGGCTGGATGATTAAAGGGACCAACTACAAGATCGTTAGACCCTGATCCCTCAAACAGACACGGTTTACATGACTGTACATCAGAGATGGTCTGGTGCGCAAAACCCAGGGGAAGAAAATGCCAAGGTCTACCACAGATCAACGGAGGATAGGTAAGGGACAAACAAGAATAAAGTGGGGATATAGGAATAAAGACAGACGAGGTGCCTTGCCTAGGGAGCAACCAGAAGCCCCAGAAACCAGAGTGGAATCAGTGGACATACATCCCCCACTCATCGTCACTTACCAGGGGTACCCGACTCAGAAATTGCCTAGGAAAGACTAGCAACACGGACAGGGCAAGAGAAGCACAGATAGACGCACGCAAGACGGGGGAAGGTGAGTAAAAGAGCTGCGAGGTTGAGGGTCAGCTGGACCACCGAGACCAGAAAGCGGCAGACCGGTCTGGGTGGAGGAGGCAACAGTGTTCTGCCAACCCCTCAATGGGCCGATAGGCTTAAGGGGCCCTCCCTTAGAGAGAATGGTGAAAGCCAGCTTCTCGAATAAAATGTAAACCTAAGTCAGGCCTGGGGCATCGTCTCTGGTAGCCCGGTTGGGACAGTCCTACAAAATGTGGACCACCGTCAAACGGGAGCCTCGAGTCGGAGGAGATGACAACGAGTCGGCCAAGTATGACCGATGCGGAGCTGGAAAAGGACGGTAGAGTCCTTGCGAGAGGCCTGTATGGAGGACCTACACAGATGTGTAGTCTCTTTTATCAACCGCCGTTTGTTTGGTGCAATCAGAGTGTGCCTTTCCCTATTCCAAATTCATAAGAATTGACGGCGTAATACCGATCGGAGGTAGATGCCTTTCATGCTACGCATTCATACACATATAGATAAGCACTTGTGTGTCTCAGAGAACCTACAGTCACATTCCAATCTGGTTTACGATGCCTAAGACTGTGTCTCAGCAACCTGTGTCTTCTTTTAGTCATGTTGTGCTATTAAACTGTGTTCTCTGCAGTTCGATTCACTGCCGCTCTACCAACCTAATCTTTAGCATTGCCCTCTAGCATCCATTGCAAAACTCGACTTCCTCTTTGAGCACCTTATTTCTTACGCTTATACCCTTCGCAACACTTGATTCCACTACACCACATTTCGCGACCTGTGTTTCACATTTACTGGTTTTCATCTTATAACCTAATTTGAGGATAGCATCCAGCTCGTTCAATTTTTCTTCCAAGTCCTTCTGCCACCAGCGACAGAATGAAAATATAATCGACAAACGTTAAACTTTCTATTTGTCTCCCCTCCCTCAACTGCATACCTTCTTTCAAAGTTCTCCTACACATCGCTTATTGCTGCCTCAATACGAAGAGTGAATAACGCGGGGATAGGTTGCAACCCTCTCTCTCTCTTCTCAATAACTGCCTCGCATTCCTGAGCTCCGTTCTCAGAATAGCATCATTTTTTCCTACACGAAAGTTACGAAACTATCATGACGATAAACTTACAGTAATTTCATTGCATAAAAAGACTTATTAATATAGTCGTTCGCCCAGCACCACTGAAGAAGGAGCTAGGAAGGTGAGAGGGAGGAAGTAGATGGGGTGGGCGTGTCAGAAGCAGTAGGGCTATCATAGACATATGTGATGTACCTTCCACTACAGACCATAACGCGACTGACACGGCATAGACATGCATGTAGATGGTGTGAATTACAACGGGACAGATGAGTCCAGACTAGTCTAGCACATTATTCGTTTTATCAGTACGTATCAAAAGGAACAGTAAAACGCGGAAGAGAAGTGAGAACTCCAGCAGCGGATGACCAGCGCTGCTGCACGGTGCCAGCAGTCAGCGCCGATCAAGGCTATTCTTCGCGTTTCACTGTCCCTGTTAACACAAACCGATAACACGAATAACGCAGTAGACTAACTTCGGACCACTCTGTCGAATGAGAACATAAAATTAAACTATGAAAAAAACACTTCTGGACATTAAAATTGCTACACCACGAATATGACGTGCTACAGACGAGAAATTTAACCGACAGGAAGAAGATGCTGTGATATGCAAATGATTATCTTTTCAGAGCATTCACACTCGGCTGTTGCCGGTGGCGACACCTACAACGTTCTGACATGAGGAAAGTTTCCAACCGATTTCTCATACACAAACAGCATTTGACCGGCATTGACTGGTGAAACGTTGTTGTGATGCCTCGTGTAAGGAGGAGAAATGCGTATCATCACGTTTCCCACTTTGATAAAGGTCGGATTGTAGCCTATCGCGATTGCGGTTTATCGTATCGCGACATTGCTGCTCGCGTTGGTCGAGATCCAATGACTGTTAGCAGAATATGGAATCGGTGGGTTCAGAACGGGAATACGGAACGCCGTGCTGGATCCCAACGGCCTCGTATCACTAGCAGTCGAGATGACAGGCATCTTATCCGCACGGTTGTAACGGATCGTGCAGCCACGTCTCGATCCCTGAGTCAACAGATGGGGACGTTTGCAAGACAACACCCATCTGCACGAACAGTTCGACGACGTTCGCAGCAGCATGGACTATCAGCTCGGAGACCATGACTGAGGTTCTCTTGACGCTGCATCACTGACAGGAGCGCCTGCGATGGTGTACTCAACGACGAACCTGGGTGCACGAATGGCAAAACGTCAGTTTTTCGGATGAATCCATGTTTTGTTCACAGCATCACGATGGACGCATCCGTGTTTGGCGACATTGCGGTGAACGCCCATTGAAGGGTGCATTCGTCATCGCCATACTGGCGTATCGTCCAGCGTGATGGTATGGGGTGCCATCGGTTACACGACTCGGTCACCTCTTGTTCGCATTGACGGCACTTTGAACAGTGGACGTTACGTTTCAGATGTGTTACGACCAGTGGCGCTACCCTTCATTCGATCCGTGCGAAACCCTACATTTCAGCAGGATAATGCACCCCCACATGTTGCAGGTCCTGTACGGGCCTTTCTGGATAGAGAAAATGTTCGACTGCTGCCCTGGCCAGCACATTCTCCAGATATCTCACGAAATGAAAACGTCTGGTCAATCGTGGCCGAGCAACTGGCTCGTCACAATACGCCAGTCACTACTCTTGATGAATTGTGGTATCGTGTTGAAGCTGCATGGGCAGCTGTACCTGTACACGCCATCCAAGCTCTGTTTCACTCAATGCCCAGGCGTATCAAGGCCGTTATTATGGCCAGAGGTGGTTGTTCTGGGTACTGATATCTCAGTATGTATGCACCCAAATTGCGTGAAAATGTAATCGCATCTCAGTTCTAGTATAATATATTTGTCCAGCGAATGCCCGTTTATCACCTGCATTTCTTCTTGGTGTAGCAACTTTAATGTCCAGTAGTGTAATTTTGCTTGTAACGAGAAACAAACCGACGTTTTCCATTGATGCTGGGCGTCGCATGAAAGGCGTGACTAGCAGCTAGACCAGCTAGACGTTGCAAAAAGGAAATTACGAATATCTGTCGAAACATCAGAGGAAATGCACCACATGCAGTTCTTATCTATGGGATTCTTTTATCAGGATGGAAAGTACATAACTTGCACACAAGTTTGAGACTGCAGGAAAGGGCTCTAACGGTGATAGTAATTTATTAGTTGGTCTCATTTAAAGAACTGTAAAAAATTTGATATGCTTACTACATACACCAAGTGAATACATCTACAAAAGTGTTGTGTATATCAGGGAAAATATTAGTAGTCCACTACCAGTTCCATACTCAATCATGGAACAAGAGCCAGTTTTCACTTGCATTTACCACGAAGAAACAAAACACAAAATTCAAAAAAACATTTTCGATAACGGAATAAAATTTAATAACAAATTATGAAGGATATGAAAGAGATTATTAAAATACATCTACTTAAAAATGTAGCTAAAACATGTTGTATAAGTAATGTACACTACAAAATTAGAACTTACTTAGAGGACTCAAAATAGGAGTTAATAAAGATAGGGGACAGCTAAAAAACCCTGTCACGTTAAGATACTTATCACAATGCTCTTATAAGCAGTTGTGCCACGATCTATAGCTCATGACATTAATGTCTTGTCATTCTCATGAGCTGAACTTTGCTCATCACGGGGGATACCGGTTGAGTTTTTCAAACGGCCTCTAGGGGGGCTGGCCGGCATGGCTGAGAGGTTCTAGGCGCTTCAGTCTGGAACCGCGCGACCGCTATGGTCGCAGGTTCGAATCCTGCCTCGGGTATGGATGTGTGTGATGCCCTCCGTCCCGCCATCCTGACGTAGGTTTTCCGTACTTTCCCTAAAACATTTCAGGCAGATGACGGCATAGTTCCTTCAGCGAGGCCACGGCTGATCACCTGTTCCGTCCTCATAAAACATATATTCTGCGTACACGCTTACCGGAGCAATTTAAATTCATTATGTTATGGTGACACCCGAACCCGTGGTCTAGGGGTAGCGTCTTTGATTCATAATCAAAAAACGTCTTCGGTCCCGGGTTCGATCCCCGCCACTGCCTAAATTTTGATAAATAATCAGCATTGGCGGCCGAAGACTTCCGGCATAAGAAGTCAGCCTCATTCTGCCAACGGCCTTGCCAAAGAGGGCGGAGGAGCGGATAGAGGTTCAGGGCACTCTCTTGTCCTAGGGATGGGAAATTGCCCCTAAAGGCGGAAGAATCAGCAATGATCAACGACATGAGGATGCAGAAGGCAATTGAAACCACTGCATTAAAGACACGTAACGTGTATCCACAAGACATGTGGCCTGTAATTGAAGAAGTGTCATGATGATCTCTCCATTGGCAAAAGATTCCGGAATAGTCCCCCTTTCGGATCTCCGGGAGGGGACTGCCAAGGGGGAGGTTACCATGAGAAAAAGATTGAATAATCAACGAAAGGATAACGTTCTACGAGTCGGGGCGTGGAATGTCAAAAGCTTGAACGTGGTAGGGAAACTAGAAAATCTGAAAAGGGAAATGCAAAGGCTCAATCTAGATATAGTAGGGGTCAGTTAAGTGAAGTGGAAGGAAGACAAGGATTTCTGGTCAGATGAGTATCGGGTAATATCAACGACAGCAGAAAAAGGTATAACAGGTGTAGGATTCGTTATGAATAGGAAGGTAGGGCAGAGGATGTGTTACTGTGAACAGTTCAGTGACCGGGTTGTTCTAATCAGAATCGACAGCAGACCAACACCGACAACGATAATTCAGGTATACATTCCGACGTCGCAAGCTGAAGATGAACAGATACAGAAAGTGTATGAGGATATTGAAAGGGTAATGCAGTATGTAAAGGGGGACGAAAATCGAACAGTCATGGGCGACTGGAATGCAGTTGTAGGAGAAGGAGTAGAAGAAAAGGTTACAGGAGAATACGGGCTTGGGACAAGGAATGAAAGAGGAGAAAGACTAATTGAGTTCTGTAACAAGTTTCAGCTAGTAATAGCTAATACCCTGTTCAAGAATCACAAGAGGAGGAGGTATACTTGGAAAAGGCCGGGAGATACGGGAAGATTTCAATTAGATTACATCATGGTCAGACAGAGATTCCGAAATCAGATACTGGATTGTAAGGCGTACCCAGGAGCAGATGTAGACTCAGATCACAATATAGTAGTGATGAAGAGTAGGCTGAAGTTCAAGACATTAGTCAGGAAGAATCAATACGCAAAGAAGTGTGATACGCAAGTACTAAGGAATGACGAGATACGTTTGAAGTTCTCTAACGCTATAGATACAGCAATAAGGAATAGCGCAGTAGGCAATACAGTTGAAGAGGAATGGACATCCCTAAAAAGGGCCATCACAGAAGTTGGGAAGGAAAACATAGGTACAAAGAAGGTAGCTGCGAAGAAACCATGGGTAACAGAAGAAATACTTCAGTTGATTGATGAAAGGAGAAAGTACAAACATGTTCCGGGAAAATCAGGAATACAGAAATACAAGTCGCTGAGGATTGCAATAAATAGGAAGTCCAGGGAAGCTAAGACGAAATGGCTGCAGTAAAAACGGGAAGACATCGAAAAAGATATGATTGTCGGAAGGACAGACTCAGCATACAGGAAAGTCAAAACAACCTTTGGTGACATTAAAAGCAACGGTGGTAACATTAAGAGTGCAACGGGAATTCCACTGTTAAATGCAGAGGAGAGAGCAGATAGGTGGAAAGAATACATTGAAAGCCTCTATGAGGGTGAAAATTTGTCTGATGTGATAGAAGAGGAAACAGGAGTCGATTTAGAAGAGATAGGGGATCCAGTATTAGAATCGGAATTTAAAAGAGCTTTCGAGGACTTACGGTCAAATAAGGCAGAAGGGATCGATAACATTCCATCAGAATTTCTAAAATCTTGGGGAAGTGGCAGCAAAACGACTATTCACGTTCGTGTGTAGAATATATGAGTCTGGCGATATACCATTTGACTTTCGGAAAAGCATCATCCACACAATTCCGAAGACGGCAAGAGCTGAAAAGTGCGAGAATTATCGCACAATCAGCTTAACAGCTCATGCAGTGAAGCTGCTTACAAGAATAATATACAGAAGAATGGAAAAGAAAATTGAGAATGCGCTAGGTGACGATCAGTTTGGCTTTAGGAAAAGTAAAGGGACGAGAGAGGCACTTCTGACGTTACGACTAATAATGGAAGCAAGGCTAAAGAAAAATCAAGACACTTTCATAGGATTTGTCGACCTGGAAAAAGCGTTCGACAATGTAAAATGGTGCAAGCTGTTCGAGATTCTGATAAAAGTAGGGGTAAGCTATAGGGAGAGACGGGTCATATACAATATGTACAACAACCAAGAGGGAATAATAAGAGTGGACGATTAAGAACAAAGTGCTCGTATTAAGAAGGGTGTAAGACAAGGCTGTAGCCTTTCGCCCCTACTCTTCAATCTGTACGTCGAGGAAGCAATGATGGAAATAAAAGAAAGGTTCAGGAGTGGAATTAAAATACAAGGTGAAAGGATATCAATGATACGATTCGCTGATGACATTGCTATCCTGAGTGAAAGTGAAGAAGAATTAAATGATCTGCTGAACGGAATGGACAGTCTAATGAGTACACAGTATGGTTTGAGAGTAAATCAAAGAAAGACGAAGGTAATGGGAAGTAGTAGAAATGAGAACAGCGAGAAACTTAACATCAGGATTGATGGTCACGAAGTCAACGAAGTTAAGGAATTCTGCTACCTAGGCAGTAAAATAACCAACGACGGCCGGAGCAAGGAGGACATCAAAAGCAGACTCGCTATGGCAAAAAAGGCATTTCTGGCCAAGAGAAGTCTACTAATATCAAATACCGGCCTTAATTTGAGGAAGAAATTTCTGAGGATGTACGTCTGGAGTACAGCATTGTATGGTAGTGAAACATGGACTGTGGGAAAACCGGAACAGAAGAGAATCGAAGCATTTGAGATTTGGTGCTATAGACGAATGTTGAAAATTAGGTGGACTGATGAGGTAAGGAATGAGAAGGTTCTACGCAGAATCGGAGAGGAAAGGAATATGTGGAAAACACTGATAAGGAGAAGGGACAGGATGATAGGACATCTGCTAAGACATGACGGAATGACTTCCATGGTACTAGAGGGAGCTGTAGAGGGCAAAAACTGTAGAGGAAGACAGAGATTGGAATACGTCAAGCAAATAATTGAAGACGTAGGTTGCAAGTGCTACTCCGAGATGAAGAGGTTAGCACAGGAAAGGAATTCGTGGCGGGCCGCACCAAACCAGTCAGTAGACTAATGACAAAAAAAAAATTATGGTGACAAATCGGCACCATTGTGAGAAGCTCACCGAATGAAAAATAAATAAAAAAGTAAGTAAATCTCCAAATAATTTCGGGCGGACGCCGAGGTGGTTTCATTGGTGAAGTAAGTCGGATGTCGTTCTAGACTCTGGTTATTTCTCAGCTTTTGTTCCACTTCTGTGTACACGTCGACGAGGGATTATACGAATCCCATTCTTCTTCTTTATGCAAACTGTTTCACGAATACCGTACAACAAAGAAATATGACGGACTGCATGATCCTGTTGAACTTTTGGTTAAATAGAAGAAGAGAGACCTTTCCGGAAGACCCATGTTATAGGTGAAGATACTCTCCCAGAATGGCGATAGAAATAATTTCTTCTTTAGGATTACGCTGCGTCTGACTTCATAGGGACGAAAATATAAAGAAGACATGGAGATGTGGCCGAGGAAGATCGATAAGAGAGGCAGCAGTGAAACGACAGACAGTAGGCCTGACCCAGTTTCACACATCTGATATCGACCGGGCAGTGGCCCCTAGAAGACGCATTATCTCGGGCGTTATCACAGCTTGTCGCTGCACAGGCAGGTAGCAGTTAACGCCTGTTTCTGCAAACTGGTTTCGAGAGCTATGCAGTGCAATATGTTTCTAGGAAGACATTTCGATAAAAGGGCGCGTCCTTATTTTTCTAAACGTGTTCAGTGGCCGTGCGGTTAAAGGCGCTGCAGTCTGGAACCGCAAGACCGCTACGGTAGCAGGTTCGAATCCTGCCTCCGGCATGGATGTTTGTGATGTCCTTAGGTTAGTTAGGTTTAACTAGGTCTAAGTTCTAGGGGACTAATGACCTCAGCAGTTGAGTCCCATAGTGCTCAGAGCCATTTGAACCATCTAAACGTGTTCATAAACTAGTAACAGTAACCTTTGATAAAACAACAAGAAATAAAGACAACGAATAGGGGCATGTCACTTTCAACAAACAGTATAGTGAGACCTCGCAAGGCCGGAACGGGAACTTAAAAGTTAGCATTTCCATTTGCGGACATAAATGAAAGTTTTGAGGAAACTCAGGCAGTTATTTAATTGCAGTGCAACCGGAGTGCTACATTAATTTCGTCTTCGTACATCATGCACGTACGAAAACTCAAGCTCTGTTTCTGTATGTCTTAGAGTTCCTCCACCTGACATCCTGTGTGAACCGCAGTAGATCGTTCACGACTTGAATACTGAAATCGACTGCCCGAACTTGGTGATTTTCTCGTCTCACACAACAGGAATAGAGCCCCCACTGAAGTGACAGAAACCATCGCGGTTGCTAAAATATTCCTTGTAGTTTTGGAATCCATGTAGTCTCGACTGGCGTGCTTCTTACAAACTGGACTCAGAACACAAAGATGACCTCGCCCTCTACATCTACATACATACTCCGCAATCCACCATACGGTGCGTGGCGGAGGGTACCTCGTACCACAACTAGCATCATCTCTCCCTGTTCCACTCCCAAACAGAACGAGGGAAAAA
This sequence comes from Schistocerca americana, assembly GCF_021461395.2. NCBI lineage: Eukaryota > Metazoa > Arthropoda > Insecta > Orthoptera > Acrididae > Schistocerca > Schistocerca americana. The sequence continues at coordinate 42,103,280 of NC_060121.1, forward strand.
TGACTGCCTATACGCCTCTGTATGAGCCCTAATCTCTCTTATCTTATCTTTGTGGTCTTCCGCGAAATATAAGTTGGCGGCAGTAAAATTGTACTGCAGTCAGCCTCAAATGCTGGTTCTCTAAATTTCCTCAGTAGCGATTCACGAAAGGAACGCCTCCTTTCCTCTAGAGACTCCAACCCGATTTCCAGAAGCATTTCCGTAACACTCGCGTGACGATCAAACCTACCAGTAACAAATCTATCAGCCCGCCTCTGAATTGCTTCTATGTCCTCCCTCAATCCGACCTCATAGGGATCCCAAACGCTCGAGCAGTACTCAAGAATAGGTCGTATTAGTGTTTTATAAGCGGTCTCCTTTACAGGTGAACCACATCTTCCCAAAATTCTACCAATCAACCGAAGACGACTTATCCGCCTTCCCCACAACTGCCATTACATGCTTGTCCCACTTCACATCGCTCTGCAATGTTACGCGCAAGTACTTAATCGACGCAAGACCGCTACGGTCGCAGGTTCGAATCCTGCCTCGGGCATGGATGTTTGTGATGTCCTTAGGTTAGTTAGGTTTAACTAGTTCTAAGGGGACTAATGACCTCAGCAGTTGTGTCCCATAGTGCTCAGAGGCATTTGAACCATTTAATCGACGTGACTCTGTCAAACGCTACACTACTAATGTTCAAACATTACGGGATTCTTTTTCCTATTCATCTGCATTAATTTACAGATATCTATATTTAGAGTTAGCTGCCATTCTTTACACCAATCACAAATCCTGTCCAAGTCACCGTGTATCCTCCTACAGTCACTCAACGACGACACCTTCCCGTACACCACAGCATCATCAGCAAACAGCCGCACATTGGTATCCACCCTATCGAAAACATCAATTATGTACACAGAAAACAACAGCGGACCTACCACACTTCCCTGGGGCACTCCAGATGATACCCTCACCTCCGATCAACGCTCACCATCGTGGACAACGTACTGGGTTCTATTACTTAAGAAGTGTTCGAGCCACTCACATGTTTGGCAACCAATCCCATATGCTCGTACCTTAGGAGTCTGCAGTGGGGGCACCGATTCAAACGCTTTCCGGAAGTCAAGGAATATGGCATCCGTCTGATACCCTTCATCCATGGTTCGCAAGATACCATGTGAAAAAAGGGCGAATTGCGTTTCGCAGGAGAGATGCTTTCTAAAGTGGTGCTGATTCATGGACAGCAACTTCTCTGTCTCAAGGAAATTCACTATATTCGAACTGAGAACACGTTCGAGAATCCTGCAACAAACCGATGTTAAGGATATTGGTCTGTAATTTTGAGGATCCGTCCTTCTACCCTTTTTATATACAGGCGTCACCTGTGCTTTTTTCCAGTCGCTCGGGACTTTACGTTGGGCAAAAGATTCGCGATAAATGCTAGATAAGTAAGGAGCCAATGCAGTAGAGTACTCTCTGTAAAACCGAATTGGAATCACATCAGGACCTGGCGATTTATTTATTTTCAACCCATTCAGCTGCTTCACAACCCCGTCATTTATCTAAAAGTCTTGCTGATTTTCTATTTAAGAAAATTGTACTGTAGTAAAGCTGTCTTTGTCTACTGTTGGATGACGCGATCTAGACATTTAAGATAAATAATTAATTTACTCCTCTACTGACGCCGATTTGCGTAAGCCCCATAGCAGAGACACTGCCATAACTAAGGTGGCTGAAGATTTGAAAAGTGCCGTCGACAACAGTGGGGCCACACTATGGACAGTACTGGACTTCAGAGAAGCATTTGGTACAATCAACTTTGACATAGTCTTCACAAAAATGCGTCAGTTAACTTATTCAGATAGTCAGATGAAGCTGTCTGGAAACTACTTGTAAACAGGCAGCAACGTGTTGTCTGTGGGAATGGAAGCAAGTTCTTCGGGAATGCCCGAGTCCCTGTGCGGTGAATATTTTTAAATCTTCAGCACGAGGCAGAAAGCGAGCTTGTGCAAGAGTATGTTCGGAACTTAAAAATGACAGTTAGATGCGTATGCAGGCAAATTATTCGTGGTTATGAGGTCCGAATGAAACTACTCGCACTGCTAGGGAAGTGCATGTTGTGGCGTGTCCGTGGGCCACTTTTTTCTGACGCTGAACCCTGTACTTCAGGCTGCGCATCTCAGTGACAATCGACTGGCAGTTTTACAGGCGCCTATTTGCGAGATCACTGTGGGGATGCTGCAGACATGGGTAGTCGCCCAAGGCGCTGACTGTAGGAGCCACCTGACTCCGTTCAAATCTGCACTCGTCCCGGCCTCTGCTCGAAACACCTGTGCGGATCGTTTACCGCCAGCTCCTCCGAGTGTGTAAAAAAACTGGTGGTCCACTGTACTGAGTTGATCGTCTTCAATGACACCTGTCACAGCATAAGGAGATAGCTCAGAGTCGAATCAGATCAAGAAATGAAGACTTGTAAATAGGCTGCTTAGGTCTTTATATTGGTAACGCCACGTAGCGATCTGTATGAAAATCACTGGCTGTGCTGTGTGCAGTCTGCATGTGGTTTGCATTGTTGAAATATTCTCTATTGTAGTGTTGGGCAGCTGGATGTTAACAGCGCGTAGCGTTGCGCAGTTGGAGGTGAGCCGCCAGCAGTGGTGGATGTGGGGAGAGAGATGGCGGAGTTTTCAGAGCGGATGATCTGGATGTGTGTCCATCAGAGACAGTAAATTTGAGAGACTGGATGTCATGAACTGATATATATATTATGACTTTTGAACACTATTAAGGTAAATACATTGTTTGTTCTGTATCAAAATCTTTCATTTGCTAACTATGCCTATCAGTAGTTAGTGACTTTAGTAGTTAGAATCTTTTATTGAGCTGGCAGTATTGGCGCTCGCTGTATTGCAGTAGTTCGAGTAACGAAGATTTTTGTGGGGTAAGTGATTCATGAAAGGTATAGATTATTGTTAGTCAGGGCCATTCTTTTGTAGGGATTGTTGAAAGTCAGATTGCGTCGTGCTAAAAATGTTGTGTGTCAGTTTATTGATGATCTGAATAAGTAAAGAGAGAAATGTCTGTGCACGTTCAGTTTTGCTCAGCAGTTTCAAAATGAAATAACGTAAGGGGTTTATCAGCACAATCATTCATAAATTTTTCTCAGGGGAGGTTTCAGACTATACGATATTTGGTGAATAGACGGTACTGATGTGATTGGGCATGAAAGTTGGATGGGACTCGAGTGGTGTTTCTAACAAGCGACTAGGTACTCCACTCGCGAAGCAATGTAATTTCAGCCAGATTTATAAAATCGACTAGTGCTTCAAACTTAAGCTGTAATGAAAAGTGAAACTGGCATCTCGGTTTGGTGGCCAAAATTCATAAAACACGAATGGCTGTGGTAAAGGCGGTATGGCCTTACTTTTCTTCAATCCAGCCACTGTCCCCTGTCGCACGGGGTAGTCTTTAGGCCAGTTGAGAGGGAGGGGAGTCGCGTGAAGCAGAGAAACATGCGAGGCTGGGCGACTTACCTGCGGACTGCAGCGGGCAGAGGGCAGCAGGCAGCGTGCCACTCACCTGGAAGGAGTTGTCGCACTGGACCTCGGCGAGTGCCGGGTTGCCGTACAGCTTGAGCTCTTGCAGCGCGCCCTGCACAGTGAGGAAGAGCACCAGGTGAGTCAACATGGCGGCGGCCGCGCCACGCCCACGCAGCAGCCAGCGGCCACCTGTTGCGCCTGCACCTGCACCTGCGCCTCACTGCCCTAGCGCAACGCGCGCCGCTGCCACTCGCATCCCCTGTGGCCGCCGACCGGCTGGCTACTGTCACCAGTTCTCGTGCTCGGTGTCTGCTAAGCGTCTATTACTGCCATGCCGAGGCTATACAATTTTAATTGTGTGTGTGTGTGTGTGTGTGTGAACGAAGGCACGCGTACTTTCCTCCGGCGCGCACTGTTTACAACTGTACGACGCGAGTCCTACAACAGCAGTATTACAGTGTGCTGTGACTCGCGTCCGCTAGCCGCGTGCCGCCTCGCGTGTGGAGAGCGCGCGTGTGGGGAAGCCCGCCTCCCAGACGGCGGACGTCGAGCGCCTGACTGCCACGGGCCGGCGGCCGGCGGCGCTTATAGCCGGCGCTGCGGCCCTCCCCCGCGCCGCGGCGCCACCGTCGCGCCTCCGCGACGCTAAATACCGGCCGCCGGCCAGAGCAGCCTCAGCTGGTAGCGCGGCGCACACGGTCGCGTCCGCAGTAGAGATGGGCAAACTCGATCATCCTTGGGAACTAGTTCACTGCTGATCGTTCTTTTTTGGGATCCGTTCATTTTTACTCGTTCACCGTTCATTTGTGCTTGGTATATGCTTCTTATGAAAAACTGAAAACTAGTAGTGTAGGTGACTGAAGGACGGAGGGCACCGAGAGAGGGCACTTGCCTACCCCCTGGAGTATAGAGTTTTCATTCATTACAGAATTCTTACACATTTTTAGAAGTAATTTCTGTGATTCTGCAGAACCTCTTCTCGTTTAGCCAACTGTAGCGTTGTGTGGCTGATCGCAGGGAAATAATATAGGGTGGCGCACGGAAAACCGGCCCCGAGTACAGACTACTCGCCAATTACGGACGACGTGTTGCCCGTTACGAGCAGATACAACAAACAGACAGACAAACATGTAATAATTAGGCAGTGAAGAAATGCAAGCAACAATGGCGAAACAATCGATGACGATGTGTAGAGAGCTGGAGAAGAGAACATGAAAATCCCACGCGACTCGCATGGGCTCTAGCACATGTAGCCTTGTAAACCTGTTGGTACCTGTTTCCCAACTTAATAGACCACAAATGTCTTGTATTAAATTCTTCGTTTCGACTTCCACTACATAGCTACGCTACGTTGTAAACAATAATCGTTTACACCCTATATATACTTCACGCTGTCTCTGAGTTCGTAGGCGAAGTAGACTTTATGGAAGCATAAAATAAAATGTGGTTTTCTTATCATACTTGCGTGACACGCTTAGTAAAAATTAGCTTTCTATGTTGCATTATTAAAGTTCATGCAGCAATAGTAATAATAATTAAGTTCGCAGTAGTAAAGTTTTTGGTTTGAAAGCTCCTTCTGAACAAATGTTTTTCAGATAATAAGTGAATACGATTTTATGGCAATCTATGTCTTTTCAAATGGAGAGCCACCGCTTTTCCTACTGAACCAAAATGACCCACAACCCACTTTTTTCCCAAAGAAACCAAACTAGCAGGTAATGCAAATTGGAAACAAATGTAATGTTTTGTATATGAAAGATACACGAAAATCGTTTTATATGAATTGTCTTACAGTAAAAATTAAGCAAATTATTGAAAGTTTGTTGCTAAATCAAGTCGATGAAACCAAAAAGTATATGAATAACACAAAAAACTTGCCTTGTTATGTCTTCTGCTGTTTATCGATATAATGAAGAGAGCTGATATGCCCTTTTGTTACCTGAAAAGACGTACCTATTACGTGCAACTTAATTTTTATGTAATTAACGTAACTATAAAATACTTTTTGAATACCGGTCGTGGACGCTGAATAGCCAGAACCAAGTGGAAGAACAGTTTGGAACACATGTAAAATTGGCGACTGCAGTGAACGAAACGAACAACTGGATACTGAACTAACTAGAAGCAGTCGGCAGCGAAACTGAGACAGGTGGTCATGCGAAGAACGACGAGTGCGGCCAAGGGAGACGGAGACTGAGACGAGCACGCGACCGAGGCTGGAACGAGAACTGCCGAAGTGACCGCCGCGACCGAAGTGAACTATGAACTGATCGTTCCTCGTTCTCTGGAACTATAAGTACACCACCGCGGCCGAAGTGAACTATGAACCGATCGTTCCTCGTTCAAGGGAACTATAAGTAGACCGCCGCGACCGAAGTGAAGTATGAACCGATCGTTCCTTGGAATTCGTTCCTCGCTCCTTTCATCTTGGTGAACCGTTCCTTTGCACCAGTTCGTTCGCGAACTACCCATCTCTAGTCCACAGGCGGGGACGCCGTATCGGGAGCGCACTGCTACCGGCACGGGAAAAGTAGCCTCTACGACGGAAGCGTCGGTGAGACGCAGCCGGAATCAGTCAACTTGTGCCAGTCTCTGACAAACTGTAGGGTATCACGCAGTATCCGTGCGGGAAATTAACGGCCGCGGTCTGGTACACCGGCCAGCGCAAGAGTGGTATTCAGGCGGTTCTCCACGCTCGTTTAGGCAAATGGTGAGCTGGTTCCCAAATTCCATCCCAGACAATACGGTACAAAAACAGTTACAGTACGACCGCAAACGGAACCGAGTGCACATTACTCACAGACCGATGGCGCACAAGACTGCCCTCCCCCAAGTTACTCTGACGACTGTGACGCCTCGTACGGCATCCCGTCTCGAAGATAAATGATGAAATAAACTAGACGGGATAAACGCTAGGGAAACAAAGTAATAAGAAAAAGTTCTAGGAGTATGAAACGGAATGGTCACGTTGCAGGTGAAGCCGCTGACGATTCTACTACACTGACGCGATCGAGTCTGATGATACTTCCCACATCTTACGGGGGGAGGACGTCAAACGGGCCGACTTGGGGCAGGAGACGCACCACAGGACGTTTTAATTTCCACTGGCTATACTTTTACAAGTAAATTCATAAAACTTTGTCAGCATGACCACGAAGGAAACAGGATTCACACTCGTAGCAGCGGAAATTTAAAAACATAACAAAATAATTTTTGTTTTACATGTGAAATTTCATCATTTTTTCACTTACTATTGGCTGCATTTGTTGCTATAGGTACACTTTTCTTCATAAGTAAGAGAGACTGTTTGATGAATTTTGCACATCATACAAACCATACTCACAGGTGTCTGAAACTCTAGAATCTATTTAATTTATGAAAAAATGAATGAGCTGTTACGTTTTAAACTTTATGTTTAGAAAAAATCAAATTTTGTATTTAAGTATCTCAATTTTTACCACATTTTTTAATAGATTTGGAAAATTCTAGAGTTTCATACACCTGTAAGTATGGTTTGTATGCTGTACAAAATTCATCCAAGAATCTCTCTTACTTGTGAAGAAAAATGTACCTATAGCAACAAATGCAGCCAACAGTAAGTGAAAAAATGATGAAATTTCATATCTAAAAAAAAATTATTTTGTTGTTTTTGCACTTCCACTGCTATGAGTGTGAATCCTGGATCCTTCCTGGTCATGCTGACAAAGTTTTATGAATTTATTTGTAAAAGTATAGACAGTAGAAAATAAAATGTCCTGTGGTGCCTCTCCTGCTCCAAGTCGGCCCGTTTGACGTTCTACCCCCCCTTAAGGGGGTAGTTTGTGCTCGAGTCAGGATGGGGAAAAAGAAGAATCTACGACACCACAGATAAACAGAATCTAGGTTATATGCGCTCCGCTTTTTTTCACGCATCTCGCAACTTGTTTGATGTCATATCTCTTGCGCTACGTCTCGTACAAGTACTTTCGGCTGTGTGATGATACTGTCTGTGAAATATGTTTGCGATCAGAATAATAAATTAAAGCATCGCGCTTGATGCTGAAGTCTTACTACATGAACAGAAAAAGTGATTAACTTTTTTCCTTTCACTATTCTGTGTTAAGTGTCAGCGGAAAGAAGTTTTAACAAGGTTTGAAATCGTGTGTAAAGTTCGTTGCAAGTGATACACACTATCTCTAACTTGAATATTTGTCTTACTGTGTTACACCTTTCACTTAAGATTACACCTCTCGATGAGTTGACTATGACAGCATTTTAAATTTGGTCGATAATTGTGTGAAATACAACCAAACTTTTGTCGTCCCTGGCAGCTGTCAGAGAGGCAACTTGCAACTGGTGTCGGGTGGCCGTTCCAGCCGCCAGATGGCAGCCAAGAGCGCACCCTCCACTACAGTCTGTTCACGACTCCAGTGTTTTGCTTTTCCTGTCCCTTCCAGTTACTGTCGACTTCCACTCGCCGGAAAACCCGCATCTTTTGAATAGTTTTCTCATCGGAAGCCACTGACTCACTCCCCAAAACGAAAACGGTCAAATCAGTACACGCCGATTGTGGACTTCCCTTTTCCAGAGTCTTCGGAGACTTAATTTCAAAAACACTACGTCCAGAATGAATCTTTTACTCCGCGCTCTATTTCCGAAGCTGTTTGACAGCTGAAACTCGCGAGTCGGTACTGGATAAACCGGTCGTTAGGCGCCCTGCTCGATAGGTCGCCGGTTCAAGTCCCAGTCCAGCACACAGTCTTAACGTACCGGGACTTTTTTAAAATCCTTATTTAGCTTAGCAAAAGCATTCCTTGCTATTTTCACTGTTCTGTTTAAATCTCCTGCTATCCGTTCAGTCTTTGCTTTCAGTTACACCCTGTTTTATGGTTACATTGTTAAATTGTTCTAGTTTCTTTTCGATACGTTGGTGCCTGAATTTCAGGCATATTTTCAAGCTACTTAATTTGTTACACCATAGTATAAAGAATTATCAGAAAATATTGCAGACGTTTTCAAAACGTACAGCAATGACTGGATTGAAAAATTTGCAGCAGAAATAACTTCTAACTACACAGTGTAGTCATTGGCAGACAGTATAATCATTGGCAGTCAACCGTTTACAGACGCTCGGCTCTATTAAATGGCGTGCCGGGAATTATCCATGTTCCACAAGCTGGCCGGAATGTCTACACCAAGTGTTTGCAGCACGAAGGTGCTTTTACACATAAAAGGCATACGACATGAGCTTATAGTCTCACGTCAAATGACACCAATTTAGGAATTAGAACTGAGCTTTAAAAAACAAGATATAGTAAGTGGAGGTGAAGAAATGGAGATTTTAGAAGAAAAATACCTGCGTGAAAGCGAAATACAAAAAACTGTTGTGTAGAGAAAGGAAGCGTGTAATAATAATATAATATACTAATTTTCTTTACATTATTAATCATTTCCCTACATTGAGAAAGTAGCATCAGTGATTTGTTAACAAACTGTAAACTTCTGTCGCAGTGTCTTGTTTGTTTGTTTATGTTTCCATTTTGACAGAGTATGGATCGGTGTAAGTGATGATAAATGTATGGCACGAAATATCAATTGTTCACGTTTTCCCACTTCTGTGAATATTCCGGAACGCCATAGCACCACACACACACACACACACACACACACACACACACACACACACACACACACACACACACACAGCTAGCACGACAAAGTCGACAACTAGTACAAGCAATTAAAACTTGAAAACTCTTGACAGCGGAAATTACTTGCCGGAACGCGTATTGCACTATGCAAATTTAATAGATTGTGACAATCAGCAGCAAAAGTTGTTTCAACAAAAGTACACTATTATTTTACAGCAAAAGCATCAATTGTATCTGCATCTTGAATGTTAAGAAGAATGCCATTCACACGTATAAGGAATAAGAGTGGACTCAAAATTGAACCCTGTGAGACTCCGTTCGTGATTTCTCCCCAGTCATTAAAATTGTCTACCCTTCCGTTAGTAATTGAATTATTCAGCACGACATTTCACATCCTGTTTCTTAGGTATGATGCAAAGCAGCCGTGCATAAAGCCATCACTCCCATGAAACGTGAGTTTTTCTGAGAGAGCATCGCGATGTACAAAGTTGAATGCCTTGGAAAGATCACAAAAAATGGCAACTGACAATATTTTATTATTTAAGGCTTGTACGATTTGATGAGTGAATGTATAAACAGTTTTCTTAGTCGAGCAACCCTTCTGGAAGCCAAACCGCGATATACGAAGTAAACTGTTTCCACTTAAGAGTGAGACTACTCTCGAATACCTTACCTTTCCAAAAATTTTTGAACAAGATATCAATAAGAAAATTGGACAATAATTGCAAAATTTTGTACATGGCTGCACGTTCAGAGACTATGAATAGTTACAATTGAAAGAAAAACAGCCCTCGGTCACTATTTTTAACAAATTAACCTGGTTTCAACACTGCTAGGAGGGTCTGCTTCAGAATTTAAAACAAAAAATGGTCTATATTCTATAACATGGTCATTATTCTGTGACCATGTTATATAATATAGACCATTCTTTGTTTCAAATTCTGAAGAAGACACTCCTAACAGTGTTGAAACCAGGTTAATTCGTTAAAAATAGTGACCGAGGGCTGTTTTTCTTTCAGTTGGACAATAATTGTTTAAGTCGTCTTGTCACCTTTTCAGGGGCGATAGACATTTACGCCTGAAAACGAAACCATATGCAGTGCTGATTCACACCCATCAAGTAAGCGTCTATTTAACAAATTGGGGACTCTCGCTGAAATTTCAGTCTGTCTGTTCCCTCGCTAGTTTTCTTGTTGACACTGCGCACTGTGTAAAATGACAAACGCGCTCCTAACCATAGTTCAGGGAAACAGTGCATGTCCATTTTCGATTACCTTCCGTAAGAACCGAAGGTAGTTCTAAAACAACACCTGTTTTGAAGTCAAAGATGAAATGTTTCCTCGAGACAGATTTCTATTCTTTGCAGGCATGCCCAAAGTTCGTCCACCTGTATTTCGGTGGATGAAAACTGTACGGGTACTACTCCTGTACTGGGGAGCTGATACAGCGATGCTAATGTGATGTTCTCATTATTTCCCCTGCTGTATCAGACGAATGATGAGACTGTTCCGGGGAACAGCTTATGGCCGCCACGATCCCCGTTCTCTTCTCACTGTTAACAATGCGGCTGTAATACAGAAGTATTCTCATTTGTGTTTATTGATTTATTATTATCATTGTTTGCATTGACTTACTGTTCACCGTGACGATAAACTTTGTGTTAGGGTGCCAGTATTTCAGTGCGACACTTTCTCGGTTGGATCTGTTTAACACTTCTTCTTTGTTACACATCTAAATCCGATTTGAAAATCCGTAGTACGTTGCCTGAGATATGAAAACGGTGGCCAACTTTTACAATGTTCTAGCGTTCGTGATGGTTTGTAAATTATAGTAGAAGTGCTACTTGCTGTTCCTCGTCGTTCGTCAAACTAGCAGCTCAAGCGATGATCATGTAGCCGTGCAATTGAAACACTTGGCAAATTCTCCGTGAGAATTTTCTCCTCCTAAAGTGCAGTTCGTTGTTTCCGAGCGCGCAGTTTAACGTCTTAGTAACGGCACCTCGGTACGGTCATAGTGTCTCATTTACACAAAAATGACGCTGAGACGTCCCTGCCACTCTTACAAGGTTGGCCATCAACCTGCTGACAAGAACGTCCGTCCATCGTAGCAACCAGGAGCAGTCGATATCTCGGTGCGTAAGCACTAGCCTCCCACTGTGACGTAATCAGGAAAATGGAGGACGCAGGTTGACAAACGATGAGCACGCGAGTCGGATAGCCCTGTGACATTACCCCCGTATTAGGCCTCGGAAATATGGGAGCCATCTCCCCGATGTCGTTTCACTGGCAACTGTTGCTATCAATTTCTCTCGCAGCAATTTTTTAGCTAGCTACGCTCACTTTTTTCGTGCCTTGAAACTTGTTGTTTCGTCACACGGACACGAAAGTACATCAACCAATCATGTTCTCAGGTATTCAGGTATCTTGGCGAAGGAAGAAGTAACCAGAGGAAAAGTACTGGGAGCAGGCAAGGCAAGAAGAAGTGAAAGAGAAACTGTATCTGCGATTTTATTGCTATACTGACCATTACAATGCGAACAAATGGACTAAAACGACTTTCATATGAGGTCTGCTCCAAGTAAGAAAGAGAATTTTTGCCTCTCCAGCAATCGTAAAAAACATATATTTCAACTCAGGTTGATGAACGATTGGTAGCGCTGATGCTTTCCGAGGTCAGTGAAGGAATTCAAACATGTACTAGGGTGCTCGGAGTTCTTAGTATTTATGTGGTTAATAAATCGGATTGATTGAAAAGGTAATGCAGAATTTACCCAGGAAACACACTAAAGTGCTGGGAAGAAATGCAACACGCTCCAGGACAAGGCCATTTTATTGACAAAAAGACGTGACAAGTAGTTCATCATTGTAGGAGTATGTGTTAAGGCATTCAGACCAAATGAAATACGCAGGTCACAATAAAAAATGCCCAAAACAGTCGCATAAGTACACAGTCTATCCCCTGGTGGCAGCGCAAAAGTGTACTCTCGCATGTAAACGATGATGAAAGTGCCATGTGGCATTTTCCCAACCATCTTGAGTCTTTTATTGCGATTCGGGAATCGTTCTTGCAGTACCTGCAGAAAAAATAAGTTCCCGCATCATTATGTCCCTTTGCGTAATCAGTTGGGGAGAGATTTGGTGATTTTACTAGCCAGGGAAATTGTACACCACGAAGAGTGGGCTGCGTCGCGCCAGCCGTGTGAGAACGTGTTCTGTCCTGCTGAAAAGGCACACCACTTTCTTGTCAAAGAAATGGCAGTAGCTGGACAGCCTGTCCAGCGTACCGCGCACGGTTACTTTACCCCGCAGAAACAGCAAATGTGACCATGAGTTGTCGCCCACACCATGAATCCAGTGTGTCGTGGGCGAGCGCACTCACCAATAGGCACCTCACCAGATCCACATCCGTCACTCACGTACAGACAGGACCCGCTGCCATCACTGAAAACACCATCCGTTTCACGACACGAGAGTAGTCGTTCTTTGTAGCGACAGGTGATCTTAATCCAGCTGCAAGTGGGCTGTTTCCAGTGGTCCCTGACTACACCACAGGTGCAACATGTGCCGGGATTTCGTTCCTGGATAATATTCCGTTGACCAACGCTGCTCGCGCAGTAAGCCTATCTTGAAGTGAGTCTGACCTATGCGGACGTCTGGAGCCTTATCTACAGGTGTGGCAACGTTCCACAGACAACTGTGGAAAGCAGCGACACGCCAGCGATACACCATGCCCAACATGTGCGGCAATCGGTCGATACGTCCTTCCAGCCTACCTCTGGCTCACACTGCGAACCCATTCAAATGGCTACAGTAGTTCAAAAAGAAATACGTAATCGTCGGTGGGGCTTGGTTGTACTCTACCTCTGAACAGACACGCCTCCCGAGTGCCGACTGATCGCCCAACTGGATCACTCGACTCTATGACTCGTCAGTATGCACCGTATTACACACAGGTGCCACTGAACGCATTCTACAGAAGGTAGGTGATGACCGGTTTGAGTATTACTGAACCAATTCGATTCTGTACCGCCGGCCGGGGTGGCCGAGCGGTTCTGTGCGCTACAATCTGGAACCGCGCGACCGCTACGGTCCCAGGTTCGAATCCTGCCTCGGGAATGGGTGTGTGTGATGTCCTTAGGTTAGTTAGGTTTAAGTAGTTCTAAGTTCTAGGGGATTGATGACCTCAGTCCCATAGTGCTCAGAGCCATTTGAACATTTTTTTTTTTTATTCTGTACCTTCCCTTTAGTTATTCCATCTACCTATCCAACTTTCAACAGTCTTATGTAGCACCACATTTAGAAAGCTTCTATTCTTCTCTTCTCCACTTCCTCAAAAGGCTACGCTCCGTACAGAAAAGATTTGCTGACACTTAAGTTTGCATTCTATGTTGACAAGTTGCTCATTTTGACGAACGCATTCCTTGTTACTGTCAGTCTGCATTTTATATCCTTTCTACGTCGGGATCGTCAGTTATTTTCCTGTCCAAATGGCAAAACTCATCTACTATTTTTAGTGTTTCCTTTCCTAAACTAAATCCCTTAGCATCGCCTGCTTTAATTCCACTGTATTCCATTACCGTTCATCAAGTTTTGTTGATTTTCATCTTGCAATCTCTTTTCAAGCCAGCACCCATTCCGTTCAGCCGCTCTAACATCTTCTTTTCTCTCTCTGAAAAAAATTACAGTGTCATCGACAAGACTTAAAAAGATTTTATTCCTTCTCCCCGAACTTTAACCCCCATTTCTTTACTGCTTGCTCAATGTACAGACTGCACAGCATCGCCGAGAGGCTACAACCATACCTCACCGTTATTTCAAGCACTGTTTCCCTTTCAAATCCTCTGACTCTTATAACTGCATCCTGCTTTCTGCACAACTGGTACAAACTTTCCGCTCCCTGTATTTTACCCCTCCTACCTTCACGGTTTCAAAGAGCCCATTCCAGTCAAGACTGCCGGCCGCTGTGGCCGAGTGGTTCTAGGCACTTCAGTTCGGAACCGCGCTGCTGCTACGGTCGCAGGTTCGAATCGTGCCTCGGGCATGGATATGTGTGATGTCCTTAGGTTAGTTGGGTTTAAGTACACTCCTGGAAATGGAAAAAAGAACACATTGACACCGGTGTGTCAGACCCACCATACTTGCTCCGGACACTGCGAGAGGGCTGTACAAGCAATGATCACAAGCACGGCACAGCGGACACACCAGGAACCGCGGTGTTGGCCGTCGAATGGCGCTAGCTGCGCAGCATTTGTGCACCGCCGCCGTCAGTGTCAGCCAGTTTGCCGTGGCATACGGAGCTCCATCGCAGTCTTTAACACTGGTAGCATGCCGCGACAGCGTGGACGTGAACCGTATGTGCAGTTGACGGACTTTGAGCGAGGGCGTATAGTGGGCATGCGGGAGGCCGGGTGGACGTACCGCCGAATTGCTCAACACGTGGGGCGTGAGGTCTCCACAGTACATCGATGTTGTCGCCAGTGGTCGGCGGAAGGTGCACGTGCCCGTCGACCTGGGACCGGACCGCAGCGACGCACGGATGCACGCCAAGACCGTAGGATCCTACGCAGTGCCGTAGGGGACCGCACCGCCACTTCCCAGCAAATTAGGGACACTGTTGCTCCTGGGGTATCGCCGAGGACCATTCGCAACCGTCTCCATGAAGCTGGGCTACGGTCCCGCACACCGTTAGGCCGTCTTCCGCTCACGCCCCAACATCGTGCAGCCCGCCTCCAGTGGTGTCGCGACAGCCGTGAATGGAGGGACGAATGGAGACGTGTCGTCTTCAGCGATGAGAGTCGCTTCTGCCTTGGTGCCAATGATGGTCGTATGCGTGTTTGGCGCCGTGCAGGTGAGCGCCACAATCAGGATTGCATACGACCGAGGCACACAGGGCCAACACCCGGCATCATGGTGTGGGGAGCGATCTCCTACACTGGCCGTACACCACTGGTGATCGTCGAGGGGACACTGAATAGTGCACGGTACATCCAAACCGTCATCGAACCCATCGTTCTACCATTCCTAGACCGGCAAGGGAACTTGCTGTTCCAACAGGACAATGCACGTCCGCATGTATCCCGTGCCACCCAACGTGCTCAGAAGGTTTAAGTCAACTACCCTGGCCAGCAAGATCTCCGGATCTGTCCCCCATTGAGCATGTTTGGGACTGGATGAAGCGTCGTCTCACGCGGTCTGCACGTCCAGCACGAACGCTGGTCCAACTGAGGCGCCAGGTGGAAATGGCATGGCAAGCCGTTCCACAGGACTACATCCAGCATCTCTACGATCGTCTCCATGGGAGAATAGCAGCCTGCATTGCTGCGAAAGGTGGATATACACTGTACTAGTGCCGACATTGTGCATGCTCTGTTGCCTGTGTCTATGTGCCTGTGGTTCTGTCAGTGTGATCATGTGATGTATCTGACCCCAGGAATGTGTCAATAAAGTTTCCCCTTCCTGGGACAATGAATTCACGGTGTTCTTATTTCAATTTCCAGGAGTGTAGTTCTAAGTCTAGGGGACTGATGATCTTAGATGTTAGGTCCCATAGCACTAAGAGAGAGAGCCAGTCAACACTGCCAAAAACTCTCTCTAAATCTACGATTCATATAAACGTTTGTTTGACTCGCTTCGGTCTGTCTTCTAACATTGAAAGTTTACTTAAATTAACATCTCAAAAACGAACAATTTTTCGGACAAATGTCCATTTCATATTTTTCTTTATGTGAGGGTTGTACCCATAATAACTATAAAAAGTGCCTATGATTCGTACAGTATGCCTGGAAAAGTGTCTACCATACGACCAGTACGTCTACAAAAGTGTCTATATTACAGCAACCGCAGGTGATCCTACAAACAGAGAATGAACTAAAAAATTAATAAACATGTTGGTGTCGGTAACTAGCCAGAAGAGAATGATTTTACGCCAACAGGCATTCCCAGGAGTACGAAACAGTACCTCTGTATTGTAACAAGACCTCGTGAATGTGATGAGTCTGATTTCAAGGCCTTTCTTACATGAAATAATGGGGATACAATTTTTCATTTCTGATGAGATATAAATTCTGGTTACTATTACCTTAAACCTATCTGCTATAACTTTGAACGTAATTAGTTTACCGCAGGAAGGTGGATCGTTCTGAACGGGAAACTGTAATGTGCCCGAGGGGAACCGGATCACCGGGGCCCATCTCACGGCCGAATGACTTAATTAAAGTGCGGCCCTGACGGAGGAGCCCCCAGCTCATTGTGCGCCTCGCTATCTGACACAGCGGGCTCCGGTAACAGCCGGCGGAGCAGCTACATTCATCCATCTGCCCCCGAGCTGACACACGGCGGAAGGCGCCGGGAGAAAGGTGACGCAGAACTACCCGGGCGCACGCTGCTGGCCGTTTCTGCACACGGTCGCGAGTCGCGGA
Organism: Schistocerca americana; assembly: GCF_021461395.2. NCBI lineage: Eukaryota > Metazoa > Arthropoda > Insecta > Orthoptera > Acrididae > Schistocerca > Schistocerca americana. Next base: position 42,119,848 of record NC_060121.1, read on the forward strand.
GTCTCAAGAAAGCCGAGGAGGTAGAGTTTAATGCGTGAGTGCAGGGCCCAGTGACAGAATAATGTTAGTGATCTCAACTCTAAAGCACTGCTGCCTAAGAAAAGAAATACGAGTGTACTGAATGTCACAATATGTGAGCTATTTTTTTTTTCCAAGATCTGATCGGCCGTGAAATGAAAACCACAATGAAAACCCAGTGAAGCTCTGCCCAGATGTATTGCATAGTGCCTGTAGTATGCCCGTCAATCGTGTCATGTCGCAGTTTTCAGTTGTGAGCGCACAATGGGCACGTATAGATGTTAAGAAATCCTTTAAAATGGGTGTCGCTTGATTCCATGCAGCCCCCATAACGTAACTGTCGTGAGTTTCCTTCATCGTGACAATTCTCTGCTGCACACTGCAGCCGGCCGCTATGGACCAGTGGTTCTACGCGCTTCAGCCCGGCACCGCGCTGCTGCTACGGTCGCAGGTTCGAATCCTGCCTCTGGCAGTCGTCCTTCTGTAAATGCCTGTAATGCAATGGGCTCTACATGTGAAGAAAGAGGAAGGAGTCACCGGGTGCCATGTCAGTATAATACACAGGAGGCCGTAAAAATTGCAGAGTACGAACAGTGGCACTCTCGTGAAGAAAAAACGCAGCCTTTAGTGAACTACCCACGCCCTTCAGTCTTGACTGCACCCAGTAGCCTCGTTACGAGGTGCTGCTGTGGTAGTTTGTCACGTCCGGACATAATCTGTTAACACCACACAACGGCAGTCCCAAAAACACTCTATATCGTGTGCCCGATGATGATTGGACCTTCCAGGGGCGGTCAATCCACATATTTTCACTGCTCGTTTTGACGGTTTTTCTCGGAGACCCACCGCTCGCCCACGGTAATTAGCCTGACGAAGCAGGCAACTCCATTTGGCTAACACTGCCGCAACATTTCTTCTGCAGTGTCGGTCTGGCATGCTTTTTCAGTGTTTGTCACTTTCAATATGTCGTGTAAGATGTTGAGAACTAACCCGTAACTGCCGTGCGGTTCTAGGCACTGCAGTCCGGAACCGCGGGACTGCTACGGTCGCAGGTTCGAATCCTGCCTCGGGCATCGACGTGTGTGATGTCCTTAGGTTAGTTAGGTTTAAGTAGTTCTAAGTCTAGGGGACTGATGGTTGGTTGGTTGGTTGGTTGGGGAAGGAGACCAGACAGCGTGGTCATCGGTCTCATCGTATTAGGGAAGGATGGGGAAGGAAGTCGGCCGTGCCCTTTCAGAGGAACCATCCCGGCATTTGCCTGGAGTGATTTAGGGAAATCACGGAAAACCTGAATCAGGATGGCCAGACGCGGGATTGAACCGTCGTCCTCCCGAATTCGAGTCCAGTGTCTAACCACTGCGCCACCTCGCTCGGTAGGGGGACTGATGACCTCAGATGTTAAGTCCCATAGTGCGCACAGCCATTTGAACCATATTTTGCACACTGGAGGTGCAATGAAGACGCTGCTACAGCGTTTTTAATGGGAAGAGTTTGGTCACCCACCGTAAGGCCCGGACGTTGCTCCCTCTGGTTTTCTTCTCTGGCTATAAAAGCAGCATTTTCGTGCAGACAACGAGCCACAAACCAACGTAGGGAATTTGCGGAAACCACATGCGGCTGGCTTCTGCGACGAGGTAACTGGAAAGTCGGCACCATGTTACGACAAATCTCTTAGTCGGAGTACGACTACGTACAGAAGTAACTGGACGTTGTAGCTAAATGTTCCAAATTAAATATTTTTAATTTTCACTGTTGATTCCATTCCGCGGCCGATCAGAGGTTGAGAAAAAAGAAATAGCCCTCGTATAAATGACCTAGTGCGTAACGTCGACAGTGTCGTGAGGCTTTTCGCGGATGATGGTGCTGTACACAGAAAAGCTGCTCGTGCACACACACAGGAACGCCATAAATGAAAGCTCGGTATCTTATTTTGGAAAATATGTAGCAGATTTTTGGGCCAAATATAGAAGAAACACCGATAAAGCAGAGCTAGTTAACGAAACAGCGGCTTTCCAAATGATGAAGAGCACTGGCACATCATGCCATTAGGATATTGTAACGATTTTTTTCTTCCAAGTATCTGTTATCGAAACACCGAAATAGCTCTCAGGATTTTGACTGAAGTATCTTGTCAAAGCAGTTTCAGAAAATTAAAGGTGATAAAAAATAGTTAAGGTCCAGTATAGGTGAAGCAGATCGTTAAACTCAGCTATTTCGTCATAAGAATAGGACACAGCTGGTAAATTTCTCGTTGACACAATCAAAGAGTTTGCCTCGCTCAAAGCAAGGAAATGGAAAGGAAAACTACAATAGAAACACACGTCTTAGAAACGAATGTGTTTTCAGCGGTTAACAAAAGCCTCTTTTTTCTTATTTACAGTTAATAATTTATGTACTATTAGTAATATATGAAGAGCAAATAAAATCTCTTCTTTATTAAGCTATTGTTGTTGTTGTTGCTACTGTCTTCAGTCCGAAGACTGGATTGATGCAGTTCTCCGTCCTATTATATCCTGTACAAGCCTCTTCAACTCTGAATAACTACTGCAATTTACATCTTTCTGGATATGGTTACTGTATTCACATCTTTTTCTTCCTGTACGATTTTTAGCCCCCACATTTTCCTCCAGTTCTAAATCGATGATCCCTCGATGTCTCAGAACGTATCCTATCAACGGATCCCTTCTTCCAGTCACGTTGTGCCACAAATTTCTTTTGTACCCAACTCTATTCTTGCCTCTCATTAGTTCTGTGATCTACCCATCTAATCGTCGTCATTCTTCTGTAGCGCCACATTTCAAAAGCTTAATTTTCTTCTTGTCTAAACTGTTTATCGTCCATGCTGTGGTAACACTACATACAAACAGTTTCAGAAAAGACTTGCTAGTACTTAACTCTACACTCATGATCCAGAACATTGGGACCACCTGCTTACTATCTTGTTTGTCCGTCTTTGGAACGAAATACATCGATGATTCTGCGTGTCAGGGGTCCGACAGTTTGTTGGTAGGTTTGTGAAGGTATGTGGCATTAAGTGTCTACGCAGAGTTCATGTGATTCGCGTAGATAACGATCCGCTGATTTGCGTACGCGGTGATGGCACCCAATAGCGACACAAATAGGTTCCACAGAATTTACATCACGCGAATTTGGTCGCCGAAACATCAACGTGAGTTCACTATAACGCTCCTCAAACCACTGTAGCACAGTTTTCTGGCTCCGAGACACGGGCTGTTATACTGCTGGAAGATGTGACCGCCGTCGTAGCAGACTTCAAGCATGAAGGGATACACGTGGTTCGCAGCTGTCAGCGTGTCTTCGGTTACTACCACAGGTCTCATGCAAGAACAAGAGAATGTCTCCCGCGGCATAATACTGCTCCCATCAGCCTGCGTCCGTGGTGCGCTGCACGTTTCGAGCCGCAGTTCATCTCGATGTCGGCGTTTGTGGAGACGACCCTCGACCTAGTGTAGCAAAAATGTGATTCGCCGAAAGAGCCGACAAATTTCCATTGATCGACGGTCGAATCCCGATGGTCCCGTGACCACTGCGAATTGACGATGTCGTTGGGTCAACATGTGGACACGTAGGGATGGTCTGCTACGAAGCTCCATGTTCAGCAATGTACGATGAACGTTGTGCTCCGAAACTCTTTCGCATGCACCAGCATTGTGCTCTTTCAGCAGAGATGCCACACATCACCCATATACCTACTTTACAGAGCAGACAAACCTCTGAACCCCACGTTCTGTGAAAAGTCGTGCACGTGCAACCACTTAGCGCCTAGTGATACTTTCACTGGGCTTTTACCTCTTTCTGTAGATGCTAACGACAGTAGCACGCGAACATTCGACTTGCTTCGTTAAGGTGACCCCCGTGCATGTCTGCTCCGCTTACATACATCTGTTACCGCGTCACGTGCACATCAACGCCACCAGACGGCATCCAGCGTCCTAGTTGGCAGTCAGTGATCATAATGTTTTGGCTTGTCAGAGGGTATCTGACCGTCCACGTCTCACTTCCATACATCGTTACACTCCTTACAAATACTTTCAGAAAGGACTTCCTGACGCTTAAATCTATACTCGATGTTACTAAATTTGTCCTCTTGAGAAACGCTTTTCTAGCCATTGCCAGTATACATTTTAGAAACACTCTGTCGGCCGTCATCAGTTAATTTGGTGCCAAAATAGCAAAACTCATCTACCACTATAAGTGTCTCGTTTCTAAATGTAATTTCCTGAGCGTCATCTGATTTAATTCGAGTACATTTCATTATTCTTGTTTTGCTTTTGTGCATCTCCTTTCGAGACAGTGTCTACTCCGTTTAACAAGCTGCCTCTGACAGAAATACAGTGTAATCGGAAAATCTCAAAGTTTCTGTTTCTTCTCCATGATCTGAAATACATACTCCAAGTTTTTCTTTTGATTCCTTCACTGTTTGCTCAATGTACAGGTTGAATAACTTTGGGGACAGGCTACAGCCCTGTTTCACTCCCTCCTCAACCAATGGTTCCCTTTCGTGCCCCCCGTCTCTTGTAACTGCGGTCTGGTTTCTGTACAAGTTGTAAACAGCCTTTCGCTTCCCATATTGTACCCCTTTGTTATAAATCAGTGTATAGTAGCTGCCATGAACAATAAGACACAGATTATGTTTTAGTGCAAACTGTTTTAACAAGTTACGCCATTTGTTATTTATTTGCTACGATGTTACATTTAACTTCTTGTATACTTATGTTTCATCTAGATAGCGCATTTAACTAACATTATATTGTTAAATCTACGCTTAAAATAACAAAAAAATTTCCTTAAGCTGTGTAGAAAAAATTGCAAAACCGCGTTTTTGGGGGGAGGGAGAGTGAGGGGACGGCGCATGTTTGGCTGTTCCGCCAAAGGCGCAGGATCACCTCGCTATGGCGCGGTGCAGCCGGACACCTCGCAACACACATCACGTACCTCCTCGAAGCACACTCTAGGTGTGCTCATCCACAAATGAAAACATTCGCAACCTCCGCCACTGAAACAAACTACCTGTGCACAATTCAGTGCCGTCTTGCTTTAAAGAAGCAGCCCAAACGCTTCCTTCTGTCCTCCTTACAATGCGTTTTACCAAAACTTAACGTATGTGGCCAATTTTCCCTTTGTCAAGCAGTGTAGCAAATGCTCCAACCTTCTCCCATTTACGCGCCTACTTCCTTACATTTCTCCTATCTTCAAGATTTTGTGCTTCTATCTGTTCCCATTCCTTTTCTCACATCCACCGCTGCTGGTGCTCATTGTTTAAATCTGTATTCCTGCAAATTGTCTTTATTGCTGTACTCCCCATGAACGACTATGTTTACGTTTTCTCTTCCTGCATTATATAAATCAATAAATGTTTGATAATGCTGCAAATTAATTTAACTTGAAGCCATATTATCATGATCAGCGTAAGGAGCAATAATATGTAGGTTGGCACATGGCTGGTTATACGCAGGAGATGCTAGTATTGCTAGCCGGCCGGGGTGGCCGAGCGGTTCTAGGCCCTACAGTCTGGAACCGCGCGACCATTACGGTCGCTGGTTCGAATGCTGCCTCGGGCATGGATGTGTGTAATGTCCTTAGGTTAGTTAGGTTTAAGTAGTTCTAAGTTCTAGGGGACTGATGACCTTTGAAGTTAGGTCTCATAGCGCTCAGAGCTAGTATTGCTAGGTTCAACGAATCAAAAATAGAACTAAAAATAAATTGAAATATAGCACTCCCGTTTCAGTTCAGGTGCTAAAGGTGACAACGTAGGCCAGCATTCAACTGTAAGGTCACCGTGAGCTGCTGGGGTTACTGCCGCGGCGTACCTGTCGTTAACACCCTGGGTGTGTATTCTGAGATGGCGACGGGGCCCCAGTTAAGTGATGGAAACAGGCGTCCTTCGGCACGCTACGTGTCCCCGGTCACGCCAGGCTGTATCGGAGGCGACAGCCGTTAACATTTTCGTGTCACTCCCTGCCAAGATACCGGCCCGTTATCCGCAAAGGGGTGGCACATATTTCAGGCGGTTTCCGGGAGCGCGTGTTTGGGGTGTACCCGGCAGGTAGCGGGCCAGGGCTGTGATGGCCGCCGACGATACGACTGCAGCGGGGGCGGGCGGCCCGCGTTTTGGGCCCGCTCTGTTTTTGTCGGACGGACCGCTATCTAAATAGCGCGCCGCACGGTAGCTTCGGAACAGGGCGGATAGGTTCCCCGGCCGCGCTTAATGCTCGATTGTTCGTCTGCCGCGGCGAGGGCCATCGCGATAGGAGCGCAGCGCCCGCTGCCAGCTGGTCGCGCAAGAAGCGACGATTTAGAGGGCGGCGCGTACCTTCAGGGAGGTGTGTGCGGAGGCGCCCCAGGGCACAACGGCGCTTCCTGCTCCGGCGAACCTGTCCGTGACCGGTTTTGCACGGGACCAGACTGACAAACACCCAAGTTACGGATGACAATCCTGAAGAACATACACAGGGTGTTCACAACTCCTCTTACAGGCTTCTACGTCCTAGAAGTTGTACAGGGGGTTATAGTTAAATTCTTTTATCTTGGCGGTTCGCAGTTTATGAAGTAAAGCAACCACGGCCGCATTGACCCTTTCGCTGCTACGGAGACGTGCTCCCCGCATTCCGCGCTGTGCGCGATTTTGTCATCACTGCACTGCACGCCTGTGCAGACACGTGGTGTTCCGACTGATTTAACACACTTATCATTCGATTTCAAAAAACTATTTGGCCCAAAAATTTGATTTTTACACATCTTCTTGACTGATACCTTCCCCCCATAAATGACTTAATTTTGTTTCGATGTTCAACGCAGTTATTGTGCAGCATTAAATGTAGTAAACAATTGCACGAAATTTTGAAGAGTTTGCAGAGGAAAAAGTCCATAGCGTATACTTACCGTATGGTCGATTTTAGTTGCCACTAGAAATTTCAAAAAATTACATTCGAACGAATAAAATTTGTGAATTAAGACCCTTCGATATTGTTTTTAAATAAAGAAAAATGTAGCACCGATCAAGGCTAGAACTCGGAACCTTTCGGTTAGCAGCCAAACACTTTAACCATTTTTTTTCTTTTTTTGTTCGTTATTGATCGTTGTGTTTGGTCATTGCGGACGTCGCAAGACATCCTGTTCAAGTTCTGTGTTTTATCCCTCCACTCAGTTTTTTTATTACAGAGGCCAACCGGCTCTCTGAGACCATTAGGCTAACGCAGCTCGTCATGTAATAGGCCTCCTGGAGGACTTTAAACTATCACGCAAAATACCGACAAACACTTTTGGTATGACTATGAATTACGTTTCGTCGAAGTACAATATGAAATGAACAGTTGCCGCTGTTCTTTATTGCGAAAAAGCGGTTAGTGAGAATCATACAAACACCTTTCCTTGCTATTGCCTGAATTAGGAGGCTTATTGCTTGTTTGGTTTAACTAATTAATAGAATATGAAGCAATTGGTAAAAGAATGCTTTTTACAAACTTTGTATAAAAGAAATTCTGCTATCAAGACATTGCTTTTGTCCAATTACTTTATTTACGACTGAACGTTTCTAAAACTGAAGACACTCGTCCGTGCTCTGCACTGCAGTCGAGCTTTGGCAACATCGTTCTCTGTTCATTGGCTGACTGCGTTTCGTGACGTCAGATGCGCAAAACAAACCTAAACTCGGCCGCCCTCGTAAATGACGCGCACTTTAGTAGTTTTGGTAAGCAACTCTTGTCCGTTTGGATGTAAAATAAATCTGAAGATGGGATCCCTTTCAAAGTTCTCGCTCCACGGTACGCACACCAACTCAGGAGAAGGCGCCGCCGTCACAGCCCTTGATGCAGTTATGACGTCTCACACTACTTTGGTCCGACTGCTACAACGGCGGCGAGAATCCGGTGCGCCCGCAACTGGGAGGAAGCAACCAGTGCAAGAGTCTGAGGATGCACCGCGCCCTCCGCTGTGGTGCGGGGGAGTCGTTCGCCACGTGGCAGCCAACGGCACTCCAAACACCGGCCGCGCCGCGCAGTTCCGCAGAGCGCACGCGTCACAGCTCGCGGTCTCCGCTGTGTGCGTTTCGTGGCGCGGGAGATCTAAAAGTGAACCAGTCTTCAAAAGTATTTGAGACAGAAGCGACACATTGCCAGCCATGTGTTTCATCTATCAAGTCCTCTCTACGACCACTAGAAGTCCGTAATAGGAACTGCGAACACCCTGTCTACTAAGTACATCCTTAAAAACTGGAGAAGGAAATTTTAAAGCGTAGGAGTAGGAAACGAGAATGCACACCATGTGCTGTTTTTGCGCGAGAAAGTAATGCTAGCTGAGGATAAAGAGCACACTATGTACGCATTAAGAAAATTAGTGGACACCCAACGAGTAGGATACGGACATGAATCTTCAAAAAACCGATTATCGTAACAAGAGAAGAAGAGTATGGCTTACAATACGGGATGCGAATAATTAAAAAGTGGAACCTCACATGAGTTAAAATAATGAAAGAAAAGGTCGTAATTAAGCAGTTACGTAAGGTACTATTGGATGACAGTATCTTTAAAATTACTCTTCGGCGGCTAGTTAAGTTTTTTGTGGAAACCACTGTGCCATGTGGGGCAGCAGCGTGGACACGGACAGAGAAAATAAAAGAGAAGTTCCATGCAATTGAAATGATCTATCGGAGACGTTGTTGCAATACCATAATGATGGATAGTGTGAGGAATAAAGACAAACGAACGCCGAAACTATTTTAGATTAAACATTAGCACAGTGGGTAGACACGAACACTTACAGCGGTATGGCAAGATGAAACGTGTGGCGCCGGCCGGGGTGGCCGAGCGGTTCTAGGCGCTACAGTCTTCAACCGCGCGACCGCTACGGTCGCAGGTTCGAGTCCTGCCTCGGGCATGGATGTGTGTGATGTCCTTAGGTTAGTTGGGTTTTAGTAGTTCTAAGTTGTAGGGGACTAATGACCTCAGTAGTTAAGTCCCATAGTGCTCACAGCCATTTGAATCATTTTTGAAACGTGTGGCAGGTAACAGAACGTCGCTGTATGCTGAGCTTGGAGGCTTCCAGCAAGGCACGAAATGCATCGTTGCATTTCCAGACGTCGTGCTGGGACGACAGCTCGAAAGGCGTCAGTCCTTTCCCCGACCGACACGTCTCAGTGTTACTCTGCAAATTCTTTCAGTGTCGGTTACAGTCGTCTTTTTACCGACCGATTTACACAAAGGTGTCAAAAATGACGGGCTGGTGATGTGCCCATGTGCACGTGGGTGCAGTGTCGCGCACACAGTATACAAAAGGTCAGCGCATTAGTGGAACCGCCATTTGTACTCAGGCGTTTCATGTGAAAATGTTGCCCACCCGACGTGATTACGGCCGCAGTACACGGATTAGCAGACTTTGAACGCGGAATGGTACTTCGGGCTAGACGGATGGGGCTTTCCATTTCGGAAAGCGTCGGGGAATCGAGTATTCCGAGAACCACAGTGTCAACAGTGCACCTAGAATATAAAATTTCAGGTAGTACCTCTCACCACGGACAACGCAGTGGTCGATCGAGAGCAGCGGCGTTTGCGTAGAGTTTTCCGTCCTAACAGAGAAGCAACACTGCGTGAAATAACCGCAGAAATAAACGTGGGATGTATGAGGAACATGTCCGTTTGGACAGTGCGGCGAAATTTACCGTTAATGCGCCGTGGCAGCAGACGACCGAAGCGAGTGCCTCTGCTAAGACCGTATCGGTTGGACACTGGACGACTGGAAAACCGTGGCCTGGTCAGACGAGTCCCGATTTCAGTTGGTAAGAGCTGATGGTAAGGTTCGAGTGCGACATACATCCCGCGAAGCCAAACCCAGGTTGCCAACAAGGCACGCACTGTGCAATCTGATGATGGCTCCATGATGGTGTGGGCTGTGTTTACATGGGTTCGACAGGGTCCTCGTTACGTTCGGGTTCTTGGCGACCATTCGCAGACAGTCATGCTTTTCACCTACCCATCCAACGGTCGAATTTTTATGGACGACAATGCTCCATTTCACTGGGTCACAGTTGTTGGCGACTCGTTTGAAGAAGATTCTGGACAATCGAGTGAATGATCCAGATCGCCCGACATGATTCCCGTGGAAAATTTATGAGACATAACCGAGAGGTCAGTTCGTGCACAAAATCCTGCACCGGCAACACTTCCGCAATTATGGACGGCTCAATATTTCTGCAGGGGACTTCCAACGTCTTGTTGAGTCCAGGCCACGTCGAACTGCTGCACTTCTTCTTTCTTGGCTCTACAGCTCATGATGAGCCTTGGCCTCTTCTACAATTTCCTTCCATCCATCTCGGTCCTTTGCAAATACTCTCTAGTTTCTATAGCCCATCTTCCTAAGATCTTCGATGACTCTATCTTCCCATCTGGCTGTTGGCCGACCACGTCCTCTCTGCTTACGCCCTCTTTGCCCTCCTGGCTTTCCTTGTAATACTCTTTTTGGTACTTCTGTATCATCCATGACATGCCACATGTCCTGCCCACCTCAGTCTGCATGATTTCACTATCCTTCTCATGGGTTGGTCTTTGTATATGGTATACAACTCATGGTTGTATCTCCTCCTCCATCTTCCTCTTTCACAGATTCGACCGATAATTCGTCTAAGTACCTTTCTTACAAATGCATCCAGTGTTTCAATATCTTTAGTTGTTAATGTCCAGGCTTCAGAGGCATATGTAAGCACTGGTCGTATAAGTAATTTATACATAGCTCATTTCGTGGTTCGAGTCATGAGCCATTAGGATAGAAGTCTTGTTAGGACAAAGTAGGCTCTGTTGGCCAGTATTAATCTCTGCTTAATTTCAAACGAGGTATCATGTAGATGTGTAGCTGTCGAGGCCAGATACTTATAATGTTCAACTCTCTCAAATGTATAGTTGCCCATTGTTATTGCATTTGGCATATTTTCTCTATGTGCTTTTCCAGCTGCCATATATTTTGTTTTTTGTTCATAATTAATTAATCCCATGTTCCTACTGGCCTGTTCAAGAGCTGTAAACGTCTCTTCCATTGCTTTTTCGGTTCTTGCTATTATATCTATGTCATCTGCGTAGGCCAGTATCTGCACCGATTTATAGAAGATCGTTCCTCTGTTCAGGAGGTTTGTGTTTCTCAGCACCTTCTCCAGGGCGGCATTAAAGAGAAGGCATGCCAATGCATCCCCTTGTCGCACTCCATTGTAAATACTCGAACTGCTGCTCTACCCCGGGCAAAAGGAGGTCCGACACGATATTAGGAGGTGTCCCACGACTTCTATAATCTTAGTGTGTACACTGGTTATTAGCCGGCCGGAGTGTCCGAGCGGTTCTAGGCGCTACAGTCTGGAACCGCGCGAGTGCTACGGTCGCAGCTTCGAATCCTCCTTTGGGCATAGATGGGTGTGATGTCTTTAGGTTAATTAGGTTTAAGTAGGTCTTAGTTCTAGGGGAGTGAGAGCACTACAGTTAAGTCCCATAGTGCTCAGAAGCATTTGAACTGGTTATTAATTACAGTAATGATGTCTGTGACTGTAAAGTTCAACCTTTCCGATTGGGAAGTTTTACACGTGGAATACAGATATCACTTGTGAGCAATGGTTTGGAGAGTCAGTGGTATGGCACATGAGGGGCTGTGGACTGAGATTCCTGCAGAGATACTTTGAAAAAGATAGGAGTCGGCTTTGGAGACTACGACAACAGGGCGAGGGTAATGCGTCTGGTCAGGCGAGGTGCAGAAAGCCTGCGGATCAGCACTGTTTTCCTGGCAGCGCTCGGTTGGGCCCGTAGCTTTTTGTTCCATGGGCTGTACGAAGACAGAGCACGCCGCACGGGTCTGCTAAAAATGCGAGGATAATGAAGAGTGAAGAAAGTTGCCCGTAGCAAGTAAACTGCGGCTTTACAACTAGGACGCGTATCAGTCAATACACGCTTCGCAGAAGGCACTGTGCTCATCGCAGTGACCTCTCGCAGGTGTTTTTTCAAATATCTGTAACTACGATTTAAAAACTAATAGCTTCATGTATACAAACAGCAAAGAACACTCTTTATCTTTAACAGATGAAAAATAAAAGCCCACTGAAGATGCTGCAACTGCAGTGAAGCATGTTCGGGTTAAAAAACAAAACTGTGTTTTGCTAAAGGCGGACCCTTTCCAAAACATACGTATTGAGACTGGAGAGTTTGGGGCTTCAGCGACGAGATGCAGCAGCGAGACGAAGTGGCGCTCTGAGAGGCGGTCTGTACGCAGGTGCCTACAGCAGGAGGCAGGCAGGCTTACTCCGACGGCTCGTTTGCCGCCTGTCGAGCAGAGGGAATAGGCTTCGACGGATACACAGGCGCGGCGATTGGGTTGCGCTGAACGCTCAATGACGCTTTAAATAAACAGCATCCTGGTCCACCTAAGGAATGCAATACAGCAGCGGTTGTGCTTGGCGCAGATTCGACAAGTTCTTGCCAGATATCCGCAGGTGTATGCTTCCACAAGTCAAAGCCCAGGCCACGCAATTCTTGTAAATCGCTGACGGAGGGTTGTAGGCGCCGAGTTAGTTCCCACGCACTTCGCTGCTCGGCTCGCTGCGGCTCACTTCGTTACCGTCGCTCGCGCACGCCAACGGCACCAGCCCAACGCCGTGCCGAGACGCAGGAATGGAGGAAGAGGCAAGATTGCTGCTGCTGTGGAGCTCCTGCTAAATGCAGTCGGGAGCAACGGTTGCGGCAACAAGAAGAAGAAGCGGAAGCCTGTGGCACAATTACAGTGCTATAAGTGTCAAAAGCTGGGACACGTAGCCAGGGAAGGCGACGGCGTGGTTGCGTGTGTTAAGTGCGCGAAACCGCACGACACACGCAACTGCACCAAACCGAGGGGTACTGCAGCGGTGTGCGTAAATTGCGGTGGCTCGCACGCCGCAAACGCGCGCAGCTGCAGCTATCTGAAGACGTGGAAGCAGCGGAACTTGGGCACCACACACGAAGAGATGGCCCAACAAGAAGAGAAGGTGGACACCCCGCCCTCCTACCCTAGTAGGGGAAGCGGGCTGCGCCACAAAGACGACGTGGGCGCCTTCCGCCAAGCACTGCGGGAAGCCAACGAGGACGCAACCACCGCGCTCAAATTCGCCATGGCGGAGGAGAGTGCGGCCCCGAGAGCGGAACTAGAATAGACGCGTCGGGAGGTGTCTCAACTGAGGGTCGCCCTGTACCTCGCGTCTTGCACGTCGCTGGACGTCGCACTGACCCCAACCAGTACGGGGATAGACGCGGCAGCACAAACGACCACCTCCCTGGCCGACGCGGCAACGCAGGCTGCTAGGGAGGTGGTCACGCAGTCGGGAAAAACCGCTGACAACAAGGAGACGGCCCCCTCGGAAGCAGTCGTCACTCCTGCCTCTGCGGAAACGCAGACCACGCAGGAAATGCCGATGGAAAGCGAGGGAGAAGAAGAAGACGAGCCGTTCGAGTGACTCCCCCTCCCCAACAAGAACTGTGTGAGGGAGGTGCTCACCAAGATCTCAGATTCCCTGCGCGACGGCAGCTACCCACATCATGGCAATCCATACCCTTTCACAGTAAACAACATCCCTCCCCTACCTCATAAACCATATCCATTCCACTGGGGGTGCGAACCCTTAAAACAGAAGATTCACGGGAGGGAACTCGTCAGGCGTGCAGGTCTGGAGCTGATAAATAAACACCCGATCTTCACCGACGACGACTGGCGGTACATGACTGACCAAACAGTCATGTACATCCAGCAACAGACGCCGCCGGTGGACTTCTCCCGTCTGAAGAAGATAGAATTCGGGCAGCCAGGAAGCAGCAAGAGAAAGAAGAATAAGAAGCCGCCGGAAGCATCCGGCAGATAATTCTTCATCTACAGAAACCAGAGGCCAATCCAAACCGAGAAGGAAAACATTCCCAACAGAGAGGATTCATGAGGAACAGCTTATCCAAGCTTAAACTCCCACACCTCGGGACAAGGCAGGCCCGTCAATATAGTGAGTGAGTTAGTGCCCAATAACGTCACAGACGTGTTCAGATCGGGGAATTCACTATCACGGGCGAAGATAACAAAAAACGAGGCAGCCGTCACACGCTGCTGCTGTGCCAGCGGTCGCTACCGACCTCGGCGGATGGGGGTGCGCGGCGCGCAGTTCCTTTGTCTGCGGAGCAGCGACCGCGTCACAGCGGGCGCCGGCCGCCGCCCCACATATCGTGACTAATGCGGCCGGCCGCGCGTCGCGGCGCCTGCCGAAAACGCTAATTGCCAATTACAGCGGGCCGCCGTTTAATTGAGGACGCCGAGTGGGACAGGCCCGGCTCGCCGGCTGCACCAATCCGAGCCGCCAGACGCCGCCAGCCGCTGCAGACTGACTGCGTCTGCTGCAGGCCGGGTCTCGGCGAGTTACTGCGGCGCAAGCTGCTCGGCGTAGTCGCCGACGAGCATTTGGCTCTCCGGCGTGTGGGACCCGAGATACGAGCTCTGGCACAAAACCCATTCTACACTGAAGAGCCAAAGACACTCCTACACCTGCCTAATGTACTGTAGGGCCACCGCGAGCACGCAGTAGTGCCGCAACACGACGTGGCACCGACTCGACCGATGTCTGAAGTAGCGCTGGAGGGAAATGTCGCCACGAATCCTGCAGAGTATTCCATAAATGCGTAAGAGCACGAGGGTTGGAGTTATCTTCTGAACAGCACGTTGCAAGGCACCCCGGATATGCTCAATGTTCGTTTCTGGGGAGTTTGGTGGCCAGTGGAAGTTTTCAAACTCAGAAGAGTGTTCCTGGAGCCACTCTGTAACAATTTTGGACGTGTGGGGTGTTTCACTGTACTGTTAGAATTGCGCAAGTCCGACGAAATGCACAGTGAACACGAATGGATGCAGGTGATTAGACAGAATGCCTACGTACGTGTCAGCTGTCAGAGTCGTATCTAGACGTATCAGAGGTCCCGTATCACTCCAACCGCACACGCCCCGTTACAGAGCCTCCACCATCTTGGACAGACCTCAACTGACATGCAGGGTCCATGGGGTCATGAGGTTGTGTCCATACCCATACACGTTCATCTTCTCGGTACAACTTGAAATGAGACTCGTCCGACCAAGCAACATGTTTTCAGTCATCGACAGTCGAATGTCGGTGTTGACGAGCCCAGGCGAGGCGAAAGGCCTTGAGTCGTGCAATCATCAAGGGTACGCCGGTGAGCCTTCGGCTCCAAAACCCCATATCGATGATGTTTCGTTGAATGGTTCGCACGCTGACACTTATTGATGGCACAGCATTGAAATCTGCAGCAATTTGCGGAAGGGTTGCACTTCTGTCACGCTCCACTGTTCTCTTCAGTCATCGTTGGTTCCATTCTTCCGGCCGCAGCGATGTCCGAGATTTGATGTTTTACCAGATACCTGATATTCACGTTACACTAGTGAAATGGTCGTACGGAAAATCCCCACATCACGCTACCTCGGATATGCTATGTCCCATCGCTCGTGCGACGACTATAAAACCACGTTGAAACTCACTTATATCCTTATAAACTGCCATTGTAGCAGCAGTAACCGATCAATGCAACCCCTGCACCATAGGCCGCTGGAGTTTCAAAATCCCTACAGTGGTTTCTGACAGTGGCGTTCACATACAGAAAGAAAAACATGGCGGGGGACTGTAATCCATCATAGATCGGTCAATTTGCACTAAATATTTATGTATGGATGTGTATGTTAGTGAAACCGTTATCTAAACAGCCCACAGACACAAGCGAGCAGGGAAATTCATTTTACACACTGTGTTTGTTTCAACTTGAGACAGTTAGATATCACGAAAACGATATATCGTACGAAAAAGTGTTGTAGGTGAAAAGTTATAATATCAGTAAAGGGGACAACTAACCACCTGTCTTGTGTGGGAGGGGTGAACTTTGTATTTTAAAATGGCAATGCACCTGTTTTATTGCAGAATCGTACTCTACGCCAAACAACACGTAAAATTTACTCACACCATTATTTTCCATTTGCAGTAGATGGCACTGTAATCGATAAATATCAACTGTGCCTGTTTTAGCAGTTAAGAACCGACGAATTTGCTTCTACATTTCATTTTCCGATGTCATTGTAAACCTTCGTGATTTAACAGTTCATTTTTATCTTGGAAACTTAATTTAACATTTGTAAGATGGCAAGAACTATGCCCCTTACATGAAGTCATTAAAGATCACCTAACTCACGTTGAGCGAACAGCACGGCTGAACAAAAATGACTGATAAGGCACAATGCACCTTGTAGAGGGTATAGTATGGACGTATTGGAATAATGAATGTCGGGTGATGTAATGTAATTCACGCGACATGAAAACTTTGTGGAAACGCGTCGATTTACTGGAGGCTAGTTTAGCCCAGAGAAGCATTCAGAGTTGAACGTGGCCAGCTGGGGAGCGGCGAAGGGAAGCGACAATAGGCAGCTTAGGGCGGCTCAAGCTCTGAGAAAGCGGTAACGGGGCGCAGCCTCCAGCTGCCTTCAGATGAGTGACAGTGAGTGGGTGGTTGACCCCATACTGGTGTACCGGGAAGCAGACGGAGAACTTGTACACCTGTTGATAAATGTCTGTCATCCCGTTTTCAGTGAAACATGCGAGAAAGCCGCGCAAAGCTACGGTGGAGCGGTCAACAGAGGCCAAAATATGCGTCTTTGTGACTATAGCAACTTCATGCTGAATTCACGGTCCACAGAGTCTGAAGTAAATCAGGTGAAGAGCGACAGAATGAAATACGCCGGCCTCCGATGGGAACGTAGGACCAAGGAATCTGAAGTACTCTCCTGAGAGTCAGAATTCTGGAAAAATTGGTATGTTGTGCAGACGCTAACCTTAATAGATGGCTTGGGAGGAGCTAAATAGCAGAAGTTGAGAGGAAGGGAAATTTTGTGGGAATTTGTTCACTTCCCAGAGCAGGCATTGGCTGGCGCTGGGAAGCGACGCATAATTAATGCGACTTGCGCTCCAATTGGTGTAAGTGATTTTGCTGGAGGGGAAACCGAGGCGAAGAGCGGACTGGGAGAAGTCTCCGTAGTGGTTTTCTGCTCCCAGCTTGCCTAGAGTGCGGACGTGGCATTCTGGACTCAGCTTGCCTGAGAAAGAGTGAGCATCTCTGCAGTTTAGGAGTTAGCAAATGGAACGACTGAGCTTGGAGACAGAAAGTTTTCGTTGAGCTATGTACTGAGCAAGATAGCTAGGAGTGAATAGACGAGCGCAGCCTTGCAGCACCACGAGGGCGGCTGACGTCCGCACAACGACGCCTCCCCGCCAAGCTGAATTCGGTGATATTGCACCTGCTCCGGCTTGAATTAGGCCACTGATTAATTTGTTGGATCACGTCGGCAAAGTTTCACGAGGATTTCATGGGCCGTGTATTGGGGAATTCTTCTCACACTTTGCATTACGCCTGGGTCAGTTGATAAGAATTAATTTTGACTTATCGCGCTTTACTGCATGTAAACGCAATTTACTACCACTGCCTGATAGGAGAGTCATGTAATGTGATGATGGAAGGTCGGGAGTTAAAATAAATTTCTGCTAATCGACTGCATCTGTTTTCAATCAAGTAGTTAAAATCTCAAGTCATTTTCTTAGTTAATTTTATGTTCAACATTTGCATCCGGTGTTCAATAGCTGAATATAACATCAATGTGCATCCATTTTTAATTAAAAGTGATCAATTCTGAATCAATTAATGTCAACACTGCCACCGCAGTTCAATCAGGAGTCACAGGGCCTTATTACTTTCTTTGCGTTATCCGATATTGCGGCAGTTTTGCACTCTCTGTTGATCTGTTAGTCAATTGGCTGGGGTGAACAGACGCCAAAACCAGATAAGTGACGGATGGGGTGTTACACATTCTAGATTTGATTCTACAGTACAATACGGTTAGCCATTTCAATGTGTGGTTAAAAACTACGTTTAGTTGTTCGAGGAACAACGACGTAGATGTAATAGTTTTCTGTTCCCACCGGAAAGCTCATTTTCGATAGGTCCCACGTGTCTCACTATTGGGGTGCCTCATTTCGGTGGGCACCCGTGGGAGGTGCGCGTGTCACTGTAACTCGGTGGGCCTTCTGCCTCGTTGCAGCGGCTGCCGTTTGTATTCCGCCGGCAGCCGGCAGAGTTACTGCAGTTGTGTAGAAAGGCGCGCCGACATCACTCACCCTCATGCTCTGCGGACGCATTACGATCAACCCCGTAGGGAACACAAAACTGCGTTACCACACAAGTAGCTCATTTCCCAGAAATGTCAATGTCTAGCCATATTGTGTTGCAAGACTCAAGTAATGTTTGAACACCAGTATCGACCTTTAAAACATAAAGGTCTAGGAGCCGTGGCGGGGCTCTCGCTTCGCCTTTAGAATTCCTGTCGTGTGATGTCCCTCTGGTTTGGGCCACGAAGGTCTTTGCTCGAGGTTGTCGATGGGGGCGGGGCGCGTTGGGGAGTGGGGGAGTGGTGACGGAGCGACCAGGAGGGTGTGTGAGAGGTCCGACAGACGAGCTCTGGCGCCAGCGTGTTGGGCCGACACCGACTCACAGGAAGGCCCCGGCGCTTGTTGCTGGCGTCATGTCAGCCAGGCACGGCGAGCGCCAGGTCTGTTGCAGGCTGAAATGCCTGGCCGTGCTTATCACTATAAATCTCTTATTTTTGGACAAAGTGTTTGGTATTGTCTTGGATTTTGCAGTTTTATTTAGATGAAAGATTTTCTTACTATCGTAAAGCTACAAATGAAGATCGTAGTTCTGTATTACTGAATCCTGTTGAAACAAACGCAGATCAATGTTCAAAATGGTTCAAATAGCTCTGAGCACTATGCGACTTAACTTCTGAGGTCATCAGTCACCTAGAACTTAGAACTAATTAAACCTAACTAACCTAAGGACATCACACACATCCTTGCCCGAGGCAGGATTCGAACCTGCGACCGTAGCGGTCGCTCGGCTCCAGACTGTAGCGCCTAGAACCGCACGGCCACTACGGCCGGATACATCAATGTGAGAAGATGCTTTGCCCCATTGCGAGCTTCGGAAATTTTACATTCAAGTAACTATATTTACTTGATCCATTTTGCTATCGAAACTTACCGTAACCCCCTTACAATTAACTCGTTTCTTTTATTTATTTATTTTCGTTTGACATCGTCGCTGGAAATGTGAACTAATTTACATGGGTAAATGTCCAACTGTTGCCAGTCATTAGATTACAGTCGTTGTCAACGAAAGGAATTCTAAACAGGAAACAAAATAGCTTCATACATCGAAAATACTGCTGAGCTTAAATTTCTTTTAAACATGCACATTAGAAAATATAAATATTCCCCTCTTGCAACTGAAAGAAGAAACTTTATAACATTAAAAAAAAATTTATTTGGTAAAACAAGTATCTCTTTTGCCTCTTCTTCTGTCCCCCACCCCCTCCCCCAACGTGTACAATCGCAAGATATTTCATTAACATTCAGTGCTCCTCACCCCATAGTCAAGCAACATACCTAAAGAAGGGCACCAGTATGTTCACAGTTTCTTGTAAAAGCAACCCAGTACAAACGTAACTTACCTCAGATTTACAAATAAGGTAAAGAAGCAGGAATTCTATTGCTGCTGGACCATAAACTTGTTTTTGTACGTCAATCCTTAAAACAGGTGGAAATTTAAGTTCAGGAGCACACTATTTGTTAAGAAGTGTAATGAATTGCACAAATAATTGATTGCAGAAATCTCTCAGAACAATGTGTGTTGGTCAATAGTTTCAAATTTTCCTGTGTTAGAGAGGGAGACACGACCATTATGAGTATGCCTGCAACAGACCTGGCGTTCGCCGTGCCTAGCTGACGTGACGTCACGAACAAACGCCGAGGCCTTCCTTTGAGTCGGAGTTGGTTGGGCACAGAGTCCGGCGAAAGGGTTGCTGGACATGTTTGTCGGCCGATTGGAATCCGTGCCTGAATTCGAGTGTCGTCTTCGTGCGTAGCCTGGCCAGCGAGGTCTTAACGGCTGGTGTCCTTGACCACGTATCGTTGTTCTGCAACTTTTGAACTGCACGATTTGTTGAATTGTCGGTTTGATCGGAGAATACTGAAGTAGTGTGCGGGGTCGTAGATTCAATGATATATACCCGCTCACTGAATGGAGACGATTCATTTATGTTGAGATGATTGGGTCTGCTATTATGAGTTTTAGAGCAGTGTCGTCACCGTAGTTCGTGGTAATTTTCCGTAGACACGCTCCGGCCGGCAAAATTTTGAGTGGGTGCACAAGTGAAAATATGAGGGAGATGGTAGAGGAAGTACCCTTGCAGCGGGGTATAGTGACAGCTAGGTGGTAGAGACATGTCAAGATATTGCCATGTTTCCAAAATGAGATTTTCATTCTACAGCGGAGTGTGTGCTGATATGAAACTTCGTGGCAGATTGAAACTGTCTGTCGGACCGAGACTCGAACCCGAGACCTTTGCCTATCGCGGGCAAACACTTGCCCGCGAAAGGCAAAGGTGCCGAGTTCGTGTCTCTGTCCGGCACACAGTTTTAATCTGCCACGAAGTTTCATATTGCCATGTGATGGCATATCAAGGACGATTCATAAATTCGGCAAAGAAGAGAGGTATGCGACAGGGTGGTGCAGAGTGGTGGTAGGAGGATAGAGGGAAACTGAGAGGTTCAGACACAAAACAGACCTGGCCAGTGGCTTCAGACTGGTCCTGATGACGATGACTATGTGTGTGTGTGTGTGTGTGTGTGTGTGTGTGTGTGTGTGTGTGTGTGTGTGTGTGTGTGTGTGTCTGTGTGTGTGTGTGTGTGCGACGCGAGATATTTGTGCCATTGGAACGCAAATGACTGCATTCTTTTCCTCGGAGGGACTGCACCGTAATCTCCGCAGGGGCCCAGCCTTCAAACGGGAGCGCCCGCTCTGGTGAGACGGAGAGCTGCCGTGGGAATCAGCCTGAGATGGCCGCCGCGAGATACCTGAAGATGTCGCAGCGCAGATAAGGCGGGTGTGTGTCTGGCTCACGCACGTCGCTCGCCTCGAGACGAAACGAATCGACGGTCCACAAGGCTGCGCAACGTGTTTATCGCACTAGTCGCGGAGATCAAACACACACAAACATACACACACACGCACACACACATTAAGTAGAAACAGACCCGCCCCAAAAAAGTCGTAACGCCAAGAAGGAGTTGTGCTACATAAAAGGCAGCTGAAAGGCATGTTTATACGTCTGAGAGATGATTGTTGTGTTGTGGTCTTCAGTCCTGAGACTGGTTTGATGCGGCTCTCCATGCTACTCTATCCTGTGCAAGCTTCTTCATCTCCCAGTACCTACTGCAACCTGCATCTTTCTGAGTCTGCTTAGTGTATTCATCTCTTGGGCTCCCTCTACATATTTTACCCTCCACGCTGCCCTCCAATACCAAATTGGTGATCCCTCGATGTCTCAGAACATGTTCTACCAACCGATCCCTTCTTCTAGTCAAGTTGCGCCACAAGCTCCTCTTCTCCCTAATTCTATTCAATACCTCCTCATTAGTTATGTGATCTACCCATCTAATCTTCAGTATTCCTCTGTAGCACCAAATTTCTAAAGGTTCTATTCTCTTCTTGTCGAAACTATTTATCGTCCACGTTTCACTTCCATACATGGCTACACTCCATACAAATACTTTCAGAAACGACTTCCTGACATTTAAATCTATACTCGATTTTAACAAATTTTTCTTCTTCAGAAACGCTTTCCTTGCCATTGCCAGTCTACATTTTATATCTTCTCTACTTCGACCATTACCAGTTATTTTGCTCCCCTAATAACAAAACTCCTTTATTACTTTGTCTCATTTCCTAATCTAACTCCCTCAGCTTCACCCTACTTAATTCGACTACATTCCATTATCCATGTTTTGCTTTTGTTGATGTTCATCTTATACCCTCCTTTCAAGATGCTGTCCATTCCGTTCAACTGCTCTTCCAAATCCTTTGCTGTCTCTGATAGAATTAAAATGTCATCGGAGAACCTCAAAGTTTTTATTTCTTCTCCATGGATTTTAATACCTAATCAGAATTTTTCTTTTGTTTCCTTTACTGCTTGCTCAATATACAGATTGAAGAACATCGGGGGGACGCTACAACCCTGTCTCACTCCCTTCCCAACCACTGCTTCCCTTTCATACCCCTCGACTCTTATAACTGCCATTTGGTTTCTGTAAAAATTGTAAATAGCCTTACGCTCTCTGTATTTCACCACTGTGACGTTCAGAATTTGAAAGAGAGCATTCCAGTCATCATTGTCGAAAGCTTTCTCTAAGTCTGCAAATTCTAGAAACGTAGGTTTGCCTTTCCTTAATCTTTCTTCTAAGATAAGTCGTAGGGTCAGTATTACCTCACGTGTTCCAACATTTCTACGGAATCCAAACTGATCTTCCCCGAGGTCGGCTTCTATCAGTTTTTCTCTTCGTCTGTAAAGAATTCGCGTTAGTATTTTACAGCTGTGACTTATTAAACTGATAGTTTATTCAAATGTTTATGCAAATTTTGTGCCATCGCTTAATAGTGGCGGTAGTTTACTTTAAATACACGCCGTAACAGTCGTGGGTGTTAGTTAACTTTGAGACTGGAAGTGATGAGCTGATGTTAGTCAGGAACGCCGTTAAGGCTTCAGAGACGGCATTAACAACACCTCAATGAGTTTGAACGAGGCCGTGTAACAGAGCTACGAGAAGCTGGATGTTCTGTCTGCGATAATGCGGAAAGACTGGGCAGGAATATGGCGACTGTACATGACTGATGGCACCCGTGGCCACAAGAAGACTGGGCCCCGGACGGCCGCGTGGCACTGCCGTCGTGTTCGGCGTACGGCTCTCGCGCATCGAACTGACTCTGCAGCAGCAGTTGCACCGCACTGACACAACGAACTGCTACAAGTCGGTTATTTCGAGAGCAGCTCCGAGCCAGCGTACATCCCACTCACCCCAGCCTACCACCATTTCCGACTTCAGTGGTGTCAAGCTGGAGCTCATTGAAGGGCAACATGGAGATCTGTTGTGTTTTCTGACGAAAGGTGGTTCTGCCTCGGTGCCAGTGATGGCCGCGGTTTCATTAGAAGAGGTCCACTTCGGGGCTGCTATTTCGTATGGCCGCAAGAGCCTCTCACTGCAAATTTGAACTTCAGTGAAGCTGTTCGACCTGTTGTGCTGCCATTCATGAGCAGCAACGTGGTCCCGCCCGCCCACATAAGTCTCTTGTAACACAACGTGCTGTGCAGACTGTCGACGTGTTGCCGTGGCCTGCTCGATCACCAGAACTCAGGAAGCGCGGCATTAGCCGAGCGGTCTAGGGCGCTACAGTCATGGATTGTGCGGCTGGTCCCAGCTGAGGTTCGAGTCCTCCCTCGGGCATGGGTGTGTGTATTTGTCCTTAGGATAATTTAGGTTAAGTAGTGTGTAAGCTCAGTGACTGATGACCTTAGCAGTTCAGTCCCATAAGATTTCACACACATTTTTGAACCAGAACTCAGGTGGGACATCATCGGAGCACAACTCCAGCATAAGCCACAAACAGCACTACAGCCCAAGTACAACAGGCATGCAACTCCAGCCCACAACCCAATATCCAGCACCTGCACCACACAACGCATGCACGTCTGCATGGTTGGATTCAACCTTCTGTACTAACATGGTTGTAGAATTTTGGAACACGTATTATGTTCGAGTATAATGACTTTTCTGGAGACTAGAAATCTACTCTGTAGGAATCAGCATGGGTTTCGAAACAGACGGTCATGTGAAACCCAGCTCGCGCTATTCGTCCACGAGACTCAGAGGGCCATAGACACGGGTTCCCAGGTAGATGCCGTGTTTCTTGACTTCCGCAAGGCGTTCGATACAGTTCCCCACAGTCGTTTAATGAACAAAGTAAGAGCATATGGACTATCAGACCAATTGTGTGATTGGATTGAGCAGTTCCTAGATAACAGAACGCAGCATGTCATTCTCAAAGGAGAGAAGTCTTCCGAAGTAAGAGTGATTTCATGTGTGCCGCAGGGGAGTGTCATAAGACCGTTGCTATTCACAATATACATAAATGACCTGGTGGATGACATCGGAAGTTCACTGAGGCTTTTTGCAGATGATGCTGTGGTGTATCGAGAGGTTGTAACAATGGAAAATTGTACTGAAACGCAGGACGATCTGCAGCGAATTGACGCATGGTGCAGGGAATGGCAATTGAATCTCAATGCAGACAAGTGTAATGTGCTGCGAATACATTGAAAGATAGATCCCTTATAATTTAGCTACAAAATATCAGGTCAGCAACTGGAAGCAGTTAATTCCATAAATTATCTGGGAGTACGCATTAGGAGGGATTTAAAATGGAATGATCATATAAAGATGATCGTCGGAAAAGCAGATGCCAGACTGAGATTCATTGGAAGAATCCTAAGGCAATGCCATCCGAAAACAAAGGAAGTAGGTTACAGTACGCTTGTTCGCCCACTGCTTGAATACTGCTCAGCAGTGTGGGATCCGTACCAGATAGAAGAGATAGAGAAAATCCAACGGAGAGCAGCGCGCTTCGTTACAGGATCATTTAGTAATCGCGAAAGTGTTACGCAGATGATAGATAAACTCCAGTGGAAGACTATGCAGGAGAGACGCTCAGTAGCTCGGTACAGGCTTTTGTCGATGTTTCGAGAACATACCTTCACCGAAGAGTCAAGCAGTATATTGCTCCCTCCTACGTATATCGCGTGAAGAGACCATGAGGATAAAATGAGAGAGATTAGAGCCCACACAGAGGCATACCGACAATCCTCCTTTCCACGAACAATACTCAAGGTACCCTCCGCCACACACCGTCAGGTGGCTTGCGGAGTATGGATGTAGATGTAGATGTAGATGTAGATGTAATGTACAAGCATTTGACTTTTATCTCGCGCTTAGCTTAACTTATGATTTTGCAATTTCAATCATTTAAATATCTTTTCTAGACAAATGTATTCCAG
This sequence comes from Schistocerca americana, assembly GCF_021461395.2. Classification (NCBI taxonomy): domain Eukaryota; kingdom Metazoa; phylum Arthropoda; class Insecta; order Orthoptera; family Acrididae; genus Schistocerca; species Schistocerca americana. The sequence continues at coordinate 42,144,904 of NC_060121.1, forward strand.
AAATTCCATTACTCTACATTAATTACTTTTTGATGTTGCAATTTTTTTCTCGTCACTGTATATAATATTTTTTTCTTCTGATAGTTACATGGTAGTTTAACATTCATAACACAGTTTATAATTTCATTAAGTTAAACGCCAGTGTATGCTTTAGAATGTTAATATCTGCGAAAGAGACTCTAACCACAGAGTGCGACAATCGATTATCGAGCAGAGAGTGATGGTTTGTGCGGCATTACATCTCGTTACACTTGCGCTCAGCCTGCCTTTACGCTAAGCCAGATACTACACCGACGTGTCATGGTGTCTGTAATTTCAAGGTAACCCGGAGTAGTGTCGCAGTGAACGACTGGTACAACCACCTCAGTTTCTCATACGCCATATAATGCCGACATAACTACCAAGGTGAGCACGCTACACTTTTCTAACTCATTGTCGGCACATCTGAACCCTTTTCTTTCTTAATTCTTTCATTTAATACAACGCCGATCGTTAAAATTGCATCATCAGCTGCAAAATACTAACACGAGTTCTATACAGACGAATGGAAAAACTGGTAGAAGCCGACCTCGGGGAAGATCAGCTTCGATTCCGTAGAAATATTGGAACACGTGAGGCAATACTGACCCTACGACTTATGTTAGAAGAAAGATTAAGGAAAGGGAAACCTACGTTTGTAGCATTTGTAGACTTAGAGAAAGCTTTTGACAATGTTGACTGGAATACGCTCTTTCAAATTCTAAAGGTGGGAGGGATAAAATACAGGGAGTGAAAGGCTATTTACAATTTGTACAGAAACCAGGTGGCAGTTATAAGAGTCGAGGGGCGTGAAAGGGAAGCAGTGGTTGGGAAGGGAGTGAGATACGGTTGTTGCCTCTCCCCGATGTTATTTAATCTGTATACTGAGCAAACAGTAAAGGAAACAAAAGAAAAATTGGGATTAGGTATTAAAATCCATGGAGAAGAAACAAAAACTTTGAGGTTCGCCGATGACGTTGTAATTCTGTCAGAGACAGCAAAGGACTTGGAAGAGCAGTTGAACGGAATGAAGTGTGTCTTGAAAGGAGGATAAAAGATGAACATCAACACAAGCAAAACGAGGATAATGGAATGTAGTCGAATTAAGTCGGGTGATGATGAGGGAATTAGATTAGGAAATGAGACACTTAAAGTAGTAAAGGAGTTTTGCTATTTGGGGATCAAAATAACTGATGATGATGGAAGTAGAGGCGGCCGGTGTGGCCGTGCGGTTCAAAGCGCGTCAGTTTGGAACCGCGTGACCGCTACGGTCGCAGGTTCGAATCCTGCCTCGGGCATGGATGTGTGTGATGTCCATAGGTTAGTTAGGTTTAAGTAGTTCTAAGTTCTAGGGGACTGATGACCTCAGTAGTTAAGTCCGTAGTGCTCTGAGCCATTTGAACCATTTGGAAGTAGAGAAGATATAAAATGTAGACTGGCAATGGCAAGGAAAGCGTTTCTGAAGAAGAGTAATTTGTTAACATCGAGTATAGATTTAAGTGTCAGGAAGTCGTTTCCGAAAGTATTTGTATGGAGTGTAGCCATGTATGGAAGTGAAACACGGACAATAAATAGTTTGGACAAGAAGAGAATAGAAGCTTTCGACATGAGGTGCTACAGAAGAATTCTGAAGATTAGATGGGTAGACCACATAGCTAATGAGGAGGTACTGAATAGGATTGGGGAGAAGAGGAGTTGTGGCACAACTTGACAAGAAGAAGGGACCGGTTGGTAGGACATGTTCTGAGTTATCAAGGGATCACAAATTTACCATTGGAGGGCAGCGTGAAGGGTAAAAATGGTAGAGGGAGACCAAGAGATGGATACGCTAAACAGATGCAGAAGGATGTAGGTAGCAGTAGGTATTGGGAGATGAAGAAGCTTGCATAGGATAGAGTAGCATGGAGAGCTGCATCAAACCAGTCTCTGGACTGAAGACCACAACAACAACAACAACAACAACAACATCATCATCATGAAGGAGAGCGAATAACGAAAATTTACTTATTGTCTGTACGCAGTGTCGTTCGGATGTCAGAGGATTAAATTTACAGGTAATCTGGGGGCTGACAAAGCGCGCCACCTCTGACAGAAACAACATTTTAATATTACTGGGCATAGCGCAGACCCAGCTTGCGTGACACTGGCGGGCATGTCGTCCCATGCTGCCGCAGCTCCTGCGCCAGAGTTCGTAAACCACAGTGGCTGTGCGACTGGCGGGGAATCAGTCTGCCAGCGACCAACGACCGGGTGTTCTCAGTGGGTGACCTACACAGCGTGCCGGCCAGGTCGGCGGTCGGGATAGGTAGGGGCAGCACGGGCAACGTGCGGTCTTGCTGGAAGACGTCACGGAGATCTCGAAGACACTGCGCAACCACCGGCCGTCTGTTGTCCAAATTAGTGGCTGTGCGGAGCAGCCGTGCTGGTACTGTGCACCCAAAACGTCATCACGTAGGTGCTCCGCCCGTAAACGATGACGTGTATAATCTACCAACCTACATTCCCCTCGGAGCCTCCAACAACGGATATTCACAAATGTAATTGAAACTGCCCAGTGTCTCACTATTGCGACTGTAAAAAATGGTTCAAATGGCTCTGAGCACTATGGGACTTAACATATGAGGTCATTAGTCCCCTAGAACGTAGAACTATTTAAACCTAACCAACCCAAGGACATCACACACATGTATGCCTGAGGTAGAATTTGAACCTGTGACTGTAGCAGCAGCGCGGTTCCGGACTGAAGCGCCTAGAACCGCTCGGCCACCCTGGACGGCATTGCGACTGTAACACAAACTGTGTGTAATTATTTACGTTTTCTATTTTCTTCAACTACGTTATTATAGTTATTTATCTTCCTATGCTCAATCTCACTGCGTACCTTTGTCGGGCATTTATTTAGCGCTACAGATACGAATGACAATCATGTGCCAAACCAAACGCATGCGAGCTGTGCCACTGAAGGCGCTCTCGCTGGCCAGTCGGTGGTGTTGTCCACATCTTGTTGTTCGATGCCAGCAGCAGAATTAGTAGTCACTTGCCACTCTGTAGCTCCTGGTGTGATTACGTTCTTTCGTTTCCTTGACGTATATTTATCGTAACAGTGATATTTTGCATGTACAGCTTTCGGGGTTCGTAAACTGCTTTTACACGAAGCACGAGAGTGGTTCACAGGTAGCTTGTTACTGCTGACTGGCTTAGGTAAGAGTGATTGTTCACGCTTTAAGGAAGTGGCAGAACTGTTTCAAGTGCTTTGTCGACGGTGCCATCGATGAGTGAGACACCGGTGTTTTCGGGGTTTAGTTTCGTAAACTCTAGAAGACTACAGTGTCTACATTAACAGAGGCATGATATTCTCTTTCTACTCCTTATTTACAAGTGTACTGAAACGTAAGAGTTTTCTCGCTCTTGTAACTAGCACACTGCAAAAAATTCAAGTGTCGAATGTATTCGAGCATCATATCACGGGTTCCGTGGTGTAAGACGATTTTCTGTGTAAACTACATTGCAGGCAAGCAGGTATCTTTTATTAATTAACACCGTAAGCCATCTGTATTTTCGCAGCGGCTGCGTTAATTCCGAAAGTGGAGAAAATCGATGAGCTACAGTTAATGAGGACGTATGGCTCAGTGACATGCTTCCATCTCCATAAAGATTGAACGTTTCACGAGCAGTAAGTAAAATTGATAGAAATTTCATTTTAATCAATTTGTACACAGTTGCTTTAAATACATGATATAAAATAAGTAAAGTTATATTCAAAAAATTTTAATTCCTTCCTGTAAATGTCTGGATAATTGTAAAATACATTATATTCATAAGCCCACAGGAACACTACCGTTTGTTAGCTTTACCTTCGTAAAGAAAATCTCCTTTCACTCTCTATTTTGTGACTCTTTACGTAAAACACAATACGTACAGGATGATTCAAAACGTTGCTCACAAATTGAAGGAGCTGGTAGATGGGTCTAAATACAAATTCTTCGGAATAGGAACTTACGGTCTTCAAAGCAATCCTCAGCCAGAGAAAGCCTTGGAATGTCAGAAACAACAAGGAATTTCAAGGTCAGAAAAGATAACGTAGTGTTAGTGTGTACGTACAGCTGCAAACGAAAAGTCTCTCACACGTGGGACCAGTTCCCGACGAGGAAACACTTCTCGTCGCGGTAATTGCACTGTCTCGTAAGGTTCGTGGTATACCAGGTAAAGTGCGCCATAGTTTTCTACGAAGATGTTATATCTGTAGTGAACGCGGTGTTCGACATTTTGAATACCTTTTGTAACGTACAACTTGTTGGGTGAACGAAACGTTCTCTCTGCTGGATTTTGGCGCGTATCCATTGACTGTCTTTATTGTTTCTGACATTCAAAAGTTATCCCTGGCTGGGGACTGTTTCGAAGAGCGTAAGTTTCTATACCAAAAGAGTTGTACTTCAAGTCTTCTATCAGCTCCTTCAATCTGTGCGGAATCTTCTGAATGAACTTGTATACTGAGCCAGCAAACTTACTTACCCGCGTAGACGGTGGCTTACAGCAGCCGGCCATAAGAGGCCCTCAGGCGCTCACTAAAACTGACGCGATGATACTGTCTAAATACATTGCGCAAAAGTGCGAGACCAACAACGGCACAGTATAACTGTGCAATACTTGTCCCCACAAGGCGTCAGCTAGATCCCTGCGTTTGTAGCGAAAATGTCGGGCTCGACGATGCGGAACTCGCGTGCACTGTGACCGGGCTGCTCGCCTTGTAAAACACGAGCAGAAACTGCAGACTGACCGAACATCTCAGAGGACCGAGGCCTCTCCCGTCGCAGCACGGATTCGTGAAACACAAGCACCTAATTACAAACTAAACCACCGAACTGTATACTTTGTAGTGTATATGTGCTTCCGTATGTGCTTCCGTATGTACTTCTCTACTGAGGCGAAGTATTAAAACAGTAATGCTTGTAATGGTACTTGAATTACGTAACCATTACGGCACCTCACCTCAACCTCTCGATAGCAGCAATATTCTACTGTGTTCCTGTAAAATACTTAACATATTTCTGTGACAACATTCAGATTTGATTTCATTAACGTAGAGGTACTTCGATACATCGATATGTATATACTGCAATGATATTATTCTTATGTGTATTCTTTCTTTTGTCACTATGATCATTGACGTACTTTTAACTCTCATTTTTGGGCGCGTAAGCGGTTATTAGAGTGTCAAGATTTGGTCGTCATGTTAAAAAGACGCAAATTGTAGCCAGTTTATGAAATGTGAACTTTAACAGTGAGGAAAATATTTTCAAGTATGTTTTATATTGTGAAGTAATGTTGCAACAAAAGTAATAAAAAAGAAGTGTAACTTAAATTCGGAGTGCTGATTACTTTTTACATCACCATTGTTCTAACTTGCAAAAGTTTAATCTTCAAGAATGGTTTATGAATATCGTAGAATAACACCTAGGCCTCTCTGCATCCGAGCTTGGAATCGCCAATACCTAGATTTTCGACGATTGAGCCATGAGTTCACAACGAGATCAGCGTGGGAAACACGAAAAGATGAGTGTCTAGTTTATCCATTATTTCAAAATGGTTCAAATGGCTCTGAGCACTACGGGACTTAACAACTGTGGTCATCAGTCCCCTAGAACTTAGAACTACGTAAACCTAACTAACTTAAGGACATCACACACATCCATGCCCGAGGCAGGATTCGAACCTGCGACCGTAGCGGTCACGCTGTTCCAGACTGAAGCGCCTATAACCGAACGGCCACACCGGCCGGCTCCATTATTTCAAGAAATGACTTGATTAACTCTGCTCTAATAACACCTGCCACATAATACAACTTTGTTGTTGTCCGAAAATGCAATATTTAGCACCGTGAGCAACACTACAGGCATAATTAATTTTTGACCCTTGTTCTGGTAGGGTTGTTAGATGCTGAACGAAACTTACGTGATCGTATATCTGCGCTGCAACAGTCTAGCAACAAAAAAGAACGTGTTTGCTCTCCGGACAGCTGACCTCATTTATTTGTTAGTTCTGAGAACTGCTTACTGTCACGACACCACGACTTCACCTTCCTCTGCTGTCGTGGATAACACGTGGTATTTGGCGTTCCTGATATACTTCGATGTACCACACGATGCTTACAAATACATCTTCCAGCCCATTTCCTGATCTTTTCTCATGTACTCTTTTCAGTTCTTTGAAGAAATTCGTTCGGAACGAACTGAATTTCTGTCGACGTATGCTGCTATAATATCCTTACACGGTATAGTATGTTGATGAATATACAGAACTAAAGTCAATATTTTTAAAGCTTGTAGGACGTCGTGGTCTCCTGACCTTCACTGCTTACATATTCCACCCTCACAATCATATTCCGCACATCAAGACGCTTCATTCGAACCCAGACTCGATAAGATAAAGTCAATGTTGTATGAATTCATGTAAGCGAAATGCAAATAACAAGTAAATCGCAATTACGCAATGTAGTTGAAATACTCGAGGCTGGCGTACACACACACATTCAAGACACGATGGTCACAAAGGCTTTTTAGTTCGGAAGAGCCAAACTGCACGCCAGGAGGACGGTCCCTTCAGAGGACGAGTCAACCTATCTACGTCGGTCAGCAACCGCCTGTAGAGCAGACAGCGTTTGCCCGAGTGAAAGGGAGAATGACCCCGTGTTTGGCTTAAAAGCAAATTCTTCTGCATTGTGTAGGAGCGCCCAGCCTACGCATTCTTTACAAACATAGCATGCAGTTTCAGAGATTTTCACAGGGAGACAGCAAACGACAAACGCCAACGCTACAGATTTTCTGATTGGTCGCCTTAAACGAAACGTCATTCTCCCATTTTAGAAGAGCAATGCTGATTGGCAGACGATATTCCTGACGTCTTGAGCTGAAGGAGTAAGGGAAGAGACCGAAAGATATACCCCTTAACGTCTGGCGTGGAGAGGGGCCGTTCCGTTGTCGCTCTTGGAGCGAGGAACAAGTCTCTCCTCAGTACTTCACTGGGAGAGCACCTCTGTCGAGAGCGAATCGAAGTGCGAGTCTATATTGAGTCCTTGAGATTAAGTGTTGTTCACTGTGTTGGCTGACACACTTATTGCGAGGTGTGAATGGACAGAGTTATAGTTAAACGCCTGCGACCGAATTTTTGAGTGGCATCGCGGTTGACTGGTTATCTGACCAGTGTACCACGCCAATAGTTAGACTAGGGGCGAATAGGAATCCTTGACTTCATCAAGGCGTAGGGAGAGTTTGATGGGCGAAGGTCAATCCAGATAGAACGAGAGTTCTCTTATTTGTCAGCAGCGAGCAGCGCAGACAGCAGTCATCGCAGCTTACGGTATTGTGCGCTACAGCTATTGCGAGCCCCATATTTCCTCCACAACAACACACTTCACTGCATTTCACACACGACAGACTCGACCATACCTAGCAACATTCTAACGGATAATTATTGAAGTTGAATAGGCGCGGCTCTCAGCCATTCTGCCAAATCAATAATAATCTTAAACTTTGTATAGAAATTTCATTAGCGAATACTATCCTTAAGAGGTAACTTCACCCGGAAATAACTTGTTCAGTTCGTAACTAAAAGTGCCATTGTGATTTCACGGAATTTTTGCAAAATAAATAATAATTGTCGTTAGTTTCACGTTTTTCTTACACTAACTAGCACTACTCCAGTACCCGAGTTTCCCACTAGTTATGTAAGAAATTTTGTGAATTTTTGTGTCATTTCCTTACAGCGGACGACTCCAGAAGATATTTATTGCTGAAAGTTTTTCAGGCATTTCTGTTTAGAACGTTAGGAGCGTCTGTCTGACTTCTGTAGTAGTGTGGGGGTGGAAATTGCATGTTGCAGGAGCCACAGGGTAAAGGGTACATCTCAGATTAATCCGTTGCGCAGAATGACAGAATAGCACCCACACGCTCACCAGCTCTGCAGTCTTTTTCAGTGTATTGCGCGAACCGTCAATGCCAATGTCAGATCACCACCATTATTGTACAATACACAATGAGCGCGCCCTGGACCTTGGAATTGGAACCAGGGGTGCTGCCCCCAGTGTGTGGGGACGCTCGCGTGGCCGGCGCCCCAGTAGCGGCTGCCGGTTTCTCCTGTGGAGACAGCGCGGCCGCGCCGGCTGTGCCTGGGCGCCGCTGACAGAATTCAATCAGCGGACCGCGGCGCGCCCTTCCTGGCGGCTCTGAGGCCGTGTGTCTGCGGCTAATCAACTGCCGGGCCCGCTTCCTGCCCGGCGGGCCGCCGCCTCTTTCAAAACACCGGCACCGCGCTGGGCGGCCGTGCTGCCGCGCCGCCAACACCTCTGCACCAATTAGCCGCCGTAAAGCGGGGATGGCTAGAGGACAAATGTAGTGCCATTCTCACTAGGGGTAACATAGATACTGCCTACAGCAAAATTAAAGAGACCTTTGGAGAAAAGAGAACCACTTGTATGAATATCAAGAGCTCAGATGGAAACCCAGTTCCAAGCAAAGAAGGGAAAGCAGAATTGTGGAAGGAGTATATAGAGGGTCTATACAAGGACGATGTACTTGAGGACAATATTATGGAAATGGAAGAGAATGTAGATGAAGATGAAATGGGAGATACGATACTGCGTCAAGAGTTTGACAGAGCACTGAAAGACCTGAGTCGAAACAAGGCCCCCGGAGTAGATAAAATTCCATTGAAACTACTGACGGCCTTGGGAGAGCCAGTCCTGACAAAACTCTACTATCTGGTGAGCAAGATGTATGAGACAGGCGAAATTCCCTCAGACTTCAAGAAGAATATAATACTTTCAATCCCAAACAAAGCAGGTGTTAAGGGAAGTGAAAATTAGTGAACTATCAGTTTAATAAGTCATAGCTGCAAAATTCTAACACGAATTCTTAACAGACGAATGGAAAAAATGATAGAAGCCGACCTCGGGGAAGATCAGTTTGGATTCCGTAGAAATACTGGAACACGTGAGACAATACTGACCTTACGACTCACCTTAGAAGAAAGACTAAAGAAAGGGAAACCTACGTACCTAGCATTTGTAGATTTAGAGAAAGCTTCTGACAATGTTGACTGGAATACTCTCTTTCAAATTCTAAAGCTGGCAGGGATAAAATACAGGGAGCGAAAGGCTATTTACAATTTGTACAGAAACCTGATGGGAGTTATATGAGTCGACGGGCATGAAAGGGAAGCAGCGGTTGGGATGGGAGTGAGACAGGGTTGTAGCCTCTCCCCGATGTTATTCAATCTATATATTGAGCAAGCAGTAAAGGAAACGAAAGAAAAATTAGGATTAGGTATTAACATACATGGAGAAAAAATAAAAACTTTGACGTTCGCCGATGACATTGTAATTCTGTCAGAGACAGCAAAGGACTTGGAAGAGCAAAGAAATGGCTCTGAGCACTATGGGACTTAACTGCTGTGGTCATCAGTCCCCTAGAAGTTAGAACTACTTAAGCCTAACTAATCTAAGGACATCACACACATCCATGCCCGAGGCAGGATTCGAACCTGCGACCGTAGCGGTCACGCGGTTTTGGAAGAGCAGTTGAACAGAATGGACAGTCTCTTGAAAGGAGGATATAAGATGAACATCAACAAAAGCGAAACGAGGATAATGGTATGTAGTCGAGTTAACTCGGCTGATGATGAGGGAATTAGATTAGGGAATGAAACACTTAAAGTAGTAAAGGACGTTTGCTATTTGGGGAGAAAAGAGAAGTAGAGAGGGTATAAAATGTTGACTGGCAATGGCAAGGAAAGCGTTTCTGAAGAAGAGAAATTTGTTAATATCGAGTATAGATTTAAGTGTCAGGAAGTCTTTTCTGAAAGTATTTGTATCGATGTAACCATGTATGGAAGGGAAACATGGACGATAAATAGTTTGGACAAGAAGAGAATAGAAGCTTTTGGAATGTGGTGCTACAGAATAATACTGAAGATTAGATGGGTAGATCACATAACTAATGAGGAGGTACTGAATAGAATTGGGGAGAAGAGGATTTTGTGGCACAACATGACAAGAAGAAGGGACCGGTTGATAGGACATGTTCTGAGGCATCAAGAGATCACAAATTTAGCATTGGAGGGCAGCGTGCAGGGTAAAAATCGTAGAGGGAGGCCAAGAGATGAATACATTAAGCAGATTCAGGAGGATGTAGGTTGCAGTAGGTACTGGGAGATGAAGAAGCTTGCACAGGATAGAGTAGCATGGAGAGCTGCATCAAGCCAGTCTCAGGACTGAAGACCACAACAACAACATGGAGCTGGCGTCCAATAGCGTCCCAGATGCGTTCAGTCTGACCCATGCGTTCAGTCTGACCCAGATCAGGCAGATATGGTGGCCAAAACGTCATCCCGAGTGCACTATAATGTACTCGTGAAACGGACAGTCTTCCTGCGAGAAAATGTCTCTGTACGTCCATATTTTTAGAGATGGTTGCCGGACTCGACTGTTAGATACAGGATATCAAATTAAACACCTTTCAGCCGTCTAGTTTCCAAACTTATTTTATTTGGCTACCTGTTTCAACGTTTTACTACGCCATTTTCATGTCCCTGAAAATTGAAGTGATCGCTATAGCAAAAATTCTACTAATACCTGTATTGCGGAGCCCTGTTTTGATCCGAACCGAGTTAGAATCTTCCTTCACGTCTATCAAGGGCCTCAAGATGGCGTAGTAAAACGCTGAAACTGGTAGCCAAATAAAATAAGTTTGGAAACTAGGCGGCTGAAAGGAGTGTTAATGTGACATCCTGCGGGAAAACGCTGCAACCACTGGAGAAGACACCAAGCGTTAAGGGATGCAGGTGCTCTGAAATAATGTTCATCTACCTCAGAGCTGTTGTGGTGCCTTACGTTACTACCACAGGTCCCACGCAAGCCCAGGTCAGTGTTCGCTTGGTTGACGGGGTACAGGCCAGGGTTATTCTCGATGATCTGGTGTCCACTGCAGTCGTAATCAACGGCGTTGTTGCGTGAACAGGGATACACAAACAGGTCATCTATTGCGAAGGCCTATGTACGACGCTGAGCGCCGAGCGGTATGCTCGAAACACTTGTTTCCTTCCAGACCCGCGCTATGTGATGAGGCGAGGACGTTCGACACCTCGTCGCCTGTTCGCGTTTTCACTGCTTCCGCAGTTTCTCACGACTGTAGCCTGTCAACAGTCGACCAACTTTTCGATTTCCGAAATGGTCGCTCCCAGGTCTGTAGCCTTTCTCAAATTATTTATTACATGCGCGTGTGTCTCTGATGTTAAATCTCTAGAACCGGATTTCCAGGAAACTCATACCATCCCTAAAGAATTCTGAATCAAGCGTGCGTGATGGGATAGCAGTTCCAGAGGAGTCAACCAATAGGACCTAACGCATCTACCAAACCATCCCCCACACCCTGCTGGTTGTGCCATAGCTGCCACGTTGTTGGTCACATAAGCACTCATTCTGGTCGCCATTGGTGTAGGGATTAATTACGAAGTCGACGAGTCTTCGAAGATATTTACTGCATTCATAGTATTCACGTTCTTCTTACAGCGCTTTTGTTTTATAAGTATCCCCCCCCCCCCCCCCCACCCCGCAGATACCTTATTTATTACTTCATTCAACAGGTGACATATTTCCTTAGTTTCTGACAATGTCACTCAGTATATCAATGCTGTTATTTGAAATCTTCACAGCCGAGGCCCTTTAGTACGACACAACCTGGTGTACCAATTTCTCTACGTGCTCACACGTATGTCGGAAGTTCTTTTTTTTTTTTTTACGGTATGTAAAAATTCTGGGTGTGTCAAATGGCTCTGAGCACTATGGGACTTAACATCGGAGGTCATTAGTCCCCTAGAACTTAGAACTACTTACACCTAATTAACCTAAGGACATCACACACATCCTTGCCCGCGGCAGGACATCCTGCGGGAAAACGCTGCAACCACTGGAGAAGACACCAAGCATTAAGGGATGCAGGTGCTCTGAAATAATGTTCATCTACCTCAGAGCTGCGGCCGTAGCAGTAGCGCAGTTCCGGACTGAAGCGCACGACTGCTACGGTCGCAGGTTCGAATCCTGCCTCGGGCATGGATGTGTGTGATGTCCTTAGGTTAGTTACGTTTATTCTAAATTCTAGGGGACTGATGACTTCAGATGTTAACTCCCATAGTGTCAGAGCCATTTGAACCAACCGGACTGAAGCGCCTAGAACCGCTCGGCCGCCGCGGCCGGCCATGTCCTGTCAGGTAGTAAATCATGCCTCCAGATGGATTTAAATGGTTAATTAGTATCCTCTCCTTAATGCTCTGAAACTGTCATACACTCTGCGACCTGTGGTGGTATTGTCCCATTGTCTCCTTTTCCCATACACTTCGCGTAATTTTAGCTCTAATATGCTTGTTATTTCCTGTGGAATAATTTCTGACACCCTGTGAAGGTTCCCCTTGCGAAGCCAGTAAAGAGAACCTCTGAATCTGAAAGTGTGCGAACAGTTTTAGCGGCCCTAACACTGATCCCTGAAGAACGCCGGTTGCTGCCTTCTCTTCTGTCTCTCTCCATTAACAGCGAGGTACTGATTTCTGTAAGCAATGCCACGTCTCGTGCCGAACTGCAGTCGGGCCCACGCTTGCTTATGCAAGTTACATAACCGGTTTCCGAGGCGAGATTCGGTGGCCCGAGTTTAGCGCCTTTCTCAGGTCGAAGTCGTTAGCAGCACGATTGATGGCGGAGCCCTGTCGCGGGCGCTAATGGGGACAATATAATCGTCCGTCTGCGCCTCGCAGCACGTGTGTGGGGGGACGTGTCGTGGAGGGGGACGTGTGTGGGTGCCTGGTGGGGCTCGGAAGACCTGTCGGCGCCGTGCTGTGTCACCTTCAGAAGGGGCAGCAAGTGTGAACGTCACGGAAAAGAAACCGAGGGTGTTCAGTTAGTTCAGAAATAGCTAGCTGTCTTCGATCACGCAGCCTCGTGGGTTGTTAGACTCTAAATGCGCGCTAATTAATGTGTCGCCGTCGCCACCCACGGGGAGTCGACTAAGCGCTGATTGCCGAGCCCTCGGAATTCATAATGGGCGGCACCACTCTCATGGGCACCTCGGCCAGGGATGTCAGTCAGGTGGAATATTTCACCGTGGTAAAGCAATCAGAGTTGCTTTTGGAGATCTTTCAGGGGTAGAGATATGCGAATAATTTACATCCTTTACGTCAGGTCCAAAACAATCTGCATCAGGGCTAGTGCTCCAGTTAATTAGATCTATAAAAATGGTTCAAATGGCTTTGAGCACTATGGGACTTGACATCTGAGGTCATCTGTCACCTAGAACTTAGTATTACTTAAACATAACTAACCTAAGGACATAACACACATCCATGCCCGAGGGAGGATTCGAACCTGCGACTGTAGCGGCCACGCGATTCCAGACTGAAGCGCGTAGAACCGCTCGTCCACACCGGCCGGCTTAGATCTACAGAAGGAAAGGGACTACACGTGAGAAAACGTTGCGACCAAGCCTCTGACATAACAGGAGATTTCAAGATGTGTTCCAGGAATTCAGATTGGAACGCTGTACACAACAGATAATGAAAATGTATTTTGTAACATAGACAAAAGCTACTTACTTCGAAATTAGTTGACCTAAAACTTCACGTTTATAGATTAAATGTTCCTAAATTCCGGCTACAAACAGAATTAGCAAATCCCACAGAATGTGCATCAAGGGACTTGGAGGATTATAGGGTAAAAATCATCAAACAATCAAAATGTGCATGTGTTACCGTGGACGACGAAGAGTTTAGACAAGGCGCACAAGCTCGAATTGGGGTAGGATAGGGAAGGAAACAGGCTATGCCCTTTCAAAGGAACCATCCCGGCATTCACCTTAAGCGTTATTAGAGAAATCGCAGAAAATATAAACCTGTGTGGTCGAATGGGAGTTTAACGCGCCGTTTGCCGGAATGCAAGTAAAGTGTCTTCCCATTACGACATACACGTATTTTCGAAAAAAAAAAAAATATTTCAGCAACAACATGAAAGATATTTGGGTAACAGTCAAAAGTGAGGCAGTGAAGTGGGCTCAGGAAAATGAGAAAATTTTTAAAGTTAGTTATAAATTGATCAAAGTAGTCCCGCATTGTACATTAATGATAGATATTATTTAAGTGTGAGTAGTAACAGTCAACAGATTACGGTTTCCAACAAAAAACGTTCTAAAAAATTTAATACATTTCAACTCCCATTTTTTTTTTTCGAATATTCGTCGACATACGCAGTTTTGTAAAACACTGGAGTCAATTTTCGATAGCACTGGCTTTCGAGATATCGGTGGAAATCGCTTGCTTACTCTCTAGTGTGAGACCGACTGCAGGCGGTACTTGCTCGCGGAACTACCAGCGACTCGTCGCTCGTGTGTGGCGGCGCTTAATGAGATGGTCGCCGACCCAACTACTCGTAGTGTCTGACCAGGGGGCGCAGCATGATACTCCCTGCTGTGAACCACCTATCAAAGGAGAAACACACAACTAAGCAGTGACGTACTCAGACGTATAGCATGGCGTGATCGACAAATCTGGCGGCGAGAGGAATCTACGTGAATATTAGCATCTCAAATTGCAGTCATCTCAAGCAATTCAATACTACGGTGGCGAGAAGCGACGGAAATGTGGGAGCGCGGTACTGGTACACAGGTTACTAAATACACTGACACAAAGATGATTAAGGTAATCTACCTTATTTGATGATACGTAGACAGAAAACGTATTTCATTCCATTAATGAGACGCCTACAACTCAAAAGGAAATTTGTTATGTTAAAAAAATAAATGTTAATGCATGAAATCCGTTCATATTGCATTACAATTTGTTGTAAAAAGATGTCATTTCTTACGATATGTGCCCTGAAAACTTGTTTCAAGACACCAGGCTAGTGCACTCTGTTCTTCGAACAGTATCTATACGAGCGACTACAGAGAGTACTTTGCATGGTAACTTAGGAGGAGTATTCCGGTTTTCTTGTAGTTGCGAGACTTCTTATAAAATTCATGTTTCTGCAACACACAGAACTGCGATAAATAGCCCAGATGACAGCTTTGGAAAATCAAGTTATTCTGGACATAACTACTGCTTCGAAGATCTCCATATTCAGTGAACATACATGGCCGTAAGAGTTTGTGTTACACTTTCGTAGAGACCACTACCTGACGTTTCCTTTCCAACTGCAGTCGCAAACTGAGCAAGGGAAAAACGACTGCCTATGCGCTACCTTACGAAACCTAATTCCTCTTATCTTGTCTTTGCGGTCCTTAAGCGAAATGTACGTTTGCAGCTGTAGAATCGTTCTGCTATCACTTGCAAATGCCTGTTCTCTAAATTTCGTTAACAGTGCTTAGAGGAAAGAACTTCGTCTTCGCTCCAGAAATTCCGATTTCGGTTCACGAAGCATATCCGTAACATTCACAAGATGACCGAATCTCGCAACATGCTTCTGAACTGCTACTCTGCCTTCCTTTAATCCGACCTGATGGGGATCCCAAACACTCGAGCAGTGCTCACGAATGAGTCGCCCAAGTGTTCTACAGGCGGTCTCCTTTGCAGCTGAACTACACTCCCTGAAACTCCCCCAATGAACGGAAGTCAACCGTTCGCCTCCCGTGCTACTGCCCTCCCGTGTTCACGTATCACTCTGCTTACTGTTCGCTGGCTTACCTTTCGGCTGCTGTCGTTGCCGCGTGCTCTGACTGCATGTCACGCTTTTCTCAAGAGTTCGCTGAGTGAGGACAAAAACATTCTCCTTACTCACCATTGGACTCGTCTCAAACTGATGCTAGGCAACGGCTCGGGCCACATGAGACGCCCCTCTATTGTTGACAACTGCGTGGCGTCACGATTTGTTTGTTGGCTATAAGACGCAATGCGAAAAAAAACAATCATTTCACAAGTAAATAAACTAACCAGGTATTATAGCAAGGCTATAACTGGTCTGTGGCAACCGGGGCAAGAAGGAGTGAAAGTGCCGTCCGATGTGGCCGCGCGGTTAAAGGCGCTGCAGTCTGGAACCGCAAGACCGCTACGGTCGCAGGTTCGAATCCTGCCTCGGGCATGGATGTTTGTGATGTCCTTAGGTTAGTTAGGTTTAACTAGTTATAAGTTCTAGGGGACTAATGACCTCAGCAGTTGAGTCCTATAGTGCTCAGAGCCATTTGAGTGAAAGTGAATGAATAACGAGAAATTAAATGGGAAGTAAAAGTGGAAATTTTTTAGTAAATTCGGTTAGTAAAGGGAAGTCTTTAGCTATTCTAAAATAACCAAACATTTTTAATGTAATTCTGAGGTTAAGGTGAGAGAATCATTTACCTCGTTTACCCAGTTCAAATATCAATCTTCAACATCAATTAATTGAATCTATAGACCCAAAGGGATAAGACTTGAGCTAGTGTTTCTGCCAATGCTATCTTGAGTGGTTTATACGAAGGTGTAGAGAAAATAACAGAATGACAGTCTGAATATAGGCCTTACGGGCGCTGTTAAGATGCTAAACGGAAAGCAGACATTTCAGAACATTTACAAATTTTCTGATCTCAGCATGCGATGAGAAGCGTTATGTTGAGTTGGCATCGGGTTAAGGGCGCTGCAGGTATCTACGAGAGGGAGCGGCCCGCTCCAGCGCGTCTGGTCGAAATGAGGCAGAGATGCAAGAGATGCTGCACGGAAATGAACGGGTATTTTCAACGTAATATAGTTATGTTGTTAAGGGCAAACGGAGCTGATGAATGAAAGCACATTTGGATTTAAGGTCCCCTTGATGACGCCGTCATCTTGAAATGGGATTGAGTGAAGATGGGTAAGGAAATTAGCCGTGTCATTTCATGGGAACCATCCTGACATTCGCCTTAATCGATTCGGGGAACATAAATCTGGATGGTTAGTCGGGGGACATGAACTGCCGGCGGCCAGAGTTTGAGTCCAGCGTGTGTCTGGCCACTGTATTAGACGCCTCGCTTGATGATGTGCAGACAACGGAGTGCATCTCAAACAGAAGGCCAGCGGGGTAGAGCAGAGGAGGGAAAGCCTCCCCCCCCCCCCAAAAGCGAACATGCCGAGGAATGCATTGTGGTATTCAGCCTAAGCCTTCTGAATAAAGACTGAAGCCCTCCTTCCGATTGTTTAGAGAACTAAACCGTGTATAATCAGTGTTTCACGCGCCTATCTGTTCAAATGGCTCTGAGCACTATGCGACTTAACTTCTGAGGTCATCAGTCGCCTAGAACTTAGAACGAATTAAACCTAACTAACCTAAGGACAACACACACATCTATGCCCGAGGCAGGATTCGAACCTGTGACCGTAGCGGTCGCTCGGCTCCACCTCTGTTACGGCATCAAATTTCCTGAACTATGTGTCGTACAGTGATATAATTTTGCAGATAGATTCAGTGGTGTAAGCGAACAGAATTGTTAGCACTGTTGTAATAAATTAAAACGTTATATCTGATGTTGAAGTTTTACTGCATCAGCAAAAATGTAGTAAGCGATAAGCTTTTTCCATTTCATTATTTTGTGTGTGTGTAAGGGGGAAGCGTGAGGGGGCAGGGAAGGGTTTTTAGAAATGAAATATTTCTAAGAGGTAAAGTTTGTTGGAAGTCGGTACGTGGCTTCGTTCTGAAATAGTGGATGAATAAAGTGTGGCTAATTCGCGCGCTGTGAATTACGTTGCTTCAAGACATTCAAATCTCCTGCCGGGCGTCCACATTTAGTGTTTGCGTGGTTTTCCTAAATCGCTCCGGGCAAAGGCCCGGGTGTTTCCTTTGAAAACGGCACGGGCGATTTCGTTCCTCGCCCTTTGGTAACCCGAGCTCGTGGTCCGTCGTTAATGGCCGTGCTGTCAACGGGAAATTACCTTCCTTTGCTTCAAGACTTACTCGCATACACACTTTCTGACTTTAATACTTGACTTCTTGCGTTAACCCATTAACATAAGATTATACTTTGAAAATGTCGACTATGACAGCATTATAATTTTTATAATTCGGAAAATAATCAGACGAAATATTGAAAAGCAAATTTTCGTTGCCACTGGAAGACATTGGACAGACATCCACAGCTGGTACCGGGTGACCGCTTTGGCGGGTTAGCAGCGTAGAGAGAGTTGGCAGCAGCGCGGAAGCCGTGACGGTGGTCCACCATCTCCTCTCATTCGGCAGCGGTGCTCGTTATTCGGAGACCCCCTCCCCTCCCACCGCGAATGTGAAACAGTGCTATGAGCAATACCGAACTCCTGTGCTTCACTCGTCACAGTTCGTCGTCCTTCGAGTTTCCCGATTGTGGTTCTCCGTCTGAAGTCACTCAGACGTTGTTCCCGGCCCACGTTGTGTTTGAAGAACACGAGCACAGCGCGTGCTGACTGTTCGCTGGTGGGCACGCACTGTCTTTTCCCGTGTCTTCGACTGCCTCGTCTTGCGCGACCAGCCCCATTCGGCGCTGTAGTCGTGCAGACGTCACCTCGTGTGGCGTCTAGATTTCTGTGCACGATAGAGAGGCCTCTGGCAAAACGCTCCTACACTTTCTTTCACTCTTTAGCAGTTGTTATTATTTTACCTTACTTTACCCATCTCGACCTCGAGCACATCTTTCAGCGCACACTGTTGACCATGGGAGTCTGCAGGACACGACCCTCGTGTATTCGCTTGCTGACCCAAAGACGTCACGAGCTACGATTTCAGTGGGCACGGGATCATTGTTGCTGGACGGTGCGTCAATGCGATCGTCTCGTCCGGTCGGAGGAATTACTTTTATTGTTACATCAGGTCGACGGCTGTGTCCCGATACGCCATCACCGAGGCGAACGGCTTCTCAAAACATGCATTGCGCCACAGACGCAGGCCCGTCGGGACAGTATTGTGCTATGGGGAGCAATCGGTTGTCCTTGCGTGGGACTTTTCGTGCTAATCTAAGCTTGCACGACAGATGTGGACGGGAGCGCGCTTGTGGACCATCTGCATCGCTTCGTACTTGTTGCCTTACCGACGGCGATGGCACCTTCCAGCACGATAACTGTCCGTGCCAGGAGCCCCAAATCGCTGTACAGTTATTTAAGGTGCGTGACAGTGGACTCAAGTTGATATCTTGGTCACCGTATTCGGTCGATGTGAACGTCAAGGGCCGGCCGGTGTGGTCATGCGGTACTAGGCGCTTCAGTCTGGAACCACGTGACCGCTGCGGTCGCAGGTTCGAATCCTGCCTCGGGGATGGATCTGTGTGATGTCCTTAGGTTATTTAGGTTTAGGTAGTTCTAAGTTCTAGGGGACTGATGACGACAGATGTTAAGTCCCATAGTGCTCAGGGCCGTTTTTTTTTTTTTAACCTCAAGGAACATATCTGGGACGCCGCCCAGAAACAACCAGAGCTTCATTTAAGGGACATATGGCGCCACGTACCTCCGGAAACTTAAAGAGGACCTGTTGGATCTAGCCACGCAGGATCGCGGTTGTACTCCTTTCTGGATGTGAACCAACACGCTGTCAAGAAGATGGTCATAATGTTTCGGTTCATCAGTGTATGTACAGGTACTACTTTTTTAGAGCTTCGTTTGGTTGTGTCTTTTAACTATGGAAAAATATTTAGTAACATTGTCTGCACAATCCATCGAAACAGATGAGTAGCTACAAATGTCATTTACATTCAGAGAAACGTGGACGTTAAAATTTGGTCTGCTTGAACATCTTGACTTATGATGAATAAGAAAATCAGAAGCTTGTTATTTTCTTTCGTTATTTACGGCTCAAGTAGCTGGTGAAAAAATTTCGTAGGGCAGTTCGATATCGGTTCTCTGTGTAGTGCTTCGCACAACTGTGAAAGAAAACTTGACGGAGAAATAACAGATCGTTAACTATGACCACCGGATTAAGCCTAGGGATATTTGTATGACCAAGTGAATAATTCGGATTGTTACTGAGGGTTTTGCGGACACCTGTAGCCGCATGGCAACATGTATTATCAATAAATGTATTCGCAATTGCGAATATGGAGAACCATCAGTTGTACAATAGAATGACGACAATGAAAATTTGTGCAGGACCAGAATTCCAGCCACAACTTCCCGCTCGTCGCGATGGGTCGCCTCGCCATTAGGCTATCCGAGCACGCTCCACGACCACATGTGTAGTCAACGTGTGTCTACAACCTGCACTCGTAACATCCATTATTGTACGGGTGCACGCGTGTCCGTAGGAACATTGCACTGTAGTTCCGAACAACGCAAACACTGCATTATAGTAGAGTGTATTATCGTCTTGAAGTATCATCTTCAATCATTATTCACAGGTCTGTGTAATCCCCGAGTGCTCAGCGGCAGTCAATCAAGAGCGCCTTAGACATGTATTAGCGGTCATGGAAAATACTACGAAAACAATAAGACGGTAGCGCTCCCCGCAACCTCACGTGTCTTTTTATGTGGTGGCTACAGAGTATTTGTTCCCCAACTTTTTTGCGACAAACATTGTTTCCATGCATCGTAAGCAGCAGGAAACGTGAGTAATTTTACGTGCTGCCACTCCAGTGATATGGAAAGTGACTTACAAAGTGGCAGCAACAATATCCTTGCAGCACGAACATCGCGGTTCCGCTCCAGTTGTGGCGTCGAACTCATGACCCAGCCGTGGCCCATGATCCGCTGCAGGAAATGCACAACCCGCCCGATTGGGACAGCGGCAGTTTGCATTTCGCCACTAAGCCTTCGTTACGCTGATCGCTGAGCACGCGGTTACTTGAAATTCCTGCACCTGTACTTTCATTTTGGGGCACTAGTTTAGACCGTGGTCTCACTTTGCATCCGAGTTGTGAGGTTATGGTAGCTATATGAAACTATTTCCTGACGTTTGGCTGCGGGAGACATCTTCGGAGGCTGAACGCCAGTTGCCTCTCAGATCGTGAATTTTAACTGAAGTAAACAGCGGCTCTGAAAGTGGTTCAAGTGGCTCTGAGAACTATGGGACTTAGCATCTGAGGTCATCAGTCCCCTAGAACTTAAAACTATTTAGACCTAACTAACCTAAGGACACCATACACACCCATGCCCGAGGCAGGATTCGAAACTGCGACCGTATCAGTCGTGCGGTTCCGGACTGAACCCCCTAGGACCACTCGGCCACTGCGGCCGGCGCGGCTCTGAAGGCCTACACTGCATGAAACTGATTCCGTGTTTTGTTGTTTACGACAAATCTGGCTTTATTGATCAGTGCTGGTTAGAACTCATGTTACTTGCAAACGTAACGTTCGTTCTGTACTGCGTGTTCGGCCAATGAAATAGGCGCCATTCTGGTTCCAACTCGCTACAGTCAGCTGCCCAAATCCTCCAAGAATAAACGAAAAATGTACCTAATCAAAAATGCGGATAAAAATTCACTTGACACGTCTTGAGAGACAATCTCCACTCCTCCCAAATTAACAATTTAAGTGAAGACTGGATGCGGCTTGAATTCAAAGAAATAGTATCGACAGCAATTGAGACATTAATACCAAATAAATTAAACCACGGACCTGATCCCTCATGGTACACAAATCAGGTCAGAACTCTGTTCCAGAAACAACTAAAAAAGCAAGGCTAAATTAAACGAACGCAAAATCTCTAAGATTGGCGACCTTTTACAGAAGCTCAAAATTTAGCGCTGACGCCAATGCGAGATTCTTATAATAGTTTTCACAACGAAACATCATCTTGGAACCCGTCAGAATATTCAAAGAGTTTCTGGCCGTGTGTAAAGTATGCTTGCGGCAAGACACAGTTCGTGCATTCTCTGCGCGATAGCAATGGAAATACTATCGTAAACAGTGCCGCCAAAGCAGAGTTACTAAAACAATCTTTCGGAATGGCATCAGCAAAGAAGACGAAATAAATATTCGAGAATTCGAATCAAGAACAGATGCAACATGAGTAACTTAGATATCCTCGGAGTAGGGCCGCGCGGTCTAGGGGGCCTTGTAGCGGTTCGTGTGGCTAGCCCCGTTCGAGTCCTCCCTCGGGCATGGATGTATTGTCCTTAGTGTAAGTTAGTTTAAGTTAGACTAAGTGGTGTGTAAGCCTAGGGACTGATGACCTCAGCAGTTTGGTCCCGTAGGAAATTTCCAAATTTCTTCGGAGTAGTGAAGCAACTTAAATCACTTACTAAAAGGAATTCTTCTGTTCCAGATTGTATACCAATTAAATTAATTTCAGAGTAAGCTGATGAAGTAGGTCCATACTCAACAATCATATAGAACCATTCGCTCCACGGAAGATGCGCAGCCAAGCGCTGCAAAGTTGCAGAGGTCATACCAATATTTAAGAACACTATCAACAGAGGTTTAGAAAACATCGTTCTTGTGAAACACAATTAGCTCTTTACACGCACGAAGTTTCAGTACTACTGACAAAGGATTTCAGATTGATTCCACATTTCTAGATTTGCAAAAGGCTTTTGACACTGCGCCACGCAAGCGGCTTGTGGTGAAGTTGTGTGCTCATGGAATATCATGTCGGTTATGTGACTGAGTTCGTGATTTCCTGTCAGAGAGGTCACAGTTCGTAGTAACTGACGGAAAGTCATCGAATGAAACAGAATTGATTTGTGGAGTTTCCCAAGGTAGTGTTATAGGTCCTCTGCTTTTCCTTAACTATATAAACAATTTAGGAGACAATCTGAGCTGCCGTCTTAGGTTGTTTGCAGATGATGCCGTTGTTTATCAAAATGATTCAAATGGCTCTGAGCACTATGGGACTTAACATCTATGGTCATCAGTCCCCTAGAACTTAGAACTACTTAAACGCAACTAATCTAAGGACATCACACACATCCATGCCCGAGGCAGGATTCGAATCTGCGACCGTAGCGGTGACGCGGTTCCAGGCTGAAGCGCCTAGAACCGCACGGCCACGCCGGCCGGCTTGTCGTTTATCGTCTAGTAAACTCATAAGAAGGTCAACAGAAATTGAAAAACGATTTAGTAAAGATCTCTGAATGGTACGAAAATTTGCAAATGACCATAAACAATGAAAAATGTGAGGTCGCCCACGTGAGAGCTAAAACGAATCCGTTAGACTTCGGAGACACGACAAATCAGTCAAATACCTTAAGACCCTAAGTTCAACTAAATATCTAGGAATTACAACTACAAACAATTTTGTGGGGAAGCCTAAGTAAAGAATGCGTTTTATTGCCATAACACTTAGAAAATGTAACAGATCTAGTAAAGAGACTTCCCACACTATGATTATCCGTCCTCTTTTGGTGTACTACTGCACAGTCTGGGATCCTCACCAGATAGGATTAACTGAGAACGTCGAGAAAGTTCAAAGAAGAGCAGCACGTTTTGTATAATAGCGAAATATGTGAGAGTTTGCCAAGGACATGATACAGGATTTGGGATTGACAGAATTAAAACAAAGGCGTTTTTCGTTGCAGCGGAGTCTTCTAGCGAAATTTAAATGACCAACTTCCTCCTACGAATGCGAAAATATTTTGCTGACGCCGATCTACTTAGGAAGAAACGATTAACGTAATGAAATAATGGAAATCAGAGCTCGCACGGATAGATACACAGGTGTTCGTTTTTTCCGCGAGCTGTTCGAGTGTGGAATAACAGAGAATTACTGCGAAGGTGATTCGATGAACCCTCTGCCAGGCACTTAAGTGTGATTTACGGAGTATCCACGTAGATGTACAAAGTTTTTTAACGTGTTCGTGTTGTGTCATCATTACCATGAGCGTGGTTCGGAGCAATGCGCGAGAATTACATTGCTGGAGATGGGTGTGTTGGGTTAAGGGGGGGGGGGGGGGAGGGGGGGTCGAGGTGCGGAACTTCACAGACTGTTGTCGGTGTCTGAACTGCGCTCCGCTCTGGATCAGTCGTGTCGGTGGTGGTCGTTGTCACTTGTTACAGAATTGTTTATTAACAAGAATATCCGGGTGACGGACAGAGTAAACGGTCACGATGGCAACGGCTAATTGTTGCGGACAATCAAATTATTAAACGTGTCACCGAATCTGACGACGAGAATCATCTCCTCGTACAATAAATTTTGACCAAAGTATCGCCAAGGACGATCTCATTACTATAAAGTGTGACTAGGGATTATCTGGCTACTGTACCAACAAGTGATAAGTGTGACTGTAATTTTTTTTTGTGGTTTTAGGGCGCACAACTTCAATGGTCATTAGCGCCCTGACTACGTTAAGAATGCACCGCGAGGCACAAGTTTAAAACAACAATTAAAAGGGAAAACACGATAAAAGACAGACTGACAGGCATAGGATTAAAAAACAGCATCAACAAATGTCCTTAGAGAGGTTTGTCAAATTGATAAAACGAAGAACGCGAGCAGCTGCTCGTGGGTCATCCGCTAAAATGGCATCTGGAGTACATGGCAGGTTAAGATCTAGACGCAGTGTGTTAAAATCCGGACAGGACATTAAGATGTGGCGGACCGTCAGCAATTGCCCACATGGGCAGAACGGCGCCGGCGCAGCCGTCAGCAGATGGCGATGGCTGAACCGGCAGTGTCCAATGCGTAACCGGGCCAAAACGACCTCCTCCCGCCGAGAAGGGCGGGAGGAGGACGTCCAAGCCGCGGGAAGAGGTTTCAAGGACCGAAGCTTGTTGTCTGTAAGTGCAGCCCAATCGGCATGCCACAGCGATAAAATGCGCCGACAAATTACCCTGCTACAATCCGACGAAGGGACACAACAAGAAGCTGTCCGAGGCTGGAGGACCGCAGCCTTGGCCGCGGCATCTGCAGCTTAGTTCCCAGGGATACCGACATGGCCAGGGACCCACAAAAAGCTAACCGGAGAACCGACGTCCACCAGCTGCTGAAGAGAGCGAAGGATCCGGTGCACGAAAGGGTGAACCGGATACGGATCACTGAGGCTCTGGATGGCGCTCAGGGAATCGGAGCAGATGACATAAGCAGAATGTCGGTGGCGGCAGATGTAAAGAACAGCCTGGTAGAGGGCAAAGAGCTCAGCTGTGAAGACCGAGCAATGGCCATGGAGCCGGTATTTGAAAAGTTTGTGCCCCGACAATAAAAGAACACCCGACCCCGTCATTGGTCTTTGAGCCATCTGTGTAAATGAAGGTCATATTGATGAACTTCGAACGAAGTTCAACAAAACGGGAGTGGTAGACCGAACCGGGGGTAACCTCGTTTGGGAGCGAGCTGAGGTCAAGGTGAACGTGGACCTGAGCCTGGAGCCAAGGTGGCGTGTGGCTCTCGCCCACTCGAAAGGTTGCAGGGAGTGAAAAATTAAGGTGTTGAAGGAGGCGACGAAAGCGAACTCCAGGGGGTAGCAGGGCAGAGACATACAACCCGTATTGACGGTCGAAAGAGTCGTCAAAAAAGGAACGATAAGACGGGTGGTCGGGCATTGACAGTAGCCGACAGGCATACCGACAAAGCAGTATATCGCGCCGGTAGGTGAGTGGCAATTCGCCAGCGTCAGCATGAAGACTCTCTACGGGACTAGTATAAAACGCTCCGATCGCAAGTCGTAAACCCCGATGTTGTATGGAGTTGAGGCAGCGTAAGATGGATGGCCGTGCACTGGAGTATACGAAGCTCCCATAATCCAGCTTGGAGCGGACGATCGACCGATATAGACGAAGCAGGACGGTTCGATCCGCTCCCCACGACATACCACTGGGAATACGGAGGACATTTAAAGAACGGGTACAACGGGCAGCCAAATATGACACATGTGGAGACCAGCTAAGTCTCCTGTCAAATGCAAGACCAAAAAATTTTGTTGTCTCCACGATTGGGAGAGCAACGGGACCGAGTCGTAAGGACGGTGGGAGAAACTCTTTGTAGCGCCAGAAGTTAATACAGACCGTCTTCTCGGCAGAAAAACGGAAGCCATTGGCGACACTCCAGGAGTAAAGACGGTCAAGAGAACGCTGAAGACAGCGCTCCAGGACACGTGTACACTGCGCGCTGCAATAGATGGTAAAATCGTCCACGAAAAGGGAGCCTGATACATCAGCTGGGAGGCAATCCATTATTGGATTGATCGCGATGGCGAAGAGAGCGACGCTCAAAACTGAGCCCTGTGGCACCCCATTTTCCTGGCGAAAGGTGTCTGACAGGACAGAACCCACACATACCCTGAACTGTCGATCCATTAAAAAGGAACGAATAAAAAGAGGGAGGCGACCGCGAAGGCCCCATGTATGCATGGTGCGGAGAATGCCCGCCCTCCAACAGGTGTCGTAAGCCTTCTCCAAATCAAAGAACACAGCCGCGGTCCGGCGCCTCCGCAAGAAGTTATTCATAATGAAGGTCGACAAGGTAACCAGATGGTCAACAGCAGAGCGGCGCCTACGAAATCCACATTGTACATTGGTAAGTAGGCGTCGAGACTCGAGCAGCCAAACCAATCGAGAGTTAACCATTCGCTCCATCACTTTACAGACACAGCTGGTAAGCGAGATGGGTCGATAACTGGAAGGCAAATGCTTGTCCTTCCCCGGCTTAGGAATCGGGACAACAATAGACTCGCGCCAGCATGCGGGAACATGTACCTCAATCCAGATGCGATTGTAAGTACGAAGAAGAAAACCTTTACCCGCAGGAGAAAGGTTCTTCAGCATCTGAATATGAATAGAATCAGGCCCTGGAGCGGAGGACCGTGATCGGCCAAGTGCGTTTTCGAGTTCCCGCATGGTGAATGGGGCATTATAACTTTCACGATTCGAGGAGCGGAAGTTAGGTGGCCTAGCCTCCTCTGCCTGTTTGCGGGGGAGGAAGGCAGGGTGGCAATGAGCGGAGCTCGAAACCTCGGCGAAAAAGCGGCCGAATGCATTGGAGACATCCTCAGGGGCCACAAGGACATCATTCGCGACCGTCAAGCCAGAAACTGGTGAGTGGACCTTAGTGCCAGATAGCCGGCGCAGGCTACCCCAGACAACAGAAGAAGGAGTAAAACTGTTGAAGGTGCTTGTGAAAGCAGCCCAGCTGGCTTTCTTGCTTTCTTTAATAATACGACGACACTGTGCACGTAATCGTTTATAATTGATACAATTCGCCACTGTAGGGTGGCGTTTAAAGGTGCGTAAAGCACGTCGACGAGCACGTAAAGCGTCTCTACATGCTGCGGTCCACCAGGGGACCGGTACGCGACGTGGAGAAGAAGTAGGGTGAGGGATGGAATATTCAGCAGCAGCGAGAATGACTTCCGTGAGGTGTGCGACCTGACGATCGCAGCTTGTGAAGGTTTGATCCTGAAAGGTCGCCCTGGAAGAGAAGAGCCCGCAGTCTGCTTTGGAGATGGTCCAACTAGATGAGCACGGAGAGGGGGTATGCTGCAGGAGATGGATAACACACGGGAAGTGGTCGCTCGAATATGTATCAGAAAGTGCATACCACTCAAACCGGCGTGCAAGTTGGGGAGTGCATATAGAAAGGTCTAAATGGGAATAGGTGTGAGATGTGTCCGAAAGAAAAGTAGGGGCGCCAGTATTGAGGCAGACAAGATTGAACTGGTTGAAAAGGTCTGCTAACAGGGAGCCCCTCGGGCAGGATGCTGGAGAGCCCCAAAGGGGATGGTGGGCATTGAAGTCGCCAGTTAACAAAAATGGTGCAGGTAGCTGAGCAATAAGTTGCATCATGTCTGCCCTGGTAACGGCAGATGACGATGGAGTGTAAACGGTACAAATGGAAAATGTAAAAGTGGGGAGAGTAATGCGGATGGCAACTGCCTGCAGGCCGGTGTGCAACGTGATGGGATCGTAGTAAATATCATCCCAGACCAGCAACATAACCCCTCCATGAGCCGGGATACCTACCACAGGGGGTAGGTCAAAACGCACAGAGGAGTAGTGTGCCAAGGCAATTTGATAGCATGGGCGTAGCTTCGTTTCCTGGAGGGCTACGACGAGCGGACGGTGCAAGCGGAGCAGCAACTTCAAGTCCTCTCGGTTGGAGCGAATGCTGCGAATATTCCAGTGAATAAGTGCCATCGTAAGAAGAAAAGGAAGATGAAAGGAGGGGTCACCTCGACGGCCGCTGAGGGCCTGGCTTCGAGCGAGCACTGCTGCCGCTATCAGTAGGCGGACAGTCATCGTCCATTGGGTCTATAGGTTCATCGAACATCTTGGGAAGATGGCCGGGAGGGGGAGCTTCCTCCGCCGGTGAACGGCCAGATGTTCGGCTACCAGCGGTGCGGCCAGGCGAAACGGATGACGGCCTGGGGCGGCAACCGCTGGGTGGCGCAGGAGAAGAAATTCGCCGTGGCGGAGAAGGAGAACTGAGCTTCCTATGAGCCTTCTTGGAAGGACGTTTGGTGGAAGTACCGGTCGAAGGCTGGGAGGTCGAGGTACGTAGGAAGTCTGCACGGGACGGTTCCTTCTTGAAGGCCCGTGCATCAGACTTCTGGGTCTTCGTCTTAGCAGAAGCTGATGAAGGGGCTGGTGTCTGTGGGGTGATGGGACGAAGAGGAGACGTCGACCGCCCGATCTTAGCACTGGCCGAACGGACGACCGTGGTGCTGAAGGTCAGATCGCATGCTGGGTTGCCACCTCCCTGGTAGTCCGAGGAGAGGCGAGGACAGTACTGTATTTCCCCGCTGGGAGCAGCGTGGGCTTCCTACTAGCAAATAGCTTGCGAGCAGCCGAGGTGGACACTTTCTCTTTGACCCGAATTTCTTGGATACAGCGTTCTTCCTTATAGACGGGACAGTCGCGGGAGGATGCGGCATGGTCACCCTGACAGTTCACACAACGAGGAGACGGAGGTGGACAGTCACCCTCATGGGCATCCCTGCCACAAGTGGCACATTTAGCCGCATTGGAACAAGACTGTCGAGTGTGATTGAAACGCTAACACTGGTAGCAGCGCGTAGGTGTCGGGACATAGGGGCGAACAGAAATAACCTCGTAGCCCGCCTTGATGCGCGATGGCAGCTCAACACTATCGAAGGTCAAGAAAAGTGTCCGGGTCGGTACAAGGTCATTGTTGACCTTTTTCATGACCCTATGGACAGCCGTCGCGCCCTGCTCAGCGAGGAAAGATTGAATCTCCTCGTCAGTCAATCCGTCGAGGGAGCTAGTATAGACTACACCACGAGACGAATTCAAAGTTCGGTGTGCCTCCACCCGGACAGGGAACGTGTACAGGAGTGTGGCCCGAAGCAGTTTTTGTACCTGAAAGGCGCTCTCAGTTTCTAGTAATAACGTACCGTTACGCAACCTGGTACAAGATTTGACAGATCCGGCTATGGCATCTTCGCCCTTCTGGATAACGAAAGGGATGAAAGAGGAAAAATCCTTTCCGTCCTCAGATCGAGAAACGACGAGGAACTGTGGGGCAGACGGTAGTACTTTTGTCACTGGTGGCTGGTCACGTTTCCGTTTTTGGGCAGAAGTCGAGAGAGATGGAGTGAAATCCATTGCGGAGGAATCCCCCATGATTGCCAGCGTCTCCGATGGCGCGCTCCTTCCTTGTGGGGACCCTCTCAGAGGGCACTCCCGCGTTAGGTGAATGTTTACACCTCAGGTCACACCTCCCGAGAAACAGACGGAGGGACCAATCGGCATGGTCAGAAGGTATCAGCTCAGGCAATCACCCCTCCCTGGGCCTGGCCTTTACCAGGGGGTACGTGCGTGCCTTACGTGTCTACCCAGGGCGTTACCCCGTCACCGGCTACGCGTGCGAACGCGTGGGTCGGCCTTCAGGCACGCACAGGGAGGAAGGAAGAAGAGGAAAAAGAAGAGAGAGAGGGAGAGAGAGGACAGACTGTCTCAAACGCCGAGGCGGAGACCAGAGAAGGCAGGGAGAAGAAGGCAATGAGAAGGCAAGGAGAAGAAGGCAATGAGAAGGCAAGGAGAAGAAGGCAATGAGAAGGCAAGGAGAAGAAGATAAGGGAAAGACTAAGGAAGACAGTGAGGTGGAGAAGAGCAAAGAAAAAGAACCAACCAAAGGAACAAAGAAACGAGAAGTGAAAAAGCAAAATGACCGCAAATAGAGGTCGTGGAACCGTCCGTCTCCGGACGCAGGCGCTAACGACCCCCTTGAGGGGGTGGGACTCCTTTTAGTCGCCTCTTACGATAGGCCGGAATACCTCGGGCCTATTCTAATCCCCGGACCCGCAGGGGGGGTGACTGTAATTGAAGACTGCCGATATAATTTTGTTTGTACACGGTTCTGTGGGAAGACTTCGAGGCCGCAATATAACTTGGCATCCCTTAAAACACAGGATGTTGTCATTACTGTAGATTATGTCGTCACTTTCCTACAACTTAACAGCGCTACGACCTGATGATATCGTCTGCTGCGAGAGGGGCATCTGTAAAAATGTCGGGTAGGGGTCCTCTAGAGGACTTTTGCTATGTGATGGGGATATGCGTATCTCCAGCCACAATCCACGCGTGTACGGTTTGTCTGTTACATCCAGACACCGGGGCACGTAATGGCTAACAAGAGAGGAGTGTTGTAGGTTGATATCACACATTGTGAGGGAACGAAGAGTAATTAATACTGTAATGGAGGAAGACTGCACTGTAGTTCCTTCTCCAGATTGTCGCACAGATGACAAAATGGTAGATATCGAAATAGATGACAGAGGGGTAGGAAAACAATTAAAATCGCTCAAAAGAGGAAAGGCCGCTGGACCTGATGGGATGCCAGTATGATTTTACAAGGAGTACGCGAAGGAAGTTGCCCCACTTTTTGCAGCGACGTACCATAAGTCTCTAGAAGAGCGTAGCGTTACAAAAGATTGGTAAAGGGCACAGGTCATTGCCGTTTTCATGAAGGGACGTCGAACAGATGTGCAGAACTATAGAAGAGAGAGAGAAGATCGAACAGAGAGCAGCGCGC
The DNA here is from genome assembly GCF_021461395.2 of Schistocerca americana. Taxonomy (NCBI): domain Eukaryota; kingdom Metazoa; phylum Arthropoda; class Insecta; order Orthoptera; family Acrididae; genus Schistocerca; species Schistocerca americana. Next base: position 42,175,774 of record NC_060121.1, read on the forward strand.
TTCGTTACAGGGTCATCTAGTAATCGCGAAAGCGTTACGAAGTTGATAGATAAACTCCAGTGGAAGACTGCAAGAGAGACGCTCAGTAGGTCGGTACGGGCTTCTGTTGAAGTTTCGAGAACATACCTTCACCGAGGAGACAAGCAGTAGATTGCTTCCTCCTACATATATCTCGCGAAGAGACCATGAGGATAAAATCAGAGAGATTAGAGCCCACACAGAAGCATACCGACAATCCTTCTTTCCACGAACAATACGAGACTGGAACTGAAGGGAGAACCGATAGAGGTATTCAAGGTACCCTCCGCCACACACTGTCAGGTGGCTTGCGGAGTATGGATGTAGATTTAGAAGTTCGGGATGTAAAAATTGTGGAGGGAGACGAAGGACTGCTACAATAAGCATGTTCGAATGGATGTAGCTCGCAGTAGGTAAGTTGAGAGCAAGAGGCATGCACAGGATAGAGCAGCTCGGAGAGCTGCATCAAACAAATCTTCATTCCGACGACAAGAATGATAGTTCACGAGAGCTCAAAATACGTAGTGCTTAAAGAAGTTTGAACAAATGGATTTTCGATCTTCAGTGGAGTTATAACCTGGCAGGAAGATTGAAATCAGCACACACTCAGCTGAAGAGTGATAATTCAAACCTAAAAGAGTTCCGTAGGTCTAGGCTTTAACTAAACTATTTCTCCGCATTATCTTTTCTTCAACGATCGCTAGTCTCACAAGAAATGCAGGAGAAAAGTGACGTTTGCAAGGTATGAGATGTACTGGCGGATCTCAAGCTGAGTAGGTGGGGGGCGGGGAGCAGGGGGTAATAGTGTTACTGGGATAGCTCAGTCAGTACGACACTTGGGCCGCGGATGGAAAAGCTCTCACGTTCCAATTCCTGCCCGGAAAACCGATTTAATCTGCCAAGAAATTCAAATTTGTGCAAAGAACAGCAAGTGAATTAAGACGCTTTTTCAGTATTTTCCAAGACAACAGAACTGAACTGAAACAACAGAACTGAAAATAGTTCACGTTAATACCGTAAAAACCATTGTATGGCATCGTCGCAGTTGTCAGAATTGCATTTACGGTGTAGTTTTCCTGCGAGGCAACTCTCGCTGCTGGACACGGGAGAGTCAACACGAGCAGTACTCGGCGCCACGTGTACAGTGTCGGCAGCGGGCTTGCTAGCTGGCGCCGGAGCTGCCGCGGTCCCGCGGGAGCCGTGCTCCGCCTAGCCGCCCACGCACGTAGCCGCGCGGCCGTTAGCCCGCTTTTTGCATACGGAGCGCGGCGTGGCGGCGGCCGCGTTTTACGCCCGGGGACTGACGCAGCGCGCTTACGGCTACCGAGGGACGCTGCTCCAAACTGTCCCTACCGTACACCTGTCGGTCGCACCCCACACACTGCTACAGATGGCGTCACACCTATTAACTTTCACGACGCGCACAAAATTTTGGTAAGCATCCAAAATTTATAACAGCGGACTGAACAAAACTACGTGACTTTCAAGAAAATAATTGTAGGTGTTACACAACATCATTTACAGGGTGACAATTATTGATCTACATGAAAAAGAAATCGCAAATAATTGCAAAGTACGGTGTGCACACACTTTATTCAACATGCAAACGACACTACAGATATTCGTATTTAGGTTGGGAGACGTTCAGTACGCCTGCCATCATTGGGAATGATGAAACTTCCTGGCAGATTAAAACTGTGTGCCGGACCGAGACTCGAACTCGGGACCTTTGCCTTTAGCGGGCAAGTGCTCTACCAACTGAGCTACCCAAGCACGACTCACGCCCCGTCCTCACAGCTTTACTTCTGCCAGTACCTCGCCTCCTACCTTCCAAACTTAACAGAAGCTCTCCTGCGAACCTAGCAGAACTAGCACTCCTGAAACAACGGATATTGTGGAGACATGGCTTAGCCACAGCCTGGGGGATGTTTCCAGAATGAGATTTTCACTCTGCAGCGGAGTGTGCCCTGATTAGTCACGTCTCCGCAATATCCTTTCTTTCAGGAGTGGTAGTTCTGCAAGGTTTGCAGGAGAGCTTCTGTTAAGTTTGGAAGGTAGGAGGCGAGGTACTCGCAGAAGTAAAGCTGTGAGGACGGGGCGTGAGTCGTGCTTGGGTAGCTCAGTTGGTAGAGCACTTGCCCGCGAAAGGCAAAAGCCCCGAGTTCGAGTCTCGGTGCGGCACACAGTTTTAATCTGCCAGGAAGTTTCATATCAGCGCACACTCCGCTGCAGAGTGAAAATCTCATTCTGGATTGGCGATGAGGTGGCGCAGACGGATACCGAAATTCTGCCTGGCCCGCTGAAGTGTCGAAACATCGATGCTGTCGATGACCTCCAGAATGACTGTTTTCAGCTCAGCAGTGGTTTTGGGGTTATTGTTGTACACCTTATCTGTAATACAACCCCACAAAAAGGAGCCGCATGTGTTTAGATACGGCGAATACGGCTGCCAATCGAAGCCCACGCCAGTGGGTACGCCAGAGACAGAATGCTGTTCCCGAAGTGCTCCTCCAGGACATGAAATACGCTTCTGCTTCGAAGGGGTAGAAATCCGCCTGGCATGAACATCTTGTCGAGATCACAGTCATGTCTTAAGAGATGTTCTATCACCTTGTCCCTTCTCCTTATCAACATTTTCCACGTATTGCTTTCCTCTCCGATTCTGCGTAGAACCTCCTCATTCCTTACCTTATCACTCCACCTAATTTTCAACATTCGTTAGTAGCACCACGACTCAAATGCTTCGGTTCTCTTCTGTTCCGGTTTTCCTACAGTAAATGTTCCACCACCATATCACTACCATACAATGCTGTACTCCAGACATACTTTCTCAGATCTTCCTCAAATTAAGGCCTATATTTGATATATATGCCCATTATTTATGGGGCAGAAATGGAAGTGACAGGAGTAAGAATTCCAAACGCTCAGGCGTTTGGAAAAAACTAGCATTTTGTCGTAGCGTGCCCGGCGAGACACGAGCGTTTTGTGCCAGCGTAGTTCCCAGGCGGCGGTTGGCGCAACCGAAAGCGTGCACCACGGTAATCAGAGAGTTGTGGGATCGGATCCCTAAGTGGGAACTTTTTATCCATCTTCAATTTTGGCGTTACTTAAACTGAAATAATCCTTCGTCTGTTGTAGTTATTAACGTTTTCGTAAAATGCATCCAAAGGAAAGCTGAACTAAAAATTGGAACTGGAAATAAATTTCCAGGATAGAATTGTAGGGCGTACACAAGGATTAATAATTACAATATAACGAGCATTGTTTCTGTGGATTTGTAGTCCAAGTAACGTAAAAACTGAAAACAAGGGAGACAAACGTTCCCACATAGAGAGTCGATCTCATGACTCGCTGATCATCATTCTGTGCTCTCTAAGGTGGCTGAAAGACATAAATGAGTCGTCCCTCTCCTGGCCCGCAACAAAATTGCTATTTTTTCTACACGCTTGGGCATCTGCAGCTCCTACTTCCGTCACGTTCATTTCCAGCGAGGACCTTCATGTCCAGAAATTCAGACGAAACCGGTGATGTGGAATAAGCGCGGTCGCCTTGCTAGGACGCTCAGACTGGAGATAGCTGAGTTCAGTGTTTCACTTCCGTGTGTTTTCTAGGAAGCGCTCCACAGCGTAACAGTTTATTTTAGTGGATCGAAGGAACATGTTCGTGTACTACATATAAAATAACTACAGTTTAATTTTGTTTGATGTTTCTGAATTATGTACTTGGTTGTATGAGCCATTGCACGTAGCAACTGAAATACACTACTGACCATTAAAATTGCTACACCACGAAGATCACGTGCTACAGACGCTAAATTTAACAGATAGGAAGAAGATGCAAATGATTAGCTTTTCAGAGCATTCACACAAGGTTACCGCCGGTGGCGACACCTACAACGTGCTGACATGAGGAAAGTTTCAAACCGATTTCTCGTACACAAACAGCAGTTGACCGGCGTTGCCTGGTGAAACGTCGTTGTGATGCCTCGTGTAGGGGGAGAAATGCGTACCATCACGTTTCCGACTTTGATAAAGGTCGGATTGTAGCCTATCGCAATTGCGGTTTATCGTATCGCGACATTGCTGCTCGTGTTGGTCGAGATACAATGACTGTTAGCAGAATGTGGGTTCAGGAGGGTAATACGGAACGCCGTGCTGGATCCCAACGACCTCGTATCACTAGCAGTCGAGATGACTGGGATCTTATCCGCATGGCTGTAACGGATCGTGCAGCCACGTCTCCATCACTGAGTCAACAGATGGGCACGTTTGCAAGACAACCACCATCTGCACGAACAGTTCGACGACGTTTGCAGCAGCATGGACTATCAGCTCGGAGACCACGGCTTCCCGGCGGAGGTTCGAGTCCTCCCTCGGGCATGGGTGTGTGTGTGTGTGTGTGTGTTTGTTCTTAGGATAATTTAGGTTAAGCAGTGTGTAAGCTTAGGGACTGATAACCTTAGCAGTTAAGTCCCATAAGATTTCACACACATTTGAACATTAGACCACGGCTGCGGTTACCTTTGAGGCTGCATCACAGATAGGAGCGCCTGCGATGGTGTACTCAACGACGAACCTAGGTGCATGAATGGCAAAACGTCATTTTTTCGGATGAATCCAGGTTCTGTTTACAGCATCATGGTGGTCGCATACGTGTTTGGCGACATCGCGGTGAACGCACATTGGAAGCGTGTATTCGTCATCGCCATACTGGCGTATCACCCGGCGTGATGGTATGAGGTGCCATTGATTACATGTCTCGGTCACCTCTTGTTCGCATTGACGGCACTTTGAACGGTGGACGTTACATTTCAGATGTGTTACGACCCGTGGCTCTACCCTTCATTCGGTCCCTGCGAAACCCTACATTTCAGCAGAATGATGCACGACCGCATGTTGCGGGTCCTGTACGGGCCTTTCTGAATACAGAAAATGTTCGATTGCTGCCCTGGCCAGCACATTCTCCAGATCTCTCACCAATTGAAAACGTCTGGTCATTTGTGGTCGAGCAATTGGCTCGTCACAATACGCCAGTCACTACTCTTGATGAACTGTGGTATCGTGTTGAAGCTGCATGGGCAGCTATACCTGTACACGCCATTCAAGCTCTGTTTGACTCAATGCCCAGGCGTATCAAGGCCGTTATTACGTTCAGAGGTGGTTGTTCTGGGTAGTGATTTCTCAGGATCTATGCACCCAAACTGCGTGAAAATGTAGTCATATGTCAGTTCTAGTATAATGTATTTGTCCAATGAATACCCGTTTATCATCTGCATTTCTTTTTGGTGCAGCAATTTTAATGGCCAGTAGTGTATAATTAGGAGACCAGCAACAGTGAAGCAGATGGTGATGAACGAAATTTCTTTTATAGGAAATGCGACAAAAAACGCTGAAATGTGCTGTGTACACGTAGTTACAAAGATATATCGCCGTGCAGAAAGGTTTCTGTTTCCGTACTGGCGAGTGACTATATCCGTGAATGCTCTTGCAACTTAACTGCGTCTCGCTAACAGAGATGACGGCAAGTTGGATGTGTTTGGAAGTGTGCGTGTAGTCCGAGCATCACTTGGGGGGTGGGCCTACTGACCGGGCACTTGCAGGTGGCCCTTCTGCAGAGGATGCTGGGTACAAGTGCTTGCAGTCGGTTCGCAGCGCACTGCCCACTGGAACACGACCCGCCTCTTCCCCAGCAGCCAGCTTACAGCTTGCAAAAGAAACCGACACGTGATGGGTCAACGCATCGCACAAGTGGCAGAAAGTTCACGGCGATCCGCTGGAAGCGCCATATATAGCCTTATTGCTTATTTTCCTCAACAGTAATGACGATAATAACCATTAGGCGTAAAACTATTTTCACACACGAGAGTGTTAAATGGTTCAAATGGCTCTGAGTACTATGGGACTTAACATCTGAGGTCAAAAGTCCCCTAGAACTTAGAACTACTTAAACCTAACTAACCTAAGGACATCACGTACACATCCATCCCCGAGGCAGGATTCGAAGCTGCGACCGTAGAGGTCACGCGGTTCCGGACTAAAGCGCCTAGAACCGCTCAGCCACCGCTGCCGGCCAAAAGTGTTACGTGGATAAGGTTGGCAGTGAGATTAAACATTCCGTAGAGACTCAAAGTCCACCAATGTCCGCCTTTCAGGGAAGTACCGCGACTGGCACAGCAGCAGACAGACGTATTTACACAGCGCCATCTGCCCCCTTTCACCTCAACAACGCCCGTCTCAACGCGTCTGTCAATCTGAAGCGCCGCCGTTTGTCACATGGTGGATTTGTGGGCGACACTGGCATTTGTTTAGGGTGTGAAATGTTTAAAGCAGAACGGGTATAATTTTTTTCTTTTTTATATTCGGTGCTACCTCTCCGACTGACCTTCCACTGTCATCTATTGATGTACACTGATGCGCGAAAGAAACTCGTATAGGCATACATATTCAAATACAGATATATGTAAACGGGCAGAATACAATGCTGCGGCCGGCGACGCCTGTATAAGACAGTAGGTCCTAAGTGCGTGGCGCAGTTGTTGGATCGGTTACTGTTGCTACAATGGCAGGTTATCAAGATTTAAGTGAGTTTGAACGTGGTGTTATAATAGGCGCATGAGTGGTGGGACACAGCATTCCGAGGTAGCGATGAAGTGGGGATTTTGGCGTACGACCATTTCAGGAATCCGGTAAAACATTAAATCTCCGACATCGCTGCGGGCGGAAAGAGAGCTTACAAGAACGGAACCAACGACGACTGAAGAGAATCGTTCAACGTGAGACAACTGCAACCCTTCCGCAAATTGCTGCAGATGTCAATGCGGGCCCATCACCAAGTGACAGCGTGCGAATCATTCAACGAAACATCGTCGAGATGTGTTTTTGGAGCCGAAGGCCCACTCGTGTATTCTTTAGCTTTACGCTTCGCCTGTGCCCGTCAACACAGATACTGGACTGTTGATGACTGGAAACATGTTGCCTGGTCGGACGCGCCTCGTTTCAAATTGTATAGGTGTGAAGACAACCTCATGAATCCATGGAAACTGCATGTTAGCGGGTACTGTTCAAGATGATAGCGGCTCCGTAATGGTGGGTGGCGTGTGCAGTTCGGGTGATATGATACTTCTAGATACAACTCTGACTGGTGACACGTACCTAAGCATCCTGTCTGATCATCTGCATCCATTCACGCCTATTGTGCCTTCCGACAGACTTGGGCAATTCCAGTAGGAAAATGCGACACGCCACACGTCCAGAATTGCTACAGAGTGGCTCCAGGAAAACTCTTCTGAGCTTGAACACTTCCGCTGGCCACCAAACTCCCCAGCCACGAACATTATTGAGCATATCTGCTATGCCTTAAAATGTATTGTTTAGAAGAGATCTCCACCCTCTCGTGTTCTTTCGGATTTATGGACAGCCTTGCAGGACTCACGGTGCAGCTCCCTCCAGCACTACTCCAGACATTTGACGAGTCCAAGCCACGTCGTGTTGCGGCGCTTCTCTCGGGGGCCCTACACCACGTTAGCCAGCTGTACTAGTTTCTTTGGCTCCTCAGTATATATGTCTCAAATCATATATGTTTCATGTCATTAATGGTTTAATTGAGCCAAAGGTATTCTAAAGAAATTTATTAATGTACATATTACTTAAGCTGTTTCCTGTTTGGCTTGATTTTATGTTTATGTTATAAGTCGACAGACTTCAGTGACCACTTCAGACTCCCACTTGTGAAGAAATGAGTTCATAAACCGAAACATTTGTAATTAAATGTTCTTATTTGTGATGGATACAAACAATAGTATACTAAGGTATACAGCTTATTTTGACATAAACTATAACTGAGAGGTGGAGTGAGTACATGATGTGACGACTGTTTTCAACTGAATTTCTTTACTTGCCAAGTCTCTGTGTCGTGTTCGTAGAAGTATTATTACCTCCATTGTGATAGGCAATTTGTACATATGAAGTATACACCTTCAAGATGTTATTCTTACAAATTTCAACTTCATTTTCTATTTGTCGTTCACTTATACGAGAAACTTTACTGCTGAATACTTACAATTGTACAAACTTATTAGGTCTTTCTACAGAAAACAGGAAAGCTTACGTGATTTTTTTTCTACACTGGTCCGTTACATTGATTCCTTGTTATCGATTTCTTGCTTATTCCATGTTACTGTTTATTACTTCATGTAATTTCGGTATTCGTTATGTCATTTACATTTTGTTTCTGCTCTTTGTGAATATCTACCCTTGCATTCATGTCTAGATACATTAATAGGATATCTTTACGTAGAACTTGTATACTGTTTTCCTTACATGCCACTATACTACGTACATTTTGATGAAATATATATGCGACTTAAATGTAGATAATAACGTTTGGATAGGCTGGCTGTCACTATGAATTTTCTTTTCTTTTAACGTAAGGAATATCTGGATCGTGAAGTTAACATTAGCCTAATTACAGCACGCACCGAGGCGTTTAAACAAGCATTCTTCCTGCGGTCCGTATGTGAACGGGAAGGGAAGATGTAGTGCGATGGAAAGTACTCTCTCTGTCACGCACTTCATTGTGGTTTGCAGACTATAGATGTAAATGTAGGATGTACAGCATAACGTTTACGTTAATGGCTGTATTTCTGTTCATAGTGAAAACGTTGTTCCGTTTCTGCTTTAGTCCGTATTTCATTTTATAGTGATGGTAGAAGACGCAAAGATAGTATAAATTCTTGCACTTCATTCTCAAAGACAGCGTTTGACTTAAATGATGGCGTAAAGGATGACCTGATACCTTACGAGACTGTAAATGTCGATACATTTCGTACACTCCAGGTGTCGTTACATTTTCAGGTACTGGTAACGATACAAAATATTCACTCAAAGCTGCTGTCGAGAAGCCCGTAAGTGTAATACGGAAGACTCTATGTATGTTGGAGCTTTACTTCAGAATATTCCTACTTCTCCATAAATCGACAGAACTTTTTAAGTTAACACTCTTCTGACTGGTTTGATGCGGTACACGACCAGTTCCTCTCTCACACTAACCTCTTACTTGCAACAAACGTGCTTACTTATCTGTTGGATGTATTCAAATCTCTCTTTCCCTACTGTTCCCTCTAGTACTATGGGGGTTATTTGGTATTATACTGTCCCTTATTCTTGTCAGTGTTTCCCGTTCTCTCTTCTTTGGCCGATTTTACGGAGAACCTCCTTATCACTCGCTTTTGAACATTCTTCTTTAGCACTTTACCTCAAACGCATCGATTCTCTTACATTCCGATTTTCCGACTGTCCACGATCCACTAGTATACAATGCTGGTCTATGTTTAATAGCAGTAGTCTTTTCTTGGTCAAGATGCCCTCTTTACAACCACTGGTCTCCTTTCTACGTCCTCCTTGATTCGTCCGTCAGGGGTAATTTTGCTTCCAAGGTAGCAGAACTTCTTAACCTCGTCTACTTTGTCATCCTCAATTTTGATGTTTAGTACCTCGCTACTCTCATTTCTGATAAGTCTAATTACGTTTGTATTTTTCCGGTATACTCTCCTACACACATCAAAAAAAACGTTTTGCATCACATCGGTTCCGAGAGATCCGGAATCTGTACAGAAAATTGGAATAGGGATCAACATAAAAATCAATTACGCCCTTTTTATTGCTAATGAAAACCACACAGTGCATGTAGTACCATCATACAGCGAGACCTTCAGAGGTTGTGGTCCAGAATTCTCTACACGTCGGTACCTCAAATACTTAGTAGAACTGTCTTCTTGCATTGATGCATGACTGTATTCGTCGTGGCATACTATCCACATGTTCATCGAGGCACTGTTGGTCCAGACTGTCTCACTCCTCAACGGCGATTCGGCGTAGATGCCTCAGAGTGGTTGGTGCGTCACGTCGCCTATAAACAGCCCTTTTCAATCTATCCCAGGCATGTTTGATGGGGTTCATCTCTTGGAGAATATGCCGGCCACTCTAGTCGAGCGATGTCGTTGTCTTGAAGGAAGTCAGTCACTATTGGGGGCTCGAAATGTCCTCCATGAAGACGAATGCCTCGCCAGAATGCTGCCGATACGGTTGCACTATCGGTCGGAGGACTGCATTCACGTATCGTACAGCCGTTACGGCGCCTTCCGTGACCACCAGAGTCGTACGCGGGCCCAACATAATGCCACCTCAAAACAGCAGGGAACCTCCACCTTGCCGCACTCGTTGGACAGTGTTTCTAAGGCGTTCAGCCTGACCGGGTAGCCTCCAAACATGTCTCCGACAATTGTCTGGTTCAAGGCATATGCGACACTCATCGGTGAAGAGAACGTGATGCCAATCCTGAGCGGTCCATTCGACATGTTTTTGGGCCCATCTGTACCGCGCTGCATAGTGACGTGGTTGCAAAGATGGACCTCGCCATGGACGTCGGAAATGAAGTTGCGAAACATGCAGCCTATTGCTCTCAGTTTGAGTCGTAACACAACGTCCTGTGGCTGCACGACAAGTATTATTCAACACGGTGGCGTTGCTGTCTGGGTTCCTCCGTGCCATAATACATAGGTAGCGATCATCCACTGCAGTAGTAGCCCTTGGGCGGCCTGAGCGAGGCATGTCACCGACTGTTCCTGTCTCTCTGTACCTCCTCCGTAGCCGAACAACATCGACTTGGTTCACTCGAGGAGACGCCTGGACACTTCCCTTGTTGAGAGCCCTTCCCGGTACAGAGTAACAATGCGGACGCAATCGAACCGCAGTATTGAAAGTCTAGGCATGACAGACAACACGAGCTGTGTACCTCCTTCCTGGTGGAATGACAGGAACTGATCGGCTGTCGCACCCCCAACGTCTAATAGGCGCTGCTCATGCACGCTTGTTTACATCTTTAGGCGGATGTAGTGAGATCTCTGAACAGTCAAAGGGCTATGTATGTGATACAATATCCACAGTCGATGTCTATCTTCAGGAGTTCTGGGAACCGGGGTGATGCAAAACTTTTTTTGATGTGTGTATTATCCACATATCAGCTGCGGCGTTCGAGGAAGGCTTAGACAGTATCACTCACTTCATTTAATCTGTTCGCTGTGCCTAACAGCTCTCAAGTTCTTCACTCGCTTCGGCCGAGGGCAGTAGAGGTAACGGACGGCCGGCATACTTTGTCGCCACGCGGGCCGGCAGTTTTGCCTCGGAGCCATCTGGCGGGGCCGTCGCGCGGAGCCGTATCTCAGCGGGCCCGTAATCCGCTGGCGCCACTAACATATGGGCGGCCGGGACTTAGCGCTCTTCCCTACACACGCGCGAGCGCGTGCTACGCCGTGCTCTCGCCACTGTGTGGAACGCGGGGCACTCACTCGTGTTGCGTGTGTGTGTGCCGTGCGCGAGGCTGCGATCGGCCCGTACATCAAAATTAATGGCCGTGTTTGCCGATGCCGCGACCTGGCGTGGCGCGAGTATTTTTCGAGATAACGCGCTCTCGTCGTATTTGCACAGAGCCGGCGCCGCGCTCCGCACCCCGCAGCGTCCGCAGGGCGCGCCGCGCATGCGTGTGTGTGTGTACGTGCGTGTGCGTGTGTGCTGCTTGCTGTTTGCAGACACCGGCGGCTGCCGCGACTCGTGACAGCGTTCCTGTCCCCTCGGACATCTCTCTCCGTGTCTCTGTATCCATCCATTTTCTCCTCCAACACAGTCGGATGCTGTTCGCACAATTATGGCGATGCTGCAAGAGAACGACCTTTCTATGACAAAAATGACATATCTTATAGGGAACGCCGTTCCTCTCTAAGTTTTACACTCTTTTGTAACATTGTTATGCATATGCGTCGTTCAAAGCAAGAAAAATGCAGTGGCATTTTGGCGCGGAGACAGCTACCCCGAAGCATAGGTTCAGTCGAGTAATCAGAAACGGTTCCTTCCTTTGTTACTTCTCTTATTGTGTGACTTGTTTCATGCAGATCTTCTTGCTAGTGTACCTCGAAGAAACCTTCCCATCTCTGCATTATGCCACGACCTTCGCCCGCTTCAACTTTCGTGCTGTATTCGAGCCTTGCTCACTATCTGCAATTTTTAGTCCCTCTTCATCCCCTAAAAAGACTCCTCCTTCCGTTACCAAAGTGACGATTGATTGACGTCTCAGGATCTGTCCTAACAACAGATCCTCTCTTTGTGCCACACATTTTTATTCTCTACAATTCGATCTAGTACCTCCTCCTTTATTTTCCGATCTACCTATAGAATCTTGAGTATATTTCTGTAGCGCCACATTTCAAAAGCTTCCATTATCTTCTTATGTGAACAGTTTATGGTCAATGTTCCACTTCCGAACAAGGACAAGTTACATATCCCTTCAGAAAAACTTCGTATGTGCTTAAATTTATATTCGGCGCTAAGAAATGTTTCTTTTGCAAGAACACTTCCCTCGTTGTTGCCAGCCTACGTATTATATTCCCTCTAATGCGGCCGTAGTTACTTTGTTACCCACATAACAAAATTCACCTGCTCCTGTTTGTGTCTCATTTCCTGATGTAATACCGCCAGTATCAGCAGAACTGATTTGAGTGCTTGCATTACTGTTTTCATAACTTAGTTTAAGCCTATCTTGTAACCTCTTTTCAATGTACTAGAAATTCCGATCACTTCATCTTCGAAGTCCTTCAACTACTGTTGCCGCGCACCTCGAATTAACAGCAGGTACTGTACAGCAAACAACCGAGATCGCGAGAATGGCTACTGGTCACGTGAGACGAGCGTCGAGTGCGTGTTTTCGTAACTCAGACATGCGTTTCGGCAACTTGAAACATCGGCTGAAGGTGGCTTTGTCCGCAAGCAGTACAAACTGTTGGAAGTGTGGCGCTCCTGCAGATCTGAAGCATGGATTCGAAGTCGTTTGGTCCCAGTGCTCGCAGACGTTGGTCCGTTGGTTGGTTGGTTGGTTGTGAGTAGGTTTTGCACTACCAGTATACTACCACTGTCTGCCGCTATGTTGTAGAGTATACTTTGGCTACGAGGTTTGCTAAGCCCCAGTGTACTGCAACACTCAACACGAGAAAACGTTCTACAAGTGTTGCATCGATTGACACAGTTACAGAGTGACGGTGGAGAGTTAATGTTCAGACTATTTATTACGGAATCAATGACATACAATACCTATGTGTCGTTTGGAAGAGAGCATACGTCAACTAGAATATCTGACGAGTGTCAATGTGAATTCGATAGAAATTTCAAAGAAATTATCCAAAGTCCAATCACGAAGCGATGAACAGATGGACTAGCTGCGGCCGTCGAAAACTGGTGGTAGTGTGCCGTTTGCTGGCGCTCGGCTCCAGAAGTAGACGTGCCGATTACCTCGGTAGTCGATGCTGCTTGTCGGGGCGTGTAGTGCTCATAAGCACCCGGCAGGTGGAATCGTATCGAGCAATGGTGTATTTCCGCTGGCGTGACAGGCGATGCAAAGCAGGGCGGCAAAGGGGTCTCCCTCTGTAGGAAACTGCAGCGACAGCTCCGGCCGTGTGTCATCTGGCTGCTTAGCGCCTGAGGAGCAGGCAACCCAAATGACATGAGTGGGCCGCGTGGAGCCTCTGTGCCCGGTACGGTACGGCAATGCTCCACACTGTATTCTCCGAAACGCAAATTTCGTGAGGCAGCTGATGTGTGGTTGTAGACAGATCTCCTACTGCACTTTTCCAGCGTGGAAAGAAGACCAGTATTTCTGTGCTGATGACCTTCAGCTTTATTTAAATGCAAACGGCGCCTCCGTTGCAAACGACAGCCTCTGCTACAGGCGACCCTTCACTGAAAGCACTGGCCAGTGTCCTGTCGTATTATAAGAACTATTATACTACTAACTTGACTCATAACACTTCCCTAAAAATTAAGATACATGAGCATCTCGTTCTGTAGAGTTGGATGTGTTGGGGGAGGAGACCAAACTGCGAGGTCATCAGTGTCATCGGATTAGGGAAGGAAGTCGCCCGTGCCCTTTTCAAAGGAACCGTCCCGGCATTTGCCTGAAGAGATTTAGGGAAATCAGGGAAAACCTAAATCAGGACGGCCGGACGCGGGATTGAACCGTCGTCCTTCCGTTCTGTAGAAGACTAAATCAAAAACTAGCATTATCTCCCAGTTATGGTTCTCTCTCTGCTGTCGTTTCTGAATCAGTTATGACAGTTGAATTATGTCATGTTCTTCTTCCTGTAAGTACCCAACCCCCTCCCTTTTTTTTCTCTCTCACAGTCATTGCTGCCAGGGCCTCCAGTTTAAAACTATTTGCTCGTAATTTCTCATCGTTGTTTTACTTTTCGCGGTCGAATGAATACTATGTTGTTTTCCTGCTCTAGTTCTTACTGCTTGCACTATTAGTGTGCCAGTTATTTAGATTCTATATTAGATGCTATGCTTCTTATAAAATGTGTGTCCTAGTCAATGTAATAGAAAATATGAAGACTGGCGGGTGTGATCTTGCCAGGATAAGTCAGACGGCGTGCAGCGACAGTCGCTGGCGCACGCCCTGTGGGCCCGCGGGTGTCTGCGGAGTCTGCGAGCGCGCTCTGCCTGTCTGCCTGCTGCTCTGTCGGTGAGCCCGAGTGGCGGACGCTCCTGCCGCCGTAGCAGGCCGGGGGAGCGTGGCGGCGCGGCGCGGCGCGAGTGCGGGTCGGGGATCGCGGCAGCTGACTGCGGGCCACGAATCTGCACCTCAAACGCCGGCAATGAGGCCTGGACGGTGCGCCGCGGGGCCCCACCTGTTCCCTAGCACCCCCACCTACACCACGCCCCCTGTACGCCTCACCCTAGATTATGTCCACTGCCAGTCTCAACTTTATGGGAACTTGCGTGTTTCCCCTCTCCAACGGAAATAAAACAGTTATTAACAAAAGGTCGATTGAAACTTCCTGGCAGATTAAAACTGTGTGCCGGACCGCAGGAGAGCTTCTGTAAAGTTTGGAAGGTAGGAGATGAGGTACTGGCAGAAGTAAATCTGTGAGGACGGGGCGTGAGTCGTGCTTGGGTAGTTCAGTTGGTAGAGCACTTGCCCGCGAAAGGCAAAGGTCCCGAGTTCGAGTCTCGGTCCGGCACACAGTTTTAATCTGCCAGGAATTTTCATATCAGCGCACACTCCGGTGCAGAGTGAAAATCTCATTCTGAAAAGGTCGATTGTTTAGAGTATCAAACGGAATTTGTGGCGGGAGTCAGGATTTACTGGTAGGGAGGGCACTGTGTGTTATCTTGGATGGGAAGTCTGTTGTGACCACTGTTATTCATGATGTACATACGGAAATGTAAAATTATGCATAGCACAAAATGAAAGAGAAGGGTAGTATCGTATGACTACAACATAAATGATTCACAGTCAGAATCAGTCAGCTCATATAAATACCGGTGTATACCAATTTTCAGGCATATGAAATGAACTGATCACATGCAGTCAGGTATAGGAAAGCCACGTCGTAGTCTTCGCTTCACTGGCAGGACATGCGAAAACAGAGTCAGTCCACAGAGGGAAGCGCTTTTTTGTGCGCTGTTTTGTGCGTACCATCTGAGAATACTGGTCATGTGTGTGTCGGACATATACCAAATAGGAGTAACAGGGGGCATTCAAAGTGTGCACGAGAGGTCGGTCACCGGTTATTTTGACTCACTGTATGGCGTCTTGGAAACTTTGGATTTCCTGAATCGGCAGACTTTTGCACATAGACGCCAAGCAGCAGGGAGTACATATTCTTTTGCGACCCTCCTGTTTGCCATCCTCCCGTGGCGCGGTCACGTGGGAGCGCCACATTAACACGTGAGGCGACGTGACGATGAGAAAAAGATTGAATAATCAACGAAAGGATAACTTTCTACGAGTCGGGGCGTAAAATGTCAGAAGTTTGAATGTCGTAAGGAAGCTAGAAAATCTGAAAAGGAAAAAGCTAATGCTCACTCTATATATAGAGGAGGTTAGTGAAATGAAATGGAAGGAAGGCAAGGGTTTCTGGTCATATGAGCACAGGGTAATATCAAGAGCAGCCGAAAATAGTGTTATGAGTAGGAATGGAGAGCTGATAGTGAGTTGCTCTGAACAGTTCAGTGATGGGGTCGTCCTCATCAGAAGAAAGGATTACGGGAGAGTATGGGCTTGGTAATTCGAAAGAGGGATGGTTCAAATGGCTCTGAGCACTATGGAACTTAACATCTGAGGTCATCAGTCCCCTGCAACTTAGAACTACTTAAACCTAACTAACCTAAGGACATCACACACATCCATGCCCGAGGCAGGATTCGAACCTGCAACCTAGCGGTCGCGCGGTTCCAGACTGTAGCGCCTAGAACCGCTCGGCCACACATGCTGGCTATGAATGAGGGAGGAGAAAGGCTAACCGAGCTATGCAGTAAATTTCAGCTAATAACAGCAAATACTCTGCTCACGAATCACAAGACGGGGAGCTATACTATAGCTATGAGCCTACAAAGGCCATGAGATAGGGCAAGATTTCAGTTACATTACATCATGCTCAGGCAGAGATTACGGAAACCAGGGACTGGATTGCAAGGCGTGCCAAGGAGCAGACGTAGACTCAGTCCAGTAGTGATGAAAGCACGCTGAAGCTTAAGAGACTACTCAGGAAGAATCAGTGCGCGAAGAAGTGAGATGCGAAGCTACGTTCTAACATCTCTGAGGCTATAGATACTGTGATAAGGAACAGATCAGTTGGCAGTTGAATTGACAGCGATTGGACGTCTCTAAAAAGCACAATCAGAGAAGACCGAAACAAAAACATAAGGACGCAGAGCGTAACAGCGAAAAAACCCTGGATAACAGAAGAAACACTTCAATTGATCGATGAAAGAAGGAAGTACAAAAATGCTTAGAGAAATTCAGCAATACAGAAATAAGTCACTTACAAATGAAATCAATAGGAAGTGCGGGTAAGCTAAGGCAAAATGGCTGCATAAAAAAACGTGAAAAAATTGAAAAAGAAATGACTGTGGGATGGACTGACTCAGCATATAGAAAGGTCAAGACAACCTTCGTTGAAATTAAAAACGAGGGTGGAAACATTAAAAACGCAATGGGAATTCTACTGTTAAGTGCAGAGAAGAGAACAGATATTTGGAAATAGTGGACTGAAGGCGTCTATGAGGGGAAGATTATCTGATGACGTGACAGAAGACGAAACTCGATGTAGATAGAGGATCCAGTATTAGAATCAGAATTTAAAAGAGCTTTGAAAGACTCAAAATCGAGTAAGGCAGTAGGGATGTATAAAATTCCATCAGAATTTCTAACAACATTGGGGGAAGTGACAACAAAACGCTTATTCATGAATAGAATGTAGGAGTCGGGCGGTATACCATCTGACTTCCGGATAAACATCATCTAAACAATTCCGAAGACTGCAAGAGCTGACAAGTGCGAGAATTATCCCTCAGTCAGCTTAACGGCTCATACCTCTAATTTGCTGACAAGAACAGTATACAGAAGAACGGAAAAGAAAACTGAGGACGTGTTAGATGACGATCAAAAATGGCTCTGAGCACTATGCGACTCAACTTCTGAGGTCATCAGTCGCCTAGAACTTAGAACTAATTAAACCTAACTAACCTAAGGACATCACACACATCCATGCCCGAGGCAGGATTCGAACCTGCGACCGTAGCGGTCACGCGGTTCCAGACTGAAGCGCCTTTAACCGCACGGCCACACCGGCCGGCTCAAGATGACGATCAGTTAGGCTATACGAAAGGTGAAGGCACCAGAGTGGCAATTCTGACGTTGCAGTTGGTAATGCAAGCAAGACTGAAGAAAAATCGAGACACGTTTACTGGATCTGTCGACCTGGAGAAAGCGTCTGACAATGTCAAATAGTGTAAGACGTTCGAAATTCTGAGAAAGACACGTATAAGTTATAGAGAAAAACAGGTAATATACAATATATACCGAAACCAAGAGGCAACAATAAGAGTGGAAGACCAAGAAAGAAGTTCACGGATTAAAAACGATGTAAGATAGCGATGTACCCTATTCCCTTACTATTCAATCGATACATAGACGAAGCAATGACGGAAATAAAATAAAAGTTCAAGACTGGAATTAAAATTCGAGGTGAACGGATATCAATGATAAGATTTGCTGATGACATTGCTATCTTCATCGAAAGTGAAGAAGAATTACAGGCTCTGCTGAATAGAATGAACAGTCTAGTGAGTACAGAATAGGAAAATCAAAGGAAGACGAAGGTAACGACGAGTAGAAGAAATGAGACAGCGAGAAATTTAAAATCAGGGATAGGGATCACAAAATAGAGGATGTTAAGGATAGCAAAATAGTCCATGACGGACAGTGTAAGGAGTACATAAAAAGCAGGCTAGCACTGAAAAAGGGCAGTCCTGGCCAAGAGAAATTTACTAGTATCAAACATAGGCCTTAATTTGCGTACGAATTTTCTGAGAGTTTACTTTTGGAGCACGGCATTGTATGACAGTGAAACATGGACTGTGGGAAAACCGGAAAAGAGGATAATCTAAGCATTTAATATGTGGTGCTACAGAAGAATGTTGAAAATTGGGTGGAATGATAAGGCAATAAATGAGGAGGTTCTCCGTAGCATCGGCGAAGAGAGGAATATATGGAAAGCACTGACAAGAAGAAGCGACAGGATTGTTGGACATCTGTTGAGACATCACATAATAACTTTCATAGTACTAGAGGGAACTGTAGAGGCTAAAAACTGTAGAGGAAGACAGAGGTTGGGGTACATCCAGTCAGGATGTTGGTTGCAAGTGCTACTCTGAGATGAAGAGCTTGGCGCTGGGGACGAATTCGTGGCGGCTGTCATTAACCAGTCTGATGGAGAAAAAAAAGAGAAAAAGTTCAGCAAGACCCTTGGTGCCACACCCACGCAACTTTGTTGAGCATGTCACAAATGTACCTGCCGAAACTTAGGCACCAGTCTGGCGGCTGCTCTAGCGCCTGAAGGTAGGCAAATCCCACCCAAAGGGGTATGTAAGTGTTTGCCTAACCCTAAGGCGCTGGAGTCTCCACCAGGCAGATTCGGCACGTTTCTAACGTCGTCAGCAAGGCACCGAGGGTGTTGCCCAACTGGGGGGACTTAGAGGGACCCTCTGTGTCTTATACAGGGACAGTACAAGCGGGGGAAAACGTGAGACTTGAAGAAACAGAAATAACCTTTGCTGTTACGGATCACGATCAACTTTCGTCGAATAGTTTTGAACGTTCCGTAGTGGTTGCAACCTGCACACAAGAACAAAAACTGCAGTCGCGCAGCATTCCAAAGAGGTGCGATTACGTTCAGTGGCGATGCAGCCCCACAATTTCCTCAGCCAAGGGATGAAACGTCCGAGGATCTCAAAAGTTGTCAGGAACATCTTCCCGTTGCGCATCACACTGCGAACTGTCGTTTTCCACCGCGAAATGAGTGGGAATCAGAGCCCAAAGGAAGGAGTGGTTTCATTGACACCCTTTATGCAATCCGCTAAGGCCTTGTCGTGTCGATTCTGAGCGGCAGTTTCTCTCAGACGTTTTTGTCGGTAACGCTTAAGAAAACTGCGTGACTTCATTCATAGAGCTGCGGTTCTGACCTACATGGCAAAGGCGTCAAAAGAAGGGTTTAAATGTGCATAAGAGGGGCTGTGACGACTTTATCATGGTCTGACACATCCAGGTTGCGTTAGACAGAATTTGTGGTGAAATTTGGAGCGAATGTGACACAGTGAATCCACGTTACAGCTCGCACGAATGTATGAGCTGTTTCCTTTTTTTCGCAGAGTCGATACCTAGCTGTTTGAGGCGACACCGAGCCCGAGTGTGACGTTGCAGGAGGCGCGCTCTTGCACCATTACAGAGGATGGTGGTAGACACCTTTGAGGCATATTTCAAACGTATGGATCACAATGGGAGACAACTACGGTTTTTAGAAAGTGTGATCCTTTAATTCCTTTGAGCAGCGTATCTACCGGCGTCTAAATTAGCATATGATCACGTTATTTGGTGAAAGTTCGTTGGCACACATGACAAAACGTAAGCGTTTTTGATTGTGTTGTTCCCGGAGGGAGTCTGAGGGATGTTTTACGGAAATGGTGTCTTCCCGTTTTCAGCGGTACCGTCTTGCGCGAGGGAACACCAGTCCTGACAATCTGTCCTTGTACTTGTTCGAGAGCCAGTTGTTACGGCGCTGAGTGTAGAACGCGTGAATTGTTGGAAGTATAGGCGCCGACAGAACGTGGCGGACCCTGGTTGACGGACAAAGAACTACGTAAAACGGTCGCGCAGCCGGGCGGATGCTGAGGGCCTCGCAAGCGGGCAGGGCAGGTTCTGAATAGACTTCAGTCCGGAACCGCGCGACTGCTACGTTCGCAGGTTCGAATACTACCTCGGGCATGGATGTGTGTGAGGTCCTTGGGTTAGTTAGGTTTAAGTAGTTCTAAGTTCTAGGGGACTGATGACCTCAGCAGTTAAGTCACATAGTGCTCAGAGCCATTTGAACCAATCGAGTACCAACTCCGATGATAAGAAATAAAGATGTGGAAGCTTTGCGAAAGGATTTTACGTGAAAAACGAGATGGTTTGTCTCTGGAGAAAGTAACTAATAGTTTAAATCTAGGTACTAGGAGATGAATACAGGGTTGGGTTGTTTTTGGGGGAGGAGACCAGACAGCAAAGTCATCGGTCTCATCGGATTAGGGAAGGAAGAGGAAGGAAGTCGGCCGTGCCCTTTCAAAGGAACCATCCCGGAATTTGCCTGGAGCGATTTAGGGAAATCACGGAAAACCTAAATCAGGATGGCCGGACGGGGGATTGAACCGTCGTCCTCCCGAGATGAATACAGATTCAGTAGGCAGGAGGGGGCGGGGTAGAAGCATTCGTTTGGTGTGTGACACACTGGATGTGTTGCAGTACGGATGGACCTCACACATTATATCGAGATCTCGGAGAATGAGGTTTTAACCCCCCGCCCCAAATTGTCGTGGCGAGTTATGTCGAGTTTTTGGTGTTGAAAGGAAGAGTGCCGGCCTGAGTGGCCGAGCGGTTCTAGGCGCTTCAGTCTGGAACCGTGGGACCACTACGGTCGCAGGCTCGAATCCTGCCTCGGACATGGATGTGTGTGATGTCCTTAGGTTCGTTAGGTTTAAGTAGTTCCAAGTTCTAGGGGACTGATGACCTCAGAATTTAAGTCCCATAGTGCTCAGAGCCATTTTGAAAAGAAGAGTGTATATCCTGTTATGAATGCGTCAGACGGTCTGTGTCATAAATTAGCGAATACACTGATGATGAGTTTGTGAAACGTAAATTTTAATAACTACTTGTGACGATTTATTGATTTCAGTTATGGAAACAAACTTGTCATTGTGCACGTTATTGCAATATTGTCACATACGCCATGCTACAAAACCTCTCACTCATTCTAGTGGGCTTTGCTACAAATTTGCCGCAATTCCTTCGTTTGTAGTTTTCAGGACTGCAATCGATCACCGTTGTCTGAGACAAGCGCCTTGTCAGATATGCGATAGGAAACACACCCAGTGAAAATCCATGTATGTAATTGGCACTGACAAGGAGACGGCACGACGGTGGGGTCGGGGATTTGTCCGTAATTTTGTGTGGTGAAAGAGGAGGTTAAAATATTAGGACGCACTACTCGGAAAATCCCGAGAAAAATCGATCCAAAGTTTCTTAGGTGCAGTATGAGAATAAAATGTTAGTCCATTGCCAAGCCGCCGTTTGGTCTACATGGTTAGCGTTCGGACCTTTATGCCAGAGGTCTCGGGTTCGATTCCTCCAGCCACACATTTTTTTTCTTCTGTTGCTTGCCAAATTGCAGCGCATCTTTACAGAAGAATCGTGAAATTAATTGCCGGGAAGATTGTATAAAAATTCATTCGATAATTCACCATCAATTATCGTCTCCAATATTCCGAGACATGATTCAGTATTCTTGGTTTGCCTCAAAATTATCAGAAACTCAAAACATTTCCGTAAATTTTAATGGGGCATGTTTTTGTACAGGTTTATTGCAAACGCCCTGCGATTGTAAAAAATCCGCTTTCATATGTTGCGCAAGATATCGCAAAAACTATTGCTTTGTTTGTTTACCACGGTAATTACCACTGAGGCTCTTGTTTATAATTATTATATGTATAAAAATTGAATGTATCCCAAGCGACTTTGCTATTCTGATTAAAAAGCCAATGTTCCTCCTCATATACTTTACAATTAAAAGTGGAAAACCCACCGCCATGCATATAAGTCGTTGAATTTGTTCGTGGCGGACGTGGGAAGACACTCGTTCAGGTTGTTCGTTGACTCGTTTACTCAGTTTTTTTATTACAGAGGGTGGCTAAACCCTCTGACCGAACACGCTGAGCTACCGTGCCGGCTAACATCTAGGCCAGACGGCGCCTCGGCAATGCACTAACATTTTATACTCATACGGCACTTAAGAAACTTTGGATCGATTTTTCCCGGGATTTTCCGGGTAGTGCGTCCTAATATTTTAACCACGTGAGGTTTTAGGGGTCCTCCTTCACCACACAAAATTACGGACAAATCCCCGACCCCACCGTCGTGCCGTCTCCTTGTGAGTGCATTAATATCACTTGTACTGAGGAGTAGCTTCGGTGAGAAAACAGGTGCAAAGCAGCAGCAGTTGCATAGTTCTCGAGAGTACTCGACCCCCACCCCCCACCCCCCCGACAGCGCACGTGCTAGTGAGACTGTCGCGGGTCCCCAGCCAGTGGGGTGTGTGTGTATGTATGTATGTATGTATGTGTGTGTGTGTGTGTGTGTGTGTGTACTTTGTTGCGCTGAGGCCTTCCGCTCCGGACAGAGTGAGCTGTTGTCCCGGCATCAGACACAGAGAGCAGAGGAGAGAGACATTTCCAATTACGAGCCGTGATTAAAGCGCCAGCCTTACTGGCGTTTCTGGGGCGGCGCCTTCCGGACTGAGTCTCGGCTCTGCGCAGGCGCCACTATTCTGGCGCCACTGCCCCGTCTGCTCCAGTGGCGGATGGCGGGGCAGCGTTCGTCCGCCCAGTCCTCTGTCGTAGCGCGGAAGCCTTATTTCCACCCCGTTTAATGTATGTGGCAGTGGCTGTCGCAGCAGTACCTAATCGCACACTTCACATTTCAGATGGATTTGTACAGAATAGGACAATACCCCACACGGTAGTCAGTGGCGACACGTAACAACATATTCTCAGTTGCCTCAGAAGCGGTACATTTGCGGACAATCGTTTGCGGGACTTTTTTTTTTTTTTTTTTTGCTTCTATTATGTCGTATTTTCATACTTTCACCCATGTCAGTTTTAGCTGATGAGCGGGAGAATAGAAAGGAAAGGGTGAAGGAGAAGAGGAAAGCCCAAACCGTATTAGCGCCGACAGTGGTCCTGCAAATTTCGTAATCAAACATACAAGGTATGACGGCTTAAGTGCAGATATTTCCACTTATATTTGGTACCTTAATATGTACCCAGATAAGTGTGTTTTTGTTTTTGTTCTGCATCGAACAGCGTTCCCACAAACACATAACGAACTTTACGACCTGACGTTTTCTGCACGGACATGCTGCGCCACTAAGGAGACTACACCTGTGAGTGTAGACTGACCGTTTTGTGTCCACATTTCAAAACCTGATTTGCTGCTCTGGGGAAAATAAGTATTAACAGCTTTCTCTTACCACGTGTACCTAACCAGCCTAAAAACGTACTATTAATAATAACTGTAACCAAACTGCAAATGCTGTAAATAGTGATGTAATGTTTTTCAGTACACCGTCCTCAGTCAGCAATATAAATTCCTGCAGTTATAGCCGTTAAGCCCTGTACATGCATGGGATATTCATAAGCAACCCCACTGTTCTCACAAGACTATTATGCCAAAACTGCAAGACGTAAAGAAAACTGACACACATCGCTGGATAGTCCATCGATATGCAATGCACTAGGAGGCAGACATGTCAGAACATGAGACAAATAAGACTCGCCATCTGGAAATAGAAGCTGGGTGGGTGGAGTGGAAATTCCCGTATTGCTGGGAAGCAGCTCCGAAACGAGCAGAGCCAATTCAGGAAGTCATGGTTCACATTTGACTTACTCGCTGGGAAGTCAATCCTAGCGCCGCCAAAGGCAGATGTGAGGGTGCAGGAATGTCGATATCCGAAAAGATACTGAACTCCACAACTCCTGTTGTAATTACAACCAAACCTAGTACATAAATGACTTCTGCATGGGGAAAAAAATGTGGATATGACATACCTCCAGCACCCCTAAAACAAGGGATACCTAAAGATGAGGGTTACTATGGATCGTCTCGAGCGGTCTGAACCAAACCTGTTACACATTTCACTTCCTCGCGGCAAAAAAAAAAAAAAAAGCAAACAAAAAAAAAAAACAATACAAAAGTACGTGCGTGGGTTAAATTTTCAACCTACATCCAGTAATTCGATACCACTTGCTGACAACATAGAACTCACCTTTGTTGACTTTAAAAATTCATACGAGTGTGACCTGTGGTCTAAGGATGGCGCCGCTAGGATTGACTTCCGGCACAGTAGCTCAGCGTCATCGGTCAGAGGGTTCGCTGCCCTCTGTAATAATAATAATAAAAAAACCGAAGTGAATGTGATCCATGTGTGAACTTGGACAGGTGTCACGGGACCTCCGCCACGAACAAATGCAACGTAAAATAACGAACAAAATGAGATCAACAAAAGAAAAGAACATTTAAATTTATGGTAAGGACTATGGGACCAAACCGCTGAGGATATCTCGGTCCCTAGGCTTACGCACTACTTAACTTACGCTAAGGACAACATGCCCGAGGGAGGACTCGAACCTCCGACGGGGGTGAGCGGCGCGAACCGTGACAAGACGTCCCAGGCCGCACGGCTACCCCGCACGGCAACAAAAGAAAGGCAGCGTTTTTGATTAGTAAACTAAACGTCCTCGGTGCCGGGTTTGAAACCTGCCATAGCTTAAATTTTGATTTATAATCGACATTGGCGGCCGAAGACTTCCGGAATAAGAAGCCACCTTCATTCCGCCAACGGCATTGTCAGAGATGGTGGATTAGTGAACAGAGGTTCAGGGCACTCTCTTGTCATTGGGGTGGGAAACTGCCCCTAAAGGCGAAAGAATCAGCAATGATCAATGGCGCGAGAATGCAAAAAGCAATGGACACCACTGCATTAAAGACAAATAAAAGATATCCACAAAACATGTCGCCTGTAACTGAAAAAGTGTTGATCTCTCCATTGGCAAAAGATTCCGGAACCGAGAAAGGCTAGTTGAGGTCTGTAATAAATTTCAGCTAGTCATAGCGAGTACTTTGTTGACGAATCACCAGAGGAGGAGGTATGCTTGAAAAAGGGCGCGTGATAAGGGAAGATTCCAGTTAGATTTCACCATGGTCTGACAGAGATTCCGACAACAGATACTGGATTGTCAGGTACACCCAGGAGCAGATATAGACTCAGATCACAATGTAGTAGTGATGAAGAGCAGGCTGATTCAGTCCGAAAGAAACAGTGCGCAAAGCAGTGGGATACGGAAGTACTAAGGGGTGATAAGATACACTTGAAGTTCTGAAAGGCTATAGATACAGCAATAAGGCAGTACAGTTAAAGAGGAATGATCTCTAGGAAGACAATCACAAATGTTGGAAAGAGAAACATAGGTACAAAGAAAGTAACTGCAAAGAAACCATGGGAAACGGAAAAAATACTTCAGTTGATCGATGAAAGGAGCAAGTCCGAAAAAAATGTTCACGGAAATTCAGGAATACAGAAATACAAGTCGATGAAGAATGAAATAAACCGCATGTGGATGGAATCTAAGACGAAATGGCTACATGAAAAATGTGACGAAATCGAAAAAGACACGATTGTCGGAGGGACTGCTCAGCATGCAGGAAAGTCAAAACAACCTTCTGTGATATTAAAACCAAGGGTGGTAACATTAAGAGTGCAATGGGAATTCAATTAATAATTGCAGAGGGGAGAGCGGATAGGTCGAAAGAATACATTGAAGGCCTCTATGAGGGAGAGGATTTGTCTGATGTGATAGAAGAAGGGACAGGAGTCGATTTAGAAGAGATACGGGATCCAGTAATAGAATCAGAATTTAAGAGACCTTTGGAAGATTTAAGATCAAATAAGGCAGAAGGGATAGAGAACATTCCATCAGAATTTCTAAAATCATCGGTGTAAGTGGCAACAAAACCACTATTAACGGTGGCATGTAGAATGTACAAGTCTGGCGACATACCATCTCACATTCGCTAAAATATCATCCACGCAATTCCGAAGACTGCAAGAGCTGAGAATTATCGCAGAATCAGCTTAACAGCTCACATGCATCCAAGGTGCTGACAGGAATAATACAAGGAAGAACGGAAAAGAAAATTGAAGATGTACTAGATGGCGAGCAGTTTGGCTTCAGGAAAGGTAGAAGCACAAGAGAGACAATTAATTCTGACGTTGCTGTTGATAATGGAAGAAAGACTAAAGAAAAATCAAGACACGTTCATAGGATTTATGGACCTGTAATAAGCGTTACACAATGTAAAATGGTGCAAGAAGTGCGAAATTCTGAGAAAAATAGGAGTAAGCTATAGGGAGAGACGGGTAATATACACTACGTACAAAAGCCAACAGAGAATAATTAGAGTGAACGACTAAGAACGAAGCACTCGGATTAAAAAGGGTGTAAGACAGGGATGTAATCTTTCCCCACTATTGTTCAATCTGTACTTCGAAGAAGCAATGATGGAAATAAAAGAAAACTGCAGGAGTGGAATTAAAATTCAAGGTAAAAGGATATCCGCGATGCGCTTCGCTGATGACATTGCTATCCTCAGTGAAAGTGAAGAAGAATTAAATGATCTGCTGAACGGAATGAACAGTCTAATGAGTACAGAATATGGACTGAGAGTAAACCGAAGAAAGACGAAAGTAATGAGAAGTATAAGAAATGAGAACAGCGAGAAACTTAACATCGGGATTGATGGTCTCGAAGTAGACGAAGTTAAGGAATTCGACTACGTAGGCAGCAAAATAACCAAGGACGGGCGGAGCAAGGATGATATCAACAGCTGACTATCACTGGAAACAGATGATTCCTGGCCAGGACAAGTCTACTAGTATCAAACTAGGTCTTGATTTGAGGAAGAATAAGTCTGGAGCCCAGCATTATATGGTAGTGAAACATGGACTGTGGGAAAAGCATTTGAGATGGGTGCTAGAGACGAATGTTGAAAATTAGGTGGACTGATAAGGGAAGAAACGAGGACGTACTGCGCAGAAGCGGAGAGGAAAGGAATATATAGAATAAGGTACAGGATAACAGGACATCTGTTAAGACATCAGGGAGTGACTTTCACGGTACTAGAGGGAACTGTAGAGGGCAAAAACTGTAGAGGAAGACAGAGATTGTAACACATCCAGTAAATAACTGAGGACATAGGTCCGTAGTGCTACTCTGAGATGAAGAAGTTGGCGCA
Source organism: Schistocerca americana (assembly GCF_021461395.2). Lineage (NCBI taxonomy): Eukaryota > Metazoa > Arthropoda > Insecta > Orthoptera > Acrididae > Schistocerca > Schistocerca americana. The sequence continues at coordinate 42,203,275 of NC_060121.1, forward strand.
GGTGAGAAATTTGTGGCGGGTCGCATCAAAACATTCAGAAGACTGATCACCCACACAAAAAAGAGTGAGATAGATTATCCCTGCTCTGCACAGGCTGTAAATTCAATGATAAATTGTCAAATCTAGTTACATACACCCAAATAAATACCAGGCACTCACATCGCAAGTGATGTATCTCGGTGAAATTTCACTACCATTCGAAATAAGAACAGGAGTCACGTAGGGGGACTGACAATCAGCTGAGTGCTTTAATTGCATCTTGGAAAAATCTACATGGGATGGGGAGAGTTATTACAACAATAAGTTACTGTGAGAAACTACGAGTATAAAGGAATGAAAATGAACTATCGTGCTTCTGTAGGAGACAAATATTCCAATAATTGAACGACAAAAAGGAAAAAAAAACTCGATCAATGAAAGTCGAAAAGACCTAAAGGAAATGACTGTTTTGTAACAAATATCGAAAACACAGAAACCTTTACTATCAGATATAAGAATTCAGGCAAAAAAATGCACAAATATCTTCAACGGTGAACGAACGAAAGAACAGAGCGTATAATATAAATATACTGGGAGGAAAGAGAAAGAAATGCCACCGGAAGTAAGAACCACGTACTGTAGGGTACTTACCTATTTCCGATGGAGATTCTTTTCTTCTTTCCTCCAGTCCTTTTTTTTCACTCTACTGCTTTCTCTGCTCCCCATTGGAGATTCTTACCCCTTTTACTTTTCTCTTTCTCTCGCTTTTAATTTCTCGAATCCATATTTTTCGTGGTCACTTGGCTCAATTCCGATCCACGGACACCACGGAGCAGAGTATTAAGTACTGCAGAGTGGCTTTGAAGTCGGCACGTTTCTGCCGAAGACAGTTTGATACTGATTGCTCAAGGATGGATTCATACAAGAAGTTAATACTATAAAGCGTTTGTTACAGATTTCACTATGCTTTTAAAGAAAACATGTAAATAACATTACTTTGATTATACGCTACACATTTGGTCCCTTCTCCAGTTTCGTAGAATACTGAGGTGGCTAGATAGGCAAGCCTAGTAATAAGCTAGCTGACTGTGAGGTTGAATGAGGCCACCTCTCTACGAACCGGCCCGGATGAGATGGCCTTGTCAGTTGTCGGTCTGAGACAGCGGACGCGCGTGCAGGACAGTGTATTGGTTCTTTATTTACGTGACCATACCAGTAATATCGTACTACTTTTCTGCGAAGTAACAGACATATTTTTGTGACAATATTCACATTACATAGGTACTCCGATGTATCGATATGTTACAGTGATATGGTTCTTGTGTGTATTCATTTCTGTGAGACTGTCATAATCTTTTACTTACTTGTAACCGTTATGGCGCGAATTCGCACAGAGTAGTCTTTGTTTCACTTTGCAGAAGTTAAGTTGTTATTTCGCTTTGTAAAAGAACAGTCAAGTCTTGTGTTTGGTTAAAGTGGAAATTAAATATACGAAGATTGATAAGAAACTGTTTTCTTGATGATGTGACAATTAAGACGAAGTATATGTGAATTTACAAGAAGTTTAATAAAAATGTGGATCGTGAACACCGAGTCAAAAATTATTTCTACCATACCATTGTTCTGATCTGGGATTGTTTGATCATTAAGAATTTCCTGAAAAACGCATTTGTTAGGTCTTCAAATATTGCTAAGATACAGATCTGGACCTTCTAGCAGTCAAAGTGGAATCACCCTAGAATCAACAAGATGAGCCATAACAACTTCGACGAAATCTACGTGGGAATCCATTCAAGATAAGTGCCCAAATTAATGACTTTTTTACAGTGACTTCATTATTTCCATTCTGACGATACCATCCACAATCAATAACTTTGTTGTTGCCCGATAAAGAGAACATATGCTGCGTGAGCAACATTATTACTCTGATTTCTAACCTACTCCGCAAGTGGTGGTATTGGTAGAACAGCGAATGAAATTTTCGTCCGGAATACAGGTTCAGGTCTTCCACGATCTTCCTACATCACTTATGGTAAATGCCAGGATCCGTTTTTTTCAAAAGTACACTACCGGTTTCCTTCCCGTATTCGATGGATTTCGTCGTTGATGTGGCGAACTGCCAAGGGCGTGTTTCGGAGACACGGGGGAGAACTTCCCTGCCATCGGCCGGCCAGCGTACGGCAGGCAGGCGCAGTTGTGCTCCGGCTGTCGGCTGCCGCTCTTCCAGAGCGCTGGTCTTGCACTGTCGCCGAAGACAGAGGTGGCGAGGACGGTGGGTTGAGCAGCGTGATGGATACATGCCTACACCCGATTATTCAGAAATCGAGCAATAAATCACAGGGACATCCTATCAGAAACCCAAATACACCCGGGCGGTCGACAGTGGTGCGCATGCAATGATAATTGTACTAGAGAAATTAGTGAAGCTGCGCCACCACAGTTACAAGGACGTTGTTAAGTAACACTTTCAAAGACTCGCAAAGACATCGAGCATAGCTGCAGTCTAGGGGTCACATGATATCTCAGCCAGCTGTACCGCATAACTAACATACAAACACAACCTAAATTACAGCAAATTATGCGAATGTGTCAGAATGGCGATTCCTGCAGCCATACGCTCGTTGTGAGTGCAGTACGCTGTAGGCCTGTCTGCCTCTGTAGCCAGTGCTGAGTTCGGCTGACTGTTGTGCGGGGGATCCGGATCGATTCCCGGTTTTCCTTTCTGAGAGGACTGCAACAGGTTGGCAGTTGAGGTGCTGCTTGACCAGGTAACAAAGGCACCAGGTCTGCTAGCCCGATAACGGCGGGGAGACCGGGATAGCCCTTCTATCCCGTATGTCAACGGCGCTATTGGCTTAGGGTGATGAGGCGGTCGGTATGGCCCGGTCTGCCCGTCTATGGCCAAAACGGCGGTTATGTCAAAAACGTGTCCTGTTTTCCAGTATGTCATGTGTTACTCTCTAGCTTGATTAGTTAGTTAAATATCCGTTTCATCATTAACAAACGTTACATTGCATTTTGTGAAACCACCACTAAAAAGAACACCAAAAGAGGTTTCTTACGAATATCCCTGTAGTTAAATACGTTGTACGCAGTATGCACTTCCATTGTTTCTGAACCAACCAACTGGCTTTGGTCATCCTCTGAGGTAGGAAAGAGACGCTCCTCTCAACAGTTTATTCTACATACATACGACTGCCCTGCAATTCACAATTACGTGCCTGTCAGATGGTTCATCAAATCATCTTCATGCTGTTTTTCTACCTTTCCAATCTGGAACAGGCGCGGAAAAAACCAGCACTTGCGGCGTGCGTGCTCTTATTTATTTTATTGTGTTATGTTGATCACTTCTCCCTATGTAGACGGGCGCCCAAAAAGATATTTTCGCATTTGGAGGAGAAAGCCGGTGATTGAAATTTAATGAGAAGGTCCTACAGCAACGAAAAACGCGTTTGTTTTAACGATTGCCATCCCATTTCGCGTATCTCATCCATAACACTGCCTTCCCTGTTTGTCGATAGTAAAAAGCGAGCTGCCATTCTTTTAACTTTTTCGATCTCATCCGTCATTCCTATCTGACGTAGATCCCATATCACGCAGCAGTACTGCAGAAGAGGCGGACAAGCTTAGTGTACGCCGTTCCTTCAGTGGCTTTGTTGCATTACCTGAGTCTGTAAGTTACGATAAATTGTTCTTGTGTGTGTGTGTGTGTGTGTGTGTGTGTGTGTGTGTGTGTGTGTAGCCGTCTTGCGGTCGTCAAGTGATGCAAACTGGGTGGTAAGTCGGTCGCTCGATTCTTTAACTTATGTGGGGATTCAGTAAAACTGCTAAGAGTTTCAACGTAACATCTGGCAGCAAGTTGAAATCGTAACTTTGCGAGCGCGGGACTTAGAATTATTTCCGCTCCATTCAATAATAGTTTCTGGTAAGCCTGGAATAACAATATTACATAATTTGTTTAACGAGCTATTGAACTCTAATTATGTGCGTTAGCTAGCCGTTTATGAATAGTTGATCCGCAACGGGATTTTATATTACGTGCATTTGCAATGAATTTGTGACTGAGGGAATCTGCCTGTACTTAAATCACCTGTACGTAAGTTCTGCTGTACGTATATTCTCATATTCTGTTTATTTAAAGCTATGTCTAAGAACTATTAGTAAGACCGCCATGCTCTTAATTTTTCATTTATGAATAATTAATCAGTTAATCAGACCTCAAAACATCGGTGTTGCCTGCCTTTATTAATGCTAAGTGGTTTGTCACAATTATTTGTCATTAACCACTTTTTTTATATTTAATTCGCAGATTTACCATACGTAGAATTTTGAGTGTACGATCACTTGCGCGACCTATTTAGTTTCAACTAGCATACGTGAAGGCAGAAATGTGAGAGTGTGCGACCCACCCCTAAGACAGACAACGAGCAAGCACCAGTTAGGTTACACATTTGCCCAATCTCCGTACGTGGATAAACTGTCCCTTTCCTTGTCTGTGTCACTGAGGTACAGCGAAGCGAGTGTGCCGGTACTGTTTATCAAAGGAAAGTAGATTACAATCACAATCTTATTTCTTCCACACAAACAGACGCACAAAATGCTAGAAGTCAGAAAAAAAATTAAGACAGACATGGGTTGGTTGAAGCTCGACTTGTTGAATTCTGGAAGTGTAATGAAGAGAGGATAAAGGACATATTGGTTTGTGAATAGTGGTAAGGGAAATAGTGAGTTATTACGAATGACCAAACCATGGAATTATTTCCTTGAGGACTGAAATGAAGCTAACGCTAATCATTGTGAAATTTTGAATACCCACAACACAAGATGATAAGGAGGCATCAGCATGAATAAACTAATCGAAGAACTTATAAGTGTGTGCAAGACGATGGAAATTTCATCGTCTTTGGCGATTGATGCAGTATCAGTAGACAGGAAAGCAAAGAGAAAATTACTGCGAACTAAGAACTGAGATAAAATATACCGAGTTTTGCTGTGAGTTTCATGCAGGTAAAAGCCTCTTGCTAACTCACAGGAGAAGAGGATTACGAGACATACATTATCAACAGGACCACAATGTGTCCAGCGATAAAAAAATTAGGAACCAATTACTGTCCTACGTACAGCGTTGTCTGGATGTGGACTTAGAAATTAACGCAGTAGTAACGAAAATTAGGCTAAATCGAAAGCAACCCAACTACGGAGAAGAGAAATATTTGGAACTCTTACGTGTGTGTGCTTGTGTGTGTGTGATGACTTAGAGAAAATAAGCAGAATATTAAAAGGGAAAAAATCAGATATGGGGATACCAATGTCAATGGTGAGATAAAAAAGTTTAGCTTAGCGATGAGAAAATGAAAAACACCCTTGCTAAGGACGGTGTGGGATAGCAGCCGTATAGTCTGCTTAAAAACGAAATTAGCTTGAGAATCAAATTAAATTTATATCAGTGGTATCATTTGTACTTAGAAATCGGATTATAAAAGCGGTTGCATAGGTAATAGTCATTTGGCGAGCAAATTTCCGACGCTGGATTACGTTCCGGAATTAATGTTTCCATGGAACGTAACTTAATTCTGTCGGCCACGAGCTCATATTAGCACATTCAAGCGCTATGAATAAGTAAAGAGTTGATCACTGAACGTACGCTGGATATGTTGCGTTACGAATTTAAAGTGCGGGAAGTTTACGGATGTGGTAGACTACAGATTGAAACCCATAAATTCTACCACTTTAAGTACAAAAGCATGAATTGTGACAGCATACATCAAATACCGAGCGAGATTAGTGTTGGCAAGTGACAGAAGCTGATTGCCACCACGTCTGAGAGGTTAACTGAGCTTCTAATGTATCCCTGTGGATGTCAGAATGGTCTGCATCGGTTAGACTGAGCGACACTCAGGTCACTCCCCATGGGCTCATATGCTTCAATAAAAACTGCAGCGCATCGGATTAGTAACAGGAAAGGGGGTGGCCCTAGTAAAGACGAGGTATCGGTGTTGCACCTCACGAAAGGAAATAAAAAGTCGATCATCGAACTATGAAATGAAACACTGGACCAAATTAACCCCTATTTAGTATAAAGTTATTTTCTAACATATACGTGAACAAGAATTAATTGTAGGATCATTTCAACTAGAAAAATACAGAGAGCATGAAGACTGACAATTATTAACATACTCGTAGAATAGTTCTAATGTAAAGATTAAATGACCTGGCAAAGACCAGGTAGGTTAGACGAATGAAAAGAAACTGGCATCTTACAAATGAGTTATGGGAAGATAGTTCCGCGGTGGATACACAACGATTGTCTGTTTCCCCCTGAATGGTGAAAAACTACGACTTGGAAAAAAAAAAATCACTGATCGAGTCACTAATGAGCCCTCGGGAAGTTCAGGATTCGCAGAACGCTCTGTAAGTTTCATACTACGTTCGCCGTTTCTCAGCATGCTCTGTATACAGTTGTGCAAAAAGTTGTAAGCACCACGCTCTGCAGCCGCCTGCAATACACCGGCTGCTGATTGCGGCAACATCCCTTCTGTACATCTGCGGCGATCTTCTCGTCCTTCGAGAGCTGAGTGCCTCACTCAACATCTCCAGACAATGTGTGCTCCTCAGAATCCTTAGACGAAGTTCTCTCTTCCCAATCGCTATCCAAGTGCTCCTTGCCGAAACATATTACTCTCTTCTCGCTACCAGATTGAGCAATTCCTGTGCACCAATGAGAAAGGGCTTGCAAAAAGGTGGACAATGAAGCATCCTCTACCAGGCAGTCCGTAGGGGTCTCGAGAGTATCTTCGTAGATCTAATATCAAGCAGATAGTCCTATGTGTGCGAAAAATTGGAGCTCCTGAAGGCATAAATCACGATCTCAGGCGGTCAATGTTGCACGAGCAGTTACTGTATTCTCGTCACACACAGCGTTTGGAAGCCCTCAGGCGATAAGACCACCATCATAGATTCAGCCACTGGATTGTAAGACAAAGTACTCAAAACACACAATTTATATTTTATTTACGAGTAAATCGTGATTATTTGCATATGAGGGTAGGAGGTTTTGTAGGAATGAGCGGTAACTTCATTGAGCACCACCTGCGAAAGTGTCAATAGTTAGTTGGGTGTCATAGGACAGAACGACCCGTATCTCAACAAATATGTTTTATCGAGAAAAGTCCGTCGACTGTCTGTGTTTCCCTTTCTCATTTACCCACGTATATTTAAGAGCGAAGTTTACAAGTTTCAACCGGGCCTTTCCACCGCGGGCTGCTGCAGTTTACGCAGCACTCTCAGCACCTGTTTGTCGGATCCAGCAGAGCTTCTCGCGCAGACAGTCCAGTGCTAACGTCGAAACGCAAGCCCCGGGTCGTGCTGGGCGGTAACCTTTAGGCAGCAATGCGCCGCAAAGTCAATTGCGGCGTTTGCAAATGACCCGGGTGAAGCTGTTTAACCCATCAATCTAAATAAATCATGCCGAATGACGCGGGCGTGCCGAGTGATCCTCACCGCACACCGTGGTTAGCGCTTCATTTACGAACTTTTAATGGAAAACTGATCGAGAAAGTAATTTAATTATCATCGCACGGGTACTAAATTATGTAAAGGACGACCTGGCACCAGACGCGGGGCGTTGAAAATTTCACCGTGACGACCTCTGAGTGCCGAAATGCCTGCCTCATCGTCAAACAAAATACTTCAGAGATTCATTAAGAATTAAGAGTCTATGTGTAATGCATTATCATGAATTAAGAGACTTTTTGTGATGCATGTTTGCACAGGAAAGCAACGGAATACCTAAATTGTTCAGTAAAATAAGGACAGCCGGTACCAACCCTATGCAAATTATAGGTTTGTGTGCAGCATTATAACGATACAGAAAAAGCTAGGGAAATTGTTCTTGCTTTTCCCCGTACGTGTATCACATTTCTGATTTCTACTGTCTGATTGATCCCCGCCCTCGGGATAAAAGTGATATAAACCACACACTTTGATTCATCGACCACCCCGTAAGCCCTCAGAAACATCAGTCGTAGATTGGTTTAACATACCTATACGGCCGAATCCCACCTTGCTGCTAATTTCAGCTAACTGGAGTAGCCATAGAGGGTACTACAGACCCCTTCACTTGGGGGCAACTTCCCGTCGCACCCCTCTAACATTTAGTGGTAAGTTGACCCATTCGGTAGCCCGTCAAAAACTGAACACGTATCAAGCATGCAAGCAGGGAGAAGGCGTACTGAATTGCCGAAAAAAGAAGAAAAACAGAAACAGTGAACGGTCCAAACTTAAACTATGCAATATTCACGCTCGTGTCGTGGCTGTGTGGTCACGGTGTTGCACTGCGAAGGTGGAGATCCTTCAAGTCTCACTCGATGCAAATTTTTTCCCAGAATTACGAACTACCCTACCGGTCATTGACGTGACTCTTCACTGTATTCAAATGGTTCAAATGGCGCTGAGCACTATGGGACTTAACAGCGGAGGTCATCAGTCCCTAGAACTTAGAACTACTTAACCCTAACCAACCTTAGGACTTCACACACATCCACGCCCGAGGCAGGGTTCGAACCTGCGACCGTAGCTGTCGCGCGGTTCCAGACTGAAGCGCCTTCAACCGCTCGGCCACACCGGCCGGCACTTCTTCGCTGTATTCAAATTTGTGAATGTGTCGTGATCTAATGTCAGTTTACAACAGCGACGTGTATCGAAGGACCTCCAGACGTATGTACCTCCTCCTTATTCTACACTCATGCTACATGTTATGCGTCTTGCGTTGCGTTTTGGAAGTTTTGAATTCCTTCGTTGTAACATAGTTCACACCCGTTTATTTGACTTTTTCACTTCTGTAAGCGGTCTATGCGGCGTCTCGCCTGCTCTCACTATTCATCACAGAAAATCAGTCATGTGGTAAGAACGTATTGCCGTCGCAAGTAAATATGATGAATAGTGACAGCAGGCGAGATGCCCTATAGACCTCTCACAGAAATAAAAACATCAAATAAACGGGTGTGAACTATGTTTACAACGAAGGAATTCAAGAGTCAAAACTTCCAAAGCGGAATGGAAGAGTCATAACATCTGGTCTGTGTGTACAACAAATTGGAGGTACGTGCTTCTGGAGGTCCCTTCATCACACGTCGCTGACATTACGCCACGAAACAGACACTGATTTGAATAAGACGAACAGAGACGTCAATGACCGGCGTTAAAGTTGGTAATTTTGTGAAAAAACAAAAAAAATTGGACCCAGTGAGATTTAGAACTGGATCTCGCGGTTTGCGGTGCAACTCCTCGCCCCCACAACCACGACACGAGCGTGGTTGACGTTTCTCAATACTGCGTAGATCAATTTCGGTCTATTCACTGTTTCTGTTTTTCTTCTATCTTCCACAGTTATTCCTGTTTTTACGCTTGATCTGTGTTCAATTTGTGACAGGCTATCCAATGGGCCAACTCACCACTAAATATGAGGGGCGTGCGACGGGGAGTTTCCCTGGTGAACATCTCTGTAGCATTAACGAAAAACCACGAGTTGGACACTACTTGCGGATATAAGGCCAGGAGGAAGCGCAACGAACCACCTCCAAACGACAGCCTAAAAAAGTATTAAACTTCTTTTTATTTCTGAGTTTGCAACTATGGACCGCAAAGAACATAAGACTACTCAGCTTTTCTTCCCCTCTCCTCCCAGAACCTCTTTATTCATTCACCTCTTTTTATTCCCTACCCCTCGGAAATGATCCATCTGAGCCTTCTGTTTGGTGGTTTCTCTTGAAATGACTAAAATTTATGCAGGCTTGTTTTTGTTACCTACTTCCTTTCTTCGATCGAATTGGAGTATTTCAAAAAAATTGGGGAGCATCTTTTCTACATTATGGGGATGAAGTTCTATTTGACTTCAGGGACAGTCAGTGAAAAAAAGAAAACAATATTCCTGAAAATATATCTACGAAAAAAAAAATTGGACCAAACGTTCGACGCCAGAAATATAACGACACGTGGTACTGGAGCGTTCTGGCAGTCGGCCACTGGTTCAAGGCGACTTGTGACTACGAGTGAACGCCAGTGAGCAACTGAGCAACGCGACACAGTCGTCGACATTAGCTGGGCGGCGCGTAGAACGTCAGCGTGATGTGTTTATAAATTTAATTCAGCACTTCTTTAATATTTTCGCCAAACACGGAAATCGACTAAGCACATATAGTCACGGGTAGTTTGATCTCGTTTCTATGCGAGCTGCTTTTTGTCTAGTGTCATTTCGATGACTGAAATTGGGATACACTTATAGAACTGAAGGATGTTGTCATTTTCTGCCCAAAAACACTGTTCTCGATTTATTTGTACAGCTGGCTTTGCTACCATGTGTGTGATTTGCATCCGGTCATTCCGTCTGAAACATTGCACGGATCTGCAGAATTTCGGTATATCTCGCCTAAAGTCACTAATGGACACAACCATTCAATGCATGTTTCCACCGAAGGTACTTGCGCCTTTGGTAATTTTACTTTTACTTTCTGGTTATTTGGTAGTCGTCCAAGCAATATTTTTCGACCTATCATTTCATCTTCCATTTACTCTTATATATCTGTGCCATGAGAGAGCCTTGGGAGAGCCAGACCCGACAAAACTCTACCATCTGATGAGCAAGATGTATGAGACAGCTGAAATACCCTCAGACTTCAAGAAGAATATAATAATTCCAATCCCAAAGGAAGCAGGTGTTGACAGATGTGAAAATTACCGAACTATCAGTTTAATAAGGCACGGCTGCAAAATAATAACACGAATTCTTTACAACGAATGGAAAAACTAGTAGAAGCCGACCTCGACGAGGATCAGTTTGGATTCCGTAGAAATATTGGAACACGAGAGGCAATACTGACGCTACGACATAACTTAGAAGCTAGATTAAGGAAAAGCAAACCTACGTTTGTAGCATTTGTAGGCTTAGAGAAAGCTTTTGACAATGTTGACTGGAATACTCCTTTTCAAATTCTGAAGGCGGCAGGGGTAAAATACAGGGAGCGAAAGGCTATTTACAATTTGTACAGAAACCAGATGGCAGATATACGAGTCGAGGGACATGAAAGGGAAGCAGTGGTTGGGAAGGGAGTGAGACAGGGTTGTAGCCTCTCCCCGATGTTATTCACTCTGTATATTGATCAAGCAGTGAAGGAAATTCGGAGTAGGACTTAATATCCATGGAGAAGAATTAAAAACTTTGAGGTTCGCCAAAGACATTGTAATTCTGTCAGAGACAGCAAAGGATTTGTAAGAGCAGTTGAACGGAATGGATAGTGTCTTGAAGGGAGGATATAAGATGAACATCAACAAAAGCAAAACGAGGATAATGGAATGTAGTCGAATTAAGTCGGGTAATGCTTAGGGTATTAGATTAGCAAATGAGACACTTAAAGTAGTAAAGGAGATTTACTATTTGGGGAGCAAAATAACTGATGATGGTCGAAGTAGAGAGGATATAAAATGTTGACTGGCAATGGCAAGGAAAGCGTTTCTGAAGAAGAGAAATTTGTTGTCATCGAGTATAGGTTTAAGTGTCAGGAAGTCGCTTCCGCAAGTATTTGTATGGAGTGTAGCCATGTATGGGAGTGAAACATGGACGATAAATAGTTTGGACAAGAGGAGAATAGAAGCTTTGGAAAAGTGGTGCTACAGAAGAATGCTGAAGATTAAATGGGTATATCACATAAATAATGAGGAAGTATTGAATAGGATTGTGGAGAAGAGGATTTTGTGGCACAACTTGACTAGAAGAAGGGATCGGTTGGTAGGACATGTTCTGAGGCATCAAGAGATCACCAGTTTAGTATTGGAGGGCCGCGTGGAGGATAAAAACGGTAGAGGGAGACCAAGAGATGAATGCACTAAGCAGATTCAGAAGGATGTAGGTTGCAGTAGGTACTGGGAGATGAAGAAGCTTGCACAGGATAGAATAGCATGGAGAGCTGCATCAAACCAGTCTTAGGACTGAAGACCACAACAACATCATATCTGTGCAAGCAGTTCTGCTTACTGAGCGGTTGATTTAGACTGTAATTGCTTTGTGAGTCGGTTTAACGTCTGATCATATCCCCAGCATTGTAAGACGAAATGTTAGGCAACGAAACGTAGCTTGATCCACGGCCTAATTCCCGTATATAGAGACAATACTAAATAAGTTATCAGATGCCCCCATACGTCAACGGATGAATGAGACATTCATTCCGCGAGGCGAGAACCTTCCGAAAGTAGGGAAGATGAATGTAGGGGTGTAACACGCGTTATTTTGGCACGCGCCTCCCCTCCAGCGCGCCCCCTGGAGAGGCGTGTTGACAGAGATTAACAGTCAACACGAGCAGGCCGGGGACACCGTGCTGCCCGCGGTGTGATGCTAACCAGGCCGGCAGCCACAAGAGGAGCGTCCGCTAATGGGCTGCACCGCCCCCTCCCCCCTCCCCATCTATCCTTCGTGCCTTCCGCCAGGACAACAGACGGACCTGTTGCATAGGCAAGAGCGCCACCGCCTCCGCCTCCGGGCCTGCGGCAGGTGTTACTGCAGACACTGGCGCTATACGGAAGCCACTACCACACAGAAGTACGATAAATAACACCGCTGGCAATGTAAGTTACAGCACTAAGAAGGAAAGCAAATAGCGACATTTTACTCACTGTGCATATACCGGGTGATCAAAAAGTCAGTATAAATTTGAAAACTGAATAAATCATGGAATAACGTAGATAGAGAGGTACAAATTGACACACATGCTTGGAATGACATGGGGTTTTATTAGAACCAAAAAATACAAACGTTCAAAAAATGTCCGACAGATGGCGCTTCATCTGATCAGAATAGCAATAATTAGCATAACAGAGTAAGACAAAGCAAAGATGATGTTCTTTACAGGAAATGCTCAATATGTCCATCATCATTCCTCAACAATAGCTGTAGCTGAGGAATAATATTGTGAACAGCACTGTAACGCATGTCCGGAGTTATGGTGAGGCACTGGCGTCGGATGTTGTCTTTCAGCATCGCTAGAGATGTCGGTCGATCAACATACACTTGCGACTTCAGGTAACCCCAAAGCCAATAATCGCACGGACTGAGGTCTGAGGACCTGGGAGACCAAGAATGACGAAAGTGGCGGCTGAGCACACGATCATCACCAAACGACGCGTGCAGGAGATCTTTCACGCGTCTAGCAATATGAGGTGGTTTTTTTTTTTGTTCTAATGAAACCCCATGTCATTCCAAGCATGTGTGTCAATTTTTACCTCTCTACCTACCTTATTCCGTCGTTTATTAAGTTTTCAAATTTATACTGACTTTTCGATCACCCGGTATGTAATGGTGATTATACAGTGACGTCCGAAATTAAAGCAACAAACGAAAACTTTGCAAGTTTGCGTTTATTTTCGTACAAAACATTATAAACAGGTGTTGGTAAAGTAGAAACAATGTAACGAATACAGAAAGTAAACAATTGCAACATGCATAACTGTAGACAAGAAAGGTCTTCGTTGTTTTTTTTCGACTTAACGGATTTGGACACACATTCCGACAACTGGTGAATGTGCTCAGTATGGGGTGTGACCACCTCTGGCAACAAACAGTACAGGCCTGACGGCGACGGGGTACGGTGTGAATGATCTCATCACTCTCACGTTGAGACAATAACGCCCTTTCTTCCTGGAGAGCTGCTCACAGCCTTGGAGAGTGGTTGGTGGATGCTGAAGTGATGGAAGCCGTGTCCCTACTGCATCCCAGACCTGCTCTATGGGATTTAAATCGGGAGAGCGAGCTGGCCACGCCATCCGTGTAATATCTTCTGTTTCCAAGAAAACATCGACCACCCGTGCTCTATGAGGACGAAGCATTATCGTCCATCAGTACGAAGCCTGGGTCCACACCACCTCCCGACAACAGCACATGTCACGAAGAGCGGTTCGAGTGGTAACCGTAATCTCTGTCCACATCATTGGGGATCGTCCTCAATATCTGTTTCTTTCCGCAATGTTTGGGTCCAGAAATCGTGTTTCACGTTCCCTCCAGGTGCGAATCCATCGAGAATCACTCTTCAGTCTAAACTGAGGCTCATCGGTGAAAAGAACATTGGTCTACTGTTCGACCGCCCAGGTGGCACGTTGATGACTCCCCCCTAGAGATTCCCTTCTTTGAAGACACGTCAGAGGTACACATAGAGCCGGTCTCCGACAGTAAAGACCACTCTGCCGAAGCCTTCTGCACACCGTTTGCCTCGATACAACACGTCCAGTGGATGCTGAGAGCTCACGTGCCAGTTGCTGTCCAGTACTAATACCGTCGTGCCCTAAGGCAAATAAGGGACCTCACTCCTAAAGTCACACGTCGCTGCCCTGTCCTACTCTTCGGAATACAGTTTCGGTCTCAATACACCAGGGCTGGGCACGAGAGCCGCCCGCACGGTTGCCAGCGGGCATCGTGAGCCGCGAGGGCAACGCTGAGCAGCTGTGAGGGCACGCAGTGCGGGTAGCAGAACTGTGCGGCGTAGCTGGCCGCTTGGCTATGCACACTGCACGGGGGGCAATCGAGCCGCTGCGAGAGCGCTTCGCACACACAGCTGAATCCGGACAAGCTATATAACGTACGTAGTGCGGGTGGAGCACACATACGGCCGAGGTCGTCTCACGCGTATGAACTCGGCTCTGGTACACGGTTATCGAGAGGCCAATCATATGTGTCACAAGGTGCGTGTGTGGAACGCCTGAAACACAGTTTCGAACCATTGCAACACGTTCTACTTTCATGACCACAAATAGGATACAGACGTAAAGGATTAAGATACTAACAAATCTGTATTGTAAATGTTACGTTATATTTACACAGACGTGTGTAGTTCAGTACGAATAGGACATAGGCATTAATTTACATCATCCTGGATGTTTTTACAGTGATTTTGAACTAGCATCTCGATATTTGGTGCGAAACTGCTGGTCATTAGGCGCACTGCACCAGTCAGATGAACACTCCTAAGCTTCGATATTGTGAGTTTCATTATGGAGGAAACACTTTCGCACAAGTATGTTGTTCCAAAAAACTATACACAGGAGCAGCTATTTTAAATACGAGTGCAAACTGTTCACGTGGGAAATATTTGTAGAAGCTTTCCACGGTTTCTGCAGTGAGAAACTTCTTCTTCAGCACACGATTGCATTGAACGTCAGAGAGTTCCAACTGAATTTGGGAAGGCACATTTTCAACGTTAAATGCAAAAGGAGTTGCAAAAAGGTTGACATCGCATTCCAGTCGATTTAAGTCCTCAAATGTAATATCAAAAATGCCTTCGAGAGACTGTAGCACAGTTACAAACCCATCAAAATGTTCTTTGAACTTCTCCTGGTCCAAATTGTTTTCGCTAACAACTGGTGCAACGCTCCAGAAGTGTACACACGTCATTTCTGACAGTTGCCTTGCCCACAACAGCAGTTTTGTCTTGAATGCCAGAACAGTGTCAAGCACTCCGCTAATTACCTTATTTCTACCTTGCAAAGCTATGTTCAAACTAATCAAGTGCTTGGTTACTTCAGTTAAAACGTAAGGTCTAAAATCCACTGTGGGTCGTCCAATTCTTTCACTGGTTTTCCTTTCGCATCCATGAATAACGCTATATCGTTACGTAAATTAAAAACTCTTTGTAAAACATCTCGACTCAACCAGCGTACTTCACAAAAATATGGAACATGGCCGTATTCACACTGGAGATGTGCCAGGAACGATTTGAACTGTCTGTGCCCCTGCCCGTGCCACCTGAGAGTGTTAACTGGTTTTATAACCACGCCCGTGATGCCAACTAACCTGCGGCACGTTTTGCAGGCAAGTTAACACGCTGAAGAACGCAGTGTATTGCTGGTGGTCCCTGATCCACACCGACGGCTTTCAACTTTTTCCGTATCAAAGCCACGACACCAGACTTATGACCAACCATTGCAGGAGCCCCATCTGTTGCAAATGATAGAAGTTTTTCCCAACATAGCTCGTATTTCTCTATTGTATGTTCTACGCACGAAAATATATCGTCAGCCGTTGTTGGACAGTGCATTGACACAAAATAGAGGAGCTCGTCAATGACATTAAACTGAGCATCAACTCCTCGCAAAAAGACTAAAAGTTGAGCGACATCACGTACATCAGTGCTTTCGTCCAATGTTAATGAAAAGAAAACCAAATCTTTGATCCTGTTTCTCAATTGATCTTCCACATCGTGTGCCATTTCTTCACTGCCCCTGCAAAGGTTTCTCAATGAAAGAGGAACGGTTTCAAAAACAGGAAGACTTTCTGGGCACAAAATTGTTGCGGCAGCAACAAAAGATTCTTTCACAAATTCTCCATCGCCGAAGGGCAGTGCTGTTTTAGCTATTTTAAGAGCTACATGATGGCTTGTTGCCATCGCTGCAACGTTGTAGATGATGAGGTTTTCGTCCTGTAAATACGTACAGGAAAAGGTGAAAGTGCCGGAAAATGCAGGTAACATATTAATAATTACAGTAATAATGTAAACCAATGTCATAATTATCTACATGTATACGTACGTCTTTCTCCTTTTTCTGATTCAGTTCGTTAAATTTGGCTTTTCAAAAATGGTTCAAATGGCTCTGAGCACTATGGGACTTAACTTCTGACGTCATCAGTCCCCTAGAACTTAGAACTACTTAAACCTAACTAACCTAAGGACATCACACACATCCATGGCTGAGGCAGGATTCGAACCTGCGACCGTAGCGGTCGCGCGGTTCCACACTGTAGCGCCTTGAACCGCTCGGCCACTCTGGCCGGCTGGCTTTTCTTTCTTCGTTATTCAAACCGACTATATCCCTCTCGTGAAGCAGTTGATAATGTAGTTTCACATTGTTCTTCTTCCGTGAAGACAGTGTTGCATTGCGAATCAAATACTGAGGTCCACTTTGCGTGCCAACAAAAAAGTACTCTACTTCGAACTGTCGATTAACAAGTATGGGTTCAAAGGACTTTTGTTTCAACGATTTTAGCCCCTCCTCAGCCATTTTCTACCCACTAGTTATGTTTTATGACACACACCAAACGCTATGAATACACAGACAGTAAAAAAGACGGGAATTAAACAGACCGAGTGGCTCCGCGCGGTGCAGTGACATCTGCGCTCGTGCTCACGAAACGGTTTTTGCCCAGCCCTGCTATACACTGTCCCACATCCGAGAAACAACGGAACGATTCACACTAAGCCATCGGGCCACATCACTTTGCGACCGTCCTGCTTTCTTTCTTTCTCTGTCTTTCCACCGCAGGGGGTCAGGTACGCATCTGCTCTGCGCCATGCTGCAGCGTCTGTGAATGTGTACACATCCATTGTGGATGTGGACTACCCGGCAAACGCTACCTCGTTTCAGTGGTGCCATGACGTTATCGTTGCCACGGTCGTCCGTTAACCGGACATCTGGTTCACAGTTGGGATGATTGTGTCGTTAATTAGAGACAGGACGGGGAAATAGCAGTTTGTTGCTTTAATTTTGGACACCAGCGTATTTGAAATTGTTTTGACGCTGTAAACGGGCCACCTCTGGCAGCAAGTATGCCTCTAACCGAGCTGAGCGTAGAGGAGGAAGTGGCTGCCAGGGACACGTCATTCCTCTATATCGGAGCCATCAACTGCTGAGGCGGTCCAGTGGTGGCGTACCAGTGTCTCGGCGATTCGTATCCGCGTGGGTGAGACATCTGGAGAATGTGTCGCCCAGGTCAGGTGAGCACTTGAACACCGTCCGTGCCGAGATGCTCCAGGGCACTACAGGAAACTCGCTGTCTTGCTGGAAGACAACGCCACAGAGGTCTTTAAATCGACCCCTACACTGAGAATAATATTGTGCAATATCTAGGGAGAGACAGCTCAGTAATATTGTCACTTATATTCTCAATAGTACTGTGCAATAACACAGTATTGTATGTTATTGTATGTTAACCGGGGACCTAGAAACGACGGAGAGGCTCCGTCCCCGCCGCAGCCACAGCGGTCCACAACCCCACGACGGCTACCGCAGTCCACTTCATCCCTCCGCCACCCCACACCGAACCCAGGGTTATTGTGCGGTTCGCCGCCCCCCCCCCCCCCCCCCCCCGGGAACGTCTCACATCAGACGAGTGTAACCTCTATGTTTGCGCGGTAGAGTAATGGTGGTGTTCGCGTACGTGGAGAACTTGTTTGCGCAACAATCGCTGACATAGTGTAACTGAGGCGGAAAAAGGGAAACCAGCCCGCATTCGCCGAGACAGATGGAAAACTGCCTAAAAACCATCCACAGACTGGCCGGTTCACCGGACCTCGACACAAATCCGCCGGGCGCTCCTTCCCGCCCGGAAAGCCGTGTGTTAGACTGCACGGCCAACCGGGCGGATAGTAATACAGTAGTTTGGAATACCTGATGATAAAGTCGCTGCTGCTGTAATAATTCCTCATCTATCATCTTCGACAATGCTGAACGCACCCTCATATGGAGAGAGGTGGGAACATGTAATGCACCCAGGCACATTGTCGAACATGATCGTCTTCGTGGCCCAGTTTTTATATTGCTAGGACAGGAGGGAGAGGGGGGGGGGGGGACGAGGTTGTATCGGCGTACTGACCTCCAAACCTCTGACACGTTATTATGAGGCTCCGCTCGTTCCTCGTGTGCGTCTTTGCAGGGATGTATTCACTTTCTTTTCTTTTTCTTCTTATTGGATGACAGTGCGCGGACGCGTGGAGCAGTGCAGGTGGAGCAGCTCTTGGAACGAGAGGACATTTGGCGTTCACCCTACTTAAATCCCACCGAGCACGTGTGGGACACGTTGAACGGATGTACTGCAGCACGTCCACATCCACCAACGACCGTCCACCAGTTGTCAGCCACGTCTGTGGAGGAACGGGACGCACTACCACAGGAACTCTTTAGCAACTCTGTGGCCAGCATGGGCGCACGCTGCAGAGCGTGGTCGCCACACGCCCCATGAAGAACCAAGTAGTGTTTAGGGGACCATCACGAGTGGGCGTGATTTCAGTGTGTTTCTATCACTTACTGCTGTATTGCACTGGAACAGTTCTTTGTGTGCATGGTCCAGGCTTCATCGAGCTACAGTACCTAGCAGTGACACACGAGTGTATACAGAGAACAGAGACATCTTGTGACACTTCCTTAGGGCTCTCCTGACCACATATTTCTCTCTGCCACACCTTCGCCGCCTAGGGCAACGTACTGGCCGTATTACTTAAAAGTCCTGCAGCCGAGCACAGAGATATCTGAGAGCCTAATCTTTCGTTAACAGCCTGCAGTGCGGCACTCTGACAAGCATTCATTTTCTGGGAGTTTAGGAATAGTGTATGTGCCTGTTGCTGGTCCGTACAGAGCGAGCGGTTTGTAGGTACTGCTGCTCGTGTAGGACGTCCAGTAGATTGAGATATACCTCCGCTGCTCTTTGTAGGAGTGCCATCAATTCTGTGTGGAGTAAATTATCTTCCAGTGGCAATTAATGTACGATCAGAAGGTATAATCAAACATTTGTGCGATCATTTGTTATTGCAGCACTTCTCACACTTTTATATCTTACAATTCTAGGAACTGGTTTTGCTGTACGGTTAACTGACGCAAAATTGATCCTTCGAGGTGGAGTGATACATCTTGTGGCAACACTTACCACAAATCCAGACGTTTACATTTTATTTACACCAGCATTCACATACTGTACTTCAATAAAGTGGGAAAATTGCGTCATTTGGATAATCGGGAGTAGTTCATGCTGTATTAGTGATTGGATTGATACGGTTTATTATATGAGCTCATCATGTACTCAAGAAAGGCACACTTTGCATCAGCAAGAATAAATATTGTCGTGAGAACAGGATTTAAGATATTTAGATGATTTCTACGGAAGAAAGTTCAAGTTTATTGCTTCATTACCATGACCACCCGATTGGATTTTCCTCTTTGGATCTGGAAGATGATCAGGGTTAGTATCAGCAAATTCGCTCTCGATATTTTTATTCCTAACACTTACTTTGTAGTTGTACGTTTCCATTATATGTTGTCTAAAAGAGTTGTTGTTGTTTGTTGTGGTCTTCAGTCCTGAGACTCGTTTGATGCAGCTCTCCATGCTACCATATCCTGTGCAAGCTTCTTCGTCTCCCAGTACCTACTGCAACCTACATCCTTCTGAATTTGCTTGGTGTATTCATCTCTTGGTCTCCCTCTACGATTTTTACCCTCCACGCTGCCCTCCAATACTAAATTGGTGATCCCTTAATGCCTCAGAACATGTCCTACCAACCGGTCCCTTCTTCTAGTCAAGTTGCGCCACGAAATTCTCTTCTCCCCAATTCTATTCAGTACCTCCTCATTAGTTATGTGATCTACCCATCTAATCTTCAGCATTCTTCCGGAGCACCACATTTCGAAAGCTTCTATTCTCTTGTTGTCTAAACTATTTATCGTCCATGTTTCACTTCCATACATGGCTACACTCCATACAAATACTTTCAGAAACGACTTCCTGACACTTAAATCTATACTCGATGTTAACAAATTTCTCTTCTTCAGAAAGGCTTTCCTTGCCATTGCCAGTCTACATTTTATATCCTCTCCACTTCGACCATCATCAGTTATTTTGCTCCCCAAATAGAAAGCTCCTTTACTACTTTAAGTGTCTCATTTCCTAATCTAATTCGCTCGGCATCACCCGACTTAATTCGACTACATTCCATTATAGTCGTTTTGCTTTTGTTCAAAAATGGTTCGAGTGGCTCTGAGCACTATGGTACTTAACATGTATGGTCATCAGTCCCCTAGAACTTAGAACTACTTAAACCTAACTAACCTAAGGACATCACACAACACCCAGTCATGACGAGGCAGAGAAAATCCCTAACCCAGCCGGGAATCGAACCTTGCTTTTGTTCATGTTCATCTTATATCCTCCCTTCAAGACACTATCCATTCAGTTCAACTGCTCTTCCCTTTGCTGTCTCTGACAGAATTACAATGTCAAAAGAGTAGTATCTGCATTTCTGCGAACGGTTACTCTGTGATGTCCTTTATTTACAGGAATTACTGTGTGCAATACAGAATGTGCGAGGAAAAGCAAGACTGAGTTTTGGACGAGCGATGCTTTCTAAATCCATTTTGAGGAGAGAATATCTCTGTCTAGGAAATGTACGAGTATTATATTCGAACTCGGACAATCTACTCTGGAATCGAGCAGCAGAGTTTGCAAGGTTTCGGAGCAGCGGTGGTTCATTTCCGAACGTTCGCCTCCGGGGCCGTGCCTGTTTTGTTGGTGGCGGCGGCCTCGCTCAGACGGCGGCACCCCCGCCACCCCCGCGGCTGCCTGCGGCGCGACGGCTAATCTCGGCGAGTTAAACGCGCAGGCGGCCGGCCAGTCACTCCCGCCCAGGGCGCGTACGAACACACGCCGCCCCCAGTAATTAACTCAGTGGTGCGGCTGTAAGGGCCGCGAGCCGTCGGCTCGAGTCACCTGGCCGCGTGTTTGCCTCGACAAAACGAAATTTTAATGGAATCCCGACCGCAGGAGCTGGAAGTTTAATTACTCCGCCACTTTGCCGAATTTGCGCCGCGCGGCCGGTCGGCCGGCCAGCTGTTAAGCCTCGTTCCCCTCTCTGCCCCGGACAGGGAGGCGGACGAAGAACGGCGGCAGCAAATCAATTCGCGCGTGCGCGTGCGTGAGTGAGAGTGTGCGTGAGTGCGACGGCCGGAAGGGGAGCCCGCGATTGAGTTTCGTGGTCGGCCGGGGTCGGCACTAATGTCGCTGCCGAGGCCCGCGGCCCAGGTGCCCGGCAACACACGGGGAGGCGGGCCGAAAAACCTGCCGCCACGTTCACATCTTCGCACCTCTGTACATTTTTCCCGTTTTGTTTCTCAAGTACACAAGCAAACTCACTCTCTTTCTCTTTCTCTCTCTCCCTCCACGCACACACACACACACACACACACACACACACACACTCAAGGTGTTCCATCACGAAACGGACGTACTTTACGAATTCGTACTATGGAAGAATGGAAGATTCCTAAGCGAACTGGACACGTAAACATTAACTGTTCTGTGGTTCAAATGGCTCTGAGTTCCATAAATCTTCTGTGCAAGCTGCTCGAACGTATAGTGAGCCGAAGATTGTGTTGGCTCCTTGAGCCTCGGGGCCTTTTGGCTCCATCCCAGGACAGCTTTTGTCAACTTGGTATGCCTGGAGTCTATCCGAATGCCCCTTTGTCAACGTCGCCACCTTGTTGCGTCTTTTTTGACCTGGCGAAAGCCTATGGCACCACTTGGTGTCACCATATCCTCACTACATTACACGAGTGGGGTCTCCAGGGCCCACTCCCTATTTTTATGCGGAACTTTTTGTAGCTCCACACCTTCAGTGTTCAAGTCAGTGCTTCACACAGTTTCCCCCAAATCGAATAGAATCGGGCTCCGTAGGGGCAACACATCGGTGGGTCTAGAGTCCCGAGTAAAATTAATGTAAGAGGGTAAATTTTCATATTAATCGTTCACTGTTATTTAATATACAGGCAGTCCAAGCGTGACAGCAATCGTTGTAGTTTTCCATTCTGTCTGAATCTGTGCCTGGGTTCTGAACTTCTGCAGCCAGTGTAAAAAAACAACGATTCCAGGAGGGTACGCATATGCATTCTCTGGAATGTCAGTTTTTTGAACAACAGTCCAGATAAAGCATGGTATAAATAATCACCAGCTTCCATTTAAACTATATATATTTATTCTTTCATACATGAAAACTGTGTACAAATTTATTAAAATACTATTGATACAGTTTTAAAAAATTAAAACAGTTACTTGTAATGAATCCTCACTAAACATTTTCCGTGGAGGGCTACATTACACTTTAGACTTCATGCCTTGCATGCGCTGTCCACATCGTGTCTTCTTGTGTGCTTTTGTTATACAGTGGCCCTCGTTACCATTACCTCACTTCTTGTGTGACTCTCTTTTCGACGACACAATTGGCTAGAGGCATTTTCATAAAACCTCAGAAAGTATCAATGTGTCACAGTTATACCTCGTGTGAATACAAGAACATCTTAAATTTCTTCTCTTCTCTTCTATCTGAATAGTTGCCACAGCAATCACTACCAATGCATTGTCAATATCACTTTTTGTTACTAGTTTGTATTGTGTCTTCAACAATCTTTTCATTCAATCAATCGACTCCACTCTTGTATTCGTTTTCAAGACAAACACAATATAGTTATATGAGAACACAGGCTTTCTCGGGGAATCTCGATGATAAAATCTTCTCGGGTTACAGCTGAGTCAATGCGTTGTTCTCCAGCAACGTTTCAGGAGTTTTCTTACTTGCCATCTTCAGGCGAAGATGGTAAGTAAGGAACTTGCTGAAACGTTGCTGGACAAAAACGCATTGACTCGGCTGTCAACCCGAGAAGATTTTATCAACAAACTAGTCGATCACTTCTTATTCAAAAAATGGTTCAAATGGCTCTGAGCACTATGCGACATAACATCTGAGGTCATCAGTCCCCTGGAACTTACACCTACTTAAACCTAACTAACCTAAGGACATCACACACATCCATGTCGAGGCAGGATTCGAACCTGCGACCGTAGCAGCAGCGCGGTTCCGGACTGAAGCGCCTAGAACCGCTCGGACACAAAGGCCGGCCAACTGTTCCGTGGAGATGACGTATTTCTGCTGTTTTTCGAAGAGTAACTTTTAAAAATGTTGAGTGGAATACGATGTGTGGAATTCTAAAGGTTGCAGGGGAAAAAATACATGGAATAAAGAGAAACCTACAACATGTAACGTCGAAGGACATGAAGCGAAGGCGTTGGTAGAGGAGGGAAAGAGACGTGGTTTTATCCTATGCTCGATGTTAATCTTCATACTGAGCAACGACTTAAATAAACCTGCGGAGAAATTTGGAAAGGCCATTATGGTTCACGAATAAAAATCAAAACTTTGAAATTGCTGATGACATTGTTACTCTCTCTGATACCGCGATGAATTAGATAGTGTCTTGAAAATAAGTTACGAGGTGAGCATTACAAAATAAGTTACAAGATGAGAATGAAATATACTCTAATCAAATCAAGCGATATTACGTGAATTAAATAATGGAATGAGACGCTAAAAGTAGTCGATAAGTCTCTATTGGGTAACAAAATAACTGATTATGGCCGAAGTAGAGATAATGTATGCAGCTTGACTATAGCAAGGAAACCATTTACCAAAAAGAGGAGTCTGCTATAACCTAATAAAAAATTAAATGTTAGGAAGACTTTTCTGAAGGTGTTTGTATGGAGTGTAGCCTTGTACGGAATCGGAACTTCAGACGAGAAGAGAATAGGAACTTTTGAAATGTGGCTCTACTGAATAATGCTGAAGATTGGGTGGGTACATCAAACAGCTAGTGAGAATGTGCTGAAGTGAACTGGAGAAACAAGAAATTTATGGTGCATTGTGATTAAAAAAAAAAAAAGAGAAGAGTCAGTTAATACAGTATGACACATAATGAGCCGACAACAAGCCCTCAGTTTGTATTGTGGGTGAGTAAGTGAGTGTGAGTGTGTGTGGGGTGGGGGAGGGTAGGAGGGAGGGAGGGAGGGAGGGAGGGGACTGTAGGGGGTGACCAAGCCTTGACTATCACAAGCAGATATGGGTGTGGGTTCTAGTACTTATTCGGAGACGAAGAGGTTTGCTTCGCATAGACTACCGTGTAGTCCTGCATCAAACCAGTCTTCGGACTGAAAACGACTATTTACGTTTATTGTAATTCACCTGTTAGGGCCGACGACTTTGTCACCGAAAACCTCGTAGCATCTGGGAGTCACTTTAGTTGTTTTCTGCTCTCAAAATTCCTCAGTCCTTTGCGTGTGTGCTTGCGCTCCTCTGGCCCTTCCCACTCGTCACTGCCAGTAGAAAGCGTCATCAGTTTTGACTTCTACTGCTGAAACGTCGTCTTTGTTGTTATAAACCAGGGCAGGGACGCTGCGAGCTTTCTTAATCGATAGAGAGATGTACACCATTAACAGAATCGTGCGCCGGTGCTGGAACGCACATGACGTCAACACTAAACGCGAAACACTTTCCTGGTCTTCTGCAACTATTATTTGTTTCGTCACAAAACAGTTTTTACCTTCTAGTTCATCGTCAGGTGACAAGTAAATGCTACATCTTCAGATAAAATGACGTGCGACTTCCACAGATATTACTGATGTAGACCGAGAAGCCATATAAAATGAGATACAGAGTGTACACAAAGTAAGTATAATTTTTATAACACCGCATGGCAATCGTTGATAACACAGTTGATCGGCCGATAAGGAGAATGCGACCGTCGTAATGAAGATCCGAGACCTATTAGATCCGACGACGTACCGAAAACTAAGTGCAGATCCGACGCAGCGTATCACTCGGAATACGAATCGATTAATCAAGGCGTCTTCTCTGCAGGCGGACATACAGAGAAACCTGCTCAACACAGAAGCCCTACCACCTCGGCTGTATGGATTACTCGAGATCCATAAGAACAACGTTCCACTGAGATCGATCGTTAGCGCTCCTGGCTCACCAACGTATAAACTGGCAAAACACTTGGCCTCTCTGCTCCAGCCACACTTGGGGAAGACCGACACATACATTAAGGACTCAGGACGTTTCATTGAGAAGCTGAAGGAACTGAAACTTGCACGAAACGACATACTGGTCACCTTTGATGTTGTTTCGTTATTTACGAAAGTGCCACTCAGTGACGCTCTGGAGCACATCGGTTCCATGTTCCCGCAAGACATCAAAAAGCTCTTCCATGCATGTCTCACCACGAGCTATTTCACGTGGAATGGTGATTTCTACGAACAGCTGGAAGGCATCGCCATTGGTAGTCCTCTCAGTCCAGTGGTGGCCAACTTCTTCATGGGACAATTCGAAGCACAGGCACTGGACTCGACGACTTGCAAACCTAAAGTGTGGTACAGGTACGTCGATGATACTTTCGTGGTGTGGAGCCATGGTGAAGAACAGCTCGGTGACTTCCTAAAGCACTTGAACAGCCTCCATGCCAACATAATATTTACCATGGAAGTAGAAAAAGACAAGAGACTGCCATTTCTAGATGTGCTGGTCACAAGGGACGGCGAAAACCTGGGACACAGCGTGTATCGAAAACCGACACACACGGACCGATACCTGCACAAACTGTCAAACCACCATCCGAGCCAGAAAAGAGGCATGATTAGTACGCTCGTAACGAGAGCAGGACGAATATGTGAGCCGCAACACCTCAAACGAGAGATACAACACCTGGAATCTGTTCTGAGGAGCAATGGGTACTCCACAAATTACATTAGAAGTGTAACAGAGCCAAACACTCGGCGAAGTAAGGAACCAGAAAAAGAAATGTCAGGTACGGCCTTTCTGCCATACATTCCCAGAGTGACGGACAGAATCGGCCGTATATTGCGCAAACATGGCGTAAAGACGATTTTCAAACCAACAAGGAAGATCAAAGAGTGTCTTAGATCGGCGAAGGAGAAAAGAGACCCACTTGCAATGTCGGGAATATACCGTATACCATGCACATACGGAAAAGTTTATGTCGGAATGACTGGACGATCAATTAACACCAGGATCAAAGAGCATAAGCGACATTGCAGGTTGGGGCAGGTGGAGAAATCGGCTGTGGCAGAGCACGCACTGAATGAGACCGACCACGTAATAAAATTCGCCGACACGGAAGTTCTGGCTGTAGAGAAGCGCCATCACACGCGCTTGTTTAGAGAAGCTGTAGAAATACAAAAACACGCGAACAGTTTCAACAAGAAAGAGGAAAGCCTTAAGGTAAACGGATCCTGGCTTCCCGTACTGCAGCGAACGACCGTCGCAGGTAGCAAGAGGAGAACCGCACCGGAAATGACCGCGGAGAAGCCCTCGGACGTTGGCGCGCCAGGTACATATAGTCTGCGGCCGCGAGCTCGGCTCCAGTTCACCACCGGCAATGGAGGGTGAAGCTTTGACAATGCCAGCCACTCGTGCTGGCGAAACGTCAGAAAAATCATTAGATGAACGTCGGCCGAAGAACCCGACACAGAAGCCAATAGGCAGTTTGTCAGCTTCCTGTTTCCTTAAATAACGTAACTATCGGGCGAACGGTCCGGATACTTCGATGACGTCCAGGATACCGAGCAGCATACACAGCACACGCCCGTTGGGCATTTTAATCACAATAGCCGTACATCAATATGATATAGACCTTTTCCGCAATTGGTAAACGGTCCATTTTAACACGAGTAATGTGTCACGAAGCAAATACCGTCCGCACTGCCGGAATGTTACGTGATACCACGTGTGTGAGTATTACAGCGTAATCTATCACAAAGCGAAAAAAGTGGTCCAACTAAAACATTCATATTTCTTTAAGTACTAAACGAATATGTAATGAAAGACGGGGGTTCCTATTTTTAAAAAAAAAACGGAA
This sequence comes from Schistocerca americana, assembly GCF_021461395.2. Taxonomy (NCBI): domain Eukaryota; kingdom Metazoa; phylum Arthropoda; class Insecta; order Orthoptera; family Acrididae; genus Schistocerca; species Schistocerca americana. The sequence continues at coordinate 42,230,752 of NC_060121.1, forward strand.
TTGATATCGGTTTTACATATGGCAGCGCCATCTAGCGGGCCAACCATAGCGCCATGTGGTTTCCCCCTTCAAGCTAGACGTGTTTCGTTCATTGTAGTTTTTTCGTTTGATATTTCGTGAGATATTTGGCCTGGTCACTATCAATGGACCACTCTGTACACACATCAAAAAACGTTTTGTATCGCCCCGGTTCCCAGAACTCCTGAAGACAGACATTGACTGTTTATATTGTATCACAGACACAGTACCTTTGACTGTTCAGACATGTCACTAAGCCGGCCGGGGTGGCCGAGCGGTTCTAGGTGCTACAGTCTGGAATCGCGCGACCGCTACGGTCGCAGGTTCGAATCCTGCCTCGGGCATGGATGTGTGTGATGTCCTTAGGTTAGTTATGTTTAAGTAGTTCTAAGTTCTGGGGAACTGTTGAGCTCAGAAGTTAAGTCCAATGGTCCTCAGAGCCACATGTCACTAAGCCCGCCCTAAGATGTAAACAACCATGCATGAGCAGTGGCTATTAGACGGAGGGGGTCCGACACCCGATCACTTCCAGTCATTCCACCAGGAAGGAGGTACACAGATCATGTTGTCTGTAGTTCAACCATGCCTAGACGGTCAATAGCGCTATTCGATCCCATCCGCATTGTTACTTTCTGCCAGGAAGGGCTCTCGGCGAGGGAAGTGTCCAGTCGTCTGCCCGAGTGAACCAAGTCGATGTTGCTCTGACATGGAGGAGACACAGAGAGACAGGAATCGTCGTTGACATGCCTCGCTCAGGCCGCCCAGGGCCTGCTACTGCAGTGGATGACCGCTACCTACGGATTATGGCTCGGAGGAACCCTGACAGCAACGCCACCGTGTGGAATAATGCTTTTCGTGCAGCCACAGGACGTCGTATTACGACTCAAACCGTGCGTAATAGGCTGCATGATGCGAACCTTCACTCCTGACGTCCATACCGAGGTCCATCTTTGCAACCACGACACCATGCAGCGCGGTACAGATGGGCCCAACAACGCTCAGGATTGGCATCACGTTCTCTTCACCGACGAGTATCGCACGTGCCTTCAACCCGACAATCGTCGGAGACGTGTTTAGAGGCAACGCAGTCAGGCTGAACGCCTTAGGCACACTGTCCAGCGAGTGCAGCAAGGTGGAGGTTCCCTGCTGTTTTGGGGTGGCATTATGTGGGGCCGACGTACGCCGCTGGTGGTCACGCAAGGTGCCGTAACGGCTGTACGGTACCTGAATACCATCCTCCGACCAGTAGCGCAACCATGTCGGCAGCATAAGGGCGAGGCATTCGTCTTCATGGACGACAATTCGCGCCCCCATCGTGATTTACTTCCTTCAAGATAACGACAGCGCTCGACTAGCATGTTATCTAGACATGAACACTATCAAACATGCCTGGGATAGATTGAAAAGGGCTGTTTATGGACGACGTGACCCACCAACCACCAACGCTTATCGCCGTTGAGCAGTGGGACAATCTATACTAATAGCGCGTTTATGAACCTGTGGATAGTATGCCACGACGAATACAGGCATGCGTCGATGCAAGAGGACGTGCTACTGGATATCAGAGGTACCGGTGTGTTCAGCAGTCTAGGTCTCGCTGTATGGTGGTACGACATGAAATATGTGATTTTCATGAGCAATAAAAAGGGCAGAAATGATGTTAATGTTGATCTCTATTTCAATTTTCTGTACAGATTCCGGAACTCTCGGAACCGATGTAATGCAAAACTTTTTTGATGTGTGTACATAAGCATTTTAAGTGATCATTCCTCCCGTGCTCCATACCTGAATATAAAGGGATGTAGCCGCAGTAACTGGTTCATCTGGAAGTATCCGTTTGCGTGTATTTCATAGTGTTTTGCAAAGTGTAGGTGTAAATGCAGATGTAGATTTATACTATCGAAGCCTTTTTTTTAACGAAGGTAAGATACAAATGTCTGCACCGCGGAAGCGTTCCGAATGGAGCAGAGACTTGTGGCGTCTCCTCATAACTGAACGCACTACCGCTTTCTAATGGGTCAGCTTCTGAAATTCTGTAAATACAAGCACGTCCACCACTGAGAAAGAGAGACGGCTAACAGAGTGACGGGCAGCAGTGAGTAGAGGAAATGAAGAAGAACATCCGGATACTCGAGGAAATGTGACAGACGGAAGGGAATGTTCGCCCCGCTGTGTTGGCTCTACCAGCCACCCAGCGAATCGAGATCTATTGGAAAGTCAATTGTGCACATCTTCCACAGGGCGTCGCCTTGTTTTGGAGGGATTTCTCATCCGATCGCTCTCTCTCCTTCTCTCTCTCTCTCTCTCTCTCTCTCTCTCTCTCTCTCTCGGATGTCTTGACTGGCTGCTGGCCACCATACTCTCCATTATTGACGTTCTGCTGATCAGCTTGTGTTATAGAGGCGGACGCACAACTGTCGGGACAGAACAGAATTTTTGGAACGGACGCGTCTTACTGGCTGTCTCTGGGTGGCTCTCCACGAAACCACATTTGTCGTTCAGGGCAGAGTCAACAGTCAGAATACTCCGAAGAGTTATTCTGAAAGTAAACCCCGTTGACTTGCACAAAAAAATGCATATATATTTGAAGATTGCTTTTATTACAATTATCTTAAAGCTGCCGCTGTCAGCTACTTTTATATATAACTGCTACGCGTATTAAGGTCCCTATTATATCAGAGAACGATATGCCCTCGTTGTAGATTTCTGCCGTCTGTGAAGTCAGCTATGACACTCTCCTTTAACTCATCATCTTCAACCCATTGTGACCATAGCTATTCTTTCAAGTTCGGTAATAGGTGAAAATCACTGGTTGACAAATCAAGTTTGTACGCAGGACGATCAAACAGATCACAGTTAAAACTGTTAATCAGCGTTTGTGTACGGGCGATAGAAGGTGCCCGGCCATGCGTTCGTCTGGTGTCAGATGTAAACCCTCAAGCTTTTTTCCAATCTTTTTAATGTCCAGCATATTAATTCTGTACTTGAAGCAATACTCTGATAAATATGAATTAGGGAGACGTGGAAAGCTTACCCTCACGAGAGCATCATGTGCTGAGTACGTCATCGTTTCGGTCAAAGTTTTTATAAAATTCTACCTGGTGAAGCAACTAAAGCAGATCATGACGAACCTTCAATAGCTGACAGTCTCTCGGCTTATTCAGAACGCGGGTGTTAACTTATATTCCCAAACGTTCGCAGTGGGTCAGATATATGACACCATTGGCTAACGTCGCACAAGTAAAGTTTGCTATAAGCAGTTTCTACGAAATTCCTGTGTTCGTATCGGTTCGGCGATATCTCACGGAATGAAATTAGTTGGCGACTGGAAAGCGTAAATAAGCCGCTGCAGCATTACTTGATAGGAAACGGGGGCGCGGATTAAGGACTGTCGATATATCGCTCCCAATATAGAAGGCTGTGGCCGGTGCCAGCGCAGTCGACGGTCTCAAGTATTGGAAAAGTTGCTCAAAGCCGCGCTGCTGCTCGAAACCCGCTGGACAGAGGGCGGTGGGTGTCTCACGTAACGCCTGTGCGACGTTTCTGCGGGGCGAAGCGAGCGTTCGTTCTCAGCTGGCAGCTCATTTGGTGGCGTACCTTTTTGCCAGGGTGTTTCGCTTAACGCACTGAAGACAGTCGTTTGTGTCGTCTCATCCAGCTGTGCCCCGTCACTAAGAGGAAGTTATATGCAGTGAGAGTCCCGTCTAATTTCCCATTGTCCCTAACAGAAACCCTAGTGTATGTTACTGCATTTTCCGTTGTTTCTTGGTAGGTTACTTACCGGACAACTAAGATTTTTTAAATGTATTTAGTATAGCCTTGTATACAAGTGAGACGTGTGCGAAAAAAGAGTACAGATAAGAAGGCAGGGTAGGAGTTTTTGAAAAGTGGGGCTACAGGAGAGTGCTGAGGATCAGATGTACACATCGGATCATTTATGAAAAGGTAGTGAATCAAATAGGAGAAAAAAGGGCTCCATGGGACAACTTGGGATCGGTTGATATGCACATCCTGCGTCACCAAGGGATAGTCAATCTGTTAATGGAGGAACGCGTGGAGGGGTAAAAACTGTAGAAAGGGACCACGACTTGAATAGAGTTACCGAGTTCAGACTCTTGTCGCTTACGGTTGTCAAGTAAGAATGAAGAACCTTGCACGGGATTAGATTTCAATGCTGGGCCATCAACAAGTGTCGGCGTGCGAGCCATTTAACGAAAAATATTCGACATGGGCTTTCGGAACCGAAGGCCCACTCGTGTACGCTTGATGACTGCACGCCACAAAGCTTTATGCCTCGCTTGGGCCCGTCAACACCGGAACTGGACTCTTGATGACTGGAAACATGGTGTCCGGTGGGACGAGTCTCGTTTCAAATTGTATCGAGCAGGTGGACGTGTACGGGTATGGAGACAACCTTATGAATACATGGACCCTGCATGTCAGCAGGGAAATAGTGAAGCTGGCGAAAATGGTGTGAGTCCTGATACATGTAGATACGACTCTGACTAGCTGGCACGTACGTACGCATTCTGTCTGATCACCTGCATCCATTCGTGTTCACAGTGCACTCCGTCGGACTTGCGCAATTACAACAGAACAACGCGACACCCCACACGTCCAGAATCGCTACAGAATGGCTCCAGGAACACTATTCTGAGTTTAAACACTTCCGCTGGCCACCAAACTCCCCACACATGAACATTATTAAGCATATCTGGGATTGCCTTACAACGTGCACTTCAGAAGACATCTCCACCCCGTCATACTCTTACGGACTTATGATCAGCCCTGCAGGATTCATGGTGTCAATTCCCTTCAGCACTACTTCAGACATTAGTCGAGTTGCGGCACTTCTGCTTGCTCCCGGGGGCCCTACAGGGTATTAGGCAGTTGTACCAGTTTCTTTGGCTCTTCACCGTAATTACTCTGCACACAATACTGTGTGCCGAACATGAGGTTTTAGTATGTTTCATCATTACTGTTATTTCATATATTTTCCCTTACGTTCATCAGCAGCGCAGTCTGGATACAGGCGGGTGAATGACGTTTATGAATTCCATTCGTAAGTGAATTTCTACAATTGTCCATGCAGAATTGTTAAATCGAAAATAGTAAGAATTTTAATTTCTTCTGTAGTCAAATGCGAACTGAAGACATCTTTTGCAAAACCTCTGCCACCATACAGTACAGTGACGCGAAACATCCAGTTTGTTAGGTGACAGATTTTGAATTACCTGCGCGTTGCGGAGACTACTAAGAGTCTGCACTATATTTACAGCCATTCACTTTCCGAAATGCTTCGCCACGGTGACCCAGACTCAGGACGAGGCGGGAGAACGAGTCGTTTGTTTCTGGAAGTGGCGTTTTCGGCCGCGCGGTGCCGCTACGAGACCTCCGGCTGGAGTCGAGTCCAGATCGAACTGCCGCCGCCGCCGCCGCCGCCGCCGCCGCCGTCAAAGGGCCGCCGTCCGCTCCGGTGAACAGCCACCCACCCGCCCACAGCCCGCAACTGGCGTCGGCGCTAATCCGCGCGCTGGAGCGCACTGCGCCGCCTGCGTGTGTCCCTGTCTGCCTGCTGTCCGGTTCCATTTCTCGGCTGCTCTGTTTCAGTCACACAGCCCTTGCCGTGTGATTGTCTCGTACCGATATAAGAGCAATACTCGCCCCAGCTGCACCAGATCTGTCTAAAAGCCTGTACGGAAAGGTCTCAGGAAACGATAAGTAAGACACGGTGTAACTGGGCTTACTTTTTCTGGGTTCAGTCGATTACATAGAATACATCTCGGCCGAGCGCCTACGAGTACCGTCCACCTGCACAACAGATCCGTCAGACGGGTCCCGGATCTAGTAGGAGCCAGCCTGTGCCCCGTCAAGCGGACAGACAGGAGGCGTCTGATAAGCACCTAGAGGTCACCAACTAGTATATCGCGTGACTGGAAACAGTGCGCGGAGTATTCCGCCGAGGGCCCATTTAACGCCGAGCAGAGACCGTAGGAGGCAGTCTTAAGCGAGCAAGCCGCTGGACCGAGCGCCTCCAGGGCATTCGTGAAGACGCATCGCAGTCCGCCGCCAGCTACACTACTGGCCATTACAATTGCTACACCACGAAGATGACCTGCTACAGACGCGAAATTTAACCGACAGGAAGAAGATGCTGTGATATACAAACGATAGCTTTTCAGAGCATTCACACGAGGTTGGCGCCGGTGGCGACACCTACAACGTGCTGATATGAGGAATGTTTCCAACCGATTTCTCATACTCAAACAGCAGTTGACCGGCGTTGCCTGGTGAATCGTTGTTGTGAAGCCTCGTGTAAGGAGGAGAAATGCCTACCATCAGGTTTCCGACCTTCATAAAGGTCGGATTGTAGCCCGTCGCGATTGCGGTTTATCGTAATGCGACGTTGCTGCTCGCGTTGGTCGAGATCCAATGACTGTTAGAAGAATATGGAATCGGCCGGTTCAGGACGGTGATACGGAACGCCGTGCTGGATCCCAACGGCCTCGTATGACAGGCATCTTATCCGCATGGCTGTGGTGGTGGTGGTTAGTGTTTAACGTCCCGTCGACAACGAGGTCATTAGAGACGGAGCGCAAGCTCGGGTTAGGGAAGGATTGGGAAGGAAATTGGCCGTGCCCTTTCAAAGGAACCATCCCGGCATTTGCCTGAAACGATTTAGGGAAATCACGGAAAACCTAAATCAGGATGGCCGGAGACGGGATTGAACCGTCGTCCTCCCGAATGCGAGTCCAGTGTGCTAACCACTGCGCCACCGCATGGCTGTAACGGATCGTGCAGACACGTCTTGATCCCTGAGCCAACAGATGAGGACGTTTGCAAGACAACAACCATCTGTACGAACAGTTCGACGACGTCTGCAGCAGCATGGACTATAAGCTCGGAGACCGTGGCTGCGGTTACCTTCGACGCTGCATCAGAGACAGGAGCGCCTGCGATGGTGTACTCAACGACGAACCTGGGTGCACAAATGGCAAAACGTCATTTTTTCGGATAAATTCAGCTTCTGTTTACAGCATCGTGATTGTCACATCCGTGTTTGGCGACATCGCAGTGAACACACATTGGAAGCGTGTCTTCGTCATCGCCATACTGGCGTATCAACCGGCGTGATGGTATGGGGTGCCATTGGTTACACGTCTCAGTCACCTCTTGTACACATTGACGGGACTCTGAACAGTGGACGCTACATTTCATATGTGTTGCGATCCGTGGCTTTACCCTTAATTCAATCCCTGCGAAACCCTACACTTTGTAGTGGGACGAAATTAAGCGTCACCCATCCACCAATGTCAGCCCAGTTTGCAGGTGACTATAAGTTTAATTTAGTGTTGTTTATGTGTTTTCTTGTTATTTGTAATAGATGTGAATTATTTAAAAGTTTTGTATTTTTTTATGTGTTTCATGTACGGAGAGGGCGGCGCAACGAACGGGGACAGCATCTTCGTTGCCGCGAACCAGAGAGGAAATTGCTGGCCGCTTTACGTCGCGGATCGACAGCCAAGGAGCAACAGAAGATCCTGGAACCGAGTTGTTGCGTCGTGCTTCTAAAAATTAAAAATGAATTTTTATACTCTTTTTGTACAACAATGACGTCATATAGAGCTTAATCTTATTGAAATGTCAGTCACTAACTCTCAACGCTCAAGTTCACATCTGTATGTGTAGGAAGCTAATAAAATAGTGTATGCTACCAAAGTTGAAACACGTGTCTTGAAGATTTATTTATGAAGAATTATGTGAACGGATTAATAATATATTTGACAAGATACGTGATTCTTACGGCGCTCACCGAAACTTTGAATCTGAAAAGTTTATTTAATGTGTGATTCTGATATCGATTAGATCAAGATAACGTGTGTCAATATAATTTCTGAGGAGAAACAAACGAAATTTAAATTCGAAAAAGTTACAAAAACCAATTGGCCCAAGTGATGTAATTCTTTGCACACGACTCAACTGATGTTTTACAGTTTCGTTCAAGAGCCATTCTATGACAATTTAAAAGAATATGAATCATTTTTGAAGTGGGTTGTAACTGACGTAGGTGACGAAGTCTGCACATGGTCATACATATATCAAACGAAAAACTAATACGTCGTTACACTACACCGTGGTGACCTTAGAAACAGGACTTGTGTGCAACTAAGGCACACAGGTACGAAACAAAACATCAAGAGTCCTTCGGAAGTCAACGCGAGTTTTCGTGGAGCCTTCACCAGCCAGCGGCGTCTGCGCGGGTGTGGGCATCTGACGGAGCGCAGCCAAGCAGTACGGTCACGCAGTTGTTCCACGAGAAGGCGCGTCTGTTGGGCAGCAGCTGAACGCTGCAAAACCCGACAACCTTTTTTTCTCACTAAACTAATAGGCCCAGTACGTCAGCTGCGGGGTGTTCCTCCGGCTGGTATTAGAGGTGTTGCTGAGGGCTTCGCCTGTCTACGGCGGTGCCGGGCGTGGTTGCAGCCAGTGACGTTCCGGTGTTTGACTCAGCGTCCTGGCCGGTTGCGGAAGCGGGGTCGCAGCATCTCAGCGGCTGCATCGACAGCTGTTTCTTCTGCAGCCCCATAGCAGCACTCTGATCATCGAGGACTACAAATTACAATATGAAGTGTCCGGTGAGTTTGTTTCAAGTTGGAAGTGGAGTGTTGTACATAGGGAGTGTGCTTTTAATAGGATTGTTGATTACAAGTCTGCGTGTGTAAATAGTTAATATCTTACAATAATGTCGGGAAGTGAAATGTCAGATGAAGAGCAATCTATGTCCGATAGGAGCATGAGATCCCTTTTTAGGGCGATCGCTAAATTAAAACAATCTAACGGGGATTTTCTAGCTGAATTAAAACAGTCTAACGAAGAATCTGCTGCTAGATTAAAACAGTCTAACGAAGAATCTGCTGCTAGATTAAAACAGTCTAACGAAGAATCTATGGCTAGATTAAAACAGTCTAACGAAGAATCTATGGCTAGATTAAAACAGTCTAACGAGGAATCTACTGCTAGATTGAAAGAGGAACTAAAACAGGAGTTAAAACAGTCTAACGAGGAATCTACTGTTAGACTTAAAGGGGAGCTAACAAAATCTACAGACAGGTTACAGGAATATCTTAATGAAACCAGTCGAGAATTAAGTGATAAAATAGAGTCTTCTAAAGTTGAAATGCAGGAAAAATTAGTAGGACTTAGTAATAAGATTGCTGATAATTGTAAAAGGCTAGAAGAACATATCCAGGAATCGCGCGAGGAAAAAGCTCGCATGCGAAACGATATTACTGACTTAACCGAGAGACTAGATAGTGTCAATATCTTAGTTGTAAATGAAATACAGAAAAATAACAATATGTTACGAGATGAATTTTCTATGCAAACGGAAACTGTTCGTAGAGAATTATTGGAATCTATTAAAGAGGTCTCTACCAAACCTGTAGAGATTTCTTCAATAGATAATGTAGAATTAGAGACATTAACTCATCAAGTAGAAAAGGACCATACCGAAACCGAAAACATGAAATTTTTAATTACTGAAATGTGCAGTAACCTTGAGACTGCCAAAGATAATAATATTGATGAAGGTACAGAGCGTTCACATCGTGAACACAGTGAAGAATCGATATTAGCTAATCGCGTATCCAATACAGAAATGCGGATACAGGAAATTACTAAACGGTTATCGGAATTAGGTAATAATGAGAACATTTCAGGTAGCAGAGGTAATAACATAATCAGAGACAACAGTCGCATCGAATTTGCTAGCTCGGACGACAACAATATGAATAAAGCAATCACGGCAAGCCAATCCGATGCAACTCCGTCTCTGCAATCTAAACAAAATCCGACTATTTCTCTCGCAGAATGTCTGGATGACATAACGACAAATTCAAATGTAGCAAGTCGATTTCCTGTATTCAAACCAGGAGGCGAACTTCACCCTATAATCTTTATAAAAGCTTTTGAAACATCATTATCTCCTAAATGGAGTAATGAAAAACGCATTCAATTTGTAATAGGACATTTAGAAGCAGAAGCTGCGGAATGGGCAGTACTGCATAGAACTGAATTCAGGGATTGGGATGATTTTGTTAAGCAGTTTAAACAAAATTATTGGTCAAGAGGAAAATAACAACACTTAACTTTAGAGTTGTTAGACCCTCCTCCATATTCTAAACGGTGGGGAGGTTATAGGAATTATTTTGAATGGCATTTAAACCGTGCTAAATTAATTGAAGAACCAATTATTGAAAGTCATTTAATACGAGTCCTAATTAGTAGGTTACCGTATTATGTAAAGGAAAGAATGATAGAAAGAGAATGGTCACAGCCGTGCGAATTGTTAGGATATTTAGAGCAGTTAGATATACTTAATAGAGAAAGGGAAGACGAGAAGTTTAGATTTGGTAGAAATGACAATCCTCGAAATAATAATAATAATTCAGAACCACGAAAAGCTAATAACAACAATCATAGCCGGTTCTGTTATATAAAACGTCAATCTAAAGATAAAGAGAGCCAACAAAATCGTGGTAATAACTCTAAAGTGCGGAAATTACACCATAACGATCATGAGATAAATCATCCTCAAGTAATTAATGAAGGTCAAGTGGTAGGTGACGTCATCATAGAAAGTTCGGAAAACTAGTAAAGTCCTTTAGTACGGGTCAACTAAAGGGAACTGTTAGTCAATATTATACAAGACCCAATTGCAATTTATCATTAAGCTGCCAAAAGGACGGTGATTGGCAACAAGATTTACTTCAGGAAGACAATCAGATAAGGGAGAATATAACTTATAAACCCGTTATTAAAGGTTATATTAAAGATACCGAAGTAAATATTATAATTGATTCGGGTAGCGAAGTAAGTATTTTATCCAAAGAATTATTTCAGCTTAAAAGAAAATATTGGAATTTCCCAACTTTACCTGTAACTGGGGTGAAAATTATAGGAGTTACTGGTAAAAGAAGTCAAAATATTACTGAGGAAGTTTATGTAACTTTTGAAATTGCTGAACAATTAATTGCTCACTCTGTACTCGTCGTAGCCAACTTAAATGTGGCCATAATTTTAGGTATAGATTGGCTGTGTAAATATAAAGCTATATTAGATTTTAAAGACTCTTCCTTAACTATCCATAAGGAGGCATGTGCTTTTAAAGTGAGGTTTTCTAATAATCAAGTACCTGAAAATTGCTACGAATCCTTACAGATTAAGTACGCACCGACCATGAACCTATTAACAGATTTTAGTGATCTTGAGTATGCAGTATACCAATGTCATTCTAGTAATAGTATCGAAACTGAAGTGAAAGAAAAATGTTATTCTACGAATTGTCTATCCGAACAAGAAAAGGAAGAGTTGGAATCTTTGATGTTAGAATTTAGAGCCGTCTTCTCAGATGAACCGGGGAGGATTAAAGATTACGTTTGTAAACTTAAGATTAAAGATCAAAAACCATTCTTTAAGAAACCTTATCCCATTCCAGTACAATTCAAAGAACCGGCTAGTAGAGAAATAAGTAAGATGCTAGAACAAAACATTATCGAACGATCATGTAGCGCTTTTAACAGTCCGTTGTGGGTAGTTAAGAAAGCCACTGGTGGGGTACGACTAGTTCTGGATGCCCGGGAATTAAATAAAATTATAGAGATGGAAAGAGACAGACCTATTCCTATGGAGGACGTACTTCTTAAGATTGCTGGTTCTCGTTATATGAGTACAATGGATCTAACCGCCGGCTACCATCAAGTAACATTACACCCGGATTCACGGCAATATACGGCTTTTCTTTTTGAAGGCAGATCATATCAGTTCCAAGTTTTACCTTTTGGACTTAATATATCAGTGTCAACTTTCATTAGGGCATTAGATTCTGCTTTGGGTCAGCAATTGTTACAAAAGATTATTTTATATGTAGATGATATTTTGGTAGCTACTAAAACGTGGGAAGAACACGTAACGATATTACGGGAATTGTTTAACCGTTTAATTGACAGAGGAGTTACTTTAAAATTATCTAAGTCTTACTTCGGAAAGGAGGAAGTGAGATTTTTGGGGCATATAGTGGACCGTAAAGGTATTAGGCCAGACCCAGCACGTATTGAAGCTATTGTTCGATGCCCGAGTCCTAGAAATCGGAAACAATTGAAATCATTCTTAGGAATGGTAGGATTTCTGAGAAGATTTCTTCCAGGGCAGGATATTGTTAATCCTAAATTACTAGATTTATTGAAAGAGAAGTCAGTATGGCTCTGGGGACAAGAGGAAGAGGAAGTTTTTAATAAGATAAAAGGAGCGTTAACCGAAGCCAAAATGTTATACCACCCAGATTTCAATCAGGACTTTTGTATGTGTACGGATGCCTCTGATTATGGTGTGTCTTGTGTAATATTCCAAGGTGATCTGACCAATGAAGAGGGATTATATCGTCCTATTGGATTCGCTAGTCGAACTTTAAATAAACATGAAAGAAATTATTTTGTATCCGAGAAGGAAGCTCTCGCAGTGGTATGGGGTTTTCAACGATTTAGAGGATTATTAATGGGAAGAAAAACAATTGTATATACTGATCATCAGGCTTTAATCTTTTTGAACAATTGCCGGTTACTTCACCGTAGGCTATTACGTTGGGTATTATGCTTGCAAGAATTTCAGTACGAAATTAGGTATATAAAAGGATCTCAGAATGTAGTTTCAGATGCTTTGTCGAGGCTTCCCGTAGGAATGGAGAATATTAATATTGCAGAAGAACAGGAACAAATTACCATGTTTATTTCCTTTTAACTAAGGAGAACGAACGTAAGGTTAAACGGATAGTAACTGCTGTTACATGCAATCAAAGAAATGACGATCAATATAGGGACCTTATACAAAACCTTAATAATGGGGACGAAACAGTTAACACCCGGGGTGTGTGGTTATATTTTAACGACTTGTTGTATTGGAAAGCACAGAGGGAACACCAGAGATGGAAAATCTGCATTCCGAAAACTGTTGTGGACGAGTTAATTACTTATATTCATGACGGTTACGGGTATTTTGGAATTCATAAATGTATTAAACATCTAATGAAGTATTATTATTTCAAAAATATGTCCCGTATTGTGAGAAGTATTATTAGGGCTTGTGAAACCTGTCAAAAGGTTAAAGTTAATAACAAATCTAAGCGTTATAAATTATATGCTGTAATTCCTCGAGGTTTGTGGGATCTACTGTCATTAGATTTTTTCGGCCCTCTGCCTCGTAGTTCAGGAGGATTAACTTATGTGTTTGTTGTAATGGAATGTTGGTCCAAACATGTGAAGCTATATACTTTGAAACGAGCGAATACAGCAAGCGTTATACGCTGCCTCACCCGAAATTACTTTGTTAACTGGGGCATTCCTAAACGACTTATGTCTGATAACGGTAGTGCCTTTATTAGTCAAAGATTTCAAGATATGATAAAACAATATGGAATCAAACATATCTTAATTTCGAAATATCACCCTCAAAGTAACTTAGTAGAAAGAGTCATGAAAGAATTAGGACGATTATGTAGAACTTATTGTGCACATAAACATACTCGGTGGGCCAAACTAATGCCTGAATTCGAAGAGATATTAAATGAATTGCCTCACCTAACGACGGGATTATCACCTATAGAAATTTTAGGCAAACGAATTATAGGTGAGCCTTTACTAGCTGATCTACCTTGGCCACCGGTAAATGAGATCCAACAATGCATTCCAGACGAAAAAGTTTGCGAACAGATTGTAAAAAATGCCGAACGGAGAATTAAAAGTTATAATCAACAGGCTATAGAACCCTCATTTCAGGTAGGAGATCTTGTGTTAGTACGATCTCATCCTAAAAGTTCTAAGATCGATAAGGAATGTAGGAAATTCTTCTTTATCTTTGAAGGTCCATATGTTGTACATAAGATTGTACATCCCAAAGCATTACTTCTTATGGAACCTTCGTCAGGTGTAATTAAAGGATTATATAGTGTTGATCAAATGAAACCCTTCATTCCTAAATAAGTTAATAATTAGTATATGTTACACACTAAAGAGCATTCATAGTTTATTCATGTGAAGTTTTTCGTGATAGTTACGTATTATTTTAAAGAATGAAACAGAAAGCTTAAACAAGTGTTCTACAATAATCTACTGGTACTTCAAAAAGAGAAAGATAACCAAAAGGGGGATTTATATGGAAGAAATTTTGCTCTTAGGTCAAAAGGAATTTTGCATATTTTAAATTTACTCGGATAGTAGGAACCAAAGGGGATGGTTAATAGTTTTAGGGACCATGGGCGTCCAGAGCTATATGGCTCACGAGAACATAGCAGAGTGCCTTTAATAGAGGTTTGTAATAGTGTTAATATAGAACACACCAAACGGGGCTCTCTCGCTTGTTTCTCCTAAATAAATTGCCATTACCCAACAAGGTGTCCGAAGGTAAAGAAAGCCGTGCCGAGATTCTAAAGAAAGTTTTGCTTGATTTCTTCTTGACCTCAGGCATAAATAAGGCATTAGGGAAAAGAATGACGTAAAGTAAATAGTACTATTAGTTATTGTGAGAAACTTATTAGTAATATACATTTTTGGAAAGAATAACTCTAGTAAATAAATGAAACTGAAACTAATCTATCACAATTTGAATGCTCTGTCCTAATGTAACAACGTTAAAGAACGTACTAAATTGGTATTTATTAGCAACTATTAACTGAAGAGGAGCAATCTCCCTATATTCGGTTACGAATTACCATAATAGTACAATTAAGAGTAAATGACAAATAGTCACAACAATATCGTATTAAAAGGATTAAATCTATCTAAGAGCAAGGACTCTAGGTTACGTAAAATGTGAGGAAAATGTATTAACAGTTAAATATTGTATATTGAAAAGTTTTATTTTCGGTTAAAACCTGACAAACTGAGCTTGTGGGTGGGGTATGTAGTGGGACGAAATTAAGCGTCACCCATCCACCAAAGTCAGCCCAGTTTGCAGGTGACTATAAGTTTAATTTAGTTTTGTTTATGTGTTTTCTTATTATTTGTAATAGATATGAATTATTTAAAAGTTTTGTATTTTTTTTATGTGTTTCATGTACGGAGAGGGCGGCGCAACGAACGGGGACAGCATCTTCGTTGCCGCGACCAGAGAGGAAATTGCTGGCCGCTATACGTCGCGGATCGACAGCCAAGGAGCAACAGAAGATCCTGGAACCGAGTTGTTGCGTCGTGCTTCTAAAAATTAAAAATGAATTTTTATACTCTTTTTGTACAACAATGACGTCACATAGAGCTTAATCTTATTGAAAAGTCAGTCACTAGCTCTCAACGATCAAGTTCACATCTGTATGTGTAGGAAGCTAATAAAATAGTGTATGCTACCAAAGTTGAAACACGTGTCTTGAAGATTTATTTATGAAGAATTATGTGAGCGGATTAATAATATATTTGACAAGATACGTGATTCTTACGGCGTTCACCGAAACTTTGAATCTGAAAAGTTTATTTAATGTGTGATTCTGATATCGATTAGATCAAGATAACGTGTGTCAATATAATTTCTGAGGAGAAACAAACGAAATTTAAATTCGAAAAAGTTACAAAAACCAATTGGCCCAAGTGATGTAATTCTTTGCACACGACTCAACTGATGTTTTACAGTTTCGTTCAAGAGCCATTCTATGACAATTTAAAAGAATATGAATCATTTTTGAAGTGGGTTGTAACTGACGTAGGTGACGAAGTCTGCACATGGTCATACATATATCAAACGAAAAACTAATATGTCGTTACACTACAACTTCAGCAGGATAATGCACGACCGCATGTTCCAGGTCATGTACGGGCCTTTCTGGATACAGAAAATGTTAGACTGCTGGCCTGGCCAGCACATTCTCCAGATCTCTCACCAATTGAAAACGTTTGCTCAATGGTGGCCGAGCAACTGGCTCGTAATAATATGGCAGTCACTACTCTTGATGAACTGTGGTAAGCGTTGAAGCTGCATGGGTATCTGTACCTGTACACGCCATCCAAGAAGCTCTGCTTGACTCAATGCCCAGGCGTATAAAGGCCGTTATTACGGCCAGAGGTGGTTGTTGTGGGTACTGATTTCTCAGGATCTATGCACCCAAATTGCGTGAAAATGTAATCACATGTCAGTTCTAGTATTGTCCAATGAATACCCGTTTATCATCTGCATTTCTTCTTGGTGTAGCAATTTTAATGGCCAGTAGGGTACGCCACCGAGTCGTCCTCCCGGGCAACCCCAAGGCTCTGGGCCATTTAGAGTCGGGGTGTGCCCTACAACGCGGCATCAACAGACTGGACTTGTAATTAATACTGCTTGTTAAATGAGGCTACAATGTACTCTCCATCCTCTCATCCGCTGCGGACCTTGGCTACCAGTGATTACCGTCCAACTCCAGAAAGAGTAACTGATTTACCTGCCGTTATCTGGGATTACGCTGACAGCCGTGAGTCTGATTTCAGTTGGTTTAAGTACTTTTCAATACCAACCGTCCTACAGAACTAAGTAGTTAATGTATTAACTGTTGTCCTTATTAGAACTGGCCTTCTGTCAAGAGTTATTGTTTTCTCCGTGCATTTAGCCAGACATTATTTGTTCTTGTTGTGATTCGGCCTTCTGCCCAACTATTTTTACCTAATTAGGCCTTCAGCCCGCAGGTCACCCACCAGTGGGAAGAGACTCGGTTTACTTGCAGGTAATAAACTTTTTTTTTTCACGTCTTGAGAATCGTTCCTGTCCGCTGACAGCGAACACTGCAAAATACTTGTTGGGTCTGCAGCCGGATCAGTCATCTTGACAAGTTATTTCTAGCTGTTGGTCGAAAATTACCCCAAGGTACGGCAAAGTGGTGTCGATGGTATGTTCCTGTTTTATGGTGTTTCATAATGTTGCTCGTTTTTAACTGAAGTAGACAGCAGCTGTCTGCTGCGCGCTTAACTTTACTTTCTCTTTTCGGTACCGTTCGCTAGACGTATCGAGTTGTCGATGACGGGGCGGATGTTGGTTGCGTCGACTCCGGTGTTGGATGAGATCGCCGTATCGTCAGTGAATTGCAACTGTGGTGTTTTGGATATTTTATGCCACCTTGTGTTGTGGGACAGCAGCGACAGTTTCTCTCGCAGGCGCTTTAATTATCCTTGTACTAAATAGCTATTTGTAGTGCGTAGTTGATGCGATGTTGGCAGTAATTACTGCCGGTAAGCAATGTTATAGCAGTGGTATCCCGGCTGTCAGTATAGATGTCCACATCCACTTGCAGGCATCTGCCAAGCCACACCCCCTCTGTATAATTTGAACGCACAACGTACACACAAATACAAATGGCTACCCCCTATCCGGAGGACAAACAAAGCTGACTGAGAGAAAGAGATGTCACTCTTCCATATCACAGGGCAAGGCTGGGCCTGACGTGTAACGTAAAAAGTAAAGAAACAGCGAGCAAGAAACTGGAAGGGTCACAGACCGTTGGTCTCTAACCTCAGTTACAACTAAATTCCACATTTTAGCGAAAAGGTAGCCCATGCATATTAAATTGTGTCTAGATGTCTGACTGGTTCGGCTATAGACTCGCCGAGAATATAATCGATAAATAAGGTAAGACAATCGTAGGTATGAATATATATAGAGCGAAAGAGATATTTTCTACAGTAGACACCGCAAGCATTTCTTCTGCTATCTACATGACGTCACTAAACCCAACAGATTAGTACTGCGCTCGAATAGTAAGCGCAGAATTGCCCCATTGATGAAAATTCTGGGAAGTGCAAACTCCGTGTTGCAACGCGCTTTCTGAAAGAAAACTGAAAACAGATGATGAAATACGTCATCTCGCTATTAAATAAGGTGAAAATGTTAAAAGTAATTATAATGGTGTCACCAAGTTAAAGAGCGAAGAAGTGATGTTCTTAACGATACAGTGGAAAACATTCACCGCAGAAATCGTCCGCAATAATGAAGAAAAGATCATACGTGCAAGGTACAAATCAACAATAACCTCCAGAACAATGAGCACAAGTGTGAAGGAACGGGGTGCTCTTCCTAGAAACACTCGGTACAAAACTGATAGCCAGAGACTACGAACAAAATATACAGGACACGGCACAGAGTATTCTTTCGCTTTACGTGGAACAACTACGTGTTTGGGCGATGGTAATCTCGCAAGCACAGGCTGATAAATTAGTGTCAATAGAGCGCTACCATGCAGTTTCACTGTCTAAAAAACTGCAACTGCCTGTTGCATGACTGTGTCAGTCATGTTTCGGAGCTGCAATAAACTTATCCTTGCTACATTTACGCCTCAGGGTTACTTTGTCAGTTTTCGTGTCTACTGTTACAACAAAGCTGTTTAAAAAACACAGCGAGGAATGCTGTTGCTTACGCGGTAGAGCCCTCGTATTCCCTGTGGCACACTGAAATGCATCTGTTTCTACATTAATACCCCGCAAGCGACAGTACGGTCCGTGGTGGAGGGTATTTCTGGGCCACATTCTTTTTCCATTTGCGAGTGTTTACACGCAAGGGCGTCCTCAGAAATTTTCGCGAGGGGGAAGGGCCAAGATTCTAAAATTCACTCTTTTGATTTAATTGGTTCAGTTAGGCTGAAAGCTAGTCGTTGAGATGAAGTACAGGAAGCTTATTGTATCTCAAACAAATGACAGTCATCCCTTTACAATATTGTGGAAGGAATTTTCACGTCAGCGTGTTGGACGGATTCCTTTCTACAGCTCGTTAAGGTCTGTAGGAAGGAGTAGCAGAGAAAACACTGAGGACAGTATGTCGACACAGTTCTCTAAATGTTCGTGACCATTTTGACTACAGAAGAGTGTTAAAGTCACTGTATTTTCCGTAGCGGTCGCTAATGGTAAGTCTGCATTTTAATAGTGTTGCAAACAATGACTGCTATAAATTCGTGACAATTCTGTAATGAATAGAAAACCTGTGCTCAGATTTGAGATGAGGGCGGATGGCCCCTCTTGCTCTCCCCCCCTCACCCCTTTCCCCACACTGCGGGCTCGTGTGGGTGCGTGGAAAGAATGAGTGTCGATGTGTGAGCTCTAACACTTACAGCATGTGATCTAAAGTTGGCTGAAAATGATTACAAGTTCGTGGCGCCCTCCATCGGTAATGCTGGAATTGAATATGGCGTTGGTCCACCCTTAGCCTTGATTACAGCTTACACTCTGGCAGGTATACGTTCAATCAGGTGCTGGAATGTTTCTTTGGGAATGGCAGTGCATTCTTCACTGAGTGCTGCACTAAGGAGAGGTATCGATGTCGGTCGGTGAGACCTGGCACGAAGTCGGCGTTCCAAAACATCCCAAAGGTGTTATATAGGATTCAGACCAGGACTCTGTGCAGGCCAATCCATTACAGAGACGTTACTGTCGTGTAACCACTCCGCCACGGGCGTGCATTACGACCAGGTGCTGGATCTTGTTGAAATATGCAATCGGCATCCCCGAATTGCTCTTCAACAGTGGGAAGCAAGAGGGTGCTTAAAACATCAATGTAAGCCTGTGTTGTGCTTTATAGTGATACGCAAAACAACAAAGGGTGCAAGACCCTCCATGAAAAACACGAATACACCGTAACACCACAGCCACCGAATTTTACAGTTAGCACTACACACCCTGGCAGATGACGCTCACCGGGCATTCGCCATACCCACACCCTGCCATCGGATCGCCACATTGTGTACCATAATTCGACACTTCACACAACGTTTTTCCGCTGTTCAGTCGTCCAATGTTTACGTTCCTTACACCAGGCATTTCGCCTTCTCGTTGTTCGTCTTCCAAGTGTCCATAATATTTTGCATGGAAATCTATCGTAATGTTCTTGTAAACTGAATTTTTTTGTCATTTTCAAAGTTTTAAAGCACATTAGTACAACAATAAGCGTATCAAGACACCGTCGCATACAATAAACTAATACTAGCCATCCTACACTGATACGTAAGGGCTAACTGGGTAACTTAAATGCAAATTAATTCGAGAACAGCGCAATGTCTCGACTCTTTTTAACAATTATTTCTCAGCACAGATACCCTCCATCACCCTTAAAAGCTTTCCAGACCACTCGTTCTCCGAAATTGTGAGTCGGCCGGCAGCGCTCGTCATGTGCCCTCTGGAGTGGGGCGTTACTGCGGGGAGTATTTTGGGAGTCGGCAGTCACGGGTCAATGCACTGGTTGTCCCTGCACGGGAAGTTTAGATAGAGTTAGCAAGTTTGTTTCCTGCGCTGTTGCAGATACTAGCTCACTAGTTGGCCTGTTTACGAGGCAGGAGTGGCCGTCTAGTTAACCACAAGTGGCGTGTAGCAAGAGGCTGGATGGCAGAGCGTGTTGCCGTCAACTAGCTGCGGCTGGGGGGGGGGGGGGGGGGGGGGGGGGGTGGTTAATAGAAAATAGTAAGTTCAGTTTTGCTCCAATGGAAATTGAAGTGTGGAGATCTCGTGTGTGCCCTTACCGTTTTAACTTTAGGCCGTGGCCGTGTATCGTCTATAAAGATGGTATGAACCGGTTGGTGACGGTGTAGCCATTGTGAGCAGTGCTCAATTCCTAATGCAGTGACCAGATCAGAGAGCCTTTCGAAACTACACTAAAGAGCCAAACAAACAGGTATAGGCATGTGTATTTAAATACAGAGATATATGAACAGGCAGAATACGGTCGGAAACGCCTATATAAGACAAGAAGCGTCCGGCGCAGTTGTTAGATCGGTTACTGCTGCTACAATGGTAGATTATCGACATTTTAATTGAGACTGAACGTGGTGTTATTGTCGACACACTAGTTATGGGACACAACATGTACGAGGTAGCAATGAGATGTGGATTTTCCCGTACGACCATTCCCCGAGTGTGCCGTGAGTATCAGGAATCTGGTAAAAGATTATAGCTCCGACGTCGCTGCGGCCGGAAGACGATCCTGCAAGAACGACGACTGAAGAGAATCGCGAAATGTTAGTTGGCGGCAGTAAAATTGTACTGCAGTCAGCCTCAAATGCTGGTTCTCTAGATTTCCTCAGTAGCGATTCACGAAAAGAACGCCTCCTTTCCTCCAGAGACTCCCACCCGAGTTCCTGAAGCACTTCCGTAGCACTCGCGTGATGATCAAACCTACCAGTAAGAAATCTAGCAGCCCGCCTCTGAACTGCTTCTATGTCCTCCCTCAATCCGACCTGATAGGAATCCCAAACGCTCGAACAGTACTCAAGAATAGGTCGCATTAGTGTTTTATAAGCGGTCTCCTTTACAGATGAACTACATCTTCCCAAAATTCTGCCAACGAACCGAAGACGACTATCCGCCTTCCCCACAACAGCCATTACATGCTTGTCCCACTTCATATCGCTCTGCAATGTTACGCCCAAATATTTAATCGACGTGACTGTGTCAAGCGCTACGCTACTAATGGAGTATTCAAACATTACAGGATTCTTTTTCCTATTCATCTGCTTACATTACACTTATCAATATTTAGAGTTAGCTGCCATTCTTTACACCAATCACAAATCCTGTCCAAGTCATCTTGTATCCTCCTACAGCCACTCAACGACGACACCTTACCGTACACCACAGCATCATCAGCAAACAGCCGCACATTGCTATCCACCCTATCCAAAACACCATTTATGTAGATAGAAAACAACAGAGGACCTACCACACTTTCCTGGGGCACTCCAGATGATACCCTCACCTCCGATGAACACTCACCATCGAGGACAACGTACTGAGTTCTATTACTTAAGAAGTCTTCGAGCCAATCACATGCTTGGGAACCAATACCATATGCTCGTACCTCAGTTAGGAGTGTGCAGTGGGGCAGCGAGTCAAACGCTTTCCGGAATTCAAGGAATATGGCATCCGTCTGATACCCTTCATCCATGGTTCGCAAGATATCATGTGAAAAAAGGGCGAGTTGCGTTTCGCAGCAGCGATGCCTTCTAAAGCCGTGCTGATGCATGGACAGCAACTTCTCTGTCTGAAAGAAATTTATTATATTCGAACTGAGAATATGTTCGAGAATACTGCAACAAACTGATGTTAAGGATATTGGTCTGTAATTTTGAGGATCCGTCCTTCTACAGGCGTCACCTGCGCTTTTTTGCAGTCGCTCGGGACTTTACGTTGGGTAAGAGATTCGTGATAAATGCAACCTAAGTAAGCTTTATGCCTCGCCTGGGCCCGTCAAGACCGACATTGGACTGTCGATGACTGAAAACATGTTGCCTGCTCGGACGAGTCTCGTTTGAAATTGCATCGAGCGTATGGACGAGTACGGGTACTGAGACAGCCTCACAAACCATGGATCCTGCATGTCAGCAGGGGACTGTTGAAGCTGGTGGGGGCGCTGCAATGGTGTGGGGCGTGTGTAATTGGAACGGTATGTGACCACTGATACGTCTCGATACGACTCTGACAGGTGACACGTACGAAAGCATCCTGTCTGACCACCTGTATCCATTCATGTCGACTGTGCATTCCGACAGACTTGGGCAGTCCAGCAGGACACTGCGACACCCCGCACTTCGAGAATTGCTACAGAGTGGCTCATGGAACACTCTTCTGAGTTTAAACACTTCCGCTGGCTGCCAGACTCCCCGGACATGAAAATTATTGAGCATATGTGGGATGCCTAACAATGTGCTGTTCTGAAGAGGTCTCCAACCCCCTCGTACCCTTACGGATTTATGGACAGCCCTGCACGATTCACGGTGTCAGTTACCTCCAGCACTACTTCAGACATTAGTAGAGTCCATGCCACGTCGTGTTGCGGCTCTTCTGCGTGCTCGCGGTGATCCTATACGATATTACATTTTCTTTGGTTCTTTAGTGTAGTTTGGTTGCTATAGGACACTTATTAGTGGTATGGTATAGAAGCAATGACTACCGTAACCTTGTCTTCCGGGCCACAGCATGGCAGTGTATGTGTCGCGGTGCAGAGAAATGGTTTAGGGCAGCCAAGGAACGGTTACGGATATAAGTGCGCGGGGCAGCAGGTGGAGTGTTTCGCCTTGCAGCGCCGAGACTGCACGGGCTCTGGCCGCGGCCACGACCGTCACTGCGGGAGACGCCGCGGAAACTCCGACGGCTGACGTGGAGGAATGTCTGCCAGCACCGGAACCGTTGATGTAGTTGATGTACAACGGCTCCCACTTCTTATACTGCGGCTATTACTAGTAGCTGAGGTAGCACAGTTACGCCCTCAGAGCATACGTTTAAAACAAGGTGGCCTTCGTAGCCGAGCGGATGCCGGTGTGGTAGCTCAGCATGTTTCCTAACAGGACTGGCCAACGAATAAATGTGAAAGACATCAATCGGTATCTGCACAGAACCCATGACGTAAAAACGACGAACCACAAAAAAAAAAAAAAAAAAAAAAAAAAAAAAAAAAAAAAAAAAAAAAAAAAAAAAAAAAAAACGTAGTGTCGCAGCCTTCGGTGCAGGAATACTCGGCTTCGATTCTCGTTAGCCCCTCAACTTTTTAGAGGGGCAGGGTGGTCTGAAGCTGCGCCCGCGCCAGATGAGTGGCTGCCTGGATAAGGAAGCAGCGGCATGGTGAGGGTTGAGCTGCTGGCGGTGGCGCCTGGAGACGCGCCCTTAGCTCTAGGATTTCACCCGGAACAAGTCCCGCCCATTCACCCCTCCACGCCTATCCATAGTGTAAGGCCCTCCCCTAAACAGCCGCCAGTTCCACAAACTGGAAGCTACATCAGAGTTGCTATTGTCTCAGTCCAACACATGTTACACTGTGATGAGATTCAGTAATGATAAAAAATTTCAGTTTTTCTGGATAGGAATATAATATGAATGTGCAATATTAAAGAAATAAAAGTATTTATAGAGAATTGAAAGCATCGCCAGCAGTAGAAAACAAAAAATAACGTGATGTTATTTAAGGGCAATAAGGACAAATTTTCATTAACTAATTCACTTATTATAATACGTTTATTTGAGGGCAACAACAGAGCAAACATACAGTGCGAAAACAATGGTCTTTAATGTGTGATGTCGGTAGTAAAGCCACGGATACAGTCGACTAACTCTGTTGTCTAAAATCAACGTTATATAGAAATAAGTCAAAGTAGGGTTTTTTTTGCCGGCCGCGGTGGCCGTGCAGTCCTAGGCGCTGCAGTCTGGAACCGCGGGACTGCTACGGTCGCAGGTTCGAATTCTGCCTCGGGCATGGATGTGTGTGATGTCCCTAGGTTAGTTAGGTTTAAGTAGTTCTAACTTCTAGGGGACTGATGACCTCAGATGTTAAGTCCCATAGTGCTCAGAGCCATTTGAACCAAAGTCGTTTTGTTTATGTAGGCCCTCATAGTAGCTGACGAAAATTAAATTAGAAATGCCTAATGAAAGCAGTAAGATATTGGCTTATATGCCATATTTCGTTAATATTTGCATGGGTAATGTGGTGTGACCGCCAGACACCACACTTGCTAGGTGGTAGCTTTTAAATCGGCCGCGGTCCGTTAGTATACGTCGGACCCGCGTGTCGCCACTATCAGTGATTGCAGACCGAGCGCCGCCACACGGCAGGTCTAGAGAGACTTCCTAGCAGTCGCCCCAGTTGTGCAATCGACTTTGCTAGCGATGGTTCACTGACAAAATATGCTCTCATTTGCCGAGACGCCAGTTAGCATAGCGTTCAGTTACGTCATTTGCTACGACCTAGCAAGGCGCCATTACCAGTTACTATTGAGATTATGAATAATGTACCGTCAAGAGCGACGTTCACCATTTATGGATTAAAGTTAAGTATTCCACCAGCTACGTCCGTTTTGCTAAAGTCTAATTTGCTTGTCCTGTTCCAGACCTCACGCCCGCCTGCGTGAGCTAAAACGCGTGCCTTTCGGCTTCCTCTAGCATACCGGTGTTGGCTCTCCTGCCAACCCACGACAGGTAAAGGGTGAATTTTAACTTGTAAATTCTTCCAGTGCCATACTTGCGCGTTATAAACGAGGTTACGAAGAATTGTGGCTGTTTCTGTGTGATTAGTGTCCTATACGCTGTTGCAAACGTCTCAAGAAAATAATCTGTCGTTATTCTCTGTCCTGTCTGTTTTTAACCAAAAGACTTATTAATTTCTTAAATGTCATTCAAACCTTTTTTTAAAAGTAATAATGATGATGTGTATGTTTGTCACGTAGCAGTTATGGAGGAAATAAATGCTGCAGTGTTTCACGGCTGTAAAACGACCTTCATGCTGTGCTTCTTCCACCCCTAAAACTTTTCAGCAAAACTATTCAGTGAATAACACGCAAAAACAGCTTGCATTGATCTAGCAAGAACAAAGTAATTTTGATGCCATCTGGAAGTATAGTGAACACTGGTGCTTGTTTCACATATACTATCTGAGTTCTGAAACTTAAGTGTCAAGTATAGTGTGGTTCCTCTTTCTCCGAGCAAATTATTCTTTGAGAGTAAGTTTTTCCTGTTGTAGCTTTGCTTTTTCTCACATAGAAGTATGTTTCTTCATAGGCTATTCATCTGAATACTGAGTTCTCGTATTTAAAGAATTCAGTGCTAAATTGTCTTCTCTTATGTTCGCTGTGGAAGTACCTGGCACAGCTGAGGCCAATTGTGCAATTTTTTTGTAACGTGTCTTTTAACTATGTGGCAAAATTTAAGACCTAGCAAGATATTAATGTAACATTCACTCCAAGTGCAGCCGAACGCGGTAAGCCACGTGGGTTAACTGAAACGATGCCCAGGCGCCGAACAAAGACCGGGAAAACCGGGGGTGAGTGGGCGGGACTCGTTCCGGTGTGAAATCCTAGCGCTAACGATTCCTCGCCTGGAGGGTCTGCCCGCACGTCCCACGACTCACGGTGGCTGCTCGCGCTGCCTCGCAGGCACCACTCGACCAGTGGGAGCAGGCCTAGGGCCTGAGCCGTGAGTGCGGTTACGTTCACGTTTAAAACGGCGAGGGTTCGCCGCTCACAACTTATATAGGATGCGGCAAATAAAGGTGGGCCGCACAACAGAGTTCCAGGGTACAAAGAAACACAGAAGAGCGGAGATAATGCACTACTAACCTGACTATTGCAGATGTTGAAAGCCATTGGGCACTTTTGTGCCTGGTCAGCAAGCTGCCGAAAGCGGGTCGAAGCAGACTGCTGGAATTCCTGCAGTCTCATCCGAAATGTTTTGCTGCAAGTTGTTACAGAGTATGAGGGTTTTTGCGACACACCCACACGAAGTAATCACACGCTGAGAGATGAGGTGACCTGGGTGGCCAGTCAGGACCGCGACCAGGCTGGCCTCTGCTAACCACTCTGTGAGGCGCGAAGATTGTGTAAATGGGCTCCGAGATCCGGCCCGCAGTTGCTCCATCCTGTTGGAGGTAACTGTAGGTATTTTACTCCTCCGTTAATGCCGACACAAGTAGTTTCAAAATGTTGGCAATGTAACACGCCAAAGTCAGCGTCTGTTGGTTATTTCAGTCAGCATTTGTTAGTTATTTGGAGTTCCAATGTTAGGCGGGTCATGGAGCCCCTCAGGAACATAGCGGCTAGGGCGGGGGAAGAAGTCCACCGCTCACTCGGTGTGCTTGCCGGGGGGCCTTGTCCGGGATGTGGAAGAGGCTCTTCCAGTGGCTATCGAGAGTGCGAGGTGCAGCGAGCTGCAGATTGTTGCACATGTCGGCACCTACGATGCCTGTCGTAGGGGTTCCGAGGAAATCCTTGTCTCCTTTCGACGTCTGGCTAAATTGGTGAAGGCGGCCTCCATCTCTGGAGGAGTGGAAGCCCAGCTGACGATCTGCAGCATCGTACCCAGGGTGGACCGGGGTCTTCTGGTTTGGGGTCGAGTGGAGAATCTAAACCAGAGGCTACGTCGACTCTGTGGTGAAAATGGTTGTACGCTATGGGGTGGAAGGTTGTAGGACGCCCCTCGGATAGACCAGGGGTGCACTACACACAGGAAGCAGCTACATGGGTAGCACAGTACTTGTGGCGTGCACATGGGGTTTTTTTGATTAGGTTCCTCCCCATGGGAAACAACCGATGGCCTGAAAAATTAGCGGTTCATGACCCTGATGTGGTTGTACAAACTGTAAAAATTGTTAGTTCGCCTAAACAGGTCATTCGAAAGGATTTAAAAATGCTTAATCTCATGTTAGTAAATTGTCGAAGTATCTGCAGCAAGATCCCCGAGTTAATCTCCGAAATAAACAGTAGCAATGCCAATATAGTATTAGGTACCGAAACCTGGTTGAAAGCAATGAAATTTTGAACTCGGATTGGACAACGCTTAGGAAGGATAGGACTGATGCTACGGGAAGTGGTGTGTTCATTGCAGTTAAAAGCTGTTTAAACGCAGTTGAGATCGATACTGGGTCTGACTGTGGAATAGTCTGGATAAAGCTGTCAATCAGACAAGGATTGACCATTGTATTAGGATATTTTTATAGATCACCAGCATCCGCAACAAACGTCGCAGAACGTCTCAGGGAAAGTCTTGAGTACATAGGAAGTAAATATCCAAATTATCCATTAGTTATAGGTGGAGACCATCCATTGACTAGGAAAATTACACGTGTGTCACGGGGACAGAAGCAAAGACTCGTGTGAAGTTATTCTAGGAGCGCTCTCAACATACAACCTCGAGCAATTGGTTAGAAAACCAACTCGAGATGGGAACATATTAGATATCTTGGCGACAAACAGACCTGATCTTTTTGAGGAAGTTAATCTAGAAGAAGGTATTAGCGACCATAATGTCGTAGTGGTTTCTATGTCAGTGGAAGTTGCAAAGAAACCAAAGAAAATCGTAGAGTTTTCTTGTTTGGGAAAGCAGATAAAAGTGTCATTAATGACAATGAGAGATCCTTTCAACGAATTTGAAAGCAATATTTTAGTTACAGAATCTAAAAATAACCCCAGAAAATTTTGGTCGTACGTAAAATCTATGAATAATTCAATACCTTCAATTCAATACAAATGAATAATTCAATACCTTCTCTTGCAGACAATACGGGTAATGTAACTGATGATGATAAACAGAAGGCCGAAATACTAAACCTTGCTTTCAAAAACTCGTTTACGGTAGAGGACTCCAGCACCATTCGCCCGTTCAGTTATCGAGCAAACGAAAGGATGGCTCACATAGTGTTTAGTGTATCTGGGATTGTAAAACAGTTAAGATACTTTTCTGTATGGGATCCTTACCAGTTGAGTCTGATTCAAGAGATTGAGAAGGTCCAAAGAAGAGCGGCAAGATTCGTGACTGGTACATTTAGCCATCGCGAGAGCGTTACAAATCTCACAGAAGGTTTGAAGTGGGACACACTTGCAGATAGACGGCGCGCTAAACAGAACGGGCTCCTCACTAAATTCCGAAATCCGATCTTCACCGAGGATGTAGAGCATGTATTATTACCACCAACTTTCAAATCGCGCAATGATCACCCTTCAAAGATAAGGGGAAGTAAGAGCGTTCAGACAGTCGTTTTTCCCTTGCGCGATCCCCGAGTGGAACAGAGGGGGGGGGGGGGGGGGGGGGGGGAGCGGTATTTTGAAATTCGATACAGGGATCGTAGCAGTCATAGCAATCGGACAGCATTTTGAGCGCATGTAAAGGATAGTAAACATGAAGTGAGCAATGTAAATGAACAAATGGAGGTGCTATGTAAAGCTCCAAAAAATCTCTATCTCAACGTTCGAATGGTTCTGAGCACTATGGGACTTAACTGCTGTGGTCATCAGTCCCCTAGAACTTAGAACTACTTAAACCTAACCAACCTAAGGACATCACACACATCCATGCCCGAGGCAGGATTCGAACCTGCGGCCGTAGCAGTCGCACGGTTCCAGACTGTAGCGCCTAGAACCGCTCGGCCACAGCGGCCGGCTATCTCAACGTGCTCGAAGAGATTGAAATATACACTCATCAAAGGAAAGACCCAGACTTACTAATTAATGAGCAAAGTGATTTTATGCACAGCAGTTATTTTGAGATTTTTGAAGACCTGTTTTAGGCTTACTCTTGAACGCAACAACACGCTCCAGTAAGAACGGCCCTCCGCGTATTGGCGGCGAGGTGAAATGGGCTCGGCGGAAGAGGACTCGACGTGGCGCTGTATACGTTCTGACATAGGGAAATCCTCTCCACCACCAATCAATACGAAGAAGAGGAAGCGCACATTTTGGAAAGAATATGTACATGTTTTAATTATATTTTTAAGTGTCTTTATAAATTTTTGAAGTAGTGTAAATTATTTCAGTTCATGGTGCACTCGAAAAAGATTATTCACATGTTATTTCTTTAAAAACTGTCTTATTATTAAAAAGTATATTCGCCATTCATGTATATGGTGAAAAAATAACATCTTAGTACATATGCACGATTCTTACAGATAGAGGGCACTTTTCACCAATCAGGCTTCTCCAAACTGTGAGATAAGGTTTTAACAGATTAAAATTACTTTAGTTATGACTGCGAACCAATAGTTCTGTACTGACAGGTTACTAGTAACTGCAATATATGGTATATTGGCATTTAATACATTCCAAAATTTCTTTTTGTAAACTAAGATAGTTCAAATGGCTCTGAGCACTATGGGACTCAACTGCTGTGGTCATCAGTCCCCTAGAACTTAGAACTACTTAAACCTAACTAACCTAAGGACATCACATACTCCCATGCCCGAGGCAGGATTCGAACCTACGACCGTAGCAACAGCGCGGCTCCGGACTGGAGCGCCTAGAACCGCACGGCTACCGCGGCCGGCTAACTAAGATAGTTCTATCAGCAACTACATCTATCTAGTTAATTATATCGGTAACTTTATGTAACAGATCTGAAGATGGGCAGCTAGCCTGAAACCGGTCACAGAAAATAAAAAAATTGCGATCAAAGACTGAAATGCCATATTTTTATTTAAAGAACAATCGCGGCAATCTCAACAAGACAATCATGTCTAGCTTTGATAAATCTTTTGCCCGTTACATTTTTTGTGGGTGGTGAAAGCGAGAAAAAGTTTCGGAAAGGTCTGAAATGATTTTTACAGTTTGTTGGAAGTCGGTGGGTGCTATAGTTTCTGCTAGGCGAGAGCAGTCCCGTGCGGTTGGTCGGCGCGACGCTGTTTGCTGTGCACTGCGAGGAGTTTTCCGCTGGGCCCGAGGCGGTGCAGCGGAGGCAGTGAAGGCCAAACGTGCAGTGCAGAGCTCGAGCTAAAAACTGTTAATTTTGGCACTCCGAAAGTACGTGGAAGTTGGGGAGGAGGAGGAGGTCTGTATGTTATGGGAAAGAGTACTCAGGAAGCGCAAAGCAGTGAGACGAATGTCCTTGTATCGTGAAGAAGAAAGAGCATATAGAATTTTAGTTACAAAACATTTGGTCGACGATGCGGAGAAGTTTAGGGCATTTTTGATATTCACACTCAAGTAGTTTCATTATTTTCTTTCGTTAATTGAAGACAAACTGAGAAGTAATTCCTGTAACCGAGTGGCAAAAAATATATTACATTGGACATAATAAAGGACATCTACATCATACTCCACAAGCCACGTAATGGTGTGTGGCGGAGGGTACTTTCGGTATCACTATCTGACCCCTCCAACCCTAATCCACTCGCGAATGGTTTTATTCGTTTTCTTCCGATTTCTGACCAAATTAAGTCTTTTCATTTGATTTTTCCAATCGGCGCAGGCAAAATTCCACAAAGTTTGCTTTTAGAAAACCAGTTCAATAAGATGCACATCTTCTGAGGCAGAGAAGCGGTCAGCAGACATTTCTGGTGATTGTTTCTATAGCAACTCTGCTAAAAATTGTCTGTTGCTGCCAGTGCGCGCGAAGAAAACAGTGGATCTGTCGTCTCGCTGGTGCCCAGTTGGACCACCGCCGCTCCTGTGGCCAAGTAAACAGCTGCGCCGTGCGGGACACACTCCTCCCGAAGCACGCGAGCGCTTCTCGCAGGCGGAGCCAGCTACGGCACTGCGCTGTCCGCACCCTAGGAAAAAGGACTCGTGTGTTTGAATTTTCGAGTGAGCAGCGGAGTCTCGCACGCGTTTTCCGCAGCTAGGAAAAAGCAGCTTTAGTAGTCACACACGACACCATTACTTTCGGCGGTAAACATTTGTGGGGATGGTAGCAGGAATTGATAACGTCGAGGCATAACTCTGAAACGCCCAGAGCAATTTCAAGCAAATGTGGTAGTTTCTATTTGGAAAAATGAACTGCTGGGGAAGAGACCTTCTAGCACCCTTAAGGATCTAGTAACGTCATTAGACGATCAATGAAAAATGATTTAGACGTGATATCCGCATGGTGCAAAAAGTAGGCACACTAGAAAGAGTAAGGTGCTCCGGATGAGTACTAGAAAAGTACCGAAATTTCGGTTACCCCATACATCACACGAATGTGAAGTTCGAAGATTTAACTAAATACGCGTGGATTACAGTTGCAAACAACATAAATTGGAACCATCACATAGAATACGATGCAAGAAAGGCGAACAAAAGACGGTGTTTTTCTGGCAGAACGCCTTAACAAGACGTAACAAATCTGTTAAAGAGATTGCCAACACTACGCTGCCGTCCTGCTCAGCAGTTTTGCTGCCCGATATGGAATCCTTGTCAGAGAGAGGAGATGGAAAAAGTCTAAAGAGGGGCAGTTCGTTTTATATTATCACGAAATAGGGGAGCGAGGGGCAGGGATACGATAAGCGAGCTGGTGTGGCAATCGTCAAAAGAAAGGCGTTTGTTGTAGCGGTGAGAGCTTTTCGCCAAATTTCAATCAGTATCTTTCTCCTCCGAATGCCACAGTATTTTATTGATTCTCAACTGCATAGTAAGAAGTCAAATTCGTAATGGGGATCACTACTGTCAGCTGCAGCGCACATCGAGCGGAATCAGCGGCGACTTGCGAAAATGTGTAAGGGACAGCGATCTGCGGCACAGTGTTACCACAGTTGCAAGGACTGCTTCTGCGCGCCTCACGGCCGATCCACCCGCCCACACACCGAGATCTGTCCGTCACACTCCTGTTCGCTACTTAGAGATTACCACGTGGTAGTGGACAGTGTGAAACGTCTCTGTGAAGTCGAATTCGGTACAAACTATTCATTTTACTACCTGATTTTAGCTCAATTCATGAACTCTTCCAGAAGGACTGAGCACTCAAATAATGCCTATTGACTATTATATATGTGTTTTTAATGTAGGTTTCGGTTTTGTTTTGTGGGAATAGCTGAATTGGTCATCGTCTGCTGGGAGCAGACGATGTTGCTTCTCATTCAAAGGAGAGCACAGGATGACCAACTTAGGTTTCCAGTACCTGAAAAGAGAGGTTTACCCATCTTAGTCGAGGGCTGTGTCGAAGGCTGCTTTTGTGTGTAATGCTGGTGACGGAGGGCTACCCCTCTGGTAGCTTCCTCTGCACGAGGAGCTAGGTAATCTGGAAAGAGAAAGGGGCACTCCTCAGTGAACGCTTGGTGAGTGCGGATCGTAGCTCTTAAGGGGGGTTTCAGATGACGGGAATCAGGTTGAGTTAGGACTTCGTAATGTTTAACTGGTGAAATACTTAAGAACTTTAGCTTATCTGAAGAGTGTGAAGCGAGTTATTTTTTTAATGATCTTTAATCTTATATTTTGTGGAAATTGCTTTTGTCTTTGTGTGTCGATTTTGTGCCACGTGTTTGGGTAATCAATGACTCTTCTGGTTCACCACGGCACCGCAATAGGCTTTATTTTCACAGTTTGCTTGTTTAATGAGCTACAATTTCTGCAAGAATATCTGTTCTTTCGTGCGCTTTCTACAAAGCAGCACAACAGTTTGATTCGGAATGCACCACGGGCTCTAGTTCGGCCGTTTGCAAGCAGCAGACGCCGTTAGTATGTTACATAATTATCGCTCAGCCTTGTGTATTGGTTAAACCTCTGTCCAGAATAGTGCATGCGTAGAATCGTAATGCAAATCTCACTCAGATATTTTTTTTGTATTAATGCAAAGGAGATAATAGAACGTTGTCTCCCACCCCCGTCTTCTGTGTTTCTTCTTGCTGTAGTTAAATTGCGCTGTTTCATTCTCACGTAATTCTTACTTAAATATTTCGAGTCAGGCACCAGTTACGTGTAGTTAGAATGTGCAACCAAATATTTTGTTACAATAATTAATTTACATGAAAGATAAATTATTTGGTGTCGATCTTACCCCCTTACTCCGATTTCCAATCCTGAATTAATCAAGTTGCTTGATGCACGACATGGAGTGCTATTTATCTGGCTGGTTAAAAAAACTTGCGTACTTGTAATTAAATTATTAAAGTAATTAAACTAATAATTTTCCAGCTCCGTTTTTTTCTAAATGGTTAGGAAGGGCTTGGGCTGGTGGCGACCCTGAATTTCTGAATTTTTATCATTATGTGTGTGAGAGAAGCAGCTAGAAATGCGAGATAACGTATATGGCTCGATGACCAACGTCGCAAACGTAGTAATACGTTACAAGTGGAACCGCCAAAAAATTGAATGTGGCTGTATGAACCTTTTGGCAAACATTTAATCGTGAATTACACAGTAATCATAGTAGATATAGATGAATATCGCCGTAGAGTTCTCCACTACACCGCCATGCGCCAGTCGCTCACCATTGCAATAATTATTCCTCTGTAGACCGTTGGAGACGCCTAAAGCAATTGGAAAAAAACATGCTCGCTTAGAAACGCGGAAAACTTCTGTCACCGAAGATCGGTAATAGTTCTTGCTATCTACAACGTAAACAGTATTGAAGTGACAAATGAATAAGAATCGCTGCCGATATAAACCGTAAAGCGAATAATGTCGCTCGCATTGCAGAAAATGCTGTTAGTCCGTCGCAAATTTTGTGTAAGAACTCTGTCTGCGTCAGATTCACCTCTAATTATTACGGTTATTTTCTATGTAACGTAATATCACAGCCCGAGGGTGTGTCAAGGTTCGCATAACAGGTTGTGTGCAGCACTTGTGATTCGCAGCACGTTGGCAGCCAACCCGCCTGCAGCCGGTGACGGGAGGAGCGGTTCGCGGTCCTGGGCCCGCGTGCTCGCTGATATTAATATCGCGAGTCTCGGCTCAACCGCCACGAGTACTCATTCAGCAGCGTGCCCAGCTTCCATTGCTCCCGGTCTATATTTATACCGGCTGAATGGAGCCCTGCGCTGCTCTGGCAGGTTAAAGACGCGCCGCGACATAAATGATAGTGGAGGGAGGGATGGGAAGGGAGGGGGGATGGCGCCAAAGAGAAAGAGCGGTAGGAAAGGGGGGGGGGGGGGGGGACTGGTGGTCGCGCAGGTCCGTCGCGCCACGCGCAGTCATTGGCGGTGAAGCGAGCGAGCTAAACGCCGCAACGTGGCAACTACAACCAATATTTGAACAGCCACAATGGCGGTCTCCGGGGAGTTCTTTCTCTAGCAACTTGTTCTACCTCCAAGGCGACTCCTGTTTGTTCGTTAGACGTCCCGGAACACTTAAATACAACTAGGTGATGGAATATGTGGAGCTACCATTACAATATGTAGGGCCTTACACCACAGTCACCACTGTACTTCCGTATCTTTCATAAACCTAACACAAAAGTTAGAATAATATGAAATACCAGAGACGCAGTAAGTCGATGGATTCCATCTATCTACATGGCATTAAGCAACGGGCATGAATTCCATGTCGATAACAATACAAACAGACAGATATCGTATGCCACGGGATTCTATTGAATCTTCTAATATTTCTGATACAAATGGATTGCCACAAGATACAAATTTTGTTCTTCCATAAATGATACAAATACAGAAATAAACACCGGTAGCAATCCTCACACTGAAAAGGTACCTAACGAACTTTTTTAAAACATCAAAAGATGCTTCAAGGAAGACGGAAGAGCATCAGACTTTGACAAGTATCAGTACTCTCAGTTCAGTGCCTCTCGTAGAACACCGCAGCCTATAAAAATAATCTGCCGATTGACTGACGTAGATGCCGATAAGTTTGTGGCACTACAGGAATGTTACGACCTTAAATGCAGTACCCACTCTCTACAAGTAATTAAACACCCTAGTTTATCTACCTTTCGAGTGTTTGACATTACTGGCGTGATTATTCTGTATATTTCTATTACCTGATGAGTTACCGAGTCATTTTTAGAGGGAAGTCAGTTTGCAGAGGGACAGACGCTTCTGACTGGTAGCACTCGTCTAGCATCGCGTGTTGTTAACCTCATCTCGTCCAAAACGCCTTTCTCAGAATTTTTGCTGCAGAAAACATACGTTGGCTTACTCGCAGTATCTAGACATTCCAGTGACCGATCTTACGGCGATTTTCTGCTTTTGATAACTCTGTACAGAACTTTATAAATTCTGACGTGCGTTCGGCATTTTCAGCTTTTCGCCGCGCAATGAATAGTCGATTAAATTTTGGCATGCGACTGGATCTTGGAACACTTTAGCATCCCTGAAACCGGACTTCAGTTGTTCCCAAAAGAGTGGCTACACAGTGAGGGCCTTTGCACGCGACAACTTTTTTTCTGGGACATCCTAGTACATACCGTGTGATCACGTCTTCACTTTAAATCTACAAAGAGGGTCGTTACTCAGTTACAATTTCATGTCGGTGCTTCTTAAAACAGCTGCGACGAACTTCAGTTTGTATAAAGCATAAAATCCTCTTGATACAATTTGTCCAAAATATCAATGAATTTGTGATGTTTCCCTTACGTGTTAGTTCTTCGTCCCACATAATTCACACTGACCTTTCAAGTCGGTGTAGAAGATCAGTGTACGGTACAATTTGATGGCGCAGGTTGCCGAAGCTTAGTTCGAGTAAAATGACTCGGATAGATTGGTGCAGTGGTGGAGGTGGTGAGGGGGGGGGGGGGGGGAGGAGAGGGGATTTAGCTGGCGCGCAGCTAGCCGCATTTGACAAGCACCTGCAAAACCAAGGCAGCAGCACAGCACAGATCACGTGGCGCCAGAGAACGAACACGATTGTTTACCAGTGGGTGAGTGGTCCCTTCCGGTTCCTAGTATGTAGGATTTTCATATCTTCTTTGATGTCAGAACAATGCAATCTACGTCTTCCGAGAGGTTGAGGCTGTTCTGTACACACTCGGTGCATTTTTCTTTTTAACGAAGCTCAAAGCACGAATCTGACTTTAATGAAATCTCCTAACATTAAATGTGGATACGATATGTGTCTCTCCATAGAAAATAATAGACTTTGTATTTATTACTTTTCTCTAAATTGCTGTGGTTTATCTTGTATGCCTCCGACTGTATTGTTTCAAAATTTTCCTGTCAAATATTTTTTAGTTCCACTTGATTTTGTTACTCCAAATCTCACAAGCGCACGTTACAATAAATATGATAAGACATTTCTTATGTCCGCTTTTTAGTATGTAGAGCGGTGCAAAATAGCACCTACGTGCGTTGAGGTCACTGAGGAACAAGCCAAAATGTACGTTTTCGAGCGAGATTGGTGGCTCTCCTAAGCATCCCCTCATGGCAGACAGTTGCATAACACGCAGCAGGCTGCATAAATTCCCTGGCATTTGCATCGCTTCACCACCAAGTAAGACGGCCAGCTGTTGCACACAAAAGCCAGCTATCGCACACAAAGTATCAGCACAGCTCAGTCGGTCTCCAAAGGAGGCAGCTGAGAAAGTCTTCGACAACGCGAATCGGCATCTGAATCTGACGCTAAAACTAGAGCTAGATAATTGTAGGGAACGTATTGTGATATTTTCGTGCCTCGTTGACAAGGGCCTCTCGTTTCGGTGTCTCGTCGCACGTGCGACTTCTGTATTGTCCCTTACTGTGCTTCGCTTTGTTCCTCCAGCACCACTTGTTGCGTCTTGCCAGATTTACTTCATAGTTCCCCGAGGAGGCTAAGTACTTCTTCGCGATGTCTTTCTCTCCGTACAATAAAAGATAGTTCGCTTTGTTACCGAGCTGGTGGCACAGAGGGGGAAATTTGAAGGAAAATAAATTTAAAAAGGAACGGTACGGCCGGTACAGTACTGCATAATGGACGCGGTGCGCGGTGGGAAATTGTGTTAGATCGCCGATTGGCGGTGCGGTTGCAGTGTTCCGGGTCCCTGGGGTACAGCGGAGCGGCAAACACGCGAAAAACTGCTCAGCCCCGCGTGATGGAGTGGAAACGTACACCGCCCTAATCTTGTTTGTTTTATTACTAATTGTCCTCCAAATAACGGCCCCCGAGCGCCCGTGGTGTACGGGCGACGCGGCTCGCGTCTTCTCCGCCTGCGGGGAGGACAGCGTGGCGTCGCTGCTTCGATGAACTGCGCGGCCGGCTGCTTTAACGGAACTGATAAGGACGAGGTGGCAGTGGCGGGTGCGAGCCAAGTACAACGGCTGACTTCAGGCAGGTCTTTAAATAATTCTTACACACTATTTTTTCTTTCCTTTCTTTACTGCAGATAACAAAATACATAAATTCTCTCCTTCCTGTTCTAATGATGTAACAGAGGCGTCACTAACGATGTGTGTAGGAAAGTACGAAGTTGCCAGAACAGTTGTAAGGGAAGGTGACTAAATACCGTGACAGAGAGTTGTTTCAATTACAGAAAAAGATATACTTGCTGGATAACAGGTGGCCTGCTAAATTTTACAACCACTTAACAAGCAAGCAAGAGATGCAGCGAGAACGAAAATCGTAGGTGTAAAGGCTCGGATAAAACACTACCAAGACTTTAGACTGAAGAAGAAAAAATGAGATAGGTACAGTGCGAAAAAAAAAAAACGGAAATAGCTGCTGCACATGGGAGATCATATTACAAAGAGCTACACGTCAAACATCTTGAAATAGATGAAAAGCAGGAACGATGGAAGGCCTCCCCACGTCCACATTTGCATGGTGACTATTCAAAAAATCTGGCAGGTCTTCTTTGGTTAGCAACTAAAACGAATTCCGCCGAAAATGCAGCTATTTCTTTCGCCTGGATTGTTAGTCATTTGTAAGTTTCAGAGAAGTGTCACACGTGGAGAAAATTGAGTAAAACACACACATTTCTCTGGGTGCTATGTTAAAATTTTCTTCTTTTGCCAAAACTAAGGGGAGTTTACGAAGTCTGACCTCACTAACACGTTGCGCAGACGTAACTGCGAGAGAATTCTCAAAGAGTGGTTTATTAATTTTATCAAGTTAGGAACTGAGGAAGAAACATACAGTAAGTAACATCTCTGCAAAGAAATAGTAAATACTGAACAGTACATAAATAACAATGGAGTTGAAACTTCCTGGCAGATTAAAACTGTGTGCCCGACCTAGACTCGAACTTGGGACCTTGGCCTTTCGCGGGCAAGTGCTCTACCATCTGAGCTACCGAAGCACGACTCACGCCCGGTACTCACAGCTTTACTTCTGCCAGTACCTCGTCTCCTACCTTCCAAACTTTACAGAAGCTCTCCTGCGAACCTTGCAGAACTAGCACTCCTGAAAGAAAGGATACTGTGGAGACATGGCTTAGCCACAGCCTGGGGGGTGTTTCCAGAATGAGATTTTCACTCTGCAGCGGAGTGTGCGCTGATATGAAAATTCCTGGCAGATTAAAACTGTGTGCCCGACCGGGACTCGAAGATATTGCTTAAGTTCCTTATGTATTCTGTATTTACATTGACAACTGTCTCTTCATTTTTTTTTTTAAAGTTGGTTGTGTATCACTCTCCATGTTTCATACCTCTTGATGCAGCCTTGTCTAGTACTAATTTTATCTTATTTTATTAGTTTTGTTTATTAATAGAAACTTTTATGTAGGCATGCTATTCCTATTTTGTGCTAAAGGTTTTCCTGTCAACTCCATTGTTATTTATTTACTGTTCAGTTTTCACTATTTCATTGCAAAGGTGTTACTTACTGTATGTTTCTACTTCAGTCTAGATGTGTTACTTCTCTTCCAATGTTGTCTGCTAACATTTAACTTCTTTGGTGATAATACTCAGTAAATCTCTGAAGATGGCCTTGTAAGCCGAAAACCGGTTAGCAATAAAAGTAATATTGTAGAACAAAAGCAAACTGGTGCTTTTCATTTATTAAAGTGTTGTTCTACCAAGAACCGACGGAAAATTCTTTTAACCGAGGAAGAGTATGGTCAGCATCTCACGAAGAAGCACATCCTCTGTTCAAAATAAACGTATAGCGACTTCTCTTACGTCGTTCCAAAACACATAGCATTTCTCGTTTCATCAGCCATTCATCGGAAAAGTCTGTAGTTGTTGGAATAACAGGCTAGATAATGGAATTTGCGTAATAACCACACGGCATTTCTTTTCTGCGTGCTGTCTTTTGCCAATATCTCATTTCGATATCTCAAACCGTTGATGAAATACGAAGAATCTTTTGCATATTTCACTCTAACTACGTGCCTGGACATGAACAGGGTAGCTGCGGAGAAGCGAGGCAGCAAGAAGTTGTGCTTGAGAATCAGAAGCCGTCTCCAAAAGCAAAGTGCCATTCCATAGACGAGAGTGGGATCTCACAGGGCCAGCAATGGCATCAACACCTTTCTAAATAATAAACGCATTGACCGTTTCGAAGGACTGACTATCTTCAGTACGTGAAACCACAACGAATAGCGGTGCAGTGGGAAGGGTCTTCGACTCAGTAGCCTCATTATCTTTTGTGTTTCGTCGACTTCGATGGAGAGGACGATTGACTCATCCCGTGAAATCCCCCAACGATTACCAGCGTCTCCCATGGCGCGCTCCTTCCAATTGTGGGCCCCCTTCACAACTGGAAGGAGAGGATGATTGACTCATTGTAAGGAAATCCCCTATGATTGGCAGTGTCTCCGATGGCGTGCTCCTTCCAACTGGGGGCCCCCTTCACAAGGGGTGATTGTTCACACCTCAGGTTACAGCTCCCGAACACCTGACAGAGGGACCAATTGGCAATTTGGGAAGGTTACAGCTCAGGAAATCACCCCTCCCTGGGCCTGGCCTGTACCAGGGGCTACACGCGAACCCTACCTGTCGACCTGGGACTGGGAATTACGCGTTACCCAGTCACCTTTTACGCGTCAGACGCGTGGGCCGGCCTTCAGGAGCGCACAGGGAGGAAGAAGAAGAAGAAAAAAAAGAGGATCCAGGAACGCTGAAGAGGAGGAACGAGAGGAGAAAGGAAACAAAGAAAGGGAAAGGGAGCCAAAAAGAAAGTTGAGACTATTTGCAGGTCAGCGACAGGACTCAGAACATTCCCAATAATATCCCAGACATGTTCCGCAAGGGAGGGGAAAAAGAATAGCAAGAGGATAGAAATGCAGTACGGAAGGGAAAAGGAGTGGCGAGCCCCCTGGGTGGCTCTGAGCTGATGAATACTCTCAGATCAAATAACAACAATATTGTCAGTGGAACACCTTAGTTCGCTGTTCTAATTTTGTATTTATCAAGTTATTACTAAACAAAACTTGTCTTTTTAAACGCCACTGCGATTTGGTGCTTAATATGCCACTGTATGGTATTTAAGTCGACTCCATGGTCAGACATCTATAACAGAAAGCTAAACGCACACAAAACACACAGAGGTTTGAATAATGGTTCGCTTTAAATAACGTCAGCAGACGCAGCTGAAGATGTCATCTTGTCTATTCCGCAGTAACGCAGTCAGTCATGACGAGCAACTCCGGACATGTGTGGTGAACAACTAGGGTCTAAGTACGTGGGTCCGGAAGGAGAGGTTGTCTGGGAGGCGGACGACCGGAGACAAAGGAGGCGCTAACGACGGCCAGTTTGCGACTCGGCGAGCTGTTCCCTAATTGGCCAGAGGCAAGGCCGAGCAGGAACTCGGCAGGATAACTTTCCCCAGGCGCAGACTGCACCGAGGTCGGAACACTGGACCCACATTCGTGGGACTACATATAGGTTTCACGTAGTTTACCTACATGCCGGGACGATCTCTGTGGAAACGAATGCTCTGTAGTAAACGACTAAATAACTATATTTATAATAAAGTAGCCTAGTTACAAATAATGCCAAATCTGTTTTCTAGAATTATTCACGAAGTTTATGACGTCAACTTTGATGCACTGCAAGAACACTTTTTTTTGAGCTACACAATCACTTCAACAATTTCAAAGTCAGCTGCATAAATTCCAAGCAGGCAATCACAGTAATGACCCGCTGCAAGTAAATCTGGTTTGGTATTGTTTTTCCATGTAATTTTTTTAAAACCATTGTAGCTTTTAAATTTGGGGCCATTAGTCTCCATAATTTTAAGTAAGATGTTCGCCATCGACTGTGCCATTTATCATGACTTTATAATCACGATTTACACTTTAAGTCATTTTCAAGTTGTTAAGGTGCAGAAAACACAACTGTCAACATTATTAAAACGAATGAAAAAGCACGGAACCTACATGGTTCATGTAAGCATTCATCACATACACCATCGATATACAACAGATGGAAATAAATCTCATGAAACTGCATTCGTTTTTTCTACACACACCAGTAATATCCACTCTACTCACTATCATTTAAAAAATTCGAGAATGCAGTCCAGAAAAAAATCCAATTGTGTAAATCTTCATAATGTTTCGCAACCAGTTTCTTTACATCTTCAGTCTTTAAATGATACACAGTACCCAAGAGAAACGTTAGTTTGAGAGACGACAAGTTACTC
Source organism: Schistocerca americana (assembly GCF_021461395.2). Classification (NCBI taxonomy): domain Eukaryota; kingdom Metazoa; phylum Arthropoda; class Insecta; order Orthoptera; family Acrididae; genus Schistocerca; species Schistocerca americana. Next base: position 42,272,423 of record NC_060121.1, read on the forward strand.
TCTCACCTATTTTTTGGACACAGAAAATTATTAAAGATTTTGTTACATCCTGATGCACCTCGGTGAGACTAGAAAGTTAACGACCTGAGCAGATGCTGACTGAGCCTGGTAGGGCACTGAAAGCACGAGGTATTTTTATGGTTCTTAGGTCGTAGAAACGGCAAGTTGGGAGTTGAAATCAATTGGCAGCGAGCCCATCCCTCAGTAAATCTTGCCGGACAGGCTCACAGCCATACAGGGCAGACAGGACTGCCCCTTGTCGAGAAAGGTCTCCAGGAGAACAATGGCGCAATACCTGCTGTGGCGCCAGCAGAAGCCTGGGCTCGGGGCGATGGTCTGGAGGAACGTGTCTACACACTGGAGCCGTAAACTGGGCATTGTGTGAACAGCCACACATAGTAAAAATATACAAGTTTTCACGTTTGCCGATAGTTCAAATAGGCCTGTGAACCACTTCCAATAGCTGCTCGGTTGTATAAGAAACTCCGGTGTATGAGAAACTATTAGAGATAGAATCTTTATTACACCTCATAGCTAGGACTAACAAGCTCCAAGGCACAGGTGATTTAGATAAAGATCTTTAAGATTGTATCTGTTTGCTTGTCGCCAAGGCAAGCGACACGATTTTGGAGAAAATCAGTTCTTCCCCCTCTGCGAAAACTTAAAAAAGCCAGTAATCGTCCGTTTCGTTTTTTTTCCAGAGATGCAGGTTTTTTAGCTGCTGTCCTGGTTCGACATGAGATTGTGCTGTGGTATGGGAGAGGAGATTTAGTGCCTCTAGAGCCCTTTGATTGGCTCAAGATGGGGTGAAGCAGTGTCGTTCGTGCACTTTGTGGGAAAACAGATTTTTTTTCTGGAGAGGTGTGAAGCACTTGGGTGCTGGACTTTGGTCTGGTAAAGGGTCTGGCATGTGTGGTTGGTACTGGGGACCTCTCCTGAGACTGACTTCACTTGCCTGTAGTTTAGACTGGGGAGCCTGTGGTTAAGTTCTTACTGTCCCAACAGTGTGACTTCAAACATCTCAGACTGGTCGTTTGCCGAGGCACACTTATTCGTTTTTGGTTTACCAGTCATGACTTTTGGTATCCTTGTGCGCTCTGTCGTATAAGTGAGCCAAACTGGTCCTTGGTACGACCAGCGAACGGGTGTGTGACACACTGAAATCTGCCGTGATTTCAGGGCTCTGCTAGAGAGTAAATTGCGATCCGTCTGCCTTACCGCTAGACGGTGAGATTTTTGCATTTCTTTCGTGGCCACGATCGATTCACAGCTGCCGCCTCCACGTCTTACCTCCGCCGCACATATCTCGCCAGCTGCAAGTCACGTCGCCACACGAAGCAAACAGGGTAACGTACTGCCGCTCCGGCATTGTCAGGGCGTACAGATCTCAATCGCCACTTGCTCTCAGCTGCACCTGTATAGAAAACTTCAGTAGATTTGATCAATCAAAGTCTGCTCAGCGTTAGATCAATTGAGATTGCGTCATCCACATTTTTAGGGCCAGACTTAAACCGTCTTTGCCAACCCAGGATCCTTGTCCAATATAGTTTTAAACCACCTGTTAGTTGTTTATGGCATTCAATCAATAACATGTTTAGCACAATTTATGTATGTTTTATTTTTAGAAAAAATAAATGTTGTTTGAACCCTAAAACTATGCCAACACATTCAGTCACTTGAACAGTCCCCTCCAGCGTTAACTCTCAAGTCAAATCCAACTGTCATTATACTGTCTTCGCTGTGCCGCCATTCTCGCAGTCATTTTAACAGTTCCGGGGTGCTGCCATATAGAATCCATTGCTCAAAGTCTCCTTTCTTGCATCTGACAACGGGGCTCGTAACCATTAAGCCACAATCTTCTGAACAGGGCACAAGTGACTAGCAGCTGAAGTGCAGCCCTTCGCTTCCATAGTCACGTTCTTACAACAGTTTGTGTCGGTGTGGCAACTGCTACAATGGGTCGTGTAATGGTGGTCTTTACATTGACAGTGACCACGTCCAGCAACCGTGAGAACCTTGAAAGTTTTCTTACACACTGATGAAGTCACATACACACGAACATTTTACACAAAGATATGCACAATGTTCGCCTAGACAAAACATCTGACAATCCGTATGGAGACAGTCCGCAAAAGATTGGAAAACGGCACTGTTAAGAAACAACACCTTCACACTGCATGGACATTTGTTATTCGATCGGCGTTCGGGAGTAGCGCATCATCAAGAATCTGACAGACGATATAATAAAGATAATTAGATTGTTACATAACACCGTAATCGTAATTGGAACACGTGAGGCAATACTAACCTTACGACTTATCTTAGAACAAAGATTACGAAAAGGCAAGCCTACGTTTCTAGCATTTGTAGACTTAGAGAAAGCTTTTGACAATGTTAACTGGAATACTCTCTTTCAAATTCAGAAGGTGGCAGGGGTAAAATACAGGGAGCGAAAGGCTATTTACAATTTGTACAGAAACCAGATGGCAGTTATAAGAATCGAGGCACATGAAAGGGAAGCAGTTGTTGAGAAGGGAGTAAGACAGGGTTGTAGCCTCTCCCCGATGTTATTCAATCTGTATATTGAGCAAGTAGTAAAGGAAACAAAAGAAAAATTCGGAGTAGGTATTAAAATTCATGGAGAAGAAGTAAAAACTTTGAGGTTCGCCGATGACATTGTAATTCTGTCACAGATAGCAAAGGACTTGGAAGAGCAGTTGAATGGAATGGATAATGTCTTGAAAGGAGGATATTAGGTAAACATCAACAAAAGCAAAACGAGGATAATGGAATGTACTAGAATTAAGTAGGGTGATGCAGAGGGAATTAGATTAGGAAATGAGGCACTTAAAGTAGTAAAGGAGTTTTGCTATTTAGGGAGTAAAATACCTGATGATGGTCGAAGTAGAGAGGATATAAAATGTAGACTGGCAATGGCAAGGAAAGCGTTTCTGAAGAAGAGAAATTTGTTAACAGCGAGTATAGATTTAAGTGTCAGGAAGTCGTTTCTGAAAGTATTTGTATGGAGTGTAGCCATGTATGGAAGTGAAACATGGACGATAACTAGTTTGGACAAGAAGAGAATAGAAGCTTTCGAAATGTGGTGCTACAGAAGAATGCTGAAAATAAGGTGGGTAGATCACGTAACTAATGAGGAGGTATTGAATAGGATTGGGGAGAAGAGAAGTTTGTGGCACAACTTGACTAGAAGAAGGGATCGGTTGGTAGGACATGTTTTGAGGCATCAAGGGATCACAAATTTAGTGTTGGAGGGCAGCGTGGAGGGTAAAAATCGTAGAGGGAGACCATGAGATGAATACACTAAGCAGATTCAGAAGGATGTAGGTTGCACTAGGTACTGGGAGATGAAGAAGCTTGCACAGGACAGAGTAGCATGGAGAGCTGCATCAAACCAGTCTCAGGACTGAAGACGACAACAACAACAACATCGTAATCGTCACATCCGATAGTAAAAAGTAATACTAAAAGTGAACTAGCCAAACTGGCATCATGTGTACTGCCACGCGACTATCAGCGTTTATTTTGATAGTGACAAAACTGAAACAGTGTACATTAACATGAAAAATGTAATATTTTCACTAAACTCAGCTGCCCGACAAGGCGCTAATGGGAAGCAAAGAAATGTTGAAAATTGTAATGATGTAAATACAGGCCGACGTGTGAGTAGCACGAGGTAGAATGCTGCTGCTCCAGCAGATAGCCAGCTGTAGTAGATCAGTGAGCCTGGCGCTCTGTGTCTGCTGTCAGCAGCTGGTAAACTTCAGGCGTACCACCAGCACTACGCCCTCCCAGATACCAGATTCAAGTTGGTGGACTAGTCCTCATTCCAGTCCAACAATTAACGATTTGCACATAATTTAGAGGTGCTATTTAAGAAAACGTCGTGTATCAAGCATATGGAATCTGCGCAGTGCCAAGCAGCCAAAATTATAAGGAAACGAATGACTATCAGAACTGAATGGCAATCAGCCCAGAAAACCAAGGACCACACCACCATAGTGCAAGGCTGACTCGGTGACAGCGATACAAACAAAGGAAATGAGGTACCTCGAACAGAACGACCTCCCCCATGACAGCCAGCATGGCTTCAGAAAACTTCGATTACACGAACACAACTCACAATTTTCACACCTTGACTGCTTGAAAGCCATGGATCAAGATGATCTGGTATTGTGGTGTGCGTACTGTAAGACCTTCGGTACACACACCATCGGATTATTTGACTTGTCGCTCTAACGAAGTAGGCGAGTGTCAGCAATATGTCTCGTGGTCTTATCGTGGCGTGTTTATCTTCTGCCGTTAGATCAGACGATAGAAATGCCACTTGCACGCTTACAGTAGCAGATTGACGGTGACCAACTTTAAACAGAACTTGATTAATTTTCACACACATTTATTAAAGTAATAAAAAGCATAAACCTTACTTAACTTGATTCTGGATGCTGTTTACAATTGACAATCTGAAGTTCCTTTGGTCTTGGTACGTTAATCTTATTCTCACATATATCTCTGATACTTGGCAAAGTAGCTATACATTTATCTTCATGGCTATGTACAGGGATATGATAATCTTATTAGGCGCAGACTGAAACTTGACTATAGACTGGTACAGACAAATGTAGAACTCGTACAGACTGGTACAGACTAATGCAGACTGACTGATCGGAGGTCTGTACACTCGTTATAATACCTCGCGCGTTCAGGTATCACTGCGCGAGTGGGGTCCGCGAGGAGAAAAGTTTCTACGTTAGCAGCAATCTCATTGGCTGCAATACATATTAATACGCGGATCGGCGGAAGCAGAATTTGGTCCGTCTCTATGACAGCGCCATCTCGTAGTGCGGAGACGGACGAGCGCTGCGCCTGCGCTGTTGAGCTTAGCGGGGCGCGCTCTGGTGGGAAAGTAGTGTACGCGCTGACTACGCAGAACTATGTACACAACAGGTATGTACCTGTGTTCCTTGACTTCCTCAAAGGATTTGATTCAGTCCTACACATACGTTTATCAACGAAAGTACGATGGTATGGGGTATCAACCGAAAATTGTGACTGAATTGAGGATTTTTTGGTAGGGAAATGCAGCATGTTAGCTTGCATGGAGAGCCACAGATAAATGTAGAAGAGCTTCAGGCATGTTCCGGGGTAGTGTGTCGGAACGCTCGCTGCTCATGTCGTACATTAATGACCTTGCAGACAATATTATCCCCATTCTGTACACAGATAACACGGTTGCTGGTAATGAAGTACTATCTGAGAGAAGCTGCGCAGATATTCAGTCGTATCTTGATAAGATTTCAAAATGGTGCCAACATTGGCAACTTGTATTAAATGTTCATAAAAGCAAAATTTCGGACTTCGCACAACGAAAACACGTGGTATCCTACGACTACAATAGAGCTGTCAGCGACACACAATAGGAATCAACTCAGACAAATATCTGGCGCAAGAATTTTTAGGGACATGAAATGAAATCATCTTGTAGCCACAGTTGTAGGTAAAGCATGTGGCAGACTTCGGTCGTTGGTTAAATACTAGGGAACCGCAATCAGTCTACGAATGAGATTCCTTACAAATCAGTCCTGCGACCTGGCCTAGAATATAGGTAAAATTTGTCGCACGCGTCTCAGATAGGATTGACATGGGATACTGAACGATGTCCGCACGTATGTTTGTCCCGTGGGAGAGCGTCACAGGGATAGGGAAAGAAGCGAACTGGCAGACGCTTCAAGAGAGACGCAATCTATCCTGAGAAAGCCTCCGTGGCCTGGTATAAGTGATGGGACTATGAACATCGTACAGAGCGGACGCGCCGCTCACGGAGTGTTACTGCGAGGGCGAGATGCCGCTAATTGCAGCGCGCACGGTAGCGTTTAAGCAGTCATTCTTACCACGCTCTGCACGTGGGTGGAACGAGAAGTAGCCCTGAGAAGTACCCTCTGTCACGCACTTCACTACGGTTTATACAGTGTGGATGCAGATGTAAACAAACATTCAGGGACGATGGAGTATGTCAGCTGTGGTCTGGAAACAACGAAGTCCAAATCTTGGAGAATACGAAAGATTCGCAATGTATTGTTTTATGCGACAAACCAACAATGTTTTATTATTTACCTAGTTACAATATTGTAGAGTAGATAAACATCGCTTATCTAGTTTATTATTATTATTCACGTATGGGACCGGTGGGATCACGCGAGGTACAATCCAGCAATGCCACATTTAATTTCTCTGTGTACAAATTTGTTTCATCCTTTCAGAATGAAATCTCTTTTTTCATCAGACCACGTTGTTCCAGTCCGTTTTTCCTCTGACCAACTTTCCAAGCAAATGTCGTTTGCCTGAATGTTTTCTATCTGTAACGTCTGCCTGAGTTATACCGGCTCCTTTAAGGGGAGTTTTCTGAATAAAACAAATCAAGTTTCACCCTTCTAAGTGAATTCAAAGTGTGTTTTTTATCGCTGCAAATTTGACACGCCGCGAAAACGGTTGTAGCGACCTGGTGTATCACCTCTGACGGCGCCGCTCGCTTGCTGCAAGCAGGTTATCTTTGCGGAATTAGACAGTGTTTTGTTTTCCAACGCTGTGTGGCTTTATATCTGTGACAAGTGACTGTTCATATCGGTAACCGTAAATACTATACCGTGTATGTTGACTTGTGGAGTTTGCTTTGTGTTGTTTAGCTGTTCAATTTTGCATATTTGACGAATTTTGCTCGTACCTGTTTTAAGTATTTGGTTTGTGGATGTCAATATGTCCCGTTTCAGCAATCGATTGTTTAAGAAAAGGCGCAATGAGTGGAAGAAGAAATCTTTTCTTGTTTCGAAGGGAGATGCTGCTCAGACTGCTTCAGCGACTACTCCAAATAAATGTGATAGAGCTTCTTCCAGCAAAAACTTTGTGACAACAAAGAAAAATTTGAAAACTATGAAAGTGACGGTAATGATGTGAATGAAATAATTAACATTCCCGTGCTCTATTATTTTGAAACATAACGTATTATGCCAAGTTCGCAAAGAAAGAGGACTGGAATTGAAAATAACTTCAAACATTGGTTTGGCATGTAAAATATTACTGAAGTGTAACAAAAGTGCTGCAGAAGTTTCATTTTCTAATTCTTACAGTATTCCTCGTAGTGGTAATAGTGGAAAGAAGGTGTATGATATAAATGTTAGGCTAGTGTATGGCTTGCGTTGCATTGACAAGGGCAGTGCTGCAGGGACAATGTTATGTGGAATTATGAACTTTCCCAAACCACCAAGCAAGTTCGGATTTTATAACGAATTGGTGGGATCTTCTACTGAAGATATTGCTCAAGCAACGATGAAGAAAGTAGTTGAAGAAGCTGTGACAGATAATGGGAATTGTAGAGATTTAACTGTTGTTTTAGATGGATCATCGCAACGTATAGGTCATAAATCTCTAAATGGAGTTGTGACAGCTACCAGTGGAGACAGTTGCAAAGTAATTGATGTTGCTATTCTCGCAAAACATTGTAGATGTAAGGGCAATACCAAGGACGAACATAGTGAAAGTTGTGAATCGAATTTTCACGGCACGAGTGGAGCGGTGGAAGTAGAGGGAGTGAAAGCAATTTTTTCCAGGAGTGGTATATACGATACACTAACTATCTAGGAGAAGGTAATTCTAAGGGATATAAGGCTGTAGAGGAACTCAAACCTTATGGCAATGAAATTCAAATTAAAAAACGGGAGTGCATTGGACATGTGCAGAAGCGCATGGGAGATCGCTTGCGCAAACTGAAGCAGGATCCCAGAAGCTTAGTGATGGTAAGACCCTTGGAGGAAGTGGAAGATTGACAGATGAAGCAATTGATAAGACTGCAGAGGTATTATGGGCGTGCAATTAGGCAAAACACAAGAAGCATTGAGCATATGAGGAGAGCAGTATGGGCATAATTTTTTCATACTGCATCAACAAATGAGCACTCACAACATGCACTGTGCACCACAGGTGATGACTCATGGTGTAAGGACCAATCAGGAAAGGAATATGCCCATAAAAACAGTTTGCCATATGCTGTAATTTATGTAATCAAGCCCATATTCAGAGATTTATCACAGCCAAGTTTATTGGAAAAGTGTTTCCGTGGGAAAACACAAAACCCAAATGAAATGTAAATAATTTAATTTGTATTAGGATTCCCAAAAAAGTGTTTGTACAGATAGAAACATTGCAGTTTGGAGTGCATGATGCAGTGGCAAGATATAATGAAGGTAACATTATCAAATGTGATGTGTTGGAACGTTTAGGTCTCCAACCAGGACACAACACCATTTCTACAATGCGCCTAATTGATGAAGAAAGACTAGGAGGTGCAGGAAGAAGAGACAAAAGCCTACAACATGCAGCAAAAGGGATGGAAAGACCAGTGAAAAGGAAACTAACACTGGAAAAAGAAGAGGATGCTGATAATCCATCATATGGGGCAGGAATGTATAAAAAACTTTCGAAGCCACTTCCCGTAACTTTAAAGTTTTCGTATTTGAGAAACTTTTTCTCAAAAACTGCTAACAGTATATCAATGAAATTTATACACAATATTTCTTACTTCTTTTTCTTCATTTTTATAACAAATTGTAAAAAATATTGTATAATTCAAGAGTTATAGAAAAAAAATGAAAAATTTTAGAGAAAAATTAAGCATCTGTTTAAAAAAATTGTAAAACAAAAACCAATAAATATTTCTTAACATGGCATTATAAATTTATAGAGAAATATTCACTGAACATGTAGTCCAAATTTCAGAGCAATATGTTTAATGGTTTTAGAAAAAATGTTCCTTCTATTTGCTAAAATTAACATGGAGGAGATGGATAGTTCCGGCTCACCTTAAGACCCTCTGTAATCGCAGCGATCCATTTAATTGGCTCAGTTTTGGCCTTACTTCTGCTATCCTAGAATTTTGCTATTTGTTTCGTCAACCCAGTGGGTGCCATTTTTTTATGTGCCATAAAATTTAAGTCTTCGTTTTCTCATTTCCTACGTATGTCCGTGTATTTATTATTAAGTTTGTTATTTACGTAGTATAGTAGAGTAGATAAACCAGATCAGCATGTAGGCGCCGTCTGCACACGTGTTCTCGTGTGGACCAAGGTAGTAGGCGAAGCGAGAGAGAGAACGCAGCACTCAGAAACTCCACGCTGCACTTGTGAAGGGGTATCATCGCAGATTTGCAGTGAACTTGGGGGACAGGCCCGCACACGCTTCTCCCCAAGTTAACTGCAGCTACGTAGACTCTCTTCGTGAGAGACAAATCCCCGCACTTTACTGGCAGATACATGCCCGCTGGCCTCCGCGCATGCGTGAAGTTCGACACAACTGGGGATGTGCAGCGGTGTCTGGCGCTCCCTGCGAGGTGGGCAGCGAGAGGAGAAGATCGGGTTTCGTGCGCGGATCGTTCAACTCATTTGTTTTCGTGGCAGGTCGTGTGGGGTGGTCTGTGTACGAGACACCAGTGGCGCTGAAGAGGATCTCCTGATAAGAACATTTGTTACGTCTGGCACTGTTCCACCAACGCTCAGGTGTTTAGAGCGGCAGAGGCAGTATTTTGTGTCTGTAGGTCACACCTGGGCAGAACCTGAGACACGGGCCGTGTATCGTGTCGGGGCCCTGTCATGTCGACACCACAGACGTAACTGCCGGTCAGACGGTGTGTGTCTCCCAACAACGAGGAGAGTCTTGTCTCTCACGAAGAGCAGATAACTTGTGGAAAAACATGCACGGACCTGTCAAATAATCATTTTCAGTGTGCCTTTACAATTTCACTGCAAATCTTTGATGATAACCCTTCACGAGTGCAGTGCGGAGGCTCTGAGCGGCCCATAAATGGCTACAGAGCGTTCCGCCTCTTGTGAAGCATGCTTCATCCTGCTTCTGAATTTAGCACGTTGTCCGGGATGCGCAGATAAGGAATGTTATTGCAAAAATGTGTATACTCGGGTTCAACTATAACTATAAATGTAAAATATTCCAGTTTTCGTTTATATTTTCCGGCTCACTCGTTTCTGGAAAGCGGATCCCCATCTCAAATTGGTACACTCTCTGAAAGTTCGTGTCTTACCATGGAAACACCTGGCGTAAACCAAAATTAAAAATAAATAGATAAATACAGGTCATGCTATAGTTACGTAATGCCTTTAAAAAACGTATCTGTTCGACGAATGCAGGTAGTTTCGATCTGTTTTCCACATTTGAAGCCAGACTTCTCTTGATTCCTTAAAATTCGCTTCTGTTATGTGGACTTCTTCAGTAATGTGTTTGTGAGCTTCCATTATTACTACCGCGACCGGGGACGGTACTGACGTGCAGGGAGATCTGTGTGATTACACTCCATGTGACACCCGCACTCCAGAGCCTCTTACAGCTACAGCTGGTTTTAATAACACGACACCATACCTGTCATGTTCAAGCGAAAAAGTTCGTGATCTGAACATCAGCTGTTGACGCCCCCCCCCCCCCCCCCATTTTACCTTCTTACAAACTGATGCCTTTCTTTTCACACATCCCAAAGTACCTCTCTGCAAATCATTTGCATATCTCTTTCTAAAAACATAACTTTCGTACACATTATTGATCTTTAGACCAGGATTTTGTACACTTGCTCCCATTGTTATTATTATCAATACTGTTGTTGATAATTCTTCTATTACTAACGTTTCGTCCAATACTACGTTGGACATCTTCAGAGGTATGGCTGGTCCTTCTCAGTCCTGAGTCCGGCAGGACTCAGCAGGACCAGCCATACCTCTGAGGATGTCCAACGTAGTATTGGACGAAACATTAGGAATAGAAGAATTCCATGGACCACGGCCATATAACCAGGAAGAATTATGAACAACAGTACCATCCGGTCGTGAAAGCCTTCATTGTGTGATTATTATCAATAGTCGTAACGGTAGTAGTATCTTTTCTAGCCACTGACGTTATTCGAAAGTGCATTACCTATCGCACCATGGAATTACTAGTATTGTAGTCTTCTCACCATCATTATTAATCATGCTATACTTACCACTATTTAATTATAGTGTTATGCAAAACATTCATCATTTTTTAACTCTGAAGTGATCTAATCTGGTCAGTTTAAGTATAACAACAAATAAATAAAAACGATGTGTAGCAGGAAAATATTCGAACTCTCTCTGTATCGAAGGGGAGCACAGCCGACGTACAGTCTTCCGTTATCTTATTGCAAGAAATCGGAAACTTCCGATACAGAAGACAGCAAACTGCCTGACAATTAACGAAATGTTGTGCCAGTTGTCCAAATTACCGACCGTGCGGGCCAGAGGTGGTGGCGTTGTGTTCCCACTGCGACCGCATAACGCCAAGATACGTACTGGGACCGTATCACGATGAATAATACAGTCTGGGAGAATGCCGGACATTTGCCACGTCGGACACTTGCCACACTTGCCCCTTCGCCGGGTAGCGATCCCTCAGGTAAGGGACGCCCTTCCTCGTACTCCTTCTGTCCGCTTTTAAACCGTCGTCTCCACATCTTTCTCGATACAACCAGTACGTAAGGGACCTTCTTCTTCCACATCTTGGCCAAATACAGAGCTTCTTTCCCGATATCGAAATATTTATAACTTTTCGGAAAAGAAAGCAATACCGACGATTATGTCAGTATGTAATTAGCTCTGCCAAGTATAAATATAGATCCCTCTGTCTGTACGGTAGCTTCCTTTCACGCTTACTGATTGCGATAGATACAGTCCATCGCCAAAGGAGAAACAAGAAAGGAACGATGTAAAGAGAATGCGAATGTACGCTAATCATTTATTTATGATCACTGCATTTGTGCCTACTTCAATTATTACAACTGCATTCCCAAAAGACAATAAGGAAAGAAGAAATAGGTATGTGAATTTTGAAAAGAAGAACGACATACTCCATATTAATTTACTCTCTAAAATCCGATATCCCTTTCGGCGAAACATTAGTTAATAAAGAGTAGCGGGACAATGTTCAAAACATGACTGAAAATACGTTTACTAAATAGAGATAAGAAAATCTATGATTGACATGTCACCTGAAGTCGACGTACAATTTTAAAATGTTAGAAATAAGGAAATGAAGTAATACAGAATGCTATGCTAGTAACGTACGTTGTTCTTCTACATTGTTTAGCTCTGGTATTTACAGGGTCACATAGAAAGCATCCTAGGTTTTGGAGGGAAAAGCCGTAATTGTAATGTTCTGCACTACAACAGAAACAAGAAGCACAACTTAAGGAAAAATGATGTAATGTGTTTTTCAGCTCACAAGCGACGTTGAAGCAGATAGTTCCTGTGACTTAGTATGGGCAGAGTTTATATTCGACAACCGGAATAAATTAATAAGTCTCCTTTTACCGACCCTCGGTATCAGATGGAACAGTTGCTGAACAGTCCAAAGAAAACTTGAGTGCCATCACAAATAGGTACCCTACTCACACAATTTAGTTGGGAGTGACTTCAATCTACCTTCCGTATGTTGACAGAAATACATTTTCAGACCCTATTGTATATAGAAAACGACTTCCATAACTGTTCTAAATGCTTTTTTAAAATTATTTTAAAGAATTACTTCACGAGGCCATTCAAACTGTAAATGGTTATGAAAGCACACTTGACCTTTTAGTCACAAATAATCCTGAGCGTCACGACGGATACAGGGATTAGTGAACACACAATCATAGCGAGGCTCAATTCCGTAACAAAGAAATTCACCAAAACTAACTGCGGAATATATCAATTTATAAAAGCAACCAAAAATTCGGTTGAGGTCTTTCTAAGAGACAGTCTCCTCACTATGTAACTTAAGTTCAAAGAAACAGTATCAACAGCACTCGAGAGATTCATACCAAATAAATTAATAAGACACAACACGACAAAACAAGACAGAAAGCTGCTGCAGGAACATCGAAAAAGGCAAGTATAATTTGGACGAACGCAAAATCTCCAAGATTGGTGAGGTTTTACTGAGGCTCGAAATTTGGTGCGGATTTCAATGCGAGATGCATTTAATAGTTTCCACAATGAAACACTCTCTAGACATGTGGCGGAAAATCCAAAGAGAGTCTGGTTCTACGTTAAGTAAACCAGCGGAAAGCCTCAGTAAGTACCTATACTGAGCGACAGCAATGAGGAGGAGGAGGAGGAGGAGGAGGAGGAGACAAGGGACCCAATCCTTCGGAGCAGGTAAAGTCGTGGCAAATGTCCGCACACCATCTGGAAACGTTCGCTCCCTCGGACCCAGCAGACACGGACACTCCAGTGGTGGGGTCTGCACCCCGCCGCGCACAGTGCGTCCCTCAGCCGCTGCCTCCAGGGAAGCCCCAGCAGCGGGCGCACTGTCCTGGTGGATATCGCTGCCCATTTGAGACGAGGCCGCACGATCAGGCACGACGGAGCGAACGGTATGTCTGCCCTGTAGGGCGGGCCGGTGAGGTCCTGGCTTGTGTCGAGTGCGGTCCTGCTGGAACTATCGATTCCTCACTGGCGTGGGATCCCGAGCGACGCGAGCAGCAGCACCAGAGGACGATGGGCCGCACATCCAACAGGCCGCGACCTTGTTGCTATCGGATTCCGAGTCACTGCGGTCGACGAAGCGTAACAAGATCTTATTACAAACAATTAAGACTCAAATACCATTTCTGAATCAGAAACCTGCTGTCACAATTTTCCGTTTCGTAAAGCTTGCAGGTGGCATTTCCACTACCTAATTTATGCTAGCGAGCTGAAATGCAAATCATTTGGGTATCCAAACAAATTTACACTTCACGCCACAGGAAAATCACCGAACATCCATATTTTTTCAGAAGTTATTATTTTATTTACACGACCAGTTTCGGCACCCCGTTAATGCCAACTTCATGCGTAGGGAATCAGAGACATGGATACGTGCCTAACCTGAGCCACCAGTTCAGTGAATTTTTTGTGCGGTTTGTACTTCGAAGACTTTTCATCTAGAGTTGCTGTCATGTCTTCGAAATACACACTGCACAAAAAATTCACGGAATCAAGGTATGATGACTCCGGTTATTTATGAATCGATATATCTGTTTCTGTATACATGAACTGCATAGCTGCCTGATGATGGCATTAAAGGGGTGCTGTAAATGGTCATGTAAATAAAATAATACCTGCTAAAAACATGCAGCTGTTTGGTGAGTTTTCTTTGGTAAATAACAAGCGAAAAGTTATTTTAACATCACACCTTCCCATACCTTGTTACGCGAGGATATTTTCGCACAATTCATCAACTTGGACGAACACATAAAGCAGTAAAATGACAGACGTCACTGAGATGGTCGAATCTGATGTCGTTTCTCGAAGTAAGAAATGAGAATTCATGTGCCCATTTTTGACGACAGTAAAAACTGACTCATTTCTTGCGATTGTACTCAGTTGGGAAATCAACGGACACCAATCTCTTTCCTCAGGGCTCCAAAAATATGGAAATCTTATGGGGAGAGATCGGGATTGTGGACGACCCAGATGTTGCGAGGGTTGTTTCGACTTCACTGCAGAGGTTTCGCTGGGGAGTCCTTACGCGTCCTCTATACAGCTTCGATCTTTCCCCACGTGTTTTCCATATTTTAGAACCCCGACGGAAGATAGTCGTGACATCAATTTGTATCGGAGGAAGAGATGCACGGTTCCGTAGCGAAACGTAAACATTTTTCCAAGAAGATATTGACCGTCTTGTCTCACCGCGGGCTAAAACTATGTCGATTAATACGATTACTTTTGAAGTAATGAACAGTTTACATACTTTTTTACGTCTGTCTCGTTTTCAATCGCCGGCCCCTTATAGATACAGAACTAAACCCACGAGCTACTACGTAAAGTGAGTGTAGTTATGTGTCAAATATAGTTTCACTATGTAATTTAGTTTTCTAGTATATCAGTGTCTCCATTTTCCTTTCACCTGTGACCCGACCTGAGGAAGTGCTGCTCTAAGTCTGTTAGTATCCTTAACATCGCAACTCAGCGTCAAGTCTTGTTACGTGAGCAGTATGTTACACGGAGAAGTTTCGGTCCGAGACAGTCAGCACACTGACAGCCACAGAGACCAGTAACGTCTTCGACTCACACAGCTGTCGTTCTCTAGCGTAACAAGTGAGAATTTGTCTACCCAGCGACGTGTTGCCCAAATCTGGGTAATGGCTTGAGGTGGAACTCCATCGACATCATGGACGTTTCTTATCTCGGACCTAAAGCAGTACCGACGGTTTTGATACCTGAGTACAGCCAATACTGTCAGTGCTGCTAATAATAAAGAGTCATGAAAAGGTAGGCATTACACCGTGATTGTCCGCCACACATACACATATAACGCGTAGTAAATGAATATGCTATTTCTCGTCTTCGGCTGAATATTTATTATTGTTAGACAAATTTTGTTGGCTTTTTAAGTAATTACACAGTGTTTAACTAGAAAAAGGTGCCACGTGTTTAAAAATAGTAGCGTGTTCACATTATCATCTTCCGTTTGTTTTGGTTTACAAATTTATCAGCTGTCGTTGACTAATTGGTGCACATACCGGTAAGGCGGGGAATGCGCAGAGATATGACGATGGCCAACCAATAAGAGCAGTTAACATTGTGAATCAAAACGAAGCGCAACACGCAATGGTACAGTTTTTTCCTGCTAAAGACACTGATTAAGGACTCGAAAAGCCGAGATGACTTGTGGAAGAAACATACAAATTACTGCCTCAATGGACAAATGGCGCAGTCGCGTGGTAAAGTTATGGCTGTGATATTCACAACGAAGCAGATGATGCTATTTTTTTTGGTCGGCCACTCTCTAAAGCTATGCTCGATTTAGACATAGCGTAAGTCCACTGAGTATCTTTAACATGTCACCTCGCCGCAAATCCTGTCAGCCGAGCAGCGTTTGGAGAAGGACGCTGGGTCCGCAGCGCACACGGATGGGTTCAGAACGGGATGTTGACTCTTCTTCGGGTTCGCAAATTAAATTTGTTTTTTTTTAAAGCCCAGCTTCTGCAAAATGCTATGCATCTTTCTCTTTCTATTTACTCGAACATGTTTCGGCACCAGTGTGTCATCGAGTACGGATCTCGATTTATTACTTGTAAAGATATTTTACGAAGTTCCTGTTTTTCTCTGTTACAGGCATAAAAAGTATAACATCGGCAACCGAAAAAACCGTATACGACGAGAAATTAGAAAAAAATGAAAAACACGCAAGCTACAGTCTGTGGACGTAGACTAATTAAAAAAACCACGAACTTTGTGTAATACGTTTACAGAAATAATTCAAGACGCACAAGAGATGACATATAGGTGTCGAAACGTGTTTGGGTAAACAGCAAGAACAAATTACATTGTGTGTTACAGAAGCTGGAGCTTTAAAACAAAACTAAAATATGTCTTTGCAAAAACAGACATAATGTCTGATGGGATAGCAGCAATCAGTGATTGTACAATGTTAGTTATAATCCGTCTCGATTGCAAAAATTTTTATTCATATGACCGGTTTCGGTTTATCGAGAACCATCTTCAGATCTGATATTTCAGTTACAGGAGTAACCCGTCCAAATCCAGCAACTTTCACATGCTGACACAGCATGTGAAATTTGCTGGATTAGGACGGGTTACTCCTCTAACTGAAATATCAGATCTGAAGATGGGTGTGGATGAACCGTACCGGTCACATGAATAAAAAATTTTGCAGTCAAGACGGATTATAAGAAACATTGTAAAAATATGTCTGGTTTGATCACGGGTGAGGCATTAAAGGCAATGGTCGATTAAGATGAAAAGTACGAGTGATCAAAACGTTTTACATCGCATCTCACTCTCAAAACATGTACTCGACCAGTGTACGACCGAGCAGTTTGGAACGCTTCAGTGCTGATGACCACGTGGAACGATGCGGTCGTTCATACTACTCGTAGGTCCGATGTAGCTTTTGCCGGCCTTCTGCTTAACCAGAGCAGGGCGGGAGGGAGGGTCCGCCGCGGGGTACCTGGAGGGAGCGCTGCACGCCGGACCGGTTGCGGCGCTGCAGGGCGCTGTTGGCGGGCAGGTAGGCGGCGCGCTGGTCGCCGTCGAACCAGCCCAGCACGGAGCCGATGACGAGCACCAGCGCCGCGCCGAACACCGCCACCACCACGGCCGACACCACCTTGGAGCGCGTCGACACCACCATCGCCATGGCGACGGCGACGGCGACGGCGACAGCTGGCGAGCGAGCACGAGCGCGCGCCGCAGCGGCCGGACGCGGCGAGTGGACCGGCGGGCCGCCGCCGGCGATCGGCTCTTTTTAAGGCGGCGCGGCCCGCGGCGTCTTCGCCTCCTCCCGCCGCCCGCTCTTCGTCCACCCCTTCCTCCTGCTCTCTGTCTCTCCCTCTCTCTTTTCTTCCAGCTGCTACAGCTCCGCTACACCCACCGCCCCCTCCTCCCGCAGCCAGCTGGGGCAAAGGCCGGCAAACGGCCAAGCGGCGCCACCCCGAAACAACGGCCGGAAATAATAAGCGGGCAGACACTGTGCGCCGGTGACGTCACAGCGCGCGCCGCCCTTATACGTCGCCGTCCCGCCTCGCTCGCGTTTTCCTTCTTTTCATCGCGTCTCTCGCAAACTCGGAAGCAGAGGTTTGTCTCTTTGTAAACGAGTTTCACTGCCGGTGCGTGTAACAGACGTCGCTAACAACTCCCTTTCAACAGTAGGATCCGCGCGTTGTCACCCGTTAGGGCGCTCGTCCGGTACAGATTTTGCGCAAGTCTAACTTTCGTTGCCACTTGCACGCACACTGGAATATTTTTTTCCACCCTACTAAGATATGTTGTTTTAAGCACTCTGACGCGTTTCGACGTCCGGTTTGTATCAGTGAAGACTGTTTTGTTTGTTTACGCTACTCGAGCATTGTGTACTTGCAAAAGACGTGGCTGTGCCGTCATCTGTAAGAGACACGCGATACTGCAAGTAGAACGCTGTCTGCCACTTTGCCGGAGGCGAAACTGAATAGCAATACCAGAACGGTGCCCAGTCTGTAACGTCGGCTGCAGAAACTGGAGGCGCTACTTCACCTTCGAGCACGTCTTCACAACAGTGATTTCGATGGGGATCCTCGGCACACCGGTTACCGAACACTGATCCTGCGTATCTTACTTACGGTGGCCACACTGATACGGAGAACCATTTCTGCGTGCTGGTGCGAAAGTGATAGTTTGCTCCGCTGCTGCCGTTCTGTTTTGTCTTTCTGCGTTTTTGTCTTCCTTTCACGAGGAAAAGCATCAAAAGCAGGGGCCTAAAACAGAGATACGAAAGTGCTGAAACGTGCACGAATACAAGTGCTACTAACTTCGGTGTGTTCGTTGTTAAGGTGGATTACTTACATGGTAACGCTACTAGACCCGACGGCTCTCTACCTAGTCGAGTATTCGAGTCTCTACGAACCGTGAGAAGCTGCATTTTCCCGCCGGTGCATTCCGTCATTTACTGTCTACGAGTGGAAATTCGGAGGGGGCCAGTCAGTTAGCATTTAGAGGCGGCGACACCTTCTGCGTCCCGGCGCCACTGTGCGGAGGAAACGACGCATCTCTACCCGCTAGCGGCGGCGCAAGCTCGCGGCGCGTCACGGAGCGCGGCATGGCGTCGCGACGCGGCGGTTCCGGGGCGGCGGGTGTCCCGCGTAGCGGCGCCGGAGGGACTGCCGCCGCGCCGGGCAAGCGCGCGCATGCGCACCGCGGCCGCCGGCCGGCGCACCAGGTGCGCAGGTGGCAGCCGCCGTCCCTAGCGCTACCGGGCTACCAGCGACCTTCAGAAAGGCCTACACAACTTGTGGCAGATGTCCAGGTCCTTTTCTTTTTTCTTCAATATATTCGCTTCGTAAGGTTAGATGGCCTCGGACAAGTACAGTAAGGGCAACAGCTTCAAAGGGTGCGGGGCAAAGTTAGGACATCCGGGGACCAAGCAACAATCGGTATTGGTAAAGTACCGGAACTTCAAGCGCTGATAGAAAGCACCCAAGCTGAAATCGCTATAGGTACGGAAAGCTGGCTGAAGCCAGAGATAAATTCTGCCGAAATTTTTCCAAAGGCACAGACGGTGTTCAGAAAGGATAGACTGCATGCAACCGGTGGTGGCGTGTTTGTTGCTGTTAGTAGTAGTTTATCCTGTAGTGAAATAGAGGTGGATAGTTCCTGTGAATTATTATGGG
This sequence comes from Schistocerca americana, assembly GCF_021461395.2. Taxonomy (NCBI): domain Eukaryota; kingdom Metazoa; phylum Arthropoda; class Insecta; order Orthoptera; family Acrididae; genus Schistocerca; species Schistocerca americana. The sequence goes on from NC_060121.1 coordinate 42,291,639, forward strand.
TTAGGTTAAGAGCTGGCTCCTTATACCGACCTCCCGACTCAGCAGCATTAGTGGCAGAACAACTGACAGAAAATCCGAAATACATTTCACATAAATTTCCTCAGCATGTCATAGTCTTAGTTGGAGTTTCAATTTACCAGATATAGACTGGGACACTCAGATGTTTAGGACGGGTGGTAGGGAGTGACATTATACTGAGTGCACTATCCGAAAATTACCTCGAGCAATTAAACAGAGAACCGACTCGTGGAGATAACATCTTGGACCTACTGATAACAAACAGACCCGAACTTCTCGACTCTGTAAGCGCAGAACAGGGAATCAGTAAGGCCGTTGCAGCATCCCCGAATATGGAAGTAAATAGGAATACGAAAAAAAGGAGGAAGGTTTATCTGTTTAGCAAGAGTAATAGGAGTCAGATTTCAGACTACCTAACAGATCAAAACGAAAATTTCTGTTCCGGAACTGACAATGTTGACTGTTTATGGAAAAAGTTCAAGGCAATCGTAAAATGCGTTTTAGACAGGTACGTGCCGAATAAAACTGTGAGGGACGGAAAAAACCCACCGTGGTTCAATAACAAACTTAGGAACCTATTGCGAAAGCAAAGAGAGCTTCATTGCAAGTTTAAACGCAGCCAAAACCTCTCAAACAGAAGCTAAACGATATCAAAGTTAACGTAAGGAGGGCTATGCCTGAAGCGTTCAGTGATTTCCAAAGTATAATTCTATGTACCGACTTGACAGAAAATCCTAGGAAGTTCTGGTCTTACGTTAAATCAGTAAGTGGCTCGAAACAGCATATCCAGACACTCGGGGATGATGATGGCATTGAAACAGAGGATGACACGCGTAAAGCTGAAATACTAAACACCTTTTTCCAAAGCTATTTCACAGAGGAAGACCGCACTGCAGTTCCTTCTCTAAATCCTCGCACAAACGAAAAAATGGCTGACATCGAAATAAGTGTCCAAGGAATAGCAAAGCAACTGGAATCACTCAATAGAGGAAAGTCCACTGGACCTGACGGGATACCAATTCGATTCTACACAGAGTACGCGAAAGAACTTGCCCCCCTTCTAACAGCCGTGTACCGCAAGTCTCTAGAGGAACGGAGGGTTCCAAATGATTGGAAAAGAGCACAGGTAGTCCCAGTCTTCAAGAAGGGTTGTCGAGCAGATGCGCAAAACTATAGACCTATATCTCTGACGTCGATCTGTTGTAGAATTTTAGAACATGTTTTTTGCTCGAGTATCATTTCATTTCTGGAAACCCAGAATCTACTCTGTAGGAATCAACATGGATTCCGGAAACAGCGATCGTGTGAGACCCAACTCGCTTTATTTGTTCATGAGACTCAGAAAATATTAAATACAGGCACCCAGGTAGATGTCATTTTCCTTTACTTCCGGAAGGCGTTCGATACAGTTCCGCTCTGTCGCCTGATAAACAAAGTAAGAGCCTACGGAGTATCAGACCAGCTGTGTGTCTGGATTGAAGAGCTTTAGCAAACAGAACACAGCATGTTGTTCTCAATGGAGAGACGTTAAAGTAACCTCTGGCGTGCCACAGGGGAGTGTTATGGGGTCATTGCTTTTCACAATACATATAAATGAACTGGTAGATAGTGTCGGAAGTTCCATGCAGCTTTTCGCTTATGATTTTGCAGTATACAGAGAAGTTGCAGCATTAGAAAATTGTAAGGAAATGCAGGAAGATCTGCAGCGGATAGGCACTTGGTGCAGGGAGTGGCAACTGACCCTTAACATAGACAAATGTAATGTACTGCGAATACATAGAAAGAAGGATCCTTTATTGTATGATTATATGATAGCGGATCATAGACTGGTAGCAGTTACTTCTGTAAAATACACTCCTGGAAATTGAAATAAGAACACCGTGAATTCATTGTCCCAGGAAGGGGAAACTTTATTGACACATTCCTGGGGTCAGATACATCACATGACCACACTAACAGAACCACAGGCACATAGACACAGGCAACAGAGCATGCACAATGTCGGCACTAGTACAGTGTATATCCACCTTTCGCAGCAATGCAGGCTGCTATTCTCCCATGGAGACGATCGTAGAGATGCTGGATGTAGTCCTGTGGAACGGCTTGCCATGCCATTTCCACCTGGCGCCTCAGTTGGACCAGCGTTCGTGCTGGACGTGCAGACCGCGTGAGACGACGCTTCATCCAGTCCCAAACATGCTCAATGGGGGACATATCCGGAGATCTTGCTGGCCAGGGTAGTTGACTTACACCTTCTAGAGCACGTTGGGTGGCACGGGATACATGCGGACGTGCATTGTCCTGTTGGAACAGCAAGTTCCCTTGCCGGTCTAGGAATGGTAGAACGATGGGTTCGATGACGGTTTGGATGTACCGTGCACTATTCAGTGTCCCCTCGACGATCACCAGTGGTGTACGGCCAGTGTAGGAGATCGCTCCCCACACCATGATGCCGGGTGTTGGCCCTGTGTGCCTCGGTCGTATGCAGTCCTGATTGTGGCGCTCACCTGCACGGCGCCAAACACGCATACGACCATCATTGGCACCAAGGCAGAAGCGACTCTCATCGCTGAAGACGACACGTCTCCATTCGTCCCTCCATTCACGCCTGTCGTGACACCACTGGAGGCGGGCTGCACGATGTTGGGGCGTGAGCGGAAGACGGCCTAACAGTGTGCGGGACCGTAGCCCAGCTTCATGGAGACGGTTGCGAATGGTCCTCGCCGATACCCCAGGAGCAACAGTGTCCCTAATTTGCTGGGAAGTGGCGGTGCAGTCCCCTACGTCACTGCGTAGGATCCTACGGTCTTGGCGTGCATCCGTGCGTCGCTGCGGTCCGGTCCCAGGTCGACGGGCACGTGCACCTTCCGCCGACCACTGGCGACAACATCGGTGTACTGTGGAGACCTCACGCCCCACGTGTTGAGTAATTCGGCGGTACGTCCACCCGGCCTCCCGCATGCCCACTATACGCCCTCGCTCAAAGTCCGTCAACTGCACATACGGTTCACGTCCACGCTGTCGCGGCATGCTACCAGTGTTAAAGACTGCGATGGAGCTCCGTATGCCACGGCAAACTGGCTGACACTGACGGCGGCGGTGCACAAATGCTGCGCAGCTAGCGCCATTCGACGGCCAACATCGCGGTCCCTGGTGTGTCCGCTGTGCCGTGCGTGTGATCATTGCTTGTACAGCCCTCTCGCAGTGTCCGGAGCAAGTATGGTGGGTCTGACACACCGGTGTCAATGTGTTATTTTTTCCATTTCCAGGAGTGTATATGGGAGTATGCATGCGGAACGATTTGAAGTGGAATTATCATATAAAAGTAAATGTTGGTAAGGCGGGTGCCAGGTTGAGATTCATTGGTAGAGTCCTTATAAAATGTAGTCCATCAACAAAGGAGGTGGCTTACAAAACATTCGTTCGGCCTATACTTGAATATTCCTAATCAGTGTGGGATCCGTTCCAGGTCGGGTTGACTGAGGGGATAGAGAAGATCCAAAGAAGAGCGGCGCGTTTCGTCACAGGGCTATTTGGGCGTTTCGTCAGAGGGTAGTTTGGTAAGCGTGATAGCATTACGGAGATGTTTAGCAAACTCAAGTGGCAGACTCTGCAAGAGAGGCTCTCTGCATCGCCGTGTAGCTTGCTGTTCAGGTTTCGAGAGGGTGCGTTTCTGGATGAGGTATCGAATATATTGCTTACCCCTACTTATACCTCCCCAGGAGATCACGAATGTAAAATTAGAGAGATTCGAGCGCGCACGGAGGCTTTCCGGTAGTAGTTCTTCCCGCGAACCACACGCGACTGGAACAGGAAAGGAAGGTAATGACAGTAGCACGTAAAGTGCCCTCCGCCACACACCGTTGGGTGGCTTGCGGAGTATAAATGTAGATGTAGATGTAGTACTTCCCCGCTCCCCCACTACCGTCTTCTTCGCGAACCGTGGATCTTGCCAATATGGGGTGACTTCGTGCCTCACTACACACATAGCCCTACCGTAGGTGCAACCACAACGGAGGTTATCTGTCGAGGGGCTAGGCAAAGCTGTGGTTCTCTGAGAGCGGCAGCATTGTTTCAGCACATGGAATGGAATGATGAAATGGCATTCTTACCCGGGATGTCTCATCTGGGGTACTCGGCCGTCTGGTGCAAGTCTTTTGAATTGAGGCCGCTTCGGCTACCTGCGTGTCGACGATGATGCAATAACGATGAGGACAACGCGAACACCCTGTCCCCGAGCGGATTAAATCTCCCACCCGGCAGAGAGACGAACCCAGTACCCTGCGTGCCCGCCATCCACACTGACCACTCAGCTACGGAGTATAAACAAAATTAAGGCAAGTACAGCTCAAAATGGCTCTGAGCACTATGCGACTTAACTTCTGAGGTCATCAGTCATCTAGAACTTAGAACTAATTAAACCTAACTAACCTAAGGACATCACACACATCCATGCCCGAGGCAGGATTCGAACCTGCGACCGTAGTGGTCGCTCGGTTCCAGACTGTAGCGCCTAGAACCGCACATGCTCGATAAGTGCACATGCGCACCATGTTCGAACTCTTACGGGGATCGGCGAAATGCTGCGAGTAATGAAGATAACGGACAAACGCCACTACATCAGTAGTGTGTGGATAAGTTGAGAATTTGGGTCCGAAGTGAGGCGTGCTAGTGTAGTCTGTTCAGTTACGACGATGACCACTGTATCCTGATGGCGTTGTGGTCGGCATACCTGCCTAGTAAGACGGAGACCCGATTTAGAATTCTGGCTCGGCACCAATTTTCAACTTTCCACCATTGATTTCAATCAGTGCCCACCGGCATGTGATGTCTTTACTTCTTTTGTACCTCTTCAGTAGTAGTTGCCGGGGCAACAATCTGAATGATTGACTGATCTGGCCTTGTAACATCCACCAAAACGGCTTTGCTGTGCTGGCACCGAGAACTACCGGAAAAAGGGGAAACTACAGCAGCTATCTTTCCGATGGGCATGTAGTTCTTCGGTATGGCTTAATGACGATCATCTCTTCTAGGGTGAAATAGTACGGAGCTAAAATAGTCGCCCTTTGGTATCTTCAGTTGGGAACTACTCAGAGGGATGTAATTATCGGGAAAACCAAAATTGGCATTCTAAGGGTGGGAGTGTGTAACGTTAGATCCTCTAATCGGGTGAGTAGGTTGGAGAATCTGGAAAGGGAAATTTTTAGATTGAAATAAACATAGTGGGAATTAATTAAGTGCAGAGGCAGGAAGAACACTTCTGCTGAGGTCAGTAAAAAGTTATCTACACAAAATAAAATAGGCGTAATCCAGAAGACCGTGTAATAGTGAATCGGAAGATAGAAATGCGGACAAACTACTGTGAACAGCGTACTTAACGCATTATCGTCGCCGAGATAGACACAAAGCCCACGCCCATCAAAGTAGTACAAATGTATATATCTATTAGCTCTGCAGATGGTGAAGAGATTGAAAGAATGTATCACAAGGTACAGTTGAAGGAGATGAAAGTTTACTTGTGATGAGAGGGTGGAATTCGACAATAGGAGATAGAAGAGAAGGAAAAGCGCTTGGAGAAGAGAGACTAGGGGAAAAGACTGGAAGGGGAAGCTGCCTTGTAGAGTCTTCCATCGAGTACAGTTTATTAATTGCTAATACTTTGTTTAAAAATTATGGAAGGTCCCATACTTACAAGAGACCTGCAAAGTTTCAGATTACGTCGTGGGACGACGGACATTTCGAAACCACATTTAAAGGTAGAAAACTTTAATAGGAGCAGTTCTGGACTCCAACCATTATTTATTGGTTATGATCTGCAAACCAAAACTGAAGAGATTACAAAAACGTAGGAAGTTAAGGAGATAGGTCCTGGATGAACAGAAAGAAACAGAGGCTGTCGAGAGTTTCAAAGGGAACATGTTGCAACGTTTGACTGAAACAGTGATAAGGAAGAAAGAACACTAATTTATAGCGTTGAGAAATGAAACAGTGAACAACGCACAGGATGAAATAGCAGAAGTAACATAAATATAAAATACGACAAATGAAACTCGCAAACGAAATAGAGGCGTCTAAAAAATTATAGCGACACGAAGAGCAAAATCGCAAAGCTGGTATGCCTAGAGGAGAAACGCATGTATGACTATGTGAAAGACGTATGCAGCCCACGGGAAATTTAAAGAGGACTTTTAAGAAAAGAGAAGCAAATGAATGAATAATAAGAACAGCTCAGATGGCAAATCCTACTAAGTGAAGAAGGATATACTGAAAGATGGAATATGCAGAAGAGAAAAGAACTTGAGGACAACATTACAGAAAGAGAAAAGGAAGTAAATGAATATATGACAACGCGGGAAGAATTTGACAGACCGCTGAAAGACCTATGTCGAAACACGGTCCCTGAAGTGCACGACATTCCCTCACAGTTACTGAGATCCTTGGGAGAGTCAGCCATGACAAAACTATTTCACCTTGTATGCAAGATACATCCATAGAATTCAAGAAGAATATAACATTTCCTGTTCCAAAGAAGGCACGTGCCTACATGTGCAAACGTTACCGAACTATCAGTTTAGTAAGTGATTGTTGCACGATATTTACACACGTTACTTAAAAAAAAGAGTAGAAGAATGCTAGAAGCCGATATCGAGGGGTATCAGTTTGGGTTACAGAGAAACGTAGCAACACGCGAAGCCACATTAGACCTTCCACTTACGGTAATATAATGTCGTGTGACGAGGGCCTCCCGTCGGGTAGACCGCTCGCCCGGTGCAAGTCTTTCGATTTGACGCCACTGCGGCGACCTGCGCGTCGGTGGGATGAAATGATGATGATTAGGACAACACAACACCCAGTTCCTGAGCGGAGAAAATCTCCGACCTAGCCGGAAATCGAACCCGGGCCCGTAGGATTGACAGTCCGTCGCGCTGACCACTCAGATACCGGAGGAGGACTCCACTTACCGTGGAGGATAGCCTAAAGAAAGGCAAACGTAGGCTTATAGAATTTCTAATTATAGAGAAAACTTGTGACTGTGTTAACTGCGATACACTTTTTGAAATTCTGAAGGTAACAGGGGTAAAATACAGGAAGTCGAAGGTTATTTACAACTTGTGCAGAAGTAAGACTGCAGTCATAAGCACCGAGGGACAGCAAAGGCAAGCAGTTGTTGAGAAGGGGTGAGACAGTGAAGTAGAGTCAGCAATGAATTTGAAAGAACAGGTGAATTGAGTAGATGGTATCTTGGCAAGATTTTGAAATGAACATCAACAAAAGCAAAACAAGGGTAATAGAATGTAGTCGAATTAAATGAAGGATGCTGGCAGAATTAGATTAGGAAATGAGACACTAAAAGTAGTTGAGGAATTTTGGCATTTGCGCAACAAAATGACTAACGATGGGCAAAGTAGACAGGATATGAAGTAGAGACTGGTAGTAGGAAGAGAAGCGTGTCTGCGGGAGAGAAGTACGTTAACACTGAATACAAATTTAAGTGGTACGAAGACTGTCCCAGTGCATTGCGTGGAGTGTAGCCTTGTACGGAAAAGTGACGTGGACGATAAAATTTCAGAAACTAAAAAAATAGAATCTTTTGAAATGAAGTGCCACAGGAGGATCTGACAGACTAACTGACGAGGAAGTACTGGATCGAGCTTTTGTTAAAATGAGAGTTTGGCTGGTAGGAGACATCCTGAGGCCGGAAGGAACCGTCGATTTGGTGACGGGAGAACGTGAGTGTGCGTGAGAAGGGTACAAATTGTAGTCTTGTGCAGACGGCAGTAACTGAGAAGAGGGGAAGTAGTTTGCGCGTGGAGAGTTCCATCAGACCAGTCTTCGGACTTAAAACACAACAACACCTACAACATAAAGAAAAAAGGCCCGCAAAATATTTCAAGAAGAAAATCTTATTGAGATATGGGCTACTTTGGCCTTCTGCAGTCACCTATCTCTTAACGTTACGACTTGCGTCCCATGCTTTGTAAGTAGGCTGTTTAGGTTTTTATATTGGTAACGCCACGTAGCGCTCTGTATGAAAATCACTGACTGTGCTGTGTGCAGTCTGTGGCTGGTTAGCATTGTTGTAATATTCGCCATTGTTGTGTTGGGCAGTTGGCTGTTAAGAGCGCGTAGCGTTGCGCAGGTGGAGGTGAGCCGCCAGCAGTGGTGGATGTGGGGAAGTGAGATGGCGGATTTTTGAGAACGGATGATCTGGACGTGTGTCCATCAGAGACAGTACATTTGTAAGAATGGATGTCATGAACTGATATATATATTATGACTTTTGAACACTATTAAGGTAAATACATTGTTTGTTCTCTATCAAAATCTTTCATTTGCTAACTATGCCTATCAGTAGTTAGTGCCTTCAGTAGTTTGAATCTTTTATTCAGCTGGCAGTAGTGGCGCTCGCTGTATTGCAGTGGTTCGAGTAACGAAGATTTTTGTGAGGTAAGTGATTTGTGAAACGTATAGGTTAATGTTAGTCAGGGCCATTCTTTTGTAGGGGTTATTGAAAGTCAGATTGCGTTGCGCTAAAAAATATTGTGTGTTAGTTTAGTGTTGATCAGAATAGGTAAAGAGCGAAATGTCTGAGTACGTTCAGTTTTGCCCAGCTGTTTGAAAATCAAATAATGTAAGAGATTTATCAGCACAGTAATTCATTAACTTTTCTAAGGGGACGTTTCATAGCTTTTAAATAACACGTTCGCAGTCGTCTTTCTCAAAGAATCACGAACTTGTGCAAACGCAGGTGGCTACGGTCGGAACCGGAATGTGAGAGACTGAAAAGGACAGAATGAGCGCTTTCCTTGATATCGATTTGTAATACCGTGAAATTTCGGTTCGCATCACGTATTCCGATACGAAAACAATACAGGCGTGAAGCCAATCGACAGAAGGCGATCGCACGCACTGAGTGGTCCGTCTGGACAGCGGCAGGCGAAACTTCGTTCTCCACAGCGCCGACTCGACGGCGCACCACCGCAACGGTGGTGAACCCGTCTCTGTCGGCGGTACTACACAGTAACAACACAAGCCGATCCTTCAGCTTTCGTCGTCCAGAAACCATAAACGTCAAAGTGAGCGAGATGGCGCAGTGGTAAAACACTAGACACGCATTCCGGAGGGTGACGGTTCAGATCCCTGTCTGTCTAAGTAGATCGAGGTTTCCCGTGATTTTCCTAAACCGCTTTAAAAAATAAACAAACAAATAAATAAAGAAAGAAAAAAGCCATGATGAAGCCTCTGAAAACAAGATCGATTTCCTTCTTCCGTCCTTTTTGCGTATCTGCGTCTATGTTCCGTCTGCATAACGTTAAACAGTAGCCTTCCTAGCCCTTCCAGTAAATGTCGTAGACAGGAATGGGTAGGTGAACGCTGGCGCTGGTATGCTGGCGGAATAAACGTAAAGTTTTCGGAACGGCTGGGGTTCTGACTGTATTACAGAAATAGTTACACACGTTTTTCGTCATGAGTGGATTCTGACAGCATGCACTCTTGAGCGACATTGTGGCACCGAAAAGTACGACGGTTACAACCCACTCTGTCTACTTCTGCGCACAGATCGCAATCTAAAGAAGTTGGACGTATTTCGGTACGGTACACTGCACGTTAGGAGCAAGTCGTCGACTTTACACATTCACACAGACAAACAGATACACTTCCAACAAATCAAACTTTCATATTTTTGTCTGAGTTCATTACCCAAGTAATAGAACGCTAAGACGTCCACTTCCCCGGTTCCAGTGACGACTAGGGAGGGGAAGAGAGAGGGAGGGGGTTTACTTGCCGGTAAAGCAAAAGACATAATCAGTTGCCTTTACCGAAACATTCCCAACTGGGAACCGTCTTCAACCACTCTCAGCTTCTTGGGGTTTGGTTGAAAAGAAACGACTTCTTCAGTGGGAGAGATGCCACACAGCTCGACCTTCCTTACAATAGAAAATGAAATGCGAATAAAAAAATAAAACACCAACATCCAACACATATTCCGAGAGCCTCCACACGGCGCATAATTAAAGGTTCCCTGCGCCATTGTTCGTCGTTGCCTTTCCTGTACAAGTCGCAAATGGATCCATAGAAAACCGCTGTCTACATGCCCTGAATTCTTTGAACTGATCTTCACTGTCCTTACGCGAGACGTACTTTGGTGACAGCAGAATCGTTCTGTATTCGGCTGCAAATGCCGGGCCTCTAAATTTTCTCAGCAGTGTTCCGCGAAGAGAGCGTCGTTTTTCCTCCAAGAGCGTCGTTTTTCCTCCGGTAGTCCGCAGCTCGTGGTCTTTCGGTAGCGTTCTCGCATCCCGCGCACGCGGTCCCGGGTTCGATTCCCGGCGGGGCCAAGGATTTTCTCTGCCTCGTGATGACTGGGTGTTGTGTGTCTTTCATCATCATTTCATCCCCACCGACACCCAAGTCGCCGAAGTGGCGTCAACTCGAAAGACTTGCACCAGGCGAACGGTCTACCCGACGGGAGGCCCTAGCCACATGGCATTTCCATTTTCCTCCAGTAATTCACATTTGAGTTGACGGAGTATTTCGCTAATTCGCACTGGCTGATCATACCTGTCACAAATCCAGCAGCATGCCTCTTAACTGCTTCGATGTCTTCCCTTAAACAAATCTGGTGGATATCCCAAACACACTTGCAATAATCAGTAACTGCTCCCGGAAGAGATCTGTACGCGGTCTCCCTTACAGATGACTTACACTTTCCTAGAACTCTCCAGTGTTTAGTAGACGGGACTATGTGAAGCAGCGCATGACTAACACTACATTCGAACGTTACAGGATTGGTTTGCCTACCCATCTGCGTTAATTAATATTTTTTTTTCCAAATTCATCATCAGCACACGGTGAATTGTAGTGTTATAAACACCGAATAAATTTCCAACCGCCGAAATCGCTGAATTCATTTATTCATATAGATTATCGGTTCCGGTAATTCACTGTTGCCGTCTTCAGATCTGAAAAGATGGGACTGAAAATGCTAGGATACAGCGACTAAGATAACAGCACACATAATTTTGTTCAAGATTTGCAGTACGTGGAATAGCGACATACTTGTGTTTCCATAACTGCACATCGTTCTTGTAAACACAGGTATGTTGTTATTCCATATACTGCAAGGCAACGGGTTTGCCGCAGTGGATACACCGGTTCTCGTCAGATCGCTGGAGTTAAGCGCTGTCGGGCGTGGCCGGCACTTTGATGGGTGACCATCCGGGCCGCCATGGGCTGTTGCCATTTTTCGGGGTGCACTAGCCTCGTGATGCCAATTGAGGAGCTACTAGACCGAATAGTAGCGGCTCCGGTCACAGAAAACAATCAAAACGACCGGGAGAGCGGTGTGCTGACCACACGCCCCTCCTATCCGCATCCTCCACTGAGGATGACACGGCGGTCGGATGGACCCGATGGGCCACTTGTGGCCTGAATACGGAGTGCATATACTGCAGACCTTTAATATAATTAGTTGCTGTATCCTAGCATTTTCGGTCCCATCTTTTGCAGATGCGGAGATGGCAACAGAGAATTGCCGAAACCGATAAGCTATATGAATGAAAGGTTTTAGCAATCTTGGAAGCTGGAAATTTATTCAGTGTTCTTTTTCCAAATTTGGAGTAAATCGACGACACTTTCTGTGCATTACAGTATGATCAGTAAACAGTCGCAGGTTGATATTCACCCTGTCCGACATATCGTTTATACAGGGCATCCCAAAAATGTTGCGACTAACTTCGAGGGGTTGTAGAGGGTGTGTCTCGAGAAATAAATCTAGAATAGGAACCCGTGTCCAGGAACAGCATCCAGCGAAGCTACAGGGCGCCGAAGTTACAGGGCGCCGGCGCCTGCGGCTGGACCAGCATCTCTGCAGCAAACTTGACTTCGTGCACTGACGGACCGTGGGCGTCTCGCACTGTTGTTTGTCAGCCAGTGATTGCGACCCACTGGCACGGTCGCCAGTGGAGAAGATACAGCTAGCTGCTGCGCAGAGAGGCCTTGTCTCCCAGGAATTATATGGCCCGTTCCCATCGTGGCTCAAGGTTTCAGACACAGGTTTCCATCTGCAGTTTACTATTCTGCTATATACCGAAAAACACTGGAGATTGTAGATGTTTCCAGGAGGAAAGTAAACTGCAGATGGATACCTGCGCATAAGCATCACATTCACAGGAGACAAGGCCTTTCTACGCCGTAGCAAGTTCTATCGTGTCCTCTGGCGACAGTGCCAATCAGTTGCGATCGCTGAATAACAAACAACACTGTCACACGCTCCGCCTACGGGCCATCAGTGTACGAAGCCACGTTTGCTGCCGAAACGGTGGCCTAGCCGGCGCCTATAACTTCGAAGCTCTGTAGCGTCGTTGGATGATGTTCCTGGTCACGGGTTCCTATCCTCGATTTGTTTCTGAAGACACCCTCTACACCCCTCGAAGTTGTCGCAATATTTCTGGGACACCCTGTAAATTGAGAACGAGCGCAGCCCTATAAAACTCTCCTTGGGCTAATCCTGTTATACATTCGTCTTCTGTGCACAGTGAGCGTGCAGGAAAACCTTACTTAAATAGCCTTCGAGCCACTTACGTATCTGAGAATCTATCCCGTATGTTCGGACCTCCATTAACGGTCTGCAGTATGGTACCGCGTCGAACTCTTCCTGGAAAACTAGGAATATTAACCCTGTGTGTTGTTTTTCATGCAAACATCTGTTATGTAACTGTGGACTTATAGCCACACTTCAGAAGGACAACATCCAGGCAGATGTGGCATCTTCTCCTGAGCGCTTTGCATTATGCTGTGCCACACCATATCAGTGTTGCCAGCCTCGCAGACGGAACCGCGCGGAGAGTGACAAAGCGCATCTCACGAAATAGTTGGTACGTTGTACGTCTCCCAGCTCTGCAACGTAGGCTTTATTACGCCCTTTGCCGTCGCAGGGTTATGAACGGCTCGGCGTGAGCGAGCGGCACTATTGACCACCGGCACGAGTGCGGCGAACGAGTCGCCACGATTTATCACCGCCTGTTTTACGAGGAGCGCGCCCCGCGACGTTTTGTTTATTTAGCAGCCTGGGAAGCGCTTCACGCGTGAGGGCGACCCGATATTTTACTCTTTAGCCGTGTCCCCCGCAGAGAGCTGTCCCGTCGTACAATGCATCACCGTGATGCGGCCTGACGAACGAAAGAGAGAGAGAGAGAATGGTCGCTTTAAACCTATAAACAGCAACGTTGCCGGGCGAATAAATCTGGTTAACAAATGAGACGTGAATGAGGCGAAGAGTCGGCAGTTTAATAAACTGCGGGTAGCGCGTCAAGTGTCCAGTGCCAGCTAGTCTGTCCGGATAATGAACGAATACCGCTCGATACGGAACGGGTGTTGCCAGCGGCGAATCCACCGTCGGCGCCGCAACAGGTCTCGTATCGCTGCACATCGACAAAACTGTCAGCATTCACGATGCAAGCGTTGAAAAATATCGAATAGTGCTGAGATTATACTGCGGTCCACAACATTCTCTGATAGGCATGTGAGTGCCTGAATTTTTTTTTTTTTCTTCCACTTATTAGTTTTGGCTGGATTTTACCCGCTATGTAAGCTCTGTCTTCGATTTGAAACGATATCGCTAATGTTGATCTCTGCGCTTTCTAATTATCCTCCAACTGTCTTCTACACGCTGTCCCATGTATCTTCAGCACCCACAAATAAACTTTTAGTCGAGAAGTAAAATAACAAACGTCTCAAGCAAACGGCGTTTACCTAACAGTGGGACATTAACGACTGCCTTTCTTCTAATATGGTTTGTTACGAAGATATGACCAGCACTACAACTTTTTTGATTAGCACCCTGTATTTTTTTATTTGGTTATCCTCTTCCAATCCTCGTGACCTGTTCGAAAACGTCCTATGGTGTACCACTCTCCGAAGAGTGACGTCATTAAAAACGTAGCACAAAACTGACTTCGGCTGTCCCATACTGTCACGCGGTATAGACAAACAGCGTCGTACGCTTGCTGGAGTTAACGGTAAACGAGAAAGTGCAGTCCCAGTAAACTTGATCACCTGAAATGAATAGCTTTTCTACGTTATCTTCGTTACTACGCCGTGTACTTTCACAGTAGTTCAACTGAAGACGCTTGGCTTGATATCTCGCCCCTCCACATTCGATTGGGACAGGGATCGCTAATGTGTGTTACAACGCGACGTACCCTCTACTATGCGCTCCACACAGGTTTGCAGAGTATGAATGTAGATGTAGACAGAATGCACCATCTGTCAAAGAGAAGAGCAACAGTCTCAGATATTCCGTAGGTGTCCACTGTTTAATAAGAAGTGAACACTTTAAATCTCTAGCATTAAACACATTTCGTACTGACAGGAGTGTCGCATTTTAATATGACAAGGAGCATTTACATTGGCCATTACAGTCGATGGTGGCTCACTAATGACAAGCTGTATTGTTACGAGGCCTATTGGAAAGTAGGGTCCGATCGGACGTGGAATGGAAACCACAACAGATCATCCGACAAAGCTTTGCACAGATGTGTTGGGCAGTGCCACTAGTATGCACGTCGATCGCGTCACGCCACTCTTTTAAGATCTGAGAGCGTAGTGAGCACGTAAACAGGCCCAGAAAATAGTGTCTGCCACCGAGTATGACGGTCTGGAGACATTACGCCTGATGTCACGCAGCCCACATAACACAACTGTCACGCATTTCCCTCTTCATGACAGTTCTCGGATGCACTCTGCAGGGGCAATGATGATGCTCCTACGGCGTTTTCGATTGGGAAGTGTTCCATCACCCATAATATAGCCTGTAATTTGCTCCCCCTGACTTTCATCTCTGCTCACATAAACCGCTGACTATGAAGAAGACTTTTGGCACAGACAACGAGCTGCAGATGAGCGTAGAGAACTGGTGGCAAGCACAGGCTACACCTTCTATGACGAGGGTATCGGAAAGTTGGTACAATGCTACGACAAATGTCTAAGTCGGAGCGGTGACTACGTAGAGAAGTAGCTGGAAGGTGTAGCTAACAGTTGTAAGTAAAACATTTTTGATTTGTACAGTGGTTTCGTTTCGTGACCGATCGGACACAGTTTCTGAATAGCCCTCGTAACAGGGCCTGCTTAAGGCCCAGAGGATAAAAGCCGGGGCTTGGGGCCGGTCGCTGTGGCCGAGCGGCTCTAGGCGCTTCAGTCTGGAACCGCGCTGCTGCTACGGTCGCAGGTTGGAATCCTGCCTAGGGCATGGATGTGTGTGATGTCTTTAGGTTAGTTAGGTTTAAGTAGTTCTAAGTCTAGGGGACTGATGACCTCGGATGTTAAGTGCCATAGTGGTTAGAGCCACTTGAACCATTTAAACCGGGGCTTGGGATATCAAGCAGAAATGGTGCCAGAGGCGCCAAAGTGCAGATTTGTATACATTGCATTTCACGGGTACTGGCGAATTCTGACACGGATGAAGGAGTATTTGGGAGAAGGGGGGAAGGCACCTAACGATATGTGAGGGAAAAATTATTCTTTAAGCTACACTGATTGTTAATCATCTTGCCACGTACAGATTGAAGACGAATGCTGTGGCGCAACATATTTTGAGAGCAGTACTGAATGCGGGAAGAGATCCTAAAACAGAACTAGCCGATTTCAATGCCCACACGCAGTCTGGGCAGCTGAGATGGCGTCACAAAAGGCGAACCATTATCTGCAATCATAATTGAAGGTTACTAAGTTTTGTTCAGGGATGAGTCACGTACCGTATCCACTGTAACTCACACACACTATCAAACGAGAAAGTGCCATGGATCATTATTCCGTTTCTGTTTGCACGGACCTAGATTTTACTTGGGAGAAATAAGCCAAAGCTTTCGGATCAAACGATGTGCCAGACATGATTGGTTGTAATAGGAGACCAACCTCTGAAATCAACTTCCGTGTTAACTCTTCCACGGTCGCACATTCTGTAGCGCGTGAGCTAAGTTAATTTGCTTGCATCGTATTAAAATTGTGATCAAGTGACTATATTCAGTTTTTAATAAGTTTATTTTTGGGATAGGGGAAAAAACTTTGGTGATTAATGTTCGTCCTACTGCCTTTACGCGAACTGTTGAAGATTGGATTTGAATATTTGACGATTTTGTTCGTCTCCAGCAATGCGTAGACCAAGTCAAAACAGATACTGGTTGTCGTAGCAGTTTTTATACACCTGGTACCGCTTACAACCGTAAGACATCGGGTACATCCAGAGCTGATAAGATATATTCCACTGAGCGTAGGAAAACAACTAAGTTGGTGGTAATTTTGCTTTCTGAAGTTGACAAAGAGAAGTATTAATTTCGTGGAAAAATTAGTTTGTTGGTTAGCACATTTCCTACAGGCAATAAAAACTTTATTTGATGGTGTGTTTACTTCCATGCCCCCTGAAACGCATGAGAGACATTTCATCGAAATTAAAATTTATATTTCACAGCAAACAAACTTTAGCTAGTGTAGCAAACTACCACTGGATGCAAGGGGCGTATGGATGTAGCAGAATGTGTTGCTATGAAGGCAGCAGCTGTTGGTAACTATAGCCCTCTATGAATGAGAAAGTACATGGGCGTATGGTAAGTTCATTGGTAGAGGCAAATAGAAATCGTAACACAGGAAGTACAAAGTTCAGAAGAAACTGGTGATACGCAGACGCCGGATGAGAACTTTATCGGCTGAAATGCTAAAAGTACGATAGCTTTAATTGCAAACAAAAAACGCCGATCGAACAGACCGTCGTATCATCCTCAGCCCTCAGGCGCCACTGGATGCGGAAATGGAGGGGCCTGCGACAAGAGCACCGCTTTCCCGGCCGTTGGCAGTTTTCGTGGCGCTGCTTCTCAGTCACGTAGCTCCTCCATCGGCCTCACAGGGGCTGACTGCACCCCGCTTGCCAACAGAACTCGGCAGAACCGGGCGGTGACCCATCCGAGTGCTAGCCAACCCCGACAACACTTAACATCTGCGATCTGACAGGAACCAGTGTTACCATTCCTGGAAGGCCGCTGGCCTCGAGCAAAAGACTGTGGGACGACGAAAGTACAGCAGCAGTGGCGGAACGAAAATAGGCACTAGAGGTGTACAGGAGGCATGCCTCATGCGAAATTACATTAGTTTGAATTGCGAGACTGCTAAAGCAGTTAAAGAGGAAGGAGTGGCTAGACATTTGCTATTCATTGCTGCAGTGCATACTGTGGGTGATTACACAAATTAAGTGACGATAATAGCACTCTACACACACTGCCGACATGTACTGTACCTCTCGATCTGCATACACCTCTACATCCACATTCTGTACGCCGCGTGAAGATTTGAATGGAGTATGAGTACTTGGGACACAACCACCATTATTAGTCACGATTGGTGCATGGGATAAACCACTAGCGATAGTTTCCATTTAAATTTATATGTTGCTTGACGTTGGAGTTTCAACAATAACATCTCTGTGATCCACAATGCCTCCGTCGTAGTGGCAAGCACTGCAAATTGTTGATTGTCTCAGTAACGCTCTCCTGTGTAGTGAACAAACCCACAACAAAATGCGCTGTTGTTTGGATCCACTCTTTCACCTCTACTAACTGTTGAGTTATACATAACAAACTCTTAACTACCACTTCCATGAATTACCTACACTTCCTTTAGATTGAGCTAATGTATGTCAGTTATCATCTGCCATTTGCAGTATTACCTTTCTGAGGTCGTTCTACTTTAAATCGCGCAAGACGGGTGCTCTGAGATACCATATAGTTGTGACTGTTTCCAGTGAATTCCCGGAATCGTGTAAATGAGCAGTAACGAAATAGTCCAAGACATTGGTCATTTACGAAACAAACCATCAATGGTTGACTAAGTATGCTGCATCTGACTACAGCAAGGCCCCTTCTCAAGACATCTTAGGTTGCTCCACATATATGACCACCTTCCAGCTCAAGACAACATATGGTGCTCTACATAAGTTACCACCTTCCAGCTCCAGACAACATACTGTGGCAGAAACACATTACCACCATCCAGCTCTTGATAACATATTTCGTCCCACAACCTTCCAGCACCATACATAACAGGTCCTCCTACATATATTATCGCCTTCCAGCTCTAGATGACACTTGTTGGTCCACATACATCACTATTTACCAGCTTTACACAATATAGGTTCCACTACATACATTATCACCTTACAGGTTTAGACAAAATACATTGCCCAAATTACAATACCATCTCCCAGCTCTAGAAAATGTACGATTATATATACATCACCAGTTTTCAGCTCTAGACAACGAACAGTGCGTTAGACACATTATTACCATGTACCTCTAGAAAACACGTGGTCCCCACATATGTTACCATCTTTTAAGTCTGAACAACATAGGTTGACCCACATACTTCACGATCTTCCAACTGTAGACAACATACTGTAACCCAGACACAGCACTATCTTTCAACTCTAGATGTGATATGGTGCCCCATATAATGTCAGCTTCCAGTTTTTAACAACATATTCTACCCCACATGCATTACTACCTTTGAGTTCTAGATAACATACAGTGCCACATATAAATTACCACCTTCGTTTCTAGAAAATATATGATGTGTCACATGGCATCGCTAGTGCCCACTTCCACAGCCACCTGCCAACTCAAGATGCCCTACAGTGTCATACATACACCATTACTATCTAGTCTAGGCAACACATGGTGCCTCATATGTATCTCTTCCATCTTACAGATTAGACCACATGTAGGACCCCATATACAACATTACCTTATAGTTATGGAGAACATAAAGTGCCCCATATGCACCTTCCAACTCTTGGCAAGATACTACATTACCACCTTCCAGCTCCAAACAACATAGAGTAAACTGCACACATTACTATGTTGCAGCTCTAGACAACATATGAATCCAACATATAATAAAATGTCCAGGTCTGGAAAAAATAGGTTGTTCCACATGCTTCACAACCTTCCAACTCCTGACATCATATGGTGCCCTACATACTTTACTACCCCTCAGCTGCAGAAAACATAGGTGCCCCACACATGTTAAAACCTTCCAGCTCTAGGCAATATACGATGCCCTACGTATACACCGACCTTCGAGAAGATGTAGTGCCACACATATATTACCGTCTTCTAGGTTTAAACAACATAGACTGCTCTACATAATTTACAACCTTCCTATTCTAGAAACCATAGAGATCCCTACATTCATTACTTCTTTTCAGCTATAGACTGGCAACATATCGTGCCCCACACACATTACCAACTTCCAGCTCTCAACGACTTACGGTGACTGACATACATTACTAACTTTCAACTCTAGATAACATGTGGTGCCCCACATACATTACTGTCTTCCATGTCTAGACAAAATAGGTTGCCCGATATGCTTCACAACCTTCCAATCCTAGACAACATAAGGTGCCCTACGTATATTACTAACCTGCAGTTCTAGACAACATCTGGTGCTCACATACAAGTACCATCTTCCGGCTCTACAAAATATGAGGTGTATTCAAAGGAAAAGTTATGAAACAATGATGACAGTATGAAGTCTTAATTCAAAGTAATCAGCAGGGGCCTGGGACAGCTGTCTCACCTTTTCATGAGCTGAAGGATTACCTGTTCCCTGAATTCCTGTGGCTCTGACAGGAGCCAGTTCTCCACTGTCCTTCAGTTTGTTGTCATTGTTGAAGCACTTCTTTTAGAGATTTCTGTTTTTAGCAGTCCAAAAACATAGAAGTCGCAGGGTAATATGTCTGGACTGTAGGGTGGATACTCAAGCTGCTCACACTTGAATTTGGCCATTACACTTTGATAGACCTTGGAGATGTGTGGAAACACTTTATTCTAGAGCCAAATCACTCTCTTCATGAACATCCTGGGACGTTTGCTCTCAACAAACTTGTGTAGGCTACAGTGTGTCTCACGGTACAAATCACTGTTAATGGTTTTTACGTGCTTGAGGAATCTGATGAGTGTCAGACTTCCGACATCGAAAAAGGTACTGAGCATCAGCTTCTGTGCTAAGAGCACAGCTTTGAATTTTGTAGGGACACGCTGCATACTACATTAATGTTCCTAGATGTCTCACTATGTTATCTCATAGTGGCACACATAAATTTCAACTTACGTGAATGTTATAACTTTTTGTAACTTTTCATTTGAACGCTCCTTATAGTTTGCCCAAATTACACTGACACCTGTCACCTCTAGATAACATACAGTGCCCTATATATATATTACTTCCACCCAGTTCTAGACAACAGACAGTACCCTATGTACATCACTACTTTTCAGCTGTAGGAAACAATTGGTTTCCCTCATACATTACTACGTTTTGTACCTAGACAACATAGGTCGCTCCACATATTTTACAACCTTCCTTTCCTTCCAATTCTAAACAATGTAAGGTGTCCTACATAGGAACTTGCATGTACATTATCATCTTTCAGATCTTTACAACATAGTTTTCCTGAAATAATTTACTTCCTTCCAACTCTAGACAATGTATAGTGCCCTACATACATTGCTACCTTTCATCTCTAGGCCACATATGGCATCCCACTTTCCAGCTTTGACATTATATGCTGCTACAAATACATCACCACAATTCATCTCTAGGCAACATATGATATCCTACATACATTACCACGTTCTTCTATAAACAAGGCAGTTTGCCCCATATACATTACCACATACATCTGTAGACAATATAGAGTGCCCAGCATGTATTATCATCTTCCAGCTCTAGACAACATACTGTGCCGCTTTCTGTGCGTCGCTTGTTTTCATTTCTGTTTGTTCCCAGTAAGATACAGGATCGCAGTGTTGCCATGTCTTCGAGATACAAAGGTATTTTTGATTGTCTTTAGTCATTTAGGATAAGAAGCAATAAGTCCACGAACCCTGCGTTATCGAATAAGTGGTTGTTTCTTTCACCACAACGATGCCGTGGTGCATCCTTTTGATGAATCAGTAGATGTGTGGCATTGTTTTCATAACTGTTATGTGTTTAATACCGAGGTTTCTGAGTATTGCACGTATTTCGGTTATTTTCCTATGTAAATAGTATTCCTGTTAACATGTCCTAAAATTCTGGTGAATCACACCAGCCTTGTCCGCCCCTAGTAGATGAGTGGTCAGCGCGACGGAATGTCATAGCTAACGGCCCGGGTTCGATTCCCAGCTAGGTCGCAGATTTTCTCCGCTCAGCGACTGGGTGTCCACAAAGAAATACACTCAGTTAACGTCACTTTTCCCGTATTGACCTGATTCATAGCGTAGCGACTTCTTTTTGCTCCCTAATGCCAAACACAACACGATCGGACGGCACCTGTCATCGGCTCAGGAATCTGGAAAAAATGGCTAAAATGGTTCTGAGCACTATGGGACATAACTTCCCCCTAGAACTACTTAAACCTAAGTAACCTAAGGACAGCACACACACCCATGTCCGAGGTAGGATTCGAACCTGCGACCGTAGCGGTCACGCGGTTCCAGATGGTAGCACCTAGAACCGCTTGGTTACCACGGCCGGCAGGAATCTGCAGCATCCTTGTAAAACCGGGTTTCTGAGGTGTAGACATCAGAGCGGGAACAAATGATTCCAGAATTTGCTCTAACGAATCCAACAGTATATGAGTTTAAATGCGAACAATTTGAGAAACAGAAAAGTCCCGTAGAGTAGTAGAAATTCTCTCAGAATACATGGGAGAGGCAGCCATGAAAGACCTATACATCCTTGCATGCAAGATATATGAGACTGGCGAAAAATCGTCAGACCAAGAAGAATCTAATAATTCTTAGTACAAAACAGCAGGTGCTGACAGGTGTGATATTACTGCACTATCCGTTTAATAAGCCATCCTTGCAAAATACGAACACGAGTTATTTACAGAAGAATGGAAAAACTGGTGGAATCCAACCCCGGAGAAGATCAGTTTGGGTTTCGAAGATACGTAGGGAAACGGGGCAATGTTGACCCTATGTCTTAACTTAATAGATAGATTGACCAAAGGCTAACCAATGTTTATACCATTCGTAGATTTAGAGAAAGTTTTTTGACAACGTTAGCTGGAAAACACTCCTTTAAATTCTCACAGGTACAGGGGTGAAATACAAGGAGCGAAAAGTTACCCAGCCTGTTCTGATAACACTCGAAGATCATGAAACAGAAGCTGTAGCTGAGAATGGAATGTGACAGTGTTGCAGCTTCTCCACGATGTTATTCGGTCTGTTCTACGAGCAAACAGTAAAGGAAAGCAAGGATAAATTCGGTAAGTAAACTTCAGACACGAATTAAAAACTACAAGGTTTGCCAGTGGCATTGTAATTATCCCAAAGATGACAATGAAATGGAATGAGCAGTTGAGCAGAACGAATAGTGTCTTGAAAAGCGGCCATAAAATGAACATCAATAAAAGCGAAAGGTGAGTAGTGGGATGTACCGATAGTGGAATTACGTCAGGCGATGCTGAGGAAATCAGGTACGGGGAATAGTCGATAGGTTTTGCTATTCCGGCAGCAGTATAACTGATGACGTCCAAAGTAAACAGGGCAACAAGTTGCAAGATCCCCTCGCTTCTAAACTGATACTGTTATTACTCAGCTTAGCCGCGAGTCCGTAGAGGGTGGTATATGTGACGTACAGTATGACTGGTCAGCATTTCCAGCCGGAATTTGCGAGTGTGTCGCGCCTTCCTTGATCCGCCTTGGTGGTCAGGTCACGGATTTCCTCCTACCTGTGCGCTGTGCAGCTCTCGTAAATGTCCCGTGCATTTTCTTCATAGGCGCAATGGATGTCTCTGTCGGTGGAAGCTTATTATCTGAAATTGCTGTCGATAAACTTTGGGGTATCTATTTACCCGAAATTAACATTTAGAATGCCATAATATCACTTTTATTCCTATTAGATCAATAATGAAACACTCGTGTCACAAACTGCTCGTAACTGAGAGCGTGGCTACCATCGAACAAGACAGGAAGAGTTCTTAACGCCGACTGCCGACTTTGGCGCGCAGTCCGTATCTCTTACTAGTTTTCGTCACAGTTCGTGGATTTCCAATCAAGTTCGTACTTGCTAATATATGCATTTGTTAATGAACGGGTGTCAATTTTAACGAGGCAAAATTATGATAAATAGTTTTAAAAATCCAGAGGCTCTTCCTAGTATTCGTGTTGTCATAAATGACTTGAATTATTAAATACAAATAAACAAAATCGGTGACTTTGGCGCCAAGGTGGCGGTACTCCCCGTCATGTATTTCCCAGGCTAACGCTTGTTGCTACGGTCCAGCGTCGAGCCCCACCCCACTACGCGCGACATATGGTCGCTTCGTCACCTAGCCAGCCAGCGTGGGAAATGATCTCCAACTCGGGGCCGGCTATGGACTACAGCACTTCCTAACTATCGTGAATACATAAACGAGAGACAATAATTTATTAAAACTGGTAAAAATGTCTTCCCTACGTAAGAGGCACCTTACAAAGTGCAGGCTGTCCATTGCAAGAAAAGCGTTTTTGAAGGAACATTTCTCTTACCATCGAATATAAATTTAAGTGCTCAAAAGTTTCTCTGAAGATATTTGTCTAGAACGTAGGGCACAAACGGATATGAAAAGTGGACATTTAAGAATTAGACAAGAAGAGAATAGGAGCTTAGACGGGTAGATCGAGTAAATAATCAGGGGATAATGAATCGAAACGGGGACAAAAAGAAATTTGTAGCGCAAAGCGACTAAAGGAAGAGGTAGATTCTTAGAACTGGTCCGAGGCTTCAAGTAGCAGTGGAGGGTAAAAATCGTAGAGGGAGACCGAGACATGATTATAATAACAGGTTTAGAGGTTGAAATGCAGTAGTAACGCAGAAATCAAGAGGCTTGTACACGGCAGACTAGCGAGGAGAGCCGCACAAGACCTGAACGAAACACACATAAACAGCACAATGATAAGTAGCAGAACAGGTTTTTCTAGCAGTATTGTTGTAAAACTGAAAAAGGCTGCCCTGGTAGCGGTATTGATCCGTGTGGAGGGCCAGCGCTGCGCTAGGCGAGAGACGTGACTGGCCGGGCCGCAGGTGCGCGCCGTGTTGCGGCTTACGGCCGAGGCTGGAGCCGCTCCAGGCTGAGTGACGCGCAGTTCAGCTGGCGCCAGCAACAGCGGCCCAGAGTGCTCGCACACCTGTTTAAGTCTCTATTAGCCCGTCGTCGCCTCCACTCAGCAGGCTACACAGCCGCATTCTGACCACAAAGTGGGCGTCCGATTTGATACTCTCTCTGACAGGTAGCCCTCGTTTCATTGCCTACTTGCTGGGGTCTTTCGCGACTTACCTAGAACATACTTCTTACGCACTCGTATGCCGTATAACGGGTGGTGACTTATACCACTGCTAACCACTGGCAAATGGAGAGAGAGAGAGAGAGAGAGAGAGAGAGAGAGAGAGAGAGAGAGAAAAAATCGTCTGTATCCTTCCATATCAGCCTTGTTTTCTTTTATGTTAGCTTCGACGTTATTAAATGAGATAGATGTTAGTCCTCTTCGAATTCCCATTTTTTTTTTTTTTTTTTTTTGTTTTTTTTACGAAGCATGTTCTTAAATCGCACGTGTGATCGAGCCTACTGGTAACAAATCAAACATCACACCTCTGAATACGTCGATGTTTTCCTTCAATCGGACCTGGCGGGGATACCAAGCGCTAGAGAAGTACTCGAGATTAGGTCAACCAGGTGTTCTTTATGTGATTTCCTTTACAAAAACAAAATGGCTCTGAGCACTATGCGACTTCTGAGGTCATCAGTCGCCTACAACTTGGAACTAATTAAACCTAACTAACCTAAGAACATCACACACATCCATGCCCGAGGCAGGATTCGAAGCTGCGACCGTAGCGGTCGCTCGGCTCCAGAGATTTCCTTTACAGATGAACTACACTCTCCTATAATTCTCCCAATAAAACGGAGTCGACGATTTCCTACAACCAGCCCTACAAATTCGTTACATTTTACGTCGCTTTGCAACGTTACGGCTTGGTATTTAACCAACGTCACAATGTGTAGTAGGACTCCACCAATACTGTATTCGAACACTACAGTACTGGTTTTTTTTCTACTCATCTGGATTAATTCACATTTTTCCTCATTCAGAGCAAGCAGCCATTCATCGCACCAAATAAAAATTCTGTTCAAGTCATCATGTGTCCTTATACACTTACTCTCAATGACGACGTTCCTGCGTTCAGTACAGCGTCTTCAGCAAACAGTCGCTGTTTGGTGCTCATCATATCCGACAGATAATTTAAGTGTATAGAGAGTAAGAGCAGTCCTATTAGACTTCTGTGGGGTATTCACGGCGATGCCGTTGTCTCCGATAAACAATCGCTGGGTTCCGTTACTTAAAAAGCCTTCATCTGAGAAATTATTCGGTATGCTCGGACCTTCAATAAGTGTCAAATGGCTCTGAGCACTATGGGACTTAACTTCTGCGGTCATCAGTCCCCTAGAACGTAGAACTACTTAAACCTAACTAACCTAAGGACATCACACACATCCATGCCCGAGGCAGGATTCGAACCTGCGACCGTAGCAGTCGCGCGGTTCCGGACTGAGCGCCTAGAACCACTAGACCACCGCGGTCGACAACAATGACAGTCTCACTCTGGCAAACGCTTTGCGGAAATCTAGGCATACGGAAGCCATTTACGCTTCATCCACGATTCAGCAAACTTAGAATATGCTCAAGCAATAGCGCTAATAATGACGTTCTTCTAGGATAGCGATATTTTTAAGAAAATATAGTCTAGCACATGCCTATGTTAGTTCCTATTTAAGGGAAAGTACAATTGATTGTAGAAGGAATTCACGGAGGGACACTGTGTCATCATCAACGAGAAGAAGAAATTTCCACAGGATGCACTAATGTTCTAGGGATATGTTGATGTTGTCTGTTGAAATCTAATTCTGTTCAATACGACCTCTGGCACGGGCACTTCTTCCACTTGCCCCATACTTAGAGTATATGAAGATCAATGCCGCAACATCATCCAAAAAAAAAATTTTTCTAAGATATTGTTATGGGACAGTGTTCTCGAACGGTCCCGCAGTATATGTAAATTCGCAGAACCTCGTATTAAATCCCACCTCGACCTGAATAATTAGCCGCAATCGGAGAAAAATTTGAATATTAAATGTAAAAGTGATTGTCCGATTTCGTAATAACCTAAAACGGATTTACAAGCTGGCTGGTGATACGAAAAACATCTGGAGGCAGGCTGGCCGGCAGAGGTGCGTGATTCTGAGGACAGCGCGGCACCAGCCGGTCACTGGCGCAGCCGCGGGGCAGGCAGGGAACACTTACGACGTTCTCCAGTAACTGGCTGTGCAAACGTTTTACGAATAGAGGCGAGGAAGAATTTTCAGTGAGGGGAGCAACTGTTTGTGAACCTAGATAGCCGAATTTTTGGATGGATGTTGGGTATCTGTACTTTGCAGGTGGATAGGGTATCCAAGCTAGGAGACGCAGCCGAATGCACGCATATTTCTTTTTTATGGTTTAAGGATGTGAAAACCCTGGACACTGTTTCATCTAAACTTCTTCCAGACAGATAGAGAACACAACGGTGCTGCCTCACTGCACGGGAAAAAAGGCAGGAATAGTTGGGAGCGACATTTTTGAGAGGAGAACACTAAAACAGTACTGGTGTGTAGTATCTGTAAGTGGTTGTTCTTTGGAGGGCGATAATGCCCAGTGGCGCAGAGAGTCGCAAGCAGAGGCAGTTGTTGAGAGGCTGTGGAAGGTGTGGGCTGCGTGAGCCAAAGGCGGTTGCGTAGCGAAGGATTTATCTCTGTGTTTAATAGTAGTGGCACACAGTTTGAATAATAGTGTGTTTATGTTCGTACAGTGTGATAAAGGAAATAAATTAAATTTTACCAGTTCTTAATGCGTCTCCATTAGTTAGTACCACACCATTGCCTTTAACAATGAACGAAGTCTCGATATACACGGTCAACTACGACAAGAGGATTATAACATAATAATCATTAATTAAACCATATAATCTCCAAGGAGAAGGGAGCTTATGACGTTTCACTTGGTTAACCAGTTGCCTTTAACAATGAACGAAGTCTCGATATACACGGTCAACTACGACAAGAGGATTATAACATAATAATCATTAATTAAACCATATAATCTCCAAGGAGAAGGGAGCTTATGACTGGTTAACCAAGTGAAACATAAGCCCAGCGAAGTGGATGCTATCTTTCTAAGGAGGACTATGATTGATCGGAAATCGGCATATTCAGAGGCGAGCCGAGCAGATTAAGCTTATACTAAAAACACGGCAGTCATTAGAAGCAGCCACGCAGAAATGACTTTATTTCGTAATTTCACAGCTTCAACTACCGATCCGCCATTTTCGTCAGTTTCAACCATTAGCTGACCTCAAGCCTTTGGGGGACTTGGAAAATATTCGGGTCATCCGACGTTTAGCGGCAGATGAGGCCCGCTGGTGCTGTCACTGACTGATGCCGCAGTACTCCAACACTGCGTCATCACGATGAGACCACACTGGTTCCACGTGAGATGCAGCGAGTTTCGATCCAATTTATAATAGTACCATCTCAGAACGTCGCTCTGAAATTTTGCCTTGTAAAGTCATAAACAGTTTGCCTGCAAAATGTACAACACGTGTGATGTGTTACCTTCAATAGTCCTACATATTTCCTTCAGTAATTATATTCTATATGAACCACTTTTCATTATGTACTTAAGGGATTATTCTAATCCCCCTACTCCAGACCCTCATTTAAAATTTATCAGATTTGCATTGCCACAGTTTGCCACTACTACGTATGAAACATTAAGTAGTTAAAGGTTCATTTTATACTAATTCTGAATTTACTAACCTTTGATATGCAATTAAATTCAAGTAACGACAACACACACATCATTCATTCCACTCCCCCCCCCCCCCCCCCCCCGCAAAGTTCTAGCAATATGATTTTTTAGCTATTTTAAACAGAAAACATGTTTGGGTTATTAACATATTCGCTGGCTGGTGATGACGTAGTGTGAAATTAAACTCGCAGTTCAAATGTCGCTAGTGACATACTTTGTTACTTTTATTTCAGTTCAATGTTTATTAACAAATGGAAATTTTACTTGACAGATACTGGATCACAAATTCCTATAAAAATAACATATATTTATTTTTAATTGCTGTTTTGTTGAAGACGCTGCTATTCATAATAAATTATTTGGTTACAAATTCGGAATGTCAAATAGGGAAAAATATTTTTTATCTCTTGAGACTCAAGAGTATTATTGATGTATATACATTCTTTATTTTACAAGATGGCATTTCGCTGACTGTATCAAATTTTAATTTACTTTTGTTTGACCAGTAATTAATGACCAGGATTGAGTAGGTGAAGATCGCAGGATGTTGCTGACGCTGAACAACAGGAAGCTAAACGGGACGACATAATTTGAAACGAGACTGCATTCTAGTGCAAGCAAATGAAGGTTTTAATCCGGGGAAGAGAGGGAAAAACAGAAGAAGATACCAGATGATGTCATTAAACCACAAAAATACCACCGAAGAGTGAAGAGAGAGGTAGGAGCCCTAAGAAGTGTAAACCTGCCGATAACGAAATGTTATAAATAAAAGAAGAGAAATTACTACTAGCGAGATTCAAACGAAAAATACCACGGTTACTAGTACTAGCACATCATGCTACGCAGTCAGCAGCCGAGAAGTACTTTGGAAATGTCTTATTCGCTTCATCAGCTGACATTTTCTTCGCCCGAATATAACAATTCTTTTATTTTTACTCTGTTTCTCGCAGTATGCCACGTTTATGTGCACACTGCATGAAGCTGCTTTCTGTTTATTTTCGATCTCTTCCCATTGTGAAGCAGTGCACGTACAGTATCGAGCTGTCGGGGATAAGTAAATGGTTATAAAATAATGTTGTGTGAGCAGTGTCATTAAGTTTCTTGCATCGTCTTTTCGTCGTCAATGTGCACTCGTACTTCGCATTGCTAAGCATGAAACTACTGTCCACCCGAGAAAATCTGATCAGTACGACCTTTGTTGAGAATCAATCTACACAGCTGTCCACGCACAAGGCAACCGCTGGCAATGGGGGCGATCCGCAGTAAGCAGCGAGCGATGGCTAGCCTGGTCTCAGAGCAGTGGCACGTCGCCTGTGAGTTTCTGCCGAGAGCGAGGGTGGACCTTTTAAGTGTGGGCTGCGTCTGCCGCACAGCCGAGCGCAGATCCTGACTGTGACGTCGCCAGATTACGGCTGTCCACCGACCGACCGGTTCAGACGCCACTGCTGGGCGTAGCTGATGGACCTGGCTATCGCAGTCTGTGCGTGATGGAGGGGCTGCTGCTCAAATACTATCTCTACATTTGTACATTTGTCCGAGTGCGGGAACTCGCAGATGGTTCAAATGGCTCTAAGCAATATGGGACTTAACGTCTGAGGTCATCAGTCCTCTAGACTCAGAACTACTTAGAACTAACTAAAGTAAGGACATCACACACATCCATGCCCGAGGCAGGATTCGAACCTGCGGCCGTAGCAGCAGCGCGGTTCCGGACTGAAGCGCCTAGAACCGGTCGGCCACGGCAGCCATACGAACTCGCAGAACAACCGACACGAAAGCTTTGAAAATCTTAATGAGTTGCTTAGTGAGCTCAGAGTGATGTGAAAGCAAGAGTGTGGCCGGCTGTTAGTGCAACATACATTGTAGGAACGATCTTTTTCCATCGAAATGTAGCTTCTGATACGAATGTATCTGAACTGAACCGCCACTTCACGTTGCTTACAGCGATAATTGGACCACAGACGAAACAGAGACTCATTGATTACTTCATGGAGGTAAACAAATGTAGCCACGAAAATCTGTATCCGAAGCAGGTTACCGTTAGAAAGCCATCATGCGTATCAAATCAACATCTACTGGACATGATGGCATCAAAGTGCAAATGACTAAGCTTCCCATTGAACAACTACAGCCCTCTATAAGAGATATCTCCAAGCACTCCTGAACCACAAGTCTTTCCCCTGCGGCCTGAAAACACGGCTAGTTAAGCCGATACTAAAAAGGATGTTGGTACAGTAATCGCCGTTTACCAACCTGCTTGTATTCTTCCTGCACTGTCTAAGACATTACAAGTATCGTACATCGGTCGAAAAACAGATTCCAACTTAACAAACAAGCTTTCTGTGCAATTGATAACGTTACAATGCCTATGTAACTACACTACTGGCCATTAAAATTGCTACACCAAGAAGAAAAAAAAAATGGTTCAAATGGCTCTGAGAACTATGGGACTTAACATCTATGGTCATCAGTCCCCTAGAACTTAGAACTACTTAAAAGTAACTAACCTAAGGACTTCACACACATCCATGCCCGAGGCAGGATTCCAACCTGCGACCGTAGCAGTCGCACGGTTCCGGACTGAGCGCCTAGAACCGCGAGACCACCGCGGCCGGCCTGGAGAATGTGCTGGCCAGTGCAGCAGTCGAACATTTTCTGTATCCAGAAAGGCCCGTACAAGACCTGCAACATGCGGTCGTGAATTGTCCTGCTGAAATGTAGGGTTTCGCAGGGATCGAATGAAGGGAGCAGCCACGGGTCGTAACACATCTGTCATGTAACGTCCAATGTTCAAAGTGCCGTGAATGCGAACAAGAGGTGACCGAGACGTGCAACCAATGGCACCCCATACCATAATGCCGGGTGGTACGCCAGTATGGCGATGACGATTACACGCTTCCAATGTGCGTTCACCGCGATGTCGCCAAACACGGATGCGACAATCACGATGCTGTACACAGAACCTGGATTCAAAAAAATGACTTTTTGCCATTGGTGAACCAAGGTTGATCGCGGAGTACACCATCGCAGGCGCTCCTGTCTGTGATGCAGCGTCAAGGGTAACCACAGCCATGGTCTCCGAGCTGATGGTCCATGCTGCTGCAAACTTCGTCGAATTGTTCGTGCAGATGGTCGTTGTCTTGCAAACGTCCTCATCTGTTGACTCAGGGATCGAGACGTGGCTGCACGATCCGTTACAGCCATGTGGATAAGATGCCTGTCATCTCGACTGCAAGTGATACGAGGCCGTTGGGATGCAGCACGGTGTTCCGTATTACCCTCCTGAACACACCGATTCCATATTCTGCTAACAGTTATTGGATCTCGACCAACTCGAGCAGCAATGTCGCTATACGATAAACCGCAATCGCGATAGGCTACAATCCGACCTTCATCAAAGTCGGAAACGTGATGGTACGCATTTCTCCTCCTTACACGAGGCATGACAACAACGTTTCACTAGGCAACGCCGGTCAACTGCTGTTTGTGTATGAGAAATCGCTTGGAAACTTTCCTCGTGTCTGCACGTTGTAGGTGTCGCCATCGGCGCCAACGTTGTGTGAATGCTCTGAAAAGCTAATCATTTGCATATCACAGCATCTTCTTTCTGTCGGTTAAATTTCGCGTCTGTAGCACGTCATCTTCGTGGTGTATCAATTTTAATGGCCAGTAGTGTATGTTTATACAAGTAGTCAAATAATTAAATGTTAGTACGAATTATATATATCTGGCCATTTCATTTTGCACACAAAATACTTGACAATGAACACAAGATGAAAGCAGTAACGTAAATAAATGGAAAAGAATTGCAGTTCGAGTGTTTCCGCTGTGTGTTTTACGAAGTTTACTATTACTGCGGATAATCGCAAATAAAAAAATCTCCGACAAAAAAAAAAATCTCCGCTGTGCTAACCCCGAAGCCAAGTTTTGTGTTAAAGCGAACAGCGCTTACTGAGTTCGGCCCGCGCCCTAATTCTCTGTAAGCTTGCCGGTTGCAGGACCGGAACGCACCGAACAGCAAGCCAGGCGAAGCGGACCGGGCCGGGGGCTGCGGGCGCCCGCCCACAATGGGGCCTACGGACTCATCGGCGCGCCCCGTCAGGTCAGCGCGTTTTAATCCAAAGGGGAGGCGGCTCTGGCGTGCCGTGGCGTGGCGTGGCCAGCTGGTGCGATGGGCAGCAGTCACAGCGCCGGCGGCGCTACACTGCTCAAAGTCATTTTCAGGAGAGACATCCTGAAATTCGGGTGATGCTGAGGGAATTAGATTAGGAAATCAAATGGTTCAAGATGGCTCTGAGCACTATGGGACTTAACATCTGTGGTCATCAGTCCCCTAGAACTTAGAACTACTTAAACCTAACTAACCTAAGGACATCACACACATCCACGCCCGAGGCAGGATTCGAACCTGCGACCGTAGCAATCGCGCAGTTTCGGACTGAGCTCCTGTATCGCTAGACCACCGCGGCCGGACAGATTAGAAAATGAGACACTTAAAGTAAGAAAGGAGTTTTGCTATTTGGGGAACAAAATAACTGATGATGGTCGAAGTAGAGAGGATATAAATTGTAGACTGGCAATGGGAAGGAAAGAGTTTCTGAAGAATAGACTTAAGTGTCAGGAAGTCGTTTCAGAAAGTATTTGTATGGAGTGTAGCCATGTATGGAAGTGAAACATGGACGATAAATAGTTTGGACGAGAAGAGAATAGAAGCTTTCGAAATGTGGTGCTACAGAAAAATGCTGAAGATTAGATGGGTAGATCACATAACTAATGAGGAGGTACTGAATACAATTGAGGAGAAGAGGAGTTTGTGTCACAACTTGACTAGAGCAAGGGATCGGTTGGTAGGACATGTTCTGAGGCACCAAGGGATCACCAATTTAGTAATGGAGGGCAGCGTGGAGGGTAAAAATCGTAGAGGGAGACAAAGAGATGAATACACTAAGCAGATTCAGAAGATGTAGGTTGCAGTAGGTACTGGGAGATGAAGAAGCTTGCACAGGATAGAGTAGCATGGAGAGCTGCATCAAACCAGTCTCGGATTCAAGACCACAACAACAACATCCTAAAATTCAACTTACATTAGAAGTTAAGAATTTTCTCATTTTCAGAAGCACCTTCTTTGCTATCACCAGTCTGCGTTGTGTGTCCCCGGCACTTCTACCGCCGTTATTTTTTCCCCTAAATACCAAAACGCGCTTACTACTTTGAACGTCGGGTTTCCTGATGCAATTACGGCAACTACGTCTAACTGTCACAGTTCTGTTTTTGTTAGTGTTCATCTTACAACCAGATTATCCATTCAGTTCAGCTACTATTCCTATCCTTTGCTGTCTTTGACAGTCTTAGGATATATATATATTTTCTCCTCGACTTCAATTTTCTTTCCAAACTCCTTTGCTGAGTGCCGAATGTGCAGAGCGAGTAACACACGCGACAGGCTACAGCCCCGCCACAGTCCCTTCTGAACTAGCTCCTGCAATTCCTATCGCTCGACCGTTACGACAGCGCTCTCGTTTCTGTACGGATAACCTTCTGCGCCCGACATTTTACTGCTTCTGCTTTCAAGATTTCACCAACGGTATACGGTGACAAATATTCGCCTCCATGTTTTGTGACCCTCCGACAGGGGGACGGCGTAAATGTGAGCTAGGAAACGTCCGCCAGCCAGTAGGGACAGGTCGGAGCACGGGACGGCGGCGGCTGGCACGCAGAGTGCGGAGTTGCGGGCCGGGGCGCCTCGCCAGCGGCCGCTTCCGGCGCGCGATGGCCACGCCGGCAGCCCGCCAGAGGAAATTGCCCACTCTCTTCTGCCGCTGCCCACCCACCGTCATCTCCTTCCGTGGGGAAAACTCCCCACTGTACGACCGCGCTCTGCTTGTCCGCCTAGCTTCTCTGAGGCGCCCAGCTCAGCACTAAAAGAAACACACCAATGTTTCCCGAGCGGTAACCCTTTAAGGAGGCGAATACTCCCCTCCCTCACCCCCCCCCCCCACCCCACATACACAAACACCCTTCCCCACTCCCCTCTATCCGTGGGTTTGTTCTCTCTCCCTATTTATCCCCTCCTTCTCTCTCTCTCTCTCTCTCTCTCTCTCTCTCTCTCTCTCTCTCTCTACCGGGCGAGGTGGCGCAGTGGTTAGCACACTGGACTCGCATTCGGGAGGACGACGATTCAATCCCGCGTCCGGCCATCCTGATTTAGGTTTTCCGTGATTTCCCTAGATCACTTCAGGCAAATGCCGGGATGGTTCCTGCGAAAGGGCACGGCCGATTTCCTTCCCCATCCTTCCCTAATCCTAGCTTGTGCTCCGTCTCTAATGACCTCGTTGTCGACGGGACGTTAAACACTAATCTCCTCCTCCTCCGCCTCTCTCTCTCTCTCTCTCTCTCTCTCTCTCTCTCGGATACATCATCTGACGACACCGATTCCGTTCGGGCAGCTCTCATTGATTCTCGCCCCTTCCACATCCTACTTTTGTACTCCGCGAGCCACTGGTGTTTCGTGGACGACACAGAGTGTACCACTAAAATTCCGCTCCCCCTTCCCCCCTCCCCGCCGTGCCTCTAATTACATAGCAAGAGAGAGTTGGCACGCCTCCTTGTACACGATAGTATGTCCAATTCCTGCGCCTCTGTCATCGTGCCAGGCGCTCACTCGTGGAAATGGTCTGTATCTACTCCCGTATCTGACCGTGGGGCCTCAGTATTTCGGCCGTTTGGTTGGTTTGTTTGGGGGAGACACCAGACAGCGAGGTCATCGGTCACATCGGACTAGGGAAGGACGGGGAAGGAAGTCGGCCGTGCCCTTTCAAAGGAACCATCCCAGCATTTGCCTGGAGCGATTTAGGGAAATCACGGAAAACCTAAATCAGGATGGCCGGACGCGGGATTGAACCGACGTCCTCACGAATGCGAGTCCAGTGTGGTAGCCACTGCGCCACCTCGCTCGGTATTTCGGCTGTCCACGATGCACGAAGTCTATATC
Source organism: Schistocerca americana (assembly GCF_021461395.2). Lineage (NCBI taxonomy): Eukaryota > Metazoa > Arthropoda > Insecta > Orthoptera > Acrididae > Schistocerca > Schistocerca americana. The sequence goes on from NC_060121.1 coordinate 42,326,571, forward strand.
GCAGCCGACGTCCTACCTACCCGAGCTGCTGGTCGGCCACTAATGACTTCGTCGAGACGGGAGGATAAATAATAATTTCTTTTCTCCTTTCTTCCATTTCGTGACATCCTCAGCCTGTGTGTGTGTGTAACAAACAAAAAAAAAAAAAAAAAAAAAGGCTCGTTAACGTGTTTCTTGGCAAACTTATTTTAAGCCTGTTGAATTAATGAGAACTGACACTGAAATTCAACGTCTCATTTTAATATCTTGATGATAAAAAGAATGGGGGACAGCTAAGTAAGAAACATTATCCCCTGACTTTCGACTGTTGCAACCTTATGACTACTGCCGTTTTAGGACGAAATTTAAATCTACAAAATTACATTTATTCACAATTTTATTTGAACGTTAAACATAAAAATACAGAATATCAGTGAATATTATTTTGTTTTCCACTAAAGGATCAATGTCCCCAAAGTTACCGCACTGTCAACATAACCTGAAAATCTGTCAAACTGTCTCCAACCTGAAAAGCAGTATGGTAACTTGATGTAAATGTAAGTTCATTTGTTGAGTGTTCTTTTTGAAAACAAAAATGTATTTTCATACCGAAAATGTCAAGAAAATTATCTAGACTTTTTTTCTATGCTCCCGTACGATGAATACTTTCTTAGTCATACTGCTTAAAAGCAGAGTTGTTTTTTTTTCTTTTATTTTATTTTAATTTCTGCATTTCGCCTTCCCGTTGTTCGTTTTCCAAGTGTCCATAATATTTTGCATGGAAATCTATCTTAATGTTGTTATAAAATGAATATTTCGTCATTTTCAAAGTTTTAAAGCACATTATTACAACAATAAGGGTATCAAGACACCGTCGCATACAATAAACTTAGACTAGGCATCCTGCACTGATACGTAGATGTTCATGCCCCTCACCGCTTTGAAGTTCCCAACCTGACCATCACGCTACTTTTCATCCCTTTAAAAACACTCTCCAATTTAAGGTGAGACTCCGCCCTAAACAAGTCTGCGCGTTCCATCTAAACAACAGAATTGCAAACAAGCAGTTGAATGTCAGCTTCTGCCAACAAAAGGTTGGACATAATTTCCAGCCTAAATGCCTTGGTGTCACACTAGATCGGTCTCTGACGTATAAAAAACACTTGGAAAAGGCAAGCCAAAAACTAAAGACCCGTAACAACATTGTAAAGAAACCAGCTGGTACAACATGGAGTGCCGACGCATCGACTCTACGTACTGCAGCACTTACGCTGGTGTACCCAGTTGGCGAATACTGTGCTCCAGTGTGGCAACACAGTGTCCACGCGAGGAAGCCGGGCGTACACCTGAACCAGTCAATGAGGATTATTACTGGCACATTAAAATCCATCCAGATCCCCTGGCTGCACACCATCAGCAAAATCCCACCACATGAATTACGACGCCAAGAAGCAATCGATCGAGAATGGAGGGAACTACACCATCCCGACTATACGCAAGACCTCCCAATTCATACAGTCTTAAACAACCCTCCCCCAGACCGCTTAAAATCTCGCAAACCACTGTGGCATAATGGAAGGAACGATAATTAGTTCGACATTAAAGAAGAGTGGCACAAGAGGTGGAATGCTGCAACAATAGCATATCGAGGCATCCAAGGCCCAACTGCCAGACTACCAGGATCTGCTGTGTAGTGAGTGGACAAGGCTGAACAGAATAAGAACTGGCCACGCCAGGGGCAACGCTATGATGCACAAGTGGGGACTCCGAAATTTTCCAGCCTGTGATTGTGGAGCCCAACAACAAACTGTTCAACATATTGTTAGGGGCTGTCCTCACAGGAAGTATCGTGGACCATATAGTGACTTTATTTATGTGCTGTTAGTTGGCTTCAATCATTAGATATTCAACTACGATTAAATATATCTGCCTTTTTTAACTTGCAATTGTATCAGTCAAAGTAGTCAGTAGTATTAAGTTAGTAATTTTCACAATTTAAAAATGTGTATACACTTTGTGCAAAAAGTAAAACTAAAGTTCCGGGTTATAAAAAAGTCAGTATAAATTTGAAAACATAATAAACCACGGAATGATGTAGATAGAAGTAAAAATTGACACACATGTTTCGAATGACATGGGGTTTTATTAGAACAAAAAAAAAAAAAACAAAGTTCACAAACTGTCCGACTGATGGCGCTGGACAGCAAAACGTCAGTGACTGCGCATGACAATCGTGTATAAAAGGAGTTGTAATGAGAGAGAGAATCAGATGCGCCAGCAGTCGCAGCATGTTGACGTTACCTGAAATGCGCTTTTGGTGAAGCTGTATTATCAGAATGGGGAATGTGCTAGTTCTGCGTTACGATCCTATCACCATAGGAAGGGGATTCGAAGGGGTAAAGATCCGTTGACAAATGCAGCTGTGACGAGAATGGTTTCGAAGTTCGAAGCCACGGGTTGTTTAGACGATAGACTCCCGTAGTGGCCGACCGAGCACCAGGCGTAATGCTGCTGAGACAGTTCAGCACGAATTGAAGACTGTAGCGGGTTCGTCTATGCACGGGGAAGTCTGCGCTCGTGCAGTCGCACGTCTCACCGGCATTCCATACACTACTGTTTGGTTGGCACTGAGGCGTACCCTCCAATGCTATCCGTACAAAATCCATCGGCATCATGAACTGTTACCTGGCGATTTAGTGAAGCGGAGGTCATTTGCGGTGTGGGGGAGTTTCAAAAGATGGCGGAAGATGACGATTGGTTGAGTAACGTGTTGTGGACCGACGAAGCTTATTTCACGCTCAGAAGGTCTGTCAACGCCCACAACTGCAGAATTTGGGCTACCGAAAGTACTAGAACTGTCGTGGAAACTCCATTGCACGACGAGAAAGTCACGGTATGGGTTGGATTTACCACAACTACCGTTATCGGGCCTTTTTTCTTCGAGGAAATGCGTGATTCTGGTTTTGTAACTGCTACCGTGACGGGTGAGAGGTACGCCGATATGTTACAGAATCGCATCATTCCCAGCCTGGCTGATAAACACCTGCTGGAACGTACGATGTTTATGCAGGATGGCGCTCCACCCCATATTGCTAGACGCGTGAAAGATCTCTTGCGCGCGTCGTTTGGTGATGATCGTGTGCTCAGCCGTCACTTTCGTCATGTTTGGCCTCCCAGGTCCCCAGACCTCAGTCCGTGCGATTATTGGCTTTGGGGTTACCTGTAGTCGCAACTGTATCGTGATCGACCGACATCTCTAGGGATGCTGAAAGACAACATCCGACGCCAATGTCTCGCCATAACTCCAGACAAGCTTTACAGTGCTTTTCACAACATTATTCCTCGACTACAGCTATTGTTGAGGAATGATGGTTTTGAGCATTTCCTGTAAAGAACATCATCTTTTCTTTGTATTACTTTGTTATGCTAATTATTGCTATTCTGATCAGATGAAGCGCCATCTGTCGGACATTTGTTGAACTTTTTAATTTTTTTTGGTTCTAATAAAAACCCATGTCATTCCAAGGACGTGTGTCAGTTTGTACCTCTCTATCTACATTATTCCGTGATTTTATTGACTTTTCAAATTTATACTGACTTTTTGATCACCCGGTATATGTAAATACTTAACCAAATATACATGTAAAATTAAACTTTATGTACTTGTCAACATTTGCTGTTGTTGCCATACGATAAATAAAAATAAATAAATAAACCCTAAAACTTCAAGTTAAAAAAAATTTAATGGCTGTTTCACACCTTTGGAGTGATTACTCTTCGATCCCAAAACTATTTGGCTGTATTCAAATTGCAAGTCTATCAAAGAAATGTTTGAAATACTGATTGTGTAAGGGGCTGTGGCACACCGAAAGATGGCAGAGGTATTTTTGATTTCTATCACCATCAAACAGAACGAGCTGTACTCCGACCTTGGCATAAACTCAAACTGGGAAAAACAAGTTGCAAGATAACTGAAGCGAAACAACTGGCAGCCATTCGCTGTAAATCAATTACTTTCCCTGTTGATTGTGTAAATATAAATTCAGGGCATACACTGAAGTCCTGATCAGTACAGTCAACAGGCTAAAGGAAATAAGCATTAGCTTGCAATCAGCCATTCGTATCACTGCAGCTCCTCATGACTCTCAGCAGGTTTGTTTGTTTGTTTGTTCGTTTTTTTCAGAAAATTCAAGAAGAAGGCTATCCTGTTCTTGAAATTACAAGAAGAAGACTCATACATGCAGGAAGGCAAAAATGGTGCCGGTGAATTTTAATGGGGGTGTGTCTTGTAGCAACATTCATTATTGATAAAAAGTTAAAATCCATTTTACCGTAAGTTTGTTTTTCTAAGCCGAGTGCCAACTTTTTTGCCCCTCAATTATTAACCAACCAGAATAAGTTCTTTAGAGGAAGTAGTTTCGATGCATCAATATTACCAAAAATCACATTTATGTATTGATAATTAAAGAAAATTTAAGGCTGAAATTTTAAATAAATACTCAAAACGAATTATGAATATGGCTCACAAAATGTATGTACAGAACCACTGAACTGTGTCTTGTGGACATACATACAAAAAGCGGCATATGAAAATTCTGGTCTGAGTAGCAAAAGTTAGTTTTCAAGAATACCATTAATATAATATTAAAAATTCAAAACTGGAAAACCAGTGAAGCTATGGACTTCGAAACTTGCGTACTGCTATATCTTTACATAATAGACGATTTTAAGATTTGGTTGCTATCGGCGAAGTCGAAGAAAAATTAAATTTTTGGGTGGTGTCTCCACTACAGGACAGCCCCGTATAAACTGTATGTTCTTATCTAAGGCTACGCCGGAGCTAGTAACGGTCACTCCTCTGAAGGCAGCACATTTGTTTTCAGTTCTCCTGCCATACCAGTCTGCCGCGTTGCGCTACGTAACGACGCCTGACCGTTGACCGCCCCATTTGACTGCGAGCGCCCACAACACAGGCGGCGAGCGAGCGTGAGCGCTCTTGCCCACGTAGCTGCATCTAAAACGGGTCTGCTGCCGTCTGCTACGTCTATTACTACAAATTGGTTTTAACATATGCTGAAAGTTTGCAAAACTGCGACAAGTAATATTTGGATGATGATTTATCTTGTCTTTACCAGTTTCAAGATGATCTGGTCATCTTCTAACGGAGGGACAAAGTATGGATTTGCATGTAATTTGCCGCGTTTCTGCTGCGACGATTTTGTATTCCATGTGTGTCCACACAAATTTTGATTCTAAGAGCCTCTCAAGGCGAATGCTACGATTATTCCACAGAAAGAAGTTTGGTGGTTGAGACAGTCTTGTCAGTCTTCATTAGAGAATATTTTATAAATTTCAAAAGACTTTGTGTCGTTTCCACGGAACACCACGAGAAGGTTCATCCGCCATTAAATTTATTTACAATAATAACAAAACTGCCAATGTTTACAGTAAACCACTTTTGAATATTTACAAATTTTTCAATGATTCTGACGTTTCAGTTGTCACTGCCAACTCTGTGCGTAGGCGACACAAGTCACAAATGATTTTAAGGTCCCATTAGTTCGAAGTTTCTTTAAAGACTTTCAATTGTTTCGTAAGTCATCATTGCTGATTTTTGCTTCGGTCGGTCAAAGTGGTGTCGGTGGTACTCTGCATCTTCAAGAAGATTTTTCACTAATGGTTAAACATTTGGATAAACTTCTGATATTCACGTATTTACTCTCCGGTACCATCCTTCTGTTTATTAGTGCGATGACGCCTTCAACTGCGCTTCCCCAATCCACCTCGCACGTGTTCGTTATCGAACCACTGGTCCACTAAATAGTCATAAACGTCCTAAAGCTTTTGGTTTTCAGGGGTGCTCCCCTGAAAACACAGCCAACCAGCCGCGCTGGATTAGCCGAGCGATCTAAGGCGCTGCAGTCATGGACTGTGCGGCTCGTCCCGGCGGAGGTTCGAGTCCTCCCTCGGGCATGGGTGTGTGTGTTTGTCCTTAGGATAATTTAGGTTACGTAGTGTATAAGCTTAGGGACTGATGACCTTAGCAGTTAAGTCCCATAAGATTTCACACACATTTGAACTTTTTTTTTTTTTTGAACAGCCAACCATCGTCCAACAGTTACATGGGAAGATGTGCTAGATCAGAACACTTTCTTAAGTTACAGCGTATTTCCTCGTTTTTGTTATAGCCTGGAAAGAGGTCGCAACATTAAACTTGGTTTCACCACCTTTGATTAAAATGATAACTCCAAGCCACAATCTCTATTCCAGGAAAGAAACTCTTAGCTACTTGCAAAATGGCAATTTCTATCCATTATCAGAGATACAGGGGTCCATGCAAGCGCGTTAGTTTTAATAGCTACCAAAAAAAAAAAAAAAAAAAAAAAAAAAAAAAAAAAAAAAAAAAAAAAAACACGTTCATGTGTTTCTCACTTTTTATTTGGCAGCAAAGCGTAAACAACTGAAATGATTTTTGTTTCCTCCCAAGAACTACACTCCTGGAAATGGAAAAAAGAACACATTGACACCGGTGTGTCAGACCCACCATACTTGCTCCGGACACTGCGAGAGGGCTGTACAAGCAATGATCACACGCACGGCACAGCGGACACACCAGGAACCGCGGTGTTGGCCGTCGAATGGCGCTAGCTGCGCAGCATTTGTGCACCGCCGCCGTCAGTGTCAGCCAGTTTGCCGTGGCATACGGAGCTCCATCGCAGTCTTTAACACTGGTAGCATGCCGCGACAGCGTGGACGTGAACCGTATGTGCAGTTGACGGACTTTGAGCGAGGGCGTATAGTGGGCATGCGGGAGGCCGGGTGGACGTACCGCCGAATTGCTCAACACGTGGGGCGTGAGGTCTCCACAGTACATCGATGTTGTCGCCAGTGGTCGGCGGAAGGTGCACGTGCCCGTCGACCTGGGACCGGACCGCAGCGACGCACGGATGCACGCCAAGACCGTAGGATCCTACGCAGTGCCGTAGGGGACCGCACCGCCACTTCCCAGCAAATTAGGGACACTGTTGCTCCTGGGGTATCGGCGAGGACCATTCGCAACCGTCTCCATAAAGCTGGGCTACGGTCCCGCACACCGTTAGGCCGTCTTCCGCTGACGCCCCAACATCGTGCAGCCCGCCTCCAGTGGTGTCGCGACAGGCGTGAATGGAGGGACGAATGGAGACGTGCCGTCTTCAGCGATGAGAGTCGCTTCTGCCTTGGTGCCAATGATGGTCGTATGCGTGTTTGGCGCCGTGCAGGTGAGCGCCACAATCAGGACTGCATACGACCGAGGCACACAGGGCCAACACCCGGCATCATGGTGTGGGGAGCGATCTCCTACACTGGCCGTACACCACTGGTGATCGTCGAGGGGACACTGAATAGTGCACGGTACATCCAAACCGTCATCGAACCCATCGTTCTACCATTCCTAGACCGGCAAGGGAACTTGCTGTTCCAACAGGACAATGCACGTCCGCATGTATCCCGTGCCACCCAACGTGCTCTAGAAGGTGTAAGTCAACTACCCTGGCCAGCAAGATCTCCGGATCTGTCCCCCATTGAGCATGTTTGGGACTGGATGAAGCCTCGTCTCACGCGGTCTGCACGTCCAGCACGAACGCTGGTCCAACTGAGGCGCCAGGTGGAAATGGCATGGCAAGCCGTTCCACAGGACTACATCCAGCATCTCTACGATCGTCTCCATGGGAGAATAGCAGCCTGCATTGCTGCGAAAGGTGGATGTACACTGTACTAGTGCCGACATTGTGCATGCTCTGTTGCCTGTGTCTATGTGCCTGTGGTTCTGTCAGTGTGATCATGTGATGTATCTGACCCCAGGAATGTGTCAATGAAGTTTCCCCTTCCTGGGACAATGAATTCACGGTGTTCTTATTTCAATTTCCAGGAGTGTATTAAGATCGCTGTGGAGTACAAACAACTGCCCAAACTGCATGCTCAAACTCTTGACCGAACCATCCACAAAGAATGATTCGCAATTTGATAAACATGCTTTTTCCTTTTCGCTGGCGAACAGCTGAATTCTCTCGTTGTATCTCCTGCTATCATCTGCAAGTAAAAAACTGCTACCACCATTCACCAGTAAATTATTTTCTTGGAAGAATATTTCTGGAGAATGGGTGGGGGTCTTGTGTAATTCCCATATATTTTCTCTTAATGTGACCACTATTTCACACATCTGTTGTTGTTGTTGTTGTCTTCAGTCCTGAGACTGGTTTGATGCAGCTCTCCATGCTACTCTATCCTGTGTAGGCTTCTTCATCTCCCAGTACTTACTGCAACCTACATCCTTCTGAATCTGCTTATTGTATTCATCTCTTGGTCTCCCTCTACTTTTACCCTCCACGCTGCCCTCCAATACTAAATTGGTGATCCCTTGATGCCTCAGAACACGTCCTACCAACCGATCTCTTCTTCTAGTCAAGTTGTGCCACAAACTTTTCTTCTCCCCAACCCTATTCAATACCTCCTCATTAGTTATGTGATCTACCCATCTAATCTTCAGCCTTCTTCTGTAGCACCACATTTCGAAAGCTTCTATTCTCTTCTCATCCAAACTATTTATCGTCCACGTTTCACTTCCATACATGGCTACACTCCATACAAATACTTTGAGAAACGACTTTCTGACACTTAAATCTATACTCGATGTTAACAAATTTTTCTTCTTCAGAAATGCTTTCCTTGCCATTGCCAGTCTACATTTTATATCTTCTGTACTTCGACCATCATCAGTTATTTTGCTCCCCAAATAGCAAAACTCCTTTACTACTTTAAGTGTCTCATTTCCTAATCTAATTCCCTCAACATCACCCGACTTAATTCGACTACATTCCATTATCCTCGTTTTGCTTTTGTTGATGTTCACCTTATATCCTCCTTTCAAGACACTGTCCATTCCGTTCAACTGCTCTTCCAAGTCCTTTGCTGTCTGTGACAAAATTACAATGTCATCGGCGAACCTCGAAGTTTTTATTTCTTCTCCATGGATTTTAATACCTACTCCGAAGTTTTCTTTTGTTTCCTTCACTGCTTCCTCAATATACAGATTGAATAACATCGGGGAGAAGCTACAACCCTGTCTCACTCCCTTCCCAACCACTCCCTTTCATACCCCTCGACTCTTATAACTGCCATCTGGTTTCTGTACAAATTGTATTTTACCCCTGCCACCTTCAGAATTTGAAAGAGAGTATTCCTGTCAACATCGTCAAAAGCTTTCTCTGAGTCTACTAATGCTATAAAGGTAGGTTTGCCTTTCCTTAATCTTCTTCTTGGTCAGTATTGGCTCACGTGTTCCAACATTTCCACGGAATCCAAACTGATCTTCCCCGAGGTCGACTTTTACTAGTTTTTCCATTCGTCTGTAAAGAATTCGCGTTAGTATTTTGCAGCCGTGACTTATTAAACTGATAGTTCGGTAATTTTCACATCTGTCAACACCTGCTTTCTTTGGGATTGGAATTATTATATTCTTCTTGAAGTCTGAGGGTATTTCGCCTGTCTAATACATCTTGCTCACCAGATGGTAGAGTTTTTTCAGGACTGGCTCTCCAAAGCCTGTCAGTAGTTCTAATGTTGTCTACTCCCGGGGCCTTGTTTCGACTCAGGTGTTTCAGTGCTCTGTCAAACTCTTCACGCAGTATCATATCTCCCGTTTCATCTTCATCTACATCCTCTTCCATTTCCATAATATTGTCCTCAAGTACATCGCCCTTGTATAGACCCTCTATAGACTCCTTCCACCTTTCTGCTTTCCTCTCTTTGCTTAGACTGGGTTTCCATCTGAGCCCTTGATATTCATACAAGTGGTTCTCTTTTCTCCAAACGTCCCTTTAATTTTCCTGTAGGCAGTATCTATCTTACCCGTAGTGAGATAAGCCTCTACATCCTTACATTTGTCCTCTAGCCATCCCTGCTTAGCCATTTTGCACTTTATCTCATTTTTGAGACGTTTGTATTCCTTTTTGCCTGCTTCATTTACAGCATTTTTATATTTTCTCCTTTCATCAATTAAATTGAATATTTCTTCTGTTACCCAAGGGTTTCTACTAGCCCTCGTCTTTTTACCTACTTGATCCTCTGCTGCCTTCACTGCTTCATCCCTCAAAGATACCCATTCTTCTTCTACTGTGTTTCTTTTCCCCATTCTTGTCAATTGTTCCCTTACGCTCTCCCTGAAACTATGTACAATCTCCGGTTCTTTCAGTTTATCCAGGTCCCATCTCCTTAAATTACCTCCTTTTTGTAGTTTCTTCAGTTTTAATCTACAGTCCATAACCAATAGATTGTGGGCAGAGTCCACATCTGCCCCTGGAAGTGTCTTACAATTTAAAACCTTGTTCCTTAATCTCTGTCTTACCATTATATAATCCGTCTGAAACCTTTCAGTATCTGATGCGATGGTAATAATGTTACTAAGTCGTAGCCTCGGCTGAAGAGCTGACCCACTTCTTCAACGTAAACTCATGGAACTGTAGCGTCTGTTTCATTTGTCCTCATTGTTACGCTGAGAAAGTATTTTCGCACTTCATTTGTTGCTTCATCTGGAATACAAACATGGCTACCTTACCCTAAAACTGTGTTGTATTGTGTATAATGTTCCTTTGTATTTATTGTTTTTAAAGTTTACACGACAGCAATACGTCACACCTTGTTTGTTTGTGTAGCACACAATACACTGATGGCCGTTGTAAATCAGTAAAGGCTTCCGTTTGGTGGTCTCGGTGAACGCCATTATCTCAGCACTCAAACACCGAACACCATTTGCCGGTCGAGGTCAGTTGCGGTGCTGAACTCTGGGAGAAAATCACGCACAGTACGAACTGATGCACGTCACGGAATTTTGTGCAGGGAATGGGGTTTGTCCTTCGCAAAATACGTCGCAGGTAGCGACGGACAGGCCGGTGTATCCTACTCGTGGAACACCCCCGCCCACTACCTGCAGTGTCCTTGGTTCCGTGCAAATGTCAACACATTCCCTCTCCGTACAAATGTCACTCCGTGCAAGTATCACAAACCCCTTGAAAGCGACCTATTCCAACCGAAAGTTCCTCGTCCTCCATGTTCTTCCACTCGCGAGGAGCACACGGCAAGTGCCATTACCTGCTTTCCCAGTAACTTCGCTTAGCGAGAGAGGGGTCAAAATAAAAGAACACGTGACTCAGTTCATCCGTAGATACTCGATCGCTTCTGGAAAAAAAAAGGACGAAGTTTTCGAGATATTTTCCAGATACTTTATGTTCCTCTTATGGTACGATGTCAGACGAAATGGTGGCACAATGGTTAGCGTCGTGGCTTCTTAATTTTGCGCCCTGAGTTCGAAACCCGATTATTACTTTTATTTTTGTTTTTCATTTATATGCCCTTATCTGTAGGACATTACTGCACGGATGTTTTCCAGTGATATTGATATAACATTGTCGTTATTCGTCAACTAATTGTATATCAGATGGATGATTTTTTTTTTTAAGTGAGAAATTTTTTTGATACTGTTTTCTGTGAAATTCCTGTAGTGTATCTTGACTCAATCATTTGCAAGTGCTTGTTTTCGGAAAACTGATCCGTTATATATGGTTTTCAGTGAAATTATTGCCAACTCGCGAAATCTTCACCAATATTAACGACGTTTCTTTCCCAAGTGAGATTTGTTCGAAGAAGCCACGACGCTAACCACTGAGCTAGTATTTCGTCTGATGAGGTGGCCGTTAAAAGGCATATGAAGTAGCTAGAAAATACCTCGAACACTCTGACCACCTTTTTCTCAGGAAATATCAAGTATCTACGGATACGCCGAGGCACGTGTTCGCTTATTTTGACTCCTCTGAGCGAAGAACCTTGGAAATCGGGTGGTGTCACTTACTGTGTTCTCCTCGCCAGTCTCAGTTTACCTTGTGCGGAAAGAAAGGCCAACGTACATGCGGGTTCTCACTGATCCTGTACAGTGGCACAGTAATCAGCCTAAAGCATAGTTAAAAAAAGGAACGACGCTCAGCGTCTAACATCCATCGACATCGAGGTCATTAGAGACGGAGCAGGAGCTCAGACTATTTAAAGCATCGGTAAGGTAATCGGCCGTCCCCTTTCAAAGGAACCATCCCCGCGTTTGCCTGGAGCGATGTAAGGAATCACAGAAAATCTAAATCAGCATGACCGGACAAGCAACTGAACTGTTGTCCTCTCGAAAGGCTGTCCCGTGTGCGAGCCCCTATGCCAACCCGCACAGTGGAAGTAAGCAGTATAGAGGTATGTTCATCGTATTGTGTCCAAGTTAACATCAGGTCAGCTTACACGATGTGCTGTAGTAAGCACCACAGACGATAGTGCGATCAATTTTAAATTAACATGAGGTCCAAACAAGATTCGTACAAAGTCAACAAAAATTCAACATGTCATACATCTGCAATCGAGATTTGAAAACGCAAGAGCACAAATTATAAATCAGGAAAAGGCTTGCTTTATTTACACAGTAATCCAAGAGAAGCGGTGTATTTCGTCTTAACAAACATAATATCACGTGGATTATGCTCACATATATATGTAAATGGATCGAAAAGCTTTTGCCTAATAGAAATCACTACGTTAAACTGAATGGCGAATGTTCAGCAGAAACGAAAGCAACATTCAGTGTGCCCTAAGGTTCAAATGGCTATGAGCACTATGGGACTTAACATCGTAGGTCATCAGTCCCCTAGAACTTAGAACTACTTAAACCTAACTAACCTAAGGACATCACACACATCCATGCCCGAGGCAGGATTCGAACCTGCGACCGTAGCAGTCCCGCAGTTCCGGACTGCAGAGCCTAGAACCGCATGACCACCGCGGCCGGCTGTGCCCCGAGGATGCGTTGTAACGCGACTAGAGTTCTCAGTGAGTCTGAACGACTTGGGGCTATCTGATTAGTCGCTGATATTGCTGTCGTCTTAAGGAAAGTAATGTCATTCCATAATCTTGAGGAAATTCAGAACGACATGAGCGGTAGCTGTCTTTAAATGTAATTAACTACATTATAAGACTCAAAACGAAATGAGAAACCCCGACACATAAAACTGTGACACTTCGTTCGCAGAGTCACATCCTCAAACTCTGCTTGCATTGCTTCATCACTATCAAAGTGTAGTTCTCAAAGGTGTTCTTTAAATTTTGGAGACAGACGAAAATCGGATGGGACCAAGTCGGGGTTGTATGGAGGATGATCTGTGACAGTGGAACGAAGACGTCAGATTGTTGAAGGTGTCGCAGCTCTCGTTTATGGTCTGTCATTGCCATGCTGAAGCACACGGCCCTCTAATGGCAGAGGGCTCCAAATGTGTAGGCATGAAGAATAAACGGACAGATTGTGTTTATTTACATGTTATTTATATATTGTAATATTTTTCTATGGAAGAAAACAGACAATAGGAGGTCTATTGACAGCTGTGCTTAACAGAAGAATTAGTTATTGTGAAGTGCATATCATATCAGCAACATGTTAGTCAGTGGATGGGGTGCGGGGGATTAGCCGAGCGGTCTCAGGCGCTGCAGTCATGGACTGTGCGGCTGGTCCCGACGGAGGTTCGAGTCCTCCATCGGGCATGGGTGTGTGTGTTTGTCCTTAGGATAATTTAGGTTAAGCAGTGTGTAAGCTTAGGGACTGATGACCTTAGTAGTTAAGTCCCATAAGATTTCACACACATTTGAACATTTTTTTGGGCGGTTGGAGGAAGTTAATAATGGTAATGGACAATAAAGACAGTAATGTTTGCCAAAGTGTGATGAATACTGCGATTGTAGAAAGTACGTAGATATACGAAACGTTTAACACTGGATGCGAAAACTTGCGCAAAGATGATGTTTGGTTTGTGGGCGCTCAATGGGCGGTTATCAAATGGTTCAAATGGCTCTGAGCACTATGGGACTTAACTGCTGTGGTCATCAGTCCCCTATAACTTAGAACTACTTAAACCTAACTAACTTAACGACATCACACACAGTCTGTAGCGCCATAACCACACGGCCACTCTGACCTGCTGCGCGGTTATCAGCACCAGTACAAATACCCAACCTTTGCTCAGTCCAATGTCGCCACTTTCGTGAATGATGATGAAATGATGTGGACCTCACAAACATCCAGTCACCTCCAGGCAGGTGAAAATCTCTGACCCCGCCGAGAATCGAACCCGGGACCCCGTGCTCGGGAAGCGAGAACGCGGCTGCGCAAAGACGTGAAATTATTCACCGAGTTCTGGAACTAGCGTTACAATGAAGTACACCACTCTAAATACTGTCGCACCCTTTGAGTGCATCTCTGCGTCACATGACATAAATTTACTGTACTTATATGAAGCATTTACAGTTACCGCCCGTAATAATTGCGTATCGCTTTCGTAAATTTGTGAATTTCTTACGTTAAGTAAATTCCTCGAGGGGTGTTAATTTAAAAACCAGCTGCGCCACTCTGGCGTTGATGAATGTCGCAGTTTCAGAAAGGGGTTCCCTACTACTAATTTTGTGAAGCACATTCGTGTCACGTTCAGTCGTATTCCGCGTACGTTAAATATCAATATCGGCTCCTAAAATACCCTTGCGTCGTGAATACTTTCTCGTACGGATCAGCGACGCGCCCAGGTGGAGTTAATTCGAAGGAGGAAGCAGGCCGCACAGCTGACTCCGGGAGTTTTCTGCCGTCAGTGGGTGGGTCGCCTGAGGCAGTGGAACGACAGCGGTAGCGGCGCCCTCTCGGTGTGCACTGAACGTCGATGATGATGATGATGATGATGATGATGATGTTGATGTTGATGTTGATGTTGATGTTGATGTTGATGTTGATGTTGATGTTTGGTTTGCAGGGCGCTCAACTCCGCGGTCATCACCGCCCGTACAAATTCCCAATTTGTACACAGTCCAATCTAGCCACTTTCACGAATGATGATGGAATGATGAGGACAACACAAACACCCAGTCCCCGGGCAGAGAAAATCCCCAATCCGGCCGGAAATGGAACCCGGGACCCCGTGATCCAGAGGTAGCAACGCTAGCCACTAGACCTGCGGACCTGAACGTGGAGGTAGCCGCAACTCTCAGTGTCACGTACATTAAGATGTTATTAGGTCGACGAAAGCAGTAGCATTCTACTACTAAAACAGGAGATCTGATACGTAGAGTAATGGAGTCAGGTAAAATGCAGAATTATTTCCAGATTTAGGGAAAAAATGGAGCATAAAAAGCTGGAAACGCCTGTGCAGAATAGCTTATTCCGTTTTTACTCTTACTGAGAATTGATCGTTCCTAGTTTTGCTTCAAAATAGGTTAAACGACATAGTGCGACTCCCAAGTACTTTGAATCGACAATTCCATCATTTCAGTTTTTCGTAACACTGCTACGTCGCTTCAAAGATAGTACACAGAAAACGTTGTGTTTGAACGTTCGTGTATTTGTTAATTATGTGGAATCCTTAGGCGACAAAATATCGTTCTTTTTAATTTCAATAAACTTCACCAACAGCCGTATACTCTAAGATATTTTGTTTTATTCTGCAAGCAACAAGTTTCCGCAAATATTGTGCCATCTTCATTAACTACCGAAACTGGTTGGTTTCAGAATAAAATAAAATATCTTAAAGTATACGTCTGTTGCTGAAGTTTATTGACATTAGAAAGTACACCAGCCGATGTCCCCTGGCCGTGATGGACCAAAAGTGATTGAATTTCCTTCTTGTACATAACGATTAATTTTTGGGTAAGTTTTGTTATTTGACAGCAAAATAGCTGACAGAGGCTGAAATAAATAGGATGTAGGTCGCAACAAAAACCGTTTCTCAAAAAGAAACATCGGTTGGATTTGTAGCAACAAACGCGTCTCGGGAGAAAAAGCATTTGTTACATTTCTAGCAAGAACAGCATTTCTGGAAAAGAAACTTTCGTTATCGAATTCAAATTTAAGGTTTAGTAAGTATTTTCTCAAAATATTTGTCTGGGTGTAACCTCGTACGAAAGTCAGACGAGTGCGATAAACAGTTCATTCAAAGAGAGAAAAGAAACTTTCGCTTTGTGGTATTATTGAAGAGTGGTGAATGTTAGTGTGAAGATCAACTAATGAAGAACTAATCGACCGAACTGGGCAGAAAAGAGCGTTATAATACTACTTAAGTAAAAGAAAGTTTGTTTGGCATCAAGAAATTGTTTACTAATAGGCGGAAGTGTGTGATGGGTAAAATTTATAGAGGCTTTGACTACAATAAGCAATTTCAAATGCATATAGGTTGCGATAGTTACGCAGAACTTGAAGGACTTCCACGGAACAGACTAACATGCAGAACTGCGACAAAGCAGTCTGACTAAATTGACCAACAATGACTACAGCATAATATGTACAGATACCTGAGTAGATGACTACAGACCTACCCGTCTTAAAGTCCTCGTTGTACTGGGTCTACTGGAGAGGACAATATTTATTCATGAGGAATTAAGAACAGTGCTATGAATTAAGACTTTTATGATCCTTGAAAGACGTACGAAGAAATGTACAGCAAAAAATTGTCACTCAGCGTTATTGCATTTAAAAACATTATCTATTTGTTACATATTTTATTCTTTGTTCTATTTTAAAAATTTTCATAGCTGTGAAACAGTCGAATGATTTTACGTAATTAAGTACTCTGGTCTCGATCTTGGATGAGCGACATTGTAAGTGTACTTACGTTGCATTTTGGTTACATATATGTATTTATTTGCTCTTAAAATCTTTATTTATTTATCTTTGCTACTTGTTAGAAAACTTATGTCTATTTTTTCAGAATGATAGAATCGCAACACAGCGCGAGCCTATGAATGATTATTGTAGGCCATTTGCACGGCCGCAACGTCTTATTTGAATATTGCCTACATTCGACGGAACAGAGGCTCGGCAACAGGTTACATAGTTTGCATTTTAATTATATTATTTTACTTCAGTGTCATTTTAATTTATTTTCAAAGATTAATAGTAATTTTAATTAAATTCCTATGATTTTCGCATAACGGCTGTCTTTTATCTCAGCTACGCCAATTCACAGAAATTAACTTACTACGAAATGGTCAGTGATAAGTACGCCACGCAATAATATTTCCTTATGTGACCCCATGACATTAAAACAGTATTAATTTCAATGAAATCGCAATTTCCTGAGAACCGCTCTTTTACGTGTTTCATAATGCGGGCATTAGACGTTCAAATAATATTTCCATCCAAAAGACTGTGTAATTTGCTCGTGATAAGTTGTGTAGTCTGTGTGGTCTCCATTCGATGTGTGCCTATACCTATATGTGCATATAAATCATACAGTTTAGTTTACTGCACTTGTAGAAACAATTAAAGCACACCATTTGACATACAGAAAGGAACATAACATACAGATAAAAAAACAACACAAAGTGAGCTAGACACGACGTGCTGTCCTAATTAAGTTCTCTGTGTCATTTAGTATATTGCAGCAAAAGTTCATAAACAATAACCAGGTTGAATATCTTTTCCTTTATCTCGCCAAGAGAAGTAAATCAATGGATTCAGTCAGTTTTTGTGTACACATATTCACTTATACATGTAAAAGCCACATGTGGAAGTAAGATTTTGTTGACAACCTTTAGACATCCTCCTGATACCTCGTTATAAAAGTACATTTCCGTCAGAAAGTGTACTTTTGGGATGGAACGTCACGTAAGGTCGCAATCGGAAATTTTGTTTATTGGCGTCCCAGTCGACATGCCGCTGTACCGTGCGTGATAAAGGACAATTTGTGCCCGGAAAACCATTTTCTGAAGTCTACCAAACATGGTTTCGCAACAACAACGTCACCTGTTTGAAAAATATTCCCATGTTAGTTCCCTGAGTGTCTCCTTTGGACATTCCCTTGGGCTTTACTTACCAGCTACGATAATAGCAGCAAGATTGACGTCTGCTGTTACATCGTGTTCGTAAGGACTCCAAAATCTTCTTGTCGTCCTATACATTTGAAATATGACAGTCCCTTCAACCAGCCTCCTTTCATTATTGTTAAACTATAACTATACAAATGGAGAGGACGTGATTTAGTTTAATGTGAGTCATAATATCGCTGTAATAGTCTGAGGCCGGCCGGGATGACCGAGCGGTTCTAGGTGCTACAGTCGGGAACCGCCCGACCGCTACGGTCGCAGGTTCGAATCCTGCCTCGAGCGGGGATGTGTGTGATGTCCTTAGGTTAGTTAGGTTAAAGTAGTTCTAAGTTCTAGGGGACTAATGACCTCAGAAGTTAAGTCCCATAGTGCTCAGAGCCATTTGAACCATTTTTTTGATTGTATGAGCCAATTTGTTTTCCGCCTCTTAACCTCTTGTAGTCCAACATGGTTCTGTGCTTTCCGGGCTAACTTCGGCAGTGAGCTGTGAATGTGAGGCATGTAAGACATTGCGAGGCCCGGCAGAATGAGCCACAGCGGGCCACGGGCGTGCCGGCCCTCACAAAACACCGGAAGAAGAGAAGGGCGCCCGCCTCCTTGCCAGGGGATGGAAGCAGCTTTGCCACACGAAGAGCAGGCGGACGTGCCATTGTCCATTTACAGGGTGGTGTGTGGGTGGATGAGGTAAAAAAGCCTTCATCACAGGAGATTTAACTCTGTTAGCAGGTGGCAGGCAGTAGCTGCTTGTTACGTGATATGCACGGTGTATCAAAAAGAGTCATCCGATTTAGAGAAAACTCATAAATATTATGTTATTTGAGCTATGTGCGTGAACAACGTACTGTTGGAAAAAGGAAACTCACATGGTGGTTCAAATGGTTCAAACGGGTCTGAGCACTATGCGACTTAACTACTGAGGTCATCAGTCGCCTAGAACTTAGAACAAATTAAACCTAACTAACCTAAGGACATCACACACATCCATGCCCGAGGCAGGATTCGAACCTGCGACCGTAGCGGTCGCTCGGTTCCAGAGTGCAGCGCCTAGAACCGCACGGTCACTCCGGCCGGCTAAACTCACATGGTTCCTGTTAGGTAGCAGTAGTGTGCACCCACTTTAGATCTAGTAAAACTGGTGTCGGGACAACCAAAAGCGGCTTGTGTTCTATGTTTTGCGCAGCGCGGGTCAGTAATAATTGTTCAGCGTCACTTTCGTACTAGGTATGGTATGGATCCTCCTACAGCCCAGAGCATTATACGATGACACGAACAATTCCGGCCGGCCGTGGTGGCCGAGCGGATCTAGGCGCTTCAGTCCGGAACTGCGCGACTGCTACGGCCGCAGGTTCAAATCCTGCCTCGGGCATGGATATGTGTGATGTCCTTAGGTTAGTTAGGTTTAAGTAGCTCTAAGTTCTAGGGGACTGATGATCTCAGATGCTAAAATTCCATAGTGCTCAGAGCCAATTTTTTTAACAATTCGAGAAACAGATAGTTTGTGTAAAGACAAATCGACGGGCCCTCCCCGAGTGTCTGACACAGTCGTAGAACGCATCCGCCATAGTTTCACAAAGACTGTGCAGAAATACGTTCGCCTTGCAGCTCGACAGTTCAACATGCCCCCGAAGTCCGCCTGGCGCGTGTTGCGTCGACGTTTACTCATGAAACCATACAAAATTGAAGGTGACAAATAACAACGTGTGGAGTTCTGTAATTTCGTTCTTAGCAAGGTAGAGGACGACAGTTTTCTTCCATACTTAGTGTTTAGTGACGAGGCAACATTCTATTTAAATGGAAAGATGAACAGTCAGAATGCGAGAATATGGGATACGGAACAACAACATGAAGTCGTACAACATGAGAGGGACTCTCGAAAATTTAATGTCTTTTGTGCAGTTTCACGGGAGAAGGCGTGTCGCCAATTTTTCTTTGGCGAGAACACTGTTAAGGAACCACATATCTCGATTTAGTTGAGGACTTTCTTTTCCCACAGTTGGAGACTGATTCGAACGCCTTCATTTACCAACAGGACGGGACACCGCCACGCTGGCATCGGGAAGTACGGGAATTTTTAAATCAAAGGCTCACTGAACGACGGACCGGTCGCACTGGACCAAATGATTCAGCCTTACATTACTGGCCTCCAATGTCACCGGACCTGACGCTGTGTGATTATTCCTTGTGGGGGGTTTATGAAAGACTATGTGCCTCTGTTACCAACAACAATGAATGAACTGAGACATTGCGTAACAGCAGCTGTTGAAGCTGTAACTCAAGACGTGCTTGCTGCAGCGTGGGAACTAGTTGAATATCACATAGAGATATGCCGTGAATCTCAAGCGGGCATACTGAACACCTATGAAAAGGTATAAAGAAACTGAGTTTTCTGTTCATCAAAAAACAAAATTATTTCTATAAGTTTGTTAGTTTTAGAAGTATAGACGTGACAAGTCGGATAATTCTTTTTTCATACACCCTGTACTTGGGGAGATAAACGAATCCTGGCTTTCCTAAAAACTTGAAAACCGTTCTGACCTGCTTAATGGCTGGACACTGCTAGCCTTGCATCAAGCTTTTTAACACTTCACAGGACCTGTAATACAAAGCTAGCTGGTGGCTGAATGAGCACTGAATGTTAGTACTGACGTCAAGCTGGCGTAACACTTGGCAGGAAGCTTTTCAGAAAGGAGGGGAAGAAATTCTATTCATCGGCGTCTGGACATTTCATCGTATATGGACAAGATATATTTTCAAAGAAACAAGTAAGCCGTTGGTGGGTTTCTGCTATATATGCAGACGGTCAGTGACGGAGGCTGAGTTGGAGGATTTCTGAGGCAGAAGTCACGGGCAGGTGGCACAGACTAAGCTGTCGCTGTACTCTGGCGCAGTTGATGTGTGTCTCCTCTGCTCACAGTACACTGCAGATGTGGTGGGCGTCGCTTACAGCTCTGTGATATAAGGGCAACTGAGTGTATGGTAGGCAGACGCCAACAAAATACTTATGTATTTGGAGGAGGAAGGTGGTGATTGAAAGTTTAGGAAAACATAGCCGCAACGAATAACTCTTATGTTTTAATGAGTGTCACCCCAATTCACATATCATATCCGTGGCACTCTCTCCCCTAATGCAGAATAATGCGAAACGAGGTGCCCTTAGAACTTTCTCCACGTCCTCCGCAATCCTGTGTGATGCGGGTGCCATACAGCGCAACAGTACTCTAGAAAAGGGCGGACAGGCGTAGTGCAAGCATTGTAGTGGACCTGCTGCGTTTTCTAAGTGTTCTGCCAGTAAGTCGCAGTCTTTCGTTTGCTTTCTCCACGCCATTATGTATGTGATCGTTCCAGTTTAAGTTATTCGCAATTGTAATACCCAAGTATTTAGTTGAATTCACAGCCTTTACATTTTCGTGGTTTATCGTGAAACCGAAATTTAGAGGGTACCTTTTATTATTCATGTCAACGACTTCACCATTTTCTTGAATTATAGACAAGTGCCAATTTTGACACCATACAGATATCGTGTCTAAATCATGTTGTAATTGGTTTGAATCATCTGATGACTTTACAAGACGGTAACAGCATCACCTACAAAGAATCTAAGAGGCTTGCTCAGATTGTCTCCTAAATCGTTTATGTAGATAAGGAACAGCAGAAGCCCTATAACACTACCTCTCGGAACTCCAGAAATCAATTCTGTTTTCATCGGCGACTTTCTGTCAGCTACTATGAAGTGTGACTTTTCTGACAGAAAATCGCGAATCGATTCGCACTGCCGAGACGATAATCCGCAGGTACGCAGTTTGGTTACAAGTCGCCTGTGAGGTACGGTGACAAAAGCCTTTTGGAAATGTAGAAATACGGAATCAACTTGACATCCCTCGCCGATAACACTCATTTCTTCCAGGCAAGAAAGAGCTAATTGTGTTTCATAAGAACGTTATTTTGAATTCGTGTTGGCTATTTGTCAATAAATCGTTTTCTTCGACGTAATTCGCAATGTTCGAAAACAGTATACGTTCCAAAATTATGCTGCAAATCTACGTCTGTGTTTTAGGTCTGTAAATCAGCTAATTACTGTTTTCTTTCTTGGTGTGACCTGTGCAGCTTTGCAGCCTTTCGGTACGGATCTTTCGTCCCACGAGGGGTCGTACATGAATGAAAAATATCGAACTATTGTATGAATATACTCTCAAAGGAACTAACTGGCATACAATCTGGACCTGAGGCATTGCCTTTATTAAGTGATTTAAGCTCCTTCGCTACGCCGCCGATATTTACTTTATGTTTCTCATCTTGGCAAGTTACTCAAGTAGACAGCAGGGTCGGGTGAGCAGTGCTTCTGGAATATTTATGTCGTCTTTTTTGGTGAAGGAATTTCGGTAAACAGTGTTTAATAACTCTGCTGTGGTGGCACTGTCATCAATAACAGTAAGTGGAAATTCTATGTAACTTATGGAATTCCTCACAATCATCTCAGAAAATATTTTCGGAGTGCCGCTGAGCCTGTCTGATGAATGGTTGAGGTAGATTTGGAAGAACAGTGGTCTCGTTACTCTCTCTTGGGGCACACATGACGTTCCTCTCGTTTGCGTAGAACATTCGCCGTCCGTTATAACACAGTCAGCTCTACACGCTACCGCGTGTGTGCCCCTAGTTGCCTTATTCAAGCGTGCAGTATCTCGATAGTTTTTGTACCCACCGATCCGAGAACTCTGGTTCTGACGAATGTTCTTGACTGGAGGTAGCAAGTGCACATATTAGGAGTTTGTGAGTGCAAGCCTGCGGCAAAGATGATCAGATTGGAGAGTAGTTGACGGTGTCTCGCCGGTCAAACCAAGTGACACAGACGTAAACATTTTGAGGTGAAGGCAGGTGCGGTGTCGCCGAGTGTCGGGTGCTGCGTGAGAAGGGATACTGCGCAGCAAAGCGGTATCGCGAGGCGCCGATGAGGTGTTAGCAGGAAGCGGATGCCGAGATACTTCTGCTAGGTTTTTTAAAAATCGTTGGCTCCGTCAAATGACAACCGTACTGTCACATTGCGACGTAATCAACACCTCGGGTACGTAGCTGCAAGGCGCCACTGGCGCGCAGCACCGTGCCTCTTCCCTGACACAGCGACGCCAGAGGCCAGGAGGGCAGTTCTGTTCGCGGTCGGATCCTGGAGGTTCCTGTCACACTGACGTCCTCGTACTGCCTACTCGCCGTGACAGAACCTGAGTCAACTGTCGGGGAGTGAACACACTTCCGCCTCCTGTGAACTGTGACTAAGCACCAACGCTATCAGAACTGTGTCAGCAAGTGTCTACAAACTTGAGTTTTGTAGTGAGTGTAGTGAAGCCGCAGTAAGTCCATTGTGAACTTTTATCAGTTCGCCACTCAATAAACGTGGCGTATTTAGTGTGTTCTTAACCGCAAGTTCACGTGTGCAGTTCCGTAGCTACAGCCGAACCTGAAGAGCAAAGATACGTTTTGTTGTGATTAATAAAGCGTTACTTACTCAGCGTGTTCTAATTAATTCTGTTGTGTCACAGCCAGACACCACACTTGCTAGGTGGTAGCCTTTAAATTGGGTGCGGTCCGTTAGTATACGTCGGACCCGCGTGTCGCCACTATCAGTGATTGCAGACCGAGCGCCGCCACATGGCAGGTCTAGAGAGACTTTCTAGCACTCGCCCCAGTTGTACAACCGACTTTGCTAGCGATGGTTCACTGACAAAACACGCTCTCATTTGCCGAGACGGCAGTTTAGCATAGCCTTCAGCTACGTCATTTGCTACGACCTAGCAAGGCGCCATATTCAGTTACTAACACATAATATTGTGACTCATATACCGTCAAGAGCGGCGTTCATCATTAATGGATTAAAGTTAAGTATCAAACTATTTACGTCCGCCGCGTGGGGTTAGCTGAGCGGTCTAAGGGCGCTGCAGTCATGGACTCTACGGCTGATCACGGCGGAGGTTCGAGTCCTCCCTCGGGCATGGCTGTGCGTGTTTTTCCTTAGGATAATTTCGGTTAAGTAGTGTGTAAGCTTAGGGACTGATGACCTTAGCAGTTAAGTCCCATTTTTTGAATTACGTCCGCTTTCTGAATTCTAATTGTTTGGCATGTTCCAGACCTCACGTCAGTATAGTCCTTCACTCCTCACGCCAGCCTGCGTGAGCTAAAACACGTGCATTTCGGCCTCCTCTAGTAACACGGTGTTGACTTTTCTGCCAACGCAACACATTCCATTATAACTAGTCACCTCAGTGTCCAAGAAGTCGGACACAACAACAGTGGGGTTGCGATACTTGTGTGTGGTGTCACGCGTCTGCTGAGAGAGACATCTGCAAAGCCAACTAACACGACAGCTAAAAACCTGGTTGTGATGGCAGTCTGATCTGTAGCTTAGCCCGAGGTGTGGGTTAGTCGCAATGTGTCAGTACGGTTGTGAATTGACGAAGCCAACGAGTGTTGAAAAACTCAAGTATGAAGTATCTCTGGCTCCGCAGAAATGTCGGCACGTTCCATTTCCACACATGTGTCACAGATTCTAGACAGAGGATAGCATGATGATGTTGTTGTGGTCTTCAGTCCTGAGACTCGTTTGATGCAGTTCTCCATGCTACTCTATCCTGTACAAGCTTCTTCATCTTCCAGTACCTACTGCAGCCTACATCCTTCTGAATTTGCTTAGTGTATTCATCTCTTGGTCTCCCTCTACGATTTTTACCCTGCACGCTGCCCTCCAATACTAAATTGGTGATCCCTCGATGTCTCAGAACATGTCCTACCAATCGATCCCTTCTTCTAGTCAAGTTGTGCCACAAGCTCCCCTTCTCCCGAATTCTATTCAATACCTCCTCATTAGTTACGTGATCTACCCATCTAATCTTGAGCATTCTTCTGTAGCACCACGTTTCGAAGGCTTCTATTCTCTTCTTGTCTAAATTATTTATCGTCCACGTTTCACTTCCATACATGGCTACACTCCATACAAATACTTTCAGAAACGACTTTCTGACACTTAAATCTATACTCGATGTTAACAAATTTTTCTTCTTCAGAAATGCTTTCCTTGCCATTGCCAGTCTACATTTTATATCTTCTGTACTTCGACCATCATCAGTTATTTTGCTTCCCAAATAGCAAAACTCCTTTACTACTTTAAGTGTCTCATTTCCTAATCTAATTCCCTCAACATCACCCGACTTAATTCGACTACATTCCATTATCCTCGTTTTGCTTTTGTTGATGTTCATCTTATATCCTCCTTTCAAGACACTGTCCATTCCGTTCAACTGCTCTTCCAAGTCCTTTGCTGTATGTGACAAAATTACAATGTCATCGGCGAACCTCGAAGTTTTTATTTCTTCTCCATGGATTTTAATACCTACTCCGAAGTTTTCTTTTGTTTCCTTCACTGCTTCCTCAATATACAAATTGAATAACATCGGGGAGAAGCTACAACCCTGTCTCACTCCCTTCCCAACCACTCCCTTTCATACCCCTCGACTCTTATAACTGCCATCTGGTTTCTGTACAAATTGTATTTTACCCCTGCCACCTTCAGAATTTGAAAGAGAGTATTCCTGTCAACATTGTCAAAAGCTATCTCTAAGTCTACAAATGCTAGAAACGTAGTTTTGCCTTTCTTTAATCTTTCTTCTAAGATAAGTGATAGGGTCAGTATTGCCTCACGTGTTCCAACATTTCTACGGAATCCAAACTGATCTTCGCCGTGGTCGGCTTGTACCAGTTTTTAAAGAATTCGCCTTACTATTTTGCAGCTGTGACTTATTAAACTGATAGTTCGGTAATTTTCACATCTCTCAACACCTGTTTCTTTGGGATTGGAATTACTATATTCATCTTTAAGTCTGAGGGTATTTCGCCTGTCTCATACATCTTGCTTATCAGATGGCAGATTTTTGTCAGGAGTGGCTCTCCCAAGGCCGTCAGTATTGCTAATGGAATGTTGTGTACCCCCGGGGCCTTGTTTCGACTCTGGTTTTTCAGTGCTATGTCAAACTCTTCACGCAGTGTCGTATCTCCCATTTCATCTTCATCTACATCCTCTTGCATTCCCATAATATTGTCCTCAAGTACATCGCCCTTGTATAGACCCTCTATATACTCCTTCCACCTTTCTGCTTTCCCTTCTTTGCTTGGAACTGGGTTTCCAACTGAGCTCTTGATATTCATACAAGTGGTTCTCTTTCCTCCAAAGGTCTCTTTAATTTTCGTGTAGGCAGTATCTATCTTACGCCTGGTGAGATAAGCCTCTACATCCTTACATTTGTCCTCTAGCCATCCCTGCTTAGCCATTTTGCACTTCCTGTCGATCTCATTTTTGAGATGTTTGTATTCATTTTTGCCTGCTTCGTTCACTGCATTTTTATATTTTCTCCTTTCATGAATTAAATTGAATATTTCTTCTGTTACCCAAGGATTTCTACTAGCCCTCGTATTTTTACAGCATGATGGGGTGGCTAAAACTTGTGGCACGTGCTCGGACCACGTGCGAGGAAGGAGAAGCTCAGTCGGTCACGGAATCCGCGTCGACAGCTTCTCTCGCACCTGCGGAGGGAGTGCGGAGTGGGCGAAAGGGAGAGCAATGGCGCGACGTGGCGGGCGGCGTAGCGCAGAGTCAGAGGGTGAGGGGGAGGCAGAAGGGGAGGGGTCGGTACAGTGCTGGGGCAGGGTAGAGGGGCAGGGGCAGGGGGGCAGCTCATCAGGGCTAACAGGCCGGGCACGACCCCTGGGGGAGGCATTCGGCGGCGCCGGTGTGGGCGCGTCCGCAGTAAACGCCGGGCACGGCCGACTCTGCGCAAACTCTGCGCGCCCCGCTCACAGCTGCGGTTGGCCGAGCTACCCGGCGCCCAGCCAGGCTCAGAACAGCGGCTAAACGGGCCGCAAACGAAAGGGACGCCGAAACGAGCGAATAACCCCGATAAACAGAGGTCCGGACGCAAACGGTTTCCCCGACACGACCTATTACGACGGAGTACAAAGACACCTTATGACAGGGTCCCTGAAGATGCGAACTGTACGAGGGGAGGCCCCAAAAGAAACCGGACTCCGAGGGCGCTGCCCCTCGTAGTGCAGGGTTCTCACGCTAGATGGTGTTAGCAGAGACCATGAAACAGCTGTGCACGCGGCGTCAGTGTAGAGCTGAACGTGCAAGTGTGGTATTTGTGTTTATCTGACTGTTGGCGAGTTGCCTCTGCGAAGTCGTTATGGCAACTTTAAAAGAACAAAGAGTGTGTGTGAAATTTTGTTTCCTGCTTTAAAAGATTGCAACGGAGACGCACCAAATGCTTCAGGAAGCTTTCCAGGAGGACTCTATGAGCCGCATAGAGGTTTTCTAGTCGTGTGGACGCTTTAAACGCGGTGAGATGTGTGCTGAAGACCGAGCTCGTTCTGGACGCCTTACAACATCGCGAAATGAGGAGAACATTGAGAAGGTCCGCCGAAAGACCACCGTGGATCGTCGCCGAACGATCGGCCACATTTCAGCAGAGGCAGGATTCGCACACGAGACGTCAAGGCCAGACGAGGACTCCCAACTCTCCCAGACCAAAAAAAGCAAGGCCAGTGAGGTCCAATGTGAAGACGATGATCATCGTCTTTTTTCATGTTCGTGGAATTGTGCATCGGGAATTCGTACCCCCTGACCAAACTGTTAACCAGCACTTTTAGTTGGATAGATATTGCAGATATAACTCAACACGTCGCTCTTAGTGGAACAGAATCGGCAGGTAAAGGTAACTTCCGGGGCGCCTCAAGGAACTGCGATAGCAGCGTTACTGTTTACAACGTATATAACTATGCCAGTAGCGGCGGAAACTCTTTAAAAACTCTGTTTTCAGACGAGAAAGAAGCAGTGCCGGAGACATTGTCTGTTTGTGGAATGAGCTACAGACGATTACTCAAAGGTACGAGGTGCGGCTAGAAAAAAACCGGACTGATGCTGGAAAAAACATTTATGTACAATTATTTACAATTTCATGTTATCTGCTTCAATGTACTCTCCTCCTCGGTCTCTACACCGCTCCATACGAATTTTCCACTGTTCATAGCAATGCTGCAGATCATTTTAGGTAAGTCCATACATTACTTCCGTCGCTTTTTCTTTTACTGCTTCAACAGTCTCAAATCTAGTTCCTTTCAAAGCTGACTTGACTTTAGGGAAAAGAAAAAAGTCACAGGGGGCCAAATCAGGTGAGTAGGGTGGATGATCTAAGATGGGAATGTTGTGTTTTGCCAAAAACGTCGTCACTGACAACGCACTGTGAGCTGGGGCATTGTCTTGGTGAAGGATCCATGACTTTTTTCTCCACAAATCGTTCCGTTTTCTCCGTACTCGCTCCCGTAGGGTAGCCAGGACGCTAATGTAGTAATGCTGATTCACTGTTTGTCCCTCTGGTACCCAATCAATGTGCACAATCCCTTTGATGTCAAAAAAAACAATCATCATTGCCTTGAATTTCGATTTTGACATTCGTGCTTTTTTTTGTCGTGGAGAACCAGGAGTTTTCCAATGCATCGATTGGCGTTTAGTTTCGGGATCGTAAGTAAAAAACCACGATTCATCGCAAGTAATAACATTTTGTAAGAAGGTGGGATCACTTTCAGTGTTTTCCAGGATGTCAGAACAAATCATTCTTCGGCGTTCCTTCTGTTCAATTGTGAGACACTTGGGAACCATTTTTGAACACACTTTGTTCATGTTGAAACTTTCATGAAGAATCTGCCTAACACTTTCCTTGTCAACTCCTGTTAACTCAGACACTGCTCTGATTGTTAAACGGCGATCTTGTCGAACAAGTTTACCGATTTTTTCAATGTTTGCATCAGTTTTTGCTGACAATGGTCTGCCAGTGCGAGTGTCATCACTGGTATCTTCGCGGCCATCTTTAAATCGTTTAAACCACTCAAACACTTGTGTTCGCGATAAACAATCATCGCCGTACACTTGTTGTAACATTACAAATGTTTCACTTGCAGATTTTCCTAGTTTGAAACAAAATTTGATGTTAACACGCTGTTCTTTCTGTACACTCAACATTTTCCGACGCACAGACAAAACGTCAACTACTTAAAACAGACGCCACGGGCAGACTGAGTGCAGGAGGCAGATGAAACTCGAGCAGTAGGCGGAGCGAGAGTCACGTGACAGGCCACGCGACTTTCAGCCTTATTGCATTCGTTTTATTGTTTCACCAGTATTAGTCCGGTTTTTTTCTAGCCACACCTCGTACAATTGAGCTTGAACTAAAATAAATTACATTGATGAGAAATTGCTAGGAAAGCTTCAGCACTATCCCGAGCGACTTCAAATGGAATGACCACAGAAAAAAAGTAGTAGGAAAAGCAGATTCCACCCTGAGACTTGTAGGAGGAATGGTAAGGAACTGTAGCTTATCCACGAAAGAAGTGACTTGCAAGGCGTTTGTTCGCTCGATTTTTGAGTATTGTTCATCAATCTGATGAGACCCGTACCAGGCAGCACTGACAGAGAGAGAGAGAGAGAGACAGAGAGAGAAGATCCAACGAGGACCGGCGCGTTTCGTGACTGTCCGGTTAGTCGGCACGACGGCGCTGCTGGAATTCCAGTGGAAGGCGCTGCAAGAGAGGCTCACTATTCTAATATCGAGAGTCGGGAAACGTGTTACTCTGTCTAAATACGTCTCACGAAATGAGCACCATCAGAAAAATCGAGAAATTAGACCCAAATAAGAGTCTTACTGACAAGCATTCTCCCCACACCCCACTCGCGAGTGGATCACGGAAGGCGGGATTACTTAATGGTACCATAAATACCCTCCGCCACATGCTGTCAGGTGGCTTGCGGAGCACTGAATAGGCCGGCCGTAGTGGCCGAGCGGTTCTAGGCGATTCAGACTGGAACTGCGCGCCCGCTACGGTCGCAGGTTCGAATCCTGCCTCGGTCACCGATGTGTGTGATGTCTTTAGGTTAGTTTGGTGTAAGTAGTTCTAAGTTCTTGGGGACTGATGACCTCAGATGTTAAGTTCCATAGTGCTCAGAGCCGTTCCAGCCATTTCTGAGCACTGAATACCCCCACAAAAAAAAACCAACGGGTTCAAGTCGGGATCTTCGGAGGACACCACGATCGGTACTCTATTTTTGAAGATTTGTTCCGTGTATTCCCGAACAGAGACATGGAAGTGTATCGGTGCACCATCGTGCATGTAACGGCTTATGCATCCGTTCATCAAAAGAAACGTCGCCCAATTGACCTTTTAGCTTGAGTTTCATGAAATGAACGTATACGGGCGCAGAAGCCGGCCAAATAGGAAACATGGACCCGTCAGCCAATCAGCAACGACACCTTTATGAACTTTGCCTAAGGAATACGTGCACGTAAACTTAAAGACAACAGATGCCTAAAAAACCGAAATGTTCCCCGAAACATCAATTTCGCTAGCTCCCGAGATGCTCCACGAAAAGATTTAACATTTAGGCGTTCCAGCCAATCGGAATCACAGAAAGGGGAGCACAATGTGGGCATTTTGATTGGCCATTTTTTGCTCCTTCTACAAGATGCTGATACCTCTGGAATCTTCGACAGCCTGTATCCAGCGGATGTCGGAAAACGTCGGCATGGGACATCACAATCACTTAAGCCCACCTCCATAGCGGACGTCGCTTCCGCATGCTTGTGCGATGTCGATCGACTCGGAGGTAAGCTGATTCGAACCCTGGTGGTGGATGAAATTTCTGCTGCCAGAATTTGGCCATCAACGGGAGAAGAGGCTGCGGCGTAAAGTCCCTGATTACTAGTCTTCCAGCCATTGTTCTGAATCAAAGCTCTCCGTGGTGTCTCAAGAAATGAGGGCATGTGAAACTGGTGATCGTGGGACGGAGACGTTAAGTTCAGCGGCACATCGGTGCTATTCGACAAGAGTAAGTTAGGTGCCAGCGCCGGGTTTCACCTTCTTCCTTCTCTCATCGTCATCATCGTATACCACAAACATGATCTATTATACCCATAAACTCTACGAATACATAAAATACACAGCTCTCTTATATTCGCAAGAGCAGGGGTCAGTGTGCGTAGCGGAAGATATCCCTTTCTGACTGGGTGGCCGTACCTAACCCTTTGGAAAGAAACGATGATTAAATCAAGACGTTAAGCTGCCGACAGGCGTTGATATACATCTATGGGGACAGTTGAAAAAGTGTGCCCCGCCTGGGACTCGAACCCGGGATCTCCTGCTTACATGGCTGCCGCTCTATCCATCTGAGCCACAGATGACACAGAGGATAGTGCGACTGCAGGGATTTATCCCTTCACGCTCCCCGTCAGACCCACATTGCCAACTTAATGTCCACACACTACACTCGTAGTGCCCCCGCCCAATACACTCATTTCTCGCGGCAGACAGTCTTACCGAGAATATCATATACTCATATATCGTCTAACCGTCTGGGGTCTCCCGGCCAACAATGACACGTGACTTCACTTTTTCACAAACCTTTAAGCCAGTCATGTACGCGATTCATTTACAAATATTAGGTAACGACCGGCCCATCGTCTTCACAGTAGCCATAAGAACGAGTAAACGAGCTCAGCCAGGGAATGACATGTTTTTGAAACTGTTCTTTACCAAGCGACTGGTTCCGGTTAACGACTGTCTTCCAGCACTGCTTGGGCTGACAGCAAGTAAAACGACGACTATAATAGAAACGTAGAAGTAGTTTCAAACATTTTAGAGAGTTATACTTCATCGTTTACATATATTCTGCCATAAGCGTCTTTACGACCTTTTCAGTTTCCAGTCGACTTACTGAGATTCCATCTCGGTTTTTTGACTTTGTCCTATACTAACTTCTGCTGTTAACTCAAGCTGCGCTGGAGAATGGTCTTTGATCAAATCCGGTCGCTTGTTAAAGAATACTTTCAACAGCTGCTTATCGAGTGACGTAAGTAAAACGTTTTTGGTCTGGACTGATCCTTATGAATATGAATTAAAAATACAATTTACTTTTCAACCCGTCACATTTATTGGTGTTCCATCTATGTGATTCTGAGGCATAAACGCCGATCACACAGAACACTTTCATCACCGAACGGTGCATGCAGTAACAGTGGGCGTGGGGAATGCGCGCGAGCTTTTTGAGTCTGACCGAGGGCAGACTGTGATGGCCCGGAGGCTCGGCATGAGCATATCAGAAACTGCACGACTAGTCGAGTATTCGAGGAGTGCTGTGGTGAGTGTCTTCCACACGTGACGAAACCAAGGTGAAGCCACGGCCAGACGTCATAGGGATCGGCGGCCAGCACTCATTACAGATGTCGGACGTCTTAGGCTGGGCAGACTGGTAGAACATGACAGGCGGCGAACTGTGCCAGAAATGAGTTCATACTTTAATGCTGAGCAAAGAACAAGTGTGTGTGAACAGACAGTGCACGAAACACTCTTAACGGTGGGCCTCCCCAGCCGACTACTCATGCTTGTGTCAATGTTAGCACCACGACATCAGCAACTGCGACAGATATGGGCACGTGATCATCGGCACTGGACGTTGGCACAGTGGTACAGCGTTGCACGGTCTGTCAATGGGGGAGGGCGAATCCGTAGTCTTGCCGGAGAGCGGCTCTCTGACACCTGTACTGCGGGACGGAGGCAAGATGGAAGCGGCTCCATTATGCACTGGGGAATGTGCACGTGGGCATCCCTGGGTCCAGGGTCCAGTGCAGCTCGTGCAATGAGTTTCGTACATTGGTTGCAGACCACGTACACCCCTTCACACGGCGATCATCTATCCCCACGTCAGTGACAATCTTCAACAGGATAATGCGCCATGTCACAAGGCCAGGAGTGTGATGGAGTGGTCCGAGTAACACAGTGGCGAGTTCCAATTGGTGTGCTGGCCCAACCAGACCGCCAGATCTGAACCAGATCGAACGGATCTGGTGTCAGAGCTCATCGCCCATCCCCCTCGGACACTGTGGGAATCAGGTGACTTGCTTGCGCAGATGTGAAGCCAAGTTCCTCCAGCGACCTACCGAGGCCTCATTGGTTCCATGCCATGAAGCGTCGCCGCTGTTATCCGTGCCATATGTGGACATACCGGCTATTAGGTAGCTGGTCATGATGTTCTGGATGATC
Source organism: Schistocerca americana (assembly GCF_021461395.2). Lineage (NCBI taxonomy): Eukaryota > Metazoa > Arthropoda > Insecta > Orthoptera > Acrididae > Schistocerca > Schistocerca americana. The sequence goes on from NC_060121.1 coordinate 42,359,589, forward strand.
AGGGTATACCTGTTGTTGGCTAATAGTATGCTGTCTTCCCTCTGTTCTGTCCATAGATATTGTATGTGATACAAGTACGACTGTGGTCATTAAAAACCAATGCCATGGGTTACTCACAACACGTCATACACATAAACCATCTACGCCTTGTTAATTGAAATAAATGTCCCTGTTGTTGCATGTATAATCGTCCGAAAAACGTAGTGTTGAGAACAATAAGGCGCGACTAGTTATAGTTAATTGTATTTCAAGTTAACATGATTGAATGGCAACTATATTCACAAACACTGAATTCCACTTCTATAATTACTGAATTAAATAAAATGTGTAGATGCACAGAGCAATAAAAATTAGAAATGGTAAAGCAATTACAGCTGCTTGTAATGGAAATGAAGTTATGCCGTCACCATTTTTCCCAGTGCTTATTTTCGTTTTCAGTCACAAAACACTGAAAACATACTATGCAAATAAAAATCAATTAGAAACCGTGAGATAAGCTTCAAAACCTTTGAAAAAGTGGCCTTGGAGAAGAGTTTATGGCTATAATGGAATTCTTGTAGAAGAAAGTTTAATGTGGTAAAGCCACAGTCTTTCGCAGATGTACTTCATAGGACCATACTGGTTGGTTATCTCAATTCATTTATTCATGGCGAAGATTCATCATGGAAAATAGTGGAACATAAAGCAACGTAAACATTAGCTCCATAATATATCAGTTCCCTCTCTGAGATTGTGGTAGGTTTTTGTGCAGGGGGTCATTGCGATAATGTTACAGCCTCTCACTTATGTTGGAGAAGGACAGATGTATCGATATGAGATAGAGAAACCTGATATGGAATCGACTTAGTCGAAAGATACTAGTGAAAATGGAAATATTTCATATCCACAACTGGCCGCGAGGAGTGGCCGCGCGGTTTGAGGCGCCATGTCACTGACTGGGCGGTCCCTCCCGCCGGAGGTTCGAGTCCTCCCTCGGGCATGGGTGTGTGTGTTGTTCTTAGCGTGGGTCAGTTTAAGGTCGTTTAAGTAATGTGTAAGTCTAGGAACCGATAACCTAAGCAGTTTCGTCCCTTGTATGAATTCACATTCATTAAAACAATAATCATACCCATCGCAGTATTGTCGCCTATGATGAAGGCCCAAGTAGATAAATGTTTTTTTTTTAATAATTTTATTCATTGTCACGCTTAGCGACGTCCTGCATCTTCTACACAGCCGTGATATTTTGGCACAAAGATCGATATTCGCCATTCCTACAAATGGCTCAAATGGCTCTGAGCACTATGGGACTCAACTGCTGTGGTCAAAAGTCCCCTAGAACTTAGAACTACTTAAACCTAACTAACCTAAGGACATCACACAACACCCAGCCATCACGAGGCAGAGAAAATCCCTGACCCCGCCGGGAATCGAACCCGGGAACCCGGGCGTGGGAAGCGAGAACGCTACCGCACGACCACGAGATGCGGGCCCATTCCTACAATCACAATGTTGTTCTAACTGTCACAGAGAGCGAACATTGTTTCCAGGTGATTCTCTTCAGCTTAGACGAATGCATCACACACAAGATTTTTCGCAATAAAAGGATTCTTTTTTTTTTTTTTTTTTTTTTTGTCTTCCATGCTTTCATCTCCGCTGGCACACTACCATCATTCCCGATCTGAGTGGTGATGAGTTTCTTCTTCTCCAAGTTTGTGGGAGCACGAGTGTTGATGCAATGGCGCACTAACTTCTTTGAAGTAAACGTCATACTGTGGTTAGGGTACCGATGGCCGTCGCTTGCACTATAAGCTCTAAGCAGGAAGCAGCTGTTCGTTACCAGGGACTGGTTGAGTCCGTACCAACCGCCAGGCAAAGTGCTACGGAATCGCAAGTATCGCAAACAAATGTGATTCATTCACTTCATTCATTTTGTTGCTTCCAGCGTGTCATGTTCCCAGCTACTGAATCGAATTTCCAAAAATTTGTTAAACTGAACGATGATTACAAGTACTTTAACCTGGAAATTATCTAGGGCAGGGTGTGTAAGAAAAGCTTCCATGGATTACGGACTTTGTTATCAATTCGGACTATCCTTGTCGAAGTAATGTAGGAACTTCACGACAGATTGTAGAACAAACATTTATTTTATTTTATGTCTACACTTTGTTTCTTTTGATATCATATGGCCTGCGCTCTACCTCTTCTTGTTGGGATTTACTCTTGAATCGGATCCGTTAGATCTATCTCATACGACTGCGTCTCACTGTCGAGTTATTCGCTACTTCTGACTGGCCGTATGTGACGGTAGCGAGCCCCAAGGAGGGAAAAAGAGTCGTTTGTTTTCGATCAGAACTTCTGTACCTTGTGTACCCGCATTTTCCAGTGTGCTAATCCTGTCATTTAACCTAGAATGCACGGCTTCATGTTCGATCCCAATACGCATTTTAGCGGGTGTCAGAAATCTGTGATGTTCTACAGCAGTCTCACCAACTTGTGACGCAGGCAGAAAGGCAAAGAAGTTAACTGTAACGGCAGGACGGGTAGCTGGCTGATGGATGCACAGTCAGGTTGGTTAGGGCGAGTGCGCTCTCTCTCTGGGCAGCTGCGCTCTGCACAACTTCCGGCATTCTTTCGGCGCGACGAGGTAAGGACAGGTGCTTTCGGCAGTCATTTTGTAACGGAGCGTCTAAGGGTATCGCTGTGAATTCTAAGAATTATTTTTCTGTTTAACAGCTTCATTTTTAGTTTTTAGATGTTACAGGGGAGTCTGATAGCCATTTCAGATGTTAATTTGCTAGTGTCGGAAAAAATGGTTCAAATAGCTCTGAGCACTATGCGACTTAACTTCTGAGGTAATCAGTCCCCTAGAACCTAGACCTACTTAAACCTAACTAACCTAAGGACATCACACACACCCACGCCCGAGACAGGATTCTAACCTGCGACCGTAGCGGTCGGGCGGTTACACACTGTAGCGCCTAGAACCGGTCGGCCACTCGGGCCGGCTAGTGTCGGAAGCAGTTTGCGTGTAGGTTGACTTGCTACCACGTAAAGTGGAAGTACAAAGGAACCACGTCTTTGCTAATTAACAGCCAGTGCATCAGATAAACTCAAGGAAAATACATGCACTTAACGCGGTACTGAATTTCATAATTGCTTGTTTGTTAGTGTCCGCTGACGAAAATATAAATCTTAAACGTTACTGTAGGATAACGAATGATGCAGTCCGGATCCATTCAGATTGTAATGAATGACGACAGCTGTTAGGGACCCACTTATTACTCACACTGAGGTACTTTTCGCAAGTCAAAATATACGTACTTGCCGCTTAACTTTGAACGCCGCGCGGGTACGAGCTTACGACAGCCGACCGACCGACACTCCATCCGCGCAGCGTCCCCACCCTCGCCATAGCCTGCGGGCGGCACTCTCCACTGACTCGGGCGAATGTAGCGAGCCAGCATTGTGTGTTTCGTGTAAGTCATTTTATGGTGGAATAGACGGGTCTTTCTTGTCCGTAATATCATACGTACATCCATGTTCTTCTCAGGTGGTGTACTGCTTCGTGCATCATTGATAAACGAATAGTACAGGTGCTGATTATTACACATCGAATGAGTACTTATACATGTGGAAGACGTCTGTCCATTTGTCGTCATGCTACATTTAAAGAAGGTGTTTTTGCTCCTTCGTAATTTTATAATCGTGGAATGCGGTGTGAGTTTTGTGGCAATAAACCATTATTCAAAAGTATTCCTTACGGTGACCTGTTTCGTGATGATGATTTTCCTGCCAACATGAACGCTGAAAATGAATTGTTATTTGCAGACGAATTTCCCATTTCGATGCTATCGTAAACGTCCTCATTATAACGGTAAGGCCGTCGTTACCGAATCTGATTGCCTCGTGTCTTCGGTTCACGCTCAGAATGTAACACTCCTCCTTCTTCTAAAGCTACGTATGGTGTACTTGCACCATATCTTGTTGTATCTGCTGCGTCATGTCGTCGTACCTGTCTAACAGAATTTTCACGAGACACATTTTGTACTCTTGTATTGTTAAATGTATGTTCAGCCATTTCAGTATCTTCGCACGTTATGGGATACAAAGCACTAGCATCATATGAAATAGGTCCATTTTCACCACTGCCAACATATGTATTCAACCACGACATTATAAAAACTAACATAGAAAAATGCTACACCTGTTTATATAGAAGGGTTATGTCTGCAACTTTTCAGCAGGCGTGGGTGCTTGTTCAGATAACACAACATCCAGCATGTAGGGTACTTCCCACTCGTCTCCTATAGGATGCTTAAAAATTGCTGCTTTCTCCGACAGCTATACAACAATTCAAGCAAATCACTTTAATGGTTTTTATTACAATAAACTAGATTGACAATACTTTATAAGAACGTGTCGCATGTGATCGGTGACACACAGTCAGTGTCCTCCACCGTATGCGACGTGGTTCCTCGCGCGGGTGTGCCAGTGCCCGGGCGAGGCTGGCAGGAGCGGCGCCTGTGTCCTCTTCATGCAGTGGCCGCTCCTGCCGTCGTGACGTCTCCCAGCCCCCTCTGCTCTTGCGTCCTTCATCTTCGTGTCGGCACATACCGTTACGCCGCAACACAGCACCTGCATGGCAGAAGGCGACCGAGGCCGACCGACCGAACAAACGCCAGACGACGAATCACGAATCGATGCAAAGTGCCACAGTGCCACGATTATATCCGTGTCGTACGGTGTTCGTTATGTCGGTCGGCGTCCTTCTTGTAGCTGTTCGACGTTCTATGTAAGACACGTCAGGGTCTTGTCTGAGCAAGCACCCACGCCAGCTGAAAAGTTGCCGGAGGCCATTAAAAGATTCGTCTGCGTAAAATATTAAAAAGTGTAATAGATGTCGCGCGTGTATAAATATGGAGCAGTAGGGCCTCTGTATACAGTGTCATCGGCATCTGTGAATCTTGATTCATCTCTTGAACATGGTACACCTGTAAGTATGCTTTTCAGTAATGGCTACTGTACCTTCATTGTTCACAATACCCAAACGGACTGTGAACGGGTGTTTAGATCATGCACTTGACGTATTACACCTTCCAGTGACTAATACTATCAAAGATAAATGTATAATAACATATCGTAGTGATAAATTGGAATGTATGGTAGATCGATTGCAATTACGTGATAAACACTTTTTTTCTGATTCACGGTGGACATTACTCAACATTCGAGATATTCTTTTAAAAGCTACAGAATGTGGTTCTTATTTTTTGTACAACAGTCGAAAAGCATGAAAGAAAATATGCCATTTATTAATGTGTTATCTCCATACTGATGATTTACCTTTCACTTTACCGGTTTTAAATGCAGTGTAAAGAAAAAGGATCAAATGTGCGTGAATTCTTAAGGGACCAAACTGCTGAGGTCATCGGTCCCTAGACTTGCACACTACTTAAACTAACTTGTGCTGAGAACAACAAACCCACCCATGCCCGAGGGAGGGATTCGAACCTCCGGCGGGAGGAGCCGCACCATCCCCGCGGCAACTCCGCGCGGCGCCGGGTAAAAAAGTTCGAAGCAGATACCAAATACGGAACATTTCTGATTTGCGAAGAATGTATAGCAACTGTCTGGTGTAATTATTCAAATAAAATTGTGTTTAGTTTTTCACGAGGTTATTTGACTCGCTATCTTTATTTATCGACTGATCGAATGAGTTACTGTTTTCCTCTGGATGTCGACCCCACATGCTATCACGTGTGCATCCCGAAACTTCAGTCAAAACGGTACTACGAAATGCCATGCACACTAAGAAAAGTGCAATCTCCCTGTGTTAATGTACGACTGTTGTACTGGTTCAAGATTGGGGACCTTTTATTTGTCTAACTGCATTTGTTTCGTGTTCGTCAAAATCAGATTTTATTTGATAATAAATCGTTTATGAAAACTTTAAGAAACTTACCCCCGACAAACCGTTATTCAAAATTGAAAATGATTTCATTATCTGTTGTTTACGCAAAATGTTTATTCGAGTTCTTATCCGTAGCTTCTCTTTTTCCAACCATCTCTAGTTTGTATTTCACCCATTACTTTTGTGATAATACGTCTTTCGGTATCCCTATTCTATATGCTGTTTCCATTTGATTAACGCTTACGTCTATTGGAAATTTTTCTAGTCGATTTTGCCGTATGATTTCCCAAAGATATTTAAATTTACTATTTAAATGTACATGTCTGTGCTTCTATGCATTTTAGAGCATTTTCTTACATTTAACATCAATTTCGTTTTTATTTTCGGTTGGAATTCTGAGACAAGTTCTACTCGCTTTTCTTTTCAGCAGATTTATCTCAGTAATTACTCTTGTCAGATTGTCGAAGTAATGAAAAATCGTTTGCAAAAGCCTCACAGTTTACCCTAATTCCAATGATTTCCTTCCCAGATTGATTGCTACAATTTTTTGATTTTCCAGTCCCAAATTCTTCATCCTTACAATTTCTTTTCTAAACGACAGTTGAATAATGCAAGTGACAAGCCTTCCACTTCTCTATCACCAAAAATTATTTCAAATAGCTGAAATATTTCTCCTATAAATTTCACTTTATATATCGTATTTGTTAGAGGTTCTTGAATTATACACTCCTGGAAATTGAAATAAGAACACCGTGAATTCATTGTCCCAGGAAGGGGAAACTTTATTGACACATTCCTGGGGTCAGATACATCACATGATCACACTGACAGAACCACAGGCACATAGACACAGGCAACAGAGCATGCACAATGTCGGCACTAGTACAGTGTATATCCACCTTTCGCAGCAATGCAGGCTGCTATTCTCCCATGGAGACGATCGTAGAGATGCTGGATGTAGTCCTGTGGAACGGCTTGCCATGCCATTTCCGCCTGGCGCCTCAGTTGGACCAGCGTTCGTGCTGGACGTGCAGACCGCGTGAGACGCCGCTTCATCCAATCCCAAACATGCTCAATGGAGGACAGATCCGGAGATCTTGCTGGCCAGGGTAGTTGACTTACACCTTCTAGAGCACGTTGGGTGGCACGGGATACATGCGGACGTGCATTGTCCTGTTGGAACAGCAAGTTCCCTTGCCGGTCTAGGAATGGTAGAACGATGGGTTCGATGACGGTTTGGATGTACCGTGCACTATTCAGTGTCCCCTCGACGATCACCAGTGGTGTACGGCCAGTGTAGGAGATCGCTCCCCACACCATGATGCCGGGTGTTGGCCCTGTGTGCCTCGGTCGTATGCAGTCCTGATTGTGGCGCTCACCTGCACGGCGCCAAACACGCATACGACCATGATTGGCACCAAGGCAGAAGCGAATCTCATCGCTGAAGACGACACGTCTCCATTCGTCCCTCCAATCACGCCTGTCGCGACACCACTGGAGGCGGGCTGCACGATGTTGGGGCGTGAGCGGAAGACGGCCTAACGGTGTGCGGGACCGTAGCCCGGCTTCATGGAGACGGTTGCGAATGGTCCTCGCCGATACCCCAGGAGCAACAGTGTCCCTAATTTGCTGGGAAGTGGCGGTGCGGTCCCCTACGGCACTGCGTAGGATCCTACGGTCTTGGCGTGCATCCGTGCGTCGCTGCGGTCCGGTCCCAGGTCGACGGGCACGTGCACCTTCCGCCGACCACTGGCGACAACATCGATGTACTGTGGAGACCTCACGCCCCACGTGTTGAGCAATTCGGCGGTACGTCCACCCGGCCTCCCGCATGCCCACTATACGCCCTCGCTCAAAGTCCGTCAACTGCACATACGGTTCACGTCCACGCTGTCGCGGCATGCTACCAGTGTTAAAGACTGCGATGGAGCTCCGTATGCCACGGCAAACTGGCTGACACTGACGGCGGCGGTGCACAAATGCTGCGCAGCTAGCGCCATTCGACGGCCAACACCGCGGTTCCTGGTGTGTCCGCTGTGCCGTGCGTGTGATCATTGCTTGTACAGCCCTCTCGCAGTGTCCGGAGCAAGTATGGTGGGTCTGACACACCGGTGTCAATGTGTTCTTTTTTCCATTTCCAGGAGTTTAGTTGCTAACTTTGCTTCAACACAGAGCACGCCAGCGATTTCCCCTGTTGTTCATGTGTCTGCAGAATAAGCTGCTTTCTTGTCATTAACAAACGATGCTGCTACATACACTGAGGTGGCAGGATCAGCTCCTAACATCGAGTCGCACCGCCTTTTGCGCGGCAAAGTGCGGCAACACGACATGGCATAGGCTCATCAAGTCGCTAGAAGCCCCTGAAGAAATACTGAGCAATGCTACCTCTGTAGCCGACCAAACTGCGAAAGAATTGTCGATGCAGGGTTTTGTGCATAAACTGACCTCTAGATTATGTTCCATAAATGTTCGGTGGGATTCGCGTCGGACGATCTGGGTGGCCAAATCATTCGGTCGAACTGTCTAGAACATTCTTCAAATCAGTCGCGGACAGTTGTGGCCCGATGACAAGCGCATTGTTATGGGAACATCAACTCCGTGAATTGGTGCAAATGGTCTCCAAGTAGCCGAACATAACCGTTTCTAGACAATGGTCCGTTCAGTTAGACCAGTTGTTGTTGTTGTCTTCAGTCCTGAGACTGGTTTAATGCAGCTCTCCATGCTACTCTATCCTGTGCAAGCTTCTTCATCTCCCAGTACTTACTGCAGCCTACATCCTTCTGAATCTGCTTAGTGTATTCATCTCTCAGTCTCCCTCTACGACGACACTGGACTCGCATTCGGGAGGACGACGGTTCAATCCCGCGTCCGGCCATCCTGATTTAGGTTTTCCGTGATTTCCCTAGATTACTCCAGGCAAATGCCGGGATGGTTCCTTTCAAAGGGCACGGCCGACTTCCTTCCCTATCCTTCCCTAATCCGAGCTTGTGCTCCGTCTCTAATGACCTCGTTGTCGACGGGACGTTAAACACCAATATCCTCCTCCTCCTCCTCCTCTCCCTCTACGATATTTACCCTCCACGCTGCTCTCCAATGCTAAATTTGTGATCCCTTGATGCCTCAGAACATGTCCTACCAACCGGTCCCTTCTTCTAGTCAAGTTGTGCCACAAACTCCTCTTCTCCCCAGTTCTATTCAATACCTCCTCATTAGTTATGTGATCTACCCATCTAATCTTCAGCATTCTTCTGTAGCACTACAATTCGAAAGCTTCTATTCTCTTCTTGTCTAAGCTATTTATCGTCCACGTTTCACTTCCATACATGGCTACACTCCATACAAATACTTTCAGAAACGACTTCCTGACACTTAAATCTACACTCGATGTTAACAAATTTGTCTTCTTCAGAAACGCTTTCCTAGACCAGATGACCCAGTAAATACAAACCACACCGTTATGGAGTCACCACCAGCTTGCACAGTGCCTTGTTGACAACTTATGCCCATGGCTTCTCCGGTCTGCGGCACACTCGAACCCTACCGTCAGCTCTTTCCAACTGAAATCGGTACTCGTCTGACCAAGCCACCGTTTTTCAGTCGTACAGGGTCCAAACGATATCGTCTCGAGCTTAGGAGATGCACTGCACATGTCATGCAGTCAGCAGATACGTTCGCGACGGTCGTCTGCTGCCGTAGCCCACTAACGCCAAATTTCACCGCACTGTTATAACTGTACGTTCTTCGTACACGCAGCAGCTTTCTGTCGTTAAGGGGGGTAGGCCGTCAAACGGGTCGGCTTGGAGCAGGAGAGGCACCACAGGACATTTTAATTTCCACTGTCTATACTTTTACAAATAAATTCATAAAACTTTGTCAGCATCACCAGGAAGGATTCAGGATTCACACTCGTAGCACATAAAGTTCAAAAACATAGCAAAATAATTTTTTTTTACATGTGAAATTTCATCATTTTTTCACTTACTATTGGCTGCATTTGTTGCTATAGGTACACTTTTCTTCGTAAGTAAGAGAGACTGTTCGATGAATTTTGCACAGCATACAAACCATACTTACAGCTGTCCGAAACTACAGAATCTATTTAATTTATGAAAAAATGAATGAGCTGTTACATTTTAAACTTTATATTTAGAAAAAATGAAATTTTGTATTTAAGTATCTCAATTTTTACCACAGTTTTCAATAGATTTGGAAAATTCTAGAGTTTCATACACCTGTAAGTATGGTTTGTATGCTGTACAAAATTCATCAAAGAATCTCTCTTACTTGTGAAGAAAAATGTACCTATAGCAACAAATGCAGCCAACAGTAAGTGAAAAAATGATGAAATTTCATATCTAAAAAAAAATTTATTTTGTTATGTTTTTGCACTTCCACTGCTATGAGTGTGAATCCTGAATCCTTCCTGGTCAGGCTGACAAAGTTTTATGAATTTATTTGTAAAAGTATGGACAGTAGAAAATAAAATGTCCTGTGGTGCCTCTGCTGCTCCTAGTCGGCCCGTTTGACGTCCTACCCCCCTAAGTGAAGGCTGTGTTGTCCTTGGCGAGAGGTAATGCCTCAGATCTGCTATTCTAGGCACACTGTGGACGCTGTGGATCTCGGAATATTGAATTCTGTAACTATCTCCGAAGTGGAATGTCCCATGCGTCCAGCTCGAACTACATCTCAGCGTTCAATGTCCGTTAATTGCCATGGTGCGGCCATATTACATGGGAAACCTTTTTACATCAGAGTCTCCGCAGTACAAATGATTGCTTCACCAATGCCTTACCCTCTCACGCCTCTTGCACGGCGTACTGTCGCCATCTGTTTCTCTGGTTTATGTGCAATCTCTATCCCATGGCGTTATCACCTCGTTGTAAGTTGGCTGGTTAACATTCTGTTTCGTGCAGGATCTTCCAAATAACTGATTACTCTGTGATTTCTACTGGCAGTGTCACGTAATCACGCAGCGCTGGGTTGTTGCGCCTCGCCTTGGACAGACAACCCGCTCACGGGAGGCTGCCAGGCACCGTTGCCGACGCAGGGAGGTGTCGCGATGTGGAGTCGCCCGTTTATGATTTCGTCGTTAATTCGGATCGGAGCGGCTAAGAAAGCCAAAGCTGCTCGACTGTGGGGGTGGAGGTGAGAGCTGCCGCCGGCAGACACACAAGAGGGTGCGCAGGTTGGGGTGGGGCGAGTGGAGTGGTGGCGTCGCAGAGACACCACCCTGCCTCATTAACGCGCTCTCTGCGAAATTAATAACGCCGAGAGGGAGAGAGGGACAGAGACAGAGAGAGAGAATGTGGGCTGCTATTAATTTCGTATTTTACTGCTAATAGCAGAAAGTAAATCACAAAGGTGCTGGTTTAAAATTGTGTTCTCACCGTACAAAGAAAATTATTTTTGTTTTGTTGGCAACTTGTCTCGGTACAATTTCACAAATATTAGCTAATCTCCCAGGTCTTTGTATCAACCGTTCTATGATCTTCACGAAAATTATAAATGACTGCTGTATCAAAGGCACACATAATCTGGGACAGCTTTTAACTCAGTTTCAATAAATAACCACTTCCATGCCAACCACTATGTTGTCTGAAAATGTTCATGTGACCGAACTAGCACTTTTCTCACGTGACATTCTGAAAGCCGTGAATCAAACCAGACAGGTAGGTGCACCACACACATCTACGCTTATTAACCATATGGAGTATAAAGAAACTGGATTGAAGATTGAAGACACGGCATGGTACCTTGGTTGGAGAGTCACCGACAGGTGATAGGAATAACTTTACCTATAATCCTGCTGTGTTGGGACAATTGCTCTTCATGTCTTATACAGGATGTTGCAAAAAGGTAAGGCCAAACTTTCAGGAAACATTCCTCACACACAAATAAAGAAAAGATGTTATGTGGACATGTGTCCGGAAACGCTTAATTTCCATGTTAGAGCTCATTTTAGTTTCGTCCACCTACGCTCAATGGAGCACGTTATCATGATTTCATACGGGATACTCTACCTGTGCTGCTAGAACATGTGCCTTTACAAGTTCGACACAACATGTGGTTCATGCACGATGGAGCTCCTGCACGTTTCAGTCGAAGTGTTCGTACGTTTCTCAACAACAGATTCGGTGACCGATGGATTGGTAGAGGCGGACCACTTCCATGGCCTCCACGCTCTCCTGACCTCAACCCTCTTGACTTTCATTTATGGGGGCATTTGAAAACTCTTGTCTACGCAACCCGGTACCAAACGTAGAAACTCTTCGTGCTCGTATTGTGGGCGGCTGTGATACAATACGCCATTCTCCAGGGCTGCATCAGCGCATCAGGGATTCCATGCGACGGAGGGTGGATGCATGTATCCTCGCTAACGGAGGACAATTTGAACATTTCCTGTAACAAAGTGTTTGAAGTCACTCTGGTACGTTCTGTTGCTGTGTGTTACCATTCCATGATTAATGTGATTTAAGGAGAAGTAATAAAATGAGCTCTAACATGGAAAGTAAGCGTTTCCGGACACATGTCCACATAACATATTTTCTTTCTTTGTGTGTGAGGAACGTTTCCTGAAAGTTTGGCCGTACCTTTTTGTAACACCCTGTATAAATGACATTCTAGACAATGTCAACAGTAACCTCAGACATTTTGCAGTTGATGACGTTACCTATAATGAAGTACTGTCTCGAAAAAGCAATATAAATATTAAGTCAGATTTTGAAAAGATTTAAAAGCTGTGGAAGAACTGTCAACTTGCTTTAAATGTTCAGAAATGTAAAATTGTGCGCCTCACAAAACAAAACAAAAAACTTAGTATCCTGTGACGAGAATATGGTTCAAATGGCTCTGAGCACTATGGGACTTAACATCTGTGGTCATCAGTCCCCTAGAACTTAGAACGACTTAAACCTAACTAGCCTAAGGACATCACACACATCCATGCCCGAGGCAGGATTCGAACCTGCGACCGTAGCGGTCACGCGGTTCCAGACTGAAGCGCCTAGAACCGCACGACCGACGAGAATATCAAAGAGTAACATTTAGAATCTGTCAATGCCTACAAAAACTCGTTGTTTGTAGGGACATGTGTTGTATCCATCTTCGGAACCCCTGCCAGGTAGTTCACCCTTCTGACATATGTACCAAGTTACGTACATCGAGGTGACAGCAAGAGCCGTGAGACTTCGGTGACTGCCCCCTAATGCCACCAACGGCGGCAGCACTATTTCGCCACGACTCGTAATATGTGCCAGTTGTCCAAAACAATAACATCACCCTGCTTGCGGAGCCAGTGATATGGACCCACGTTGTCGTCAATCACGCTGACTCAGCGCAGTAATCCGCATCGCTTTATGACTCGCAACGCAGCAAGTCAGCGACAGTTTATCTGGCGTTCAGCAGAGCTCGTCACTGGTAAGCCAAGAGGTCAGGATTCCTCAACAACCGGCAGTTTATTATCGGTACCAAGTGGCTGTCTTCACCAGATCTCAGACAGAGGGCTCCAGCTATGCAGCCTGGAGCTCGAGTTATCAGCAGTCACGAGAGAACTACCGCCAGCCCAGAATGTGCTGACAACAAGCAAACTGCCCACAACGCTGGGGACCACCACAGCCTGGGCAGCGGCGTCGTTACCCACTTTGTCTCTGGACATTTGTTTACTTGCAGAAGTGTTTGTTTGTGGAACTTGGTTCTCAGCCTGGACACATTCATACGTACCGGATGTACGTTTGTGTAAGTGTTGCAGTAAACAATGTTCAAGCAGTTGTTGTAATTATTTGTGCGTAGCAGTGTTGCTGAACATTTACGAAAATATACAATGGAACGTTCACACTCGCTCAGTCGTACGTAAACTAGGTGTCAGACTTCAGTTCATTGGTACAATACTACACTACTGGCCATTAAAATTCCTACACCATGAAGAAATGCAGACGAAAAACGGGTATTCATTGGACAAATATATTATACTAGAACCGACATGTGATTACATTTTCATGCAATTTGGGTGCACAGATACTGAGAAATCAGTACCCAGTACCATGGGCATTGAGTCAAACAGCTTGGATAGCGTGTACACGTACAGCTGCCCATGCAGCTTCAACACGATACCACAGTTCATCAAGAGTAGTGACTGGCGTATTGTGACGAGCCAGTTGCTCGGCCACCATTGACCAGACGTTTTCAATTGGTGAGAGATCTGGAGAATGTGCTGGCCAGGGCAGCAGTCGAACATTTTCTGTATCCAGAAAGGCCCACACAGGACCTGCAACATGCGGTCGTGCATTATTCTGCTGAAATGTAGGGTTTCGCTGGGATCGAATGAACGGTAGAGCCACGGGTCGTAACACATCTGAAATGTAACGTCCACTGTTCAAAGTGCCGTCAATGCGAACAAGAGGTCACCGAGAAGTGTAACCAATGGCACCCCATACCATCACGCCGGATGATACCCCAATATGGAGATGACGAATACACGCTTCTAATGTGCGTTCACCGCGATGTCGCCAAACACGGATGCGACCATCATGATGCTGTAAACAGAACTTGAATTGATCCGAAAAAATGACGTTTCGCCATTCGTGCACCCAGGTTCGTCGTTGAGTACACCATCGCAGGAGCTCCTGTCTTGTGATGCAGTGTCAAGGGTAACTGCAGCCATGGTCTCCGAACTGATAGTCCACGCTGCTGCAAACGTCGACGAACTGTTCGTGCAGATGGTTGTTGTCTTGCAAACGTCCCCATCTGTTGACTCAGGAATCGAGACGTGGCTGCACGAACCGTTACAGCCATGCGGATAAGATGCCTGTCATCTCGACTGCTAGTGATACGAGGCCGTTGGGATCCAGCACGGCGTTCTGTATTACCCACCGATTTCATATTCTGCTAACAGTCATTAGATCTCGAACAACGCGAGGAGCAATGTCGTGATACGATAAACCGCAATAGCGATAGGCTACAATCCGACCTTTATCAAAGTCGGAAACGTGATGGTACGCATTTATCCTCCTTACATGAGACATCACAACAACGTTTCACCAGGCAACGCCGCTCAACTGCTGTTTGTGTATGAGAAATCGGTTGGAAACTTTCCTCATGTCAGCACGTTGTAGGTGTCGCCACCGGCGCCAACCTTGTGTCAATGCACTGAAACGCTGATGATTTGCATATCACAGCATCTTCTTCCTGTCGGTTAAATTTCGTGTCTGTAGTACGTCATCTTCGTGATGTAGCAATTTTAATGGTCAGTAGTGTACAAATGAGATTGCTTACTAACACTCGTGAGACCCATCTTAAAACATTACTGAAGTGTGTGGGACCTTTACCAAATGCTGTAGGACCAACCAAAGATGATGAACTTGTGCAAAGTATGGCAGGTCGAAAGGTCGTGGGCTTCTTTGGGCGTTATGGAGATGCAGAAGAAACTAAATTGTAAGAGACTTGAAGATAGACGGAAACTGTTCCGAGAAAGCCTACTTAGTAATTTCCAGGAAGCAGCTTTGAGTACGGAGTCGCGCAGTGTACTAGCAGGCGGTTGTGAGGTGCAGCTGCTCAAGGGCGACCAGCGTGCGCTGTAATTGACGTGTGGCAGCGAAACTCGATAAGTATTCCGATGCGTTAATGTGGAACATATTTCCACTGGTAAAAAATTATTTCCAACCAGGTGCAAATTTGGCGCTGCGAATGCAGGGAAGATGTACACAGATATTCCCATATGTAATGGATTAGGAATGGGCAGAAAAGGTCAAAAAAGTGAGGAATGCATTAAGCTCATTTTATTATTAACCACTAATTGCACAATTTGTTCATTATGAGCACCTGAAACGTCGACGAGATGCTGTACAACGGTAGGTTTCCATCTGTGGCCAAAATTTAAACTAATTTTTTCCTAGCGTAAATCGGTTCCTCATTAATGTTTTAACATATGAGAACGCCATCACTATGAAGAGGCGGTCCCAGGCGACACGGCAGCCACCCCTCCCCCTCCCCCTCCCCCTCCCCACCCCCCCCCCCCCCACTCCGCACGCATAAGACGGGGGGACTGGCCACGCTGCTATGAAGGTACGGGAAAAGCTGCTATGAAGATGACGTATGTGCCACACCACGTACTGCCACTGATGACGCACTGCCTGTCCTCACAGCTGCAGAGAGGGCCGCCATGAAGGGGGAGCTCGTCGCTGTCCACTGCCAGCTGCAGCAGCTGTGGGGTGAGCTGAGGGCTGCCAACAAGGAGATGTCTGCCCTGCCACTCCCTCCCCAAAGGGGCGGAAGGGTAGGGCGGATGGGGAAATGTGGGGGGCTGAGGTGGTGCCTACTGAATGAGAAACGCCAGCTCATCCTCCTGAAGGGGAGGTCGACTACCAGCAGATGCAAGAACAGGAAAACGAAGAGGCACCTACCACGGCAGCCCCGAAGGAGGAGGCCGCGACGGTGGAGGATGCTCGGTTGCCACTCCCAGGCAAGTGCAGCACGCCGATGGTCCTCAAGCACATTGCTGAGTCACTTCGCAACAATTCCTATTCCCCACTTTCATAATTCCTATCCCTTCAACCCTCCTGAATTACCTAAACCTTACATGCCTCAAAAGCCAGTCGACTTACAGGGTGCACCCATCTGCAGGTGGTCGCTCATGTCTGCACCAATGATGTGTGTCGCTATGGATCGGAGGAAATCCTCTCTGGCTTCCGGCGGCTATCTGATTTGGTGAAGACTGCCAGTCTCGCTAGCGGGATGAAAGCAGAGCTCACCATCTGCAGCATCGTCGACAGGATTGACTGCGGACCTTTGGTACAGAGTGGAGGGCCTGAATCAGAGGCTGAGACGGTTCTGCGACCGTGTGGGATGCAGATTCCTCGACTTGCGCCATGGGGTGGTTGGGTTTCGGGTTCCGCCGGATAGGTCAGGAGTCCACTACACGCAACAAGCAGCTACACGGGTAGCAGGGGTTGTGTGGCGTGGGCTGGGCGGTTTTTTAGGTTAGATGGCCTTGGGCAAGTACAGAAAGGGCAACAGCCTCAACGGGTGCAGGGCAAAGTCAGGACATGCCGGGACCAAGCAGCAATCGTTATTGTAATTGTAAACTGTCGAAGCTGCGTTGGTAAAGTACCGGAACTTCAAGCGCTGATAGAAAGCACCGAAGCCGAAATCGTTATAGGTACAGAAAGCTGGTTGAAGCCAGAGATAAATTCTGCCGAAATTTTTACAAAGGTACAGACGGTGTTTAGAAAGGATGGATTGCATGCAACTGGTGGTGGAGTGTTCGTCGCTGTTAGTAGTAGTTTATCCTGTAGTGAAATAGAAGTGGATAGTTCCTGTGAATTTTTATGAGTGGAGGTTACACTCAACAACCGAGCTAGGTTAATAATTGGCTCCTTTTACCGACCTCCCGACTCAGCAGCATTAGTGGCAGAACAACTGAGAGAAAATTTGGAATACATTTCACATAAATTTTCTCAGCATGTTATAGTCTTAGGTGGAGATTTCAATTTACCAGATATAGACTGGGACACTCAGATGTTTAGGACGGGTGGTAGGGACAGAGCATCGAGTGACATTATACTGAGTGCACTATCCGAAAATTACCTCGAGCAATTAAACAGAGAACCGACTTGTGGAAATAACATCTTGGACCTACTGATAACAAACAGACCCGAACTTTTCGACTCTGTAAGCGCAGAACAGGGAATCAGTAAGGCCGTTGCAGCATCCCCGAATATGGAAGTAAATAGGAATACGAAAAAAAGGAGGAAGGTTTATCTGTTTAGCAAGATAAATAGAAGGCAGATTTCAGACTACCTAACAGATCAAAACGAAAATTTCTGTTCCGGAACTGACAATGTTGAGTGTTTATGGAAAAAGTTCAAGGCAATCGTAAAATGCGTTTTAGACAGGTACGTGCCGAGCAAAACTATGAGGGACGGGAAAAACCACCGTGGTTTAACAACAAAGTTAGGAAACTACTGCGAAAGCAAAGAGAGCTTCACTGCAAGTTTAAACGCAGCCAAAACCTCTCAGACAAACAGAAGCTAAACGATGTCAAAGTTAGCGTAAGGAGGGCTATGCGTGAAGCGTTCAGTGAATTCGAAAGTAAAATTCTATGTACCGAATTGACAGAAAATTCTAGGAAGTTCTGGTCTTACGTTAAATCAGTAAGTGGCTCGAAACAGCATATCGAGACACTCCGGGATGATGATGGCATTGAAACAGAGGATGACACGCGTAAAGCTGAAACACTAAACACCTTTTTCCAAAGCTGTTTCACAGAGGAAGACCGCACTGCAGTTCCTTCTCTAAATCCTCGCACAAACGAAAAAATGGCTGACATCGAAATAAGTGTCCAAGGAATAGAAAAGCAACTGGAATCACTCAACAGAGGAAAGTCCACTGGACCTGACCGGATACCAATTTGATTCTACACAGAGTACGCGAAAGAACTTGCCCCCCTCTTAACAGCCGTGTACCGCAAGTCTCTAGAGGAACGGAGGGTTCCAAATGATTGGAAAAGAGCACAGGTAGTCCCAGTCTTCAAGAAGGGTCGTCGAGCAGATGCGCAAAACTATAGACCTATATCTCTGACGTCGATTTGTTGTAGAATTTTAGAACATGTTTTTTGCTCGAGTATCATGTCGTTTTTGGATACCCAGAATCTACTATGTAGGAATCAACATGGATTCCGGAAACAGCGATCGTGTGAGACCCAACTCGATTTATTTGTTCATGAGACCCAGAAAATATTAGATACAGGCTCCCAGGTAGATGCTATTTTTCTTGACTTCCGGAAGGCGTTCGATACAGTTCCACACTGTCGCCTGATAAACAAAGTAAGAGCCTACGGAATATCAGACCAGCTGTGTGGCTGGATTGAAGAGTTTTTAGCAAACAGAACACAGCATGTTGTTATCAATGGAGAGACGTCTACAGACGTTAAAGTAACCTCTGGCGTGCTACAGGGGAGTGTTATGGGACCATTGCTTTTCACAATATATATAAATGACCTAGTAGATGGTGTCGGAAGTCCCATGTGGCTTTTCGCGGATGATGCTGTAGTATACAGAGAAGTTGCAGCATTAGAAAATTGTAGCGAAATGCAGGAAGATCTGCAGCGGATAGGCACTTGGTGCAGGGAGTGGCAACTGACCCTTAACATAGACAAATGTAATGTATTGCGAATACATAGAAAGAAGGATCCTTTATTGTATGATTATATGATAGCGGAACAAACACTAGTAGCAGTTACTTCTGTAAAATATCTGGGAGTGTGCGTGCGGAACGATTTGAAGTGGAACGATTATATAAAATTGATTGTTGGTAAGGCGGGTACCAGGTTGAGATTCATTGGGAGATTCCTTAGAAAATGTAGTCCATCAACAAAGGAGGGCCGGCGGGTGTGGCCGTGCGGTTCTAAGCGCGTCAGTTTGGAACCGCGTGACCGCTACGGTCGCAGGTTCGAATCCTGCCTCGGGCATGGATGTGTGTGATGTCCTCAGGTTAGTTAGGTTTAAGTAGTTCTAAGTTCTAGGGGACTGATGACCTCAGTAGTTAAGTCCCATAGTGCTCAGAGCCATTTTTGAACAAAGGAGGTGGCTTACAAAACACTCGTTCGACCTATACTTGAGTATTGCTCATCAGAGTGGGATCCGTACCAGATCAGGTTGACGGAGGAGATAGAGAAGATCCAAAGAAGAGCGGCGCGTTTCGTCACAGGGTTATTTGGTAACCGTGATAGCGTTACGGAGATGTTTAACAAACTCAAGTGGCAGACTCTGCACGAGAGGCGCTCTGCATCGCGGTGTAGCTTGCTCGCCAGGTTTCGAGAGGGTGCGTTTCTGGATGAGGTATCGAATATATTGCTTCCCCCCACTTATACCTCCCGAGCGCGCACAGAGGCTTTCAGACAGTCGTTCTTCCCGCGAACTAGTACCTTGCCAAGGGCGTCCATGCAGGATTCCCGCATCAGCTCCGCTACACTCGTACCCTGACTGTGGGACTACTTAGGCAGAAATTTTTTGTTTCTCGTGCGACCTAGCCTCGTGCGCTGCCACATCAAGCTATGGGAACACTTGACACTAACTGTATATGGTGCACCGTTTGAATCTCCGCGCGACAAAAAAATGGCTCTGAGCACTATGGGACTTAACATCTGAGGTCATCAGTCCCCTATAACTTAGGACTACTTAAACCTAAGTAACCTAAGGACATCACACACATCCATGCCCGAGGCAGGAGTCGAACCTGCGACCGTAGCAGTCGCGCGGTTCCGGACTGCGCGCCTAGAACTGCGAGACCACCGCGGCCGGCTAGGGCGCTGCAGTCATGGACTGTGCGGCTGATCCCGGCGGATGTTCGTTCGAGTCCTCCCTCGACCACGGGAGTGTGTCCCTAGGATATTTTAAGTTAAGTAGTGTGTAAGCTTAGGGACTGATGAGCTTAGCAGTTAAGTCCCATAAGATTTCACGCACATTTCAACATTTTTTTGCAGTGGCCTGTGGAAGGCGAGTGGGTCCCTGGCGCCCCCTCCTCCTACAGTGTAACGAACATAGTGGTCCAACAACAGTGCAGTGGTATCTGACTGTGCTCTCGGAAAGTAGTAGTCGTCTCCACGCAGTAGTGTACCAGCAACGGACAAAAAACAATTATCGTTCGTAACTTGTTAGGACCGCTAATTGTTTTTTAAGACAGTGCCAGTTCTGTTCCTGACCATGACCGGTGAATCTACACTCCTGGAAATGGAAATGAAAAAAAGAACACATTGACACCGGTGTGTCAGACCCACCATACTTGCTCCGGACACTGCGAGAGGGCTGTACAAGCAATTATCACACGCACGGCACAGCGGACACACCAGGAACCGCGGTGTTGGCCGTCGAATGGCGCTAGCTGCTCAGCATTTGTGCACCGCCGCCGTCAGTGTCAGCCACTTTGCCGTGGCATACGGAGCTCCATCGCAGTCTTTAACACTGGTAGCATGCCGCGACAGCGTGGACGTGAACCGTATGTGCAGTTGACGGACTTTGAGCGAGGGCGTATAGTGGGCGTGCGGGAGGCCGGGTGGACGTACCGCCGAATTGCTCAACACGTGGGGCGTGAGGTCTCCACAGTACATCGATGTTGTCGCCAGTGGTCGGCGGAAGGTGCACGTGCCCGTCGACCTGGGACCGGACCGCAGCGACGCACGGATGCACGCCAAGACCGTAGGATCCTACGCAGTGCCGTAGGGGACCGCACCGCCACTTCCCAGCAAATTAGGGACACTGTTGCTCCTGGGGTATCGGCGAGGACCATTCGCAACCGTCTCCATGAAGCTGGGCTACGGTCCCGCACACCGTTAGGCCGTCTTCCGCTCACGCCCCAACATCGTGCAGCCCGCCTCCAGTGGTGTCGCGACAGGCGTGAATGGAGGGACGAATGGAGACGTGTCGTCTTCAGCGATGAGAGTCGCTTCTGCCTTGGTGCCAATGATGGTCGTATGCGTGTTTGGCGCCGTGCAGGTGAGCGCCACAATCAGAACTGCATACGACCGAGGCACACAGGGCCAACACCCGACATCATGGTGTGGGGAGCGATCTCCTACACTGGCCGTACACCACTGGTGATCGTCGAGGGGACACTGAATAGTGCACGGTACATCCAAACCGTCATCGAACCCATCGTTCTACCATTCCTAGACCGGCCAGGGAACTTGCTGTTCCAACAGGACAATTCACGTCCGCATGTATCCCGTGCCACCCAACGTGCTCTAGAAGGTGTAAGTCAACTACCCTGGCCAGCAAGATCTCCGGATCTGTCCCCCATTGAGCATGTTTGGGACTGGATGAAGCGTCGTCTCACGCGGTCTGCACGTCCAGCACGAACGCTGGTCTAACTGAGGCGCCAGGTGGAAATGGAATGGCAAGCCGTTCCACAGGACTACATCCAGCATCTCTACGATCGTCTCCATGGGAGAATAGCAGCCTGCATTGCTGCGAAAGGTGGATATACACTGTACTAGTGCCGACATTGTGCATGCTCTGTTGCCTGTGTCTATGTGACTGTGGTTCTGTCAGTGTGATCATGTGATGTATCTGACCCCAGGAATGTGTCAATAAAGTTTCCCCTTCCTGGGACAATAAATTCGCGGTGTTCTTATTTCAATTTCCAGGAGTGTACGTTTTAACGTGTCTATGGCGGTACAGAAACTACACTTATCCGCGACACTAAGTCCAATACGAAATAGGCGCTCACTCGTGGATAACAGGTTGCGTACCACTCGGAATACTGGCACCGCCACTGGTAGAAAAAGGAACGCTGAGATAAAACCGCACCGTCTTTCAAGAAGTTCGGCGGCGATGCCCGTTCAACGGACGCCTTGCAGTCAATCCCTTTCCGGCGCATTGACATAAATGTCGCAGTAGGGGGCTACCTCTGTAGCATATCAGCTTCCAAATACCTGACAGCAATATAAAATGCACGGACATGTTTTAACTGGAAATTCACTAGACCGACATCGACAGGCAGATCCAGTCTGCCCGGTCCAGACGGTAAAATAATGAGACGTGAATGTGTGGATTGCGTGAAACTGAGTCAGCACGGAGCCAAAACAAACAACACAGGCGCTTCCCTCTGAATATCGAAAATCCTAAACAACCTAAGTAACCACGTCGTATCGTATCGAAAAATATGATGCTTTCATAAAAACGATCAGACAGCTGTCTTAGTTTTTTACCATCGTCGCCGGAAGGCGAAAGATCTAAATGATGTAATACGCTTTGCACAAGACAAGGGCATGCAGAATGCGAACTTTCTGAAGCAGGTAAAGGTAACGATGTTCATATCCCATTATTGTGCCTTGTATTTACTCCATAACCAACTTCGAAGTAAGTGTAGCCATTTGATAATGACCAATAACGAATCCCAAAGATTTACGTTTATCGACCACCGTCGCCAACGAAATAACACCATTGTGAAAACCCAGTAATTTCGTAAATCAAAATTGGCCTTCGTTGATGTGGGTATCAGATGAGAAAGACATCCAGCGTAGCCTTGAGAAGTGGAATATCAGCAGGAGAACGGAGAAACACCATCACATCGTCCGCATTTACACACACCCCGATACTGTCTCCAAAGAACGTCCATTTTTATAACCGAGCGACGATTCTTCGAATAAGGGAATCAAGTGATAGAACAAACAACGACATTGAAAGTAGGCTACCCTAAGGAAAACTCCTACGGAGGGAAATCGGGGGTGCCAGTTGCCCATTGACGGCCACCGAAACTTGTATGCCTGTAAACAAATTAGACAGGACCCTGCGCGCATCAGTTGTGGACCAAACGGCTTCCAGCAGCTGAAACAGGAAGCTACGGCTGACCTGGTCGAACACTTTGTCAAAATCCAAAAATGCCAAAGCACCATCAACAGAAGTAACAGTTTCCACCGATATAACATCTCGATATTCGGCTGCCGGGGTCAGAACAGTACGTCCAGAAATACAGCTCTGATGGTCAGTAACAGCTTTCTCCAGCAACGCAGACAGCCTGCTATTCACCGCCCTACAATCAAACTTTAGTAACGCAATCGGTCGACCATAACTTTTAGAAATTAACTTTCCGAATTTCAAACGAGATGAGCACAGACCTCCCTCTCAACACTCGTTCAAAAGCAGTGTGAAAGTAGCTCCCATCAAAAGCCAAAAACGCTAGACAACAGACGTTCCCTCGGCCGTCCGCTGTATAAATGCAGCCCGAGAGGCAGTAGTAAGGTTCACTTCGCATTCAGCTGCGGTAAGATCCATGTCTGTCAACCGTTGTGTGGCCGAGCGGTTCTAGGCGCTACAGTCTGCAACCGCGCGACCGCTACGGTCGCAGGTTCTAATCCTGCCTCAGGCATGGATGTGTGCGATGTCCTTAGGTTAGGTTTAAGTAGTTCTAAGTTCTAGGGGACTGATGACCATAGATGTTAAGTCCCATAGTGCTCAGAGCCATTTGAACCATTTTTTGATAAATCAGCTATTAATCCGTTTCTTTCACAGGAAATGCTTGTAGAAAGTAAATGGGTAAAATTGTTTTGTTATTTCGTGTTGGGATTTTCAGCTGGGAAAGGTTGTGTTAGTTAGGTTGGTAACGGCGGAGAAATCATGTGTGTGCGTAGAGATAAGTTTGAATTATTTAGTGCGTGTGGTAGAACAAGTCATACGATTTAATGTGCGTGTGAAGTATTTTGCTCGGACAAACACGATTGAGTAATGGATTTGTGTCTCCAGTAAACCTCGTTGCCGGGGTCTGGAGAGACAAAGTGAAGGATGCGTGCTTACTCCGTGTTAGTTCAAGTTAGGACGCCTAGCGTTAAGGTGAAGTAATTGCGTGTGGAGCAACTGTTGGGCGGACGAGCACGATTTTAAGGTAACTGAGCCACTGCCTCTGAGAAGCGGGCCACGTGGCCACCAGCGTGCTTACACCGCATTTGATGGGGTTCTTCACGTGTGCAGTTATAATTTTTACAGCTTGCGAGTGACTTCTTGCTAACTCCCAGTAACTGACACTGTAAGTAAATGCCACTGGTCTCACAGCCTCTAGACGGGCATGGCACAAGGCAGTATGAAGCGCCGTTCCTAAGATATGCAGAGAATGATAACAGGCAGTGCACAATGTGGTGTACTTAAAGTAGCCAGGGTGGCAAACAAGGCAAGTGAGGCAGAGCAGAATTGGCCTGCTAGTCGACGCACCAAAGAACGTGAGAATGCGTCGCCCTTGACTGTCAGTTTTAGGATTTATAGCGTGTGAAAGGATTTGTTTAATTGGGGGAAAGAATTTTTGTTGAATCTCTAAAGTTGACCATTGGAAGTAGATTATTGTTCCGGATTGTAAGTTCTTTGGTTATACAGGCAGTGGGACTTACTATGTTTTATTAATAGTTTTGAGCCAGAAGAAATTTAATTGCATAAATTCAGTACGAGTATGTGGGAATGTCAGTGAGGGTGTGAGAGAGAGTGAACAATTCCAATCAGCTAAGACTGAGGGCACGTCCTGAGCAGTATTTCCTTCTGTAGTCACAATATATGAGACCCTTTAGTTTGCATTTGAAAGAGTTCGGTAGTAACTGATGATGAAATTGTTACATTAACTTGTAGCGACGATTTCATGTCCTCTCCTAGATTAGATTATTATTTTTACCCATCCTTCTCATGGAAAACATAGGTAGTTTTCAAGCTGAATAAATCGCTATGTTTCAGAACAAAATGGGATTGGCACCCGTATTATCTGTCCCCTGGTCACAACAGATCCTGTCGCGCCATTCCGATATTGCTCTCGGTCCCAGGATTCACTTGGAAGTACGTAAGATTTCTGAATGCATGGGTGGGATGTTGACAACCTGTAGGGTATATTTACTGAGTGGGTCACTGATCTTTACCATCATTGCTTCGCCTGTTTTCCCTGTTAACAGCTAAATGGTACAGATGGCTCTAAGCACTAAGGGACTTCACTTCTGAGGTCACCAGTCCCCTAGAACTTAGAACTACTTAAACCTTACTAACCTAAGGACATCACACACATCCATGCCCTAGGCAGGATTCGAACCTGCGACCGTAGCGGTCACGCGGTTCCAGACTGTAGCGCCTAGAACCGCTCGACCACTTCGGCCGGCTTTAACAGCTTAATTGATGCTCACAGTAAGTAAGCGGGATCAGGTATGGCCGATGTTTTCCCGCATAAATGTCAGAATTTTGATGTGAGCGCATCACTGAGCGGCCCTGAGTAGCCTTCACTGTGTGTACATCTCCTATCTAGGGCATATGCTCCTAGGAACATTAGAGTGGGAGACTCATTGCTCCTATATGAAATGATACCAGCGAATGAACTGACCGTTCCCTAATATAAAACTAGTAATTGTAAACGAGTAACGACATCATTCCACCAGAAGATGACGGGCGCTCACGTCTCACAGTATAGCGGTAAATTAATAATAAACTGAAACACTATGCCTGATGCTCAAGTTTTAGTGCATGAACAGCTAAAATTAAGTAAAAAACGTTTTTCTTCTCATTGTTTGTGAGTGTGTGTGTGTGTGTGTGTGTGTGGGGGGGGGGGGGGGGGGGGGGGCAACGGGTCTCATGGGAGGGAGATCAGCGAGGAAATTTATCGAAACGGTATGTCGGAAGTCTTTAAGTTCTCTCATTCTCAAATACAGTCTGAATAATTTGTGCTTCGTGAGTACGCTGCCTCCAAACATTTACACAATTTATAACTTTAATTCTTGACTTACTGGGATAAACCTCTAACGTAAGATTATACGTCTTAACAAGTAGAGTATGATACAATCCTAAATTTTTAAATTTGATCAATAATTACATGTAATACTGAATATCGAGTTATGTTGCCTCTGGAAGCATTTGTGGATTCAACCTACATCTGGGATCGGGTGACCGTTTTAACCATTTTGTGCTATAGATAGATGCGTGCACCAAACCCCACAATCCCCACACTAGCACTACATGCAGTACCTAAAATGTGTGGTGAACATGCTGCTTTCTGTTTGTCTCTTCTCTGGAATGGAGTCGTCTTCCGTCTCCCCTCCCCTGTGCTGACTTCTCTCGAGAGCCCCCTGGCTCTCACGCTGACGACGCCACACATGCTCGCCCAACAGTTTCATTCGCCGCGGATTCAAGGGCTCCCTCTCTCTCTCTCTCTCTCTCTCTCTCTCTCTCTCTCTCTCTCTCTCTCTCTCTCCGCGACGCCAGCTTCTTGAGTCTAGTTGCCTCCACATATTTTGATTGCGACAGCTACATCCTATTACTCTGTCCTTGTCACCCGTGAGACATGGGAGAAAGAACCACACAACTTCAAGAGATCATGTAGCACACAAAACCTTGGGTATTCTCACTTGGTACCCAAATCTAAAAGCGGTACATACATATATACCTACCGTGTTAACAACCGTACACTGCGCGTTGGAGGGTACTTTGTGCCACTGCTGGTCATTGCCTTTCCCACTTCGATTGCAACTGCAGCTATGACAAAATGGGTACCGGACGCCTCTATACGATTCGTAATCGCCCTCGTTTTGTCCTTACGGATCTACGAGATTAATGTTGAATGCAGTGCTGTCATTTGAGGCCTGTCTCAAACGATTGTTCTCTAAACCACCCCAATAGCGTTTGGCGAAGGAATAGTTTGCTTCCTGTTAAGGCATTGCCATCCTTCCTCGCGGAGCATTTTTGTAACCATCTCGTACTGATCGAATAGACCGGTAACACAAAAAGCACGATGCCTCTTACATAGTTTCAACGTCTTCCGTCAGTCCTATCCACCTGTGGTCCCAAACACTCTAGCAGCAGTCTAGAATGGGTCGCCTCCGCAGGCACGCCGCTCTTTGCCAGAGACCTGTCAGTAAAGCGCGGTAGGTCACGCTCTGTCTGTACCGCTGACCGTATGCCCTCGTTGTGTTTCGTGTCGCCTCGCAGTGTTGTGCGTAGGTATATGATCGACGTGACGAAGTTAGGTAACACCGTATTTCAGTATACCAGGAATACTTATCGTAGTTATCTGTATTATGTTTATTCCTATTACAAGCAAGCTGAATCTCAACGCACGAGATAGACATTCTGTTCATCTCACCCTGAATCTTCTTTCATCACTAAACAACAACATTTACCCTTTTATAACAGTATTATCAGCAAATATTCTTAGCGCGTCGTTCATATCGTGTGCGTACTTGAAGAACAGGAGCGATCGTATGTGTGTTCAGTCAACTAATGGGGAAGGGTAGTCTCGCCTGCAGCCCAAATTTACGCGATATGTGACAGCCATGTCTTAAGCGTATCTGTTGAGCGTACGTGTGCCGTAGTTTTTGTAGGTGGCTGTAATTGCTGTGTGTATAGTGCTGCGTCACGTTTGTGCTGCAAGGTGGCGAGATGAGGGAGAGCTTGATAACTAGGAACGGCACATTGCGTACTGACTGAAGTCTTCCAGCGGTTTCAGCGGGATTGTGGTCTCTGACTGGCACAATATTTGTCGACGTAACTGCCAGTCAAAAACGATCATCCCGCTGAAAGCGCGGCAACTCTTAAATCGACGTAAGTCCCGGAAGAAAAGAACGAGATACACCTAGCCCATTCCCAATCAGACGGACGGATCACCTGCCGGCCGCAGTGGCCGCGCGGTTCTATGCGCTACAGTCTGGAGACTCGCGACCGCTACGGTCGCAGGTTCGAATCCTGCCTGGCGCATGGATGTGTGTGATGTCCTTAGGTTAGTTAGGTTTAAGTATTTCTAAGTTCTAGGGGACTGATAACCTCAGCAGTTAAGTCCCATAGTGCTCAGAGTCATTTGAACCTTTGATCACCTCAGTGTCTTCACGTTTCCATCTCTCCTTCCTGGCCCAACTCTGGCGGTATCCCTCCACCATCAGGATTCGAATCTCAAGTCGAGCGGGCGTTAGAGACCACAGCTGTGGGGAGGCACGTTCTGTGCCCGACAAAAACTCCCAACTTGCGGTGACGTTCTCAGTTCAGTGATCCTAGAACTGAGACAGTCGAGTACACAAGGTGGGCAACACAAAACTGGCCTGGAGAATATTTGGTACTCCTTAAGATAGGCAACCCAACTTACATCGCTGGAAGATTATGTAAGTTGGTTTGCCTATCTTAAGGAGTACGAAATATTTTCCGCGCTAGTTTTATCTTGCTCACCCTCGACAACAATCTATTGTGTACGCTGAACCGTGCTCCATCCAGCGTTGTGAACATGTTGCTATAAGCTTGCGAGGGTACGCGAGGAACACTTTGTGTACTCCTTCGCCGAATGCTGACGGGGAACACTTGAGTGCACGTGGAGGCCGCGCAGGGAATTCCAGAGTGTCACGTGACTGATGGCGCGGCGACGCCTCGCGGCCAGCGTCGGTGGGGTCGGTCACTGGCGCTGGCGCCGCCAGGGCAATTACGCGCCCCGCGACGCGACGCGCCCGAGTAATTGCGGCGCGTCCGCCGGCGTCGATTTATGCCACCAATTAAACAACGTCCGCCGGCGTTTATTGGCCAGAGAGCGGGCGGACGCATCCCCGAAGCGAAACCGATGGCGCTGACCCGCTGTGTCGGCGCCGCTGCAGAGGTCGCCGCCTCCGCCTCCTGCTGCGGACAGTGCCGGAAGGAACACGTCGACGGCGTTCGGCGGAGGGGCGGCTGAGGTGAGGTGCTGCTGCGAGACCTGTACTCGCCTCGTAGACCAGCATCGGCTTGTTCGCGTCATGAAAGTGGCAGTCTGGTCGTTCAGTTCGAAGCGGTCGATGTCACTCCAGTCGTTGTAGTTTCCCCACTGTAGGGTCGCCTTTCATAACGGTGTTATGAAAATGGATATCGTTTCAAAGTGTTGTCAGGTACCCGTATCCATATCCACATCGGTACTCCGACGGTGGGTGGCGGAGGGTACCCCTAGCACTACTAATCACTTCCTTTCCTGTTCCACTTGCAATAGACGATGGAAATTCGACAGTCTATATGGCTCGGTATGAGCCCTTGCCTCTCGTGTCTTATCTCCGTGCCGGCCAGAGTGGCCGAGCGGTTGTAGGCGCTACAGTCTGGAACTGCACGACCGCTACGGTCGCAGGATCGAATCCTGCCTCGGGCATGGATGTGTGTGATGTCGTTAGGTTAGTTAGGTTTAAGTAGTTCTAAGTTCTAGGCGACTGATGACCTCAGAAGTTGTCCCATAGTGCTCAGAGCCATTTGAACCATATTATCTTCGTGGTCTTTACTCGCGATGTGTGTTGGATTTGACGGAATCGTTGTGCAGTCAGCTTCAACTGTCGGTTCTCTAAATTTTCTACATAATGTTTCACCTTCCCTCCACGCATTCCTATTTGAGTTCCGAGGTATCTCCCTAACACTCACTGACCTTCCAGTAACAAATGTAGCTGCCGGCTCTCAACTGCTTCTATGTCTTCCTTTAATCCGACTTGGTACGGATCCGAAACACTGGATCAGTACTCAAGAATAGGTGGCACCAGCGTCCTACATGCGGTCTCCTTTACAGCTGAGCCACACTTTTTCAGAATTCTCCCAATAAACCTAATCTGACCTTCCGTCTTTCCTACCACAATCCTCACATGCTCATTCCATTTTATAACGCGTATGTGTGCATTCACATAGAAATGGTCCTTGGATAGTGATCGCCGTAATTATACGTGTATGGTGTCATTTATTTCGGACAGTTTATTCAGACCAAAACTGTATCTCGAAGACATGGGACGACGTATCATTTGTGACATCAGAAATAAAGGACCGTTATTTGGCTGTAAGTGCACAACGGTACCGCCTTAAAACTGCACTACGACTGGCATCTGACCACGCAGCATCCACTGGAAATGATGTGTCGAGGCAAACGGTGAACAGAATGCTTCTGCAGAGCGGGCTTTACTGTCGGATACCTGCTGTATGTGTACCTCTGACGTGTCTTCAGAGATGGGAACGTCTAGAGTCGTCAACATGCCACCAGGACAGTAGAACAGTTAGCCAACGTCCTTTTGACAGATGACCCCCGCCTTGGTCTGGAGAGTGACTGTCGATGGATTCGGATCTGGAGGGAGCGTGGAACTCTATTTCGGGACCCAAACGCTGTGGAACGATAACGAGGAGGGTCCCTAATGGTGTGGCCAGGGATTGTGTTAACCACCTCTTCACGAAATTGTACTCGTGAATCGCTGAGGTTTAGCAGGTGTCAGGCATCGTGACGATATCTTGGGCCCTCATGGACGGTTGTTGCGAGGTGCTCTGGGTCAAGACCTCGTACTGATGGACGATAATTTTCGACCTCATAGAGGACAGGTGGTCGATGTTTTCTTGGAAACGGAAGATACTACACGCATGGCGTGCCCTGCTCGATCTCCCGGTTTGAATGCCATAGAGCATGTCAGGGATGCACTAGGGAGAGGGGTTCCATCACGTCAGCATCCACCGACCACTATCCAAGACTTTTGAGTAGCTCTGCAGGAGGAACGGGCGTTATTGCGTCAACATGAGATTGATTACGTCATTCACAGCACGCCCCGTAGTTGTCAGGTCTGTACTGCTGCCAGGGGTGCTCACACCGCATACTCAGCACATTAGAAAATTGTAATAACGTGTGTGCAAATCAGTTAAATTGAAAAAAAACGAAGAGCACTTCTCTACCGTTACGCATGTTGCAGTTGTGTACGCTCTGATCCTTTAGATTGTTTCTACTTCACTATCGCCTGTGTACACTGTTTTGCACCAAAGTACAAGCAACTTTGCAAAATTTCCGTTTGTCGCTTAATTTTGGACACCAGTGGACGTATTTTTGGTACTGAAGAATTACGTGCAGTTGCCATTCCATCTCTGCAGTCTCGTCCTCCCGCTATTACGCTCCCGCATAACTTGTATGACGGTGATGAATGCTGACGAACCAGCAGCGCGACTGCAGCGTAAGAGAATTATCGCAGCTGCCCACAGGGGACGCTAACTTAACTGCTGGAGACAGACAGACTCCGCCTCGCCAGCAGACACCTGCTTCTCCCGGAGTGACGCAGCAACCAGCAGGTCCTCCCTGCCTCTATGACAATCCCATTACTGCCCCCACTCCCCCCTCCTGTTTCCGGTAAGCCTGTGCGAGCTCGCAGCCCGCGAGTGGATTAGCGCACTCGCTCTCTCGCGACACCCACGCTGCAGCACCGCCTACACAGCTCACGCGGTCCGTTTGCGCGGCTCTTCTTCCAAAAATCGGAATTAAGAAACCGGGAACGGCATGCAGAATTTTGTGCGTATCATCTAAAAGAACGGCGCACATAAGCTAAGTGACGCAAGAATAACAACAAAACATAGTAATCGGATACAGCGGGTAAATCTGTGCGAACAGCTGGGGTTTTAATTACGTCCCACGTGTGAATGTATCACTCTGCTGTGTGCCCCGAGAACAACTGCAACAATAGCACCAATCATAATCGCGGAACAAGAACCACACTTAACGAAAACATACAGAGAAAAAAATAATAAAATCTGTGTGCGCCGTCCAGGTCCGCGCGTAGATTTTTCGTGAAGACGTCTGTGGAGTTAGTCACTTCTAACGCGTTTTCAGTCTCGTATATCTCCTGTCCTCGCAGTGTGTGGGAGTTTCGCCTGAAGTGTATAAAAATGAGGTTGGGTTGGGTTGTTTGGAGAAGGAGGCCAGACAGCGAGGTCATCGGTCTCGTCGGATTAGGGAAGGACTGGGAAGGAAGTCGGCCGTACCCTTTCAAAGGAACCATCCCGGCGTTTGCCTGGAGCGATTTAGGAAAATCACGGAAAACCTAAATCAGGGTGGCCGGACGCGGGATATAAAAAATGGCTCTGAGCACTATGGGACTTAACATCTGAGGTCATCAGTCACTTAGAACTACTTAAACTTAACTAACCTAAGGACATCACACGCATCCATGCCCGAGGCAGGATTCGAATCTGCGACCGTAGCTCCTGGAGTGTAGGTAGTATATACAGCACAGTACAGTACTGGGTGGTGTTACGGTGATAGCAGAGAGAGAGTTGAACTCGGTGCTCGGCGCAGCCTATTCCTCTACGAAAGCACCGAGGGGTTCGGGAACGGACCCAAGTTTCAGTTCTGAGAGCAGGGCAGGGGGACGGTGTCACCCTTCCTTAATGTCTCTCACCCTCCCATAACACAGGTAAAACTCACCGTCACCTCTAGTTTCATGTGCCACTGATGCGTAATGTTTTAATAATAATACAATATACTGTATAACATGTTTAAACAATAACAAGTTGTTTAATTACAGTAAAATATCTAATATGTTTTAATATAATAATTCGTTTACATCAGTTCATAGTATGTACCAGGTGGTTATAATTGAACTTTCCCTATTTAACACGGTGTAACACGGAAAGTAATTACCGTACGGGTACCACAAAAAAAAAAAAAAAAAAAAAATGGTTCAGATGGCTCTGAACAATATGGGACTTAACTGCTGTGGTCATCAGTCCGCTAGAACTTAGAACTACTTAAACCTAACTAACCTAAGGACATCACACACATCCATGCCCGAGGCAGGATTCGAACCTGCGACCGTAGCGGTCGCGCGGATCCAGACTGTAGCGCCTAGAACCGCTCGGCCACAACGGCCGGCACGGGTACCAAACTTGGTACCATAATAAGGACATGCCGAAGAGAAATAATGCAAAATCAGTTCAACTGAAACACTTTTAATGTGCTGCTACGGTACATCATACCATTACATACCACTATTGCCCATAAGAGTCTGAAAACGGAGGATTACATTTGCACAGTAGAACGAAGCGTGTCCGTAGGCAGGCTGCGCTTGAGATCGGCACATGTGTGCCGGTTCCCCTGGTAGACACTGTCCTTCAGGTGGCCCCACAGCCAGAAGTCACAGGGAGCGAGAGACCAGGTGGTCGTGCCGGTCAAGCATTTGGAAACGATCGGCTGGTAACTCGACCGTTTCCAAATGTGTTTCGGAGAAGGAGGTGAACTTCTCGAGCGATGTGCGGTGGGGCCCCATCTTGCATGAAAACTGTTGAGTTCAATGCGTCTCTCTTCTGCAGGGCGGGTCTGACATGCTGGCGAAGCATACCGCAGTAGCGCTGGCCAGTCACACGGCACGTCTTTGGTCCTTGAGAAGCAACATATTCAAAAAAGAATGGGCCAATGATCAACGAAGCCGTGAAGCAACATCATACGGTGACACGAACTTCATACACAGTGACTGGAGGTGAAGATAACACTCGGCAGTTCTGTGTGTTCACTCACCCGTCAGAGAAAAATGAGCTTCGTCTGTCCATAGGATGGTCGAGGACCAGCCCTCGTCAACTAAGATCCTTGCGAGAAAGTGGAGAGCGAAGTCAACATGTCGTTGTGGGTCTTTTAGTGCATGCTGCTGTACGATATAGCTCTTGTACCGATATCATTTCAGAATGGTTCTAAGCACCTTTCACACAGTGGACCACGGGATGTTCAACTGTCGTGGCAAAACTCGCGCTGCCTGACTATCGGGAACCACGCGCGGCGTTGTCTGCCATAGCAATAGCGATTTCATCAACCACTTGTCGTGCAACAGATGGTCGGGCTATTCCTGGAGCGTCGCCCAGTTCTCCAGTTGATTCGAACTTCATCATGCTCCGCACAGCCGGTGGAGACAGAGTATTCTTCCGTAATCCTTTCAGCCGGCGATATTCTCGAAGTGCAGCTGCAGCATTACTGTTGTTTTGATAACAGAGCTCCACCAGTAATGTCCTGCTCCTTTTGTCCGAGCTAATGTTGACACGTCAACAAGTGCACTGCCACTGGTTAGGTGTATGAATTACGGTGACTGATCGCGGGACCTGGTGGCCATAGTTGGAACTGGGCGATGGCGCTGTGACGCATGGAAAGTATGCACCCCATACTCTGCACATTAATCGTACCAAGTCTGGTACTCGTACGGCAATTAGTTTCCGGGTTATAACGTGTTACATATGCAACGTGTAATTGTAGCCACCGGGTAGAGCAGCGTATCGACCAAGAAATTGAAGTTTGGACAAATATAGCATTCGTCCGAAAATTTTATAAGAACATGTCATATGCAATTTATTTAAGAACCTCGAAAGCAACAGCTTCCAGATCGTAATTTACGCGATATAAAACCGAAGCATGCATTATCAGTGTTTCCCGAGTCATTGCGATCGTGAACACTGTTCCACAGGCGATGGTTCCGTGAGCGGAACGTTGTTTCCTTCAGTTGTTTCCACCAATATTCAGCTTGCGAGTGCTTCTGCCTTCTCTTTGTTTTCTGTATTTCATGCTGGCGCTCTTTTTGCCTTTCTGCCTTCTCTTACTCGACTTAATGTGGTTTGGGAGTTCTTTCTGCGGACTCACGAACGGTCTCTGACACGATGTTGACAACAAGTAGAGTCAGCCTACGAATGTGCGCGTGCACCTGGCTCGAAAGTTACGTGCCAGGCCGTAAGCACATCCACGTGAGCACTTTCTCACGCCAGCAGCCGTAAAATCTACTGTGTTAAAGGTGGCTCGTAGTTTCTGGACCGCTATGGCATATTATTGGCAGTCATTTTTCACGCTGCTTTATTCTCCGTAAGTAAGCTGTAAAATTTGAAAACTGATAGACATCTAGATGTGAATTCTTTTACTAAAGATTTTTTTTAAAAATTCCTAGCAGATTAAAACCGTACGCCGGTCCGGCACACAGTTTTCATCTGCCAGTATGTTCCACGTCACTGCACAGTGCACAGTACACACTACACGTACCAGTGCGGAGTGAGAACTCATTCTGGAAAACATTATGCGCAAGATCTATGGGGGATAACATACCATCTTCGAATTTCCTGGCTTCACCGTCTGGATGACATATGGAGGAATATTGATTCGGTTTTCAGATAGGAAAAAAAAAGAAAAAAAAACCGGGAGCTACCATCATTAAAAGGTAGATATCGTCATAGTTTCGACATCAGCCTAAAATGTGTGTAGCGTCTGCAAAGAATGTAATGAATACACAAGTACGCAGGTGTGTGGGATTAGGTCCCCTGAATGAAAAGTTTCTGGTTTAGCCTTGACCTGCTGCCATTTGTACAGCCATTTACTGTACCTATGTTACACTACATTAGGCGAGGTTTCACCGACGAATCGAAGCTGGCGCCCAAGCAGACTGTGCGATTCGACTGATTCCTTTTGCAAAAGATTTTATTTGGGCTGCAATTAATGCTCAGTAAATGGCACAATTTGTATGTGCACCATCGGATTTTTCGTAGGAAAAAAAATAATAAACACGTTTTTCTGTGAGGTTTTTAAGCCTCGCCATATCTTTATGTTAAATTTTTACTAATCCATTCCAACTCTGCACCAAAGCACACAAAAGGATAAAGTCAACAAGATTTTCTTTTTATCTAGTAACCTTCATCCTTTGTCAAGACACAACATAAAGTGGAGCTAAACGTAATACGAAAAGTTATTCTTAAGTGAACCTAATGCGCGGAAACGGTTTAAAGTCAATCAAATAAATGAAAAATCTATTCTTACCACAAACTGAAAACTCTGTTTCAAAAGTCTACCTTCATTCGGATTTTACGCGCAAGGACACTTTTTTTCTTTTTTCTTTCACGCGTCACTTCTATGTTTCAGTCTTGTGCGAATCGGTTCAAATTATGTAAGAAGATAGTAAATATATGTAACTAATGGTCGTCCAGTTGTTTTGTGAACGCTTTTTCCGTCGCATGCCGGCCGCTGTGGCCGAGCTGTTCTAGGCGCTTCAGTCTCTAACAGCGTGACCGCTACGGTCGCAGGTTCGAATCGTGCCTCGGGCATGGATGTGTGTGATGTCCTTAAGTTAGTCAGGTTAAGTAGTTCTAAGTTCTAAGGGACTGATGACCTCAGATGTTAAGTTCCATAGTGCTCAGACCATTTGAACCATTTTTTCTCCGTCGCCACGATTTAAGCAACATGGTCCGAAATATAATAAAGAAACCTATACCGCACCAGTCGTCGCGCGATTCAACAGAAATCTACGTCGGTTGGCAAGCTATGGCGGTCTAACGTCAAAATTATTGGAGAGTAAAACTTGGGAACCAGAATTAAAAATGGTCCTACCAGAGAACAAAAAAGACGAGTATATTCTGGACTTATATGGCAGCTTCAAACACATTTAAATCGACACATCTTCACGTATTCGCACTTTTTGAAGAGTTAGCGCTACTTCCCCAGCGCAGTGAGCTCTCTTAGCTGCAAGGTGTTGGGATACCTGCATCTTGCAATCCATAAGCTGCAGTCCCTGACCCTCTCCCCAACATCCGAAAGATTCGCCAACCATAGTAAACAATATACATATAATGTCACACAGCTGAAAATCATACACCTAACAGCAGGGTGTGACTCTTTCCAAATTTAAAAGCCTGTGGTTGCAAACGATGAACTGTTACCCAAAATTCTCAAAAAAGTCGTCCATTTTATTAAACTGTGGAAAAAAACTTCTACACCTAACAATATGTCGCATTAAACGGAAGTATCTAAAACAAGTTGCAAAAACAAGGTGCAAATGCAATGTAGCATAAAATAAATTACAAGAAGGTTTTAAATTTGTGAGTTACTATTTATGATATGTTGATGATTTTCACTTATGGACCGTCTGACAGCAACTGAATAAAACACAATTTTAGTGCCATACGCGTTTCGCCTTTATTTTCTGCAAGGCATCATCAGTGGCAGGTTGCGTAGACAGTTTCTTACATATTACGCTCCTGTTGCATTTTTGGTCTTGTTCTTCTTCCTATGAGCGCCAATTTGCTGTTTTTTCTGCATTCCACAGCACTATGCACTGAACGCTTGTTTTAATGCATTAAAACAAGCGTTCAGTGTGTTTCCTTTCCGCAAAATTCGGTTACCGCCTGTGTTTCAGGGCGCAGTAGATCTCCCTCGTAGTCGCCAAGCGTAGAGCCAGCAATGTGGCGCGTGTGTGAGTTCGAAATAGAAACGCCCAAGGTAGAAGCGCGGTGCCGCGATGTATAGGACTCGATGGAGGCTGCCGCTAAAGCTTCCAGCAGCAAGTTCGTGAGGCTGGTCATGCCAGCAATGCCGTTATTGTAAATGTGAACTAACGAAAGAGGCCTTTGTTCTTTCGCGAACCATTAAAATCCCTGTCCTCCCCCCGTCCTTGGGGGGGGGGGGAGGGTGATGAGGGATTCATAGCAAACTCTGAAGAACATTCCTGTGCTACAGGAGCACGGACGAGTCGCCATAAAGCTGTGGGCGCCTGGGTTCGTAATTGGAAGCGCCTGGGCGATGCACTGGACGTGCGATGCTGCGTAGACATCGCCAAACTGCGTCCTTCCCAGGATGTTCAAAGCCCGCAGGTGGTGAGCTCCTAGCCGTGCACCAATCTGCTGGAGGAGGCGCCTATAACTACGGATCGTCGTACCGCGCATACGCGCACCCAAGCATCTCATCTGGTTGCTAACTCGTAAAGAGGTGATACTGTCAGGTAGCCATCCCGTCCCGATGTGCACGGCTACCGACTTTTCGACGTTAATGTGGCTACCCGAGGCTGCCCGTATAGCGTGATCCATACCATGGGGTTCCTCGTATCATTACCACTACATAGTACCAGCATCAAGTCGTCCACATATGTGGTGCATCGGAAAGTGTCGGTATCGAGCATTATTTCAGCCAGTGTATGGCGAAGGCCGCAGAACAAGGGTTTCGCCGAGCGGCGAATCTGGATGGCCGCTGTTAAATGACCATAAAGGAGCACCCTCGACGACACATCGTGTAATAGGAGCATCATCACTTCGAAAAAGTTGTTTGGATATCGCACCCTCCGGAGAACTGCTGTCAAAAATGAGTGGTCAAATGGGGTTCAAGTGGCTCTGAGCACTATGGGACTTAACTGCTGAGGTCATCAGTCCCCTAGAACTTAGAACTACTTAAACCTAACTAACCTAAGGACATCACACACATCCATGCCCGAGGCAGGATTCGAACCTGCTACCGCAGCGGTCGCGCGGTTCCAGACTGTAACGCCTAGAACCACTCGGCCACACCGGCCGGCGGAGTGGTCAACTCGGTCAAATGCTTGACTAGTCGATGGATGCCAGCGCACCCGGTATGCGTCGAACCTTCACCAGCGTCATCAAGTCCCTGTATCGGCATAGCGCTGTGTGTATGTTGTGGAGATCCTCTAACGGTGCTTCATGCTGCGAAATTACATACTGTATCCTGCTCCTGAAACGCTAAGCCATTAAGCTGGTGAAAATTTTAATGTCGATATTCAGTCGCGGCAACGATCGGTAATCACCGATAAGGGACCCAAAATTCGATCTACGAACAGGCACTGAGTCCTTCTAAGAAGTTTAAAAAAAGTCGTACATCTGGAGACATCATTTCTTGGCATATCTCTGTCCACCACGGCACCAAGGTCCGATAAAATTCCAAAGGGAGGCCGTGTGCTACTGGGCTCTGTTTGGCCACGCCTCTGGCGATGCCATCACACACTTCGTCTGCCAACACGTCCCCAGCCAAGTCCATTTCCGATCCCTGCGGTTTGGTTGGCGTGGATCAGCCTCGAGACGTCCTCGGTGACCGCCAGATCATGTTGCCTCGCCGAATACAGTCGAGCACGATGATCATCAAAAGCCTTGGCTGTATCTTGTTTGCTGACGTCGATAACGCAGACCAGCAGCTGTCGCTAGCGAGAAGTGCCTTTTATCGTTGCCAGTCTGTACGAGTGCGCCACATTGGGAAGATGTGTCTAACGACTCGCAGTAGCTAACAAAGCAACTGGCCGCGAACGGCTGCAAGCAGGCGTCCGTGCTCCACCCTGCAGAGCGCAAAGTGGCCATTCAGCGTTTCGTGCTAGGAAATCAGTGAAACCTCACATATTAAGTTAACACTCCATGTTGGAAGCTGTCTTTGAGGTCATTTCTCATGTTACTTTCATTATTCTTTGTGAAACAAAGAAAATGTTAACAACACTAAACTGAAGAAAAATAATGATTGAATTCTATATATTTTTATTCTGGCCAGAGCTCCGTGCGCCGCAGCGAGTTCGTTCTGAATGAGGGACACCAAGAAGACGTGGACAACCCAGGTCATTCAGTGACGGAGGAGAACTGCAAAGTGCTCGACACACCATGGCACTATTATGAGCTGGAAAAACGCTAACTGGAACATTGTTACAACAAGAAGCACAAAGACTGCGTGATTAGGGAAAACATGACTTACAGGGAAATAGAGAAGTGACAAAATCTTTTATGGTCGACATCACCAATTAGTTGATTTGATCAATTCTTTTAATGCAACAGGAGAATGATTTTCTAACGCATAATGCCGGACAAGATTAGTGCTCTAAAACAAAAGTTAATCCCGTGGGAAACGTGGTTTCAAGTTCGTGACATGGAACATTTCTGATTTCTCAAGGCAGTCATTTCTCGATCAGACATGACTATCTTCATTACAGTAAATGAAAAATTTCGTTACGAGAATTTGTATCTCATTTCTCTGTTAGATATAAAGAGATATGAAAGTTCCCATGGAAATATCACCACAAGAACGCATAGGGCATGATTACCAGAAATCTTGCACTCCAGCTACAAGAATCGCCTTTTGGTCAGAAATACATTCGGAAAAGACTGTGCTTCTATGGCATTAATTATCGTTAAAAATTGTTGAATTGTCAGAAATGCTGAAAGACGTATTCTTTTCTTTCAGACTGAGGAAACAAATACTAATTCTTGTAGTTCTATCTTCAAAATTGCCGTAATAGCGAGATTTTTCAAACAAGCCTTTCATTTTTCACTCCCTATTTCATTCTCTTTAGGAGTGGAATTTTGAACAATACCTTCTTTAACGAGACCTTCAGTGCAAGATCCACACAATCTCCAAATTTCAAGTTTTTATATTGGCCGTTGATGAGTCAGTGGATCAGTTTGGCCCTATCTCACGCCCTTAGGGATTGAATTTCCAAATACAGTGAGACATTTGTTTCTTCCATTTCCAACAGAGAGGCCAAATAGTAATTTTCACAGATTTATCTTTAAAAATGCTACGACAGTGAAATATTTTTTATACAACATTTCACCCCGTATTTCATCTCATTAAGGGTCGAATATCCAACTTCTAACAAAGAAGCAACTCAAAAATTTTCATAGATTTAGCTTCAAAAATGCTTGCACAGTGAAATATTTCCACAAAGTAATTCTTGTCCTATTTCCAAAAAGAGTGACACGAATTTTTTATTACTACTGAAAAGCCAAATGCAAATTTTCATAGATTTAGCTTTGAAAATACTTTCGTATTTCTTTGATAATGACTTATTTTCAAAACAAATTTTCACCCACTATTTCGCCCCCACAGGGATGAAATTTCCAAAAATGTTGAAACGTATATTTTTACTTCTGATCGATAAACCAATACCAATTTTCGTAAGTATGGGTTCAAAACTGCCTTACTAGTGTCATATTTTCAAGAAAATTTCATCTCCTATTTCACAGCCGTAGGGGTGGAATTTCGATTCCTTAAGTGATTGTATAGTTAAAAAGACGATGCAAATTCAGACTTAATAATGATGAGAATGATATTCCAGAAGCACTGGTAGATAAGATCTGCAGCCGACGGTCAACGAATAAAGGCTGTAGACGGGAGATAACGCTATTTCAGTGGAGGGGGTTAAAGCTGGAGTGAAAGCAGTACAACAGGAAGTTGCAAAATCGTTTTCAGAATGTCTGCAGTGGGGCACAATTCCCCAGTATCTCCTCTCAATGAGTTCGAAGTCTTCATTTAATGCCGAAAAACTCGAGCTGCGCTTTGTACTTGGTAGATAACCTACACTTTCCCAACATTCGATGGTCATTTACCTGCATCACAATCAGTTTTGTGTATAATCGATGTTTCAACGGATGCTGCAGGAGCACAAGTCGGTAAAAGAAACAATATCGTGTATCAGACAGTTTTGACCAGAGGATTCGCAGGAGTCGTAAATGAGGTTTTTGTTTGGCAACAAGTGAAGCAGTTGTGTGATTCATTATTTGCAAGAAACAGTATACGCAGCGCTTACAGAATCACGTTTCCCAAAACAGAAGTTACTATGTTGCAATAGGTTATCCACTTATTTGTCATCGAAGTGAAGTTGTGGTGTTTCAGTGATGCGGCTGAAACATAACAGTAATGGAGCAGTATGTATACTTTACAAGGGCGACGTGTGGATGCGCCACACCGTTTTC
Source organism: Schistocerca americana (assembly GCF_021461395.2). NCBI lineage: Eukaryota > Metazoa > Arthropoda > Insecta > Orthoptera > Acrididae > Schistocerca > Schistocerca americana. Next base: position 42,401,172 of record NC_060121.1, read on the forward strand.
TCGTGTATCCTCACTGCAGTAAACTCGTACCAAAAGCACAGCGATCTCAATATCTAGACGTTGACCACGATCTGCTTCTTTCCACTGAGTTTTAATCACTTGCCTAAAACTCTTCACTACCAATTCGATATGAAACAAGTGGTAAATTGATGACAACACTGGAACTTCTGTTTTGGAAAATAAGCTTAGTAAATACTGCAAGGGCTGATGCTGTATTCCTCTACTTGCGGAAGGCATTCGATACAGTTCGGCACTGCTGTTCAGTGAGCAGGATGGGAGCTTAACGAGTAACCTGGCTGGCCACAGGACACGACTCAACACGTCGCTGTTAACGGCATAAAATCCAGAGATGTAATTTTGTGGTATCCAGGTACTGTGATGGAACTTTTATTGTTTACAATACAAAGAGTACTAGGAAAGTTTTGCAATAGGACGCAGATGTAAGTGTCAGGAGGCTGAGAATACTTCATACTTGCACTGCAGCCGCTGTGCGAAGTCTATGGGCGCAGTCGTTCATCAGGAGGGTCAGTTTGAAGGGCTTGCAGCGGCATCGTGGTCACCAAGTGAGATTCGGGCAGTTCTGCGGTACAACTTCGATCGTGGTTTCAACATAGACCACTGCTTTTACGAAATAACTCTTGCATTCGTCGATGTGTGTCCACATCGTACAACTACATTCAGGTGGTACAGAGAATTCCAGAGGAAGTTTCATTTTGGAGGACGCTGACAGTATTGTAAGGCCACGGTCATCGGTTACAGGTGAAATAGCTGATGCTGTGAGGAAAAGGCTACACGAAGACAGGCGAATGACCTGTCAGCAGATAGAGATACCTTAGGGCTAAATGCGCCAACAATTCGTTCGATTCTGTATAATCATTTGTAAGTAAAGAAACTTTGTCGTCTCTGTGTGCCTCACAGACTGAAGGAAGAGCAGATGATACGACGTGCCGGGAGGCGTTAAAGAAGTTTTCTGGAGGGCAATCTCAGCATGTGAGTAACATCGTGACAGGCGACAACACACTTGGCTGTACTATTATGACGTACCGACTAAGATTCAAAACGAAGTATGGATCTCTGAAGATGACGACACACCCGTAGCTGACAGAAAATCCCAATAGATAAAGGACAAATGATAGCTGTGTTTTTGAAATCGAGTGAAATTGTGGAGCGTGTTGTTTTGGACACACAGAAGATAGTCAAAGCCAAGTGGTACACCGAGCAGTGCCGGTCCAAAAGCCATCCAATCTTTGAAGAACCTGCAACCGAAGTCAAAAGTGGACACTTGATTCATCCATCACGACAACGCTCCAACTCGTCGCGCCAAGGCGTGCACCGAATATTTGCGGGGTACAGGACTGAAAATTCTCGAGCACTCTCCTTACAGTCCAGACCTTACTCCTCGCGACTTTGCGCTGTTCCCGCGTGCGAAAATTAGGCGGAGAGGTGTGCTGTTTTCAAGCGATGGGGACCTCCTGAGGGCTTGGGACAACAAGAGCTCCTTACTGTCTACAGAAACTTAGGGAAACTGGTTCAAGGATTGGTTTCGGAGGATGGATATTCAACGTGGCGGAAATTACTTCGAAAAATTTAAATAAATAAATCCTAGTACGTATAAATGATATATTGGACAACGTGAGAAGCTTCGTGAGGCTGTTGATGCTGTTGTCTGTAAGAAAGTAGCGACGTCACAAGAGTGCAGTGAATTGCAGAAAGCCGGCTAGAGCGGCCGAGCGGTTCTAGGCGCTTCAGTTGGAACAGCGCGACCGCTACGGTCGCAGGTTCTAATCCTGCCTCGGACATGCATGTGTGTAATGTCCTTAGGTTAGTTAGGTTTAAGTAGTTCTAAGTTCTAGGGGACTGATGACCTCACATGTTAAGTCCCATAGTGCTCAGAGCCATTTTTGAATTGCAGAAAGACCTACAGAGGGCCGACGATTCGTTCAGGCACTGCCGGTTGACCATATGCGGAGATAAATGTAACATACTGCGCATAAAGAGGTGAAGAAATCCACTACTGCACGATTAAAGTATTGACGGCAAGGCGCTGCGAACGGTACCTACTGTAAAATATGTGGAGCGAGCTACACGAAACAAATAGCAGGGAACGCTGGTGCCAGGCTGAGATAATGGGAAGAAAAGCAGGGCGCATTTAATTCACGAACGAAATGGCTTAGAAAACACTTGTCCGACCGATACTTGAGCATTGCTCATCAGTCTGGAAGCCTTACCAGGTCGATTTAACAGAAAACAGACGAGATCGACAGGAAAGCGGCGAGTTCAGTCACGGCGTCACTTGCTCGGCGGTAGAGTGCTGCGGAGACGCTCCACAACTGCAGTGGCAGACGTTGCAGGAGAGGCGTTACGCACCAGGAAGAGCTCTATTGCCGAAATTCCGAGGGAATGCGTTCCGAGAAATGTCGGAGGAACATTTCATTTCCTTCCCTACATAGGTCTCACGAACTGACCACAACGAGAAAATCCGAGAGATTTACCGACAATCATTCTCCACGCGCGCCTTTCAGCCATTCTACAATGGAACAGGCAGAACAAATGATGGCATCGGACGTACCATCCTCCACACACCGTAAGGGGGCTTGCGGAGTACAGACGTAAATGCAGGCTAGAGTCGGCGTTGTTTCCTCGGCGAGCCGCGCCCCTACAGTCTGACAAGGGAACCTCCTCATCGCACCCCCCTCAGATTTAGTTATAAGTTGGAACAGTGGATAGGTCTTGAAAAACTGAACACAGATCAATCGAGAAAACAGGAAGAACTTGTGTGGAACTATGAAAAAAATAAGCAAAATATACAAAATGAGTAGTCCATGCGCAAGATAGTGTGAGCTCAGGAGCGCCGTGGTCCCGTGGTTAGCGTGAGCAGTCTTCCCTTGAGTGAAAAGTATTTTCAGATAATTATTATCTGTCCGTCCGTCCGTCCGATGTGATCACTTTTTTGGGAGTGATTATCATATCCACAAGAAAACCTAAATCGGGCAAGGTAGAAGAATCATTTTACCCATTTGCCAAGTGTACAAGTTAGGTTGGTCGACAACATATTCCTGTCATGTGACGCACATGCCGTCACCAGTGTCGTATAGAACATATCAGACGTGTTTTCCTGTGGAGGAATCGGTTGACCTATGACCTTGCGATCAAATGTTTTCGGTTCCCATTGGAGAGGCACGTCCTTTCGTCTACTAATCGCACGGTTTTGCGGTGCGGTCGTAAAACACAGACACTAAACTTATTACGGTGAACAGAGATGTCAATGAACGAACGGACAGATCATAACTTTGCGAAAATAAAGAAAGTAAACTTTTCACTAAAGGGAAGACTGCTCACGCTAACCACGGGACCACGGCGCTCCGGAGCTCACACTATCCTTGATGTTGCCTATCTTGCGCATGGACTACTCAGTTTGTATATTTTGCTTATTTTTTTCATAGTTCCACACAACTTCTTCCTGTTTTCTCGATTGATCTGTGTTCCATTTTTCAAGGCCTATCCACTGTACCAACTTGTAACTCAATCCGAGGCGGGTGCGATGGGGAGGTTCCCTTGTGAGCGACACGGCGGCGTGCCGGCCCCTGCCGCAGGCGGAGGTGTCCACCAGCTCCCCCCGCCTGGCTCCTCGGCGCCGCCTGTTCCGCTCGCACCCCACGTGTGGGCGGTTACTGCTGCAGCAGCACCAGCAGCCACCCACAGCCTAACCTCTTTCCGGCTACAATCGATTCTTTCCACAGTCGTGAGAAACACATTAGATCTCCATCTGTGAAGGCGGATTGAAACATTAAGTAGTATCAGGCCTCGGCAGAGAAAAAGATTTTAAATAAAAATCAGCTCTTCATGTACAACATTTTAAATAGGTTTAAAAAGTACAAAATAATTTCTTCTAACCCCGTACAGATAATCATCAAAATCTGTGACAGCGAATTATTAATAGCTCTGAAAATACTTGCAAGCGAAAAAGTGGGGTGCATGCATAGACAATTGTAAGAATTATTCATGCATCAACTATGTATTCCATGTGGCACACATTTTTGTTTTAAAGTATTTTCGTAGTTATTGTTGTGGTTGTGGTTTTCACTTGTTGTTGTTGTGGCCTTCATTCCTGAGACTGGTTTGATGCAGCTCTCCATGCTACTCTATCCTGTCCAAGCTTCTTCAATACCTACTTCAGCCTACATCCTTCTGAATCTGCTTAGTATATCCATCTCTTGGTCTCCCTCTACGATTTTTACCCTTCACGCTGCCCTCCAGAACTAAATTGGTGATCCCTTGATGCCTCAGAACATGACCTACCAACCGATCCTTTCTTCTGGTCAAGTTGTGCCACAAACTCCTCTTCTCCCCAATTCTACTCAATACCTCCTCATCAGTTACGTGATCTACCCACCTTATCTTCAGCATTCTTCTGTAGCACCACATTTCGAAAGCTTCTATTCTCTTCTTGTCCAAACAATTTATCGTCCACGTTTCACTTCCATACATGGCTACACTCCATAGACATACTTTAAGAAACGACTTCCTGACGCTTAAATCTATACTCGATGATAACAAATTTCTCTTCTTCTGAAACGCTTTCCTTGCCATTCCCAGTCTACATTTTATATCCTCTCCACTTCGACCATCATCAGTTATTTTGCTCCCTAAATAGCAAAACTCCTTTACTCCTTTAAGTGTCTCATTTCCTAATCTAATTCCCTCAGCATCACCCGACTTAATTCGACTACATTCCATTATCCTCGTTTTGTTTTTGTTGATGTTCATTTTATATCCTCCATTCAAGACACTGTCCATTCCGTTCAACTGCTCTTCCAAGTCCTTTGCTGTCTCTGACAGAATTACAATGTCATCGGCGAACCTCAAAGTTTTTATTTCTTCTCCATTGATTTTAATACCTACTGCGAACTTTTCTTTTGTTTCCTTTACTGCTTGTTCAATATACAGATTGAATAACATCGGGGAGAGGCTATAAGCCTGTCTCACTCCCTTCCCAACCACTGCTTACCCTTTAATGTCCCTCGACTTTTATAACTGCCATCTGCTTTCTGTATTTTACTCCTGACACCTTCAGAATTTGAAAGAGAGTATTCCAGTCAACATTGTCAAAAGCTTTCTCTAAGTCTAAAAATGCTAGAAACGTAGGTTTGCCTTTCCTTAATCTTTCGTCTAAGATAAGTCGTAGGGTCAGTATTTCCTCACGTGTTCCAACATTTCTACGGAATCCAAACTGATCTTCCCCGAGGTCGGCTTCCACCAGTTTTTCCATTCGTCTGTAAAGAATCCGCGTAAGTATTCTGCAGCTGTGACTTATTAAACTGATAGTTCGGTAACTTTGACATGTGTCAACACCTGCTTTCTTTGGGAATTTCGCCTGTCTCATACATCTTGCTCACCAGATGGTAGAGTTTTGTCAGGACTGGCTGGTCTTCACTTAAAAACTCAAGACTAACTGTATAGATCGAGGAGAAATTATTTTACACTTTGTAGTCCGATTCAAAGACGCGTGTTTAAAAAATGAATTTTTATTTAAATATTTATTATCTGCTTCCTAGTCCTGTGTGCGTGTGAAATTTTTTTTATCGATTTCAAACATTATGAAGAGATTAAACAGCGGCATGTGGTAAGTTTCAGGTATATTTCAGTTTCTCTTCAGCTGATTCAACCACTGTATTGCTTCCTCTTATGCAGATCTCTCGAAAAGACCGCGAGGATGGAGCAAACACGGCCGGTTTCTGCCCACCGTTCCTCCTGCAAAACATTCGTGCTTGGAACAGGAAAAGAGGGAAATGGCAGTGGTACACAATGTACCCTCCGTAGCACACCAGACAAGAAAGAGAGTTAATGTTGCAATGTCATCCATTTCTGAGCGATGCTGAAAGTTTCAAGTTTCCATCTCATCATGAACTTAGTTTAAAACCAATAGCAAAATTTGTATCGAACGAACAAGAAAAAAAATATTAAAAATGTAAAAAAAATAGTTTATCCAGAAATATTAAATTAATCCATAACTGGTAATGACTCATCACAAATTCCCCGCAGCACGTCATTTCCCACATTTTGAAATGTCTGCTATAAAATCGTAGTCTGCTATCAGTTACACGGTCCCCTCCCGGTAGTTGAGTGGTTAGCGCGACAGAATGTCAATCCTGAGGCCCGGGTTTGATTCCCGGCTGGGTCGGGGATTTTCCCCGCTCAGGGACTGGGTGTCGTGTTGTCCTCATGATCGTCATTTCATCCCCATCGACGCTCAAGTCACCGAAGTGGTGTCAAATCGAAAGACTTGCACTCCGCGAACGGTCTACCCGACGGGAGGCCCTAGTCACACGACATTTACATTTTATCGGTTCCACGGATGTATGATCCTCCAAATTTGCCTCTACTAGTGATGAGGACATATTGGTTCAGAAAAGCACTTTGTCGACGTTCGGATGATCTGAGAGGATATGTCAGCTCAGCTGCCCAAAACCTAGGCGTCTAACGGACTGGCGCATGGTTTTTTTTTTTTTTTTTTTTGGGAGCTCTCCCTGTTGCTCACCCCAAGTGATGATAATTTCTGGATTTTTTTCGACACCAAATCGAACGTATTTACCCTTTTCACAAGAAAAAACAGTACCACGATTTCTTCGTTTCGCCAAAAGTAAAGCCTTAGACAAGTCTCTGATTTATCTTCTGATATGTAAATACATTTGTTTAGGTTTCTGTCGTCTCATTATTTGTTTTGTGGTGATTAAAATAAAATTTTATGTTTGATCACTATAACAAGTAAGTTATTTCCATGTTTTACTGTAACACAAGATGTATCTCTTCACAAAAAATGAATTCACGGACCAGCTCTCGAGACTTTGAAGGAGGACTTGATTGGCAGGTTTTCAGCGGTCACGTTACTGCCGGGTCTTAAAGTGTCAGCCCCCACACAAAAATATCTCTTTGGCGAGCGAGGCTTTGATGCGGAGCCAAATTGCGCCAAGGCGAGTGAGTCCTGAGAGGACCCTAGCAGACTGATTAATGAGTCTGGTCGTTAAAGAGGGTCCGTGAAACACGTCCAAGGACGTGCTTGTCACCCAGGCACCCAATCACAGTCCTCGTGCACTATGAAAGCCTACAGTACATAGCATACGAAATATACGCCGCGAAAATTCAGTGTGTGATAATCTCTTCGTAATGGCTGGACGTCCACTATCGATGTAGTCGAGATACTAAGAGAACCGTGTATAGAATAATCAAAATTATAAACGCTAAATTCTGCATTGAATTTAGAGGCATCACTAGGTGCAAATGTCATCTTTGATTGAAGAGAAACTTCTTTGGAACTATGAAAGTAGCGTCATCTAGTTTTGCATCGTCGTGGTCCGCTGTTAATACCCTAATCTACAAATTCACCATTAGTGCAGAAACTGAATTTAGTCGCTAGGAAAGATGCATTGAATTTGCTGGACTAAATGGTACTCTGTTAAAAATAGTTGTTTTATATCAGAGTGAGTTTCTCCCCGGAGGAAGTGGCAAAACTCGTATCGAACACGTACACAAAACCTGAGAGTTTCGGAAGAGTTCTCCCTTCTCAGTAGCCGCGCAGCCACGGTGCTTCAGATGGATTTGTAACAGGCAGCAATAACAGTGGTACTTTGATGAGCTTTCTTGAATCCTTCGCTTGCTGGCTAGGTCATTTACTTATTCACAGTGTCGTGGTTACTTGCCACCACCCCATCCTCCCCTCCTTCCCCACCCCCACTCATCTGTCCCTCCCCATCCCATCCCTACAACTGCTGGGGCTATTCTAGTCCAATGGGCTTTCATTTTCTCATGTATATAAAGGTACCCAGTAATCCCTTCAGACAATCCTGGCGGGTGCTCAGACATCTTATTTTCCGTCCCTACGAGTACTGGCGGTACAAGTGACTTACTCCCGTAATTATTTTCCCCACGTAGTAAGCCATATGTGGATCAAGTCTGGTTGTAATTTCTCCACGCGCTCGAGAGCTATGCTCTAACTTCACCCTTTCCTATCGCAGTCCCCACGCCTAGAAGTTAGAAATAATCACGGCAAACCGAAGGCAACAGATTTGACACTCACTCAGTTCGTGAACTATACTGCAAATGGTTTAAATAGAGTATCATCTTCCCAGTGTGTTCGATTGCTTGATCCGTCAGAAGTTTATTATGTCTTTGTCGGGCACTTTTTGTTGGAAGTAGAACGATTGCAGTTCCAGTTTGTTGTCTTGCTTCGAATACAAATTATAAATAATTTTGCAACTTCAATTTATGCGACTTTTAATCCAGTTTTACGCATTTCTGTTAGAAGAATATCAGCTCTCTCCTTTCCTTTTCGCGTGCCTCTATTGGCATATACATACTTGAAGTAATACTTGAATGCTTGTACAGTCGTGGACAAAACGAGCGAGACCCCTCGCCTTTTCGTTACGCTGATCCGCACAGCTTTAAAGTCTGCCACACAGCATAACAGGCAAGGCGACGAAGTGCTACCAACATACTATGCACAGGCGTGAAATTGAAAAATTATCCGAACTTTGTCGGACTGTTTTCAATTATGCGTAAGACTATATTAATGCTGATTAGTGTGTTTAACGGACATGTAATTATAAGATATAAATGAAAGAAGAAACGCTAATTAGCATGAACTGTACTAACAAAAATGAATTTCAGCTTATCCAGATAACATAATTGTTTTAGTAAGACAAAGTACCCCAGATCATTACGAATTAGCAAAATATAATGCCCATTCGGCCGCGAAACAGTCTGTGTCAACGTTCAGACCAGTCATACTGGATTACCGTTGCTGACCTACCATGAAAGTATGAACATTTAGCAATGCGTGAAGATTCATAATTAAATTCAGTTAAAAATCGTTCAGTGCCACACTGAAGTCAATTCAGTTATTGACAGAAGCGGAAAAAGTAGGCAGTAACAAGTATGAAATTCTAGAAGAGTTTCATATTGACATCCACAGGGCGCCAGTACGGAATAAACGTAGCAATAAAACGTACTGGGGGTGCGACAGTTTCTTAAAAGTGCTTTACTGATAGTCCATCTGCCTCCATCGAGATTAGAACCGAAAACAAGCCAGACCTCCATTGCAGTAGCGAACACCTTTCCCTAAGCTAGCAGACAACCCAGGCAAACAGCCCTCTATTATTACCCCCAGACAAAAATAAGCCGGCAATTTCACAATGAAAATGGCGAAATGATCGGCAGTTTCTGTTCCCTAGATCTTTCTGGACTCAAAAATATGAATTTTCTATCTTTATGTCACCACTTATGCGACAATCATTCAGAATGTGTATCGAAATAACTAAATACTGTTATTAGCGAGTAAATTTAGTAGCATAATTCTGCACCACCCCAGGAATTGAACGGCGATATAGCTGCCAATACCGGCCTTAATTTGAGGAAGAAATTTCTGAGGATGTACGTCTGGAGTACAGCATTGTATGGTAGTGAAACATGGACTGTGGGAAAACCGGAACAGAAGAGAATCGAAGCATTTGAGATGTGGTGCTATAGACGAATGTTGAAAATTAGGTCGACTGATAAGGTAAGGAATGAGGAGGTTCTACGCAGAATCGGAGAGGAAAGGAATATGTGAAAAATACTGATAAGGAGAAGGGACAGGATGATAGGACATCTGCTAAAGACATGAGGGAATGACTTCCATGGTACTAGAGGGAGCTGTAGAGGGCAAAAACTGTAGAGGAAGACAGAGATTGGAATATGCCAAGCAAATAATTGAGGACGTAGGTTGCAAGTGCTACTCTGAGATGAAGAGGTTAGCACAGGAAAGGAATTCGTGGCGGGCCGCATCAAACCAGTCAGTAGACTGATGGAAAAAAAATAGCTGCCAAACGTCTTCTACAATGTTTCAAATTCTCTATTAGACCTGTCACAGCCAGAAAACGTTTATTAGCCGAAGTGTTCCGTAAGCTAGCTAACAATGGGAATGCTCGCACTTCTAAAACGTTGGCATTTACTGGGATCTGAATTACTACGTGCATAGGCAAATGTATTTTATTTGCATTCCTGTAAACATAATTTGGATCGAAAGCGAAGCTACGATTAATATGCTGATGTATGTACTGCATCTAGAACATTTCGAATAAAGAGTAGGGGGAATTATTTATGCGAACGTCATCTTCAGCAACTGTCGAAGCTATTTTCGTTTATAGGATTTCGTCACCTAAATCGGTAAAAATGGAACCCCACTAGTCTCACTTTCTTGACCATCTATCTGTCTACCTAACCCTTAAAACCCTTTTACCTCGAGTACGGGTAGACATAATAAGCGGAAATGTATCGCACTTCCTGCGGTATACGGTCCCTTGGTGGTGTAAAAAAGTGAGCTCCTATGTCTACGAAATCTAAAGATACGGCAGTTTATGTAAAGAAAATTTACGCGACAGGTCAAGAAATGGCTCTAAGATCTACGAGACCAAACTGCTTAGGTCATCAGTCCCCTAGACCTAGAACTAATTAAACCTCTCTAAGGACATCACACACATCCACGCCCGATGTAGAATTCCACCCAGCGACTGAAGCAGCCGCGCGGTTCGTGACTGAAACCCCTAGATCCGCTCGGCCAAAGCACCCGACGAAACACTTTTCACCTCTTGTATAATGATAATATATACTGTCTAGTGAGGATAAACTGTATTCGACAGCAACTCAGATCGTTTGATCACGGAACTTTTACGAACCTACATTCAAATATTGTTAGAAGTCGTCTGCAATATCGAGTTATAAACACCCTAGGAACGTCGTATGCGATATCCACTTCTGAAGACGATGGCAAGTATTGCAGTACTCTAACAAGTAGTTAAGAATTCGTTGTTATTGGTCCGTGCATGACACTTTATTTCAGTATCAATTTAAAGCAACTCGGTTTAATCAACATTTATATAGTCTTACACACGATTGAAAAAGTCTGACAAAGATCGGATAGTTTTTCAGTTTCACGCCTGTGCATAGTTTTTTGGTAGCACCTCGTCGCCTTGCCTGTTATGCTGTGTAGCAGACTTTAAAGCTGTGCGGATCAGCATAACGAAAAGGCGAGGGGTCTCGCTCCTTTTGTCCTCGAGTGGTCAACTGTAATAGTGTTATTAGCTGTTGTGCTATCTGCAAGTTTAACCGGTGTAAGCGTCAGGGTAAATGGCTCTCGGAGTAACCTGCAGCACCCGCAGGTTTTAGAGCAAACTCCGACGCAGTCCACAGCAGCGTACAGCAATAATCTGTACTTTATTCTGCACGTCCCACTATAGAGGAGTCATTCAGCGGTCTCACCGTGAGATACTTTAGAAGACTACACAATCTGTGCTAGAATTCCTAAAGAAAGAAGGCGCTGATGCAAAATGTTTTAATATACTGAACAGTAGGTGCACTGACTTACAATACCTCAGGGACTGTTATTTTTGTTAAAACTGATTAAGAAACTGCTCCGAATCTATTAATTCCAGAGACAGCGGTGATAGTTCACTCTCATTGTTTCACTGTGTCCGTATGAGGGTTTCAAATGTCCAGAGCGCTATATCTACTTCTGACGTCAGTCTGTACGTCTCGTTGATTAAAATCCAATCCTTTTGTTAGGCTTCCGTACCTCAGTAGACAAAAACGCAAACCTTATAGGACCACAAGTTTGTTTGCGTGCCCATCCTCCGCAGAAAGCACAGAAATACTTGTTCTGTAAATAAAACTGCCTTTTTTGCTGCAACTCTATTTATTTTCCCAGACGCGTTTCGCCTTCTTCTTGCTTTACAACATAATCAGTGTGATCTATAACGATACAGTTTTGTTATTTTTAGATTATCAAACAGTTAACGACGCGATTTTTTATATAAAGAGGTAATTACTTACTGTTTGCTGTGATCTGCGTTTCCTCTCATCTGGTCTGGAAGTTGCACTACCACTTTATTACCGACACGTAAGCACAATTTTGTATCCCGAACTTCTTCACACCGTTCACCATGTTGCTCCTTGTCTTTTGTTGTTTACTATTGTTCTTTTGCCAATAGAAAAAACGTAACTAAATCACAATATTTACGTTGTTCAAAGCACGGAGCCCAAAAAAATAGCTATATCGAATGGCAAATGAATAACAGTAATCCACAAAAAAACAAGGAGAAACATGGTGAAGAGTGTGTAAAAGTTCGGATTACAAAACTGTGCTTATGTGTCGCTAATGAAGTGGTAGTGCGACCTCCAGACCAGATGAGAGGGCCGGCCGCGGTGGTCTAGCGGTTCTGGCGCTGCAGTCCGGAACCGCAGGACTGCTGCGGTCGCAGGTTCGAATCCTGCCTCGGGCATGGGTGTGTGTGGTGTCCTTAGGTTAGTTAGGTTTAAGTAGTTCTAAGTTCTAGGGGACTTATGACCTAAGATGTTGAGTCCCATAGTGCTCAGAGCCATTTGAACCAGATGAGAGGAAACACAGATCAGAACAGACAGTAAGTAATTACCTGTTTACATAAAAAATCGCGACGTTATCTGTTTGATAATCTAAAAATAACAAAATTATATCGTTTTATCCCACTGATAATGCCTTAGAGCAAGGAAAAGGCTAAACCCACCTGGGAAAAGAAATTAAGTTGCAACAAGAAAAGGCGGTTTTATTTACAGAACAGGTACTTACAGGATCACTTTGCCGTCCGTCTGTCTGTTAAGATGCCTCTTTCTCGAAGAACAAGTGAAGAAATCAACTTGAAACTTGTGTCCAATACTAATATCAACGGTCGCTTAGAGGTGTATTTAGTTTAAGCTTCCAAGTCAATGCAATCAAAGATACGGCCATATTTACACTATGTGATCAGGAGTATCCGGGCACCTGGCTGAAAATGACTTACAAGTTCCTCGCGCCCTCCATCGGTAATGCTGTAATTTAATATGGTGTTGGCCCACCCTTAGCCTTGATGACAGCTTCCACTCTCGCAGGCATACGGTCAGTCAGGTGCTGGAAGGTTTATTGGGGAATGGCAGCCCATTCTTCACGGAGTGCTGCACTCATGAGATGTATCGATGTCGGTCGGTGAGGCCTGACATGAAGTCGGCGTTCCAAAACATCCCAAAGATGTTATATAGGATTCACGTAAGGGCGCTGTGCAGGTCAGTCCATTACAGGGATGTTATTGTCGTGTAACCACTCCACCACAGGCCGTCCATTATGAACATATGTTCGATTGTGTTGAAAGATGCAATCGCCGTCCCCGAATTGCTCTTCAACAGTGGGAAGCAAGAAGACACTTAAAACATCAATGTGGGCCTGTGCTGTAATTGTGCCATACAAAAGAATAAGGGGTGTAAGCCCCTCCATGAAAAACACGACCACGCCATACCACCGCCTCCGAATTTTACTGCTGGCACTACACACGTTGGCGGATGACGTTCACCGGGCACTCGCGATACCCACACCCTGTCATCGGGTCGCCACATTGTGTACCGTGATTCATAACTCCACACAACGTTTTTCCACTGATCAATCGTCCAGTGTTTACTCTCCATACACCAAGTGAGGCGTCGCCTGGCATTTACCGGCCTGGTGTGTGGCTTATGAGCAGCCGCTCGACCACGAAATCCAAGTTGTGTCACCTCCTGCCTAACTGTCATAGTACTTGCAGTGGGTCCCGATGCAGTTTGGAATTCCTATCTGATGGTCTGGATAGATGTCTGCCTCCTACACATTACGATCCTCTGCAACTGCCGGCTGTCAGTCAACAGACGAGGTCGGCCTGTACGCTTTTGTGCTGTACGTGTCCCTTCACGTTTCCATTTCACTTTCACATCGGAAACAGTGGGATGTTTAGGAGTGTGGAAATCTGACGTACAGACATACGACACAAGTGATACGCAATAACCTGACCATGTTCGAAGTCCGTGAGTTCCGCGGAGAGCCCCATTCTGCTCTCTCAGGATTTCTAATGACTGCTGAGGTCGCTGATATTGAGTACCTGGCGGTAGGCGGCAGCAAAATGCACGTAATATGAAAAACGTATGTTTCTGGGGGTGTCCAGATATTTTGATCACATATTTTGACCCTCGCAAACTCACTCACAAAAAGCGACAGGTGCTCTATCTATACATATGCTGCGCCAGATGGTCAAGTGACAAAAGGCGTGCGTCGAAATCGATAGTTCGTGGGCTCGAATCTCAGTCGGGCCACGGATGTTTCACTCCAAGTTTGAACCCAGCCTTCATCTCTCAACCTCGCCAGAAAAAATGTGTGTTTCGGATTCCTCGTTAATGTGTAGGTCCCCGTTCCCCGTTTAGATAAAGTGGGATCGCAAAGTCTCCGATCTGGGGCCCAGTAGAGAGACTTGTACAGGGCCATTGAGAGACGCAAAGTTTTCTATACTCTCTGCATACATAATCAGATTTGTACAGCAGCCATAGAGCGTAGCTCCTGCTCGAACTTGTCCGGTGTTTCTTTTTTTTTTTTTCCTTCATGTGGTTGGGTAGGAGTTTGGCGAACGCCGTGTACATGGCGGGGAGTATTGTTTTGTTGATCTGTAACTTAAGGTACTGAGAGACTGCTACTATTTATCCCTTACAAACCACACATAATACGGTTCACGTTCCATTAACGTGGCTGGTCAGAAGACGGGACTTTTCCTGAGGACATATCTCCACGTGATGTGGAAATGACCACTAGATGTCAGAGGAGGCGACCCGCCAGTATGAAAGCAGGCGGGTAGAGGAGAAGTAACATCAGAATGGGTCAGTGAGGAGGGCTGAGCGTCTACAAGCATGTGGCGTCAGTAAGAAATCCGTGAAGGACATTTCAACCCTTCTGATGCTGCCCAAGTCGATTGTTGCCCTGTGACTGCGAAGTGGAAACGTGAAGCAACCGAGACCAGGCAGCCGGCCGGAGTGACCGAGCGGTTCTAGGCGCTATAGTCTGGAGCTGCGCGACCGCTACGGTCGCAGGTTCGAATCCTGCCTCGGGCATGGATGTGTGTGATGTCCTTAGGTTAGTTAGGTTTAAGTAGTTCTAAGTTCTAGAGGACTGATGACCTCAGAAGTTAAGTCCTATAGTGCTGAGAGCCATTTGAACCATTTTGAGACCAGGCAGGCCTCGTGAGCTGACGGACAGGGACCGTCGCGCATTGCGGAGGGTGGTTCTGCGACATCACTCGTGAAATGCGAAGTAGTATGAACTGTTTGACTAGAACAGTGGCTTTCCGTAGGGATGATGCACAATGGTGGTGCAGTTCCTCACATGACACGACCAGTGCTGAGCTACGACTGAGGTGGTGTGAAGAGTGAGGCCACTGGTCAGTCACTGGCTGGCAACGAGTGATTTCGAGTAATGAATCACGTGCTGTAAAGCAGCAGTTGGGAGAAGATAGCTGTTACCAGCGCCACAGAGCTCCCCGTCATAAAGCAGCTGCTGTGTGTTGTCGGCCTGTGGACAGCAGCACTCCTGGAATGGACTGGCCTCCCCAGAGTCCCGACCTCAGCCCAGTGGAATACCTCTGGGATGAGTTAGATCGTCGACATCGCTCTCTGGTTTCGGCTCTTCAGGCACAATGCGCTGCCATTCCTCCACACGCTTTGACACCCCAAGGAAAGTGGCCCGAGCCGTTTTCGAGCCGTAAATTGTCGATCCACGCAATATTAACCTCCACTAATAAATGTGTTGATGCATCATTTAAATATCGCCGCAGAGGAGAGAAACTAGAAGAGTACCGTGTGGTGACGGACAGGCAGCGGGTAGTTTAAGGCATCTGCCGGCGTGCTGCACAGTTCACGGCTTCGTCTTTAGTGCCCCCAGTGAAGCCACAAGTAGGTAACGTAATTGTGCGCCTGACCGCAACGCAGCACCTAATCAAAAGGGCGGCGGGCTGGCGCCAGGCAGTTGGCGCCGCTGCACAAAGAGTAATTAGCCGGGTGAGGCCGCCACCCCCGCCCCTACCCTTTCCTCCCGCGCCGCCTCCACCCCCACCTCTGCCGCTATAAATCGCGTTAGCGCTCTCCGCCGGTCTGCGCTACCGGTAGTTGTGCCGCAGTCTGCGATGACGCTTCTCTGCAGGCAGCTCTGCTACGCAGCCGACCGTCCGTCACAGTTGACGAAGCAGCCGCTGTGGCAGAAAGCGACAGAAATTACAACGCACTAACAGACACACTGCGGTTCTTCCCTGAATTTCTAATCTCACTGGAGCACGTGCAATCGAGATAACTTTTGAACATTTGTGTACCCACATCGACTGACGAGAACAGAAGGCTTTCATCTGGAGCCAGCTTTCTCAGCTTGCCACGCCCCCTATCCAAACGAAGCAAGTCGCATTCTGCTCCGGCCTGGGAAAGGCGGCCGGCGTGTGGCGATGCAGTCACCTGCCACCAGGTCACCGCTCAACGCCCTCTGTGAAGTGTGAAGCGGAACCCCGCCGACTGCAGGCTGCGCCGCTTGCGGCCACTTACACGTCTCACCGCAGTGTCGTTATACTGACCTGCATCGGCGAATGATAAATACCAAGCGCTGAATTTCTACCTGATTATGCGACTGATATGAAAGAAGCGGATAAACCGGAGAATTCGATAGCACCCGCCAACTTTGACCAATGGCATCAAGCAGAAACGTAAAATAAATATGGTTTCAAGATGACTTTCACGACGTCAGATTCACCTGTTCCAAAGGCGTGAGGATATGGTAGACACCAATTACGGAATCGTACAAATGGTTAATAATAAATGGTCAAGGTACCTGGGTAAAGGTGAAAAATAGAGATTTTTGGACATGTACCATAAAAGTCTAAAATAACAACTACTAAATCGCGAAAACAGTAAAATGTACAAACTAAAACAGCAAGAACAACAGTATAGAACTGCTGGTACCAAAAATACAAAAAAAAAAAAAAATAATCATTGTCAAAGAAAAACAAAAGAAGTAGCTCTGGTGGAATATCAAAATGGCTCTGAGCAGCTGAGGTCATCAGTCCCCTAGAACTTACAACTACTTAAACCTAACTAACATAAGGACATGACAGACATCCATCCCCGAAGCAGGATTCGAACCAGCGACCGTAGCGGTAGTGCGGTTCCAGACTGAAGCGCCTAGAACCGCTCGGCCTGGTGGAATATCATTACCATGCATTTTATACAACTTGCAGCTGCAAACAGTACACACAAGATATATTCTTGATACAAGAAATATCCCTCGGCCTCTACTGCTCAACTGTAAACCAAATATCGCAGCTATTAAAAAAAGCGATATCAAAAACATTGTTTGTTTTTTGTCACTCAACAGAAAAACCAGATACTAACAAAGACAGCCAGTGCTCTCGGCAATCAACGAAACGCTATATTGAAAACATCAAGTGACCTACAAAGCTCAACGGGAAAGCCCGATACCAATAAAGAAAGCGAAAAACTTACACCAATGCACAAAACGAGTAACAGATACGAACAAATAAAAATTGTAGCAATTAACAGAAAAGAAAATAATACTTCCCACTTATACAGACTGATGAAAAAAGTAAAATACTTTGAGAGGTGGTAGTATTCAACGAAGCAAGAAAAGTAAGTCCAATGAACATGTGTCATACTTTCCGACATAAACTCGTGTTTATAGGGAGGGCTGCGGAACGCTTAGTCACGGATACTAGCACAGTCGTTGCACTAGCGCTTCGTGAAATGTGACAGCAGGGTATTTTGTCGTCTTACTCACAGTACTCACCCACCAGTTGTCAGTTGTGTGGTTCGAGTCATCTTGTAGGCTACGTTAGTTTTCATCGTGTGTGAGTGTCTTACTCTACAGTACTGTCAACGCACAGTTCGTATCATGGTGATTTACCTACTTCCAAAGACGGATTCAGTTGCGTGTTTACTGTTATTGCGAGGTTTGTACGTACAAACAGTGTAGTACATTTACATTTTCTCTTCCACTACTTGTTAACTATGTAACGGTACTACTCGACAAGTGAAATGACAGGTATGATATCGTGCTATGGTTTAGCAAATGTACATAGCCTGCGAGCCTGTTCCCTGTACCCTGGAAAATATTTATATCGCTGAGTGCACTCTGTTCGGGAGACTTCAGCGTTTGAGCGAATGTTCGGTGGAAGAAACCGCTGGGATCACTGTGAGGCGATTAGCAGCAGAAGAAGGCACTCTCTTATCTGGTGTTGTGACTTTCCATAACCAGCATGTATGGGTACATCTACATCTACATTTATACTCCGCAAGCCACCCAACGGTGTGTGGCGGTGGGCACTTTACGTGCCAGTGTCATTACCTCCCTTTTCTGTTCCAGTCACGTGTGGTTCGCGGCAAGAACGACTGTCTGAAACCCTCCGTGCGCGCTCGAATCTCTCTAATTTTACATTCGTGATCTCCTCGGGAGGTATAAGTAGGGGGAAGCAATATATTCGATACCTCATCCAGAAACGCACCCTCTCGAAACCTGGCGGGCAAGCTACACCGGGATGCAGAGCGCCTCTCTTGCAGAGTCTGCCACTTGAGTTTTCTAAACATCTCCGTAACGCTATCACGGTTACCAAATAACCCTGTGACGATACGCGCCGCTCTTCTTTGCATCTTCTCTATCTCCTCTGACAACCCGATCTGGTACGGATCCCACACTGATGAGCAATACTGAAGTATAGGTCGAACGAGTGTTTTGTAAGCCACCTCCTTTGTTGATGGACTACATTTTCTAAGGACTCTCCCAATGAATCTCAACCTGGTACCCGCCTTACCAACAAATAATTTTATATGATCATTCCACTTCATATCGTTCCGCACGCATACTCCCAGATATTTTATAGAAGTAACTGCTACCAGTGTTTGCCACTCCCTGCACCATGTGCCTATCCGCTGCAGATCTTCCTGCATTTCGCTACAATTTTCTAATACTGCAACTTCTCTGTATACTACAGCATCATCCGCGAAAAGCCGCATGGAACTTCCGACACTATCTACGAGTCATTCATATATATTGTGAAAAGCAATGGTCCCATAACGCTCCCCTGTGGCACGCCAGAGGTTACTTTAACGTCTGTAGACGTCTCTCCATTGAGAACAACATGCTGTGTTCTGTTTGCTAAAAACTCTTCAATCCAGCCACACAGCTGGTCTGATAATCCGTAGGCTCTTACTTTGTTTATCAGGCGACAGTGCGGAACTGTATTGAACGCCTTCCGGAAGTCAACCAAAATAGCATCTACCCGGGAGCCTGTATCTAATATTTTCTGGGTCTCATGAACAAATAAAGCGAGTTGGGTCTCACACGATCGCTGTTTCCGGAATCCATGTTGATTCCTACAGAGTAGATTCTGGGTTTCCAAAAACGACATGATACTCGAGCAAAAAACATCTAAAATTCTACAACAGATCGATGTCAGAGATATAGGCCTATAGTTTTTGCGCATCTGCTCGACGACCCTTCTTGAAGACTGGGACTACCTGTGCTCTTTTCCAATCATTTGGAACCTTCCGTTCCTCTAGAGACTTGCGGTACACGGCTGTTAGAAGGGGGGCAAGTTCTTTCGAGTACTCTGTGTAGAATCGAATTGGTATCCCGTCAGGTCCAGTGGACTTTCCTCTGTTCAGTGATTCCAGTTGCTTTTCTATTCCTTGGACACTTATTTCGATGTCAGCCATTTTTTCGTTTGTGCGAGGATTTAGTGAAGGAACTGCAGTGCGGTCTTCCTCTGTGAAACAGCTTTGGAAAAAGGTGTTTAGTATTTCAGCTTTACGCGTGTCATCCTCTGTTTCAATGCCATCATCATCCCGGAGTGTCTGGATATGCTGTTTCGAGCCACTTACTGATTTAACGTAAGACCAGAACTTCCTAGGGTTTTCTGTCAAGTCGGTACATAGAATTTTACTTTCGAATTCACTGAACGCTTCACGCATAGCCCTCCTTACGCTAACTTTGACATCGTTTAGCTTCTGTTTGTCTGAGAGGTTTTGGCTGCGTTTAAACTTGCAGTGAAGCTCTCTTTGCTTTCGCAGTAGTTTCCTAGCTTTGTTGTTAAACCACGGTGGGTTTTTCCCGTCCCTCATAGTTTTGCTCGGCACGTACCTGTCTAAAACGCATTTTACAATTGCCTTAAACTTTTTCCATAAACGCTCAACATTGTCAGTGTCGGAACAGAAATTTTCGTTTTGATCTGTTAGGTAGTCTGAAATTTGCCTTCTATTACTCTTGCTAAACAGATAAACCTTCCTCCCTTTTTTTATATTCCTATTAACTTCCATATTCAGGGATGCTGCAACGTCCGTATGATCACTGATTCCCTGTTCTACACTTACAGAGTCGAAAAGTTCGGGTCTGTTTGTTACCAGTAGGTCCAAGATGTTATCTCCACGAGTCGGTTCTCTGTTTAATTGCTCGAGGTAATTTTCGGATAGTGCACTCAGTATAATGTCACTCGATGCTCTGTCCCTACCACCCGTCCTAAACATCTGAGTGTCCCAGTCTATATCTGGTAAATTGAAATCTCCACCTAAGACTATAACATGCTACATGGGTAGATGTAAATCCCCAAGCAATTCAAGAAAGAGGGCGTCAACACCGATTCTCAGTCAACGCATGGGCAGGCGTACCTGGCGATAGATAATTAGGGCCATACGTGCTAGCGTGAAGTTTAACTGGGGCGCATTATCTGGAATTTCTCATTAACGTTTTTCCTACCTTGCTGGAGGCTGTGCCACTGCAGCAACGAATACAAATGTGGTTCGTACATGATGATGCACCAGCACACTTTCGTCACAACGTGCGCGAACATCTGATGCAGACATTTCAGGACTGCTGAATTGGGCGGGGATCCCCTCACCTTGGCCTGTTCGTGCCCCAGACCTCTATACCCTAGACTTTTAGTTACGAGGACACTTGGAGGAATTGGTGTACGCCACGCCAATCAACGATGTGCGGACACTACCGGGTAAAACAGAGGTCAGGTATGCTTCAAAGGGAGCCATTCCTTAAGCCGGCGGGGAGAGGGGTGCACTGTCATAAATGGACGCCACGTTGATCATCTCCCGTAAACACGTGTTTGTCGCAGAAAGCATGCACGTAAGTGTCCATTTTTTTTTTTTTTACAATCGTATTGACGAACTAGGATCACGTTAACAACTTCAGTTCCTCTTCTTCCTTTGTTATCGTTTCCTATTTTTCCAGTATTCCCTCATTTTCTCCCCATGAATTCTCTTCCTTTCTTCTGTGCATGTTGTTCCCGATTTTTTATTTCTTCTGCTTTGAAAGTCTTCGAAATTTAGTATTCTTTTTTTAAAACGGTTTCTTTCTGCTATTTCTGACTCTTTGATGTTGTTTCTTTCAAGATCTTTTGATGCTATTGTCGATTTCTTCTTCCAGAAATATAGGAGTATTTGTTTCGTTAGTCTATTTCCATCCATTCGGTAGAGATGTCTAAAAGAGGTTAATCTTCGTTTGGCCATTACTTCAGATATTTTCTCTATATTTTTGTAGATCTCCTCGGTACTTCTTATTTTCCAACCATCTGTCCATGTTTAGTGTATTTAGTTTTCTTGTTTCGATGAGTACTTCCATCTCTCAAACTACTCAACATTTTTACCCGTATTTTATACCCTGTATATCGCACTTCAAACAGATGCCCAGAATCAAAGTCAGAAAAAGCAAAGGAAAAAATACCAAAAACATACAACAAAATAAAACAGAATAAGATAAAGTAAAACGTAATTAAACCTCAAAAAACAGTAAAACTCGCCAGAATGACAAAAAATGAAAGAAAAGTCAGTGCCATGCGCGAAACGAATTGAAGGAAAAGCTCCACATCCTCATCCACTTAACAACAAAACCCTGACACCCGTTTCGTGCACAACATACCTAATAGGGGACTCATAACAAAAAGTGATAGACAAGCGCATGTACAGCTGACACATTGAGCCTCAACTTCTCTAACCGAGCCCCTGGGAGGATTGAGTTTCGCACATTACCGCGCCGTCACCTCGTAATGGGCTCAGATGTTTGTTCAGCTCCTGCGTATAGAATTTTGCCCTTATTCGTATCTGCCGGACCGGAACGCACAGTTGTCGCTGCGTGGGGATGCCCCATCGGACGGACTCTGCCGGCTGCTGCTGCTGCACTGCTGACACGTGTCACTTTGCTTCTGATACTAAATGACGCAAACGCCTCAGACTCCTTTCGTAAATAGTGGCTCGATAGCTCACAGGCAAAGTGCGACAATACGCATCCTAAGACTCAGTCCTAGGATTTATATCTGTCACCTGTAACTTCTTCCTCCTCTGACAATGTTTGTAGGTGTGAAAAATCCCGACTTGCACCGTGGTCGCGTGTCGATGGCAAACTGTTGGTCACCGTTCACTGAGGTGAGAAAGTCGTGGGATGGCGAACAGAAGGTACAAGAGGGCAGTGCACTGGCGGAACTGTCATTTGTGCTCTG
Organism: Schistocerca americana; assembly: GCF_021461395.2. NCBI lineage: Eukaryota > Metazoa > Arthropoda > Insecta > Orthoptera > Acrididae > Schistocerca > Schistocerca americana. The sequence goes on from NC_060121.1 coordinate 42,423,554, forward strand.
GTGGTTCACGGTAACATGTTTTCGATGTGATTACGGTCGCACGACGGTAATAGACTCAGGACGCGGAATAGTAGCTTGTAATGGTACTAGAATTACGTAACCATTACGGCACCTCACCTCAACCTCTCGATACCAGCAATATTCTACTGTGTTCCTGCAAAATAGTTAACATATTTCTGTGACAACATTCAGATTTGATTTCATTAATGTAGAGGTACTTAGATAAATCGATATGTATGTATTACAATGATATTATTATTATGTGTATTCTTTCTTTTGTCACTATGATCATTGACGTACTTGTAACTCTGATTTTTGGGCGCGTAAGCGGTTATTAGTCAAGCTTTGGTCGTCATGTTGAAAAGACGCAAATTGTGGTCAGTTTATGAAATGTGATCTTTAGCAGTGAGGAAGATATTTTCGAGTATGTTTTATATTGTGAAGTGATGTTTTGGAACGAGTTACGTGATACTGCAACAAAAAAAAAAAAAAAGTGTAACAAATTCGGAGTGCTGATTACTTTTTACGTCACCATTGTCCCAACTTGCAAAAGTTCAATCTTCAAGAATGGTTTATGAAACACATCTATAATACTTTTGAATATCGCAGAATAACACCTAGGCCTCTTTGCATCCGAGCTTGGAATCATTACTACCTATATTTTCGACGATTGAGCCATGAGTTCACAACGAGACCAGCGTGAGAAGCGCGAAAAGGTGAGTGCCTAGTTTATCCGTTATTTCAAGAAATGACTTTATTAACTGTGCTCTAATGACACCTGCCACATAATATAACTTTGCTGTTGCCCGAAAATGCAATAATTAGCAGCGTGAGCAACACTACAAATCATAATTAATTTTTTACCTTTGTTGTGGCAGGCTTGTTAGAAGCTGTAGGTAGAAGGGACATTCCATTTCGGAAATCGTTGGAAATTCTATTTTCCGAGATCCACAGTGTCACGAGTGTGCCAAGAATACCAAATTTCAGGCACTACCTCTCACCACGGACAAAGGCTTTTACAAAAACATTATTCAAATGGCTGTGAGCACTATGGGACTTAACTTCTCAGGTCATCAGTCCCCTAGAACTTAGAACTACTTAAACCTAAGTAAACTAAGGACATCACACACATCCATGCCCGAGGCAGGATTCGAACCTGCGACCGTAGCTGTCTCGCGGGTCCAGACTGTAGCGCCTAGAACCGCTCGGCCACTCCGGCCGGCCGGCCTTTACATAACGACCGAGAGCAGTGGCGTTTGCGTAGAATTGTCAGTGCTAACCCATAAGCAACACTCCGTGAAATAACCATAGAAATGGATGTGAGAATTCCGACGAACGTATCCCTTAGGACTGTGTTGCTAAATGTGGCGTTAATGGGCTGTGGCAGCAGACGAACGATGGGCGAGTGCCTTTGGTAACAGCACGACATCGCTTGCACTGCCTCTCCTAGGTTCGTGACCGTATCAGTTGGACTTTGGACGATTAGAAAACCGCGCCCGGTCGGATGAGTCCCGATTTCGGTTGGTAGGAGCTGGTGGTAGTGTTAGAGTGTGCTGCAGACCCAAGATATATGCGATGTCAGTCTTTCTCGGCGTATTCCACTGATGAATTCTTCTCGGGTTATCAGCCGAGTGGTGGCGTCGTCTTATCGCAACGTTTCAGTGAGTTTCGTCATCTTCGTCAGAAGATGATGGGTACGAAACTCATTGAAACGTTGCGACAAGACGACGCCACCACTCGGCTGATAACCCGAGAAGAATTCATGAACACACCCAATATGTTAATAAGACACTGTCGAAGCTGCTGGTGACTCCGTAATGGCATGGGTTGTGTTTACATGGAATGGATGGCTCCTCTTATCCAACTGAACCAGAAGATGATGGGTACGAAACTCATCTGGACCACGACTTTTGAAGACCTCGCTGTATGGTGGTACAACATGCAAGGTGTGGATTTCATGAGCAATAAAAAGGCAGATATGATGTTTATATTGATCTCTATTCCAATTTTCTGTACAGGTTCCGGAACTCTCGGAACCGAGGTGATGCAAAACGTTTTTTATGTGTGTAATTGTCATCATATGACTAAGTTTTCACTACTGCTATTTCGGCTGTAGAACCATTTTAAGACGTGAGGTAAAAACTGAAACTAATAAAACATTAGGAATGCCTTTTATGGACTGAATTTCTGTGAAATACTCGTGTCATTCTGAATTTATAAAAATGTTTCCAAAGATAGGCTGAAAAAGAAACCTGTTCCCCATCCTTCATATGGCACTGGCACACCAAAGATTATATTTCTCATACAGTGCTTCTTACCTAAATAACAATCTATGAAGCGGTACAGACGAATATCAATGTCCACGTCTGAACACGATTAGTGCTAACCACAGCACTGTGCTGGCCAGCATTATCACAACACAATGCGTTAAATTGTGTCTGCCGTTCATGACGTTAGCTGTGGTCCAGTTTTCAGTTCACATTCAGATCTTGTGATGAAACGAGTGCTATATAAGTCCACATATGTAACATTACGACGGCAACATGTCATTCAGACTTGTCTGACACTGACTTCGGAAATAATGCTCCGTAAATTGTGTTTATAAAATGTTATCACGTTATGTCATACACTTCGTTATCAACTCATTTTATTGCTTCCAGTTTTCACCTTGTACTTGAAAATGGCAGTTCAGCCGAAATTGCAATAGTGAAATAAATAAAATTTACGCTCAAATTCCGGCAATGATTTGATTTAAAAAGTATATTATGAATATGGTCCCCAACCAGGGAAAAATCACCAGCTATAGAGAAATGTTAAAAACAAATGCATGTATTGTTCGACGTATGCATGGAAGAAGCAATGACAGGTTCAAGAGTGGGATTTATATTCGTGTTCAAATGACGTCAATGACAAGATTAGCTGGTGACACTAGTATCCTCACCGAAAATGAAGAAGAGTTATAGCATCTTTTGAACGGAACGAAGAGTAAACCGAAGAAAAAATTAAGCAATGAACTGAGATTAGCGATATTCTCTGCATCAAAACTGGAGGCCACGAGTTAATTCTACTACCCTGATGGCAAAATAACATAACGGACAAAGCAAGTAGGTTATAAAAAGCGTACTAGGACCGAGAAAGTGCGTATCCTGGCCAAAAGAAGTCTACTAGTGTAAAATGCAGGTCCTAATTTGAGGAAGAGGTTTCTGAAAATGCAGTTCTGGGGAAAGGCATCGTATGGTAGCGGCTCATGGACTGTGCGAAAACAGCAAAAATAAGAATCGAAGAGTTTGAGATGTACTGGTACAGAAAAATTTTGAAAATTAGCCGGACTGATGAGATAAGAGACGAGGAACTTCTCTGTAGAACCGGCGATGAAAGGTGTGTGTGGAGAACACTGACAATAAGAAGGGAGAGGACGGTAGGACATGTGTCAACACATCAAGAATTAACTTGCGTGGTACTGGACGCAGCTGTAGAGGGTAGAAACTGTAGGATGGCTTGGGAGAGGAATTCGTGGCGGACCGAACCACACCAGTCAGAAGACTGACGAGCAAGAAATATTACTCTTCGCCATGCACGACACAGTGGCTCGCGGAGTACGTATGTAGCTGTTTTTTAAGTATATGTTGTTTTGTAGGGCGGGCAACCACAGCCAAACTCCTCTCAGCTAGCACGGTCATTGCCGCTCCCATCACTTAAAATTTTTTTTAAAAATATTTTTAAATTTTAACTACCGCTTTCAGCAGATGACGGTATATTGTACGTGAATGGTGGGGAGTGGCTACAGGGACTATGCTATAAATAGCGGATATTGCCTGAGGATGCATCGATAAGTGATGCGAAACCGGTCGCAAATTTAATAAAAATCATTCATATAGCCATTGCGGAATTTTCTTTGGAAAAATGTTTTAAGTATAGCCGAACACCAGGTCAGCGCACAGTGATTTTCGCCAAACAGTGCAGGGGCTAGTTTTCCAGTGAGCGACCCATCGGTGCTCTGAGAAACAGGGTGAGCGTTAAGCCAAGCCACAAAGCCGGTCCCGCAGGCAGGAGGGGCATTTGTAAGGCGTCAGCCGCTCTTCTCTTAAGCTACGTTCTACACGTGTGCTGCTAATGCGCCAGAAGTGTCTGTCCAAAGCAGCAAGTCATGCTTCAGAACCCACCCACTTCACGAAATTCCTAGTTTCCGCGACGTGCCCTCTGGCATTGTTTTCGCAGTCTGCAGAAGTGGTTTTCTACAACTGCATCTATTTTTCCGGTTTGTACAGGAAATTAATCTTCTGAATGGGTCTGTGATCACGTTGTTATTTTGTGAATAAAGCTGTCTAGATAACATACGATGCCTGACAAAGGAGTGACGCACCGAGTAAGGAACAAGAAACAGAAATTAAGCAGCATCGATTCATATGGTATGTGATGTTATTTCGGTGGTTATAAAATCGAGTCAAATTTACAGAGATGGATGGTGGATAGAAAATTCTATGCGATGAACTGCCTGGTCGTCAGCGTCGTTTCTCAAAATGGTGGTACTGGAGTACGAGCAGTTTCCCCTTCTTAAAACAAAGAGCCATAATAATAAGAAACTTCACATACAATTTGCAGTATATGTTTTCGTAACATTGTCGTGCATTACAGTTTGACAGTTCGTGCAGGTATCGTTCCGTGTGTGTCGGCTCTCGACACGCGCTATGTGCCAGGTTCTCACCATTCCTCGTAACCATCACATCTGCAAGGCGTAACTGTTGATCCTTTTCTGTTTCCATTGTAAGTTTTATGCTGGTATGGAGACTGTTCAGGTGTCTAAGGCAGTCGCCGATCTCTTCCTATTCGTGGGTTCACACGATCAAGACGATGTCAACCTACCTATACCTTTGCGTTGGGTTTACAAGATGCGAAGTCCAGCGCCTTTGTTTCGAAATGTTTCACGAAGAAATTGGCCACCACTGTATTAAATGGAGTACCTGTGGCGACGTCTTCCAGCTATTTGTAGAAACTGCCACACAACATGAAATAGCTCGCGACAGGAAAAACACGAAAGAGTTTGGTGATGTCATCCAAGGAAATCGAATCACCCTCCACAGAACCACAGAGTGGCACTTCGGTAAACAACATCAAAGTTGACCAGGATGGTGCTCGGTCCAAGTTTTAGTTTCTTCAGCTTCTCACTCAAATGTTCCGAGACCTTCATGTATGTGTGGCTTAAGCAGAGGGACCAAGTGTGTCACCTGTTTATACGTCGATGAGCCAGGAGTGCTTACTATCGGTCGTAGTTGAACATTATTTTTACGGATTTTTGGTAATCCATACAGCCGAAATGGTATATCTTTTTCGAAGCACAAGTTCCTCTGTGCGTGTTTGGAGAGAGAAGACGTTTTCATTAACCGATTCGTGTTCTGTGTGATCTGCTGCATCGGAGCTGTGCCTAGCTTTCGGTACATCTTTCGATCTAGTTTCTCCCGAATCTTCTGTTCGTAAGCTTCGTCCTTCAGTACAGTGGTCAGATTTTCCTTGTCTGCAGGAAGTACCAACGTACTCTCGTCACCGTTAAGACTCTTGATACCTTTTAACTTTTTCGCTTTGCAAGCTGGTGATTTCGATCAGTAGAGTATCTTGGCGATTTCAGTGCGTGTTGCCTCAGCTTTTCACAAGGAAGGGTCCGGATGGTCACTTCGGTGTTTGCAATTGTATCCTGCACAGGTAAAGTTTTGGGTATGACAACGAAATTCTCTCCTTTTTCAAGAACGTACCGTTCCTGTGATGTCAAAGGTCGTTCACAGAAGTAGACCACTGTGCGTGCAATGTTGGGAATGTACTTGCCGATCGTTTCCGCATCTTGCAAACTGTTTCTTCTGGCACGTGAGTGGCGACACACGAGGACGCAGGGCGCGCCGCTGCGCCGCCACAGTTCTCTCGACTGCTGCCAGCCGCGACTGACGCCACAGCCGAAGGCTCCTGACAAACAATGGAAGAATGGGTGCCGGCGCGCTCGCCGTCGGTGGCCGCCCGGCGCAGCGCAGACCCGCGCTCCGCCGCTGAAGCCGACGCGGCGAGAGGCGCCACTACTCGGTCACGCCTCGAGCACACACCCGGCATTTCGTGCTGCGACGTTAGCGGCAACCCGCGCATGGGACGGTAATTCCCCGGTCCAACTCTGACCAATGCTGCCGTGCGGGGTGACGCAGAATATCTCTAGCAGTCCACTACTTATTCCTGGATGGCAGGCACAGATTTGGATGGGTTACAATGCACTCGGCGCACAATATAACACAGCAGAGGTAGCATTTTGGATTGCAAAAGGTGGAACAATTTTGGTTTTAAGATACGTTGTAAGTATTACTACTCTCGTGTAAAAATCCTTGTTTTACAACTTGTTGTCCGCAGCTCGTGGTTGTGCGGTAGCGTTTTCGCTTCCCACGCCCGGGTTCCCGGGTTCGATTCCCGGCGGGGTCAGGGATTTTCTCTGCCTCGTGATGACTGGGTGTTGTGTGCTGTCCTTAGGTTAGTTAGGTTTAAGTAGTTCTAAGTTCTAGGGGACTGATGACCATAGCTGTTACGTCCCATAGTGCTCAGAACCATTTGAACCATCACAACTTGTTCCCGTTGTGCGTATGCGGCATCTTGAAAAAACCGCTAAGAAATGTAACTTTTTTTACTTGGTCTTCAGCAAACTTGCTTCCAGTAAATGTTAGGTAAAAACATACCATCATTAATTTGAAAGAGCATTAAATTTCCTGCAAGTTTAAAAGATAACATTTTCGAAAATTCCGAGCAGTCAGTGAAATATGAAGCTGTTAAAACCTGCAAAAACACGAAGAAATCTCAAAAAGTTAAATATATTAGTGGTTTCGTTTTAATAATTCTTTTTCGTGTTTGTGCACAATGCATAATAACCACTGCAGTAGAGGATTTAATTTCCTTCAAGATTCATGCAAAATATTTGTAACTACTCTCTATGCACGCCGGGAAATGTTGCATTAACAATTTTAGTGAAAGTGGACTCGAAACTGAAAATATCATCCTCAGTCAAAAATAATATTCATGAACGGGATGTCATCCTTACTCCAGTCTCTAGTCGGTGTACAGGGCATACCGGTTATAAGTGTACATATTTTTGTGTATGGTGTCTTCATATGTGCATGCATCATCATGCATCATTCTACTGGTTGTTTCTTCTCTGTGGCAAACAGTCTCCCAAGAAACTTAAATGACTTGATCTTTTCTGCGCGGTCCTAACAGCACCACTAAGCGAACTAAACCTGTCAATATAGACTAAACGTTTTGCGTCCACACTCCAATATTGTTTATTATACAATGTGCACAAAACTGCACTAAAAAGAAGTTATTAAGGCGGAACCACTGGCGTATGTATCATTTACGATTTCTTCACGTTTTTGCAGATTTTCACAAACTCATGTCTCAACAGCTGTTCCGAATTTTCCAACATGTTTGTATTTGAAACTTATTGCAAATTTAACGCATTTTAAAAGTGAAACTTGCATATTACTGAACACGGACTGAAAAAAGTTATATTTCTTAGCGGTTTTTTTCAAGAAGAGGGAGAAGCTCTCGGATTTTTCACGAGAGGGGTGACATTTACAAGATACCTGAAAATCAAAATTACTCCACCTTTTCCAACCCAACCCCTCTTTCAGAGTTGTCTCCCGTAGGCTAATACGGCGGTCCTCCCTCGTGGCGGCAAGACGTGGACGACCGGAACTGTGACGTCGGGTCCGGCAGCGCACATTTTTCCCGTGCAGACCGACATCGCGCCCTATTTGTTACACCTGAACCCCCCCACACGTCTGGATACAGCACGATTCGACTGGCCCGTCAGATGGAGGCGTACAGTGGGGCCCCTTCGGAAATCTGTTAGGTCCTGATAACGCTGTCTCATACGAGTACGCGACATCTCCGTGTCCTTCTCAGTGATCGCTCAACATGTGAAGCTTTTCGAGCGTCTTCTATACCCAGACAGGCCTGGCAGCAACAGTAAACGTGAACAACACTAATGCACACCTATAGCGGCCGTCCCACCTGTTACAGAGAATTGCAGACCTTGATCACTTAGATATGCATGTGGACGGAGCTATTTTGACATCCGACCATGTGTTTGTGGGCTTCAGTTTTTTGTCAGGTAGTTTACAAATGACTCCAGAGGTGACACAAACAACTGATGAGTGAATCCTCGGAGCGACTGGGGCTCGAATGCTGAATCTTCCATTTTACTGTTTGACACTTACCTATCTCCTTAGCCCGCGTCACAACGGCGTAATAACACATTCCTCAGTACAACCGTGGCTGCTTTGGCGTGTAACGGTCTCCCTCCTTCGGAAAAGACGTACAGGCTTGAAGTTGCAAGGGAGTTTTCAGTCCAGCCACAAGAGTGGTGCTGTAATCCGTACGATCGTATTTCCTTCCTTAATATTACGAAAAACATCTGCTTTCATCTGTTCTTGTTGCTCAGTGTGTTATCAAATAATGGATGAAATTTAACGGATACTTGCTTTGTTCATATTCACAGCCTCTTCGATTCTGACACGCCTAACGCGTTGCTCCTTCCTAAAAATGCGATGCAACTCTTACAACGAGCAGCTAACTTACGACGTTTCCCGGTAACGCAGATTCCTAAGAGAAATACGAGCACTGCACAACATGTCCGGGACCCGAGAGCAACAGAAGACATTAAGGAAGAAGAGGGATGTCTTGGATAAAGAAGAGCATAAGGCAGGAATGCTGTCTTATTCCTTTACTATCCAATCTGAATGTCAAGGAAGCAGTGAAGAAACTAAAATAAATGTTCATAAGTGGGATTAAAATTTACGGTAAAAGGATACCAACGATAAGTTTCGTTGGATGACAGAATAACTAAACCTACTGCAGGGAATAAAGTATTTATTTAATCGTATGGTGATTTTATACAATATACAGTTGATATAAGGCAAATGATTTTATACGATATACATATGATATAAGACAATATTAAACCTTAGAGTCTGTGTTTTTCAACCAGTTAATTAAGCTGGGTGTGAGAGTGAACAAGTCATCGGAAATTCCAGGATATGAATGAAGTGGACAGCGTTGGACTAAATGTTCAATTGTCTGCTCTTCTTGATTACATTCACGCGTTGGTGAACTGATTCAGCCCCATTTGTACCTGAAGTAGCTACAACAACCATGTCCAGCCCTTAACCTGTTGAGGCGGCACCAAATTTTCCTCAGTAGGTCAAAACCTTTTGCTTCTTTGTGGCATCAAGGTGATGGGCTCTTGTTGCAATGTTTTTGTTGACCATTCATGCTTCCAGCTTTCATTTAGATCAAAACCATCCGGGATGAGTTGTCCTGCAGTAAGACTTGCTGGTCTTCTTGATCGCAATCGTTGCTGTGGCGGATGACAGAATTCCTGGTGCAGTGGTAGAGAAGGTGCTGCATAGATTTTCTTGGCCTCCCTCAGTAGAACTTGTTTCCGCCTTAAGTGAGGTGGAGGGGTGTGACTCTGTACAGGCAACCAGTGGCATGGGGTTGATTTGATGGAACCAGTAATTCAGCGCACTGTGTCGTTAAGTTTCGTGTCTAGCTTCTTCACATGTACACTTTCCAACCAGACAGGTGCACAGTACTCGGCAACAGAGTACACAGGACTGATGCCAGTTAAACGCAGACAGTCAGCAGAGGTTCTCCAGGTGGTACCACTGAACTTATGTAGTATGTTGTTCCTTGCAGAAACTTTATGAGAAAGCTTGGTTATGTCCTCTTTGTAGCTCATGGTTCTATCTAGAGTGATTCCGAGATATTTTGGGAAACGATTGTACCTCAACGTTTGTCCATTGAGCAGAACTCTTGGTTTCTAGTTCGCAACACGATTCGCTAGATGGAAACAAGAAACTTCAGTTACTGATGTGCTTGGGATCAATATCCAGGTCTTAAAGGAAGTTGACATCTTCTCCAGATCCTCCGTAAGAGCTCGTTCACCATCTTCTAAATTACTGCTCTGTGCTACCAGTGCAACGTCGTCAGCGTAGATAAAGTTGGTTAGGGAATAAAGTGTCTACTGACAACAGAATAACGACTGCGAGTAATCCGAAGAAAGTGTAAGTGTTGAGGAGAGGATGAAATGAGATTATCATCAAAACTGGTATTAGCAACTTATTTGCTGACTAATGTTCATTCTGTTGTGGTCAAGCAAAATAACGCACGACAGATGACACAAGCAACCAAGCAGACCAGTACAGTCGAGGGTAGCACTCTTCGCTAAAGCAAGGCTACCGGTACCAGTGTAAGCCTCAAGAAGAATGTATGTCTGGAATACAGTAGTGCTTGCAAGCGGGTCGTGGACTGTCATAAAATCCACAAAGAAGAAAATCGAAGCCTTCCAGTTGTTACAGAACGACGTTATAACCAGACCTCGGATTTGTGGTAAAATCCTATTTCCTTCCTCATTAAATAACGGCAAAAAAGGTGTAAATACACGAATTACGACAATTTATCATCGAAAACGCTAGTTTTATTGCATATAAAAACACCTAATTTCAGGTCAGTACCTGATTGTACCTACATTTTAAAAATACAATTACATAAAATTTTGTATGACTAACATTCTCTCGTAATCTTACTAGCTAAAAATTACGCAAATATTTTATCGAAGATTGTAATTTTATAGTACCTAAAACACCTAATTTCATGTTAGAACCTAATTGTACCTCATTTTTAAAAATCCTAGAAATATCTGATTTCATGTTAGAATCATACTGTATCGAATTTTAAAAAATCCACAGATAAACTTTAGTATCGCTTACTGAAGAATAGTATTGGGAACAGAAAGGTGATTGAAACCAGACGTCAACGACAACGAAATCGTAAGTTCAGATAGTAATGTTTATCATAAGGAAAGGTTAGTCACCAATGGCGGCGGCGTGTTTATTGCAGTAAAAAATTCGATCAAATCTAGCGAGGTTATCAAGGATTCAGAATATGAATTATTCTGGGTGAAACTGAGTATCAACGAACGGTCAAAAATAGTGATCGGTTGCTTTTATACACCACTGGGTCACGATCTGTAGTTGTAGAGCACTTAAGACAGAACTTGCAGAATATTATTAGTAACTTTCCTGGTCATGTCGTTGTAATAGGGGGTAACTTCAACTTGCCAGGTATAGATTGGGAGTGTTAAGCCATCAAAACTGATGCCAGAGACAGGGAATCGTGTGGCGTTGTTCTGGATATCTTGTCCGAAGCCTGCCGCAGTGGCTGAGCGGTTCTAGGCACTTCAGTCTGGAACCGCGCGACCGCTACGGTCGCAGGTTCGAATGCTGCCTCGGGCATGGATGTGTCTGATGTCCTTAGGTTAGTTAGGTTTAAATAGTTCTAAGTTCTAGGGGACTGAACACTATGGGACTTAACATCTGAGGTCATCAAAAAATGGTTCAAATGGCTCTGAGCACTATGGGACTTAACATCTGTGGTCATCAGTCCCCTAGAACTTAGAACTACTTAAACCTAACAAACCGAAGGACATCACACAACACCCAGCCATCACGAGGCAGAGAAAATCCCTGACCCCGCCGGGAATCGAACCCGGGAACCCGGGCGTGGGAAGCGAGAACGCTACCGCACAACCACGAGATGCGGGCTCTGAGGTCATCAGTCCCCTACAACTTAGAACTACTTAAACCTAATTAACCTAAGGACATCACACACATCCATGCCCATAGCAAGATTCGAACCTGCGACCGTAGCGGTCGCGCGGTTCCAGACTGAAGCGCCTAGAACCGCTCGGCTACCATCGGCCGACTGGGAAAGATCCACCATGGTGTAATAGCCGTGTTCGAAAAGCGCTACGAAAACAAAGAATACTTCATCTCAGACTCAAGAAAAGTAAAAACCTAGCTGACAGAAGAAAAGCTGAACGAAGCGAATATGAGCGCAACGAGAAAAATGAGAGAAGCGTTCAATGAAAGTAAAACGTTGTCATTGTCAACCGACCTGATTAAAAACCGTGAGAGATACTAATTTTACTAAGGTGTGAAGTTCCTCTTTCCGTTCATTCGACTTTGTGATTTAAAAACTGGGCTGTTTTGGAAATCAGCCTTATGCAAACACAATTATTTTATTTTTATATTTCCAAAACAACCCAGTTTTTAAGCCGTAAGAGATTTTGGTCGTATTTGAAATCAGTAAGTGGATCAAAATCATCTATTCATACTCTCAGCGACCACACCGGCACCGAAACGGAAGATAACAGAGAGAAGGCCGAAATACTGAATTCATTGTTCCGAAGTTGTTTCACCCCGGAAGACAGTAACACTGTCCCTCGTTTCAATCGTCGTACGAACGTCGAAATGGCAGATATTGAGATAACCGATTGCGGAACTGAAAAGCAGCTACAATCGCTTAGTAGCGGAAAGGCTTCAGTAAGATTCTATAAACATTTCGCGAAAGAACTTGCTCCCCTTCTACCCGTTACTTATCGTAGATCGCTTGAGCAACGAAAGGTACCTAACGACTGAATAAAAGCGCAGGTCATTCCCCTTTTTAAGAAAGGCCGTAAGACAGATTCCGCAAACAGGGAACCTGCGAAACTCAGCTCGCTCTTTTCCTCCATGAGATCCACAGATCAGTGGACAACGGCGCTTAGGTTGATGCCGTGTTCCTTGATTTCTATAGGGCATTTGACATCGTCCCAAATTAATGTTAAATGAAAAAAATACGAGTTTGTGGAATATCGGAGCAGACTTGTGATTGGATTCAAGACTAAACATAATATATGGTGTACCACAGGGAAGTGTCACAGGACCGTTGCTGTTTACAATGTATATAAATGATCTAGTAGAAAGCGTCGGATGCTCTTTAAGGCTATTCACAAATGATGAGTTGTCTATACCAAAGTAGCAAGGCCAGAAGATAGTAAAAATTTGCAGAACGACCTGCTGAGAGTAGATGTATGGTGCAGGCTCTGGCAGTTGACCCTGAACTTAGATAAATGTAACATTGCGCATACACAGGAAAAGAAATCCACTACTGTACAGCTGCACTATTGTTGACAAACAGCTGGAGACAGCGTCTGCTGTATAACATCTACGCATAACTATCCCGAGTGACCTTAAGTGGAATGACCATGTAAAAGAGATAGTGAAAAGCAGACACCCGACTCAAAATCATCGGAAGAATATTGAGGAAATGTACCTCATCCACGAAGGAAGTGGCTTATAAGGCGCTTACTCTCCCGATTGTTCAACTATCTGGGATCCGTATCAGGTAGGACTGATAAGGGAGATAGAGAAGATCCAACGAAGGGCGGCGCGTTTCGTCACGGGATCGTTTAGCGTTACGGAGATACTAAACCAAGTCCACTGGCAGACGTTACAAGAGAGGCGTTGTGCATCACGGAGAGATTTCCTAATATCGGGACAGCACTTTTCAGGAGGAGTCGGACAACGTATTACCCACCCCACATACATCTCGCGTATTGACCACAAGGAGAAAATTCGAGAAATTAGAGCCAATACAGAGGCCTACCGGCAACCAATCTTCCCACGCACTATTCGCGAGTGGAACAGGGTTGGAGGGATCAGATAATGGTACCGAAAGTACCTCCCACCACACACCGTTATGTGGCTTGTGGAGTATGACATAGATAGATGTGAATGTATGACTAAAACTACTCTTATGGTCTTCCCGGCTACTTAGAAAACAGTAACTGAATGATAACTGGTTCCTTTGCATGCGTGGACACCAGTCGTAAACCGAGCGAGGTGGCGCAGTGGTTAGCACACTGGACTCGCATTCGAGAAGACGACGGTTCAATCCCGTCTCCAGTCATCCTGATTTAGGTTTTCCGTGATTTTCCTAAATCGTTTCAGGCAAATGCCGGGATGGTTCCTTTGAAAGGGCACGGCCGATATCCTTCCCCATCCTTCCCTAACCCAAGCTTGCGCTCCGTCTCTAATGACCTCGTTGTCGACGGGACGTTAAACAACACTAACCCAACACCAGTCGTGAGTCAGGCGACGTCAGCACAAGCCAGGCTGTTGCAGCCAGCCCTGCTCCTTAGAGTTTTGTCGCTCGCTGTGGACCGTCAAATCGGCCGGCAGGGCACGGACTGTCGGAGCCTCGTGGTCTGCCTCTGCCTGTCGGAACGGCCTGCTTAAAACACCTGCGCTGTCCGCATTCGGTCGGTCAGCTAGCTGCTTGAATATAGTGAAACATTTCACAGCGACAGTGTGTTTGTGGAAAGTCAAGCATGCCGAAAGCAGCCAGCTCCAAATCATCTCTGATTCGTCAGTCGTTACAAGAATTTCCTGATTTCTCTACAGACGGAAGACTTATTCACTGCAATGTGTGGAACAAAGAAGTAAATAAAATGTTAACCTTTTACCTGTTACACCCACTCAGAGAACAGTGATGCCACTGTTTTTGCCAAGTTAACTTGGACCAGACAAAGGCGAATGCAAAAATATTATTTCGAAACCCTTAATGTAGTTCGATTCCCGGCGGGGTCAGGGATTTTCTCTGCCTCGTGATGACTGGGTGTTGTGTGATGTCCTTAGGTTAGTTATTTTTAAGTAGTTCTAAGTTCTAGGGGACTGATGACCATAGACGTTAAGTCCCATAGTGCTCAGAGCCATTTTATTTTCAACCTTAATGTAGTTTAATGTAGTAGATCTCGTACGTAAATTCTTCCACAAAGTATTCCTCATCTTTGTTTTTAGGTACGTTCTGAACAGAGGTCGCATTTAAGTCAGCATGTTGCAGAGATTAAACAACAGGGAAATTTAAAAAATAAATCAAATTTGAAACAAGAGTTTGTAACTAAACAAAATGCAACAAACAAAAATGAATTTCATTTTTATCTGTGTCGAGCCATTGTTGTCGCAAACAACATTCAACGCAGTTGAAAATAGCCAGCTCAAAAGTTTGCTAGAGAAATACTGTCACCGCAGAGTTCCATCAGCATCCACACTGATAAAGAACTATATAGATACTTTATATGAAAATACGTTGAGCAGGATGTGTGAAGATATAAGCGAGTCATACATGCGGATCTCTGGCGATGAGACCGTTGACAGATAAGGTCGATATGTGCCTAATTTGATTGTTGCAAAGTTGGATCCCAACACTCGCTCTGTACCTTATCTGATCTGCAGCAAGGAGCTAAATAAGACTAACCAGGAAACAGTTGCTCACTTTGTTAATAAAGCCCTTAGGTTACTGTTCCCTAACAGTATAGATGAAAATAAAGTGGTTGTAATCTACACTGATGCAGCCGCATACATGACTGCTGCTGTTAAATTGTTGAAAGCATTTTACCCAGCCGTGCTTCATATCACATGTCTTGCCCATGCCATGAATCGTGTAGTGAGACGATAAGTTTCGAATTTCCATAAGTAAATGAGCTAGTCTCAACCATCAAAAACGTTTTTTATTAAAGCACCTACAAGAATCCAGTTATATCGAGAGGAAGTTCCCAAGGTACCACTTTCACCAGAACCCATACATACTCGCTGGGGAACGTAACTAGAGGCCATAGAATATTACAGCGGGCACTTGGAATACATTGTTCTTAAATTGTGGGAGGAGGTAGTGGGCATTACTTCAGCTAAAGATCCTCTAAAGGACCCAACAATTTCCAACGACATTGCATTCATAAAATGTCATTATGCATGTTTGGTCCCTATTATTAAAGCTCTGCTGTGTTACGGGAAACCAACTGCGATTGATAGAACAGGTGACAAAAAGAATCAACCTGGTCCCACGTTCTATTGGTATGCAGTTAATGAGAAACTGAAGGCAGTGCTGGAAAAAACCCAGGACTGACCACCCTCGGCACAGTGGCTGACATCTTATAAGGTAAGTCAAGAGAACAAGAGTGTGCGGCCTCATTGCGCCTAATACCGTTATTTAAACATTCTCCGGTGACATTGTTGACGTGGAGCGCTCATTCTCGGCATATAAGGTGCTATTAACAGACCAATTCCGTGGCCTCCACGCTCTCCTGACCCCAATCCTCTTGACTTTCATTTATGGGGGCATTTGAAAGCCCTTGTCTACGCAATCCCGGTACCAAATGTAGAGACTCTTCGTGCTCGTATTGTGGACGGCTGTGATACAATACGCCATTCTCCAGGGCTGCATCAGCGCATCAGGGATTCCATGCGACGGAGGGTGGATGGATGTATCCTCGCTAACGGAGGTCATTTTGAACATTTCCTGTAACAAAGTGTTTGACGTCACGCTGGTACGTTCTGTTGCTGTGTGTTTCCATTCGATGATTAATGTGATTTGTAGAGAAGTAATAAAATGAGCTCTAACATGAAAAGTAAGCATTTCCGGACACATGTCCACATAACATATTTTCTTTCTTTGTGTGTGAGGAATGTTTCCTGAAAGTTTGGCCGTATCTTTTTGTAACAACCTGTATAAGGTTGGAACACGGCGATATCATGGATCTTAGTGAAGTGGCGAAAGACGTATGAATTGTTTTATGCTCTCTGTAACGGAATTCTCACACCCGCTTCGTGTTGAACGGCTACATGCCACTCGTAATTCTGGAGTAACGCGGGCTGACCAGGGTTGTCCGTCTCACTAGGTGGGCCTCGGTGGGAAGCCGCGCTGGCGCTAATCTGCTCTCGAAAGAAGTCTACGCGCCGCAGCCTGTATGGCCGAAAGACGCTGTATCCGTTCCTTTCCCCCTAAACAAACTCGCGCGTGCGCACACACACACAAGAGCACGCACACGTAAACCTCATCTCATACCGGAGTTTCTGCAGCTCAAGACTGAAGCCCCCCCCGCAACTACAGGTACGGCCCCACGCCCTCTTGGGAATGCGTTGTGAGACAAATGGTTCAAATGGCTCTGAGCACTATGGGACTCAACTGCTGAGGTCATTAGTCCCCTAGAACTTAGAACTAGTTAAACCTAACTAACCTAAGGACATCACAAACATCCATGCCCGAGGCAGGATTCGAACCTGCGACCGTAGCGGTCTTGCGGCTCCAGACTGCAGCGCCTTTAACCGCACGGCCACTTCGGCCGGCTGTTGTGAGACAAATCGCGCAACTTTCTGCTCCGTACACTTCCCCATCACTTCTGGGAACTACCAGTAGTGTACTATCAAACAAGCAAGGGAAGCCAGCCACTACCTGAACAGGGAACAGGGTTCAAGTTACCACTACTGATGTTCCATTAACTAACGCCCTGTAGCAACTTAATTCCTTCGAAAAGTACTTTCACATCCGGCGACTGTATTGTAAAACGAACACAGCAAACTGTCACAACGCCGCCCCAACAACCAGTCTCTAGCATCTCCTCAAGAAACAACACATTATAATTGTCTGAAGTGGAAAAACACACACAAAAATACCACTTGTTTCCTGTGGAACATATGGAATTTATTTTCTACCATAAGATCTCACAAAGTAAGCTACGCACATGTCAACACTATTTCCAGCTGGCGGGTGTCTCAAAGATCTTCAAAACGTGAGCACGGCCTCCCCCCTCCCCCCTCCCCCTCGCACCGTCCGACCATAGGAAACCAAGGAAATAGCCACATCCAGTGATAAACAGAAAACAATATTGTGCCATCAATGAAACCTTCCAGTAGTTTCAGGCCCATGAGAATTCTGCCTATACACATCGTGCATTAGCTGTCCCTACCGATGTCGTTTTATGCAACCCACAATTCTACACTACTCGGCATTAAAATTGCTACACCACGAAGATGACGTGCTACAGACGCGAAATTTAACCCACAGCAAGAAGATGCTGTGATATGCAAATGATTAGCTTTTCAGAGCATTCACACAAGGTTGGCGCCGGTGGCGACACCTACAACGTGCTGACATGAGGAGTTTCCAACCGATTTCTCATACACAAACCGCACTTCACCAGCGTCGCCTGGTGAAACGTTGTTGTGATGCCTCGTGTAAGGAGGAGAAATGCGTACCATCACGTTTCCGACCATGATAAAGGTCCGATTATAGCCTATCGCGATTGCGGTTTGTCGTATCGCGACATTGCTGCTCGCGTTGATCGAGATGCAATGACTGTTAGCAGAATATGGAATCGGTAGGTTCAGGACGGTAATACGGAACGCCGTGCTGGATCCCAACGACCTCGTATCACTAGCAGTCTAGATGACAGGCATCTTATCCGCATGACTGTAACGGATCGTGCAGCCACGTCTCCTTCCCTGAGTCAACAGATGGGGACGTTTGCAAGACAACAACCATCTGCACGAACAGTTCGACGACGTTTGCAGCAGCATGGACTATCAGCTCGGAGACCATGGCGGCGGTTACCCTTGACGCTGCATCACAGACAGGACCGCCTGCAATGGTGTACTCAACGGTAGCACCCGTGTTTGGCGACCTCGCGGTGAACGCACATTGGAAGCGTGTATTCGTCATCGCCATACTGGCGTATCACCCGGCGTGACGGTATGGGGTGCCATTGGTTACACGTCTCGGTCACCTCTTGTTCGCATTGACGACACTCTGAACAGTGGGCGTTACATTTCAGATGTGTTACGACCCGTGGCTGCTCCCTTCATTCGATCCCTGCGAAACCCTACACTTCAGCAGGATAATGCAAGACCGCGTGTTGCAGGTCCTGTACTGGCCTTTCTGGATACAGAAAATGTTCGACTGCTGCCCTGACCAGCACGTTCTCCAGATCTCTCACCAATTGAAAACGTCTGGTCAATGGTGGCCGAGCAACTGCTTCGTCACAATACGCCAGTCACTACTCTTGATGAAGTGTGGTATCGTGTCGAAGCTGTATGGGCAGCTGTTCCTGTACACGCCATCCAAGCCCTGTTTGACTCAATGCCCAGGCGTATCAAGGCCGTTATTAGGGCCAGAGGTGGTTGTTCTGGGTACTGATTTCTCAGGATCTATGCACCCACATTGCGTGAAAATGTAATCACATGTCAGTTCTACTATAATATATTTGTCCAATGAATACCCGTTTATCATCTGCATTTCTTCTTGGTGTAGCAATTTTAATGGCCAGTAGTGTACGCTCATTTTTGTACGTTTTCCTTGAGTAACTCCGTAGTCGTCACCTCCAGCGAAAACAAGTCCTACAAAAGCGTCTGTTCGCTTTTTTTCGCTATGGGACTAATACAGGCTGCGGCAGAACCGACTAAGCAAACGATTAGCGCTGGGCTTGCGGTGGGGGTAGGCAGTTGCAAGTGGTCTGCCTTTGTACAGTCGTTGACCACATTTCAGTAGCCAACACGGTCTTGACCGGTGCACATCGCGGTTTTGCCGTTCGCGCTTACTATGAAAACAACAGATCTGTGATCGCTACACAACGAGCTTTTCGGAGACAGTTCAACATTCCACGCAACACTGCCGTTCCTAATGCAAACACAATTCGGTCCTGGGTTCGGCAGTTGGAGGAAACTGGTAGCACACTAAGGATAGACTGATACACGTGGCAGACGCAGGACCATCAGAACGGCAGAAAATGTGCAGCAGGTGAGAACAGCAGTTCAACAATCGGCACAAAGTTCTTCTCAACGACATGATGTCCCATTGGGAATTTCAGACCGCAGTTTGAGGAGGGTTCTGCAATGCGATTTGAAGTTCCATCGTATCAAATTCGTGATTGCTCACGAACTACGCCAAAGAGACTACGCCAACCGTCAAAATCTGTGTGGGCAAATGCTTGCTCAGATCCCTCCGTATGCAGCTTTCTTCAGCAGTGACGACGCACATTTCCATCTTAGTCGGTGCGTGAAGAAGCAAAACATTCACTACTGGGCTGAACATAACCCCAGAATTATTCATGAAGACAGCAAAATTCTCCTAAAGTGGCAGTATGGTGTGCCACATCACAATTTGGGGGTGGTAGGCCATTACTTTTTTTTGAGGAGGAAGGAGTGACCGAGACAGCGAATTCCACACGTTATGTTTCAATGTTGCAAAATTTTCTGCAATCCAGAATGGACCAGATTGTTGAAGAACATGGACTGGGGGAATTATGGTTCCAACAGGATGGAGCTACTGCTCACACAGCTCGAATTTCAGTTCATGTTTTGAGAGAAATGTTTCCGGGGCGCCTCGTCTCTTTGAGGAGTGATTGTGGGTGGCCTGCGCGGTCGCCAGATTTGAGCATTTGTGACTACTTTCTTTGGGGATACCTGAAGGAAAAGGTTTTCAAAAGCCACCCTCACACCCTACCAGAGTTAAAAGAGCGGATTATTGACGAAGTGAATGCCATACCCCGCGATGTGTGTGCAAGAGCTGATCGAAACTTCAGCGTTCGTCTACAACAATGTATTGATGCTAACAGCCGCCATCTCGAGGACATTATTCTCAAAAGTAAATGAATGTAAAATGGTATATTCTATTAATTTAGTAAATAAAAGCATTTTTTTCTCTATACATCCAGATTTACTTTTTATTGCTCCTTAGAACTGCTTAGTTGGTTCTGCCGCACCCTGTAGTTTGGATGTAGCGAGTGAGAGTATATGAAAATCTCGCGCGTGGTTTTTCAAGGCCAGATATTGATTTGCGGGTCCCAAAAAACGACATCCGTAGGGGCAGCTGAGTCACCCTGTGTAAGGGGCAGTGAGACGAAAACGAGACAGATGCAGAAAGGCAAAGACTTTTCAGTTTGATAAGAGCCAGTCAAATCAAAACGAGACAAATGAAATAAGTAAGAAAACTGTTTATTACTTTGAAAGAAAATAAAAAAGAAGCTGTCGGAAAAATTGTCAAAAAATAACTTTCTAAGATCACGCAAAGAAAAAGCAAGCAGATACACTATGTGATCAAAAGTATCTGGACACCCCCAAAAACATACGTTTTTCATATGAGGTGCATTGTGCTGCCACTGACCGCCAGGTACTGCATATCAGCGACCTCAGTAGTCATCAGACACCGTGAGAGAGCAGAATGGGGCGCTCCGAGAAACTCACGGACTTCGAACGCGGTCAGGAGAGTGGGTGTCACTTGTGTCATACGTCTGCACGCGAGATTTCCACATTCTTAAACATCCCTAGGTTTTTACGATGTGATAGTGAAGCGGAAACGTAAAGGGACACGTACAGCACAAAAGTGCACAGGCCGACTACGTCTGTTGACTGACAGAGACAGCGGCAGTTGAAGAGGATCGTAATGTGTAATACGCAGACATCTATCCAGATCATCATACAGGAATTCCAAAGTGCATCAAAATCCACTGCAAGTACTATGACAGTTAGCCGGGAGGTGAGAAAACTTGGATTTCGTGGTCGAGCGGCTGCTCATAAGCCACACATCACTTCGGTAAATGCCAAGCGACGCCTCGCTTGGTGTAAGGAGCGTAAACATTGGACGATTGAAGAGTGGAAAAACGTTGTGTGGAGTTACGAATCACGGTACACAATGCGGCGATCAGACGGCAGGCTGTGGGTATGGCGAATGGCCGGTGAACGTGATCTGCCAGTGTGTGTAGAGCCAACAGTAAAATTCGGAGGCGGTGGTGTTATGGTGTAGTCGTGTTTTTCGTAGAGGGGCTCGCATCCCTTGTTGTTTTGTGTGGCACTATCACAGCACAGGCCTACATCGATGTAATAAGGACCTTCTTGATTCCCACTGTTGAAGAGCAATTCGGGGATGGCGATTGCATCTTTCAACACGATCGAGCACCTGTTCATAATGCACGGCCTGTGGCGGACCGGTTACATGACAATAACATCCCTGTAATGGACTGGCCTGCACAGAGTTCTGACTTGAATCCTATAGAACACCTTTGGGATGTTTTGGAGCGCCAACTTCGTGCCAGGCCTCACCGATCGACATCGATACCTTTCCTGAGTACAGCACTCCGTGAAGAATAGGCAGCCATTCCCCAAGAAACCTTCCAGCACCTGATTGAACATATGCTTGCGAGAGTGGAAGCTGTCATCAAGGCTATGCGTGGGCCAACACCATATTGAATTCCAGCATTACCGATGGAAGGCGCCACGAACTTGTAAGTCATTTTCAGCTAGGTGTCCGGATACTTTTGATCACATAGTGTTAATATCGTGTTCGTATCACAGCAAAAAGACAACCAGCATTTATGCTCCAAGAAGCCGTAAGGACCATTTCATACAAGATAACACGTACAGCTTATAATGGCAAATAACGAAACGGGCTGGTCGTGAACTTGTATTGAATCGCTATTAATAAATAAATAAATAGCTCAAGAGAAAACTTGAATCAAATTCTGGAAGGGCTAACGTATCCGGTATTACCTGAACAGTAGAACCACACGGGTGGTGGAGAGACTACCCTGTCAATCTGCAGAGCTTTCTCGTGAAATTGGGGCCTGCTTGGGCTGTTAGGGTGCACCTACACAGGACAGTACCCCGCAGGGTCAGGGATCTCGCGCTCGGAGGGCGCGTCGTGGGTCGTGATCGTGTCCGGCCCTTCCAACTGCACCTGCAATCCTCTGGTCCGGCTGCGCTGGCGTCGACACCCCGCTCGACCTCCGCGCTCGCCAGCTGCACGTATTCCTCCAACTCCCTCCAAACGGTCGCGCCCTTTCCTTGCATGAAGTGGTCGCCCTCGCCCTTTTGCATGCAGGACACCAACGAATGCTCTTACAAGCTCTTGCTCCATGCTTTACACTCCGCGACCAACCTAAAACCTTAGTTTATGACTACTTTGTTACGGCGAAAGGTCCCGCGAGATTAACGAAGGGAGCAGCGAACTCCTGTTCACAAAGTCGTTAAGGGTTTCATGGCCACTTGTTGACAAGAGTGCCTGTAGGCTTCTGTCTCGTGTTCTTAGGCCGACGTTTCTTTGGTGATTTTTTTGACATTTCGCCAGCAGGAGTATCGTAATGAAGAGCGAAGATTATCAGCAGAAGATAGGGGACTTATTAGATCCCACGACGTACTGAAAACTGAGCGCAGATCCGACGCCGCAGGTCACGCGGAACACGAATCGGTTTATCTTCTCTCTTGGTCGGCATACAGAAGCCCTACCACCTCAGCGTATGATGTTCCATTAAGACCGATTGTCAACGTTCCTGGCTCACCGAGGTATAAAATGGCGAAACACATTGTCTCTCTGATATACACACATGTGGAAAAGCCTGACACGTACCTAAAGGACTCAGAACATTTCATTGAGATGCTGAAGGAGCTAAAACTCGGACCGAACGCCATCCTGATGTTGTTCCTTTGTTTACCAAAGTGATGCTCAGTGACTCTGTGGAGTAAGTTTGAATTTATTACTACTCTACTACCAACTATATTCGTGACTCATTTTGCAGGCAGTATTCACATATACCATTGAATGTACTAGCACAATTATATGTATGACGTCAAATACTGAGTGCGTGAAAAACAGCCGCATCATGCGTGACGTTTCAATTTCTTACTTCATTACTACTAAGTTTCTTCCCAACATATCTCGCAGACAGTATGCAAGTATGTCGCTGAATGTACCTACAAAATTAAGTCACTGAAATACACATTGTTCGTGGGATATGATATCAGACACTGGTATGCGTGTACAAATATGTGTAAAATATGTCGAATATATGTGAAATATATTTGACATGTGCGTACGCGGGCAAAACCACAGGTAGAGGGGTCATCCTAAACTGCCGAAACAATTTCAAGCAAATTTGGTGCGCTCATTACTTAATATCAGGAAAGAAATACTGTGAGGGTAAGAACCACCAGCATCCTACTGGCGAGGGAGAGATAACGTGGAGAAAGAATGGGGGAGGAAGAGGACAGCAACAAAGAGGGGGAACGAGGAGATGGAACAGGTAGGGGGCAGGAGGATATACACAGAGAGAGGGTGAAATGGAGGGGAGAGGACGAGATGGACAGAGAGGGAGGGGAGAGGAGGAGATGATCAGAGGGGTAGGAGGGGAGGGGGAGAGGGGGGGGGGGGGTAAGGAGGAGGTGGACTAAAATGCAACCAAAGTAAATACGAGGGAGAATCGGAAAGTAATGAACAATAATTTTTTTCTCCCCAGGTGTTACAGCTGGAATGCTGAAATTTCGCGGCGATATAGTTTGAAGTTTCTGCTACGGAGCTCTGAACAACGAAACCAACATGGCGCGCATGTTATTCTCGTCAACTTGTGAAGAGCCACGAAGTGTAGTTCTATTTTTGTGGGTCAAAGGGCATAAGTCGAATGAAATGCACAGGGACATTGGATTGAAGAGTTCCTAGACAACAGAACGCAGCATGTCATTCTCAATGGAGAGAAGTCTTCCGAAGTAAGAGTTATTTCAGGTGTGCTGCAGGGGAGTATCGTAGGACCGTCGCTATTCACAATATACATAAATGACCTTGTGGATGACATCGGAAGTTCACTGAGGCTTTTTGCGGATGATGCTGTGGTATATCGAGAGGTTGTAACAATGGAAAATTGTACTGAAATGCAGGAGGATCTGCAGCGATTTGACGCTTGGTGGAGGGAATGGCAATTGAATCTCAATGTAGACAAGTCTAATGTGCTGCGAATACATAGAAAGAAAGATCCCTAATCATGTAGCTACAATATAGCAAGTCAGCAACTGGAACCAATTCCATAAATTATCTGGGAGTAAGCATTAGGAGTGATTTGAAATGGAATGATCATATAAAGTTGATCGTCGGTAAAGCAGATGCCAGACTGAGATTAATTGGAAGAATCCTAAGGAAATGCAATCCGAAAACAAAGGAAGTAGGTTACAGTACACTTGTTCGCCCATTGCTTGAATACTGCTCAGCAGTGTGGGATGATAGAAGAGATAGAGAAGATCCAACGGAGAGCAGCGCGCTTCGTTACAGGATCATTTAGTAATTGCGAAAGCGTTACGGAGATGATAGATAAACTCCAGTGGAAGACTCTGAAGGAGAGACGCTCAGTAGCTCGGTACGGGCTTTTGTTGAAGTTTCGAGAACATACCTTCACCGAGGAGTCAAGCAGTATATTGCTCCCTCCTACGTATATCTCGTGAAGAGACCATGAGGACAAAATCAGAGAGATTAGAGCCCACACAGAGGCATACCGACAATCCTTCTTTCCACGAACAATACGAGACTGGAGTAGAAGGGAGAACCGATAAGAGGTACTCTAGGTACTCTCCGCCACACACCGTCAGGTGGCTTGCGCAGTATGGATGTAGATGTAGACATGAGTGGAGTTTATGAAGACGACTGTATGGACTGCAAGTAATGTCTCCAAGCGATGTACATTCTTCTAAGAAACTTAGTGATTCGCCACGCCCCGCGAGGCGGATAACATTTTCAACCCCGCATAACGTCGGAGCCATTGAAGCAGAAACTGCGAACCTTTAGCATCAGTTCATCATTTCCTGTGGTGTGGTGTACGGTACTCTTGATGACACGTTGAAGTTTCGTAGAGTTACTGCTCGTTGGGCGCCTAGGAACGTGACAGATAACCACAAGGGCCAGCGAGTGACGACAAGCTCGGATCACTTAATGCGTTACCCAGCAGAATGGCGTGACTTTCTCAAGGGGTTGTGGACGTACCACTACACGCCGGAAACCTAGCAGGCCTCTACGAAGTGGAAATACGCTGGTTCCCCAGTACGAAAAAAATTCAAAGTGACTCATTCTGCTACGATAGTGATTGTGGCAGTGCTGTGTGATATGCACAGTGTGTTATTGGTGGACTTCGCAGAACACGGGACCTCTGTGGATGCTGCAGCACACATCAAAGCTTTGGTTAAGTTACGTTTGCCCTTCGTCATAAACGCCACAACATTAATGCTGACGATGTCAAGCTACATCGTGACAGTGTTCGCCCCTATGTTGCTGCTCCAGTTCGTGAGAAAATCGTCACATTTGGGTGGGAGGTGCTCCGGCATCCACCATACTGTCCGGACATCCAACCGTCCGACTTTGTTCTGTCGGAGCTCGAGAAGAAATTCCTGGCCGGTAAACGCTTTGCGACAGATGCAGATGGGAAATCAGCTGTCTGTAGAGGCTGTACGATGAACCATCCGGACTTCTACGAACAGGGCATATTG
Source organism: Schistocerca americana (assembly GCF_021461395.2). Lineage (NCBI taxonomy): Eukaryota > Metazoa > Arthropoda > Insecta > Orthoptera > Acrididae > Schistocerca > Schistocerca americana. The sequence goes on from NC_060121.1 coordinate 42,449,527, forward strand.
AAACTGCTGTCACGATTGGAGAAATATGTTGAGAGCGTTGGTGACTGTGTAGAAAAGTTGGTGAAAGATGTAAGTTCATTTGTCATATTTTGTTTTGTTACGTATTAAACTTTTTGGTGATAAAATTATTGTGCGCTACTGTCTGATCTTTCCTCGTACATAGCAGAGTAACTCCAGATACTCAGGAAAAATAAACTATAAACAAGACCCCGGACAGTATCGAGAGAGATTATCTGTTTCAATCGAAACGTAGTGTGATGCAGCATCGCCACGCTGTATTACAACGTCTTGATAAACAAAAGCCGGTCGGGATTAGCCGAGCGGTCTGACGCGCTGCAGTCACGAACTGTGCGGCTGGTCCCGGCGGAGGTTCGAGTCCTCCCTCGAGCATGGGCGTGTGTGTTTGTCCATAGGATAGTTTAGGTTAGGTAGTGTGTAAGCTCAGGGACTGATGGCCTTAGCAGTTAAGTCGCATAAGATTTCACACACATTTGAACATTCTGATAAACAAAAGTCTCCTGCTCTCGGACGAGCAAATGCAATTCATTTTCGTCTACCGCAGTCACAAGACTCTACGAACGTGTGTCGGCTCTAGTTGTCGACCGCGATGCAACCGCTGGCGATCAGCACACAGGGCCACAGAGTCCTCTCTCTGTCGCTTCTTCGCACGTCTCGCGGTTCGTAGCTCACACCGATTACGACGCGCAATCTCCCTAATGCACCACCACCAGGGTGTGCTTCGCCGGAAGCTGGTGGGGTGCCGCTACGTCGGATTCTACGTAGCCGATTCCGACAATACTGGGAATATTTCCCCGTTGGAAATTCCGCTGCCTCTTAGGTGGTGAAACGACACGATGTCTCCCGAGGGCGCAGCCACTGAGGGACAGGGCAGAACAGGTATGTCTCCCTCCCACAACCAAAAAATACTTCCAGTGCTAAAACACTCTACAACCCGAGCTCGCATCTCGTCTGGTCAAAAGCGAGCATCGTGCAGTGGTTGAATACCAGAATTAGTGGGGGGGGGGCAGCTCATGGAAGCTGTCCCCAGCACCGTTCTGACTTGCACAGACCGTTGGCAAGGTGGAGGGTGTGTCCTGAACGGTGACGTGGCCACGCAGTCCCACTTGCCGGTCGCCTGTCTAGCGGCATCCGAGAGCAACAAAAATTTACTTTTAAGTATTTCATACAGTCATTGAGAGAATTTAAAAAGTTAAGATTCTGTCACAATATATTCGTTGAAAAGTGTAACTCTGAGTTAAAGGTTTAAGAGCCCAAGTCAATGATTACAGTTAGACACTGTGTACATGCCTGGAGGCAGCGTAACCCACAACACGCAAAATACCCAGAATATATATGCATCCAGCTTCTGAAAATGAGAGCACTTAGTTTTGCAGATTTTAAATCTTTTCAAAACCTTTTGCCTCTGATACAACTCACAAGGAATTAAGTTAAAGACTTCCTGCATTTTCGCTGTTCATGCAGTATGACTTGAGCATCAGGCATTATTACTCCTTTAGTACTGACTCTATTGGCAAACCATTCTGCACACACTATTCACGTACACAACTGACTGCACCTGCAAACGTACCTCACTGCACCACACGCAGTTAACCAGACAAGACGTCATAAACGTTGTGATGCGTGATCGGATGTTTTATACATAAGAGTTTCATTCTTCATACAATCTGGGGTTGCGGCTACTGGTAATTTGTAAAAACGAAACAAAAAACGAAATTCCGTATTAATAATGATACAACAGCCCTTCCGTTACAGCGTAAACCTGTTATTCTAAGAACGTAATAATCATTTTTCCAAGGCCAACAAATTATAGGTTAGTGCATTGAGTTTTCTTCTGTCTTACTTCCACTACGCCAGAATCGACACTCTGATATCTCAAGTTTTTGCGAAGTCAAATTGATCGTCATCAAGCAAATCGTCTACTTTATGTTCTATTTCTGTGCTTTTAAACATCTAGATTTACTCTCAGATTAATGTACACTAAAGATGCAAAAAAACTGGTACACCTGCGTAATATCGTGTAGGGCCGCCGCGAGCAGGCAGAAGTGCCGTAGCACGACGTGGCATGCACTCGACTAATGTCTGAAGAGGGAATTGACGCTATGAATCCTGCAGGGCTGTCCATAAATCCGTAAGAGTACGAGGGGTTGGAGATCTCTTCTGGACAGCACATTGCATGGCATCCCAGATATGCTCAATAATATTCACGTCTGGGGCGTTTGGTTGCCACCGGGAGCATTTAAACTCAGGAGAGTGTTCCTGGAGCCACTCTGTAACAATTCTGGACGAGTGGAGTGTCGCATTGTCCTGCTGGAATTGCCCAAGTCCGTCGCAATGCATAATGGACATGAATGGATGCAGGCGACCAGATAGAATGCTCACGTACGTGCCACCAGTCAGAGTCGTGTGTAGACGTATCAGGGGTCCCATATCACCCCGACTGCACCACCTCCACCAGCTTCAACAGTCCCCTGCTGACATTCAGGGTCCATGGGTTCACGAGGTTGTCTCCATGCCCGTGCACGTCCATCCGTTCTATTCAATTTGAAACAAGCAGGCAACATGTTTCCAATCATCAACAATACAAAGTCGGTGTTGACAGGCCCAGGCGAGGCGTAAATCTTTGTGTCGTGCAGTCATCAAGGGTACACGGGTGGACCTTCGGCTCCGAGAGCCCATATCGATGATATTTCGTGGAATGGATCGCACGCTGACACTCGTGGATGGCCCAGCACTGAAATCTGCAATAATTAGCGGAAGCATTGCACTTCTGTCACACTGTAAGATTGTCTTCAGTCGTCTTTGGTCCCGTTCTTAGAGGATCTCTTTCCAGCCGCATCGATGTCGCAGATCTGGCGTTTTACCGGATTCCTCATATTCATGGTACACTCGTGAAATGGTCCTACGGGAAAATCCCCACTTCTTTGCTACCTCTGAGATGCTGTGTCCCATCGCTCGTGCGTCGATTGTAACACCAGTTTCATACTTGCATAAATCTTGATAACCTGCAATTGTAGCTGCAGTAACCGATCTAACAACTGCGCCGGGCACTTGTCTTATACGGGCGCTGCAGATCGCAGCACCGTATTCTGAATACACATGCCTATACTAGTTTCCTTGGCGCTTCAGTGTATATGGCGTTTGAAAAAAAGTGTCTCATGTTTTCAAAAAGAGGCAGTACTTGTCGAAACTAGAGGAATAGTTCTGGTAATCGTATGTCCGGAAATGAATACCTTTTGAGATAGGGGCCATCCGTCTCTCACTCTTATCTGACTGCTACCTAGAAGCAGACACTATAGTTATTGCTGTGTATGGTCACGATGGATGTTAACAGATCCTTCGGCCCTTCTTCGCAGTGAATTACGCCCTCTTTCAAATACACCCGACTCCATGCATCGCGTGCATTAGTCACACACCTCTGTAAAGCTTCCCCATTGCTGATGGCTTGGGCATACACCAATGCCTTCAAGTGTCACCCTAGCCAGAGATCGGTTCTGGTAGACAAGAAGGCCATGCTAACAGATCTCCTCAATAAATCCATCGCCTACGAAATGTTGCAGTTGCTACTGTATCGCGATACGTAGAAAATGAGGTGGCGCTACGTCAGACGTAATGCACAGTGATCGTCTTTCTGCGAGGGTAACCATCAGCGTCCCGCAAATAACAGCCGCGCAGGCAGCACAGTTAATTGTGAATACTACACAGTACTCGTCGAAAGTGCAACGACTCAAATCTCGACTTACATTGAATTTTGGACACACTATTACAGGAACTTTTCTTCTAAGAGAGCTATTTTGTTTCAACCTCAGATTGCGTGCAAAATTAAAACCACAGTAAAAATCCGATGAAGCTCTGCACAGATATGTTGCGCAGTGTCTCTAATATGCCCATCGATCGGGTAATGTCGCACTTCTGAGTTCTGAGTTCACAGTGAGCAGACGAAGACGCATATAACAATAAAATTTGCCGGCAAGTGTAGAGTGTGTGCTGTCGTTTGAAGAGCGTTTCCGCCTGATTTCACGCAGCCCACAAAACGTATCTATCACGCATGACAGCAAAATGCGATGATGTTGCAAGAAATCATTGCGGCTACAACAGAGACGCACCTGCAGCGTTTTCTGTGGAAAATATGTGGTCACCGGCCGCACAGCTCGGACGTCGCTCTCTCCGAGTTTGATCTCTCTGCTCGCGTCAAACTAGCATTTCAGCACAGACAACGAGCTGCGGACCACGGCAGCGAATGGGTAGAAAGCCCAGGCGGTTGCCTTCTACGACGAGGGTATTCTAAACTTGCTACAACGCTACGATAGATATCTAAATCGGGGCAGCGACTATGTAGAAAATAGGCAGAAGGTGTAGCTAAATGTTTTAAGGAAACCATTTGTGAATTTCACTGCGATTTCCATTTCGAGATCGATCAGAGGCGGAAAAAATATAGCCCTCGTAGTTTTGACCAATACTATGTCCTGTACTGACGCGTGACACGTATTTTCAAACTGCCTGTACGCTCTGGGTGGGGTCGTGTTAACCAGCAAATTAACGCGCGTTAGGGATGGGAAAACCGACCGTTTAAAACGCTTACAGGTATTTTAGTGGTGAATAATCGGTATTCTTAGGTATTTATTTGGTCTCGGTTATAATGGATGTACTTATTTATTACGCCGGCTGGAGTGGCCGTGCGGTTCTAGGCGCTACAGTCTGGAACCGAGCGACCGCTACGGTCGCAGGTTCGAATCCTGCCTCGGGCAAAGATGTGTGTGATGTCCTTAGGTTGGTTAGGTTTAAGTAGTTCTAAGTTCTAGGCGACTGATTACCTCAGAGGTTAAGTCGCATAGTGCTCAGAGCCATTTAAACCATTTATTTCTTACTATTAACCAGGTAAAAAAGCGAAGTATGAGTTGGCCATATTAGCAGTGCTAAAAATTTGCATTTCTAAATAAACATTTTTCAAAATAAATATTTTTAAAGAACGAGTAATTATTCTTAAAATTTGTGTTGCTTTGAAATATTGCGTTATTATAGAAAATGGGAAAAGCGATTAGTGCTGTTCTACTAATAAAGCCGACCGAAACGAACAACAGACATATGGCACTGGTATAATATTGCTGAGACAGTACTTTACCTGTGACGATGTGGCGTGGCCTATCGGATGGCACACGTGTACACGCAAAGTGCGAGGCTTGCTCATCTGGCCTAGTGTTAGTTTCTCACAAGGGAACCTCCCCATCGCCCCCCGCTCAGATTTAGTAATAAGTTGGCACAGTGGATAGGCCTTGAAAAACTGAACACAGATCAATCGAGAAAACAGGAAGAAGTTGTGTGGAACTACGAAGAAAATAAGCAAAATATACAAACTGAGTAGTCTATGTGCAAGATAGGCAACATCAAGCATAGTGTCAGCTTAGGAGCGCCGTGGTCCCGTGGTTAGCGTGAGCAGCTCCGAACCGAGAGGTCCGAGGTTCAAGTCTTCCCTCGATGAAAAGTTTAATTTATTATTTTCAGACAGTTATCAAAGTTCAGGCACTCACACATAATCAACTTCGTTCTCCAAAATTCCAGGACATGTTCAGATATGCTTGGACATATGCAGGATTTGACGGTCTACACACGGGAAAAATTTGAAAACGTTAGAAACAAATGTTTTGGCAGAGCACAGGGAAAACTGTGCGACTGTGAAACTGTTGCATTCATTTGTTGCAGTTCATGTCACAAACTCTTATGTTTTCATCACTTTTTTGGGAGTGATTATCACATCCACAAGAATACCTAAATCGGGCAAGGTAGAAGAAACTTTTTACCCATTCGCCAAGTGTACAAATTAGGTGGGTCGACAACATATTTCTGTCATGTGACGCACATGCCGTCACCAGTGTCGTATCAGACGTGTTTTCCTGTGGAGGAATCGGTTGACCTATAGCCTTGCGATCTAATGTTCTCGGTTCCCATTGAAGAGGCACGTCCTTTCGTCTACTAATCGCACGGTTTTGAGGTGCGGTCGCAAAACACAGACACTAAACTTATTACAGTGAACAGAGACGTCAATGAACGAACGGACAGATCATAGCTTTGCGAAAATAAAGAAAGTAAACGAGGGAAGGTTTGAACCAAGAACGTCTCATTCTGGAGTTGCTCACGCTAACCACGGGACCACGCCGCTGCTGGGGTCAGAGTATCCTTAATGTTGCCCATCTTGCACATGGACTACTCAGTTTGTATATTTTGCTTATTTTTTTCATAGTTCCACACAACTTCTTCCTGTTTTCTCGATTGATCTGTGTTCAGTTTCTCAAGGCCTACCCACTATGCCAACTTATAACTAAATCTGAGGGGGGTGCGATGGGGAGGTTCCCTTGTCAGTGTCGTCGTCGGACATGAGTTGTGTTACAGAATGTCACCATCCATAGTGTGGTGGTATCAGTAAAGTGCATTGCTGCATTTGCTTTAAAAGATTAAAAATGGGAGGAGCCATAACGAACTTGTATATTTAACTTAATATTTTGATTGTATATATCTTGAGACTAATAGAAACAATATTTTACAGTATTTTACGATTAGAGAAAGTCGGTTATTTCACAAACTGATTACATTGTGCGGTTTTAAGAGTCTAGTTAACTGGCTTTTAAAAAACGATACAGGAGAAAACCGTTAGTTCAGCGATAACGGCCATCCCTATCGCGCATGCACACAGCGACCAACGTGCCGCCGGCTGCCGGTGCGGCGTGACGTCACACGGTGGCGCAGCGCTACAGTGGTCAAATGTTCCGCACGGTTTACGACCGCGCCGGTGTTCACGCCCGCACCTGGCGGGCTACTGGCGCGCCGGAGAGTGGCCTATTTGCCTCTGCGGTGTTCCCGTCACACCGGCGATTATTTACGACAGCTTTTCAATTATCTGCGTAAACTGGCGCCGAAGTAACTCTGCCGAACTGCATTCACGGCAGAGGCCTCTGTAGTTTGAAACTGACCAGTTGCTCACAACGGAGCTTTATTAGTTCGGCGACTCTCGATTCTGATGTGGAACATTTACACTGCGCCCACGCTTTGTCAATACGTGTTCTCCGTATCCTCCCCTTCCTCCGATGAAAGCTCTAAATTAGTAACGAGACCCCTAAATACGAGTACATGGCTACTGGCTGACGAGCAACCACAACGCACTTCCGTCACGTATTGGTGTTCGTCTGGAAGATAACCTGCTTGCTCCCTTCCTTACTTTCATCCCACACAAAGAATAAATTTGGTCATGCAATGTTTTAACTACCCTTTGGAGCGTACTGTATGATTATAGGACATAGGTAGGAGAATGAAAAATGAAAAATACTTCTATCATAGCGCAAGAAAAGGCGAATATATCTTGCGCAGAGTGAGGGATGTAAAAAGCAGGGAACTAGCAGTACAACTTATGTGACTGCTTCAAAGGCATTTAAATCAAAACAGCTTCACATATTCGCGCTCCTTTATTTGTTAGTATTAGAACCCGTGTCATATGATATAACGCATCCTGTCAAGTAAAGTAACATGACACATGTTGTCATCACCAGGAACAAATCCACCCCCACAAATTTTAACCCCCGCAAAAACTTTTTTTACCTGTTACATGTATGTTCTTGTATATTGTTTACTATGGCAGGCGAATACTCTGCATTTTGCGCGCAGGATCAGGGATTGTAGCCTATAAATCGCAAAATGCAAATGTACCATCACTTTGCAGCTCACTAGCTCAGTGTGCTGGGGAAACAGGGTTAAACCGCAGAAAGCGCGAATATGTCAAGATGTTTTGACTTAAATGTCTTCGAAGCTGCCAGATACGTCGAAAAGCTTCTTGCTTTCTTTTACAAATGGTTCAAATGGCTCTGAGCACTATGGGACTTAACATCTATGGTCATCAGTCCCCTAGAACTTAGAACTACTTAAACCTAACTAACCTAAGGACAGCACACAACACCCAGCCATCACGAGGCAGGGAAAATTCCTGACCCCGTTTCTTCTACATTCATCGCTCATTTTTGTGCTATGATTCTCCCATGATTTTGATATTAGACTTCCATAGCTTGGCAACCACTGCAGATTTTTTATTGACTCGGCCGAAGAGTGATACCTTGCAGAATTAGAACTCCCGGAAGAATGGTATGCAGAAGAGCTTCTGCGAAGTTTGGAAGGTAGGAGACGAGGTACTGGCAGAATTAAAGCTGTGAAGACGAGCCGTGAGTCGTGCTTGGGCAGCTCAGTTGGCGCCGGCACGGTAGCTCAGCGTGTTCGGTCAGAGGGTTAGCTGCCCTCTGTAATAAAAAAAACTGAGTTAATGGATCCACGACGAACTGAAACGGGTGTCTTGCGACGTCCGCACCGAGCAGATACAACCAACGAAAACGAACAAAATGAGACCAAAAAATAAAACAAAAATAAAGTTGGTACAGCACTTGCCCGCGAAAGGCAAAGTTCCCGAGTTCGAGTCTCGGTCCGGCACGCAGTTTTAATCTGCCAGGAAGTTTCATATCAACGCACACTTCACTGCAGAGTAAAAATCTCATTCTTAACTACACTTAAAATCATCATATATTTTGCTTGTCGTATTATTGTTTAAGGTCTGACATTATCAGGTTAACTGTTATAAAATTCCGTCCACTGGTTTGCAAACAGCCTTCTTGTGGAGGATCTGTGACTTAGTTCACCTACTGTTGCGCCATCACATTCAAACTAAGGTTTATTAATGGCGTGTATTTGGCGAAGATGACCGGGGAATCGTCCGAGATTAACCGTCATTTGAATAATGACATTTATAACTTTTTATCCACATCAGTTCCTGAAACCAGTGCTTCGGGGATTCTTTGCGCTGTAGTCACTCGCTATCAGTATTCAAAGACATCGAAGCCGCGTCTGTCGGTAGCACATTTCCTGGTGGCTGGGCCGTGCGGTGAGGCTTTCAGGTGCCGTTGGCGCGTCGGCTGACGTCACGTCCTGCGAACGCGTGTGAGTCTCGCGGGACATCTGGGGACCTGTTTGAATGTCGACTTGACGCCGCGAGGTTATCCTGGACGGAAGTTCGCCGGCAGCGTTTATAGTAGACGTTCGTCTATTGCAGGGTCATCTGCATGTGAAGCGGAGTTCGAGTTGGAGTTTAAACTGAGCATTGACGGGAAAATGTTATGCTTGCCAGCCGGTATAATTCACCGTCGAGATTGAGAGCGTGTGCCCGATTGAATGGGCTGCCTGCTTTAGTTAAAGGGCAGCAGGCGGTAAGAGCACGGCTCGTGTCATCTGGTAATCTGGCCGAACGTCACACAACTGTCTGGGGATTTTCATCGTGCCAAGGGAAGGACGGCGCAAACGAACAAACGGTGAACGTTACAGTTTGATAGCAAAACAGTTATCAGCTTGGCTACTTACCTACGCCACCGATTAATCTTGTTTATGAGTGTCACGGAGTTTGAGAGCATTCTGCTCATATCTATGTTGCGACTGTTACATTCCATGCACAGATGCTTCCCCCATTTTTTGCATTTCGGTTTCGGCTGAGTCTCTTTAAGTTCTGGGTATTGATCCAGATTTTATAAGGAAACATGCGTATATGAACAGGCCCTTTGCTTTGCTCGGTATTTCTCCTTTACACTGTTTAAAAGTTGGTTCTTGGTATAATATTTTGTACAGTATGAATGAAACGGACAGAATACTGGTGTAATGTTCTATAATACATTCTAGAATATTACACCTGTTTTGCGTGTGTTTCATTCGTATTATATTTTACAGCTCTGCTCTTGATTAAGATTAGTGATCTGTTGCCCTGAGTCCGCAGCTCGTGATCGTGCGGTAGCGTTCTCGCTTCCCGCGCCCGGGTTCCCGGGTTCGATTCCCGGCGGGGTCAGCGATTTTCTCTGCCTCGTGATGACCGGCTGTTGTGTGATGTTGGTGACCTCAGAAGTTAAGTCCCATAGTGCTCAGAGCCATTTGAACCATTTGTTGTCCAGAGAGAGAGAGAGAGAGAGAGAGAGAGAGAAAGGATATTTAGGTTAAACCGTGATTGATGACAAGCAAAACGTTTTTGAAATCATGTTGTGTCAAAATTATTTTAATCTTTTGTTGCCTTATATTCGTACAAGCATTGATAAAATATTATTATTTTGATGGATTCCATGCCCTGTTTTGCATGTCTCCTCTCAGTTTCCTCAATTTTATTAATGTTCTATGTCCTTGCAGTAACAGACCGAATAAAGTTATTGTAATGAATTTGTAGTGAGAGTTCAAAAAATTATTTTCACTTGGTTGGGTTACTTCCCTGTGTCACTTGTGCAAGTCAAGAATCGGAGGACGCGGCACACGGCATTTCCGGTTGGGGGCTGCACTTCCCTGAATTCTGAGGGGTTCGTACAATAGGCTTAAGCGCCCAGCAGAACGACTGACGTCGGTCGAGTGTCGTCTATTGTATGCAGGGCGAAACGACCTGCGAGACGTCTGAATGTCGCCGCAGTTTGTGTGTTTACCGTTCCTGCGCGTCCGGAACGAAGATTCCTGGCACCGACTGACTGCATTGTCCTCATGATTCTGAGAATACTTCTGGACCGTGTCCTGCTGGGTGCGACTGTCTGGCACCGGATGGCCAGTGGTCTAGGCAGGTTGTTTTCGTAGCCGGTGAAACGACAAGTTCAGTACCCTCAGCTGAATAGCAGAGGCATGATTGGTCAACTTAAACTGAGGCTAGTTGACGTCATAAAGCCCTGCTCGGAATTGGAGGGAACGGTCGCTATTGGCAAGAATGATGATGTGAGACAGGGTGGGGGAATTTTGGAATCAGAACTGAATGCTGATTCACAGTTTTAGAGGAGAGTAGGGCGTAGAGCAATGTAGGCTTAGCTCTTGCGTTGCACGGGGAGGGGATTCGGGATCTGATCTTCCTCAGAGTCGGACGGTTTTGCGACTGGGTCGCTCTTTTTCGGAAGAACTCAGAATTCTCGGACAGCCTTCGAGGCCAGGGGCTGCACGGCACAAGTCGGTGCCTACACCATCAGGACGCTGCCTGCCGACGACGTGCTGCAGATTTCGGTACTGTTACAGTATTTTGCGGCTCCGGCATTGGAGGACCTTATCAATTTTATACTGAATCCCTCAGCAGCACGCGCGCTCGCTTTGCTACAAGTCCACCTTGCTTGTTCCTCCATGTGATCCCATTTCAGCTCTCACTACTAATTGCGATACTGCTATATAGTCAGGAGATTAATATTTGATTGATTAGGACTTCCAGTCACTATCGTCTATCTATTGCCCTTGTTCTCGAACCAACTCTTATTCTCATAATATTTCGGTATACCCTATCCTTTAACCTCCTGTGTGTGTCGACACTCATGTGATTTTATGTTCTGATATATAATAAATCTCATTGCGATATTTAATCCGCATATCATTTCGTAGATATAGGCAGAATCCCATTTCCTGTTGTTTAATATGATAAAGTTCTGATTTTTTTTGAGTAGATAACGGTCTTTATTTAATTACTGTGAGTGTGCCCTCCTTATTTTACCAACTAGCAGGGTCCACCATCACTTCCTTCCGTTACCGTTGTGCGCAAAATGAAGTAGCTCTGGTAGAGAAGGAGTGCATGTCTCGTTCTTATGCAAGATTCGTCTGAATTAAAGAGGCACAGACTCTTCTCCACCCCGGCACCTCGCAATTTGAGTCACAGTTGAGAGAAGCACTTCATTTAATGGGGCCCTGTTGTAACGTGTTTTATTTCTGTTGCGTGAAATTTAAATTAGTTACCCAGGAAAGTGTTCTTCATCCTTGAGAGTAGTACACAGTGGCTTGTTTCATTTTGAGACCTTTGTTGGCCTTGTGTCTCGGGTGCGTTTCGATTACCGGAGAGTGAGAGTCCCTCTGTGTGTCGCAGCCAACACGGCTCAGAGGGGCCACTGCATCTCTTGAGGACGCATCTGTTACCGGCAGACGGATTCCACAAAGGAACTCTGCCTAACTTCATATTTACATTGTACATGTCGTAAAATTAAAATAATTGTTCGCTTGCTGGCCTTTATAGTTTTTTAAACTTTTAAAGCTGGCTGTTTTAATTAGTTATTTGACAGAATTTGGAGTCGGCCGGTGTGGCCTTACGGTTCTAAGCGCTACAGTCTGGAACCGCGTGACCGCTACGTCACAGGTTCGAATCCTGCCTCGGGCATGGATGTGTGTGATGTCCTTAGGTTAGTTAGGTTTACGTAGTTCTAAGTTCTAGGGGACTGATGACCACAGATGTTAAGTCCCATAGTGCTCAGAGCCATTTCATCCATTTTGAACAGAATTTGGTAAGAGGTCTGTACATGTTTATTTCTCAGTGTGTGCGTCTGAAGCCTTCCACTGCCGAACTGAATATTCCGTCCTGTGGTAATTTTCAGATAGCTCAGTCCACAATGTTTCCCTTTATTGTGTATCGATATGAGACATTCGTATCAAAAGAGCCACGATACCAGGTGAATTTGCGTTCATATGCAGGCGGACACAACGGTTTTTTTCGTGCGGGACAGAGAATGGAGGAATGGAAGCGGAATCTAATCTGTCTTCCGAGACACATCCTAACTTGTGTTCCGGCACGCATATGTGCACCGCATAGCTACGCTTGGGAATGTCGCTATCAAACAGTCACGTGACATTAGTTACTGGAATCATTTTACTTGGGACAGAATGGAAACCCTGAAACGCCTATCCCCGGACTCGACGCGGCGATCCTCTGTCAGATGGCGTCCATCCATCTGCTTACACGCGGCGTCTACCTTCAGCAGGACAACGCAGCGCCCCATCGTTCCCGAATAGTGTTCGTGCCAGGAGGGTTCTGGTGAGCACCCCACATGCAACGGGGTGCTTATGTGAGCAGCCTGGGTAGCACGACGTCAGCCCAGGTGAGGGCGAGAGGGGGCGCTACAGGCAAGGTGGTGGGCGCGTGGACCGTGACTGGGACGCGCCTTCACTGTCTGACCGACAACTTTCTGCTTCCAGGTTTTTGTTTCCGACTTACGGAAGGAAAGGACAAGCCGTGTGCTCAGATAGGGGTGGGTTCAGCCGCCTGCTGCAAACAGAACAGTCACTTTCCTCACGTTTGGGAGTGCTCTCTTAAGCGTACCTGCTGTATTAGTCTACTGTGTGTGTGTGTGGGGGGGGGGGGGGGGTCATGTTTGCGTTTGGTAATTTGGTAGACTGCCTAAATGACGTAGGAAATGGGTAGTATTGGTAGTACTGGTAGGGAAAGAAACAAAAACGAAGGGTTTTTTTTTTGCTTAGTTCTTTGTTGTGCACGTGATTACAACTGTGTATTTTACACTGAAGAACCAAAGAAATTGGTACACCTGCCTCATCTCATGTCATGTAGCCCCCCCTCCAGGCACGCAGAAGTGCCGCAACACGACGTGGCACGGACTCGACTGATGCCTGCAGTAGTGTTGGAGGCAGCTGACACCGTGAACACTGCAGGGCTGTCCGTAAATCCGTAAGAGTACGACGGGGTGGAGATCTCTTCTGAACAGCACGTTGCAGGGCATCCCAGATATGTTCAATAGTGCTCATGTCTGGGGACTTTGGTGGTCAGCGGAAGTGTTTAAACTGAGAAGAGTGTTCCTGGAGCCACCCTGCAGCAATTTTGGACGCATGAGACATCGCATTATCCTGCTGGAATTGCCCAAGGCCGACGGAATGCACAATGAACGTGAATGGATGGAGATGATCAGACAGGATACTTACGTATGTGTCACCTGTCACAGTCGTGTGTAGACGTATCAGGGGTCTCATATCACTCCAACTGCACACGTCCCACTCCGTTACAGAGCCACCACCATCTTTAACAGTCCCCTGCTGACATGCAGGGTCCATGTATTCATGAGGTTGTCTCCATGCCATTACACGTCCATCCTCTCGATACAATATGAAACGAGACTCGTCTGACCGGGCAACATGTTTCCAGTCATCAACAGTCCAATGTCGGTGTTGACGGGCCTGGGCGAGACGTAAGGCTTTGTGTTGTGCAGTCACGAATGGTACACGAGTGGACCTTCGTGTCCGAAAGCCCATAGCGATTGTGTTTCATTGAATGGATCGTACGCTGAGACATGTTGATGGCTCGGCACTGAAATCTGCAGCGATTTGCGGAAGGATTGCACTTCTGTCATGCTGAACGATTCTCTTCAGTTGTCGTTGGTCTCGTTCTTACAGGACCTTTTTCCGGCCGCAGCGATGTCGGAGATCTGGTGTTTTACCGGATTCCTGATATTCATGTTACGCTCGTAAAATGGTCGTACGGGAAAATTATCCCCTTCATCGCTACCTCGGAGCTCCTATGTCCCATCGCTTCTCCGCAGACTACAGCACCACGTTCAAACTCATTTAAATCTTGACAAATTGACATTGTAGCAGCAGTATCCGTATTAATAACTGTGCCAGACACTTGTCTTATATAGGCGTTGCCGACCGCAGGGCCGTATTCTGCTTGTTTATGTATCTCTGTATTTGAATGCGCATACCTATACTAGTTTCTTTGGCGCTTCAGTGTATATACATAGAGAATACAAATTGCGCCTTTCTATGTTATCAAAGCAATTACGATTATCTAAATTGAAGGTGCACGGGAAGGAAAGGAAAAGAAAGGGAAGAAACTAATGATCTCAGCTGCATAGAGACTTTATATAGAATCGGCAGTAACGAATGATAATTTGTGCCGGACCGGAACTCGAACCCGGAATCTCCTACTTATTAGGCAGTTGCGTTAACCACCTCGCCATTTTTTATTTTTATTTTTATTTAATAACAGAAATTTAGTGAGTAGGTGACATGTACAGTTAACTTACATTGAAATAACGGTCATAAACATGAGTATGATACAGTTTAAAAGTAAGAAATTAGAATGAATTAGAGAATGCTCAACAGAAGTAACTGAATATTCATGCAAACGGGAAATACATTTTACAAAAAGCTGGCAATAATGGTCACAGTCAGCTGCAGGCTGGTGGAGACAGGGCGGGCCGGGGTCGAACCCTGAGTCCCTGAGTCCTGGCACGAAATACAGAGGAAAAACAGAGACGAGAAAACAAAAGCACAATAAGGACAGCAACTGGTGCTGGAACTGTCCAACACCCTGTCTCAGAAAGGTGACATTCAGCACGTTGGCAAAGCGTTCTCGAAATCGGGGCAGATGCAGGAAGGACCAGTAAACCGTTGACATAAACTGACGAAAAGACATAGCCTTCACCAGCAACAATAAAATGTATTAGACTTTGCAGCTTCAAAAGGACGAGTGAGGAAAGCCAATTGCTTCCGTAGTCAAAAACAATCTGCTACGTGACCACAACATGAAGAGGAGAACCTGGCAGGTTGATACTGCGTCACACAATTTTCCAGGAAATACGCAGTGGTAACTCGTACACGGGACTGGAGCAGGGAGTCCTTTCGCAGTGGATGAACAAAAACTTGGTTGTGAGCATCGGCCGCTGAAATACGTCAGCCCCCAAATGGCTCACGGCTATGTAGAACTCTCGAACAGGGGGATAAAGACTCGCTGGACGCAGTAAGGTGAGCAGCCGAGACGTAATGGTATGTAACTCCCGAGTAATCGTCAAAATGCTGAATCGAACATATATAACATGCGGCTTCCTCTTACTGTGAGAAAGGCCCAATCCGCCGAGGGAACGGCTCTTCGTCAGAGTCACGTATCACAGCCTGAAGATAAAACGCTTCCATAAAAAGCGACCAGACAACAGCTTTAGTTTTAGCCGTCACAGTGGCAAGTGGGAAAAGTCGTGCGGTATAATAGGCCTTCTGAAGAAGGGCAAGAGAGCAACGTTCGTGTTCCAGTAGTGCCCCCTGAATCTTATCAGTAACCGATTTTCAACTGAGAGTCGCCATTTGGAGCGGAACACTACGGATGACAACTCCTTGTGACGGGTGACGACCCGCAACAGCGGCCCACGTGATTACTGCTCCATCGAAAGTCCATAAATTGAGAAATTCACCTCTGCCCTCGTGAAGTCGCGCTTCCGAGACACGGCAACAATCAACGGTGATAGCCTTCAGCAGAGGCATTTCTGCACATCGACGCAAAAAATCATCACATCACCAGCGTACGTGGGAACCGAGGGGTCCTCCCAGAAAGCGTCCAGTCCTGAAGCTGGGACGCATTCTTCCAAAGCAGCGGCTCCAGAAATGAGACAAACGAAGACATCAAGAGCCAGCTCCACTGTGGCACTCCCCGACGAATGGGGGTATCAGTTGCCACACGAAAACATGACAAGCTACCTGTAATGATTAACACAAAAGTGATCCCGAAAATTCATGCTCACCAAATGTAAAGAATAAATAAAACTGATGGCACAGTGGTGCCGAAACATGTTTGGGTACTGAGAAAAACGGTGTTTTGCGTAACTGGCGGACCTCACATCCAGAAATAAAAAGTTTGAGGTTTTCCGAAGACACTGTAATTCTGTCAGAAACAGCAAAGTAGTGTACATTGTCTTGAAAGAAGGGTATAAGATGAATATGAACAAAATCAAAACAAGGATAATGGAATGTAGTAGAATTAAATGAGGTGATGCTGAGGGAATTAGATTAGGAAATGAGACACTTAAAGTAGTAGATGGTTTTCGTTATTTGGGGAGCAAAATAATTGATGATGGACAAAATGGAGAGGATATACCTGTAGAATGTAGACTGGCAGTGGCCAAAAATAGCATTTCTCAGGAAGAGAAATTATTAGCATCTAGTATACATTTAAGCATTAGGAAGTCTTTTCTGAAATTATTTGCGTGGAGTGTAGCCTTGTATGGAAGTGAAACATGGAAGATAAACAGTTTAGACGTGAAGAGAATGCACGCTTTTGAAATGTTCTGCTCCAGAAGAATGTTTAGGATTAGATGGGTAGATCACCTAACTAATGAG
This sequence comes from Schistocerca americana, assembly GCF_021461395.2. NCBI lineage: Eukaryota > Metazoa > Arthropoda > Insecta > Orthoptera > Acrididae > Schistocerca > Schistocerca americana. The sequence continues at coordinate 42,466,441 of NC_060121.1, forward strand.
GAGATACTCAATAGAATTGGGGAGACAAGAAATTTGTGGCACAATTTGACCAAAAGAAGGGATAGGTTGATAGGACACATTCTGAGACATCAAGGGATCACCAATTTAGTACTGGAGGGAAGTTTTTGGGCGAAAAAATGTAGAGGTATCGAGATGGATACAGCAAGCAGCAGGTAGCAGTAGTTATTCGGAGATGAAGAGGCCCGCACAGGTGCGTCAACCAGTCTTCGGACTGTACACCACCACCACCACCACCACCACCACAACAACAACAACTTTTGATTGAGGGAATTACGTTTTCTGGTGCTATGTGATATATCTGTACCGTTTTCTTTATTTTTACTACAACATTCCTGTGTTTCACCTTTCAAATCAACAATTTTCGAATAAAAACTCACTTAAGCATTGAAAATTTTCGTTTTAGCTATAAATACTGTTTATTTTTAAGTAAGAGACAAGTGGACAACTATTTGGAAGAAACATGTTCCGTGCATTACCTGTCCCAATATATGGCCTCATTCGGTTTCTAGACGGTTCACAGCGTCCGATTTTTGGGGAAACCTCGTAAGACACACCGCATACGTAAAGAAAGCGATCGTTATGCGGTCACGCCCGGTAAGTATTAAACACACTTGAAATACAGATAAGTAGAAAAATTGCGGTAGTCTACGGTTAGTTATGATAGTCTACGGGTAGACTTACAACTCTAGGAAATGCGAGAGCCGCTGCCTACTTCTTCCAACAGCACCGAGGACGCCAACGGGCTTAGCGTCCTCGTACGTCGGACGAAGCACCGTACGTGCTATCACTCCATCGAACACTGCAGAGAGATTTGCACTCTAATCCAGGCCGCTGGCGCTAAGTTTGGTGGTCTCCAAGTATACGCCGCCACATCTGTAGCCCACGCCAGCCAAAAACTGGCGCGAAAATGTTTTCAGCAACCAGGTTCCGGACACGTTACCTCCGAGCCGAGTGCCACAGGAGACATGTGCATTAGCGACTTCGGCAGCGTTGGAGCGGTTACTAATCGTTTTTCTTCGTGAAGAACACATATTTCACTCCGGAAGTTCGAGGTGTAGACAATTTGTTTCACGGTGAAATAGTTAAACAAGTAAAAAACTGCGAATATCTTCTGGGGGGGGGGGCACATGTGGCCCCCCCTGCTCCTCGCTGGGTACGCCCATGCGCATACTGCTTTCGTGGACATCATAGTACAGTACATAAGAAAAGACCTGCGATTGTTTTAAAAGGAGGGAAAACGAACGCAACAACTAAACGCAAACAGCGGCGCGAATGTTCACACAAATACACCCACGCAAGCCCAAGTTGACCATTTATAAAGCACAAGCAACAGGCTTCGTCTCACAATGAGCATGCTCTGTGGTGCTGAACAGGAGTTTCGGTTGCCCGACGGTAGGTGGCTCTGCGGTGCTGCGTGCCGCGTCTCCGTCGGCCGCAGAACGAACTGCGCTGCGCTTCCGAAATCTGAACAAACAGGGACTGTGTGCAGTGAGAGCGTTTACACGTGGCAGCACATCTTATTACTTCGTACATGCCGCTGCCGGGTGGAAGAGTCATTCCAGATGCAGCTGCGCTAGCAATGTCACAGTGTTATAACTCACAGACTGTGATAGCTATGATACATGATGCTTCGTGTCTGTAACTTTTTGATAGCGGTATTCTTCTTCGGATCGATCAGTTTGCACGCTAATTACATCCTAATTTTAGTTTGAATTGTATGAGCAATTAATTCGGATACCCTTTTCTCTAATTGCTTAATATTTTTCGTTTGTTTATTACGTGACTGATATGATGTTGAAATGAAATCTCATTAACATTTTGAATAAATCGAGACGGACTGCAAATCAGATGTGTCACGATTGTAATTTTGTGCTGCAGAGCGAACCCGTTGCTGTATAAACACTTGTAAACAAATAAAAGCCTGCTTTATTCGCACGAAATAAAAACTGATTATAAAGTATTCATGAGCAGAATCAATATTTACTGCTGACAAAGTACAGGAAGCGATAGTTTACAATGAAATAGAAAATACACAAAAAATATTCAGTGAATATCAATACAGTGAACAAAGCAAAGGCATACTGCGTATTTTATGATCTTCTGGACGGTGGCATCTTGCATGTTCGATTTTGATAAGGAGAGTGTTCACTAACCAGGAAAAAACAATTTCTCTCCTGTATGTTTTAAAGCGAATTCTCAATATCGTCGTGAAACAATTTTTATCGGGTGCAAAGAGACTCTACACCCTATTTTTTATCTGAAAGAGGTTCGGCTTGGGGATCTAAACCCTCCACGAAGTGACGTAACTCCACTGAACGCTCTGCTAGTTTGAACCATTCGGCCACTCTGCAGCTGTCTGTCGGACAGAAAAAAAGGGAAAAAAACAGCGCAGGGTGAGCGACAGGACGTCCGAAGTCTGAAGGCTCTCACAATCCATCCGACAGGAGGACCTGCAAGGCAGCAAACAATTGGACGTCCACATTTATTTAGAGGATGTAATTTAGATTTCCCCGGTCTTATGAATACAGTTTTTGGAGGAAGCGGATGGATGACTAACAAATGTTACAGCTTCATACGCAGATTAGGAGCATTCGCAAACAGAGGTTCTGTATTCGATGATTTTTGTTTTAGGGACATTAGGCCGCTGTTCAAACCATATTACTTTCTCCACCGTTTCGTCTCCTAATGATGGAGATGTCATCAGAGGATATAAAGTCTTACGTAGCTGTTACGTAGGCGAAGAATTTCAACAAGCCAAAGTGCTTATGACGTCTCCACGATTTTAGGCAGTAGTCTCATGGTGCCATAGAAGGAACTAAAATACAGACGAACAAATTTTTATGAGCTGATATAAAGGTAATGATATTGTGAGAAAACTATCTAGCGGTTAATGTTTTGACAACTGAACTTCGAAACGTTGTTCAACATAGTTATTAAAAACCTGGGAAACTAAAACGATCAAACTGACATGCAATAAAGCAATAATGTATAGATTTCCCGATTAAAACCGACAACGAGATAGAAACTGCTGCGCTGTGAAAATATTTGGTTTCGTTTTCAGATGGTTCAAGTGGCTCTGAGCACTATGGGACATAACTGCTGAGGTCATCAGTCCCCTAGAACTTAGAACTACTTAAACCTAACTAACCTAAGGACATCACACACATCCATGCCCGAGGCAGGATTCGAACCTGCGACAGTAGCGGTCTCGCGGTTCCAGACTGTAGCGCCTAGAACCGCTCGGCCACAATGGTAGGCGTTTCGTTTTTTTCTTGGAGACAGTTTTAACTTAGCAGGGCATTTACGCCATTAGACCATCTGCTTCACCCATATAAGCTATATTCTTTCCCCTTACAAATACTTTTAAACAAAAATTATGTACGTAACACTGTTTTCTGTCTCGCAGCCGGTTTTAGCAAGAAAGTTGTATTCATGGGTTATGAGCTCAGCTACTACCTTCCACCTTCTACCTTCGTATTTTCCCAATCAAGATTATTGCTTGCAACAGCAATAAACAAGGCTCAAGCTGAGAGGGGACTGAGGAGATGGACTGAGAGGGGGTGCTGGTGATTTTGGGACAGAAGTGGGAAGGGGGGGGGGGTAGGAGAGGAAGTGACAGAGAGAGATACGTGAGGGGAACATGGAGGGAGAGGAGGAGATGGCGTAAAAGGAGACTAGGTCGTATGTCAAATTCCTATACATATTTAGCAATTGCGATGCATTGCCAGGCTTGCTAGTACACAATAAAGACCACCCTCCCCAAATCAAATCGCGTATAAAATTGTTAATGATTCTATCCTCACTCTGTTTCCTTGCCGTGTATGTAACACCGACTGATTTCGTACTCTTTTCACAAAAGTGACACCAAACGCCCATTCGTTTCATCCCTGATTTCCCCTCTGCACTGTCACGCTTTTACCAACATTGTAATTCACCTGTTTAGGTTTTTATGTTGGTAACGCCACATAGCGCTCTGAATGAAAATCACTGACTGTGCTGTGTGCAGTCTGTGGCTGATTGGCATTGTTGAAATATTCCTTGTTGTAGTGTTGGGCAGCTGGATGTTAACAGCGCGTAGCGTTGCGCAGTTGGATGTGAGCCGCCAGCAGTGGTGGATGTGGGGAAGTGAGATGGCGGATTTTTTAGAGCGGGTGATCTGGACGTGTGTCCATCAGAAACAGTACATTTGTAAGAATGGATGTCATGAACTGATATATATATTATGACTTTTGAACACTATTAAGGTAAATACATTGTTTGTTATCTATTAAAATCTTTCATTTGCTAACTATGCCTATCAGTAGTTAGTGCCTTCAGTAGTTTGAATTTTTTATTCAGCTGGCAGTAGTGGCGCTCGCTGTATTGCAGTAGTTCGAGTAACGAAGATTTTTTGTGAGGTAAGTGATTTGTGAAAGGTATAGGTTAATGTTGGTCAGGGCCATTCTTTTGTGGGGGTTATTGAAAGTCAGATTGCGTTGCGCTAAAAAATATTGTGTGTCAGTTTAGTGTTGATCAGAATAGGTAAAGAGCGAAATGTCTGAGTACGTTCAGTTTTGCTCAGCTGTTTGAAAATAAAATAGTGTAAGAGGTTTTTCAGCACAGTAATTCATAAACTTTTCTAAGGGGACGTATCAATATATCCTCCCCTCGCAGCATTATACCTGGGCATTCGCCACGTCCTAACGGGGCGGTGTGTCCTTGGCAGGAAATCGGCCGAGATCGACGGAACCCCTTCCCTCCCCCCCCCCCCTCCCCCCCACGCCATCTCCTGGCCATTCGCCGCCACCGTGCAGTCCCGGGCCGCGGACCTAACTGACGACCGATTTCCGCCTAATTCAGTTCCGCTTTCGCTGGAGTTGCGCCGTGCCGTCACCCTGCCACCGTCGAGAGTTGAGAGTTTCGCAGTGGATGTGTACAAGACACTCACCGCGCCGCACAGTGAAGGACAACTCTCGAACTGTGACTTAACCTAGTAATAGAGAACAAACTGATCACTTCTAAGTTGTATTCAAGTCCATCTGCACATTGCATGCGTAGACAGGTGAATTAAACTCGGGTCGCATGCTGTGAAAGCGAAAAACTAGGAGCTATGAATATGCAGAAAACTGATCTCTGACAAAGTGCAGTGGGCCTGCCGCTGCTGCTTTGTGCATCTGCCACAGCAGATGACGTGACGTGGTTTTTTATTTGCCTTTATCGTAACGCCTCAGGTCTCTACAGGCGAACCAGAAGTTCGTCGAAAAAATTTCACAGGCAGTTCAATGATATTTTGGTCTCTAGTGGCTCGGTACAGAGAAATTAATTTCGTTTCATTTGTTACGTGGTTTGGAGAACACGAGATAGGAAGACACGTCTCAGGAGCGCAGTCACGTGGGTTCAGTTGGGGGACAGGACTGTCAAGTTTGGGTCAGTACCACGCAATACGCCTTTCACCGCTGTCGATGATAATGAGAGAGATTTACAATACAGAGATAAATCTTCCTAGCCTTAGAGTCATAGTTTCGCTGATGAGCCCATCTTTCAAGATGGTAATGCACTGGTACACAGCGCCCATGTGATACACTTCTCTGCGAAGCAGGAATCAACTGAGTACAAGTTCAAAATGGCTCTGAGCACTATGGGACTTAACTGCTGTGGTCATCAGTCCCCTAGAACTTAGAACTACTTAAACCTAACTAACCTATGGACATCACACACATCCATGCCCGAGGCAGGATTCGAACCTGCGACCTTAGCGGTCGCGCGGTTCCAGACTGTAGCGCCTAGAACCGCGCGGCCACTCCGGCCGGCTGAGTACAAGTGTTAATGTGTTTGCTTAATATGAAGAGTATCTGGCAGTGTCCGTGTCTGCGGTGACTGGGTCTGTTGTAGCGTCTTTTTTTGTCGCTATGATAATGATGATGATAACGATAATGACGGTGGTGATGATGAGAGGGAGAAGGGAAACCCGGCGACTGCAGACGGCGTGCTCCCCTCGAAGAGAATCAACAAGGCCGCATGGACTATGGTTCCCAACCGATATACGGATCACCATCCATCCACATACTCCACATTCTGCGAACAACGGCGGAGTATTTGTGAATTTCATCCAGATGCCGACCGCGGTGGCCGAGCGGTTCTATGCGCTACAGTCAGGAACCGCGCGACCGCTACGGTCGCAGGTTCAAATCCTGCCTCGGGCATGGATGTGTGTGATGTCCTTAGGTTAGTCAGGTTCTAGGCGACTGATGACCTCAGAAGTTAAGTCCCATAGTGCTCAGAGCCATTTGAATCATTTTTTTTTTTTTCATCCAGATCTCGGCGCGTAAACTCTGGTGATGATCAAGGTCCGTACATCACCTCGTCAGAGTTTTTCGGTGAAATTTCTTCCTGCCCCAGAATTCGAAAAGCTTTTTTCCGATCCGAGCGTCACCGCATAGGTATGCGTTAGCGACCTGAGCTACGTCCGCTAAAGGGAAAATGAAGGAGCAACGGAGGAAATGAAGTCAACGGGAATTCAGAACTGCAGTTTGTATATTCTTTTTATACAGCGTGTCCGAGGAGGAATGGTCATTATTTAGGGATATAACACGAACAATTATTCGAAACAAAAAATGTCCAGTAAACATGGGCACTAAAACACACACCTTATGTGTTCATCTTCGATACTGTGTAACAAATCTCTTCTACCGCAAGTTCTTTGCTTCCTGTATTTTATCAGGAGCTATTATCGACTAAAACAAGAAGAAATTGTGTAGTAGATATGGGCTCTAAATTGCATATCTTAAGATCTGTTATCCCTTGTTCCACACAAAAGTTGTGTTTCACAGTTCTCATAGCTCTTATGGTATGGACTTCGATGCCAATGTTTACTAGATACTTTTCTTCCTTGTTTCTGTGCACACTACCTCCTCCCAAGAAGCAGTGTCGAAGACGAAATGCTAATAGCTGTTAAGATGTTTACTAGTCTTTTTTTCTTCGAATGACCATCCGGTCATATCTCTAAATATTACCATTTCTCCTGGGACACACTGAACATTATAAATTAGAAAAAATCTTAACTAGATACCTAATTGCAATTCGCTCTGAATGACGTAAGTTGTTTTATTGTAATGTGCACGGTTAGTTTGACAGAAGCAACAATTAGATTTGACGTTCGTTTCTTGTCCTCCTCCTCGTCGTCCCCTGCATGAGTCGATAACTCAAGTCGAGCGAGGTCGGCCGGCCGTTTAGGCACTGAACTTTTTCTCAGGAGGACCAGTGATCAAATCCCTGTCCAGCCTACCACATCCACGTCAAGGTTTTCCGTTCTCTCTCTAAACTCCATAAGGCAGATGCTGGGATAATTTCTTTAGATAGTAATAATAATAATAATAATAATAATAATAATAATAATAATTCCCGTGGAGGCCCGGGGAAAGAATAGGCCTCCGGTATGTTCCGCCAGTCGTAAAAGGCGACGAAAACAAAAAACCACTAATAGGGCTAACCCCTCTTTTAGTGCGATTAGTTGGTTCAGGACAGAACTAAAGAAGCCTCGGACAAGCGACGTCATGGTCGGGGACGACGCTTGAACCCTATGCCCGCCCACAATGGTAACGACACTGCTAGCCAACTGGAAAATGATTCAAATCCAAATAGAGGTGTTTTGCAGGCTATGCTTCCTGCAACCACCCTAGAAGGAAAACAAAGACAGAGAATGAGATGGTCAGATGAAGTTAATCGACACCTCATGTTCTGTTATTACCAAGCAACAAACCTAGGAACCAACACAACTGGATACAGATCACAAGTATACACAACATTTATTACCAGATACCCAGAATTAAAATTTTTCACAGAACAACGACTAGCTGATCCATACCCAACACAACAAACATACAAAAGAAAACAGGAGAAAAAATTGAAAAATACATCCAACTGGCTGAGGAAGTCAAGGACATGTGGCATCAGGATAAAGTTGACATTATACCAATTATACTATCAACTACAGGAGTCATACCACACAATATCCACCAGTTCATCAATGCAATACAGCTACATCCAAACTTATATATACAACTACAGAAATCTGTAATTATTGACACTTGTTCAATTACCCGAAAGTTCCTAAGTGCAATATAACATATACCGTACAGTTAAAAGGAAGTCACGCTTGATCAAGGTCCGCGTCACTTTCCATTTTTAACCAGACTTAACGTCTGAGAAAGTAAAGAAATAATAATAACAGTAACAGCAGATGGCCGAGTTCCCACCCCACTGATTCCCAATTCATGCTTCAACTACATCTCTGATGACCTCGAAATCGACGGGACGTTCGGCCCCAGTTTTCCTTCACTGACTCTGGAGACGACCGTCTACCCAGCTCAGTGACCATCTGTTGCTGTCAACAGTTTTCAGTAACAAAACCTATTGTCCAATACTGTCCGTACTATCGATCGGATAGCGCAGTCACCAGCACATTGGGGAGGACGACGGTTCAAACCTGCGTCCAGCCATCCTGACTCAGGTTTTCTGTGATGTCCCCAAATCGCTTGAGGCAAATGCCGGCATGGTTCCTTCGAAAGGACGCGGCTGCTTTTTCTCTCCATCCTTCCCTTGTACGACCCGTAGTGACTCAGTTGCTGATGGGACGTTAAACACTACTAATCTCCTCCTCTGTGTGTGCAGAGGACATGGCTGCCGTTTTATCGAGCAGGTTTTGTAGTTAAATGTGCAAGAGAAGTTAATATCGGTGTGTGAGTTAAAACACGAGTCTACGACTGTTTGTATTTCAAATACGAAATCAAATTGTATCCATAAATACTACGGCGCGTACAGAGAGGGGGTGGAGGGGGGAAAGATGTCCAAATTAACTAGAATTTATTTCCCGTGGATGACTACTGCAGGTTATACCTTCGCTAGGACTTAAAGAGCGTTGGCCACGACTCGTGGGAAGCTGAAAACAGATCAGCTGCCTCCTGTTAATAATACGCACTAAATGACCCAAAATAATGACGTCCGTTATGCTTGTCTGAAACTAGATGCCAGAAATACGATTAAGATTTTGATTCCTATAACGGCAAATTTATTGTTTGACAAACTTCACATGCTTATGTATTGCTTAAACTGGAAAAAAAAAAAAATGGAAATGAAGACCCATGCTTCTTGACAGAACGTAAGGGAACGATGCGGGAAACCCTCACCGTCAAGGTCCTACCTAATTGGAGGTGATTTGCCGTTGTCTTCCTCCAAACGTAATAGGGATGAATGATGATGGTGAAGACGACACAACAACACCCAGTCACCTCGGGCAGGCGAAGATGCGTGACCCCGCCGGGAATCGAACCTGGGACCCCTTGCTCGAGAAGCGAGAATGCTACCGCGAGAACTTAAACTGCAGGGTGACAATTACTGAAGTATAAGAAAAAAAAAACGTAAATCAGTTACAAACTGCGGCGTGCATACTCTTTATTCAACATGTAAACGTCCTACATGTTCCATATGCCTGCCATCATCGGCGGTGGTGTGGCGCAGACGAATAGCGAAATTCTGCATGACCTGTTGAAGCGTCGATGACCTCCTGAATGGCTATTTTCAGTTCAGCAATGGGTTTGGTGTTATTGCTGAACACCTTGTCTTTAATACGGCCCCAGAAAAAGGAGTCGCATCTCTTCAGACGCGGAGAATATGGCAGCCAATCGAGGCCCATGCCAGTGGCCTCTGGGTACACCAGAGCCAGAATGCTGTCCCCAAAGTGCTCCTCCCTGTTATCAAACTCTGTCATGCTTCTATGGGGTCGAGATCCGTCTCGTATGAACCACATCTTGTCGAAATCAGAATCGCTTTGGATAATGCGAATGAAATCATCTTCCAAAACTTCACGTACGGTTCGGTACTCACCGTGTCATCAAGGAATATGGCACCGATTATTCCGTGACTGGACACTGCACACCTCAAAGTCACCCGCTGAGCGTGAAGAGGCTTCCCGATCGCGAAATGGTCATTCTCAGTCCCCCAAATACGTCAGTTGTTCTTATTGACGAACCGATCCAAATGAAAGTGGGCTTCGTCATTAAACCAAACCATACGCACTTGAAACTTGTCATAACTTCTGAACGGTTTGCGTTAGGACGCTCAAACTGCGTGGTTGGCCGTGGGGTATAATGGGAATTAGTATTTCAATAGTTGTCACCCTGTAGCAGGCAGCAGTGAACCGCAACCTAGGTCCATAGTCTGAAATTACCAAATGTAACTGATTTAAGTTAGCTTCACGATCTGCAAAGCAAAAAACCTATAACCTCATTAATGGAATGCCCAAAGTCTCGCAACAAATTACGGTAAATGAAATAGCTTTCCAATAGATCACTAATTTCATCAGTTGTTAGAAACTAGTTGATCACCTGAAGTACACTGTGTGTGGACATCCAGCAGCCACGATTGTGAGATTACTTTTCAGAAGCCTGGTGATTAAGTGGTGGCAAATATTTGCCAGCCTCCCTCAGCTGCCAGTCGTCCGTGACCCGCCAACCTGCCCACTCTGGAGGGAGCCGACTCATCTGGAATTCCAGACGCCCTGCTGCGGAGCTCTCTCGCGCATGAAATTACGAGGAGAATAAAATGGGCTCCAAGGGAGGGACGCGTAGCGAGGAAAGCGCGCTGTCCCTGATGAGCGACGCGCAGCAGTACCAGTAGCAGTTCCTGGAGAAAATAAGGTAATGCGGGGCCAGCGGTACGCAGCTATGGCCTGTTCCATAGCAGACCTGGCAACTGAAAACATCTGTAGTTACCTCTCGGCTGTGTACTGGTAATAGTGAAAGCGAGACGACTGATGTGGCAACTTGGTGAAAGAAGCTGTGTACTGGGTTGCACTAATCTGCATAGCGTGCTTGCTCGCCTCATGGATCGACTCATACTGTCAGCTTCTGCACGACGATTCTCGTCCCCAATTCTAAACAGTCTGTAACGATATTTTCTGTTTTCTTTGGTTCATAGCTTAAAGTTTGCTACACACATAAAATGATAAGTCTGATGGTCAAGAGAAGAAAAATGAAACTAGAAACAGACGAAAATACGACAGAGCATATAAAACTGTGGAACTGTGAAACAGCATGAAAGAAGACATTAAGATGTATGAAGAAGATACGACAATTGTCTGTCTTGAAAATAAATGTAATTTAAAGATAGCCAAGGGGAAGATTGTGATCAGAAAGATGAAGCTAAGAGCGTTAGACAAAGATCTATTGATAACAAAGAAATACTCGAATATATAGAGAATTTTTATAGTAACCATACCAATAAGTTCGATGGTGATACCTTAATTCTAAGCGAATTGGGCGCTTTTGTTTCCCAAATTCGAGAGATACTCTCCTCAGAAGTCAAACGTGATATAGACAAGATGAAAAAAGGAACTTCTCGAGGTTGATGGATCAGGAATCTATAAAACATTTAGCTAAAACATTTTCAACTTGTTTGCACAATGGAAAATTACCAAGACTGGAATAAAGCCAAAATAATTCTATAACATACCGAAGGTAGTACTAAAGATATAAATAACTATCATTGTATTAGCCTCCATACTGTATAGTTTTTTCTAGAATTATGACTATCAGATTGAGCACTAGAATTGAGGTGGCTCAACTCAATAAGCAATCTGCGTTCCGCTCAGGTTTAGTACAGTTGATCATATCATCAATCTGCACGAAACAATTAGTAGAACAAATAGTACCGCTTTCCTCTATGCCTTGCCTTTATAGATTCTGAAAAGACATTCAATTCGATCGGTGACTCATTATTTCCAAAACTATTTTCAGCAGTCCTAGAAATAGTAATGTCTAATTTGGATTGGAAAACAAAGGAAATACAAATTCTGGGTTTGCTGATGATATTGTCCTATTTGCAAACAGTATAGAAGAACTTCAAAACGGTTAGTGAAGATATATTAGTTACTATTGACCAATGCAAAATGCCAGTAATAAATTATGGCTGTGAATCATGGACATTAAATGAACTCATTGTTGGGTAACTAATAGAACCTAAAGAGGAATGGAAAGATCAGTGTTGATTACACAAAGGAAGACAATAAGAAAGAAGTTGATATCAGTGACATAACGGAAAAAGTGAACATCTCGAAATGACAGTGGACTGGTCATGTCTCTCAATGAAAAGATGGCAGTTGGTCAAAACAAATACGAGATTATATGAAGGTGCATGTATGTTCGCAACATACCTCCTAAACCACTGGGCCGATTTCAAGCAAATTTGGTACACACATTACTTCCTGTCTGGAAAGAAATACTGTGGGGTTAAGAACTAGTAACCTTCTATTGTAATAGAGATGATGACGTGGAGATAGAAGGGAAGAAGAAGAGATGGACAGACAGAGAGGTGGGAAGGAGGGTTTACTCCTGGCTTCCTGGTGTGGGTAGTCATCATGTACGACTTCAGGCCACAGGTGATAATTGAAGGACTTCTGATGGCGTAACGGTACGTCACGGACATTCTGAGTCCTCATGTGTTACCTCTCATGCCACAGTCCTGTGATGCGATGCCATTTTTAAACAGGATGGTACTCGTTCAAATACACATACAGTCGCTATGGACTGTCTCCACGATGTGGAACTCTTCTGACAGCAATTTCTTTTAGACTCCATCTAACCACCTAACGTATATGGGAGTTCCATGCAATATCACGTTGCCTGTTCTTTGTGTTCCATACCTCTATCGTCCTCGTGTAGTTTTGAAAGTACTCTTTCGACGTTCTCAGATCAAATAAACAAAATTTTCATCTAAATGCAACAATCACTGTCAATATTTGATAAAGTTATAGACCTAAAACCTGTTACTACTCGTTAATAGGACATTGCTCTGGAGGGATACCGTCTGACTGCAAATGCTGCGCTGGAAAAGCACACTTAAAAGGGTCACTTTGATGCTGAGGACCGCTGATGGCAAACAATGGCGTCCGGAGCTGGGGGCGAGGGCTGCTGCGTGGTGTGGGATGATTAGCGCGGGGAATCCCCGGGCGCGGGAACGGCGGAGGGCGACTCCCCGTTCTCTCTTTAGAGGGCATTGTCGGCACCGGCCGCCATTAAGGCCACAGTGGCGCGCCGACACGGAAAACGGGCGTAACGCGCGGCTCCAGCTCACAAGGGCGGCGGCAGCACCAGCGGCCTGGGCTCCAACAATAGGCCTCCATTGCTGGGGGTCGCGGTGCCACTGCGGCGACAGACAACAGGTGTCCAGGTGTGGGTTTCAAACAAAGCGCCAGGACAGCTCTGCCTCGGAGACTGCCACGGATTAGCCCATCTTGCGCGCAACGACCGAACAGGCGATGCAACATTTGCAAGGCGTAATTTCAATACGGGCCGCGGAAAGAATTGATGGCAGAGAGGGTGATGCGCCGCCGAATTTTGCACCGGATGTTTCTAAGACAGCTACTCTAAGACGTCGTCAGTAAAGAAATAGTTTTCACCGCACTCGCATAAATATAAAGACGTCAAGATGGGATGTACTCTCAAAACTCGTGTTTTGAGACGTAATTTATTGGCGTCGCGTTTCGGGAAAGGGCTGTCATTCATATCGGTGCCTTACCCCATAAACGTTAACACATGTGCTAGGAGCGCTGCTGTCGCGTTACGTGACGAGTGTCGCATGAGCTTAGGTAACTGCGTGAATCCAGTCCGGGAGTCAACTAGGGGTATCCATGCGTGTATTAAATCGTTGCTTTACACGAATCTTGTCTGGATGTCACCTGTTATGATTCCGTCTTTTAAGAACAGTGGCTATTTCACTTCATTCAACACTTCATTGACGCTCATTTTTTCTTCATGTTTGCTTTCAGGTAAGTAGTATACCAACAAGAGTTATGGCCTAATTACAGTCAATTATGTTTAATTAAGATTAATGGGTTCCTGTAGTCATGTCCTAGTTCACGAACCACGGGCAACGTATGAGTGGCCAAGTAAGTGGTCCCGACAGTAAATTTGGAGAGGATATGGAGGCCAACAAGAACGGGAAACAACTCTTGGATTTCTGTGCCAGTATGGGCTTAGAAATCACAAACTCCTTTTTTAAATATAAGAACATTCACCGGTATACTTGGGAAGGCAGGGGAACCAGATCTGTCATTGACTATATAATAACAGATCAGGAATTCAGGAAGGTTGTGAGGGACACACGTGTATCCAGGGGATTCTTTGATGACACTGATCATTATTTAATCTGCAGTGAAATTGGGATTGTGAGGCCGAAAGTGCAGGAGGTCAGGTCCATATGTAGGAGGATAAGAGTGGAGAAACTTCAGGATAAGAAAATCAGGCACAAGTACGTAACAGCGATCTCAGAAAGTTACCAGCTAGTTGAATGTAGTCAATTACAGTCATTGGAAAAGGAATGGACAAGGTGCAGGGACACAGTACTAGAAGTGGCTAAAGAATGTCTTGGAACAGTAGTGTGTAAAAGTAGGATGAAGCAAACAGCTTAGTGGAATGACACAGTGAAGGCAGCCTGTAAAAGGAAAAAGAAGGTGTATCAAAAATGGCTACATACTAGAACTCAGGTAGACAGAGAAAGTTATGTTGAAGAAAGAAACAAAGCCAAACAGATAGTTGCAGCATCCAAGAAGAAATCTTGGGAAGACTTTGGAAACAGGTTGGAGACTATGGGTCAAACTGCTGGGAAACCATTCTGGAGTGTAATTAGCTGTCTTCGAAAGGCAGGTAAGAAGGAAATGACAAGTGTTTTGGACAAGTCAGGAAAACTGCTGGTGAATCCTGTGGATGCCTTGGGCAGATGGAGGGAATATTTTGAAGAGTTTCTCAATGTAGTTGAAAATGCGATCAGTAATGTTTCAAATTTCGAGGTAGAATGGGATAGGAATGATGATGGAAATAGGATCACATTTGAGGAAGTGGAGAAAATGGTCAATATATTGAAGTGCAATAAAGCAGCTGGGGTGGATGAAATTAAGTCGGAACTCATCAAATACAGTGGAATGTCAGGTCTTAAATGGCTACACAGGATAATTGAAATGGCCTGGGAGTCGGGACAGGTTCCATCAGACTGGACAAAAGCAGTAATCACACCAATCTTTAAACATGGAAACAGAAAAGATTGTAACAACTACAGAGGTATCTCTTTAATCAGCGTTGTGGGCAAAATCTTCTCAGGTATTGCTGAAAGGAAAGCGCGAGTATTAGTTGAGGACCAATTGGATGAAAATCAGTGTGGGTTTAGGCTTCTTAGAGGTTGTCAGGACCAGATCTTTAGCTTACGGCAAATAATGGAGAAGTGTTATGAGTGGAACAGGGAATTGTATCTATGCTTTATAGATCTAGAAAAGGCATATGACCGGGTCCCTAGGAGGAAGTTATTGTCTGTTCTACGAGATTATGGAATAGGAGGCAAACTTTTGCAAGCAATTAAAGGTCTTTACATGGATAGTTAGGCAGCAGTTAGAGTTGGTGGTAAATGAGTTCATGGTTCAGAGTAGTTTCAGGGGTAAGACAAGGCTGCAACCTGTCTCCACTGTTGTTCATATTATTTATGGATCATATGTTGAAAACAATAGACTGGCTAGGTGAGATTAAGATATGTGAACACAAAATAAGCAGTCTTGCATATGCGGATGACTTAGTTGTGATGGCAGATTCGATTGAAAGTTTGCAAAGTAATATTTCAGAGCTAGATCAGAAATGTAAGGACTATGGTATGAAGATTAGCATCTCCAAAACGAAGGTAATGTCAGTGGGAAAGAAATATAAACGGATTGAGTGCCAAATAGGAGGAACTAAGTTAGAACAGGTGGACGGTTTCAAGTACTTAGGATGCATATTCTCACAGGATGGCAACATAGTGAAAGAACTGGAAGCGAGGTGTAGCAAAGCTAATGCAGTGAGCGCTCAGCTACGATCTACTCTGTTCTGCAAGAAGGAAGTCAGTACCAAGACTAAGTAATCTGTGCACCGTTCAATCTTTCGACCAACTTTGTTGTGTGGGAGCGAAAGCTGGGTGGATTCAGGTTATCTTATCAACAAGGTTGAGGTTACGGATGTGAAAGTAGCTAGGATGATTGCAGGTACTAGTAGATGGGAACAATGGCAGAAGGGTGTGCACTATGAGGAAATCAAAGAAAAACTGAGAATGAACTCTATAGATGTAGCAGTCAGGGCGAACAGGCTTAGATGGTGGGGTCATGTTACACGCATGGGAGATGCAAGGTTACCCAAGAGACTCATGGGTTCAGCAGTAGAGGGTAGGAGGAGTCGGGGCAGACCAAGGGGAAGGTACCTGGATTCGGTTAAGAATGATTTTGAAGTAATAGGTTTAACATGAGAAGAGGCACCAATGTTAGCACTGAATAGGGGATCATGGAGGAATTTTATAAGGGGGGCTATGCTCCAGACTGAACGCTGAAAGGCATAATCAGTCTTAAATGATGATGATGATGATGATGATGATAAGATTAATGTCATTTTAATTGATTTGATCTTCACTTTGACTTTATTTGTGATTTATATAATAGTAATTGATTTGAGTTTGACTTTATGACATGTAGTTTGCATGGGAGGGGAGAAGGGGTAAGGAGGCCCTGCCCCAACCCACGCACCAATCCCACTTGGAGGCCTCACGTCACGGGCAATAGCGTCCGTTGCCACTGTAATGCGTCCATAGTGGTACAAGTAATGTAGACTCAGCAGCAACGGCATTTTATATTTTTACCATTACTCCAGGTATTGTATCTCCAGCTATATATGTGTGAAATCAGTTTTATATCAACAAGAGAACTTGCGATGCTCTAAGAACTGCCTTTTTATACTGTATTGGTACTTCAGGTACTAGTAGAATTATCAGCTGCAATTATATGTATGCATGAAATAATAATAATAATAATAATAATAATAATACTTAACCCCTCTATCTATAGTGCAATACTGTAAATGATCACGCATTGTTTTCTGCTAATAATAACAAATATATCAAAAAAGTTTTATTTATTGACGTAATACATACACTTTTTACTGAAGAATTTTTTAAAGATTTGAAGATTTTTTAATTTTTTTTTCAAATATTTCTTAAAAACAAGATATGCAACTCAGACGTAATTCTCTAATTTCTCGACGAGCTAGATATTTTGAACGTAGCTCAGATCTGGATGACACTGCAATGTTAGCTCGTTTTCTTATCTGGTGTGTGGCGGAGGATACTTAGCGTAGAACTGTCATTTACCTCTTTTCCTGTTGCAGTTGCGAATGGTTCGCGAAAAGAACAATTGCTGGTAAGCCTACGTGTTAGCTCGAGCCCCTCGAATTTTTACCTTCGCCGTCTTTTCGCGAGATATACGTAGGGGGAAGCAATATATTGGTTTAGTCGTGGGAAATAAACCTGAAATTTATGAAATGTCTGTGTTGCAAGCTCATCAAAATGCCTGAAATCGATTGTAAAATTTGGTACACACAAGACTAAATGCGGAAAATCGTTATTTAAATAAAATAAGTTTTTTAATATATCACATTTTTAAATGGAACTAAAAACCATAAAACAATTTCTGTTAAGCCTATGCAGATCCGTAAACCTCCACAAATAGTCCTGAAAATTTAAGAGTATAAATTTTTTGAAGCTGTGAAAGTACTTTTGAGATTTAAAACCAAGAAAGTGGGGTGCTTGCAATACATAGATGATACCTCCTTACTGATCTGCCAGTTACTAGCTGATACTTGAATAGCTCAGCTCCTTAGAGTTATATGTAGCATGTGCCCTATGTTTTCCATTCTTTCATAGCTATTAGAAATACACAGTCACAAATTTTCATGACTATGTGTATTGGGTTAGGAATCCATATGGGTCTACAAGAAATTATTTCTCATTAGTACCAATTAAAAAGATGGGAAATTAAAAATACATTTTAACTTAGTAATTATCCAGTCCTAGATCGTATTATTGCACATATATGCACACAATTTTTTTTTCTACGACACTGGACTACATTTTCCCAGAAGTCAATTAAAATAATTCCTGCATCCCTTGCGGCCACGGTGGACAGCAAGCAGGTTTTCGTCGATGACGAGGAGGCTGCCGGAACCGCGAAGCCCTCTCCCCCTCTCCCCCTCCGCCCCCACGTTCTCTTTTTAGGCTCCCCCTGCTTCCCTCCCACCCTGTTGGGATATTTGGTGGAAAAGGATGAAATCCTGCAACATCCTGTCTGCTCTTCGGAGTTGGAAACAGAGAAAGTCAACGATTTACGTAAGAATAGAGGTCTGTTGGCAATGAAGATACTAAAGACAGAAATGATCACGGACTGTTGACCTTTCTCCTGTGCTATTCAGTTAACTGGTTTTGGGTGCATGTGATAGGGAGAGAGCTCCCAGTGGGTGGGAAAAAAAAAAAAAAAAAAAACTGTGAAGCGCGTCATCTGAGGGCCGCGTGTGCTACCGTCCATTTAAACCGCGACCGCAGTTTTAGCTCCGGTCTATCTGGCTTGTTTCCACCACTCGTCTGATGCAACTAACACACAGATACGGAACATAAATCAGAAGGGGCGATGGATGCCTCAGCCATCAACACGTGCAGCGGTGCAGTTTATCGCATGGTCTCATGAAACATCGCAGCCATCACTCAGCTGCGTTCATACGACCAGCGGCTCACGATTTTTACTGTCACTGGGAGTATTTGATGTTGTTAATCGTTGCCGATCGCATCTTCAGTATCGGAACTGCTCTCTCTCGTGCTAAGCATTTTTCCCACTTCTCGTGTATCTGCACGCACACAGATATATTCCAGCAAGCCACTGTACAGCGAACCGCCAGTGTCAACGACTCCTGTTGTATTCCACGTCCGTACTGAGTGAGGGAAAAGTTGCTCTGGGCCTGTGTAAGCGTTCTAATCTGTCTTTCCAGTAAACTCTCTCCCCCTCCCCCTTCACCGCCAGCCTCAGATTCCTAGAACAATCGAACGCCCTTGAACAAAAGAGGTTAAAGCGCCATACGTGATGCTTCTGATGTCGGTAATTTGCGCTCCGTTTTAAGAAAAGCTACTGTTTCACAGATCACAAGGTTTGTGAGATCATATCGCCGTAACTATATGCCGCATAAAGACAATTTTGCGAATAGCTTCAGTGGTATATATGGACACTGTATGCAAAACTCAAAATACGATGCTAATAATATAGTCAGTAATAAACTAAAACGTTATGCCTGATGCGCAAATTTTACTGCAAGAACAGTAAAATACAGCAAGAAACAGGCATTTTTTCCTTTCATTAATTTGCGGGGGTGTCACCGAGAAAAATTTTAGTGAAGATGTGAGATTATGTGTAAAGTTTTTTGGAAATCGCCGAGTGTTCCCGTTCTGAGATACTGGATGAATACAGTCTGGCAAATTTGCGCGCCGTGAGTTGCGATGCATCGAGACACGTACGTACTTTCCAACGTTAATGCTATACTTGTGTTAATTCAAGCCATATGATTGTCTTAATTAGTGGATTATGATAGCATATTACATTTTCAAATTCCATCAATAATTATATGAAAAATGCTGGAAATCAAATTTTTGTTGCGCTTAGGCGTCGTTAGATAGCCAACCAGCAACCCAGATTGTGCGCTTCTAGTCTAGTGTTATTCTCACAATCGCTACAAGAGTTGCTCGAAATGGCAGCTAAACTATAGCGTAGGATTTTTCAAACAGTACTTTTTTTAAATTTACTAAATCAGTTTTTGCCACAACATTGTCGCCTGTGCACCAGAGATTGCGATGTAAGTTTTCCGATCCTCTCTGTTGAACTGAGGAGGGGCTGCATCCCCGGGCACTGAGTTCTTCACCTGCGTGCTGTCACGGCCATTTGATAGAGGCGATAGAACTGGTCGCTCTAACGCCTGTTCGGCAGTTAGCTTTGCAGATGCACCACACTCTCTCGCAAACTTTCGAACAAATTTAAGTTTTCCGTTTGTCTTACCTATTGCAGATTAAACATCCACATCCTATTCCACACCGCTTGTGACTAGTACCGTAAAATATTTAAACTGTACCACTTGTAATCAAATACTAAACTGTTATTTGGATTTGTTATAGACGTTACATTGTATTTATCCACTTTGAGATAAAACTCATGTTAGTACTGTCATTTGTTTTGGAGACAGTGTGTTCATTTGACAATATGACAAATAGTGAAGGTAAAGCCACTGAGAAATTCATTTAAGTATGCACTGGATATCGTATTTAATAGTGGTAAGTGACACGAGTAAAATTCTACAACACATGCTGACACGTTCCAGTACACATCTCTCCGCTAACAAGCAGTCTGCGAGGTAACCGCGAGGCAAGGAGCCCCCACTGACGTCAGCGTGACGTGTAGCGTCCAGCTGGTACAAGTGTGAACTTCCCGACCGACTCCTCTTCTTGCTGCGCTCAAATTTCACAGAAGGCATGCCTTTAGAAGAAGTACATTATTACTTCAACACTTTGCACGTTACGATTTACTGTAGTGCCTGTTACAGGAGATGTGTCCACGTGTCATCGTCAGACTTGGATGCAACATTACACTCCTATGTGTAATGTTACCGGTTCTTCCAAGCACACCAAGGTCATCACGTAATTCTTGGCAAGACGACTCGCAGCTGCCATCGTTCAGCCGTGTCGACGACAGTGTTGTTGAGAGGAAAGTCCCTAAGGCTGATGTCAAAGAATCTTCGAACAGAAGATACGGGCCCTGCTCGGATTGTCAGCACCTGTCAGCGTCTTACAGTTTCGATAAAAATGATCATATCGGAAGCAAATTTATATTAGGACTATACATACAGTCAGTGGCGGTTTATAATCACGCCTTCCCCATTACCATCCGCATTCACTGGACCGTTGCTGCTTCTACTATCGTATACTTTCGCCCGTGCGAGTTTGGTTAGGTCCTACCATACCGACCAACATTTTATGATGAGATGCACAAGTTTGTTGTAAACAGTGAGCTTTATACACTTACTGCATTATCCTAGGCGACTCACGGAGCAGTAAGAAGAACAAGAAATTTTTCACGCAAAGGCACCGTACGGGAAATTCCTCCTCACGTTGCAGCAACAAATTCTGTGAACCCATCCACGCGCTCACGCTTCTTACAAGGGAACCTCCCCATCGCACCCCCTCAAATTTAGTTATAAGTTGGCACATTGGATAGGCCTTGAAAAACTGAACACACATCATCGAGAAAACAGGAAGAAGTTGTGTGGAACTATGAAAAAAATAAGCAGAATATACAAACTGAGTAGTTCATGTGCAAGGTAGGCAACATCAAGGATAGTGTGAGCCCAGGAGCGCCGTGGTCCCGTGGGAAGCGTGAGCAACTGCGAAACGAGAGGTCCTTGGTTCAAGTCTTCCCTCGAGTGAAAAGTTTAGTTTTTTATTTTCAGACAATTATCAAAGTACAGGCACTCACACATAATCAACTACGCTCTCCAAAATTCCAGGACATGTTCAGATTTGCTTGGAGATATGCAGGATTTGACGGTCTACACACGGAAAAATTTGAAAACGTTAAAAACCATATGTTTGGACAGAGCACAGGGAAAACTGTGTGACTGTGAAACTGTTGCATTCATTTGTCGCAGTTCATGTGACAAACTCTTATGTTTTCATCACTTTTTTGGGAGTGATTATCACATCCACAAGAATGCCTAAATCGGGCAAGGAAGAAGAATCTTTTTACCCATTCGCCAAGTGTACGAGTTGGGCGGGTCGACGAGATATTCCTGTCATGTGGCGCACATGCCGTCACCAGTGTCGTGTAGAATATATCAGACGTGTTTCCCTGTGGAGGAATCGGTTGACCTATGACATTACGATCAAATGTTTTCGGTTTCCACTGGAGCGGCACGTCCTTTCGTCTACTAATCGCACGGTTTTGCGGTGCGGTCGCAAAACACGGAAACTGTCCGCAGCTGCTCACGCTAGCCACGGGACCACGGCGCTCTAATGCATACACTATCCTTGATGTTGCCTATCTTGCGCTTGGACTACTCAGTTTGTATATTTTGCTTATTTTTTTCATAGTTCCACACAACTTCTTCCTGTTTTCTCGATTGATCTGTGTTCAGTTTTTCAAGGCCTATCCACTGTGATAACTTATAACTACATCAGAGGAGGGTGCGATGGGGAGGTTCCATTGTTAGTGGACAGTTTTTGTACGGTTGTACAAACACGAGATGACAAACGACGGCGGTCGTTTCGTGGCTCGTAACTGCGCTAGGGCGCGCTCTGGGCGAGAAGGGACGGCAGGCAGGCAGCACGTGTCGGAGGTGTGCTGTGGGCCACCCAGCGCCGGCCGCGCCTTGTCGTGCTACAGTACTGTGCGGCGCACGGAGGCGCCATTCATCACGCGCCATTGTCCGGGCGCGTCGCTCCCCACACCCAGCCAGCGGACAGCCTGTTGCTGCCTCCTGCCCTCTGCCCTCTGCCTCCCCCATTATACCGTGTCGCAGGGTGGGCACTGGCCTTCTATGAGCACAGCGCCGTCTTCTCCTACCGCTTTCACTGAACACGTTCCGTTATCACATCTTCCACGGCTCCACAGCAGCATCCGCGCCAGGTACTCGAGCGCCGCTTTCTTACGTCCTCGTCCGCCGAAACCTAGTGGATGTGACAGTCACAATGTACACAGAAAAAACGCTTTCAACCACCAATGGCCGGTAGAAGGCCGGGAAGATTTTACACAGTCACATGGCGACGAATTTTTAAAAAATGTCTGTGTCGATGAAGAGTTGAATCAGAAACAAACTGAAAATAATGACATTCCGGAACTAATTAAACGTGGGGCACACGAAAGATGCACGAAGAAGGAAAACACACTGCAGTACAAGACGTTCGCTTGTGTCGGCACATAAGCGGCTTATAATCAAATCCCTTACCTGTGGAGTACTGTCTCGGTTGTGCGACGAGATTCGTGATTTCCTCTCAGAAAGGTCACAGACCGTAGTAATTGACGGGAAGTCATCGAATGAAGCAGAAGTGATATACGAGGGTCCCCCAAAGAACTCTATATGACGGATTTAGGGGAATATCTCAGCACCCGTCTTAGATGGTTTGCAAATGATGTTCTCTTTTACCTTCAAGTAGTCTCCAGAAGATCAAATCTAAATCGAAAACGACTTACATCGGGTCTAAGCATGATGCGAAAACTAGCGACTGGCCCTAAACGATGAACAGTGAAGCTACGAGCACGGACAAAGAAAATCTGTTAAATTTAAGTTACACGATAAATCACACAGATTAAAAGGTTGTTGATACTACTAAATACCTACGGATTACAATTGCGAACAGCTGAAACTGGACCCACCACAAAGTTTGTGGAGGAGGCTGACCAAAAGTCTGTTTTACTGGCAGTGCACTCACAAGGGGAGCGTCTCTAGTCGTCACCGAGTTCGTCCAGGTCTGCGGTACCTGCAGGGCTTGACCAGGAATGAAAGCGACAGAAGTTGGGCGCCAGAGCGTCAGACGTGTAGAAGGAATACCACTTTCGCCGGGGGCCTTGCGAGGTCTGAGCCACTTATGGCTGCGTAGTCTGCTGCGGAAAGAGTACAAGTCGGTAATCAGATGGTCGTGTGGTCGAGTCCCTCTATAGAGATCCCTCTATAGAAACTTGTTCTCAGTTTCTACGTTACTTATACTACCTATAAACCGAAATGACGCTGAGTATGCTGTATTTATTAATATTTTCATACAACCCGTGAAAACGAAAGGTAAAGGAAAATGTGGGATTACAAATAAATTGACAGGAAGATACTGCACTTCACGATTATTAGAGTTGATATACCAAATAGCTGCTTATTGTAAGTAATATTTATTTACGACAGAGTGTTTCGGCTTTATCGCCATTTTCAAGTACGCCGTTAGTGTACTGTTTTGTAACTGTCAATACTTTAATAAGATCGTAAATTATGTCACGATGTTGAAAATAAAGTGTTACTTACAACGTGACAGCAGTTTTACAGTTCCACTCTTACGACGCTATACCTTTTCCAAGTATTCAAACACCTACTGCACTTCATTGTCCACTAGGACTCTGCAAATAGCTTTCCAAGAAAGGAATGTAACGCAAGCGTACTGCATTTCGGTACGTGTCGCTTACTTCCAAAAATTACGACGAGAGGGAATCTTTCTAAATCAGGTGTTTTTGTAAAGAATTTTTAAAACATCCATGTAACTGTAAAAATGTGGTATTTGCCACTTCTGGAAGATGCCGAGAAAATTTCTGGAACCCTTTTTTTTTCGTGAATATCACATCAACACGTGGTAGTCATAAGCTGTAAAATATAACAGAAAAATGCAAGTATGTAACTCTATATACGAAGCTCTCGTTTAAGTCTTACAATAGTTTCCGGAAAGTTTATTTGCAATCGAAAATTTTCCTGTGCCCTTGCTCTTCATGTCTTTTATGGACATTATAGTGAACATAGTACATCGAACGTTACTTCAGTTTATTTTCCATGAAGTATCGTAAAAACTGAAAATAAAAGTAGTTTACTCACACAGATTCGAGCTCACGGCCCATCGGAATAGCGTTCTTCCTACTGCGCAAATCACTGTCTGGAAATCACGCTTAGTTAAATAGTTCACGGCCACGCCAAAAATGCTGTTTTTCTAAGCGTTTGGGCACCTGGGGACCCCACTTCATTTCTGGCGATGCCCGCACGCCCTGCGTAGACCACAAATTTGGACGAGATCGGCGATGACAAGTAGACACGGCCACTTTGTCGGCCGCATTTTGGGAGTCACTGCTCGAGTATGAAGGCAGACAGTGGAACTAGTGTGTTATATATGTGTTCCACGTTTTTAAGAACGAACTTGGATGTTTTAACTTGGGTGTGTGTTGTTTTACGCCATCAGTTTTTATACAAAGTTGCGATCTTCAACGTGAAACATACGGTGCTTTACAACAACAAGAGTTATTATGCGGCGGTATTGTTGCATTATCTGACAGACATGCAGACAAGAATTTACTCTAAAACAGTGTGTTTAAAGGAATAGTTAAAAACTATGGTTGTACGAGTTTCAGAAGTCTGAGCAATGTAATTGCTAATAAAATCCAAATTACACGCTGCAGATATGGATTTCTGGAGGCATTCGACAATGATATTGTGAAAAGAAAAAGTTAGAGACGAAGTAATCACAACCAGAATAAATTTTCAAAATTCAGTTATTGATAGTTTACCACGATAATAACAATGGTGCCGTCATGTAAACGGATGCAATCTGAAAGCCGTGCAAAATTCTACAGTGGACTCTATACCTGAAGGAAAGAGAGAGGAAGGGGCGACCAACTAATACTGGACACAGCGGATTCAGCCATTTATTAAGGAGAAGAATATTTGTAAAGATTTATGGAGCAAAATCAAGAAGTAGAAAACAGAGTTACAGCTAGTCTCTTATCACAAGTACTGGGGAAACGTGTAAACATTTTAAGCAGAAATAAAAATAAGACTCGCAATAGGCTTGAGCGTCCCTGAGAGGGGGAGGGGAGTTTCCGGTCCCATACCGGGCGCGTCCCCAGTTGGCGGGTTGGGCATGGCTGTGCAGATATGCGGGGTAGGTGGGAAACAAAATACCACCCGTGAACCATCACAGAAATCAAAGTGCAAAGACAGCTGTCTGCAGACTGGGCGAACTTCGATCAGTGTCTGTTCCGTACTTTAGCACTGGCTGAGAAAATCCTCCAGGGCTGACAACCGTGGCTGTAAACCAGTGGCTCTCACAATAAGAGCCACCCCAAACATAATATTATCAATCATGGAAGAGCTTAATGTAACAAAAATTACCAGAATGAGCAACGACACAGTCGGATTCTGGGGAGTCTGCAGCATTACACAGAGATGAGTCGGAGCGTCTTGGAACCTCAAGAAAGACGAACTATAGAAAACCAAGTTACATACCTACACACTGCGTAAATTCTCTTCTAATACCTGGATTATTATAACATCTTACAGAAACCTTCAAGGGCCATAAAATTCTCGTTACGGCCCTACAAGAAACCAGATTTGTGGATGAAAAAAGTTTTGATTCTGATGCCTCCAGAATATATAAAGGAAAGATAGGCAAAAAATTATGAAAAACAGACGGCACCTTGGAACTGGCTTCATAATAAACTCCACTGTCAACTTTGAATCAGAATCTCAAAGACTCTCCACACTCACCTTCAAATCTGCTGGTAAAGTATACATCATCTGAATGCACATGCTCCCATAAATGAAGTCATTAGAAAGCGTAAATAAAGGCTGGAACGTTATTGGTACCAACATAATGATGTTGTTCAAAAAATTCCAGAAAAAACACAGTGTCCCACTTATCGGGGATTCCATTGCCCACATAATAAAGGAGTAACAACCCAAAAAAATTTATTGGGGACTACACAGCACATAACAGAACTAACCGAAATGGCCTCAGACCGATTTAATCATGCCAAGCAGACAATATGATCCTGAAATCCACAGCCTTTAAAAAGCTATCTCGAAAACAGAAAACATGGGTCTTACCAAACCCACACACAGGTGAATTTCCAGTCGATAAAGTGGCAATCAAACTGAAGTTCCATACAGAAATACAAAATGTCAAAGTTCTTGTAAGAGCTGACATAGGTTTTGATTACTACCTTCCTAAAATAGAACTCAAAATCATACACAATAGGAAAAACGGAACCAACAACCCCGAAAGAGGAAAATACGATCAAGCAAAGAGAATGAGCTCCTAGGAGTTTCCCCTCCCAACTGAAGAAATGCAAAACCAGAAATTGGATGGTTTTAAAATAAATCCTAATAAGTAAAGCCGAAATTTAGCTCCTATAACTAAAGCCAAAAAATATACCTGGTGGACAGAAGAATCTGACAGACTCCTTGAACTAAGGAAAAAAAGCATTGGAACAGTCGCAGTCACAGAAAAATGAACATAACAAACAAAACTTCATAAACAGAAGAAAATTAGGGAGAAAATATATCAAGAGAATAAAGAAAGCCCACGAAGACAACTCCTTGCTCAGATCAACGAAGACGTCATGAAAAACAGTACAGTGAAATTTAATAAGACTTTTGAACAAAAACAAAAAAAAAAAAAATAGCCAAGTACAGTCCACTGAACCTACAGCTCAAAGACAAACACGGAAATATTGCCCACAAGAACAGGGATAATTGCAAAATATTGGCAGAATATTTCAGAAACCTTTTCAACTGTGAGGAACCCACACAAGAAATGGAACTTAAGAAATCAACAATAACCAACGGTAACTCTGGAGCTACAGACGCCCATTCAAAATCTCAAAAACTATAAAGCCTCCGGAGAAAACCAGACCACAGCTGAACTCCGGAAAAATGCCGTGCATTCTCTCCAAAACAGCACTGAAGAAATTTGGATAAATGAAAAAAATCTCAGATTAATGGAACACGGCTCTCATCCACTCACTCCATAAGAAAGGATCCTCAACGGACCCGAGAAACTACAGCGGGATTTCACTCCTAGATGTAACGTACAAGATATTCTCTAAAGTCCTAGTAAATAGGGCAGAACCCCAATTAGACCTTCAACTTGGAGAATACCGAGTGGGTTTCAGGAAAACAACATCCTGTCCAGAACGTATCCTAAGCCACAAAACTTCATGGTCTATGAAAAATCAAGAACAAAATCATATGTTATCACTTTCATTGACTTTCAGAAAGCATACGACCCAATGGACTGGGAGTCCCTCATCTCTATACTAAAAGAATTAAACCTAGACAACAAAGACCTCAGCAGTTGTCCCTTAGGAATCCACACACAGTTGAATAGTTGACAACAAAACCACAAACCCAATCAGAGAAACTTTTACGAACACAGACTCCAAAGTGAAATTCGTTGGAGATCTCTCCGATCCTGTGAGATAAAAACTGGTGTACGGCAAGGAGATGGAGTCTCCCCACTGAACTCCCCCGAGTAAAATCCGAGTGGGAACAAGAAACAACGCCTTCAAGCGACTTCGCGGCGCCAGCAACGGCAGTTGCCTGTGTAGCTCGTGGAATGAATGCCCGTTTTCGCCATACGCTATACTGGTCAAGGTATTTCAAAAATATTTAGAATAGAAGGTGAACGTATAAGCGCTTCCTCTTCTCTCATACTCTAACAACGAGCCTAGCGCTCTGATTTGGCACTGATATCACGTTGTAGATTTTTCTCGGGGTCATAAAACAGAACAGCAGTGCATTTGAGTGGAAATTTTCCTCCTCTCTGATGGTTCAACAAATAACCACTGGCCACGATTGAACGATGGTATTTTTGGCACAATTTCTTGCGTCAAAGAACGGCAGTAAATCAGAAACGAAGAGTTCTTGAAGACATTCGTGGCCCGATGCGTAGGTTGGGGGGAGACGAACAGTTCTTCCAGGAGTTCAGGATCCAGTTGTAGTGCTGTTAAGACAGGTAAATGTTCTCGGTTTGGAGTCTTCTTTTAACCGAGACCGGCATTGTGTGCATTTCAGGAACGTCACGATAATGTCAGATACTGCTTAATGCCATATTCATTATTCTTATTTTTGTTATTTCAATTCTTTCGTGATTAGGAATTGGATTCTTATTACAGTTGGTCTTGTGTTACCATGTCTTGCTCGTTGTTGCTAAGTTCCACATTTCTGAATATCAGCTCTACTTATTCCGTGGGCAAAGGATGGTAAATCACGTCATCTAAAATTGATTCGGTTGTAATCTTTGGAGGTAACATCACTTCTACACTATACATCGCAGTACGCTGCGGGCCAGTTGTGTCTGTACTTGTGTAACTGAGACAGTTTAATGGTTCGTGTGATGTTCTCTACGCGCAGTTTTTCTCCACGTGCGTAGATTCCTGTGAAATATAAATGTGCAGTAACTGAATTCCTTTTGCTATTGTTTCGGTAGCTAGTTGACCTGTTTGATTATGGATCAACAAGTTGTAAGTAGGCTGTTTAGGATTTTATATTGGCAACGTTACGTAGCGCTCTGTATGAAAATCACTGGCTGTGCTGTGTGCAGTCTGTGGCTAGTTTGCATTGTTGTCTGCCACTGTAGTGTTGGGCAGCTGGATGTTAACAGCGCGTAGCGTTGCGCAGTTGGAGGTGAGCCGCCAGCAGTGGTGGATGTGGGGAGAGAAATGGCGGAGTTTTGAAATTTGTAAGACTGGATGTCATGAACTGCTACGTATATTATGATTTTTCAACACTATTAAGGTAAATACATTGTTTGTTCTCTATTAAAATCTTTCATTTGCTAACTAAGCCTATCAGTAGTTAGTGCCTTCCGTAGTTTGAATCTTTTATTTAGCTGGCAGTAGTAGCGCTCGCTGTATTGCTGTAGCTTGAGTAACGAAGATTTTTGTGAGGTAAGTGATTTGTGAAAGGTATAGGTTAATGTTAGTCAGGGCCATTCTTTTGTAGGGATTATTGAAAGTCAGATTGCGTTGCGCTAAAAAAATATTGTGTGTCAGTTTAAGGACAGTCTTGTATAATTGTTCAAAGGGGACGTTTCATATGTCGACCCTTAACCTAGGATACCTCACTGGAATCTTCTGATTTTTTTCTTGTAGTTTGTGTAATTAGTGTAGATTTTGTTTATTGCTAGCGCGTAATTGTAGAGAGAATCTCCTTTGTAGTTGCAGTCTTTCATTGTTGTACAGTAAAGCAGGTGTGGCACGCATGTAAATTTGCACCAAGTATTTCGCAGCTACGCTTGCAATTAACTAGATATTATTTTCAGTGCTATGTTAATGTGTTCTCTTATTTTTGCTCTTCAAATTGTGTTTTTCTGTATTGTCGTGTGAAATATTGTGACAATAATGGCGTGTGAAAAAGGTAATACTAGGCTCCAAAGTAAACTGCGAAATGACAGTGAAGACGAAAGCAGTGTGTTAGCGGCACCATGTAATGAATTAACTAATATTCAAAGTAGTAATTTGGTAACTGTGCATAGGGAAATGGAGCGGGCGTCAAATAATGGTGTAGACAGTGAAACAGGTAGTGAACAGGGAAGCATTAGCGATCGATCGGTCGGCAACAGCTCCCCTCAGGAATCGGGAGTGACAGAACACAATATTGCAAATACTGTAGACTCAGGTTTTGGGTTCTCACCGTTTTCTCAAATGAGTCAAGACACAATTTCCGCTTGTCAAAATGTGAATGTTGCCGGTGCAAATTCACTGCCGAAAAGCACTGAGGAACATGTTTCAGACACCAGTGCATTGTTATTACAATTACTGCAACAAATGGGACAAAATCTTCAAAAGTTAGATACAATGGAACAAAATCTTCGTAAGTTAGACACCGCACTTGAACAAACACGTGAAGATTTAACTACTGAGTTACATAACATTGAATCGAAATGTCAAAAAGTCTGTAATGACGTAAAAACACAAATTTGTGAGCATTTCCAACCTATTTTTTCGCATCATGAAAATGCATTACAGAATCACGCGCAGCCATAAAAGAACTGCAAACTATTGTTCATGAAAATCACGACACCTTGCAAGCTAAAATTGACTCAGTTGCATCTACCGATTTGGTTACGCAACTTTCAAAAACTCAGGAAAACTTAAAGGACACAGTAGATACGATTTCAACACAAATGGACACTCTGAAACTTGGTTCAGAAAAACACACAGAGGAAATAATTTCACTAACGGATAAAGTAGCCGAACTTTCAGATTAGTTCACTGACTTATCTACAAAGGTAGATGATGATCTAAATGACACAAGACCTGTAGCCTTCACGGACACTGAAGAGTATGAACAAATCAGAAAATTCAAACAAAATCAAAATCAAATCAATACACAGTACAAAAGAGAAATCCGGGAAGTACAAGGTCAGTTGGCACAAGTAATACAAGAGTTACATATTTCAGAGGACACTCGCGCTCCAGTACGGGAAGAAGGACATAGAAATACGGAACAACCACAAAATAATAACACAGTGTGTTTCGGAAATTATGAAAGAAATTGGCAAGGTGCACAGAATTTTGAAATGGAACCGCCGAAACGACGTAACAATGACCGATATGCGACTCGCCGACATGATGATTTTGACTATAAGCTGTTCATCACTACACGTAAATTTAAAACATTTAAGAATTCTGGCAACGACATTCATCCACAAGCATGGCTCCATCAATTCTCTCATTGTTTTCCTCCCAACTGGTCATTAGAGCACAGATTAGAATTTATGTGTGGCTACTTAGAGAATGAACCAGCTGAAAGATTGCGATCGGTCATTCACGATTGTCACAGTGAAGGAGAATTTTACCATACCTTCCTCTCAGCATATTGGTCTCAAGCTACACAAGACCGGGTAAAACATAGCATCATGATGATGAAACACTTTGAACAATCTGAATTTTCCAGTCTTGTCAAATATTTTGAAGACATGTTGCATAAGAATCAATATCTTTCAAACCCATACAGCCCTTCAGAACTCATCCGCATTTGCTTAATGAAATTGCCTGAACATTTAAGAAATATTATTTTGGCAGGACGTTGCAAAGACGACATTGAAGCTTTTCAGGGACTCTTACAAGAATTAGAAATTGACACTGACAATCGCAGAATGCGAAAAGAGGAACACAACAATTACAGGTCACGTCCGTCGCAATTCCGCGATGAAAGAAATAATAACTGGACACGACAAGGCTATTCTCTCAACACAAATCGTGACCAAAACAGGCACCACCTATATGACAACCACTGGCAGAGTAATAGTTACAGAGAAAGTTCGCATTTCCGTAGTAATGAATATGACAGAGACAATCATAGAAACAGACAATATGGTAACCACAACTATTATTATCAAGGGAGACAGAATAATTTCAGACGCAACAGTTCAGCGCGCAGTTACGATTCCGGAAGAAATTCTCCACCACATGACCGACAAACAAAAAACTACGTAAACTTCCGACAAAACGACATACCTGAATTCCATCAGAACTGGCGGGATTCAAACAGATGGTGGTGGTGGTGGTGGTGGTGGTGGTGGTGGTTAGTGTTTAACGTCCCGTCGACAACGAGGTCATTAGAGACGGAGCTCATGCTCGGGTTAGGGAAGGATTGGGAAGGAAATCGATCGTGCCCTTTCAAAGGAACCATCCCGGCATTTGCCTGAAGCGATTTAGGGAAATCACGGAAAACCTAAATCAGGATGGCTTGAGACGGGATTGAACCGTCGTCCTCCCGAATGCGAGTCCAGTGTACTAACCACTGCGCCACCTCGCTCGGTGATTCAAACAGAGCAGGGCCCTCTCGTCAAGATGAATTTCTAGAAGTTAGGTCTCCTAATCCTAATAACGACACGCGCCAACAAAGAGACAATGACTCGCAGATGTTTAGACATTATTTATTCTGTTTTGCTTTAATGCTCATGTGCGAAGTTGATGTTTCAAAAGTTATTCTGATCTTTTATGTATGTACTTACATCATAATTCTTGTAACACTGGTGTACATGTTTATTTCTATTCTTTTGTAAAGCCTGCATTACCACAAATGTTACCTGTATTGTTATGTTCTTTAATGATGTATTTTGCACGTTTGTTATTGTATTCTTATGTTATAAAATTGTAATTGACACCAGTTCATCAAATTAAGTAACTTGTAAGTTACATTTCACTGCACACATTTCTGTTGGTCATAGTATATGGACAATATGTGAGAAGTAGGGACTGTTAGTGTTTGCACGTGTGTTAATAATTCAGCAAGGGACTCGTTAACAGCATTGCTGGTTCTAAGGACAATTAGAAAAAAACTTTGTGAGTGCACAAGTGGTGGTTTATGGACTTGCTATATTGTCCGCAAGGCTCTTCAATGGTGATTGTGCACCTGCACAGTCGCAACGGATGGCTGCTAGCCATCTCTACAAGGACTACAGTGGGTCTACACCTTTGATGACTCACCAAAATCATTATTTCTACAAGGACTTCAATGGGTCTGCACCTCTGGTGGCCCACCAATACCATAATCTCTACGAGAAATACAGTGGGTCTGCTCTGTGATGACCTACCTACCAATATTCTTGAACTTGGACTGATTCTGCTGTGGGTTTGCTCTGTTGTGGCCCATTACCTGTCTGCATGTCAAGAGTCAGCACTGTGTTTCCGTTGGAAGGACAACACTACTTCTTCAAGACTGCATGGAAATCCACTACTTCCGTGTGCATTTTCTTTTACTGCTCAGACATTGAAAAAAAAAACACTGCAATGAATGATCAGGACTGTCTTTATGGACTGTGAGAAAATTTTAGCTTTTGACCAACATTGCATCAATAATTGTGTGCATTTGATATCTTTGTTATTGTAATTATGAAAAATTTCTTCAAATCATTATTGGGCACTGCCCAAAACGATTTGTAAAATTTTTTGTGGGGAGCATGGGGGCTATGTAAATAGGCTGTTTAGGTTTTTATATTGGCATCGTTACGTAGCGCTCTGTATGAAAATCACTGGCTGTGCTGTGTGCAGTCTGTGGCTAGTTTGCATTGTTGTCTGCCACTGTAGTGTTGGGCAGCTGGATGTTAACAGCGCGTAGCGTTGCGCAGTTGGAGGTGAGCCGCCAGCAGTGGTGAATGTGGGGAGAGAAATGGTGGAGTTTTGAAATTTGTAAGACTGGATGTGATGAACTGCTACGTATCTTTCATTTGCTAACTATGCCTATCAGTAGTTAGTACCTTCCGTAGTTTGAATCTTTTATTTAGCTGGCAGTAGTAGCGCTCGCTGTATTGCTGTAGCTTGAGTAATGAAGATTTTTGTGAGGTAAGTGATTTGTGAAAGGTATAGGTTAATGTTAGTCAGGGCCATTCTTTTGTAGGGATTATTGAAAGTCAGATTGCGTTGCGCTAAAAAATATTGTGTGTCAGTTTAAGGACAGTCTTGTATAATTGTTCAAAGGGGACGTTTCAAAGTGTCATCAGCATACTTACTCAGGTGACTCGAAAATAGTGTTAGAAACTGTGGGGACAGGTTCTTTGCACCAAACGAGGAAAGTTATTAAGGGAAGTTGATATTCAGTGGCTTTCCATATACACTAGTACTTCTCTTGTCTGTACACCGTTTGACTGATTTTATCCTATAAGCCGTAGTGTTGCCAGGGTGACTTATTCACATTCGTCTGTCTTCAACGCGTCCATTGTGTACATGTACTACAGGTAGTACGTACACTGAAACTGCTCGTTTAATAAGCAGCCGGACACGATTTTTAAGTACTGTCGCGCGAATAATAACGGACACGAGGCTGCACGGCTGTAGCAGACAGCGTGTCCAGTCTGCAGACATCCGAATCATCCAACGTAACGTCGCGATGCCGACACAGGATCCGTAGGACCACACACTACGGATCGAGGAAGACCACGGATTGTTCGTATGCCGTATTAGAAAGAGAACGTTCTGCAGGGTGTCGAAGAAGAGCCAGGTTCTGGGACGTCTACATCCCCAAGTTCAGCATGGAGGTACTTTACGAGTAACTCGGGTATCCGCATCGTCTTCAACTTGTGCAGGGCCTTACACCTGCCGATCACCCATCACGGGAGAACTTTTGTCGACGGTTTGTTGCAGAAACTGCCACTCCATTTTTGTTCACAGATGAGGTAATGATTAAAAGAGCTGAAATAAACAACACTCCACAAGCAACACGAAAGGGCCGATCCCAATCTTCATACTACAGTACAGACTAGACATCAGCATCAATTTAAGACTAACGTTTGGTTTGCAACTGTAGGTGACAGGTAGGACAATACGTCCGCCCAGCACGTCTTACAGGTGCTGTCTGCAGAGACTTTATTCCGAACACCCTCCAAGACCTATAAGAAGATGTGCCCGTGCAAATAAGAAAAAACACTTCATCGTCGTGTCATGGAAGCATACGAAACCACTATAAACTGTCGGTGAATATTTTAAAGGGCGCGACAGCCCATGATTCGACGAGTGCACCAAGAGAAGAGCGTTTAAAGAATTTGTTATGAGTTTATGTATTGATGAGCTGCAACCACCTAAATTGTAAACTTTAATAACACAGAAACAAAAGATTTTCGGATATATGTTTATATGAGCATCGATGTTTTAGTGTAATGAACCTGTTATCAAAGTCTGTAAAAAATATATATTTGAAACACCCTGTATATGAGACATTACACTTACAACAAATTCACTGTATAAACTCGTGTTTATCTCGCGAACCCACACACTGGATAACTTTTATTATGCTTACCGTAGGAAGATACTCGCAAATAATTTAATATGATCTCCTCATTAATAGATCAGTTTCAATTAGCTTGCCCTACGAATTCTTATTCACTATAAGCAGATACGTTTGACCGACTTTCCTTCCCCATCACTTTTCGCATAAGAGCTCTCTCCTCCTTTCCCTGCTTCTTTCCTCGATATGCCGAGACCCAGCGCAAACGCCAACCTCTACTCCGATTCCGTCTCCTACCCCCCCCCCCCCCCACCCCCCCCCCCACGCCCCATAAAAAATAAGTCCCGTCGACGTACAATTATCGCCACAGTTACAACTAACTAGACCACTTCGATTACACTCACACTCTACGGCGCTACAAAACCAAAATTCCCTCTCCTAACTATCACTTCACACTGCAAGGCCTTCAAATGTCAATCACTGTGCAGTGATTCTTTATAAAATCTTGAAATTTCTGCCCATGATTTTTATTTTTATTTTATTTCATTTCATTTTTTATTTCGAAAACGGAACACGATCAGTTTACTTTTTAAAAGCAAGAACAATTGTTTGGTGATTTTAAAAATAAATGTAAATTTTTCACTTTTTAATTATCTTCTTACGAGTTTACCGACGTATTTCAAACGCATTTGGTTGAAGAGTGGGATGTTTGTACCACCTACAAACACCCCCCCCCCCACCCCCGCCGCCATCTTCCTCTCGTCTCGTCCCCCCCTTTCAGCGTAAGGCAAAGAAGTGGTACAACAATTAAGCAAAAAAACAAACTGACCTGTTTACTGAACATGAATTGTGTTCAGTATTGCTGTGAATTAGAGAAGTGTGCTACGAGTGTGGACTTGGAATGACGGATTTCATAATGTAGTAGCATAACAATCACCGTAGAGTAGACTGGCAAATCAGTATCGTGTAACAGTAACTAATCACAAGGCGGTAGCTCAGCAGCGGTTGACTGACCGGTTACGGGCCAATGAAGAGTGTTTTGCTGTAGCCGCTGTATCCGCTATCTGTTTTGAAAATCTTATTATCAATAAGGATAATTGTATTCAGAACTACCTAACAGTTGGTTTAGCACGAAATATGTCAAAACAGTGAAAATAAAAGTGACCACGGTAGATACGAGAACGGACGATCACCTTGCGAGATTGAAATTCACATATTTCTGTGTGTCACGTGTGTAATTTTTGTGCACCCTAATAACACCAAATATAAAATTACATCTCATAAGAAATATACCTCATCTGTTAGACTGTTCGTGAGGGTCACAGACAACGAGGTGAGATCAGCTCGACGGTTTAACGAGACTTACGGTGCAGGTACAGGGCGCGCTGAACGCAGCACACTTGATGAGCCGAAACATTATGACCACTGCTTAGCAGGTAGTTTGTTTGTCTTTGGAACGAAATACATCACTGATTCTGCGTATTAGGGACCCGAAAGTTTGATGGCAGCTTCAAGGAGTTACGTGGCATTACATGTCTACGCACACGTCATGTAATTCGCATAAATAACGGACCGATTAGAGTACAACACCGACGGCGTCCGATACCGACCCATATGGGTTCCAGAAGATTTGCATTAGGCGAATTTGGTCGCCGAGACATCAGCTCGGTTCTGGCTCCGAAATCACGGAATACTGTTCGAGGATGACATCGCCGTCGGGGAAGACAGTAAGCATGAAGGGATGCAGGTGGTCCGCAGCTGTCAGCGTGTCTTCGATTACTGCCACGGGTTGCATGAAAACGCAGGAGAGTGTCTTCCACAGCATAATGGTGCACGTTTCGAGCCGCCGTCCACCTGGATGACGGCATTCGTGGAGACGACTAGCGACCTAGCGTAGCAAAAATGAACTATAGGAGTGGTCGCCTGTGGAGCCCCATGCACAACAATGTACATGAACAGTGTGCTTCGAAACACTTGTACGTGCACCAACACTGTGCTCTTTCGGCAGAGATGCTGTAGATTACCATCTATTGTACATTACGTCCTGTGAATAGTCGTGAACATCCAACCATTTGGCGGCTAGCGGTAGTTTCACTGTCCTTCTATCCTCTTTCCGTAGATGCTCACGATAGTAGCACGTGAATATTCGTCCTGTTCCGCCGTTTCCGAGATACACGTTCAGTAGCTCTGCGTAATAATGATCTGGCCACTGGCAAAGACGCTTATCTCAGTGGAGTTCCCCATTTGCAGCCCATGTCTTTGCTAGGGTGATCCCCCGTCCGTTTCTCCTCCGCTTTACGTACTTTTGTTACCGCGTCACGTGCTCGCAGAGCCACCAGCCAGCAACCAACGCCACGTTGGGCAGTGGTCATAATGTTTCGGCTTATCAGTGTAAATACAAGTTAAGTGCTATTTGCTTGCGACACAATCTTGCAGTTAATGTTTGTAATGTCTAGGACAGCATGCAACAATTCACAGTAAACAAACAAACAGAAACAAATGACGTGTCAGGCATGTCACACACAGCCACAGATATCATCAGAGAGATACGGAAAGAAATATCCACAAAAATATGTTGAGGATTTGGTAAATGGAAGTATTTTCCGAACTTATACTTACTAAGAACAAGTTATTTTGCTGTGACTAACATCAATCCTTATATTACCAAACCGTTTGCAGTTTCTTTTTTAAATTTTTTTTAGTGAATCATAGAAGTACGAGTTTTGCTCTGCTTTAGGTCACTGAGTGAACTGCTGCAGCCATGTGGTGGTTAAGCCTGACTGCAGACAGTGCGCTGATACCAAGAACAAGGTATCGTATACTGACGCAGTAAGCATTCAGTGAAAAGCTCAGTAAAGGTGTAACTTTCCTCGTAATGCAGCTTAGAGTGTAGCGCAAGGTGTCGGGGATTGTGGGACGTGAGTGAGCCCGACACGCCGCACAGCAGAGCGCAGCGCGTGGCGGAGGGTACTCACGTCGAAGGCGCCCTTGATGAGGGGCCCGGCCTGGCCCACGTAGAGCGTGGAGGCCGAGTCGAAGACGAGCTCCAGCGGCTGGCGGCGCGCGGGGGCGGTCTCGTGCTCGCGGCAGTTGAGGAAGAGCGTGACGTTGTCGGCGGTAACGCGCAGCGCCAGCCGCCCCCACCGCCCCCACAGCGCCGGCACCACGAAGCTCGCCGCCGTCTGGGACACGAAGTGCAGCGACGCGTCCGTGTACACCAGCGACACGTTCGACTGCGCCGCGCCCGCGCCCGAGATCTGCCCAACACAAACGGCACGCACTGAAGATGGGACGTAGAGGTCGAAACACGTCTGGGGCGTGAATAAAAATACTGAAAAGTTCTGGATTTTGCAGAAGGCGCTGCAGTAAAAACCAAAATACCGAGGCAAGTTGGCGATGTTAACCATTAACCTTACCCAAAAAATTTATTTATGGAGACAAAAAAAAAAAAAAAAAATAAAAGAAAAATGGTTCGAATGGCTCTGAGCACTATGGGACTTAACTTCTTAGGTCATCAGCCCCTAGACTTAGAACTACTTAAACCTAATTAACATAAGGGCATCATAAACATCCATGCCCGAGGCAGGATTCGAAACTGCGACCGTAGCGGTCGCGCGGTTCCAGGCTGTTGCGCCTAGAACCGCTCGGCCACTCCGGCCGGCATTTATGGAGACAGTCGTTTCCTTTGCATGTATTAAAAATTGCATTTTACCTAGTTATACAAGGTTTTTATCTTAATACAATCACAGTTATTTTGCCAATATTCAAAAGTAGTGCAAAGGTATCATGTTGCTCCGGTATCGTGGCAAGATGATTCTGATTATAAGGCGTGATGACAATGGGCTTCCTGATGAAAGTTACATACCTGTCTTAACCTTGCAATGCGTGGTAGAATACGTTAGTTAACTGGGCAAATAATGAAATTATTGAACAGTATTTAATGCGAGGATTACCGTGTTGAAAATTAATTTTCCTCTAGATCACTGTTTTTGATAAACAAAAAGAGACAAATTTTCTCTTGCAGAGTTTGTGCTGTCTTTGTCGCATCAGGTGTAGCGCCACTAAGACTACTCCAACTCTTCTCCTCGAGGGTCAACGTAGGCTCTCATCACGCAGAGGACGCTGCATTGCACCAAAGTCTCTCTGGAAGTTTATCTCTGTTCTTTCTGACCCAAATTCTGTGATTCTTTACGAACAGACATCATTTTTGTAGGTGATATTATTAAAGACAAGCACTCTGCTCTTTGTGACTTTCATGTTGTTTCGTACATTTCTAGAGTGTAAAGCGAAAAACACTTCTGTGACGTTCTGGCTCAATGTAAATATCATTTGCTGAAGGCATGATCTTTCTTAAGTTCGTCAGGAGATTAATTTGGGGTCCTGTGGGTTGGCGTCTAGATGCTGTGGCGTAAACGCGGACATTCTCACTATCGCAAGAACACGACCTGTAGTTTCCACCGCATCAACGTAAGGGGATCGTAAGTTTCGATCCCATGATCTTTGTATCGATTAACTGCATCACCGACTGTAGCTGCCTTTATATAACCAGCTTTCAATCGATGACGAAGTCGTCAATTTGCGACAATCAATGTGCTATCTTATAATTTTTTGTCTTTTGGAATACGATTAACAAGAATACCGCATGGCTGTGAATCGAATATTATCTGTTTACTCGTCTATGATAGAGAATGCAAAATATCTTACCAGGTATTCCTGAAGAACTTACGTTGAATGTCTCGAAAACTGGAACACGTCAAACAATGTGCACGACGCCTATACAAGGCACACTGAACTGGCAGCAGCTGCTGCACTGTGCCAGTTTTCAGTGTCTTGCGGTGCACAGTGTTCGCAGGATGCGTGTGACAATTATTAACTTACAGTAAGTGCTCGTCAACTTGCCTCGGTCTCCCAAAAACGGATACCCGTCTCTGAACAAAATATATTGCAAACGATAGGCAACTGCAGACGGGAACTCGGCAAAGTCGACTACTCTGACGTTGTAAGGTCCTGCCGCCCGGTGCTCGGGACTGAGCATAGGTGGCGCCGCAGGGGGAGGTAGTTACGTACAATTAAGCAGCAGAAGCCGCTGGCTCTCAAAATTAGCACATGCTTTTATTAATTAATGAGCGCGAAAAGTTGTATTTTAGTTTAATGTGTGCTTTAATGGCGACTAAGAGGTGACCAGAGGTTAACACACGTTGTTTGGCAGACAGACGTCAGTTCTGGCACTGTAAGTTTTCCGATTTGAGCAAAGACCGAGGAAGGTGGCTTATGAAAAGTAGCCCCCCCCCTCCCCCCCCCCCCCCCCCCCCCCCCCCCCCGGCCGGCCAACCGCTCGTCCCTGCACCAGACACTTGCTATGAAGGTTTCGCAGCGCGGTCATCGTTGGTCCTTTTCTTGCAGAACCTTTTTCCGGCCGCAGCGATGTCGGAGATTTAATGTTTTATCGGATTCCTGATATTCACGGTACACTTGCGAAATGGTCGTATGGGAAAATCCCCACTTCATCACAACCTCGGAGATGCTGTGTTCCATCGGTTGTGCGGCGATTACAACACCACGTTCAAACTCACTTAAACCTTGATAACCTGCCATTGTAGCAGCAGTAACCGATCTAACAACTGCGCCGGATACTTGTCTTTTATAGGCGTTGCCGACCGCAGCGCCGTATTCTGCCTGTTTACATGTCTCGCATGCCTATACGACTTTCTTTGTCGCTGCAGTGTATGAGAAATGTGAGTAGCCGGATGACCTTCCCTAGACAGAAATCATACCGATTGACAAGAAACGCAGTGCCAAGAAATGTGAGGATTTTAGAAGCATAAGTTTGACTTCTCATGCGTCAAAAGTTCTACTAAGGGTGATAAATACAGGACGTTCGGAAATTCCCCTTACAAACTTCTATAACTTGTAGAGGGGAGTGAGTACATATTTTGAATTGGAACCCACGTCCGGAAACGTACCGTTTTCGTACTCAACTATTTGGAAACGTTGGTAAGGCGACCACGTTTACAGGTAACTGATAAAGCGTGACACAGCACGTCACTTGTTTTACCCAAAGAATTCGCTCGTGCACTCGATGACGCGTTGTCCTCAACATGATGCAGTGCGGCCTCTGCCTGGAGCACGACAGTCAAGGTATCCTTCCTCGAAGCCGTTACGTAATTGTGGCGAAAAGGGTATTCGAATGAGTAGGACGTCCTGCAGAACAGGAGAGGAGCAGCTGTTCCGTCGGGACCTTCGCCATTCGGAAGGATCGTGTCGGCACATTCTGAAAACGTGTACTCGACCATATTGTCACAGACACGTGGGCGAGGTTCCAAACTCGTCAGGGAGGTAGCACACACGTCAAATGACATCAACCGATCCGACGTAACCGCCCGCCACCGGGACTACCCTGCCGCATATCTGCCCTGCAGACCTGTTTTCAAATAGCCGCAGCACGAAAACGCTACGTTTACGGACATGAGTTCTTGTTCAAAATATTATGTACTCACGCCCCTCTACAAATCCTGGAAGTTTTAAAGAGAATTTTCCAACACTGTGTGGAAGACTTCACGGAAGACTGAAAAAAAGTGTTGCAGAGGAACCGTATAGATTTAGAAGAGGAGTGGGTGCAAGAGATGCAACTGAGCTGTTGAGAATTGTAGATTGAAAGGAGAAGTTTATACTGTTTTCATTTAGTTGGAGACAGCCTTTAACGGACATTCTAAGGAAGAATGGAGGGAATCTAAGAACCTATACCCACGACAGAAAATACGACTACAGACTGGAATTAAGGTGACAGAGGAAAGGAGAACTGGAAGAGGAAGCCTGTGAGGCTGCTGCATCTCTCCAGCACTGTTTAACATATATTTGGAGTGTATTATTCAGATATGTTTGAAACGAGAAACAAGAGCGCATGTTAGTGGTGGAACGACAGAATTATTCGATTTGCGGTCCTACGGTGTTATTAACAGCGAAAGAACTATGACTGAAATGTTAAAAGAATTAAATAAGACATGTGACGAATTTGGAGTTAAAATAATAAGAAAAACAGGTACATACAGGGCGTGTTGTTGTGGTCTTCAGTCCTGAGACTGGTTTGATGCAGCTCTCCATGCTACTCTATCCTGTGCAAGCTTCTTCATCTCCCAGTACCTACTGCAACCTACATCCTTCTGAATCTGCTTAGTGTATTCATTTCTTGGTCTCCCTCTACGATTTTTACCCTCCACGCTGCCCTCCAATGCTAAAAATTTGTGATCCCCTGATGCCTCAGAACATGTCCTCCCAACCGGTCCCTACTTCTTTTCAAGTTGTGCCACAAACTCCCCTTCTCCTCAATTCTATTCAATACCTTCTCATTAGTCATGTGATTTACCCATCTAATCTTCGGTATTCTTCTGTAACACCACATTTCGAAAGCTTCTATTCTCTTCTGGTCCAAACTATTTGTCGCCCGTGTTTCACTTCCATACGTGGCTACACTCCATACAAATACTTTCAGAAACGACTTCCTGACACTTAAAATCTATACTCGATGTAAACAAATTTCTCTTTTTCAGAAACGCTTTCCTTGCCATTGCCAGTCCACATTTTATATCCTCTCTACTTCGACCACCATACCAAACTCCTTTACTACTTTAAGTGTGTCATTTCCTAATCTAATTCCCTCAGTATCACCCGATTTAATTCGACTACACTCCATTATCCTCGTTTTGCTTTTGTTGATGTTCATCTTATAGCCTCCTTTCAAGACACTGTCCATTCCGTTCAACTACTCTTCCAAGTCCTTTGCTGTCTCTGACAGAATTACAATGTAATCGGTGAACCTCAAAGTTTTTATTTCTTTTCCATGGATTTTAATACCTACTCCGAATTTTTCTTTTGTTTCCTTCACTGCTTGCTCAATATACAGATTGAATAACATCGGGGAGAGGCTACAACCCTGTCTCACTCCCTTCCCAACCACTGCTTCCCTTTCATGTCCTTCGACTCTTTTAACAGCCATCTGCTTTCTGTACAAATTGTAAATAGCCTTTCGCTCCTTGTATTTTACCCCTGCCACCTTCAGAATTTGAAAGAGAGAATTCCAATCAACACTGTCAGAAGCTTTCTCTAAATCTACAAATGACAGAGATGTAGGTT
Organism: Schistocerca americana; assembly: GCF_021461395.2. Taxonomy (NCBI): domain Eukaryota; kingdom Metazoa; phylum Arthropoda; class Insecta; order Orthoptera; family Acrididae; genus Schistocerca; species Schistocerca americana. The sequence goes on from NC_060121.1 coordinate 42,509,685, forward strand.
TGCCTTTCCTTAATCTAGCTCCTAAGATAAGTCGTAGGGTCAGTATTCCCTCACGTGTTCCAACATTTCTACGGAATCCAAACTGATCTTCCCCAAGGTCGGCTTCTATCAGTTTTTCCATTCGTCTGTAAAGGACTCGCGTTAGTATTTTGCAGCTGTGACTTATTAAACTGATAGTTCGGTAATTTTCACATCTGTCAACACTTGCTTTCTTTGGGATTGGAATTATTATATTCTTCTTGAGGTCTCAGGGTATTTCGCCTGTTTCATTCATCTTGCTCACCAGATGGTAGATTTTTGTCAGGACTGGCTCTCCCAAGGCTGTTAGTAGTTCTAATGGAATGTTGTCTACTCCCAGGGCCTTGTTTCGACTCAGGTCTTTCAGTGCTCTGTCAAACTCTTCACGCAGTATAATACCTCCATTTCATCTTTATCTACATCCTCTTCCACTTCCATAATATTGTCCTCAAGTACATCGCCCCTGTATAGACCCTCTATATACTCCTTCTACCCATCTGCTTTCCCTTCTTTGCTTAGAACTGGGTTTCCATCTGAGCTCTTCATGTTCATGCAAGTGGTTCCTTATCTCCAAAGGTCTCTTTAATTTTCCTGTAGGCAGTATCTGTCTTACCCCTCATGATTTCCTGTAGGCAGGATCTGTCTTACCCCTCATGAGCTAAGCCTCTACATCCTTACATTTGTCCTGTAGCCATTCCTGCTTAGCCATTTTGCATTTCCTGTCGATCTCACTTTTGAGACGTTTGTATTCCTTTTTGCCTGCTTCATTTACTGCATTTTTATATTTTCTCCTTTCATCCATTAAATTCAATATATCTTCTGTTACCCAAGGGTTTCTACTAGCCCTCGTCTTTTTACATACTTGATCCTCTGCCGCCTTCAGTATTTCATCCTTCAAAGCTATCCATTCTTCTTCTACTGTATTTCTTTCCCCCATTCCTGTCAATTTTTCCCTTATGCTTTTCCTGAAAATCTGTACAACCTCTGGTTCTTTCAGTTTATCCAGGTCCCATCTCCTTAAATTCCCATCTCTTTGCAGTTTCTTCAGTTTTAATCTACAGTTCATAACCAATAGATTGTGTCAGAGTCCACATCAGCCCCTGGAAATTACAATTTAAAACCTGGTTCCTAAATCTCTGTCTTACAATTATATAATCCATCTGGTACCTTTTAGTATCTCCAGGGTTCTTCCATGTATACAACCTTCTTTCCTGATTCTTGAACCAGGATTAAGTTATGCTCTGCGCAAAATTCTACCAGGCGGCTTCCTCTTTCATTTCTTAGCCCCAATCCATGTTCACCTACTATGTTTCCTCCTCTACCTTTTCCTACTCTCGAATTCCAGTCACCCATGACAATGAAATTTTCGTCTCCCTTCACTACCTGAATAATTTCTTTTATCTCATCATACATTTCATCAATTTCTTCGTTATCTGCAGAGCTAGTTGGCATATAAACTTGTATTACTGTAGAAGGCGTGGGCTTCGTGTCTATCTTGGCCACAATAATGCGTTCACTATGCTGTTTGTAGTAGCTTACCCGCATTCCTATTGTTTTATTCATTATTAAACCTACTCCTGCATTACCCCTATTTGATTTTGTATTTATAACCCTGTATTCACGTGACCAAAAGTCTTGTTCCTCCTGCCACCCAACTTCACTAATTCCCACTATGTCTAACTTTAACCTATCCATTTCCCTTTGTAAATTTTCTAACCTACCTGCCCGATTAAGGGATCTGACATTCCACGCTCCGATCCGTAGAACGCCAGTATTCTTTCTCCTGATAACGACGTCCTCTTGAGTAGTTCCCGCCCGGAGATCCGAATGGGGGACTATTTTACCTCAGGAATATTTTACCCAAGAGGACGCCATCATCATTTAATCATACAGTAAAGCTGCATGCCCTCGGGAAAAATTGCGGCTGTAGTTTCGTCGTGCTTTTAGCCGTTCGCAGTACCAGAACAGCTATGCCATTTTGGTTAGTGTTACAAGGCCTGATCAGTCGATCATCCAGACTGTTGCCCTGCAACTACTGAAAAGGCTCCTGCCCCTCTTCAGGAACCACATGTTTGTCTGGCCTCTCAACAGATACCCCTCCGTTGTGGTTGCACCTACGGTACGGCTATCTGTATCGCTGAGGCACGCAAGCCTCCCCACCAACGGCAAGGTCCATGGATCATGTTAGTGCTTTCAAATATTTGCGTAGCACTATTACGAAGACATGAGATGCAAAATAAGGTGAAAACGCATATAGCATTTGCCAAGGGCCATTTAATAAGAAGAGGAGGCTCCTATGTGTTTGCATGGACAAGGAACTAAGGAAGGGAGTGGCAAAATGTTTTATGTGGATCAAGGCATTATGCGGACTGAGACATAGACACTAAGGAAAAAGGAACACAGCAGAACAGATTTCAGATGTGGATTTGGAGGAGGTTGGAAGGGATAAAATGGATAGGCAAACTGAGGACGTATTAAGAAGAGTGGGGGAAGAGAGAGAAATATCAGAGGTAATCAGGAAGAGGAATCAGAATTAACAGAATTGGCTTGGGCATTGATGAGAAGAGATTGTTTACTGATTAATGCTGTGAAGGGAACCGTGAATGGAAGAAGAAGAAGAAGAAGAACAAGAAGAAGAGGACGGAGAAGATACTAGATGGTAGATAGTATAAGAATAAAAAACAATTAGAAGAAAAACGAAGATGGGAGCAAATGTGTCGAGAGCTACATCTGAAGCCCTACCCTAGGGCAGAACACTGATGACGATAAAGATGACGATGAACATCCACACGGAATTGAGAGCCTAAGACAAGCTTGCGAACAGTGGTAGTGAATTGATGGAATAATCGTGGCGTAAACGTGACGTATGATGTTTTACTTTAGACAGTGTATCCGCCCGAAGCCCGTCCTTTTAAAGAACAGCGTTTTGTGATTGAGTTTTCACTTTGGGAGATAGTATTACAGTCATAAATATTCTCTCGAACGAAGAAACAATGCGATAGTAGTTGCATGAATCGTGCGAGTTTTTACGTGAAAATGCAAAAGTTTAAAAGTGAAATGATAATTAAATGGACACCCTAGCTGCAAACAGGCGTTTATGTACTTCATTGGGGACATGTTGAAAATGTGTTCCCCGACCGTGACTCGAACCCGGGGTCTCTTGCTTACATGGCAGACGCTCTACCCATCTGAGCCACCGCGGGCACAGAGGATAGTGCGCCTGCAGGAACTTATCCCTTGCACGCTCCCCGTGAGATCCACATTTCCAACATGTCCACACCACTACATTCGTAGTGCGCCTAATAGATGTTTGCCCATCATACTCATTACTCGTGGCAGATTAATCTACCAAGTCCCGTACGAGTTCGGGCATAGCGTGTGCGTTCGCACAAGAAGGTCAATGACCGGGAAGACATATATTTTTAACTATATATGACGGTAGTATCTGTTCCCGAAAGAACAGTTACCGTGGATGACCATGAAGCTTTGCTAGAAATGAAATGATAATTAAATGGACACCCTAGCTGCAAACAGGCGTTTATGTGCTTCATTGGGGACATGTTGAAAATGTGTTGAAAAAGTGTTGAAAAAGTGTCCGCGAAACCGCAACCGACGAGCGATATCGGCGTTGAGAGCTCGTGTTGGCTGAGGTAGCCCAGACGACCGACGACACGCAATTGTTGAAAAATGTCAAGATCTTCGCACCACTCATCTAGAACTGAAAACAAACTGAATTTCAGTAAGACTCGAGCAAGACGGGTTCACCTCAAAGAACAGTGATATCGCATTTGCACGAAACTCAAAAATCTTTTCATCAGCGAATGTGATGCAGTTTTGTACAGTATCTTAACCAGTGATGAATCTTCGAATCATAATTTTGAACCAAGCATCAGAGCATGGAATGATAACACTGTGAATCGTCTGTCAGCAATAAATTCAAAACACAACCATCAACTCGTAAGGTCACGTTAACAGTCTAACAGGGATTAGTGATCATGATGTTGTCATTACGACTATGGTTACAAAAGTTAAAAAGTCGGTCGAGAAGGCTAGGAGAGTACACTTACTAGAAAGAGCAGATAAGCAGTTGTTAGCATCCCACTTAGTAAATGAATCGACTTCATTTACTTCCGGTACGATGGACGTGGAAGAATTACGGGAAAATTTTAAACACACTGTAAATCACGCATTGGATAAGTATGTGCCGGAAAAGTGAGTTACGGACGGAAAAGACCCACCGTGGTTTAACAGCGCAATTCAGAGAATGCTCAGGAAGCAAAGGCAGTTGCACTCGCGGTACAAGAAAGATCGGGAGAATGAGGACAGGCAAAAGTTGGTAGAGATACGTGCTGTTGTAAAAAGAGCGATGCGCGAAGCTTTCAACCACTATCACCGCCTTACCTTAGCAAAAGATCTTGCTGAAAACCCAAGGAAATTCTGGTCTTACGTAAAATCGGTAAGCGGGTCGAAGGCTTCCATCCAGTCACTCAGTGATCAGTTTGGCCTGGCAACGGGAGATAGCAAAACGAAAGCTGAAATTTTAAATTTAGCATTCGAGAAATCTTTCACGCAGGAGGATCGTAGAAACATGCCGCCGTTTGAGTTTCGTACAGATTCCCGTATGGAGGACATAGTGATAGACATCCCTGGGGTTGTGAAGCAGCTGAATGGGTTGAAAATAAATAAGTCACCAGGTCTTGATGGTATTCCAGTTCGTATTTACAGGGAGTACTGCATTGGCTCCTTACTTAGCTTGCATTTATCGCGAATCTCTTGCCCAACGTAAAGTCCCGAGCGACTGGGAAAAAGCGCAGGTGACGCCTGTATATAAGAAGGGTAGAAGGACGGATCCTTAAAATTACAGACCAATATCCTTAACATCGGTTTGCTGCAGGATTCTCGAACATATTCTCAGTTCGGATATAACGAATTTCATTGATAAGTTGCTGTCCATGCATCAGCAAGCCTTTAGAAAGCATCGTTGCTGCGAAACGCAACTCGCACTTTTTCACATGATATCTTGCGAACCATGGATGAAGGGTATCAGACGGATGCCATATTCCTTGACTTCCGGAAAGCGTTTGACTCGGTGCCCCACTGCAGACTCCTAACTGAGGTACGAGCATATGGGATTGGTCCCCAAATATGTGAGTGGCACGAAGACTTCTTAAGTAATAGAACCCAGTACGTTGTCCTCGATGGTATCATCTGGAGTGCCCCAGGGAAGTGTAGTAGTCCCGGTGTTGTTTTCTATCTACATAAATGATCTTTTGGATAGGGTGGATAGCAATGTGCGGCTGTTTGCTGATGATGCTGTGGTGTACGGGAAGGTGTCGTCGTCGAGTGACTGTAGGGGGACACAAGATGACTTGGACAGGATTTGTGATTGGTGTAAAGAATGGCAGCTAACTCTAAATATAGATAAATGTAAATTAATGCAGATCAATAGGAAAAAGAATCCCGTAATGTTTGAATACTTCATTAGTAGTGTAGCGCTTGACACAGTCACGTCGATTAAATATTTGGGCGTAACATTGCAGAGCCACACGAAGTAGGACAAGCATGTAATGGCAGTTGTGGGGAAGGCGGATAGTCGTCTTCGGTTCATTGGTAGAATTTTGGGAAGATGTGGTTCATCTGTAAAGGAGACCGCTTATAAAACACTAATACGACCTATTCTTGAGTACTGCTCGAGCGTTTGGGATCCCTATGGGGTCGGATTGAGGGAGGACATAGAAGCAATTCAGAGGCGAGCTGTTAGATTTGTTACTGGTAGGTTTGATCATCACGCGAGTGTTACGGAAATGCTTCAGGAAATCGGGTTGGAGTCTGTGGAGGAAAGGAGGCGTTCTTTTCGTGAATCGCTACTGAAAAAATTTAGAGACTGACTGCAGTGAAATTTTACTGCCGCCAACTTACATTTCGCTGAAAGACCACAAATATAAGATAAGAGAGATTAGGGCTCGTATAGAGGCATATAAGCAGTCATTTTTCCCTCGTTGTGTTTGGGAGTGGAACAGGGAGAGAAGATGCTAGTTGTGGTATGAGGTACCCTCCACTACGCACCGCATGGTGGATTGCGGAGTATGTATGTAGATTTAGATGTTTTGTGGTGGCAGTGGTCCCATATTCGGTGACTTTTGGAGGGGAAATGCACCATCAACAGTCTGTGTAATTCACTGCAGTGAGAACGAAGCCAAGCCTTCGATGAAGAGGATACATCCGAGATGGCCTGCTTCTTCTTAAAAGATAACACTATTACGGCACAATGGAGTCTGAAAACTATTGCCAAAGTGAACTAGGAGCTCGTATCTCGTGATGCTTATAAACCTGACATTGCTCTAACGGAGTTTTATCTGTTAGGCCCGGTGAAAGAAGCTTTGCGTGGCACCAAGTTTAGTAGCAAGGAAGAGTCAAAAGGTTACCGGATCAAGGTAACGAAATCTACACTGAGAAGATAAGAAGAATCGTAAGTAGATGGTACGATTGCCAAGAAGGCGATGGAGATTGAGGGGAAAAACTGACGGAAAAGTTTACTGATTCGGTACACCACGTTTTCTGTACGGCTGGTTTTTTGTTTAATTATTGGATGAGCCTCACAAGAAGCTGGTAGGAGGGACTCCAGGGTACAGCTGAGACCTGAGAGGTGGTCGCCGTCGCGAGGCAGACTCGCAGCCACGGCGCGGCGCGGCGCCCTCCCACTCCGCTCGCGCTGCACTCTTCGGCAGACTCGGCGACGCCCACGTCTCGGTCGTCACAGTGCTATGGCGATGAATGAGCGCGCTCTGCCAAAGTTAACAGATGGGATGTACATCACACTGCACACACCTGTAATCAGCTGGGTTGGTTCCAGTTGGAGTGATTGCAAGCTGCTGGCTCCTAAATTTTACTGCCAATTTGCGCCATTTAATGTCCCAAGCCAATGATTCGGACGTTCCTGAAGTTTCCCTGTTCATTCTTGCAACCAACTAGGGTGGGAATGTGTTATGATACCTATTATACACAGTCGAGTCACATTAATGTGACCACCACCTGTGTTTCATGTAGACGTGCGATAACCACTGGCAGCCGGCAGCACTAGCAGTGGAAAGGACGTACAGCGTGTCGGGGGAACGCGGAAAGCAGGCCAGTCAATGTCGTAATGCGCAAACAGATCGATTTACAGTGAAGAGAGGGGGGGAAAAAAACAAAAAAAGGAAACTGGTACACGCAACACGACGTGGCCTGGACTCGACTGGTGTCTGAAGTAGTGCTGAGGGCAACTGACACCGTGAATCCTGCAGGGCTGTCCACGAAGGCCCATACGAGCGGCTGGAGATCTCTTCTGAACAGCACGTTGCAACGCATACCAGATGTAATAAATAAGTTCGTGGCTTGTGGAAAATAATTTGATGCTAAATCACAGTAAGACTCAGTTTTTACAGTTTCTAACTCACAATTCAACAAGAACCGATATTTTGATCAGACAGAATAGGCATATTATAAGCGAGACAGAACAGTTCAAGTTCCTAGGCGTTCGGATAGATAGTAAGCTGTTGTGGAAAGCCCATGTCCAGGATCTTGTTCAGAAGCTAAATGCTGCTTTATTTACCATTAGAACAGTATCTGAAATAAGTGACACATCAACACGAAAAGTAGTCTACTTCGCATATTTTCATACGCTTATGGCGTATGGTATTATTTTTTGGGGTAATTCTTCTGATTCAAAGAGGGTATTTTTGGCTCAAAAACGGGCTGTTCGAGCTATATGTGGTGTAAGTTCGAGAACCTCTTGTCGAGCCTTATTCAAAAATCTGGGAATTCTGACATTGCCCTCACAGTATATATTTTGTTTAATGTCGTTTGTTGTTAGCAATATTAGCCTATTCCCAAGAGTTAGCAGCTCTCACTCAGTTAATGCTAGGCAGAAATCAAATTTGCATGTAGAATGCACTTCCTTGACTCTTGTGCAGAAAGGAGTGCAGTATTCTGCTGCATCCATTTTCAATAAGCTACCACAAGAACTCAAAAATCTTTGCACTAGCCCAAACTCTTTTAAGTCTAAACTGAAGAGTTTCCTCATGGCTCACTCCTTCTATTCTGTCGAGGAGCTCCTGGAAGAGCTAAAAAATCAAGCAAATTTCAGTGTTACATTGTTGATTTTCTTCATTTAAACTTACGACTTGTCACCTGAATATGTTTTTTTATATTTCATTTTATCTGTTTCTAATATCGTGTTATAATTTCATGTATTGACTCGTTCCATGACCATGGAGACTTCTCCTTAATTTGGTCCCACGGAACAATAAATAAATAAATAAATAAATAAAATGTTCACGTCTGGGGAGTTTGGTGACCGACAGAAGTGTTTTAAACTCAGGAGAGTGTTCCTGGAGTCAATCTGTAGCAATATTGGATGTGTGGGGAGTCGCATTGGCCTGCTGGAATTGCCCAAGCCCTTCGGAATGGACGATGGACATGAATGGATACGGGTGATCAGGCAGAATGTTTACGTACGTGTCACCTGTCAGAGTCTTATCTAGACTTGTCAAGGGTCACATACCACTCCAACTGCACATGCCCCACACAATTACAGATCCTCCATCAGCTTGAACACCTGCTGACATGGTCCGTGGATTCATGATGTTGTCTGCATACCTGTAGGAGTCAATCCGCTCGATACAATTTGAAACGAGAATCGTCGTCCAGGCAACATTTTTCCAGTCACCAACTGTCCAATGTTAGTGTTGACTGACACAGGCAATGAGTAAAGCTCATGTCGTGCATTCATCTAGAGTACACGAGTGAGGCTTCGGTTCCGAAAGCCCATATCGATGATGTTTCCTGGAATGGTTCTCACGCTGAGAGTTGTTGATGGCCCAGCATTGCTATCTGCAGCAATCAGCTGAAAGGTTGCACTTCTGTCACATAGAACGATTCTCTTCAGTCGTATTTGGTCCGTTGTTGCAGGATCTTTTTCCGGCCGCAGCGATGTCGGAGATTTGATGTTTTACCAGATTCTTGATATTCACAGTACACTCGTGAAACGGTCGTGCGGGAAAATCGCCACTTCATGGCTACCTCGGAGACGCTGTGTGCCATGGCTTGCGCGATGACTGGAACACCACGTCCAGACTCACCTCAATCTTGCGTGTCTACATAGAAACCTGTCTTATAAAGGTGTTACCGACCGCAGTGCCATATTCTGCCTGTTCACATACGCATGTCTATACCAGTTTCTTTGGTGCTTCAGCGTATCTTACGTCGCAGAGGGTATGATCACTAGCTTTTCGGATCAAGAGTGGAACAATTTCTGAAAGGACTAAATTTGGCGGCAGCAGTGGCCGAGCGGTTCTAGGCGGTCCGGTCTGGAACCGCGTGACGCTACGGTGGCAGGTTCGAATCCTGCCACGGGCATGGATGTGTGTGATGTCCTTAGGTTAGTTAGGTTTAAGTAGTTCTACGTTCTAGCGGACTGATGACCTCAGATGTTGAGTCCCATAGTGATCAGAGCCATTTGAACCATTTTTTGAAGGACTAAGTTTGTAAACTGTTAGGATGCTCCCATGGTTACAGTATACTTCTGTGGCAAAATGACACTATCCGAAACGGGCGGCGAGTGAACTGTGATGAACCGCCGCCCGTAGAAGACAGGTGTGAACGACGGCTGCGCAAATGTGTACGAGTGAACAGCCGTGCAACTGTTGAGAAATTGACCGCCCAAGTGAACCGAGGGGCTTACCAGCAATGTCTCCTCAGCGAACGTTGCTGCGTACGGTCCTCGGCAGCAGGCTGCCGGTTCGTGCCCCGGTGCTGACTGCCGTTCATCGGAGACGAAAGCTGAGCGTCCACTGAGTGGCCTTTCCAAATCAGTCACGTTTTATGCTCCATGGGACAGATAACCGTTGGCTTCTACAGCGTGAAACGTCTCTAAGTGAACAAGGAGGCAGCCTCATGGTCTGGGGAACGTTTTCGTGGCTTTCCCTGCATCCAGTCAAGAAGGCAAAATGGAGCAGCACACGCATGAATCTATCTTTGGGGACTATATCGACACCTGCATGGAGTTTATTTTTCCTCAGCACCATGGCATCTACCAGCAGGATAATGCGACATACCACACAGTTCAGAGAGTACGTGCTTGATTCTAAGAGCACAAGAATGAGTTTGCTGTATTCCCTCGGCCACCAAACTTCCCCGATTTAAACCCAATACGAATATATGCGACTATCTCGATCGGGCTGCACGCGCCATGCTTACTCAGCCGAGAAACGTAAGCCACGTGTCCACGGCCCGGCTCCGCATCCCTGTCGATGCCTTCCAGAACCTCGCAGACACTCCCCCTGCACGGCTCGCAGCGGCCGGGCCGGCGCTGTTGAGGGCGGCTGTTCGGCTGTTGACAGGCGGCCACTTCAGTGGGGCTGCACAGTGCTGAGATTATCAACACAGATGGATGTCCGTCGCTTTGCGTCTTGTTTACATTCACTTCTATCGAAGTAAAGCAGTCGCCAATCCGAGATCGTTGTGAACACCACGGTGCCCTAGTGGGCATGGTGCTGTTGGAGGTGGTATGCCGTAGCCTTCCTCCGGGCTTTGAACTGACTTCCTCAGCCATATACAGGGGGAACAACAACTTAACGTGCGTTGCGAGCCGCGGTATATCTCGACAATTTTCGCATCGACTTACATGAAGGCCCCAATCTGAAACTTGGTTAAGAATTGCTTGGGTAAGTAAGATATATTATGCGAATTTTTCGATGAAATCAAGGAAAACCTGTTTCTAAACTAGTTACAACCATTTATTTTACGTTTAAGCTTCCGCTTTTCCAGAGGTGAAAGACAAAGTGACAAATAGAAATCGTTGACCATGGACCGAAACCGAGAACTTTGGACTTTAATTCTGGCACTTTACCACTGAGCCATGCAGCCAACTAAAATAACACATTCAATTACAGCGGTGGGAGTTATCGCTATATGTTGCGAAAAAAAAAGGAAAAGCGGAAGCGTAAACGTAAAATAAATTGTTATAACTGGTTTGGAAACAGGTTTTCCCTGATTTCATTGAAAAATTCCCATACTACATGTTATTTACCCAAAATGGTTTAAATGGCTCTGAGCACTATGGGACTTAACTCCTGAGGTCATCAGTTCCCTATAACTTAGAACTACTTAAACCTAAGTAACCTAAGGACATCACACAATCCATGATTCGAACCTGCGACCGTAGTGGTCGGGCGGTACCAGTCTGTAGCGCCTAGAGCCTCTCGGCCATCCCTGCCCTGCCGGCCATATTTACCCAAGCAATTCTTAACCAAGTTTCAGATTGGGACCTTTATGTAAGTAATCATTACAATAGTACCTTCTTTGCTTATTTCTTGCCCTCTGGGTTCGAGGGAATTACTTTGTTAGTTTGAATTGTTAAGACAAAGAGATAGTTAGCCGTGATCGAGAGAACGAATCTTCGTTAATACTAATTTGAATTTCAGATAATGGATTAAAGCGACAGTTGTAGTCATGTTAGTTACGTTCTGCGCGAAAGATTGTGATACGAAACTTCACTCGTATGTCACGTCTTAAAGAACATTCAGTAACAGTCAGGTAATAAGTTCGTAAAATGTGGGCTACTTTCTGAAACTAGTTTGTTCGTACGTAGGAGGGGAAGAAAACGCAAAGATGAAAATATTATAACAAGGAAAGGTATTTATTACATGCGTGCTTGAGCAAGCGGCCTCCACTAAAAGCAAGCCATTACCAGACTTGAACCTGAGCCGTGTGGCGAGGTCGACACCTCGTACCCGGCTGCCTCCAGCGCCATCTGTGCGTATGTGGGGAGCTACCGCTCTCTGGCGGAGGGACGGTCGAGGTGACACTAGGTCGGTTGCTTCGGGTGGCGGCGGGGGGAGGGGGATAAACACACGAGGCGGAGCCTACTTGTTTTGGGTTAGCGTGGCCAGCTTTCCCTGTGTGCCCGTGTTCCAGCAGCGGGCCCCGTGTGTTGGCACTGACGGTTTAGATCTCTGCCACCCGACACTAGTGCATTCCGACCGGACCGTTTGACGCCTAGTTTGACCACACATTTGCCCGACTTGCTTGCCACGCTTGGTCGAAGAAGCGCTTGGGGTTTGCCGCTAACTGTCTTAATGGTGTCCGCTCTCTGACCTTTCTGTAACACTCGATCCGACCGCTTGCACTTGTTTGTGCAGCACCTGTTTAGTGATGGTTGACTGCTTGGTGCCCAACCTCCGCCGTCCGTTTTGCAGTCCTGTTTTTTTTTTTTTAATGTCTACACTACTGGCCATTAAAACTGCTACACCACGAAGATCACGTGCTACAGACGCGAAATTTAACCGACGGGAAGAAGATGCTGTTACATGCAAATGATTAGCTTTGCAGAGCATTCATACAAGGTTGGCGCCGGTGGTGACACCTACAACGTGCTGACTAGAGGAAAGTTTCCAACCAATTTCTCATACTCACGCAACAGTTGACCGGCTTTGCCTAGTGAAACGTTGTTGAGATGCCTCGTGTAAGGATGAGAAATGCGTACCATCACGTTTCCGACTTTGATAAAGGTCGGATTGTAGCCTATCGCGAATGCGGTTTATCGTATCGCGACATTGCTGCTCGCGTTGGTCGAGATCCAATGACTGTTAGCAGAATATGGAATCGGTGGGTTCAGGAGGGTAATACGGAACGCCGTGCTGGATCCCAACGGCCCTCGTATCACTAGCAGTCGAGATGACAGGCATCTTATCCGCATGGCTGTAACGGATCGTGCAGCCTCGTCTCGATCCCTGAGTCAACAGATGGGGACGTTTGCAAGACAACAACCATCTGCACGAACAGTTCGACGACGTTTGCAGCAGCATGGACTATCAGCTCGGAGACCATGGCGCTGCATCAGAGACAGGAGCGCCTATGATGGTGTACTCAACGACGAACCTGGCTGCACGACTGGCAAAACGTCATTTTTTCGGATGAATCCAGGTTCTGTTTACAGCATCATGATGGTCGTATGCGTGTTTGGCGACATCGCGGTGAACGCACATTGGAAGCGTGTATTCGTCATCGCCATACTGGCGTATCACCCGGCGTGATGGTATGGGGTGCCATTGGTTACACGTCTCGATCACCTCTTGTTCGCATTGACGGCACTTTGAACAGTGGACGTTACATTTCAGATGTGTTACGACCCGTGGCTCTACCCTTCATTCGATCCCTGGGAAACCCTACATTTCAGCAGGATAATGCATGACCGCATGTTGCAGGTCCTATACGGGCCTTTCTGGATACAGAAAATGTTCGAATACTGCCCTGACCAGCACATTCTCCAGATCTCTCACCAATTGAAAACGTGTGGTCAATGGTGGCCGAGCAAGTGGCTCGTCACAATACGCCAGTCACTAATGTTGAACTGTGGTATCTTGTTGAAGCTGCATGGGTAGCTGTACCTGTACGCGCCGTCCAAGCTCTCTTTGACTCAAGCCCAGGCGTATCAAGGCTTTTATTACGCCCAGAGGTGGTTGTTCTGGGTACTGATTTTTCAGGATTTATGCACCCAAATTGTTTGAAAATGTAATCAGATACCATTTCTAGTATAATATATTTGTCCAATGAATACCCGTTTATCATCTGCATTTCTTTCTTCTTGGTGTAGCAATTTTAATGGCCAGTAGTGTATTTCTTAACTTTCGTCGTGTGTGCTCAAACCTCTCCGACATAGGCAAACTACAAGCTCTATTAAGGCTATCAAACTAAAATAGGCAAATACCGCAGGGAGATCATTTTAGGTTAAGTGTTATTTGTGTTTAACTTTAAAAGGAGGGCCTTGCGAGCTTGTGTATGTGTTGTTTTCAACTCTTCAGCTTTAATTTATCAAGAAGTGTGCTCCCCTTGCTAGTAGTTAACACGTGTCGTATGGAAGCATTAGTTTTAGTTAGTAATTGCCAGAGTAATGTATCGGACATACGGAAGTGCTTGTTACTTGTTGGCGTGGCTAACTTAAATTTTGCAGCTTTCTATTTATTCAATGTTGAGGTAACCGGTAGCCTCTGCGTTGCACACAGGAAAGATATTTTGCACTGTTTGACACGATTTATTAATATGATTTTTTTTTTTTCAGATTAATGTTTGTATTTTGGACTGTTAAATTTCTCGTGCGTGCTTCTGCTCTACCCTTGAGTCTTTTGAGATGGGCGAATCAACCGATGTTCCACCCCTGCTTTGTATAAGAGAGGTTTTATGAATGTTACAGCTCAGTCAGTGTTAACTTCGCGCCTTGGCGCCGCGGTTCGGGTGCCCGAGGTCCACCTCGCAGTGTAATGTGCCGTCTGTGGGTTGCACCCTCATCTCATAATTTATTGTCTGTTTTCTAAGGAGCCTCTGTGAGTAAATTGTTTTGCCTGAAATATTTGAAGCGTGAAGAGTGTATATATTGCACTGTTTTAATAACAAAAGATTAATGCATCAAGCAAATAAATTGCGTCTGTAATCCATTGCGAACATAAAGCGAAATTTTGGATTCTCACTGTAGGCGAGCTTTTCATGATGTCTCACTGCTTTAAAAGAGAAAAAATTGGTGAACTGTACTGTGGTAATAAACTTTCTCTAGATATTATATACACTGAAACGGGAAAGAAACTGGTGTAGGGATGCGTATTCAAAAACAGAGATGCGTAAAGAGGCAGAATCCGGCGCCGCGTTTGGCAACGCCTGTATAAGAAAACAGGCGTCTGTGCAGTTGTTGGATAGGTTACTGTTGCTACACTCCTGGAAATGGAAAAAAGAACACATTGACACCGGTGTGTCAGACCCACCATACTTGCTCCTGACACTGCGAGAGGGGCTGTACAAGCAATGATCACACGCACGGCATAGCGGACACACCAGGAACCGCGGTGTTGGCCGTCGAATGGCGCTAGCTGCGCAGCATTTGTGCACCGCCGCCGTCAGTGTCAGCCAGTTTGCCGTGGCATACGGAGCTCCATCGCAGTCTTTAACACTGGTAGCATGCCGCGACAGCGTGGACGTGAACCGTATGTGCAGTTGACGGACTTTGAGCGAGGGCGTATAGTGGGCATGCGGGAGGCCGGGTGGACGTACCGCCGAATTGCTCAACACGTGGGGCGTGAGGTCTCCACAGTACATCGATGTTGTCGCCAGTGGTCGGCGGAAGGTGCACGTGCCCGTCGACCTGGGACCGGACCGCAGCGACGCACGGATGCACGCCAAGACCGTAGGATCCTACGCAGTGCCGTAGGGGACCGCACCGCCACTTCCCAGCAAATTAGGGACACTGTTGCTCCTGGGGTATCGGCGAGGACCATTCGCAACCGTCTCCATGAAGCTGGGCTACGGTCCCGCACACCGTTAGGCCGTCTTCCGCTCACGCCCCAACATCGTGCAGCCCGCCTCCAGTGGTGTCGCGACAGGCGTGAATGGAGAGACAAATGGAGACGTGTCGTCTTCAGCGATGAGAGTCGCTTCTGCCTTGGTGCCAATGATGGTCGTATGCGTGTTTGGCGCCGTGCAGGTGAGCGCCACAATCAGGACTGCATACGACCGAGGCACACAGGGTCAACACCCGGCATCATGGTGTGGGGAGCGATCTCCTACACTGGCCGTACACCACTGGTGATCGTCGAGGGGACACTGAATAGTGCACGGTACATCCAAACCGTCATCGAACCCATCGTTCTACCATTCCTAGACCGGCAAGGGAACTTGCTGTTCCAACAGGACAATGCACGTCCGCATGTATCCCGTGCCACCCAACGTGCTCTAGAAGGTGTAAGTCAACTACCCTGGCCAGCAAGATCTCCGGATCTGTCCCCCATTGAGCATGCTTGGGACTGGATGAAGCGTCGTCTCACGCGGTCTGCACGTCCAGCACGAACGCTGGTCCAACTGAGGCGCCATGTGGAAATGGCATGGCAAGCCGTTCCACAGGACTACATCCAGCATCTCTACGATCGTCTCCATGGGAGAATAGCAGCCTGCATTGCTGCGAAAGGTGGATATACACTGTACTAGTGCCGACATTGTGCATGCTCTGTTGCCTGTGTGTATGTGCCTGTGGTTCTGTCAGTGTGATCATGTGATGTATCTGACCCCAGGAATGTGTCAATAAAGTTTCCGCTTCCTGGGATAATGAATTCACGGTGTTCTTATTTCAATTTCCAGGAGTGTACATTGGCAGCTCGTCAAAATTTAAAAGAGTCTGAACGTGGTGTTTTAGTCGGCGCACGAGAGGTGGGACCCAGCATCTGCGAGGTACCGATGAAGTAGGAATCTTCCCTTACGTCCATTTCACCAGTATACTGTCAATATCAGGAATCCGCTAAAACATCAAATCTCTGACGTCGCTGCGGCCGGAAAAAGGTCCTGCATGAATGGGAGCAACGACGACTGAAGAGTGTGCGAACAATTCCACGAAACATCATGGCTATGGCCTTTCGGAGACGAAGGCCCACTCGTATACTGCGCGAAACAGAGCTTTACGCCTCGCCTGGGCCCGTCATCACCGATATTGAACTGTTGATGACAGGAAACATGTTTCCTGGTCGGATAAGTCTTGTTTCAAATTGTATTGAGCGGATTGACTCCTACAGGTGTGGAGACACATCATGAATCTGCGGATCCTGCACGTCAGCAGCTGTTCAGGCTGGTGGAGTGTCTGTAATAGTGTGGGGAGTGTGCAGCTGGACATGTGGGACCCCTGATACGTCTAGGTACGACTCTGGCAGTTGACACGTACGTCAGCGATCTGTCTGATCACCTGCTTCGATTCATGTCCATTGTAGATTCCGACGGACTTGGGCAATTCCAGCAGGACAATGCGACACCCCCAACATCCAATATTTCTACAGAGTGGCTCCAGGAACACTCTCCTGAGTTTTGCCGGTCACCAAACTCCCCAGATGCGAACATTATTTAGCATATCTCGTATGTGTTGGAACGTGCTGTTCAGAAGGGATGTCCATCCGCTCGTATGGGCCTTTATGGACAGCCCTGCAGGATTCATGGTGTTAGTTGCCTCCATTGTGGTCTAGCGGTTCTGGCGCTGCAGTCCGAAACCGCGGGACTGCTACGGTCGCAGGTTCGAATCCTGCCTCGGGCATGGGTGTGTGTGATGTCCTTAGGTTAGTTAGGTTTAAGTAATTCTAAGTTCTAGGGGACTTATGACCTAAGATGTTGAGTCCCATAGTGCTCAGAGCCATTTGAACCATTTTTTTTGCCTCCATTAGTCGATCCATGCCACGTCGTGTCGCGGCAGGTCTGCGAGCTCGCGGGGGCGCTACACAATATTAGGCAGATGTAGCAGTTTCTTCGTTCTTCAGTGTAAAAGAAAAAAACGATGTTCAACTTGTTCCCCAGTCCTTCCTGTAGGACCTTTTGATGGTGTCCTCTCATTAAGGGGGGTAGGACGTCAAACGGGCCGACTTGGAGCAGGAGAGGCACCACAGGACATTTTATTTTCTACTGTCTATACTTTTATAAATAAATTCATAGAACGTTGTCAGCATGACCAGGAAGGATTCAGGATTCACACTCATAGCAGTGGAAGTGCAAAAACATAACAAAATAAATTTTTTGTAGATATGAAATTTCACAATTTTTTTCAATTACTGTTGGCTGCATAGGTACATTTTTCTTCACAAGTAAAAGAGATTCCATGATGAATTTTGCACAGCATACAAACCATACTTACAGGTGTATGAAACTCTAGAATTTTCCAAATCTATTAAAAACTGTGGTAAAAATTGAGATAATTAACTACAAAATTTGATTCTTTCCTAAACATAAAGTTTAAAACTTAACAGCTCGTTCATTTTGCATAAATTAAATAGATTCTAGAGTTTCAGACACCTGTAAATATAGTTTGTATGCTGTGCAAAATTCATCGAACAGTCTCTCTTACTTATGAAGAAAAGTGTACCTATAGCAACAAATGCAGCCAATAGTAAGTGAAAAAATGATGAAATTTCACATGTAAAAAAAATTATTTTGTTATGTTTTTGAACTTCCGCTGCTACGAGTGTGAATCCTGAATCCTTCCTGGTCATGCTGACAAAGTTTTATGAATTTACTTGTAAAAGTATAGACAGTGGAAATTAAAATGTCCTGTGGTGCCTCTCCTGCTCCAAGTCGGCCCGTTTGACGTCCTACCCCCTTTAAGTAACGTTTCTGTTAGGCTGTATCAGACCCACTTCCCTTCCGCTACGAGCGTGCTCTGGTCAACTCGTCCGTGAGCGTCTGTACTGGAGCCGCGAGCCTCTCGCCACCGCACCGCCACTGCCGACCAGACCAGACCAGCTGCCTCGACCGCGAGGACGGCTCGCGAGCCGTGGGCGCCTGCTGGCCGCCTCTGGTCTGTCGACACGACAGTGTCACCGGCGAAGTTCAAGCGGCACACACTTGGGGAAACGTTGGCTGCCGGTGTTCGAGTGACAGTGTGTGTTAATTCCACTGACTCCACTGTACAATCCGCGTTGGTATCCAGAGCATAAGATAAAGGGATGTTAGGGCACAGACAGACATACATAAGTCATTTTCTGTCGCGTAATACGTAAAAAGGAATACGCACTAGTGGCATAGCCTATTGGTAAACGAGATGAAACCTTATACTCGCACTAGTAGCCATCGTAAGGAGGCAGCACGGCGCTGAAACGGAAGCCCGCTGTTGGAGAGGACTGGACTCACCTGGACACCCAGCTGGACGACCGTGTCCAGCGGGTTGACGACGGCGAAGAGGAAGCCGCCGTCGCGCGTGTTGGGCCGCACCGTCGCCACGATCGAGAACTCGGGGTACAGCTTCTCCGGCATGAACAGCCGGTAGGGCGACTTGATCTCGGAGCCGGGCCGCAGGCCGAACGCGGGGAAGCCGTCCAGCCCGTTGTCGAAGAACTGCGTCTTCTGGTCCTGGAACGGGATCTTGATGGCCTGGAGGATGTCGTGCTCCTGGAACGAGTCTGCGGACAGACAGAAAGAGACAGAGCGTCAGGGGCGCTGGAGGAGCACGTGACGACGTAGTGCTGGAGTCGCGGCGAAGGAGCGAGGGGAGCAGTCACAGAGTCGCACTGGGCTATATTTTGCGACCACTTCATTCCTTATATATGCGAATGACATTCCACTTAACATACATCAAGGACAATTATTACTTTTTCCATACAACTCAAAAGTTATGTAATGGAGCTAGAGAAAAAGCATTAAAGGAACCGTATGCAATGCTTTTCAAAGAAAGAAAGATAAAAGACTCGTCAGAAAATATTCATTCGCACGTTGTTGTTGTTGATGTGGTCTTCAGTCCTGAGACTGGTTTGATGCAGCTCTCCATGCTACTCTATCCTGTGCAAGCTTCTTCATCTCCCAATACCTACTGCAGCCTACATCCTTCTGAATCTGCTTCGTGTATTCATCTCTTGGTCTTCCTCTACGATTTTTACCCTCCACGCTACTTTCCAATACCAAAGTTGGTGATCCCTTGATGCCTAAGAACATGTCCTACCAACCGATGCCTTCTTCTAGTCGAGTTCTGCCACAGACTACTCTTCTCCCCAATCCTATTCAACACCTAGTCATTAGTTATGTGATTTACCCATCTAATCTTCAGCATTATTCTGTACCACCACATTTCGAAAGCTTCGATTCTCTTCTTGTCCAAATTAGTTATCGCCCATGTTTCACATCCATACATTGCTACACTCCATACAAATACTTCCAGACACTTAAATCTATAGTCGATGTTAACAAATTACTCTTCTTCAGAAGCGCTTTCCTTGCCATTGCCAGTCTACATTTTATATCCTCTCTACTTCGACCATCATCAGTTATTTTGCTCCCCAAATAGCAAAACTCCTTTACTACTTTAAGTGTCTCATTTCCTAATCTAATTCCCTCAGCATCACCCTACTTAATTCTAGTACATTCCATTATCCTCGTTTTGCTTTTGTTGATGTTTACCTAATATCCTCCTTTCAAGACATTATCCATTCCATTCAACTGCTCTTCCAAGTCCTTTGTCGTCTCTGACAGAATTACAATGTCATCGGCGAACCTCAAAGTTTTTATTTCTTCTCCATAGATTTTAATACCTACTCCGAATTTTTCTTTTGTTTCCTTCACTGCTTGCTCAATATACAGATTGAATAACATCGGGGAGAGGCTACAACCCTGTCTCACTCCCTTCCCAACCACTGCTTCCCTTTCATGCCCCTCTACTCTTATAACTGCCAACTGGTTTCTGTACAAATTGTAAATAGCCTTTCGCTCCCTGTATTTTACCCCTGCCACCTTCAGAATTTGAAAGAGAGTATTTCAGTCAACATCGTCAAAAGCTTACTGTAAGTCTACGCACGTATATTAACAAAATTTTGAGCTGGAAAAACTTATTACTGAGGTAGTCAAACAACTAACTTCAGTTACGTATGGGATAAGTGTAATTCCTAATCTTAGCAACAAAGGAAACGAGAGAATTGGCACTGAAAATGGATATTTCACTTCGCAGCGGAGTACGCGCTGTCTTCGAAAACCTGCCGGCAGACTAAAACCGTGCTCTGGAGCGTGTTGAGGTAGCTCAGCCGGTAACAATATTGTACCAGATAGATGAGATACCTATACTCCCACGCAGTTTTAATTCGGCAGAAACTTTCATATTACCCACATTTCCACTCATTAATGTCTTATGACACATTTTCTGTAATGGTTCATCAAACAGAATGATGTTCATCCACAATCATCTTGCATACATCTCTGGGCATTTAATCGCTTCTTCACACTATGTGTATCACTTGAGTACATTCGTCATAAATACCGTATCCCAATTTGGCAATAATAGTCGTATTCACAGCTATAACACTCGACGGAAAAATGGCTTATTACTGCTGGTTGGATTCTTCCATAATTTGATGAAAGATCCGTACCCGAAGACTAGAAAGTTGCGTAGCTCACACCAATATTCGAAAAAGGCAAAAGGAGTAATTCGCTAAATTACAGGCCCATATCATTAACGTGGATAAGCAGCAGGAATTTGGAACATATCTTGTGTTCGAACATTATGAATTACCTCAAAGAGAATAGTCTATTGACACTTAGTTCCCACGGACTTAGTAAACATCGTTCGTGTGAAACACATCTAGCTTTTTATTCACACACACAGTGTCCAGTGGTATAGACAAGAGATATCACACTGATTCCGTATTTCTGGATTTCAGGAAGGCTTTTGACAGTGTAGCAGACAAGCGGCTCGTAATCAAATTGAGTGCTTATCGAATATCGTATTAGTTATGTGACTGAATTCGTGATTTCCTGTCAGTTCGTAGTAATTGACTGATACTCATCGACTAAAACAGAAGTGATTTCTGACATTCCCCAAAGTAGTGGTATAGGACCTCTGTTCATCCTGTCTAACCTGAGCAGCCGTCTCAAGTCGTTTGCAGATGATGCTGTCGTTTATCGTCTAACAAAGTCATCAGAAGATCAAAAGAAAGTGCAAAAATATTTAGAAAAGATACCTGCGTGGTGCGAAAATCGGCAGTTGACCGTGAATAATGAAAAGTGTGAGGTCATCCAGATGAATGCTAAAAGGACTCCGTTGAACTTCAGTTACACGATAAATCAGTCAAATCTAAAGGCCGTAAATTCAACTAAATACCTAGGAATTACAATTACGACAACTTATATTTGCAAGAATACATGTTGTGGGGAAGGCGAACCAAAGACTGTGTTTTACTGGCAGAACATTTAGAAAATGCAACGTATCTATTAAAGAGACTACGCTTGTCCGTCCTCTTTCGGGGTACTGCTGTGCGATTTGGGGTTCTTACCAGACAGGATTAACGGAGAACATCGAGAAAGTTCAAAGGCGTGCACCACGTTTTGTATTTTCGAGAAACAGGGGAGACAGTGTCAGGGACACGATACAGGATCATCATTAAAACAAAGGTGTTTCCCGTTGCAGCGGGATCTTTCACGAAATTTCAATAACCAACTTCGTCCTCCGAATGGGAAAATATTCTGTTGACGCCGACCTACATAGGGAGAAACGATCGTGATAATAACGTAAGGGAAATCAGAGCGCGTACGGAAAGATATAGGTGTTGGTTTCTTCAGAGCGCTGTTAGAGAGTGCAATAATAGAGAATTATTGTGAAGGTGCTTCGATGAACCCTCTGCCAGCCACTTAACTGTGATTTGAGTCCATGTTGATGTAACACGCAGAACCAAAGTATTGTGAGCACAGCCCGCAGCAGGAATGCCACCTGCTGGCGTTAACGGCACGTGACGCGTAAGCAAAGTACACTCTGGGGCAAATAAAACGACGCACCACGACGGAGATATGCAAATTGGTCACAAACTGATATTTATACGTATATCGACGGAAAATGCAAAGCTGTAGGAATTTGGCGGCCGATGGATGGATGTGTGACGCTGCGGTGCAATTTCAGCGCGCAGCTGGCAAGGATAGTAAATAGGGCACACATGGATATTAATTAGTCTTTGCGGATTTCATTCCGTCTGCCCAATGGAACAGTAACTCTGCCTCGCAGACAGGTGCGTGAGCAATATACGCAGATGTTAGCGTTTGAGAGACGACGTGTAGATGGGCTCAAAGAACCTGATTAGAGTAATCGGCGAATCGCTCGACATTTGAATAGAAGCGACGTCACTATTCGGCACGGGTGAACCACGGCCGAGCACAGCGTCAAGAAGGGAGCGGCTGAACGAGAGAGACAGAGGTGACAGGCCGGCGAGGCTGGAGAGGCACTCGAGCGCGCCAGATTCGTCGTCATCGTCGATCTGACGTCCAGCCGGCGACCACAGGGGCCATTAACAGGCGGCTCACAGCTCTAGGAGCCCCTCTGGAACCGCCTGAGATTGCCACCCCAGTCCGCAGGGAACCTGAGGCGCTGTGGGCCTGCGACCGTGGCGCGGTACGTCTTTCTAGCAGACGTCTGGATGGCGGCATATCCGGACAAAATACCGGAGTAATGCGGACGTTCACATGTGTTTGCCGCAAATCTGCCGACACCACCTTCACCGCGTTCAAAAATGGCGCGAAACCAAAAATTTGTCATTCTTTCTGTGCACCCTGTGTAAACAAAGAGGATTCAGCGGATAAGTGAGTGTTCCTAAGGCGTCGCGTCCAGATTCCTTCATCATTTCTGATAATTTCGTGAGGCTGGCGATCATCTTTCAGACTACCAATTTTTGTATACGTACGAAGTAGACGATGTTTTCCGCAGCTGCACAGTGGATACTGCTGTGATTTCATTCGACAAACTAAACGTGAGTTTCGATATGTAGCTAAAATGAAAGCAGTGCCCGAGAGAATTATTTATTAAGCACACTGCAAAGAGTTAACTGTAACTATTGTTCCATAAACTTACGCTACCAAAGAATGTGGTATTAAAATGCATTTCAGTAAGTTGTATGCAAGGAAAGAGGGTTTTTTTGTGTGTGGTACGAAGATATGCATATAGTATATAGTGTTAGTTGATACACATTCTGAAGCCAAACAATGTTTTCTGCTTGTTCACGTATCAGACAACGTGGACTATTATCTGAACACTGCATCATCATCCCTTTTTTGGTAGCAATTTCGACTTGTTTAACATAGCAGATAACTGTAGAGTTCCAGAAAACTGCCTGCACGGTGCAAAAACAAACACAATTTCTGTTAAACAGAGACCAACAAACAGTGCAGAACCATGTAAACAATTATCATGAACATCGACAATACGAAAGATAAACTTTAAAAAACCGTTAAACACTAATCCACTTCAAGGGCACATTAAATGTTAGGTACACAAAAAATAAACAGTTTTTTGTTAATAGTGCGTCACATTTACTTCTAAAGCCTTTAATTATCGACCTCAGCGACGAAGAATTTACCTTTTCTTTAGCACAAGTTTCATACTCCATTACACTTTATTTATTAATATAACTTAATATCAATGCTGCTAACGTTTCTTCAATATAGTTAATAATTTTAACCATGTAATTTGCGGGAATTTATTGGCTTTCGAAGCTTTTTAATACATTACTTGTGAAGACATCTTACGCCAGTTTCTGAACGTGCTCATTCCCTTTTAAGCAGGACCTAACGTCGCCTGTCTGTTCATATCTTTTTTTTCAACTCTCTCTATCCTGTCGTTTAGCTTCAAGTATTTCTTCCTGCTCTTCTTTCCTTCGAAATTAATCTCCAACTTCACGCACATGCACTCGGTGAGCTCCGCTTCCTTCTTCTATAACGGGCGAGCAAAAAGTATCCTTTGGAAGGCTTGCAGACCAGAATCGGTACGCCAGTCAGGCAAAATATCCGTGAACAATGAGACAATCAAGCCGCCGACGCACCACGTTGAAGACTCCCGTCTGGTAAAACACCGTGTGCTGCCGTGTGAAGTCCGTAACTGCCTGCCAGACATTCTGGTCCCACAGGAATTGCCCAACCCCCCAAGGCCTTTCTTAGCGAGCGTCTCCCATTTGAGTAGGCGGAAGTTCGACCTTACGAAATTTGCGATATGGTGACATGCATTATCATGGCCGGCCGGAGTGGCCGAGCGGTTCTAGGCGCTTCAGTCTTGAACCGTGCGACCCCTACGGTCGCAGGTTCTAATCCTGCCTCGGGCATGGACGTGTGTGATGTCCTTAGGTTAGTTAGGTTTAAGTAGTTCTAAGTACTAGGGGACTGATGACCTCAGAAGTTAAGTCCCATAGTGCTTAGAGCCATTTGAACCATTGTTTTTGCATTATCAGGGAGCAGCAGCACCCCGTGCTGCGGTCAACTCCACAGAAGGTAGTGTTCGACAGAATTTGTGCCCCACAGACATTCTTCATTACCCGAGGCATATCTACCGTTGTTTGTTCTTCGTCAACCAAGAAAGGAATAACGGCAAGTTGGTCCTGTTTGCACGCATCTGGTAATAACAGCACCATGGTTCACGTTTCCGCATTTACCGCACGCAAGTCGGAGAGTCACTAATGCCACTCTAATCCCTTGTCTACGTGACGGTGCTTATACAGGGTGTAAACGGTATAAGGCGCCAAAATTATACAGATGGTACATCTCGGCGTGCTTGACAAAAAAGTCTAATGACATTTTCTTGTATCATGTACTTTATTGAGATGGCAGTTATAAGAGTCGAGGGACATGAAAGAGAAGCAGTTGTTGGGAAGGGAGTAAGACAGGGTTGTAGCCTCTCCGCGATGTTATTCAATCTGTATATTGAGCAAGCAGTAAAGGAAACAAAAGAAAAATTCGGAGTACGTATTAAAATCCATGGAGAAGTAATAAAAACTTTGAGAATGAGATTTTCACTCTGCAGCGGAGTGTGCGCTGATATGAAACTTCCTGGCAGATTAAAACTGTGTTCCCGACCGAGACTCGAACTCGGGACCTTTGCCTTTCGCGGGCAAGTGCTCTGCCAACTGAGCTACCGAAGCACGACTCACGTCCGGTACTCACAGCTTTACTTCTGCCAGTACCTCGTCTCCTACCTTCCAAACTTTACAGAAGCTCTCCTGCAGGACAGCTTCTGTAAAGTTTGGAAGGTAGGAGACGAGGTACTGGCAGAAGTAAAGCTGTGAGTACCGGACGTGAGTCGTGCTTCGGTAGCTCAGTTGGCAGAGCACTTGCCCGCGAAAGGCAAAGGTCCCGAGTTCGAGTCTCGGTCGGGCACACAGTTTTAATCTGCCAGGAAGTTTCAAAAACTTTGAGGTTCGCCGATGACATTGTAATTCTGTCAGAGACAGCAAAGGACTTGGAAGAGCAGTTGAATGGAATGGATAGCGTCTTGAAAGGAGGATACAAGATGAACATCAACAAAAGCAAAACGAGGATAATGGAATGCAGTCGAATTAAGTCGGGTGATGCTGAGGGAATTAGATTAGGAAATGAGACACTTAAAGCAGTAAAGCAGTTTTGCTATTTGGGGAGCAAAATAACTGATGATGGTCGAAGTAGAGAGGATATAAAACGTAGACTGGCAATGGCAAGAAAAGCGTTTCTGAAGAAGAGATATTTGTTAACATCGAGTATAGATTTAAGTGCCAGGAAGTCATTTCTGAAAGTGTTTGTATGGACTGTAGCCATGTACGGAAGTGAAACATGGACGATAAATAGTTTGGACCAGAAGAGAATAGAAGCTTTAGAAATGTGGTGCTACAGAAGAATGCTGATGGGTAGATCACATAACTAATGAGGAAGTATTGAATAGGATTGGGGAGAAGAGAAGTTTGTGGTACAGCTTGACCAGAAGAAGGGATCGGTTGGTAGGACATGTTCTGAGGCATCAAGGGATCACCAATTTAGTATTGGAGGGCAGCGTGGAGGGTAAAAATCGTAGAGGGAGACCAAGAGATGAATACACTAAGCAGATTCAGAAGGATGTAGGTTGCAGTAGGCACTGGGAGATGGAGAAGCTTGCACAGGATAGAGTAGCATGGAGAGCTGCATCAAACCAGTCTCAGGACTGAAGACCACAACAACATCATGTACTTTATTTTTGTATTATTAAAACGTAATGTTCGTAGGATAGGTAGTATACGCGTTTCTGTTTACGTAGTCAACCGACAGTACACGGCGTACCTAGGTTATTGCCTACAATGACGAGGCGGCCAGAGAAAGGCAACGAGCCCACCAGAGGATTGAAATCATTAGACGTGTACAACGACGTGGTGTGACAATCAGGTGGTACCGAAAAAAGGTATGTAAACGGTTTTTGGGTTGTCAAGAAGGTGTAATTCGCTTTTCGTGAATTGAATACAACCAGTCTGTTTCTCAACAAGTCGATAACGAAGGTCGTAGTAGTAATGACAAGCTAATATCAAACACAATGTATTTCCATTAGTAGAAATTCAATCAATCACCAAGTAGATAGTTGTGCATAAGTTACAATCAACTGTTTCACCTTTTTACGGTAATGCCATAACGAATACTAAATTCGCATTATTTTCCTTCTGTACGACAACATCGTAACGAAAACAAAACCCATTACTTCGTTTCCTCTTACACCAATACTACAGTAAATGTTCGAAATGATCACCATTCGCTTCTACACATGCTTCATTACGAGGAACCCAGTTTCGTCGCACTCGTTCACACACATGCACATTGGCCTTTATGGTACTGGCAGCATCTAAAATCTTCTGCGTCAATTCGTCCACATTATTTACTGGCTCAGCATAAACAAGTTCCTTCATATGGCCCCAAAAGTAAAAGTCCAGTGGATTTAAATCAGGGCTGCGTGCTGGCCATCGACGTGGACCCGAACGCCCGATCCATCGTCCTGGAAATCGACTATCCAAAATCTGCGTACTCTGTGACCAATGTGGCGTGGAGCACCCTCGTGGAGGAACCACATGTTATGACGTTTGCCTAACGGAATGTCTTCTAACAACGTTGGTAACAATGTTTCCTCAAGAAACGTTTGGTAATAATTACCAGTCAAACGTGCAGCTAAAACATAGGGCCCAATAATGTAATTGTCGAGCACACCATCCCACATATTTACGGAAAATCGTCGCTGAAAATGTGTTGCCACTACGTGGCGAGGATTGTGTACACTCCAAGTGTGCATATTACGGAAATTAGTTATTCCGTCGCGAGTGAAACATGCTTCATCTGTGACGAGTATTTTGTTGACAAAACCATGCTGCGCACTGTGTAACAAAAAACACTCCGAGAATTGACGTCGTGGAGGGAAATCTTGTTCTTCCAATGCTTGTACGCGTTGAATGTGGTAAGGCCGCAGACGTTCCTCTTGCAAAGTGCGATGAACGACAGTGTGCGGTATACGCACGTACCGGGCGATGCTTCTAGTACTCTGAGAAGGATCCTCCTGGATGTGGTCCAGAATTCTTTCCTCAGCTTCCAATGTACGATCGGCGCGTTGTGGGCCTCTGCCTTCTGCGCGGGACAGTAAAGAGCCAGTATCTCTCAGTCTAAGGAAATTAAATACGTACTAGTCAGTTGTATTCTGTCATGATGTAACAAATACGGAAAGCATATCAGAACAGAAGATACGTTTCGCATACGGACGAAAATTTACGAAGGTGCAGATAACTTCTGTACTTTATTAAGATGTAAATGCATAATAATCGCATACAAGTAGAGAATTACAGTGACACAAACCTTTGGTGCACAGCAGCAAATGTCTTTCGTGCAGGAAGTCGTCGTTGTGGGAAGCGTTCTCGATAAATTCGTACACCTGCCCTCGCAACACCTATTGCCTCGCACTAAATTAAATGCATATCGCATAGTTCATCTTTAGTAAATCTCCTTTCCATCCTAACAGTTAACAGAGTTGCAATAACATCTGCACAGGTCACTCGCCTATTGTCGTCGCTCGGTGTATTACAATGACGCAGCCACTCAATCCGCAGTTGCCTATGTGTTTACGATTTACGCTCGCGATGTCAATACGCGCAGCGGGCAATAACAGGAACCGATTGATTACGTACGTACACGGCCAAGTATCTACTTTTCCAAAACCATTATCCTGAGACGAACTGTTTTTTTTTTCCTTCTTCTGGGACACCCGTAGGAAATACGCAAACATGTTACTAGACTTTTTTGTCAATCATTGCGAGATGTGCCATCTGTATAACTTCTGCGCCTTATACCGTTTGCACCCTGTATACCAGCATCGGAGTCGCGCTTCGTTGCATGTACACTGCAGCAACGGTGCCATGCAGCATTCCACCAAATAGCTGATTCTCATAACTTACTTCCACCCTGTGCGCTGGTCAAGTGTATGTATGATTGTTGTTTAGAAAGAAACGGCACAAGCCATTGCATTAACTGTAAGTTCATGTGATAGAAAATGAAATAATTTGTATTCGTTTTAAATATGTACGGACGTTTCTCGAGCTGCGTAAAAATAAATAAAATCATTTATAAACTAAGATATTAATTGAAGCCAGTGGTTACCGTACCCGACTGTGGCTGGGCCCGTCCTAAAAAAAAAAAGTTGCTTCAAATGGCTCTGAAGACTATGGGACGTAACATCTGAGGTCGTGAGTCCGCTAGAATTTAGAACTACTTAAACCTAACTAAGGCCATCACACACATCCATGCCCGGGGCAGGATTCGAACCTGCGACCGTAGCAGCAGCGCGGTTCCTGACTAAAGAGCCTAGAAACTCTCGGTCACAGCGGCCGGCGCCCGTCCTCAAAACTGGCGACAATGTTTCTTTCAGACCTCATTTGTTATTAGTGTTAATATTACTAAATGTGCGAACGTGCAACAGTTCACCGGCGTAGACGCCTAATCTGTATTAATGACGCGGGAGCGAGCTGGCAAGTCGTTTGAGCAGCGCACACCTGAGTACCCGTATTAAGCAGGCGGGAGCGACAGCTCGCGGCAGCCAGCTGTGTACGCCTCAGACATTACTACCGGCAGCCGCTGCCGCGCTGCGTGGGGTTAACGCAGCTTCACGTATCCGCAGATCTCCGGTGTCGGCAACTCCACGTGTGCGGATGGATGTCTTCATGTCTCCAGACACGACCATCGACCTCGAGTGGTTCACCATACCAGGCGACACGCTTCCAGTCTCGACAGTCCCGTGGCCACTGCTCTCGCCTACGGCGTCGTTCGGTCCACTCGGGAACAGATCAGACACGGCCGTGACGCTGCCGCCTGTCCCACTTTGCAGAGCGCGCGGCTCTCCGACTTCTCCACTTTGTGGTGAGGCGCGGACGTGCGACGTGCCGCACGTTGTCGCCTTCTCGTGGCTTCACTTCCGTACCGGCTGTAGGCACGCGGACAGCCGTCCAGCGCCGCCTTTCCGGTAGTTCGTTCCCATGCTCCGGGCCGTAACAACTGACCGTCAGTGAATTTGCAGTCCGTACTGTGGCTAGGGCTAGAAGGATTTCATTTTCGACTCTGTTCCGCTGACATACACTGAAGAAGGAGGAGGAGGAGGAGGAGGAGGAGAAGAAGAAGAAGAAGCAGCGAAGCCGGCGCACCACGAAGGATTTATCTCTAAGGGGCTGAAAGTGGTGGGTGTGGTGCACACGTACTGACAACAAAATCACGATTTCAGAAAAAGTGGATGGTTCATTCGAGAGAAAGAGCTTCACGAATAGAGCAGTTGCTCGGCTTGGCGCTGATTGACAGACTTGTATGACGTCCTCCTGAGGGATATCGTGCCAAATGCTGTTCAGTTGGCCTTTAGGTCGTCAAAATCCCGAGTTGCTTGGAGGACTGTGTCCAAAAGGCTCCAAACGTTCTCAATTCTGAAGACATACGACGACCTTGTGGGCCAAGGCAGGGTCTGGCAAGCACCAACACAAGCGTTATAAGCTCTTAGCGTGAGCGGACGGGTATCATCTTCCTGAAATGTAAACACACGATGGCTTGCCAGCAGGGCAACAATACGGGGCGTAGAATACCATCAACGTATCGCTGTGTTGTAAGGGCGGCGCAGATGACAACCAAACAGGGCCTCCTGTGAAAAGCAAGGGCACCCCAGACCGACACTAACAGTTGTCGGGCTGTACTCCGGCGTCGCCAGACACGTCTTCGGTGGTCATCGGGGTTCACTTCAGATCGGGACACATCACTGGAGACAGTTCCCCTGTCCAGGCCCAATGTGCCTGGCGCCACTGCAAACGGACTTGCTGCTGTCTACGAAAACATTGTTTCTGAGCACGTGCATCGCCTCGAGTTGGATTTCTTCGCCGGCGGCGACGACGTGTTGTTAACCATTCGTCTCACAAGATCAGAATCTAGCTCCAGTAGTTTGGAAACCGTGATGGTGCCCACGAAATTCAACTTATTTGAACCGAATGCAGCACACCTGAGTTGCAGTTTCGCGCCCGCACACCACCAGCCGTAATGTACAGAAATCACCACAGGCCTCCAGAAACCTACAAGGGACCTGTTGAATCAGTGCCACGTAGAATTTCTACGTACTCCAAACACGGAGCCAACGCGCTATTAAGCAAGTGGTCGTAAATGCTGTCGTACCGTCACCGTGTATGTCGTACATTAAATTTTATCTGTATATCTTTTTCATGTATGCCAAAAAAGCATATTTTGTATAATTTCTCTCGTGCTGTGAACATAAAATGAGTCTTCGTTTACGAAAAGAAAATCACTATTCAATGCAATTGACACTGTCACACATTTATATCTAAGACGCAGAAAGTATGAACTTCGCACTTGTATACCACCTTGTGTTTTTACTGTTAACGGCGACAGGTACACTTGTTAGGTGGTCATAGGGAAGTTGAATTAAAGTGAACCAGGAACCCCTCATTTCATTACTAGCAGCGTGCTGAAGAAAAGCAGCTGCGAGAGAGTTGCAAGCGCCCTGTGTTACAGGTTCCGTGCGATATTTATGAATTATTTGTTTCTGACTGATATTCATCTGCCATTAAAATGTACTGTAGTGAAAGGGAATGTATGGGTTACAACTTTAAAAAGTATTGAAGACACATTTTTGAAGACTTTTCTAATATTCAATATTTGGGTACTTTCTGGCCCAGTAAAGGAAATCAGCTTGAATTTCTCGTCATAGTCACAGTTGTTGTTGTGGTCTTCAGTCCTGAGACTGGTTTGATGCAGATCTCCATGCCACTGTCCTGTGCAAGCTGCTTCATCTCCCAGTACGTACTGCAGCCTGCATCCTTCTGAATCTGCTTACTGTATTCATCTCTTGGTCTCCCTCTACGATTTTTACCCTCCACGCTGCCCTCCAATACTAAATTGGTGATCCCTTGTTGTCTCAGAACATGTCCTACCAACCGATCCCTTCTTCTGGTCAAGTTGTGCCACAAACTCCTCCCCAATCCTATTCAGTACCTCCTCATTAGTTATGTGATCTACCCATCTAATCTTCAGCATTCTTCTGTAGCACCACATTTCGAAAGCTTCTATTCTCTTCTTGTCCAAACTATTTATCGTCCATGTTTCACTTCCATACATGGCTACACTCCATACAAATACTTTCAGAAACGACTTCCTGACACTTGAAATCTATACTCGATGTAAACAAATTTCTCTTCTTCAGAAACGCTTTCCTTGCCATTGCCAGTCTACATTTTACATCCTCTCCACTTCGACCATCAGCAGTTATTTTGCTTCCCAAATAGCAAAACTCCTTCATTACTTCAAGTGTCTCATTTCCCCCCATGAACCATAGACTTTGCCGTTGGTGGGGAGGCTTGCGTACCTCAGCGATACAGATAGCTGTACCGTAGGTGCAACCACAACGGAGGGGTATCTGTTGAGAGGCTAGACAAACGTGTGGTTCCTGAAGAGCGCAGCAGCCTTTTCAGTAGTACTGCGAACGGCTGAAAGTAAGGGGAAACTACGGCCGTAATTATTTCCCGAAGGCATGCAGCTTTATGGATAGTCACAGTTGTAATAATTGCAATTCCAAAGAAAGCAGTTGCTGATAACTGTAAAAATGATCCAACTAGCACTTCAATAAGTCATGGTTGAGAAGAATTACTAGCGCAAGTTCTTTGCAGAAGAATGGACAAATTGGGGAGAAGCCGACCTCGGTGTGGATCAGTTTGGATTCCAAAGAACTGAAGGGACACTCGAGCCACTACTGATACCAGGACTTACTTTACAAGATAGGTTAAGGGAAGACAAACGTACGTTTACAGCATTTGTAGACTTAGAGAAAGCTTTTGACATTGTTGACTGGAATACTCTCTTTCAAATTCTGAAGGTAGCAGGGGTAAAATATAGAAAGTGAAAAGCTAATTACAATCTGTACAGTAACCAAACGGCAGTTATAAGACTCGAGAGGCATGAAAGGAAAGCAGTGGCTGAGAAGGGAGTGTGACAGAGTTGTAGCCTATCCCCAATGTTATTCAGTCTGCACATTGAACAAGCAGTAAAGGAAACCAAAGAAAAATTTGGAGCAGGAATTACAGTTCACAGAGATCAAATAAAACTTCGAGGTTTGACGATGACATTGTAATTCTACCAGAGACGACAAAGGTCTTGGAAAAGCAGCTGAACGGAATGGACTGTTGAGAGGTGGAATGAGCCCCCTCTCATATTTCGATCTTAATCTGAGTAATTCGATTTGGGGAAGTATAGCCAAGTATGGTCATTACAAGGCTAGTATTGAGAACTCAGAAGATATGAATATTTACCTCTCTAATTGCATGCGGAGAAAAGTTGCTATTGCTTCACACGCAGACTTCCCACGGAGTGTCCCTCGTCACCCGGGTGATCCGGTGACAGGTGGGTTCTTCTGATCTTGAAAGGGTTAAGCCGATTGGTGTGAGGGAGTCGAGTGGATTCTTTCCAGACGCCGACATTTTCATAAGAGCGGGAGCGACCCACCCACAGGGGCCTGAAGGAGCAGAAACTTAGCGAAAACACTTTCTGGCGGGCTACCAGCGAGGCGTGGGAATGACTTGTGTTCCCAGGCAGTCTTGGCGGGCAAATTCCCGCGTTTTATGCAAAATCATAACTGTGATTGACTTGTTCAGCGGATAGCTCCGTGACGTAGCAAAATCGCCGCAGAAATTGGCGTCAAGTATCTCCATTGTAGGAATAGTGGTGCTTCGGCTATAGAGTGGAATTTTCCACCGGTTTTCGATTTGTTGATTGGCACGTTTAACCACAGCCACTGTCGTGGGGGCGGGAATGTTCTGTGTTCGGCTTGTACAGGTGCTCTTGAGAGGGTCGGCTCTCGCCTTACGGTCGGAGTAGGTTACAAGACTGAGCTCTCGCTGCTCTGGACAGCCTGCCTTCCGTTGGCTGTCTAATATACTTTTATTTAATTGTAACTGTTTGACGAAGTTGCTGAAGTTTCGACTTCAACGCAACTTTCAGAGTACAGTTGGCAATTCAGCATTCTGCTTACAAGCGGCCTATGTTTTCCGTCTTGAGCAGTTTTGGCTAAAGTTGACCTTATCGGAGTTAACTGTGTGACTTTGCTTGTTAAAATCAATCACTGTACCGTCAGTGATTGTGTAGCGAGCCTTCTTCTTCTCCCTCAGGGGCGCATGTGTGTTGCTAGGAAGTCTTTAGTCTGGAGCAACCAGACCAGGATAATTTGTTTCGAGCTATACTCGCGACATTATAATCACCACGACGGGACGTCGAAGCAACCAGCCATCGCCTCCGGTACGCCAGATCGTGTCCTTGGCAGTTAAGAAGACAGCTTGGTAATGTATGTCCGCAGCACCGGAAAATTAGGGAATTTAGCTATGTGACAATCAGAGCTCAGCAGAGCGCGCCTGTTCCCATCGTTTCTTACGTGGTTCTGTCTTGGGCGTTCATTGTCCGAGTTCTCACTACAGTAGCAGCAACTAATGTTGGGTTGGCTGGGTGTTTCTCCACATACCACTTGGTCATAAACGTCACAAGCTAGTTTACGGACAACTTCACCTCCACAGCATTTATTTGAGTATCCAATTTGATGTATTGTAAATGTTTCATATTTGTTGTTTACTATTTTGAGTTTAGTCATAATAAATCAAATTGTTATTTTGGACAGAATTTTCATTCTGTGGATCGGTAGAGCAACACTTTCATTTCTCACTACGTTAATGAAACTTTCCTTTATCAAATTAATTTCTATCAAATTAAATTATTGCAGTTGCCAAACTCTTTTCTACTAAACTTGCAGGGTCGATTACAGTCAGTTCGCGTTTCTTCTTAATCCATGTGCAACAACAGAAGTCGGAGCTAGAAAAGGGGGGCTTAAAGCATCACTTCCACATGAAGATTCTAGAAGAATTTAGTGTTAAATATACTGCTAGCCCCAGCACCTCGCACTGTGTCTTGATAGGAGCAAATAAGGTGAATGTCGACAAAAGCAAAATGAGAATAATAGAATGTAATCGAATCAAATCAGTGATGCTGAAGGAATTAATAAATGAGACCCTTAAAGTAGTAGATGAGTTCTGCTGTTTGGGCAGAAAAATGACTGATGATGACCGAAGTAGAGAGGATATGAAATGTAGACTGGTATGGCAAGAAAACCATTGCTGAAGTAGAGAAATTTGTTAACATCGAACACACAAGACTTTTCTGAAGCTATTTGTCCGGAGTTTAGCCACGTCTGGAGGTCGAACATGGACGATAAACAGTTTAGACAAAAAGAGAATAGAAGTTTTCGAAATGGGGTGCATACGGTAAGCAGATTCAGAAGGGTGTAGGTAGCAATAGTTTACGGAGGTAGAGAGGCCCGCACAGAATAAAGAAACATTGAAATCTGCCTCAAACTAGTCTTCAGACTAAAGGCCGCAACAACAACAAGTCACAGTTAACGCCCCACGCGGGAAGATATCAGGAGGCGTGCAACACTGAAGTCTGTTCCTTGTGCAGTACACGTGTTGCAGTAGTGAGCAGTGGAACAACTGAGTGCGGGGCTTTCCAGCGTGCTGAAGGTGTCGGGTACAGCTGTGTCGAGGGC
Source organism: Schistocerca americana (assembly GCF_021461395.2). NCBI lineage: Eukaryota > Metazoa > Arthropoda > Insecta > Orthoptera > Acrididae > Schistocerca > Schistocerca americana. The sequence goes on from NC_060121.1 coordinate 42,545,071, forward strand.
ACCACGGCATTACTCGTCGAGGCAATTCGATCTTAGGGAAATTACGAAAGAGTCACGTTAAGACCGTTGACGTGAGGTTGTAAGGGGTTTCTTTCAATAAAATGATGATTAGGGACCCTAGGTGGGTCAGCCAAATGTCGGGGGGTTTAACAAGAATGCTTTTACTTGTTCACTTTGCCTACTGGATCAGGTCGTTGGCTCTGGCTGAAGGCCTGCTATGAGACCCAACCTGTTAATTATAACTGCCCCTTCACTAATTTTGATTAATGTTCAATAACTAAATAGTGTTCAGGAAACTGATCACTGTCCGCAGCTCGTGGTCGTGCGGTAGCGTTCTCGCTTCCCGCGCCCGGGTTCGATTCCCGGCGGGGTCAGGGATTTTCACTGCCTCGTGATGACTGGGTGTTGTGTGATGTCCTTAGGTTAGTTAGGATTAAGTAGTTCTAAGTTCTAGGGGACTGATGACCATAGATGTTAAGTCCCATAGTGCTCAGAGCCATTTTTGAACTGACCACTACCAAACAAACAAGGATAGCATGAACACATTTATTGAACAACAATCTTCCTAACATAAAACTGAACAATGACATACATTTATAAATGATAAAATCAAGCTAGTAATGGCAATGGCCCTTAAATTCCCAAACAAACTCTTAAGGTCGGATAACGCAAAAAAATGGCTCTGAGCGCTATCGGACTCAACTGCTGAGGTCATGAGTCCCCTAGAACTTAGAACTAGTTAAACCTAACTAACCTAAGGACATCACACACATCCATGCCCGAGGCAGGATTCGAATCTGCGACCGTAGCAGCCCCGTGGTTTCGGACTGAAGCGCCTAGAACCGCTCGACCACAACGGCTGGCTGTAGAGTGGAGAAAACGCAGAAAACCGAATGTGCTTTTTAATATTATAAGGGTAAAGAAGGGTGTCTTACGAAAAACTGACTTCAGGAGTCGATGTAGCTTTGTTTCATTAACATGCGGTATTTTTCCATTGCAAGAAAACCGGAAAACTTTTTTTCTCGGACTCGTATCAGCCGCCGTGCGGCTGAGTGCGCACGGGCACCCGCATCGCACCGCTCGGCGGCAGGTTGCTCGCCAATTCGGGAAGTCCTTTGCAGCGCCGCTTTCGCGTCAGTCTGGTCACACAGGACAACTGCGCCACCCCACACACCCTCTTCGGACGCAAGTCGCCCTGCGAGTGCGGAGGAATGTCTGGAAGACGCTCGGACCGCGCCACTAGTGCTAGCGCATGCGCAGACTGCCACAGCGCCCACGTGTCGCAGTTTGCAGCCTCGCGCACAGATGGCAGCAGCCGTGTCGGGACGGCACCCGCGTTACGCGGCGACCTCTGATCCCGCATAATTAGCGCGCGTAATTAACCAGATGACGCGGAACAGAGCGTACACAGCCGAGCAGCCGCGTGAAGACTCCATTATTGTAATGACCGGGTAATGGAGCCGGCTGCGGCCGTGCATGCATAACAATACAGCTGCGGCGGGGGCCGCTCGTGTGAGCGACCGGCTCAGGTGGAGGCGGCGTGTGTGAGCACGTGAGTGCGTGGACTGTGGTGTGGGGCACCATTGAGGGGGGTGGGGGTGGGGGAGGTGGGAACAGCCCGTGGCGTGGGGGCTCCCCACGGCCTCTCCACAGGGGGCACGGCGGGCGAGACGGATGAGAACTGTGTGTGTAGCAGCTCGCTCCTCAGCTCACTTCTCTCGTTTTATTTCTGGTTAGAATGAAGCACGGGGAAGACCGTGTACTAACAGACAGGTGCACGCTATCACGGAGGGGCCAGAGCAGTAGACCGGGAACTTGTGCTCTTGCCGCATCCACGATCCAAAAACAGTATTCACGCTTCTCCACGTCAAAATTTGAAAACTGTTGTATCACGAAATTGTCTGCGACACTCGCTAACTGTAATCTCCTACAGAATCTGACAAAAAGCTGTTTTACAAGTTGTATTGTATGTTAAAATGGGTGGAAACGCGTGATGCCTCCGAGGGGGGTCACAAGCTGTAACGCGTCGTCCCTCAGAGCAACAACCACACACTCTCAGAGACACTTTGTTCGTAACTCGGCACTTTAGGTTAATGGACCTGGTTTGACACTGAGAGACAGCCTTTCTCATTTGAAATGGTTCAAATGGCTCTGAGCACTATGGGACTTAATAAATTGCTGTGGTCATCAGTCCCCTAGAACTTAGAACTACTTAAACCTAACTAACCTAAGGACATCACACACATCCATGCCCGAGGCAGGATTCGAACCTGCACCCGTAGCGGTCGCGCGGTTCCAGACTGTAGCGCCTAGAACCGCTCGGCCACTACGGCCGGCTGTTCATTTTAAGGTCGAAATCGTATCACATCAATAAATGGCTATTGAAGACTGAATTGACGATGGAAGACTAAAGAAATAGTTCGAATTGTACAGAGGAAAATAAAATTATTTTTATGTGAGGATTATACAGGTTGTGTTCAGAAAGAATATGCGTATTTCCAACGCTATATTTATTAAACTGTAAGACGTAGAATTGGGACTCACATTTACGAATGTCTCAAGTCCACATTGCAGATGCTCAATACGCCAGCATCACGAACAGTACTGTTTGATACTCGACTTCCTCTTGTGCTCAGGTAAGCATGGCTACCACCACTGTTACGGCAGTAGGCATTCAGTTCTTCAACTCTCGTAGGTCCTGTAGTATTGTCGTTCTTAATAAAGCCGCGCAGGAAAATGCCGCAGGACGTCAAATCCGGTGACCTTCGAGGCCAGCTGAGAAGTGCTAAGTTGCCGGACGCGCCCTTAGCGCTAGGATTTCACCCGGAACAAGTCCCGCCCATTCACCCCCCCCCCCCCCCCACTCTCCTCCACGCCTATCCATAGTGTAAGGCCCTCCCGTAAACAGCCGCCAGTTCCACAAACTGGAAGCCACATCAAAGTTGTTATCGTCACAGTCCAACACATGTTACACTGTGATGAGATTCAGTAATGATAAAAAATTTCAGTTTTTCTGGATAGGAATATAATATGAATGTGCAATATTAAAGAAATAAATGTATTTATAGAGAATTGAAAGCATCGCCAGCAATAGAAAACGAAAAATAACGTGATGTTATTTAAGGGCAATAAGGACAAATTTTCATTAACTAATCCACTCATTATAATACGTTTATTTGAGAGAAACAGCAGAGCAAACATACAGTGCGAAAACGATGGTCTTGAATCTGTCATGTCGGTAGTAAAGCCACGGATGCAGTCGACTAACTCTGTTGTCTAAAATCAACGTTATATAGAAATAAGTGAAAGTCGTTTTGTTTATGTAGGCCCTCATAGTAGCTCACGAAAATTAAAGTAGAAATGCCTAATGAAAGCAGTAAGATATTGGCTTATATGCCATATTTCGTTAGTATTTGCATGGGTAATGTGGTGTCACCGCCAGACACCACACTTGCTAGGTGGTAGCTTTTAAATCGGCCGCGGTCCGGTAGTATACGTCGGACCCGCGTGTCGCCACTATCAGTGATTGCAGACTGAGCGCCGCCACACGGCAGGTTTAGAGAGACTTCCTAGCACTCGCCCCAGTTGTGCAAACGACTTTGCTAGCGATGGTTCACTGACAATTACGCTCTCATTTGCCGAGACGATAGTTAGCATAGCCTTCAGCTACGTCATTTGCTACGACCTAGCACGGCACCATTACCAGTTACTATTGAGATTATGGATAATGTACCGTCAAGAGCGACGTTCACCATTTATGGATTAAAGTTAAGTATTCCACCAGCTACGTCCGTTTTTCCAAAGTCTAATTTCCTTGTCCTGTTCCAGACCTCACGCCCGCCTGCGTGAGCTAAAACGCGTGCCTTTCGGCTTCCTCTAGCATACCGGTGTTGGCTCTCCTGCCAACCCACAACAGGTAAAGGGTGAATTTTCACTTGTAAATTCTTCCAGTGTCATACCTGCGCATTATGAACGAGGTTACAAATAATTGTGGCTGTTTCTGTGTGATTAGTGTCCTCAAGAAAATAATTTGTCGTTATTCTTTGTCCTGTCTGTTTTTAACCAAAAAATTTATTAATTTCGTAAATGTCATTGAAACCATTTTTGAACATAATAATGATGATGTGTATGTTTGTCACAGAGCAGTTATGGAGGAAATAAATGCTGCAGTGTTTCACGGCAGTAAAACGTCCTTCATGCTGTGCAAGCTCTTCTTCCACCCCTAAAACTTTTCAGCAAAACTGTTGAGTGAATAACACGCAAAAGCAGCTTGCATTGATCTAGCAAGAACAAAGTAAATTTGATGCCAGACGGAAGTATAGTGAACACTGGTGCTTGTTTCACACATACTATCTGAGTTCTGAAACTTAAGTATAGTGTGGTTCCTCTTTCTCCGAGCAAATTATTCTTTGAGAGTAAGTTTTTCCTGTTGTAGCTTTGCTTTTTCTCACATAGAAGTATGTTTCTTCGTAGGCTATTAATCTGAATACTGACTTTTCGTATTTAAAGAATTCAGTGCTAAATTGTTTTCTCTTATATTTGCTGTGGAAGTACCTGGCACAGCTGAGGCCAATTGTGCAATTTTTTTGTAATGTGTATTTTAACCATATGGCAACATTTACGACCTAGCAAGATATTAATTTAACATCCACTCCAAGTGCAGCCGAACGCGGTAAACCACGTGTGACGTGGGTCAACTGAAACGATGCCCAGGCGCCGAACAAAGACCGGGGAAACCGGGGGTGAGTGGGCTGGACTTGTTCCGGTGTGAAATCCTAGCGCTAACGATTCCTAGTTGCCGGCCGTTTGACGACCCAGGTAGAGATTCATTCAGGTATTCACGCACTTGGCGACTCCAGTAACAGGGTGCCACATGTGGTTGAAAAATAAAGTTGTCCTCGTTAAGCCTCGGAAACAACCAGTTTTGTAACACACAGAGGTACTGTTTCTATCAAAGTACAATGGACCGTAAAGAGATGAGTGTGTTATCGCACGTGGGTAAATTTCGTATGTGTTCAGTGTGTGCATGTGGTTCCGTAGGCCCCAAACGCGAACACTGCGTTTCTTTATGTTGGGTGCAATTCGCACACAATGGCAAGGAGAAGTGGGGTACAGAGTGGTGCGCCAACTGCAGTCTTGGGAAGGCTGGACAGGAGCAGAAACGATTAGCAAACAAGTTAACGTAACTGACACGTTTACTTAATCTGTATTTTCTCGAGTGTGCAAGAAACATGTGAACTAGGAGAGGGTAACCGGAGTAAGCAGTGGCGCCTCAGCTTCCCGCAGAGTGGCGGCTGCGGCTGCGAGGGGGCTGTGCATCGCGGCGCGACACGTCGGCAGGGGGCGCTCCCGAGGTTTGGCGGCTCCTGCGTTTGCTGCCGCCCGCAGTTCAGGATTGTCTGAAACCGCGTCACGTGACATTAGCAGCCATTGTGGGCCCAAGAGTTACGTGTGCGGCATAGGAAGTGTTTTGTATCTTCCAAGTTTTAAGTAGAATAATGCCTCAGTGCTGTGCTTTTGGCCGTTCGTTTCGAGGCGAAAAGGGCGGAAAACTATACACAATTCCTTTCAAAGGGAGATATTCAACGAAAATGAGAATACTGGTCGCAATGGGAAATGTTGCAGGAACTCAACCATTCAGTTAATTTTATTCGTTTCTGGCCTTTCGTCTTTCTCTCCTTTTTACATTTCTGTTTCTTAGTTTCCAATCCATTCGAACAGCAAAAAAAAGTCAGAAGAGCTAATAGGATGGTTTAATGGCAATTTAATTACAAAAAAGAAATCTTAGAGGTAAAAGTGCAATTGTTAGCACATAAAACGAAAGATAGTGAGTGGCATCGCACAAAGTTATCGTGAAGAAATTTGACCTGATTGACTGTACAGTATGGTTTAAACTCATATTTACGATGTTCACAATAATAAACTGTACTTTGTTCCACATGATGTAATGAAAAATAAATAAATAAAAAAGTGCCCTAGATAAGGACCGAACCTACGACCTGTCATTGAGTATCCATTAGCATTACCAGGAGCGTGTTATTACTGTTGCGACCTGGCCCCTTATCTACATAGTATTAATACAAATACAGTTCTTACTGTTTCCTTCAGCCTATTTCTGATCGTAGGCCTAGTTTTACTCGAATACATTTTAAAAATACTGTATTCTCTTGTACTTTCGTAATCATTCTCCTAATGTTATAGAACACATTGCAGACGAAATTTTATGGGATATATCTGCCAAAAATATAAACCATGCATAACCATATAGGCACGTTTATCAGTTCTATTTACTGAGGTACCGCGCATATATATTTGAATCTAATGCTTTATTTTGTACAACAAAAGAGACATTGGGCGAATTTTCTTAGTACCGAGTAGCAGGAACAAGAAGTAAGTTGATGTAGAGTTTTAAATTAGGGATGGATTTTCCTTGCACTTGCAAACTAATAATGGTTCCCTTTCGTCCTGCTGACTATTGGATAGGATCAATTTAACGCTAATTACGAAAACAGGTGTTCAAGCTTGATACCGCGAACTGCGAAATCTGCTTTCGCTATTAATAAAGGGCAGCAGGGAAAATACTGTGTTTCATACCTTTCGACTCATTTAGCTTAAATTTGTTGAGATTTTTTCTGCTAAATTTCCAACATGTTCCGTTTGAAGCCACTGATCAGTTTTAGCAGTGCATTAGACGGTTCGGTGTACTTCTTTAATATACAGGGCTACATACCCTGCAGAAGTCAATGTACACCAGCGGCGCAGTGGGTCCAAAATGGCGGCCACTGGCAAATAGGCCGTACTTTCCCTATACACAGCTTTAGGTAGGCCAGACCCCGCGCGACCCCTGTCGGCGTCAGACGGAAAAATGTCATCCCGTTAACAACGTTGATACTCGGTGAGGTGGTGTCGATAAGTGATACCACCAAAGTGGACAGTCATTTTATCACTGAACACGAAGCATCGTGAGTTATCATTGTGCATTATCATTGCCAAGAGCATTTTGAAGCTCGTCAGAAAATGCTACACATTTGCACTTGTCGTCATGACATACAGCCTCAACAGCTGTATCTTGTACTGTTTGATAACCAGCTGATGCCTCAAAACACAGCAAATTCTCTTCAGTTAAAACTTCCGGGCCGAGGTCGATGTATAAAATTTCCACCTAACGTCTCGTCTCCATCTGCGGGAGACATCTTCTGAGGTCATCCGGCTACTGCCACTGAGGCTGAAGGTACTCTAGCATTTATAGAGCTCATAGAGGGCACCACCATTCGTCACGTGATGCCGACGGTATGCCTGTCTTTAGAGGTCGTCATCATTCTCGATTAAGAGTAATCGATTGTCATTCTGCTGGCACAACGTCGACATCCATATTTTGTCTAACTTTAAAACTTCCTCTTGTCTATTAAAACTATTCGGTGTTTGTGAATCTCTATTGCTTCTCTATACATGGGCTCATGATAATGGGTTGTTCGTGCTAGAACGCTTGTCCCATTAAATTTAATTTCGTGGTTCCCATCTCGAAAAACATGCTCAGCTGGGAGATGGAGACGAAACGTTAGGTGGAAATTTTATATATCGACCACGGCCTCTCACAATCAGCCCGGAAGTTTCAACTGAAGACAACACCGGCCGTGAAAGCCTACATTGTTGTTCTTGTAAGTGGCTGCAACTGCCAACTGGCGCGACGAGTTCATTTCGTTGGACTATGACGGAAAGCGATTTGAACTCATGTGAAATATCAGGGCTGCCATGACTCTCTCTTTTACATACACATGATGTGTCTGCAAACTGTCGATACCATCTTCGAATGTTCGATCCATATGGAGGTTGATACTGTAAAACCGCAATTGCACCTCGCATACTCGAGACCACAAAATGATTTCTGCAGTGCAGTAGCCCTTTCGCAACATGTGACGCTAACCGAGCAGTCAAAAGACAACCGACAACAAGTGGCATTGAATATAAACTAGACACTACATTCGTTCCTCCCATAACAGAGCCCTGGTGAGCGATCGACAGTTTTGACAAAAATAATACTTTGTAATACTTGTACTCTTTTTAAAACACCATGTATTTTAATATTTAAAATACGGTGCACCTCGGTGAGGGGTATATAGGATGTAGTTCAAAAGACTGAGAAAATTTGTAGCCATATGAAGAGAACTTTAAGAGACAAGAATTTGATTTATTAATTTTTAACCATATGTAGAAGTTGTGTGGCATCCAACGGCAGTTAATTTGAGAGGTGGCAGAAGCCCCCTCTCATATTTCTATCTTACTTTGACTAATTCGATTTTCCTCTCTAATTGCATGCGGTGAAAAGTTGCTATTCTTTCACATGCGGACTTCCCATGCAGCGTCTATCGTCACTCGGGTGGTCCGGTGACAGGCGGGCTCCGCTGATCTTGAAAGGGTTAAGCCGACGGGTGTGAAGGAGTCGAGTGAATGCTTTCCAGATGCCGACATTGTCATAATAGCGGCGGAGACACGCCCGCAGGGGCCTGAGGGAGTGGCTGGGCTAGAGATTCCGTTACTTCGCAGAAACTTAGCGAAAACACATTCTGGCCGACTACCAGCGAGGCGTAGGAATGACTTGTGCCCCCAGGCAGTCTTGGCGGGCAAATTCCCGCGTTTTCTGCAAAATCGTAACTGTTATTGGCTTGCTCAGGGCATAGCTCCGTGACGTAGCAAAATCGGCGCAGAAATTGGCGCCAAGAATCTGCATTGGTGGAATGGTAGTGCTTCGGCAGTAGAGTGGAATCTTCCACCGGTTTTCGAGTTGCTGATTGGAACGTTTAACCACGGCCACTGTCGTGGAGGCGGGAATGTTCTGTGTTCAGTTTGTACGGGTGCTCTGGTGGGAATCGGTTCTCGCCTTTCGGTCGGAGTAGGTTACAACACTGAGCTCTCGCTGCTCTGGACAGCCTGCCTTCCGTTGGCTGTCTAATATTCTTTTATTTGATTGTAACTGTTTAACGAATTTGCTGAAATTTCAACTTAGCGGCCTATGTTGTCTGTCTTGGGCAGTTTTGGCTAAAGTTGACTGTATCGGAGTTACTGTGCGACTTCGCTTGTTGAAATCAATCACTGTACCGTCAGTAATTGAGTGGCGAGACTACTTCGTCCCCCTCAGAGGCGCATTTGTATTGCTAGGAAGTCTTTAGTCTGGAACGACCAGACCAGGCCAATTTGTTTCGGGCTATACTCGCGACATTATCATCACCATGACCAGACGTCGAAGCAACCAGCCATCGCTTCTGATACGCCAGATCGTGTCCTTGCAGTTAAGAAGACAGCTTGGTAATGTATGTCTGCAGCACCGGCAGACTAGGGAATTTGCACAGTGATAATCAGAGCTCAGCAGAGCACGCCTGTTCGTCTTTTCTAACTTTGTTCTGTCTTAGGTGTTCATTGTCTGAGTTATCACTACCGTAGCAGCAATTAATGTTGGGTTGGCTGGGTGTTTCTCTTAAGATTTGAGTTGCAAGGAATTTTCTCCACATACCACTTCGTCATAAATGTCACAATCTAGTTTATGGACAACTTCACCTTCACAGCATTTATTTGAGTATCCAATTTGATGTAAATGTTTCATGTGTTATGTTTATTATTTTGAGTTTAGTCATAATAAATCAAATTGTTATTTTGGACAGAACTTTCATTCTGTTAATCGGTAGAGCAACCCTTTCATTTCTCACTACGTTACTGAAACTTTCCTTTATTTAATTAATGTCTATCAAATTAAATTATTGCAGGTGCCAAAATCTTTTCTACTCCACTTGCAGGGTCGATTACAGTCAGTTCGCGTTTCTTCTTAATCCATGTGCAACAGCGAAAGTAGGAGTCAGAAAAGTGGGGGCTTAGAGCATCATTTCCATATGAAGATTCTAGAAGAATTTAGTGTTAAATACACTGCTAGCCCCGGCACCTCACAAATTGAATGTTGTTGACAACATATGGGTTCGAAATTTATCATAGATGCCATTCTTGCTCTGGGTATTCCGTTATCGTTCGCTGTAGTGAGCAGAACCTGCAGACTAAAAATCTGAAATTAATATTATGAGTAAACGAAGAATTTTGGTGCTCAAGAGAGAAGAGAGGTGGTCTCTGATTGCGATTCGTTGCTGTCTGATTTACTATGTGGCGCTCACAAACTTTCAGGAAACGAACCGTAATTATCGAAAATTGCGACAACTCGCTCGGCACTGCAACATGCAGGGCGTTTCGAGGAACGCGCACTCCCCCGGCAGTTGGTGCGAGACTTGGCTCAGCGGCTGCTGCAGCGCCGGCACAGCAGCGCAGCTGTCGTCAGTTTCAGTGCTGACCTCTGTGCGCTATCGTAGTGCACTCGGGAAACAGGGTGGAAACTCAGTCCATGCCTGGTCACTCTGTGCTCATTAGCTTCAAATATTGGGAAATATGCAAGCCGTAGAAAAATATAAAAAATCTCGTCCCATTTGACCTGAAAAACAAACTTGTACAAAGGCTTGTACTTTCAGTTGTTGATTACAGCGATGTGGTTCTCTGGCCTTTCTCAGGAAACCTCGCGGCACCTGGAGCTGGTGATGAACACCTCCGTACGATATACCCATGACGTTAGACTCTTCGATCTTATTTCACCAGTTTATAGACACCTCAGTGGCTACGTACAAACAAGTGCAGAGATTTCCATGCCCTCTATCTTCTCCGCTGTCTTATCAACGTAGACTGTTCCTCAAATCTCTCCTCTACCTTAGCGATCTTGTCGGAAAAACACAGCATTAACAGTCATTCCCACGAGAGCAAAAGCCTTTCTGTCTTACTCGATCGTTCAGCTGTTTTCACGAAGTCCTTTTCAGAGGCAGCAGACCCGCCCTGGAATGCAGCAGAGAAAGAAATAACTTCTCCAGCTTCAAAAGACTGCTAACAACATATGTGAGCACTCGTTAACCCAGTACAAATAAGCATCCTTCTTTCCAACCGTATCTTTCTCACTTCTAAACGTTCTTAGCTGATGCAGTCTACCTACAGTTCTGTCTCTGAAAACGTGCTGTCTCATAAATATCGGTGCTTCTCGAGCTGTAAGTATATTTCGTGTCTCCTGCTGTCACTATCATTATTAGTCGTATTATTAGCAGCAACAGATCCAAAAACACTAACGTTAACAGGTCTCACTACTGTTCTCAGTACTGTTTCTCACGAGGTCGCTAGAGACATTTAAATAACTTTTAGTTCTGTTAATAACATTTTATTATTATTTGCCATTTAAAATGATTTTCTTTTCTTGAATAACTGACTTAAAAAATACTACGTGTGTCAACCTCTCGTCCGATGTATGAGAAGGCCTGATGGCCCTACTGTGACCAGGTTAGATAAATTTGAAGAAAACACTGTGGAAATGTGCACAGTTGGTTACGGTATGACTGTCGTGTTACACGAATACGAGTGGTATACCATTCAGTGAAGACACTTTGTCCAGTGTGCACTGATGCACCAACACTAAGGGCAACATTTTTCAGAATGTGGTTACAATCGAAACAGAATAGCTCGTTTCGGCCATTCTGTAACGTTTCCACGTCGGCCTACTGTGGCTGATTCCGTACAGTTCAAAAAAATGGTTCAAATGGCTCTGAGCACTATGGGACTTAAAATCTATGGTTATCAGTCACCTAGAACTTAGAACTACTTAAACCTAACTGACCTAAGGACATCACACACGTCCATGCCCGAGGCAGGATTCGAACCTGCGACCGTAGCGGTCACGCGGTTCCAGACTGAAGCGCCTAGAACCGCACGGCCACTCCGGCCGGCTCCGTACAGTCGGCTGGCACGTATACACCACTCCACTGCTGCCGAGTTATGATCCACGACTTTCGTTTAAACGCACTTAATTCATTTTCAGATATAACGATGATCCAGAACATCGTGACCACTGCTCACCCCGAGACTGGACTCTGCGTGCGCGTTAATGAGGACTCGTGTGACGGTAAGGAAAGTGCATAAGCGGAGCGGAGACGTCATTCTGCTGACGATACGCGCCGCAAATGGGGAAACCTACAAAGGGCAGACTGTTACGGCCAGTCGTCTGGGAGCCAGCATCTCGGAAAGGGCAGAACTATTCGGCTGTCCGAATCGTACTGTCATGAGCATTCGTGGAGAAAAGTCTTCGACATCCACGCTCGATAACAGAATGTGAGGGTCAGAGGCTCGCCCGTTCTGTAAGGCAGGACAGACGGCAGATGTGGCGGCAGAGTGCAGGTATGGTGCATCACGAGTGTTTCTCAGCACACAGTTGAGCACAGGGCTCTGCAGCAGATTTCCCTCCGTGACGCCGACCTAACGACACTGTCACTTAACGATTGCAGTGGGCAAGTGATGATCGAGGCCGGTCCTGTGGGTCAATGGAAACGTGTCGCCCTGCCGGACGAACCAGGTTTCCTATTAAGGCAGGTTGATGGTCGTGTGAGGATACTCCACGCTCCAGGCGAACGACTGCTCAAAGCACACCCCGCGGCACGGACGCGTGTCGCTGAGGGCAGTGGCCACCAACACAGCTGTGATCTACGTCACGACTACTGCGGCACACCTGCATGTTTGTCTACGTCACAAGGCCAAATCAGTCTACAGTGGTTTCCGGAGGGCGAAGTCCTGACCTGAACTCGATGGAACGCTCCTGGACGCTGTTGATCGCCAGCTGCGCGTCCGCAGACCACCGGACCGTAATGTATGGGAACTGCACGACCTGTGCGTGGATACCTCGCGTCACTTACCTCCGCCAACCTTCCGAGGATTTTCCGAATACGTGTCCCTCAGAAACGCTGTGTGGTGTTCGTGTCCGCAGTGGTCCAGCACGCTGATGTTACGGCACAAGAGCTTGTATCCCTCGTGGCAGGCAAGTCACGACACTACTACATCGGCTCCGCCCCTACAGTGTGCTACGCATTCATCTGTAACTCGCGGAAGAATGTGTGTTAGGAGTGTTTAGAAATGACGGGAGAACACGTCACAACAGCGAGAACCGAAGGCCTGAGGGTGTGTGCCGAATGGTACTTCTCGCTAAAGGTAGGTTATCCAGCGCTCATTTTCTGTATCAGTACATGTTCACGTAGATATAATTAACGTTCACTGAAGATTTTCTTCTTCTGTCGTGAATGATAAAGACAGTTTCAAATCACGTGGCCCAGTCCTTATAGTCTGCTTTACACAGAAACGTTGCGTTGCGAAACACTTTTTTTGACGCTGGCGTTGCAACACTTGTTTCGTAAATGGCTGTCTACACGGCGACGTCAGTGTTCACGTTAATTTGGGCACTTCGTCAGTACAGAAGCACCATTTTAGTGGCTGACATGAAGTTTGTGGCAAGTACATTGGTAGTGGCGGAGTTCACGTTTGTCTGCTTGAAATGAATACAAAGCAAAGCGAACAAACGTTTTAAAGTCTCTGACTGAACAACGATAACACGTCAGCTTTGGTGTTTAGATTTTTGTAGATTACTCCGGAAGCTACTTCAAGCATCTAAGAATAACGTCACGACAATTCACCCATCTGAACAGAGATTAAGATTCTGTAAAGAAATAAGATAGATTATCATGCAGAGCATTTGCGTCGAAATTGAAACTGGAAAAGACACGGCGTCTTCTTTTTTTTTTCTTCATCTCATATCGCGTTCCAGAATGCACAATTGCCAGATGTGCCGCAGATGTTTCTTGTGTCCCCTATCTTGGAAGATTGTCATTTCTGACTTTCGGACATCGAGCTTCGCACCCGTACATGTTAAATTTTCTATTCCTATTGTCAGCCCGATGTTGTATTCTTTAGGTAGGTTCCATTTTTAAGCAGATGCACCCGTAATGAACTCATTCTCTTCAGAATGCCTCCATATTCGCCTAAGTGCATGTAGATCAGCCTCCAAATGTGGCGATAATTTTTTCAGTACTGTCGTATTTACTGGAGCGCCGGCGACATTAAAAATACGTGCAACTCGGAGTTTCGTCTCGACAATGTTGTAACGTTCCGAAACTGAATATTTTCCCCAACAAATTTCTTCACTGCAGAGCTGTGTATATCCGAAGTCCACAGGTTCTGAAACTTAGTTTCGCAACGTGGTCTCCGAACGTAAACAAGACGTAAGCCGACCTCTCACGGGACGTGTTCCCCACCGCGAAGCACGGCAGACGCTATGTTCGCCGCTCTACACGAACGTGACTCGCTCCTCAGCCCCGACCGCACCGCTCTCCGGAGGCCGTTCCCGGCTGCGTCTGGCGCCCCAAGTCACACGGTTTCCTTACGAAGGTGGACGCGCGTAAAACAACTGCGTTAACTGCTTTAGAGACTGTCGAAGGAAGGCGATGAAAATCGCGAAGATGCTAGACTCGGCGGTCGGTGGAACACCACGAATTGCTGGTAGAGGAACGCTACATAATGTTGTACAACGATCTGAGACAGGTATTAGTCCAAGTTATTCTTTAACTCAATTGAATCTCCATCTCGTTTCAGATTGTAAAATGAATATACTTGAAGTATAGGGTCTAATGGTTAATATTCTCTATGTTGCGTTGACCATCATCAGTCTGAAGATGAGATTTTTCGGAGCTGCTCAACATAACTGGAAGATATATTTACCGGCAACATACAAGACACGAGGCAGTCTATAAAACAAAGAGATTGTTGTGTGTATTTTACACATAATTTCATACCAGCAAAAACTTGCAGTGTGTAACTTACATATACTTTCTGCCGTAGACGGGTAGATACATTAAGATTTCTGGTCACTAGGGATAAATTCCAGTCGTAGGCCTAAGCAACAAGAACTGCAGCAAATACGTTATTTATAATAAGTAATATGGACTACTGCAGGTATTATTTCTGTTAAATTAATAAGAAAGACCGTGAAACTGTTAGAAAACAATATGTGAAAAAATTTGGAACCTGGTAGACTTGATCCGGCTACCTGTCGCTATGGAGTTCACGAAGCTGGCAACGGTCTACACTGTGTAATGGCTGTATCCACAAATGCCATGAAATGAAATGTCGTGTGACGGGGGGATCCCGTCGGGTAGACCGTTCGCCTGGTGCAAGTCTTTCGATTTGACGCCACTTCGGCGACTTGCGCGTCGATGGGGATGAAATGATGCTGATTAGGACAACACAACAAAAAAATGGCTCTGAGCACTATGGGACTCAACTGCTGTGGTCATAAGTCCCTTAGAACTTAGAACTACTTAAACCTAACTAACCTAAGGACAGCACACAACACCCAGCCATCACGAGGCAGAGAAAATCCCTGACCCCGCCGGGAATCGAACCCGGGAACCCGGGCGTGGGAAGCGAGAACGCTACCGCACAACCACGAGATGCGGGCGACAACACAACAGCCAGTCCCTGAGCGGAGAAATTATCCGACCCAGCCGGGAATCGAACCCGGGCCCTTTGGATCGTCAGCCTGTCGCGCTGACCACTCAGCTACCGCGGGCGGACCTATTTGATAGTTAAAGATGACAAATGGCACGCAAAACGACACACTTTTGCTAGATCGCCACTCTGCCGTTACACTGAAACGGTATAATTTCATAGCACGCAAGTTAGAAAGGAAAGATCACCAAATACGGTAAGTCCTTAACTAAATGGTTCAAATGGCTCTGAGCACTATGGGACTTAACTGCTGTGGTCATCAGTCCCCTAGAACTTAGAACTACTTAAACCTAACTAACCTAAGGACATCACACACATCCATGCTCGAGGCAGGATTCGAACCCGCGACCGTAGCGGTCGCGCGGTTCCAGATTGTAGCGCCTAGAACTGCTCGTCCACTCCGACCGGCATTTTACTAAAGATATTTTATTATAACAGATCATACCTAAAACGATGCGTTTTCGTGAATCCTCGAGGTGCTGATGCTTTGAAAAAGATTGTATTCATTCCAGGTCCTCTGTAATTATAAAAAAAGTGATGCCATATGACGTCTCCTAAGTTCTGTTCGTGTCTTTAGCCGATGCTGCACGTCGTTGGCCACGTTCCTCTCAGCGTGACAAACATCTGACATCCCAGGTTCTCCATTTCGTGCTACGGGGTGTAGTGGAACGTGGAAGTGCACTTTGTGACGTCACCAGCTCGTCGCCCACGCATGTCTTGCCGTCTCGTGGTCGTGAGAGAACGGCTTTGACGCTCAGCCCCTTAATGCCGAACGTCACGAATTCGCGTCCTACCAGTGTCGTGCCAGTAATGCTCGGAAGGTTAACTGTTTGGCAGCACCGGTGCCGACAGGTGCTGCTGCTTCTGCAAGAAGCCGCCAACGCCTCTGGCTAGTGGTGCACTTTCGGGTACCTCTGCAGCAACAAGATTTGTGATTTTCGCCACTTAACAAGAAATTTAAGGGAGTCAACGCTACTCGTTCGTGTGTGCCCCGGGCGCTGTGGCCCCCTGTGAGAGGCTACCCTGCAGACAGTGGTCGCTGCTGCCGCGAGGCCGCCTCTCATAACAGGAGAGGTTAATGAATCTTATCTGCGGCTCGTAATTGAAATATTGTGTCCGGCGCCCGACTGGACTAATTTACGTCCCCGCGAGCCAGCCGGCGGCGACACGCGATAAAACTCCTCCCGGCCCGCCTCTATCTGCGCCGTAGCGTGGTGCCGTCTGACCGCCTCCACGTTAAGCTGGGCCTGTTACACGCCTCGAGATAATTACCAGACTCTTCTGCCCCCTAAGATACGCTCCAATCTCTTTTTATAATAAGCGGAGTAATTCTCTTAAGTGGCCTGTCAGCATTAAGCCAAGAAGTATTACGAAGCTTCTGAATATGCATTAATCTTCTAGGAGCGCACACCCCTTTGTGCCCCACAAGCCTTCGAAGATGATTTGATTTTAGATAGCACTGATATCGCCACTGCGATTCGATGACACACACTTGGTGCAGCGTGAGCGTCTCGCGTACTTCGCGTAGTACTATAACGACACAAATTTTCAGCGCGGGCCGGTCTCTGTGGCCGAGCGGTTCTAGGCGCTTCAGTCCGGAACCGCGCTACCGCTATGGTCGCAGGTTCTATTCCCGCTTCGGTCATGGACGTGTGTTATGTCTTTAGGTTAGTTAGGTTTAAGTAGTTCTAAGTTCTAGTGGACTGATGACCTCAGGTGTTAAGTCTCATAATGCCATTGTTTTTTTTCAGCGCGGCACTGCAAAGATGATTTTCTTTGTCCGTATCCGCAATAGAAGGCGTCGTGTCTACCTATCCACTGCATATTTGACAATATGGCGTACAAATGAGGACCGCTGTACGCTACTCACTATGATGTATGGTTAAGTTGCACATCAGACCCTCTACCACGTGAAACACAACGAAAGAGTGTAATACAGCGACCCTACCCAGACTGCCCACGTGTCGAACACGTGCGTCTGCGCGATGCCCTTAACTCAGAAAGAGAACCGACGTAGTTAATACGGTAGTCCATCACCCACATTAAACATTGTGCGCCCATGTCGTGTAAGCTGAGTGCTATCGTTCGGGAAACATAAATAACTTTAGAAAGTGTCGCCTGCAACCGTACTAACTGCGCTGGTGATCTTAATTTTATGACAACTACGAAACCCGCACGCACAACCACAATAACATTGATCATTATTTTAACACTCACACGTGCAGAGACTTTTTTAGCATAACGCGCCATCAATGATTTTATTGTGCATATAATTCTTAATGGTCTAAGACCGAAATGTACAGTTGTACGATGAATAAGGGCAGAAGAACGACACCCGCTGTCAGCCCTAAATCATTTGAACATTCTGAATAACTAACTCGCTGGTGAACTTGTTGTCGGGTTATGTATTTTATTTCCAGTTCCGCCAAACTTCAAATGCAAATTAACCCCTTGTTATAAATAGGCGACTGTATCAGGTACCTGACGTACTTAGGAACGGTATTTCGGAATCTTATTTCGGTGTGGTAATTCTGAGAAGATTTAATTACTTCGTCAATATCGCAGCAGCCATTAAGTTCGGATGAAATTTCAGATGACTCTTTCCTTCCTACACAGGGAGCTGCATCATACGAAGACGACTTCGTTTCGACAGTGTAAGTGGTTCTTAAGGCATTTCGTAAGTTCATGTACCGATTCCTGTATTCGTTGGTTGATACCTCTGTCACTTTCTCTCTTCTGTGCAAGTGGTATCTCTGTAACCAATAGAATTCGGCACACACTGTGTGGCGTTTGTACTCGAGTTATTCTATACTGTTACCTCCTGGAATGCCGCGGTTTGTGAGTGGTTGTGGTGCATAAAGCCACAGTACTCGGTAGGACGTGTGTCAGCGGCCTGTGTAGGACAACGCGCAGCGCGCTCTTCAGACACTGGGAGGTGAGGCGGACCAGGGTCGAAACTTCGCGGCTTACGAAGGAGCCTTGTTCTGGTACGCTGGCCAGCCTGGATGTGCCTCTTACGCGGTTTCCCACGCTCTTTTAAGCGAATGCTGTGCTACTCCATGAATTCCGCCGCAGAGAGAGGAATACACAAAGTTAAAACACGCTAAGACACACAGGTGGATGGCACGCACGCCTTCCCTCACTACGATTATATTGATGACTGTGGCGTCAGGTGACCTGGGTGACAATCTGAGCAGTTCTCTTAGGCTGTTCGCAGATGATGCTGTAATTTACCGTCTAGTAAGGTCATCCGAAGACCAGTATCAGTTGCAAAGCGATTTAGAAAAGACTGCTGTATGGTGTGGCAGGTGGCAGTTGACGCTAAATAACGAAAAGTGTGAGGTGATCAACATGAGTTCCAAAAGAAATCCGTTGGAATTCGATTACTCGATAAATAGCACAATTCTCAAGGCTGTCAATTCAACTAAGTACCTGGGTGTTAAAATTACGAACAAGTTCTGTTGGAAAGACCACATAGATAATATTGTGGGGAAGGCGAGTCAAAAGTTGCGTTTCATTGGCAGGACACTCAGAAGATGCAACAAGTTCACTAAAGAGACAGCTTACACTACACTCGTTCGTCCTCTGTTAGAGTATTGCTGCGCGGTGTGGGATCCTTACCAGGTGGGATTGACGGAGGACATCGAAAGGTGCAAAAAGGGCAGCTCGTTTTGTATTATCACGTAATAGGGGAGAGAGTGGATGGAGAGTTGGGATGGAAGTCATTAAAGCAAAGACGTTTTTCGTCGCGGCGAGATATATTTACGAAATTTCAGTCACCAACTTTCTCTTCGGAAAGTGAAAATATTTTTTTGAGCCCAACCTACATGGGTAGGAATGATCATCAAAATAAAATAAGAGAAATCAGAGCTCGAACAGAAAAGTTTACGTGTTCGTTTTTCCCGCGCGCTGTTCGGGAGTGGAATGGTAGGCAGATAGTATGATTGTGGTTCGATGAACCCTGTGCCAAGCACTTAAATGTGAATTGCAGAGTAATGATGTAGATGTAGATGAAGGGCATCCGGTGACAAAAGCGAAATAATGAACTGAAGATCTGCCAAATTCTCAAAGAAAGTGGACCCAATTCGAGGAGGGGTAAACGCCGAGGAGAAATAAGAAAGAAGGACATTGTGTAGGAAGTCTGCGCGTCCCTTAGGCTGCTTCTTAGTATCGTTGGGTCGCTGCACTACATGATACCTTTAATACTTGTCGTTTTCACGAGAGGCGACTAACTCCTGAAGTGATATTTTCCTGAGTTCCGAAAGATTTGAGGAGACGTGGAACGGGACAGAGTGCTGACGAAGAGACAGTGCAGAACGTTAGAGGATTCGTTTCCCGACGTACTCTTGTCGGTCTCTTCCGCTACACGACTGGTTCTTCCCAGCGTCTCCTCCCAGTGTGCAGCAGCCACCTACCGGGACGTCACCGACCGCTGCCTCGCTACCCGAGAGTAGGTCGGCGGCTCCGCAGCCGCGACACGGCAGGCAGGCATCGCCCCGTAGTCGGGCGCCCTTTCCGGAGACGACGGGTCTAAAAATAGCGGCGCGCGATACACGGCAGGGTAACTACAGAGGCAGCACACAGACAATGCGCGCGGCACACAGGGGCAGCCATCTCGCGGATTGTGCAGCACAAAGCGCCTCGCTGCGCGCCGCTCGCTGCTGCCGTGTCGCCAAAGGGCCTGCACGCTGCCGTCACGTCCCTTAAACAGCAGCTCGACGAGTCTGAACTGTATGCAGCTCCATCTGGTAAACGGTGGCTGACTGCTCTAGTCAGCCGTCTCTCGTACAGTCACATTACTGTGACCTCCTGGACAGCCACTTTTAGCAACGAGTCGTGCAGGAAGAGAGTCAGCGACCCTCTGGAAGGCACCGACAGGGGTGTGGGGTAGATGGGCAAACTCGTTCAGCCTTGGGAACTAGTTCACTGCTGATCACTCTTTTTCGGGAACCGTTCATTTTTACTCGTTCACCGTTCATCTCTGCTTGGTATATGTAGTGTAGGTGACTGAAGGATGGAGGGCACCAAGAGGGGGCACTTGCCTCCCCCCTGGAGTATAGAGTTTTCATTCATTACAGAATTCTTACACACTTTTAGAAGTAATTTCTGTGATTCTGCAGAACCTCTCGTTTAGCCAACCGTAGCCTTGTGTGGCTGATCGCAGGGAAATAATACAGGGTGGCGCACGGAAAACCGACCCCGAGTACAGACTGCTAACCAATTACGGACGATGTGTTGCCCGTTACGAGCAGATACGACAAACAGACAAACACGTAATAATCAGGCAGTGAAGAAATCACAAGCTAATGCAAGCAACAATTGCGAAAAAATCGATGACGATGTGTAGAGAGCTGGAGAAGAGAACATGAAAATCTCACGCGAAGCGCATGGGCTGTAGCTCATGTAGTCTTGTAAACCTGTTGCTGGCCGTTTGCCAACTTAATAGACCACAAGTGTCTTGTATAAAATTCTTCGTTTCGACTTCCACTACATAGCCATGCTACGTTGTAAACAATACTCGTTTACACGCTATATATACTTCACGTTGTCTCTGAGTTCGTAGGCGAAGTAGAGACTTTATGGAAGCATAAAATAAAATGTGGTTTTCTCATACTTGCGTCACACGCTTAGTAAAAAGTAGGTTTTTATGTTGCATTATTAAAGTTAATGCAGCAATAATAATAATAATTAAGTTCGCAGCAATACAGTTTTTGGTTTGAAAGCTCCTTGTGAACAAATGTTTTTGAGATAATAAGTAAATACAATTTTATGGCAATCTATGTCTTTTCGAATGGAGAGGCACCGCTTTTTCTACTGAGCCAAAATGACACACAACCCACTTTTTTTTCTCTTCAAAGAAACCAAACTAGCAGGTAATGCAAATTGGAAACAACGAAATTTAAAAATAATTAGAGCCTTCCTAAATGTAATGTTTTGTATATGAAAGATACACGAAAATCGTTGTATATGAATTTTCTTACACTAAAAATTAAGCAAATTACTGACAGTTAGCTGCTAAATCAAGTCGATGAAACAAAAAGATATACGAATAACAAAAAAAAAAAAAAAAAAAAAGCATGCCTTGTTACATGTATGTCTTCTGCTGTTCATCGACACAATTAAGTGAGGTGATATGCCCTTTTGTTACCTGAAAAGACGTACCAATAACAACGTAATTTTTATGTAATTTACGTAACTATAAAATACTTTTTGATTACCGGTCGTGAACGCTGAATAGCCAGAACCAAGTGCAAGAACAGTTCGGAACACACGTGAAATGGGTGAGCGCAGTGAACGAAACGAACAACTGGATACAGAACTAATGAGGAGCAGTCGGCAGTGGAACTGAGACAGGTGGTCATGCGAAGAACGAAGAGTGCGGCCGAGGGAGACCGAAACTGAGACGAGCACGCGACCGAGGCTGGAACGAGAACTGCCGAAGTGACCGCCGCGACCGAAGTGAACTATGAAAGTCCTCGGTCCTTTTGTTCATCTTGGTGAACCGTTCCTTTGCATCCGTTCGGTCTGGAACTGTCCATCTCTAGTGTAGGGCCGTGCCGGCTCCAGTGCAGCGGCCAGCTGCGGCACGCTCCGCGGTTGAGGATCCGTGGCACCAGCAGCCCCATCTAGGTGGTCACACAGATCCTACATTTGGTTTAAATCCGGGAAGTTTGGTGGCCGTGGGAGTACAGAAAACTCATTCTGATGCACTTCAAACCTCGCACGTGCACTGCGAGCTGTGTGACACGTTGCGTTGTCCTGCTGCTAGACGCCATCGTGCTGAGGAGAAACACTTTGGTGGATGGGACATGGGCCCCAAGGATAGATACAAACTTGTGTCATCCATCGTGCCTTCCATAATGACGAGGTCATTCAGACAGTACCACGAAAACATTCCCCGGACCATAACGGTCCCTCCTCACGCCTAGAGCCTTCCGACGGTGGTTGTAGGTCGTTTCCTTTGAGACGTTCCACCCAGTGGACGCCAACCGTCTATCATCTGTAAAGGCCACCCGTCGCCACTCTTCCTGACACGCTTTATATACCCCACTGCCAGCGCTGCCACCTCACGTCTGTGAGTGGTTGCTGCACGTTGATGTCGAATTTAGGTGGTTTTACGTGACGATTACTGGCATACACTTTTGCTTTTGTGTTGGTAGCACACTGATCGATTTCCGAATTTGCTCTGCTGTGCCGGCTACACATACGTCTTTGCCGGTAGTCTTTCGAGAGAGTTTGTCTCAACCAAAGAATAGCGAGGGCGTCATCTGCTTACTTGTTTTCGAGACGAGGAAGTGACAGATGGGAGTGTAGCAGTCAGCTGGAGTGTGTTCGTTGTTGCGGTCACGAACAGGCAGCCACTGCTGGTCAGGAAGGGGTCACGAAAACGTGTACGTGATGGTCAGACAGTTCTCTGGTGCACTTTGCTTTGGCACTGTTGTGGATAGAAGGAATGACATCAGCATGAAAGTGGTAATGAGCGTCGCTCCAATAAGGTCCGCCCGGTATTGGTAAGAGGCGAATTTGTTGTACGGTTGAACGCTACCGGGCCCAGATCTCAGGGCACGCCGCAGCAGTTCCGGCTTCCGGCTAGGAGACCGGTACGAGCGAGTCCAGGTACAAAAGGTACAAAGACTAGCAGTGTCATCGGAAATGGGGATAGCCCCGAAGCTCGGAATTTGGACGGCTGTTACTAGCGAGGCCTTTGTGCAGAAGATACTCTGAAAAATGGCTGAGTGTCAGAGAATCTTAAAGAGCTTACAGCTCTCTGAGATTCGACAACAGTTAACAGTAAAATATTAGTGCAAATCCGAATACATCTGCGATCTCAGATAAATGAAACACACCCAGTCACACAATAATATTTCAATATCTTTACAATTGGAAATGCAAATGTAATCTCATGCTTCTTGACGGCGTGTAGGGGAACGATGCGTGAGACCCGCACCGCCGTACTATGCAAGGTCCTAGTGGGGGTGGTTTGCTGTTGCCTTCCTCCGACCGTAATGGCGATGAATGATGATGATGAAGACGATACAACACTGAGTCATCTCGGGGCAGGTGAAAGTCGCTCACCCCGCCGGGAATCGAACCCCGGACCCCGAGCGGCAGACATCTTAAAAATTACAAAAGTAATATTTCGCAGTTAACATTACACAACGAATCTCTGAATTAACAACTTTTAATTGTGTGATGCGATTTCAACATATGGTATCTCAGATAATAGCATTGCACGATGCCTATCATCCCTGAGAGCCATGTATCTGTATCTAATTTATTTATTGGTTTACGACCTCTTTTGTATCTGTCTCATTATGCAAATGTTTGTCAGAATATCATATCCGCCAGAGTTACATAGTAAAGGAACAAAGCATCACTGTCTCATATTGTCGCATTTGTATAGGTTACTATTTTGCCAGTAACTTTATTTAAACGAAAATTGCAAGTGCTATTAAAAAACTGTGGTAATTTGTAACTAGTCAATGGCAGGAGTTAGCCGACACCAACACTGGAAAGAGATCCAAAAGACGCTTCTGTCAAGAAGGCATAAAAAAACTATTCAAACTATACTTAAGCACAATCTGTTATCATGAGCACACTTGTGCAAGAATGCTGGATTATTTATTTGTGAACAAACTATTACTTGTATTTACAGTAAATGATGTGGGAGTGCCGGCCGGTGTGGACGAGAGGTTCTAGGCGCTTCAGTCTGGAACCGCGCGACCGCTACGCTCGCAGGTTCGAATCCTGCCTCGGGCATGGATGTATGTGATGTCCTTAGGTTAGTTAGGTTTAAGTAGTTTTAAGTTCTATGGAACTGATGACTTCAGCTGTTAAGTCCCACAGTACTCAGAGCCATTTGAACCATTTGATGTGAGTGTAACCAAATTTTTATCATATTTCCTTATTTAAATATTGTTGTACTATATTAGTTTAGTTTGTGAAGTGGTCAGCTTGAATCAAATCATATTTATAGACCATAAGGAGGACGTATTTTCGGTAAGGATGGTTTTCAGCCAATGGGACAGTAGTGCAAGACTACAGGAGTGAAGCGGAGACTGGGACTTCACGAGTGAAAAGCTCAAGGGGGCAGTTCCAGGCACGCTGTGGCGGGTTCTGGAAGAAGGCAGGCCTGTTTAGATGGTTCAGATGCCTCTGAGCACTATGGGACTTAACTTCTGAGGTCATCAGTCCCCTAGAACTTAGAACTACTTAAACCTAACTAACCTAAGGACATCACACACATCCATGCCCGAGGCAAGGATTCCAACCTGCGACCGTAGCGCTCGCGCGGTTCCAGACTGTAGCGCCTAGAACCGCTCGGCCACACAGGCCGGCGCCTGTCTAGAGTAAAGTGTCCAGTCCAATCGTATGGATGACTGTTTCTGGGCGTTGAACAGCCGCTACATCTACATCTACACGGAAACTCTGCAAAGCACATTTAAGTGCCTGGCAGAGGGTTCATCGAACCACCTTCACAATTCTCTATTATTCCAATCTCGTATAGCACGCGGAAAGAACGAACACCTATATCTTTCCGTACGAGTTCTTATTTCCCTTATTTTATCGTTGTGATCGTTCCTCCCTGTGTAGGTCGGTGTCAAAAAAATATTTTCGGATTCGAAGGAGAAAGATAGTGATTGGAATTTTGTGAGAAATTTCCGTCGCAACGAAAAACGCATTTCTTTTAATGACGTTCAGCCCAAATCCTGTATCATTTCTGTGACGCTCTCTCCCATATTTCTCGATAATACAAAACGTACTGCCCTTCTTTGAACTTTTTCGATGTACTCCGTCAGTCCTATCAGGTAAGGACCCCACAGCGCCCAGCAGTATTCTAAAAGAGAACGGACAAGCGTAGTGTAGGCAGTCTCCTTAGTAGATCTGTTACATTTTCTAAGTGCCCTGCCAATAAAACGCAGTCTTTGGTTAGCCTTCCCCACAACATTTTCAATGTGTTCCTTCCAATTTAAGTTTTTCGTAATTGTAATACCTAGTCATTTAGTTGAATTTACGGCTTTCAGATTAGACTGATTTATTGTGTAACCGAAGTTTAACGAATTCCTTTTAGCACTCAAGTGAGTGACCTCACACGTTTCGTTATTTAGGATCAGCTGCCACTTTTCGCACCATACAGATATATTTTCTATATCGTTTTGTAGTTTGTTTTGATCATCAACTTTTGAAGGGACTTTATATTTCGAGAGGTCTGAGCGCGCTCCAGAGTAGTACTGTAGCTACCGCCGCTTCATTTACGGAACTGGAGATAGACGGAGTATGAGTTACTATTCTTCGTACTGGATGTGTTAATTTGTGAATCATCATGTTGAACTCTGAACTGTTTAGAGCTGGCGAAACTTTCGTGTATTGTGATCACAAAAAGGACTTAGTCTTCACGAGGCTTTGATGGCTTTTTAGTCATGGGATTTTTCTACCATTGTTGTGTCGCTGTCAACGTTAACTTTACTGCATTTGATAAGCGTATTTTCGGTCTCCATTTTAATTGAATATCGATGGACCGCTTCCAGTTTATCTGTGATGTCCTTTCTTGAATAAACATTATTCAACATAATTCTCGCTCATCAACATTACTTAGCGAAGTTATAACAGAACCCACGTTATTAAAATAATAATTTAACTTGTTCTTTGTGTATTTTAGTAATTCGCAATCCTAGTCAATGCTTAGACTATTTGACTACACGATTACAGTTACAAGCTAATATTTGCGGCAAATTAGCTGCAGGGCACGAAAGCAGACGTGCGTGGATAAACCCTACGACTACATTGGGCTATTCTCTTTAAACAGAGCCCAGTATAGTCGAAGTGCCTATGGTACGAGAAATATCGAGCAAAATCACAACTAGTTTGCTCATAAGGGCTGCTGTTGGGAAGAGCAGTAACAGTTACGTACTGCGCAACCCACTGTAAGGAATAGATAGATAGATAGATAGATAAATAGAGAAATCTATCTATTCGTGAGTGCAGCAATGAGTTACTGACTACGTGATAACGACTTCCACACGCCGCTCCCCTCTACTTCTGGGCTCAGTAACAGGAGGTAACGCGTACTTTATGACTTGGCGTGTTACCCTGGAGCGCAGTGTGACTGCTGAGGTCCTCCTGTCGAGTGTGTAGCAGACCGGCACTGACGACTAGGACCAGTGTGTGGCGCACCTAGCTATCTTTATGAGCTGAATCTAACTCGTCAGAAGGTGTAATAAGTCGGTACTTCAGTCAACAACCAGGTATTGCGCTTTTCATACCGATTTAAAACGTGTATTTACAAATCAGTCTTTGTGTACCTATGTGGAGAGCAGCATGTGTATCAATTTTACCAGGTGGTGGAAGGGAGCAAGCTTGAGACGTAGCCCAATGCCTAAGTGGAAGTACTGAAACTAAATATTCTTGTACCTAATCTAAATAATTTTTTTTCAACGACAAAACCATTTCTGCTCGCAGCAGGTGCCCACAAAGAACAACTTGTTGGATTGGTGAACTACTTTCGCGTCAGACAGGGTAAGTCACTTCGAGAGTTTCAAGACGGCGGCTACTCGGTATTTTATTCATTTGTTTTGTGGTGTTGTGGCAGTGCAGTGCCATTTCGACGAAATATGTATAATTAATGGATGAAAGCATTCATTTGAATTTCTTTCTCGCTAATCTAGGAGATTTTAAATGAAACACAATGTTCCGTTGCGCTATGCAAGAGTGCGTAGCTCTAGAATCACAAGTGAGAACAGTGACCTTGCATTTTGTTACTCTGAGTCTTATTAATTTTTGAAGGAAGCTACACACATAGACCCATACAATTTGTCAGACGCCCTACACTCTTTGGAATTTGTATCTCGTATAATTCTGACGTGAAAACGCCTATTCGCTCGTCGCTCGAACTTTCTAGTGTGACAAAATATCGTGATATGCGGATCGCTAATAACTACGAGACCAATAAAGCATAAACAATGGTTGAGCGCACTACGCACAGGTCATGTCTATACGTGTTTGCCGAGCAGTATTTGTTTTGCCTGTGACGTCATAACACTGCAGGGACATGAGCGTGAACGTTATGGTTGGTTGATTGGGGTTGAAGGGACCAAACAGCAAGGTCATCAGTCCCTTGTTTCAAAGGCGGTCCATTCGGACTATCTCAGAAGAGTCATAAAGATAAAAGGGAAAAGGCTAGAAAACGTAAAAGTGCAGTCGTGTTATCAATGGTGAAAAGTCAGCAAGTGGGCCACCCCAAGGCTATGCTATAGGCAGGAAATATCCCAGTACAGGAAGACCACCTGCTATTCAAAAGCGTTAAACCGCTAGAAAGTAAAAGTGCGTATTGTAAATGGAGACTAACCAAATAAAAAAAAGCGATAAAAACAGTGTGAAAAGAAAAGAGGTTCTTGGCCAGGGAGGGGAGTCAGAAGTCTCCAAACACAGCTTATAGTGGGAGACACCCCAACCCTCACCGCTCTGCCCCTATTCCAGAAGGAGATTAAAAACCTCAGATCTGAAAATAAAAACCACTTTCACGGAGGAAACTGAGAACCAGTTCAACCATCCTGGAATCGTCAGCCAATATTAAGAGTAAAGTGCAGGGAAGTCAGTACGCAGAGACAAAAGAATGGGGTATTCCATCAAAATTTGGGCTACTAACTGGAAGGCTCCACAACCACAAAGGGAGGTGGCTCATTACGCAAAAGAAAACCATGGGTCAGCCTGGTGTGGCCGATGCAGAGATGACACAGGGTGGTCGAGTCCTTTCGGGAGAGGGGAAGGGAAGAACGCCACATGAAAGGTGCCTCCCAAGAGTTGGCCCATGATTGTGCAAAGTGTGACTTGATATGAAGCCGTAGATCCGCCGCGGGAGGGGTTACAGAGAAGGGGGGGGGGGGGGGGGGGGGATAAGTGACTGCTCCCCCTGCCAAACGATCAGCAAGCTCATTACCTGGGATAGTCACATGGCCAGGGACCCACAGGAATTCAACGGAAGAAGCAGCATGCTGAAGATCTGCGAGATGGTCATGGATGGCCGAGGCCAAGGGATGGCAGTAAAAACGCCGATCAATAGCCTGAAGGCCACTCATTCAGTCCGTACATAACGCGGTTAAGTTGGGACTGTTTAACAAAGGTAAGGGCCAGGAAAATTGCCACCAACTCCGCATTAAACACCCCACATGCAGTTGGCAGGACCTCATTTTCCATGCCAGCAGAGGACGTGAAGGTATACTTAACACAATCAGCAGATTTAGAGCCATCGGTGTAAAAAACACTATCCCGAAACTCCCGCAAACGTTGGCGGAAAAATCACGGAACACCATCGTAGGAACTGAATCTTTCGAACCTCGGCGAAGGTCCATCCGAATCCGGGGTCGAAGAACTAACCAAGGGCGGGCGGGGGGGGGGGGGGTGGGGGGGGTGGTTGGGGAGGTAACGTGGGAGACAGGACAAAGAAGGAAGCTGAATATCACGGCGAGGAGACGCAACCAGTAAACCCACCCGAGGGTGGGAATCAGGTGTGCGACGTCCTTGGTCTGGGAAGAGGACAGAATAGGAAGTATGAGTGGGAGAGGAACGGACAGAGGTTGCATAAGAAACCAAAAGCTGGGACCGCCGAACAGAGGAGGGGATCGCAGCTTCAACCGGGAGACCATCAACAGGGCTAGTAGGGAAGGCACCGGTGGCCAAATGGATACCACGATGGTGGACCAGATCCAGGAGGCGCAGTGTGGAAGGTGCAGCCGAACCATAAACTTGACAACCATAGTCCAAACGAGACAGCACTGAAGCCCATTAAAGGTGGAGAAGAGTGGAACGATCCGCATCCCAAGGGATGTGGGCAAGGAAGCGAAGGACATCCTATCTTCAGGGGTCTGATATAAGGCAGCCAAGTGAGCTTGTTGTCGAAAAGAAGACCCAGGAAACGAAACTGTGGGACCACAGGTAATCGTTGTACATTGAGGTAGAGTTCTGGATCGGGGTGGACTTTAGTACGGCGACAGAAGTGGACCACCTGCGATTTTAATGGAGAGGATTGAAACCTGTGTGAGAGGGTCCACGCAGAGGCATGCCGTAAGCACCCTGGAGCTGCCGCTCTGCAGAGGCCATCGAACTAACCCAAATGCAGAAATTATCGACATACAGAGCAGGGGTGACCAAAGGACCGACGGAGGCCACAAGTCTATCTATAGCAATGAGGGAAGGAAGCACACTCAATACGAAACCCTGTGGGATGCCACTTTCCTGGGTCCACGGAGAACTAAAAACAGTAGCAAACCGAATCCTGAATGACCGATGGAACAGGAACTGGCGGACAAAAATCGGGAGTGAGACCCGAAGATCCCCTCATGAAGTGTAAGAAAGATATGATAGCGCCGAGCCGTGTCAGGCCTTGCGAAGGTCGAAGAATACTGCAACCAAATGGCGACGCTGGGGAGAAGCCTACCGAACTGCAGATTCCAAGCGAAGTAAATGATCGACCGGAGACGGTCTCTCTCGGAAGCCGCACTGTTAAGGGGACAATAGATCCCGAGTTTCGAGGACCCAATTCAGCCGACGGACTACCATCTGTTCAAGTAACTTGCAAACAACGTTTGTCAGACTAATTGGCAGATAGCTTTCGACAAAGACGGGGTTGTTAACAGTCTTAAGGACAGGAACCACGATGCCATCCCTCTAGCTCATGGTTGCAGGAGGTGTGACTCAGTGGGTGTGCACCGTTGGGTCTGCGAGGTCTCGTGCGAACGCCATCAGTGCCCACGAAAACTGGCAATTCCGTTGATTTCTCTTCTCACCGATTAAATTCAATACCACTTCATTAGTTATCCGATAAACCTATCTCACATTTCACTTTCTCCTGTAGAACCACACTTCAAAAAGTTTTTCCCTTTTGTTCTTTGGATCGCTCACATTTGACATCTGCTTTTTTGTTATTGCGAGCCTCTACTATAAATCCTCTCTGCTCCCTTCGCGTCAAACATTTCCCTGCCCAAAGAGCAAAATTCATCAACTACACTTTTCCCGACGTGATTTCCTCAGAATCGTCTGATTTAATATGACTACATTCCGTTGCCTGAGTTTTATTTTTATTGGTGCTCATTTTATAACTTCTTTTTACCATTCCATTCAAATGCTCTTCCAAATCCTTTTGCATCTCTGGGAGAAACAGTTTCACTGGGAAGTAGAGAAGTTACAATTCTCCTCTCTGATTTTAATTTAGTTTCCAAATTTGTCTTTTGTTTCCTTCTCCACAACTTTGTTCATGTCTAGAACTGACACAAAAGTTGGCGTACCTATTTTCAATATATATCCTAAGATACGTCCACAACTTTCTTTAAACCCACAAATGATATAAAATTTGGTCTGCCTATTTTCAATCTATCATCTAAGACACGTAGTTGCCTGACGTAATCCTACATGTCTCGGAACCCCAACTGATCTTTCTCAGAGTCCGCCTGTACTACTCTTTCCATACTTTAGTAAATAATTCGTGTTAGTATCTTGCAACCTTGACTTATTACATTGATGATTCGGTAATATTCACTCCTGACAGAACCTGTCATTTTGGAATTGGAACTGTTACATTCTACTTAAAATGTGAAGTTATTTAGTCTGTTATATATAATCATCATCAACCAGTTCTATCACTTGATGATGTGACCTCTTTGAGTCAGGGTGCGACGTAGGATCCCTGCAGATTCTTCCATTTTCTCCTATCTTGAGCTTCCCGTTGCCAATTCAGTCCGGGTGTAATTCTGAAGTGTCTGTTCCACGTGTTTGGTAGTCTTCTCCTTGGTCTCTTTTGGTAAATTAGGCTCCAATCTACTACTTGTTTTGACCACCTGCCATCTTTTCTGCGATCAACATGACCAGCTCATTGCCATTTCAAGGTATTCATTCTTTTCATTACCTCACTAACCTTTGTTGTCTGTCTGGTATATTTCTTTCTATCTTTCTTTGTGTAGCCCAACATTCCTCTTTGGCTTGCCATTAGTTTTCCAGCAATATATTCATTTCATGTTCATGTCCCACAGCCATAAGTTATTACTGGCAGTATATGTTGGTTGAAAGGTATTGAAAGATATTTTCTACAGCTCAGCCGACTTCTTAAAGACTGAAGAGCGTGTTCCATAAGCTTGCCAGCCTAATGTAATAGTGCTTTTAGGTCGCCTTTTATATTTAGAAGGATGCGTACTCCCAACAGTCTTATATTATTCCAGTCTCCATTCATTCATAATGATCTTGGTTTTCTCATAATTCATTTTTAGATCTACCTTAGAGCAGACTAACGCAAGTTAACTACCCAATATTCGAAGTTGTTCTACACTACTTGCAAATAGAACGATATCATTAGCAATCCTCAGGCTGTTTCATCTCTTTCCCTGTATTTTCCAACTTAATTTAGAGTTTGTTTCCAGGACTGCTGAAAATAGTTTCGGAATCACCTTGTTTTACAGCCTTTTCGATTGGAAATACGTACGTTTCTTCAAAAACATTAAAAAACGCTATGGAAGTTTCTTATATGATCTACAAGACATCAATACACGCCTGTTTCTTATTCTGTTAGAGCCTCAAATATAGCTGGGTGACGGAACGAATCGAATGCCTTTTCAAAATCTATAAAGGTAAGGCAAAGAGGTAGATGTATTCATTTGTTCTGCTAGTTGTTTCGCGTCGAATGAGCATACGATTAGTTGCACTAAACCTTGCACGGAACCCAAACAGTATGGAGAGTAGGCTGGCAGGGCCATACTCCTTCGTATCTTTAGCACTACCTTTCTTATGTACTAGGACTATGTTGCCTATATTCCAGTGTCTGGTAGTTTCCTCTGTGCAAACAGCTTCAAAATATTTTAGGAAAATGCTTTACAGACTCCATAAGCTTTAAAACATCGACTGACAGGTTATCACTATCTGGACGAGTTCCTCTTTCCATCTTGTCTATAGCGTGTTTAATTTCTGAGGGGAGTATTTCTGAAATTTGGGAAACAGAGACATTCAATTCGTCTAGGATTAAGGTAACACCATTGACTTTACTGTACAGGTTACTATAAAAAATCTCAATATATTCGAGTATTTCTTTCTTTCTGTAATTCGGCCGTGATCTGCCTCTAACGCTGTTGGCTGATTCTTTCCAATTTCAAGCTTCGGCTTTAAACTAGATTTATTTTCAAGACTGAAATTTAGCGAATCTTCTTCATACTTCTTGATGTCTTCTTTCATGCTTTTACTTAGAGCCTTCCACAGGTCTGTATATTCTGTCTTATCTTTGTTTCTTCTTTCATTTTTCTTCTAGTGTCCATCAAACTCATCGTTTTATTTATCAGCTTCTTCTGTTGGTTTTGAGATTTGCATTCTTTCAGCTGTTGTGATAGCGCCTTCGTTACTGCTTCTGCTTCACATTCTTCTAATTTTCTCTTAATTCCTTCCTGAAAATTCTATTTTTGAAATTTAAAATTTTTCTTTCTCTTTTCTTTTAAAGTTTCAGTCTCTAATCTTTTGTATTCAATTCAAATCTTGCTACAATAATCGACAATCACTGTTTGTACCGAGCCTGTTCAGCTTGGACACAGCTTAACGTTTTGAGACCTGTTGGTAAGAATGACGTCTATTTCGTTTTAAATGCACACATCCAGCAACAAATATGTAAATCACTGTGAATCACTTGTCGCACACTAGCCGTTTTCTGCGCTTTTGCAACAGATTAGAAGTGCGGTACAGTATGGAACTATAAACTGGACCATATTTCTCGCCAGCTGTTCATTTAACAGATTCGTAGACTTAAGCTGGGGTGTTGTTGCAGGGCTCCCTCTGCTTTCTCAGCCGGGCGGACATGGAAGCTAATGAGGAAAAGGGGCCGTCCCCAGTCACCTGTTCCTTGTCTTGTTGGCTGGCCCGGCGCTGCAGCGACAACCATTAGTGGGGAAGGAGAGAATTCGTGCAACAAATAAACGAAACACGTGCACCTCGACAGCTGCTAGCGTAAGCAGCAACTTTGGCTTAATATCAACCGTATCCGGCGACTCGATGTAGGCGTTTCAGTTTCACCCACACACATCCACAGTGCTCGTATGTGCGTTCGGACACAAATTATCGCTAAAGAACAGTTTGTAGTCAACTCCCTTTCATCATCGTCGCCTTAAGGTATTCGCTTCAGCATGCCGGGTCCCGTTGTATACTTTCATCTGTACGTCTACACAGCATGTGAATACGAATTTCAGTTGTCGCTTATCTGCTTTCATGTACGGAATTGGAGTTGTATCTTCATTTTTAACAACGCTACTTGTACTTCATGAAAGCACATCATGAGGATACGTATTGAACTACATACTACTGAAAATGATTTGGTATGTGTCAATGCACTCCGAAATGTCTCGGGTACATGTGACTTGACTTTGTTCAATGCACGCATCCTGTAACAAAAATGTAAAATTTTCTTCACAGTTGCTGAAGTGGTCTTACGTTTGTATCTAATTTGTATAATGTTAGCAGTATCTTGGATATAAAATTATCTTAAGACACAACGTTACTTAGCTACATTCTGTCTCTGTGTCCATTTTTACATGCACTGTTGGAGAATTTTTTATTTTTGTGACCCATCGTCATTAATGCTTCTTGTCAGAAAGCGACTCTGGAGCCGACGCTGCTAACGCACACCTATGTGATGTTCCTCTACCGGCTCGAATGATGGCGGTACAAGTATTTAGCCAGGAAGGGAAGAAGAAGTGGTGCTGGGAAGTTGCTGATCACCAGACATTGAGTCTCGCTTCCCGAGCACGGGGTCCCGTGTTCGATTCCCGGCGGGGTCAGGGATTTTCACCTGACTCGAGATGACTGGCTGTTTGTGTTGTCCTCATCATTTCATAATCATTCGCGCAAGTGGCGAGACTGGACTGAGGAAAGGTTGGGAATTTGTACGGGCGCTGATAACCGCGCAGTTTAGCGACCCATAAACCAAACATCACCAGACATTGAGCCAAGTTCTTGCATGAAATTCCAAACCTTACCGCTGTGCCTCATGGAGTGTGCGACACTTGTTGGCGATCCGTCCGTCAGGTGGGGCACTGGGGACCTCCATTAATGACGTTTAAAATTTGGATCCCCTTCCCCCATTGGTGAGGTGTAATGGCCCCCCAACTTCTCATCCCCCTCACGTGAGGTTTACCACATATAGTCGGGCAAAGATACATAAAAATGAAATTTAATGAAATTACAATTTAATTTATCAAGTGTATTAAACAGTGTTCTTAACACGTGATTGAAAGCACTTTATGTCGTGTCAACCCTAAGTAGTATTCAGACGGACAAGCAGACAGAGAAAGATGGACAAACAGGCCCCATTGTATTATTTGCAAGTTTCCCCTCAACTATACGATTATCTAAATTTTAAATCTCACGATATATGTGATCAGTAATAGAACACTTATCAGTGAGCGAGCTTCAGCTTAGCTTCCTCCTTGCTCGCTCGTGTGTGTCGACATCTCGGCGTACCACTTAACATCACATTGTAAAAGTTTTGATACAGATTCATGCTGAGCACAATGAAATTGACTTTATACGCGTTGCAGAATATCACGACTGACACGCAGTGATTTCGGCCGGCGCGGCAGCAAAATGTGAGGCTTGCGCAACAGTTGTTTCAGGTCGTGGGATACCCGGCATGCACACGTGTAATGCACGCAGCTCAGTTTAGAGAGTGCGCTTTAATAGTCTACGCTTCTGATGAATTGCACGAAAAATACCCATTATAATAATGTGTACAACCAGAATTAAAAAGCTGACGCGAGATTTTCATTGGCCCCCCATTTAAATCAGATTTGGTGAGATTTTTCCGGACTTTTCATTTTAAGCTCACGTAATTAATGGACGATCCCCTAAGTTCACTAGGCAGCTTTTGGTGTCCGCTAAGAGCAGGCTCACCCTGCCCCTCTCTCATCATCAGGCAACACAAGCACGACACCGCATTACAGTCTACTGTGCTCAACACAGCGCTTAATATCCAACTCACGCACACTGTGGGGAAAGGGGGGCATTATTGTGCTCTCCGGAAGAAAACCGTTACGACTGTGCGACTGAACGACCCGTCAAAGTCTCTCAGCTTGCAATGCCCATCCACTCTCTCTTCCCTTTCCTGCCGGCTACCTTCGACTTCCACTTGTTCATTCCATCTCCCGATCGTCGAAAAGTAAACAACAAAGAGTTTAATTTAACAGCAAAGGAATCTGATCGGTCTTCCGGTCAGGTAGGAAAATTAAAGAAATGTTGCGACATCTTAAATGTAGCCTCAATCTTAGCCTATTTGAGATTCATAATATCCGTTGTCAGTGTGGCAGCAGTTACATAGGGCAGTCTACACGGACTACTGCCCACCGCATTACTGAACATCAGGGTCATCTTAAGTACAGAAATTTTTTAACATCGGCGGTGGCCGAGCACAGTTTGATAAAGAAACACAAGTTCATGCTTGAACACGACTACTCTACCTCACGCTTCGGTCTATTGGGGTTCTGCTGTTCTTAATATATATTAATGACTTGCCATTCTATATTCACGAAGATGCAAAGCTGGTATTTTTTGCCGATGATACAAGTATAGCTATCACACCCGACAGACAAGAATTAACTGGTGAAATTGTAAACGATGTTTTTCAGAAAATCATTAAGTGGTTCTCTGCAAATGGGCTCTCATTAAACTTTGACAAAACACAATATATACAGTTCCACACAGTAAATGGAATGACCCCATTAATATAGACTTCGATCAGAAATCGGTAGCTAAGGTAGAATATTCAAAATTTCTAGGTGTATGCATGGATGAGGGGTTGAACTGCAAAAAACACACAGAGGATCTGCTGAAACGTTTGAGTTCAGCTACTTATGCTATTAGGGTCATTGCAAATTTTTGCGATATACATCTGAGTAAATTAGCTTACCACGCCTATTTTGATTCGCTGCTTTCGTATGGCATCATATTCTGGAGCTCATCCAAGATCATCCTGAAGACACTTATTGAAAGAGCTAGAAATCTTCACTGTAGCCTCACAATATTTATATAAATAAATAAATAAATAAATAAATAAATAAATATATATATATATATATATATATATATATATATATATATTTACGTATGAAATTTGTTATTAACAATCCGAAAGAATTCAAAAGTAATAGCAGTGTACATGGCTACAGCACTAGGAGAAAGGATGATCTTCACTATTCAAGGTTAAATCTAACTTTGGCTCAGAAGGGGTAAATTATTCTCCCACAAAAGTCTTTGGTCACTTACCTAATAGCATCGAAAGTCTGATAGATAGCCATATAGCATTTAAAAGGAAATTAAAAGAATTTCTTAATGGCAACTCCTTCTACTCATTAGATGAATTTTTGGATATAGTAAGTGGGTAATTTCTCAACGCCACCAAAAAAAATAAAAAATAAAAAAAATAAAAAATAAAAAATAAAAATAAAAATAAAAATAAATTAAAACTAAAAATAAAAAAAATAAAAATATTGAGTGTCATGTAACATTTTGTGTAATGTAATATCTTGTATAGACACCTTTTATTAACCTGACACGTTCCACATCATTACGAAGTGTCGTATTCATGATCTATGGAACAAGTACTTACATAATCTGCTATTAGGGAAGCGATGGAAATTACGATGTGTGGTTTCAACTTCAGCTAAGCCTATGCACTATTAACAACGCATGGAAACGTACACTTGGCAAAGAAAGACCACAGAGGGAGACTTTGCACGGTTGACCGCCTGATAGGAGCGGTGTCGCTGCAGACGAGTCCGGACAGCGGCCGCAAACTTATATTGCACTAGACGGAGCGCGGAAGCCCCACACCCGGTAACACCGTTCCGTGACTGGCACTGCTTCGAGGCAATCCAGTGGCCAGTAAACTTTTACTTCTTCTTCCTGTACAGTATTGGATCTGGTGACCTGTTCGGTCTCTGTCCGTATTTTTGCTGGTCTTCCTGCACCTCTTCCGTCTCTGGGTTCGTATTTGAGGAATTTTTGGGGGATCCGGGCGACATTCATCGGTACTACATGGTGTTTGCAGGGTGTTCTTTCGTTCTGTACTGTGTTGATGATTGGTTTCACTTTGAAATCGTTAGGATATCAGCAGATCTTCTCCTGCCCCATGGTGTGTGGCCAGCTGCTGTTCTCACGAACCACATGTAAGACGACGTGATCTCCCGACCTTCATTGATTACATATTCCTCCCTCACAATCATATTCCGCACATCAAGAGGCTTCATTCGAACCCAAACTCGATAAGATAAAGTCAATGTTGTATGAATTCATGTAAACGATATGCAAATAACAAGTAAGCGCACCATGGTGGAAATACTCGAGGCTGGCGTACACACATACATTCCAAACACGATGGTCACAGGAGCTTTTAGTTCGGGAGAGCAACTGCACGCCAAGAGGCCGGTCCCAACCTATCTACACTGGCCGGTGACCGCCCATAGAGCAGACAGCGTTTGCCCGAGTGAAAGGACGACCCAGTGTTCGGCTTAAAAGAAAATTCCGCTACATTGTGTGGGAGCGCCCAGCCTACGCATTCTTTACAACATAGCATGCAGTTTCAGAGATTTTCACAGGGAGGCAGCAAATGCCAAACGCCGATGCTACAGATTTCTGAGTTGGTCGCCTTAAACGAAACGTCATTCTCCCGTTTTAGAAGAGCAATGCTGGTTGGCAGACGATATTTCTGACGCCTTGAGCTGAAGGAGTAATGGAAGAGACCGAAAGATATACCCCTTCACGTCTGGCGTGGAGAGGGGCCGTTCCGTTGTGGCTCTTGGAGCGAGGAACAAGTCTCTCCTTAGTACTTCACTGGGAGAGCACCTCTGTCGAGAGCGAATCGAAGTGCGACTCTCTAGATTGAGTCCTTGCGATTAAGCGTTGACAGAATTATAGTTAAACGACTGTGAGCGAATTTTTGACTGGCATCGCGGTGGACTGGTTATCTGACCGGTCTCCACGCCAATAGTTGACTAGGGGCGAATAGGAAGAGAGAGTGATTGGCGAAGGTCAATCCAGATAGAACGAGAGTTATCTTATTTGTCACCAGCGAGCGGCGCAGACAGCAGTCATCGCAGATTACGGTACTGTGCGCTACAGCTATTGCGAGCCCCATATTTCCTCCACAACGGTACACTTCACTGCATTTCACACGCGACAGCCTCGACCGTACCTAGCAACATTCTAACGGATAATTATTCAAGTTGAGTAGGTGCAGCTCTCAGGCATTCTGCCAAGTCAATAACAATCTTAAACTTTGTATAGAAATTTTATTAGGGAATCCTATTCTTGAGAGGTAACTTCACATTCCGAAAAGAACCCGGAAATAACTTGTTAAGTTCATAACTAAAAGTGCCATTGTGATTTCTCAGAATTTTTGCAAAAATAAATAATAATTTTCGTTAGTTTCACGTTTTTATTACACTAACTAGCACTACTCCAGTACCCAAGTATCCCACTAGTTACGTAAGAAATTTTGTGAATTTTTGTGTCATTTCCTTACAGCAGACGACTGCAGAAGATATTTATTGCTGAAAGTTTTTCAGGCATTTCTCTTTAGAACGTTAGGAGCAACTGTCTGACTTCTGTAGTAGTGTGGGGGTGGAAATTACATGTTGCAGGAGCCACAGGGTAAAGGGTACATCTCAGATTAATCCGTTGCGCAGAATGACAGAATAGCACCTACACGTCACCACAGACACATCTTGGTGCTCACTAGCCTCCGTTTGTCATGTCTACGGAGTGTTCGAGCTTCGTTGCCATACAAGATTGTAGGTTTGGGGCCAGAGTTGGATTAGTTTTCTGCTGAATAGGAGAGGGTCTGAACATGTAATTTATTATTCCTCCGGGTGGCCGAGCGGTTCTCGGCCCTACAAAAAAATGGTTCAAATGGCTCTGAGCACTATGGGACTTAACTTGTGAGGTCATCAGTCCCCTAGAACTTAGAACTACTTAAATCTAACTAACCTAAGGACATCACACACATCCATGCCCGAGGCAGGATTCGAACCTGCGACCGTAGCCGTCCCGCGGTTCCGGACTGAGCGCCTAGAACCGCTAGACCACCGCGGCCGGCTAGGCGCTACAGTCTGGAACGGCGCGACCGTTACGGTCGCAGGTTCGAGTCCTGCC
The DNA here is from genome assembly GCF_021461395.2 of Schistocerca americana. Taxonomy (NCBI): domain Eukaryota; kingdom Metazoa; phylum Arthropoda; class Insecta; order Orthoptera; family Acrididae; genus Schistocerca; species Schistocerca americana. The sequence continues at coordinate 42,584,626 of NC_060121.1, forward strand.
TCGAGCATGGATGTGTGTGATGTCCTTAGGTTAGTTAGGTTTAAGTATTTCTAAGTTCTAGGGGACTGATGACCTCAGAAGTTAAGTCCCATAGTGCTCAGAGCCATTTGAACCATCTGTGTATCTGGATTCTGTGACGGGTATTTTGTCTGTCCACTGGTAAAAGTGGTGACAGGGTGAGAGGTAACATGCTTGTCTAATTCCTTGGTCGATGTGTTTCTATTCGGACAACTGTTGTCCAGTTCTCACTAGCTGGATTCCTTTTATGTTGTATGATGAGCTATTACATTCTACCAGGATTTTCAAAATTTTCTTCTGTCGGGCGTATCGACAGTTTTTTTCTTTAAATCAATAAAGACCAATATTCAATCCTTTTCTTTTTTCAAAAAGCTTTCTGAATGTCACTTATCTATCTCCAGAATCTCCTGTTCTTCCACGAGTGGTTCATAAAATGTTGATGTGGCAGTGAATTTTATAAAGCAAAGCAAGAAAATCTCCACGATTCGGTACTTATGGGACCGTTCGATCGCCATGGCGTCCTATGCCAATGGCATCATTGGATGCGGTGTGGAGGGGAATCGGGCATCCCAGCGCCGTTGACGCCTTTCTAGACCTCGGAGCCGCAACTTCTCGTTCAAGTACCTCCTCCCTTAGGGTCACGAGGCTGAGTGCACCCAGTTGCAGTCTTCCCTCCGAGGAAAAATCCTTGGCAGTACCGTGAATCGAAGCCGGTTCCCCCCCATCACACACACTGACTAATGATCTAGAGAGGCGAACAAATTTTATAACTTGACCATTAATTACTATATTTTTCTGTGTGTCTTTGTGATATTCAGCACTAAACGCTGAGCTACGGTAGTGACAGGAAGTGAGCCCAGAAAGCACGAGACGCGGAGGTTATCGAGCAGCAGCGATGGGAAGGCAGCCAGTGTTGACAGACGGGAAGTAGCGCCGCCGGGGCTTCAGCTCAGGTCGATACGCCGACGTCAAAACAGTCGGCGCGCACTGGGGAGCAGTGTGTGAACAACAGGTGGCGGCCGCTCTCTGCCTGCCAGCTCATTACGGCGAGTGCCGACTCGGCGCGAGGGCCATTGTCGCGTCTCAGCCCCGCCTCCCGCCCTGCGGCACACGAGCGCTGCACAGTCGCAGCCGCCGCCGCCGCCGCCGCCCCCGCACATCGCGCGCGATACGCTGATCGGCTGCAGCCGCTCCCTCTGGAACCCGAGGCCGCACCGGGATGCGTCCTGTCACGGTCGCCAGATGTAACGTAGCTCTCCTCATATTTGATGGAAACAATTTAATCCGGGCCGCAGACGACGAACATCGCGGAGGAGAACTGACACCGTTGCACTTGAATCTATAATTTTTAATTTGTAAAGTAGTGGAAGCAAAACTAGAGAATAACTAGATTCAAAAAGTCTAAATTTAGTGAAATGACTCTTCCTATGCAACACTCAGATTTCGATTTTCAAATGACGAAGAAATGAAACCGTGTGCGGGACTAGGAGTCATATCCGAGATCTTTGCCTCTCGTGGGGCAAGTGCTCTACCAACTGAGCTGGCGTAGCATGCACCGCGACCCATTCCTTCCAACTTTACTTCCGCCACTACCTCATCTCCTACCTTACAAAACAGAAGTTATCCTGCGAAATCTGTAGGACTAACACTTGTGGAAGAAAGGATATTACAGAGACAGAGCCAGGGGAATGTTACCGGTCCGACACACAGATTTAATCTGTCACCAAGTTTCGTATCAGCTTACACTGCACTGTTAAAGTGAAAAATTCATTCTGCACAAAGAAAGGTTTTCAATAGTGTTGATTACTTACACTTCTTTCCCAGTAGCAATCAGAGAAGCACAAATTACTCATCTGTGAAGCATTTATAGGAGCCAGTTTTACAAGTCAATAAAATTAGGTAGATAGGTGGGTCGGTCGTAACGCCCTGGGCTCACAGTATGTGGAAGACAGAGATTGATATCCTCGTTGGGCATTTCATGTTTAGCTATTTATGGAGTGTCTCAAACTCTCTTTTGGGAATTGCTGGGTGGTTCCTTTGAGGCGGAAGCAAGTGATTTCCTGTGCCACCCTCCTCCTGATTCGAGCTTGTGCCCTAATGACCTGGTCATCAGCGGTGTGTTACACCGAAGAATCCCAACGCAATTTCCGTAACGCGCATTAGCAACGAAGATGTTGGAAAGGAGGGGGGGGGGTACTTCATGCCCACCATAAAAAACTTGGAAACAGATGCGATAATTGCTGTGGACATATTTCTTAAAGAGATACTTATGTGTACAGGGTGACAATTATTGAACTATATGAAAAACACGGAAATTATGTGGTGTCGCCGCCAGACACCACACTTGCTAGGTGGTAGTCTTTAAATCGGCCGCGGTCCATTAGTATACGCCGGACCCGCGTGTCGCCACTGTCTGTAATTGCAGACCGAGCGCCACCACACGGCAGGTCTAGAGAGACGTCCTGGCACTCGCCCCAGTTGTACAGCCGACGTTCATAGCAATGGTTCACTGACAAATACGCTTTCATTTGCCGAGACGATAGTTAGCGTAGCCTTCAGCTACATTTGCTACGACCTAGCAAGGCGCCGTATTCAATTGATATTTATTATGTGAAGCATGTATCATCAAGAGAGATGTTCTACAATTGTCGATTAAAGTTAAGTATTACATCATCTACGTACTTTATTTGCAATTCTCAAGATATTGTCCTGTTCCAGACCTCACGCCAGTCAGCGTGTAATTAAACGCGTGCATTTCGGCCTCCTCTAGAAACACAGTGTTGGCTCTTCTGCCAACACTACAAATTAGTTACAAACTACGGCGTGCACACACTTTCTTCAACTTGTAAACGTCACTACAGATATTCGGATTTAGCTTCTGACATGTTCAATATCCCTGCCACCCTGCAGACGAATAGCGAAATTCTGCATGACCCGCTAAAGTGTCGTAACATCGATGCTGTCGATGAGCTGTTTTCAGCTCAGAAATGGTTTTGGGATCTACATCTGGTCTTTGACACAGCCGCCGAAGAAAGAATCGCATGTGTTAAAATCCAGAGAATATGGTAGACAATCGAAGGCCATGCCACTGGCCTGCAGGTACTCCAGAGCCAGAATGCGGTCCCCAAAGTGCTCCTTCAGGACGTAAAACACTATCCTGCTTTGATGGGGTCGAGCTCTGTCTTGCATGAACCACATCTTGTGGAAATTAGGGTCACTTTGGATAACGGAGATGAAATCATCTTCGGGAACGTGCACATACCGTTCGTTACTCACCGTTTCATCAAGAAATATCGCACCGAATATTCCGTGACTGGACATTTCACACCAAAAATTCACCCGTTGAAGCGAATAGACTTCTCTTCACGAAATGCGGATTCTCAGTCCCAAAATGCGCCAATTTTGTTTTTTGACGAACCTACGCAAATGAAAGTAGGCTATGTCGCTAAGCCAAACCATGCAGCGCATACTAATTCCCAACATGCCCCCCGGTCAAACGTGCTGTTTGAAAATCATAACGCAAACCGTTCAAAAGTTATGACGATTTTATTTCATGTAGTTCAGTAATTGTCACCCTGTAAGTAAGGTACTGAACCTGAAAATAATGAACGTAGGTTGATTCTTACAAAGAAGAAGACAGCAACCAGCCACTATTCATACTGCTATTTATTTAGGTAAATAGCGTCGTAACCGGTTTCGAAATGGGATGTTCATCATCAGACGGCTGTTCACATGATTTGCAAGATACACTTTACATAACTTGTGTTTGGTTCTTTGCACAATATGGTGATGTACAAATTATATAAGTGCTGCGTATATTTTGGAATATTCGAAAAATACAATCCTGCAACTACGCAAAAAAATCTCGCGGAACCTCACATATTTATTTACTCTGTATTTCATCAAAATGGTTCAAATGGCTCTGAGCACTATGGGACTTAACTTCTGAGGTCATCAGTCCCCTAGAACTTAGAGCTACTTGAACCTAACTAACCTAAGGACATCACACACATCCATGCCCGTGGCAGGATTCGAACCTGCGACCGTAGCGGTCGCGCGGTTCCAGACTGTAGCGCCTAGAACCGCTCGGCCACCCCGGCCGGATGTATTTCATCGTTTGGAGGTTAGTTATGTTCACATAGGGCGCTTCTAACGCTGTTTTCTACCGTAGAGCACCAACACACCAAGAATATTTCGCCACGCTCGAAGAATAAAAAATCGAAAAATGACGATAATGTAAAGTGTATCTTTCAAATCATGTGAACGGCCGTGTAATCATGAACTTGCCAGTTTGAAACCGTTTACGGCGTTATTTACTTAAATAAATAGCAGTATTAATAGTGGCTGGTTGCTTCTTTGGGTGTAAGAATCAATCTACATTAATTGTACACAGCCACGGTATCACTACGTCAGTTTTAGACAAAATAGCTGAAAATGATAAATTAATACATGTAATGTCTCTTGCAGCGGTCTCTCCGCGATATTTTCAGAAATTTTTTATGAATTATATAACTCAGTACATATCTCAAAATATCTCTTATCTTACCGATTCCTCAACTTTAATATACGTTGATTATCAATGCAGAGTAGTTTCAAGCCCTATTATTCCTTGGAGCGTGCATTTACTCCATGGAATAGCTTCTCTGCTATGTTTTGCTTATGAAAAGAATGATTCAGATCTTGCGGATTAGCCGTGAAAGAACGAAGATGTTATATGTATGTATTGTTGAGCTAGTCGCCATCTTGATGAGATTGTGTATGAGAAGGAGTTTAATACATGAAGTGTGTTCGCGTATTATTTAACTGATTATTATTGACAGTGTCTGCTTACTACGCTGTGTTGCACGGGATCAGTGGGGAACGTCTGATTTACACTGGACGAACCTGCCGTTTTGTACGCTCAAGATATCCAGTTCATTACTTTCAATAAATAGGCTAACACGGTCTTACCAGCAGATCTCCGGGGTTCCCCATGTGATCATCGAAAGTTAATAATTATTACAAATGTTTTCAGGAGATCGACTGACAATTTTCGTCGCACCGAGACTTCGAAATTGCTTCACTGCCTTATGGAATTTAAGTTAAGCTCAATTTAATCAGGGTAGAACAGTATTGAACTGTGTGAATGTGATAAGCCTGCTTTATGAATGAAAATTCCCTTAATATACGCATGTTTTTTACTATCATGATCAGTGAAGATAAATCAGGCCGGTGTGAGAGAGGTTTTTAAATTTTAGATCCCACAAAAAAAAAATTATTAAAGACATTCACTGCGGATAGCGACATCTATCAGTAAGTCTTAGATTCATGGGTTACATTTCACTGAAAAATTAAACAATTATGGACTCTTGTAGAATAATTCATTAAAATCTATAAATACTTTTTTCGGAATTTTAAAATATAAAGTAACCGACTAGGTAACAGTATTTTCGAGTGACTACGAAACCCTCCCTCTCTCGTGAGTTGAACCCTCCATTCCTTCCTTTCTACCCAATAAAATCACTAACATTGTCCTGTGGTTCTCTGACGAAAGCGAGGTTTAACACAAGAAAAATAAAAGCAGTTTATGGCACAGTTGGCTAGAAGCCTCCGTAGGTCCTGTTCACGTGCTTAATAGGTAAGGATTTTGTGCTATTCGTGAGTATGAGACTTGTGTACTGAAGTGTAAATGACAGTAATGGGTGCGTCTGTAGTCTGCTGTCACGTCTGTGTCGGATGTTTCTGAGACATGGAGGGGCTGAGAGTCTGGAAGCTGCTGCGGGCACAAGGGCCGCCGCCGCCGCCGCCGCCGCCGCCGCCGCATTTGACGGGCGGATCCCCACCTACACCAACCATCACAGCCCCGTCAACATCAGTGTCACACGCTCTTGCCTCACGAGACGCTGCGGAAAGGTTTCGAATTGAATGGAGGACTTAGGTGCAAAGTCTGGTAACAGGGACATTACGCCACCACGCCCCCTCCTTCTTTGCCGTTGTAAAGGCAAAGGGAAAGCTGCTGTAGTCTATCGTTCAATTGTACAAAGCTTGCTGAAGGCTAACATCTAAAATTATATGACTCTTTCTGACGAACATTAAAAATGTAATCAGTAATAAGTAGACAAGAAAATAAAAGCTAATATTATTATAAATTGTACTTTTTGTAACGTATTACTATGTTTACGACGTTGCTCATCGAGCCATATACGTTATCTCGCATTTCTGGCTGCTTCTCTCGCACAAATAATGATAAAAATTCAAAAATTCAGGGTCGCCACCAGCCCAAGCCCTTCCTAACCATTTAGAAAAAAAAACAGAGGTGGAAAATGATTAGTATAATTACTTTAATAATTTAATTACAAGTAAGCAAATTTCTTTAAGCAGCCAGATAAATAGCTCTCCATGTCGTGCATCAAGCAACTTGATTAATTCAGGATTGGAGATCGGAGTAAGTGGCTAAGATCAACACCATAAAAAATGGTTCAAATGGCTCTGAGCACTATGGGACTCAACTTCTGCGGTCATTAATCCCCTAGAACTTAGAACTAACCTAAGGACACCACACACATCCATGCCCGAGGCAGGATTCGAACCTGCGACCGTTGCAGCCGCGTAGTTCCGGACTGAAGCGCCTTGAACCGCTCGGCCACCACGGCCGGCTGTAACAGAGCACAATTTAGCTACAACCTAAGTTGGTCATCCTGTGCTCTCCTTCGAACGAGAAGCAACATCATCTCCCAGCAGACGATAACCAACTCAGCGTTTCCCACAAAACAAAACCGAAACCCCACATTAAAACACACATATAATATTCAATAGGCCTTATTTGAGTGCTCAGTCTTTCTGCAAGTGTTCATGAATTGAGCTAAAATCAGGTAGTAAAGTGAGTAAGTTGTACCGAATTCGACAAGCGTCGTATGAAACGACTTCACAGAGACGTTTCATTTTATTAAATCTGAAAAAATGTTGTTAGTGCTTTGATAATAAACGTTCTGTGTCATGGAATAATTATTATTAGAATTAGATTACACTGTAGCTCACTCCGCATCAAAAGACGTGATATCATAAGAAGCATTACGAACTTCACATTAAACTAATCGAGCTTCTTGTCATGAACATTGTGTTAGCTGCTATACAAAGCAGCTTATTTGTGAGTAATAAGCAAGAGTTAGTTTCTCACGGATGTGAAGAAGTGTTCTGATGTGCCGCTGCTGCACGTGTATCAAGAATACAGTTGCAAGAGGAAGAAAGCTAAGTTTGGTCCTTCTCACTAAGCAATGCTGAGAAGGAAGGTTCATTATTTCAAAACGTGGGCGAAGCGGTCGACGAGGAAGAGATGAAGATCGTGGCTCTAAAATACGTGGGAATAATTTTCCTCACCCACAAAATGAAATTACTGCGCAAGGGCATGGTAAGAAAACGCAAGAAACTGTATACACCTTTAATGAAATGCGCGAATTCCAAAAACTGTCTCAGGAGTCAGTTGTAATGAATTTTGAAACGTACATCTGACTTACCGAGGTCAATCACACCGTTGTGTCGTCACCAATACCACTATACTGCATAACTTACAGCATAATGGCGCCTTCGAGTGACAGGACCCGAATAATTTTTTAAAAATTTTAATTGTTTGCTTCTCATTCTAATCAATCGAGTGTTTTGACCTCGTAAGTACAGAAGTACTAACGCGGTCTGAAATTTCCGGAATTGTTCGAATATAAATGCACTAATGGCTTTAATTTTTCTATTTCTCGAAGAAACTTTCGGATGTATAAATTGAATCTATTCATGTGATAAGAAGAATGCTGGAATAGTACCACTAACTAAAGAACATAATTATCAAAGAAGAGGCATAAGTATTAGAGACGACGACGTTTACGAACGAACTAGTCTTTCGAGTAAGTGAGCAAATATTCAGTTAACAATATCAACTGAATCATAATAGGCACATTTGCATGCACTTCCACAGCTCTTCTGGAATTTCATTCTTAGTACTTGTAGATAAATAGTTTTTCTGTGTGCATTACATGCAGTAGCGGATGGGGTAGCCGTCTGTGTTATCGTTACTTTTCAAGTGTAGATAGAAACCAATGTGTCAGCAAACCACTCTATACAGTGGAATAATAGTATCTCTCAGTAAACATAGACATTATAGATAGAATTTTACTACGGAAGTGAATAATATTACTGAAAAATCGGACGAAATAATGCAGTCCGACGCAATTGATAACGAGTCGATAACGGAAACTACGGCGACACAAGAAAGCGCTGAAAGTAGGGCAGATGACAACCGTGTTTAAAAGTCAGTACAAATAAAAAATAATGGTTTGTAGAAAATAGATGATACGATGGTAACTTCGGACAAGGGGGCCATCTGGACCGACGTCCAAAAGTACGTTCTCGCACGACGGTACTTATCGCAACGATTTACGTGAGTTACCTATCTTTCCTAGACCAGGAAGTGTCCATTGAAAAGCAACATCATCTGCTTCCTAGAATCACTCACAAAGCCAGCTCGCTGCACTCAGCGTTTATGGGCACCAATTCGTCTCTCTCCCTGTTCTCCGTCGCCTCCACGACAGCCCCTCGGGTACAAGTTCTCTACAGGTGGCACACGCAGTTATAAGAACGTTCTGTCCCCAATTTCCGCATGTAAAAAGTCATAATTCACACGTACCAAATGTAATACTGTGGAACACCGAGATCATGATCTAAAAATATGAACGTTAATCTGATTGACAATGTGGCGTGCGTCATCTCTACATGACTACAAGGGCGGTACCTCATCTACATCTACATCTACATCCCTACTCCGCAAGCCACTTGACGTGTGTGGTGGAGGGTACCCTGAGTACCTCTATCGGTTCTCCCTTCTGTTCCAGTCTCGTATTGTTCGTGGAAAGAAGGATTGTCGGTATGCTTCTGTGTGGGCTCTAATCTCTCTGATTTTATCCTCATGGTCTCTTCGCGAGATATACGTAGGAGGGAGCAATATACTGCTTGACTCTTCGGTGAAGGTATGTTCTCGAAACTTTAACAAAAGCCCGTACCGAGCTACTGAGCGTCTCTCCTGCAGAGTCTTCCACTGGAGTTTATCTATCATCTCCGTAACGCTTTCGCGATTATTAAATGATCCTGTAACGAAGAGCGCTGCTCTCCGTTGGATCTACTCTATCTCTTCTATCAACCCTATCTGGTACGGATCCCACACTGCTGAGCAGTATTCAAGCAGTGGGCGAACAAGCGTACTGTAACCTACTTCCTTGGTTTTCGGATTGCATTTCCTTAGGATTCTTCCAATGAATCTCAGTCTGGCATCTGCTTTACCGAGGATCAGCTTTATATGATCATTCCATTTTAAATCACTTCAAATGCGTACTCCCAGATAATTTATGGAATTAACTGCTTCCAGTTGCTGACCTGCTATTTTGTAGCTAATTTCTATGTATTCGCAGCGCATTACACTTGTCTACCTTGAGATTCAATTGCCATTCCCTGCACCATGCGTGTATTCGCTGCAGATCCTTCTGCATTTCAGTACGATTTTCCATTGTTACAACCTCTCGATGCATCACACCTGTGGCGTATCGGTTTTAGGGGAACTAGGAGTGGCCGCCGGAAAATCGTTGCATCATTTAGACTTGTGCGTCAGTGGCCCCTGTTCGCAGATTCGACCACAAACGCAGCCGGAAACCTCACACAGTGACCGCAGGGCGCCGACTGACCAGCTGAGGTATTGTTTTTCAGGGTCAGTATTGCAGATGGCTACTGATGACGGTCGCCGACGGAGAGATTTATCCTAATGAAGAACGGCTGCGTTTGAGGCACGAAAGGCAGACCTATTCACTGAGTTTGGAGACATTTCATCAGTTACACTACCTGCTCAAATGTATCCGGACACCTTTACGTAACGCGGAATAGAGGACTATATGTACTGAAAGGTGGATCCGCTAGTATAAAAGGAGGCGTGGACTACAGTGTAGTCGGCAGAGAAACCATAACAGCAGAATGGGTGCGTCACGGGAGAGCTGCGTGGATTAATTATTGGACGTCAGCTAAGTAACAAATCCATCAGGGATATTTCAACCGTTCTCAAGGTGCCCAAGTCGACTGTTGGTGATCTGATTGTGAAATGAAAACGTGAAGGAACAACCAGGAGCACGCAGACCTTATATACTGGCGGACATCGAGCACTAAGGAGGGTGGTTGGAAAGAACGTCTCGAAATCAGTAGCAGGGTTCCAGAGTGCTACCAGGGGTCCATCTAGCCCAATTACTGGGCGTGGGAAGTTGAAAACAATGGGATGCGACGGTCGAGCAGCTCCTCATAGTCCGCACGTTTCTCCAGTCAGTTCTAAGCGACGCTTAAGACGGCCACTGGACAGGGGATCACTGGAAGCGAGTGATCTGGGGTGATGGATCACTCTATACCCCGTCGCTATCCGATGGGAATGTCTCGGTGTGGCAAATGCATCACATGCTGTGCCGACAGTGAAGCACAGAGCAGGTGGTATTACGACACTGGGCTGTTATCGCAGACTGGGACGTGGCCTACTTATTGTACTGAAGAAAACGCTAGCTGGCAAAGAGTATGAACTTATTTTACAGCGTTGTGCACTGCGAATAGTCGAGGAACAGTTCGGCAACAACAGTTGTTTGTATCAGCGTCGCAGTGCACCCTGTCGTAAAAGAGCATGTACTAATCCTGCCAAGAAAGTAGCGCATCGCATTTTCTTCTTAGCCGAAAACAATGCTATGAATGCGAAACGTTACGTACGTATTATTTGAAGTCTCCTGCGTCAGCGCGCCAAGTTTCCGCCACTTGCGACTGATAACGTAGCTGCAGGGCAGTTTCAAAATGGTGTCTGTAGGAGATGTACGTTACAAGCAAGGTGCTGTCACTGCAGAGAAGGAAACTGTGGGGAATATTCACAAACGCTTGTGCAAAGTCTAGGGAGCATCTTTTGTCGCTGGACACGGAGGGTGAGTCATCAGAAGGCCATAGCACGGGATGGAGACTACGTGGAAGAATAGGGTGTGTAGACAAAACACCGTTCTTGCGTGTGTGTAATTCTCATTATGTTCATTAAAGAATTGTTGAAGGAAAAAAATGCGGTGCTTTACCTTCTGGGCAACCCTCGTATGAGACAGTGGTTTGTGGGCAATAACAGTCTTGTAATTGCCTGGCACGCCCAGAGTCCCGATGCGAACCTAATGTACGACTTGTGGGTTGAGTCAGAACGTCGACTTCTTTCTACACCCCAGAGTCCAGCACCTCCGCCATGTACGGTTTCGGCTTTTGGGGAAGTCGGGCTGCGATTATTCCGCACACATCCAGACACTCCATTGCAAGTTTCCTCAGCAGATTGAAGTCGTCATAAAGACGAAGGATTTCTGCACAATAATACGTGTATGGATACTTTTGATAACATAATACATGCCAGTGATATTAGTATATACTTTATACTGTTTGTGACATAGCAGTTGCTAACACTGCATCTAAAGTTCTGCCACTCTGTGAGCAGATGAGATGCTTTTCAAGGAACCTCACACAGTTGGCTGATGGGTGGCGGGAATCTACGTCTTACGTAATATTCTTAGAATTTAGTTTACTTCATTCCTTCGTTTCCATCATTTCTCATCTTAGCTACTTGTTTCCCTTCGCTTCTTTCTGCAAGTGTAATATAACTGTACCGCAATATTCCAAGTTCTAAAATTTCAGTGTTTTGTAGATTCACGTTGTTAACAAGTGCAAAATCGAGTATTAGAGTATTGTTTTGCGCATTTATAAGAAAACGAACAATTAAAAAGTGATAAAATCTTAGTTCTATTTAAGTCTAATCGGAAATTTTTTGAACACCTTCATGTGGAACAGAAATGTTTTACAATGCTCACATACTCTGTGGGACGTGGTGTTTTGTTAGCGTTTCCGGGGGTTACGGCCAGTCTAGAGGCTACACCCGTGGCATATTTTCCTTTAATGACTTACTGACGGCGTCAGTAGCTGCCTATAGGCACATTCAAAGTGTGGTAGTTCATTTGTAACGCGCAACGGATCGCCGCGATGCTTCCACGCACGTCAAACATCTCCACGCGTTGCATTGTCTCGTGAGGGGCATAATACGCTGTTCCTCGCCAAAATCTCGTAGTCGGCGTCGAAACAGCTGCAGAACAGCCTCGGGCTACGACTTGAGCACACGTGACATCGGTAGGTGGAAAGACGCTACGTTGCTTTGAACTGAATCATACATCTGATATTACTGTATTTGTTTACACTTAATTTTTAATCGTAACTTTTGCGTGATAACAGCAGAAATTCCAAGACATAGCAGTAAGAAAGAAGGGTATTACTCGATGGAGTCTAACGACTACGTTCACTCCTTATCTCTGCATACGCCCATACCATACGCACAAAAGGTTAGGATGCTGCGTTCTCTACACTACGTTTGTAGTGTTGAGAGAATGACTGGTAATATATCATTTTGGAAGCTGTTATTAATTTATTTCTGTTGCTACTTATGATTAGAACGGGACTGAAATGTAAGAAAGGCAGACAACATGTGAGCCTGTCACTGCAGCTGAAAATTTGTGCCTCGTCGGGTCACGAGCCGAGTTCTTTTGTTTATCATCGTCGCTCCAAGCAGCAGGCCAGCTGTGCAACTTCCAAACCCCGTCAATAGGAACTCACACTTCCAATGTTACCAGTGGTTCCCTGTTGTTAATTCCGAACGAGCTGTCCTCTCGTGGGGTTTCTAGGAATGGTGTACCACTAGCAGAACTTGTTGCTGCACAGGCCCGACAGTACCACTGGATCGTGGGAACGTGTGCAGGCACAAAATTACAGCTGCCACAATTACCGAAAGGATGCAATTTATATTTCTGTTTTTAATGTTTCAGTGGGTATAAGGGAAGGCACCAACTTTGGATCGTTCGTATTGACCTCACTACATTGAAGATAACGGAAATGAGGATTGTTGGATGGGGACGTGAGTCTCCAGAAAACCAGTTGTTACGTAACAGGCTTTAGGTTAGAGGACAAATCCTCTACAGTTCCACCGTCAGGGTTGGTAGCCGTGTGGCAGGCGACAGGCGTCAGTTTCCACGCTCCTGTATGGTTAAGTAATAACATTTAGATTACTATAAATTACTTGTTAAATACGTGTATTTGTGTGTTTTTTTAGCTTACTGTTAAAGATATCGCTTTTCTTCTATATTATTCCAGAAAACGATGGTAGACGGTGAGGTCTAATCAGAATAGAAAGTTTCTTCTAATGCGAATTTGATTTGCGCAAACTGTAAGTAAACCAACTACTAGCGTAAAAGTTTAAGATCTACGCGACTTAATAATGAATGGGTAAAATTGTTGGAACGAGAAACAGAACAGTTTAAACTGATTCCCTAAGTCAACTGAGCCGCAACGTAAACAAAAATACCGCTAGAAATTGACCTCACTGACCTGACTGAACTGATTTACAGATACTGTAGTTGCATGAGTGCTGAGTTCTTGTTGTAAGCATAAATAATTAACTTTCTTCGTTTTGTCATACACCTGAAGAGCCCTGATTTTTTGCGGCTCGTAAATAACGAAAATTCGTCTAGTGTTGCGGGATTTAATTCTATTTTTAAGCGAATTACCTGTGTTGCAATTCGTAATTTGTGTGGATGTTGTCAAAGGATAATCAAAGAGGAAATGGTATGTGTAGAATGTGGATTGAAATTTTACTGAGGTGACTGTAGTGGGGAATGAACGGGGAACTCAACGAGGCTCTTCCACGGAATCTTAGGCTCTGCAAGAAATATGACAGGAGGCAAAGATTAATGTCCTTCCGGCTTAATTAGAACAAGCGAAATTTGAGCTCGACAGGTTGCAATGGGAAATAGTTGTGGGAGCTGGGTAAAAGAAACAAAGAGCAATGAAGGAAAGGGGAACAGCTCATCACCTTCATCTATACATGAGCTTATACTATCGAGCAAATTTGACTCACTACCTGGAGTAGGAGGGAACGAGTCTTATCCAGCTGTAGGACACAGTAGGGTGCGGCAAAGAAACTAAGTGTAGGTCGCTACCAAAACAGAATAGGAAGAAGGTTCTTGCTGTTACGCAGTTGCCATGGGAGGGACGTAGGCCAGATGGTACAGGGCGAATTAGGAAATGGTTAGCAGGTCACAAGTATTGTGAAGCCAAGTGCTAGTCTTAGCCACGCAACAGAAGAAAATGGGAATTTACGTAACTATTTTGGCTAGGAAGATCAGGTTAATATAGTTGGTGGAGCAGGGAACAGTCTGGCTAAGGACAGGGGTGACCTGGATGAAATAGGAGTAGCAACTATACACACAAATGCGAGTTTTCTGGAGGTCGTTCAGCGCCATGACCACCCTGGGTCGACACTGCTGTGAGCCGTGTATCGGCTGACTGAAATGCAATCTCACACTAGTGCAGCGCCTGTTGCCACGGTTGGGAGGTGGAGATACGCGAGGGAAAGATAAGTTGGCTGAGCTTCTTGAAAAAAGTGTAAGGGGGGAGGGGGGAGCGACCATCACACGAAGCAAGCTCCCTGAGGTTACTGGTGTCAGACAGGTTACCGGTTTTAGGTTGCAATTACGATTCAGGCACCCTGTTATGAAAAGTGTCAGAATAACAGAAGACCACCGAAATGCTCAAGAATTCACAGAAAAGTAAGGTTAGCTAATTTTAGAGGATTGAAGAGCATGTTGTCTGTTTGGGCAATTTAGAGATCTGAAGAGATACACATCCTGTGCCTATCTTACAACCACATAACCACAGAGTTAGATAAATTGCATATAAAAGATTTCACTCTAGCAAGTTAATCATGGAGAATTAAGATGGGGAAAAGAGAAGTTGTTACATAGACTGTATTAATACAGAATACTGGTTCAAAAACACTGAGACGAGTAGATATGTTAGAAACAGAAATTTCTGCTTGTGAATTAATACTGAAAAATATTTAATTTTAATTGTAACTGTGTATAGATCACCTCTGGGGAACTTTGAACTATGTCTGAGGGATTTGGATTCCTTACCGTGTTACCAGTCAGACAGTTGCAAGGATTTAATAGACTCCGGTGGCTTCAGTGTAGATTTTCTAAAGGATTCTGGTAGGAAAAATGATCTGAAACCTTATTTCGATCTTACAATTTGAACTCAGTAATTAACTTCGCAACATGAGTGGATAAAAGCAGTAGGAACCATAACTGTTAATTTTTTCTTTGGTGAAACTCCAAGCAAGAAAATAATTGTTTAGCTGGAAACATATACTCCCTCTGATCATGAGATGCACAAAAAGTTACGAAGAATAATATGGTGCGTAACAGAATTGATACTCCTTAGTGGAAATCAGCATAATTAATGACTCCAGGACAAATGATTGTACGAATAGTTTGCAAGAGATGATCTGGCATGAAATATATAGTGAACCACATGCTAATGTAACATTTACGCTATTTCATGATAAATTCATATCATTATTTGAAAACAACTAATCGGAGAGGAAATTCAACAGCCACTTAGAGAAAGGAAAAAGGTACAGATGCTGCAGTAGCTGAATACTACAAATAAATTCAGAAATACTAAGAAAAGATATTAAAAATGAATGAAAGTGCACGTAACGTCCATAACAAGATAACATCACTACCTAACGGAATGGAAGGGCTATAAATGATCAATCACTGATAGCAAAGATATTTAATAATCAATTCATGAATATAGTAGACGGGAATAGGAACAAACAGTTCAGGAGCAAATCAGAGCGGTAGGTCGAGAAAGTAACCTTCACAAAATTTAGTCATTAGAGTGTATCATCAATTTCCCCTTCTGAAATTAAGAAAATTATATACTCTCTCTCCCACCCATGAACCATAGACCTTGCCGATGGTGGGGAGCTTTGCGTGCCTCAGCGATACAGGTAGCCGTACCGTAGTTGCAACCACAACGGAGGGGTATCTGTTGAGAGGCCAGACAAACGTGTGGTTCCTGAATAGGGGCAGCAGCCTTTTCAGTAGTTGCAGGGGCAACAGTCTGCATGATTGACTGATATGGCCTTGTAACACTAACCAAAACAGCTTTGCTGTGCTGGTACTGCGAACGGCTGAAAGCAAGGGGAAACTACAGCCGTAATTTTTCCCGAGGGCTTGCACCGTTACTGTATGGATAAATGATGATGGCGTCCTCTCGGGTAAAATATTCCGGAGGGCAAGTAGTCCCCCATTCGGATCTCTGTGCGGGAATTACTCAAGAGGACGTCGTTATCAGGAGAAAGAAAACTAGTGTTCTACGGATCGGAGCGTGGAATGTCAGATCCCTTAATCGGGCAAGTAGGTTAGAAAATTTAAGAAGGGAAATGGATAGGTTAAAGTTAGATATAGTGGGAATTAGTGAAGTTCGGTGGCAGGAGGAACAAGACTTTTGGTCAGATGATTACAGGATTATAAGTACAAAATCAAATAGGGTTAATCCAGAAGTTGGTTTAATAATGAATAAAAGAAATAGGAGTGCGGGTAAGCTACTACAAACAACATAGTGAAAGCATTATTGTGGCCAAGATAGACACGAAGCCCACGCCTACTATAGTAGCACAAGTTTGTATATCAACTAGCTCTGCAGATGACGAAGAAATTGAAGAAATGTATGATGAGATACAAGAAATTATTTAGATAGTGAAGGGAGACGAAAATTATTATTTTTTTTTATTTTTATTATGGGACTCAACTGCTGTGGTCGTAAGTCCCCTAGAACTTAGAACTACTTAAACCTAACTAACCTAAGGACATCACACACATCCATGCCCGAGGCAGGATTCGAACCTGCGACCGTAGCGGTCGTGCGGTTCCAGACTGTAGCGCCTTTAACCGCTCGGCCACTCCGGTCGGCGAAAATTAATTACTCAGTGTTGACTGGAATTCGGTAGTGGGAAAAGAAAGAGAAGGAAACGTAGTTGGTGAATATGGATTGGGGGTAAGAAATGAAGGAGGAAGCCGCCTGGTAGAATTTTGCACAGAGCATATACAAAAGAAGGTTGTATACATGGAATAAGCCTGGAGATACTGACAGGTTTCAGATAGATCAAACCAGTTTCTGGACTGAGACCACAACACACAACAGCAGCAACAACAACAACAACAACAACAACAACAACAACAACAACCCAGGAGATTGAACTATTACAGTTTCTTTGCGGGGCTACGTTATCGGTTTCTTGCAGGCCTCTCGACTCTTGCTATTATATGTTTACTTTATAAACGTGTTATACGAGAGAACTCGGCTCCGTTCCCTTACTACACTCAGTTCTTGCAGCAAAGAAAAATACGCTGATAAACCACAACATTGCGACGCCTGCCTACTGCGACGTTGGATGCCGCCTGATGGCGTTGCGAGCACGTAACGTGGTTACAAAAGTACGTAAGCGGAGCAGACACGGACAACCCTAGGGAGGATACGGGCTGCAAATGAGGAAATCCATTCAGATACGTGACTTTGACAAAGGGCAGATTGTTATTACGCAGAGCCTGTGAAAGAGTATCTTGAAAATGACGAAGCTGGTCGAATGTTCACTTGCTTCTGTCTCGAGCATCTACGGATAGAGGTGGGAGGACAGTGAAACTACCACGAGGAGCTAAGTGTCTGGACATTCACGACTCTTCACAGAGCGTGAGGTTTGGAGGCTTGTCTGCTCTGTAAAGTAGCTTAGATGGTGATCTGTGGCATCTCGGCCGATAGAGCACAATACTGGTGCACTCAAAAGTATTTCGGAGCACACTGTTCGTCATACATTGCTGAATATGTAGCTACGCAAAGGATCATCCCTACCTGTTCACATGTCGGTACAAGGACATCGTCAGTTACGATTGCTGTAGATACGAGGCCATCGGGTTTCGACCGTCAATCAACGGAAACGTCTCGGCTCTTCGAATAAATGACACTTTTGCCTCACTAGGTCGCTGTTCGTCTCCACAAACGCCGTCATCGAGGTGAACGGCGGCTCGAAACGTGCGGCGCACCACGGACGCAGGTAGGTGGGAGCAGTATTATGCTACGGGAGAGATTCTTTTGCACTAGCTTGGGATCTGTGATAGTAATAAACGATGCGTGAATTCTTCCCCGACAGCGATGTCATTTTTCAGCTCTATAATTGCCCGTGTCTCGGAACCCTAACCATTCTACAGTGATTTGACGACCGTTATAGTGAACACACCTTGTCTCGGCGACCAAATTCGCTTGATCTAACTCCTATGGAACCCGTCTGGGTCGCCATCGGGGACTGCGCACATCAGCGGCCCGTTATTACACGAATTGCATGACCTGTGCGTAGACATCTAATGCCCAGTACCTCCACAAACCTACCAACAAACTGTCGGATCCTTGATACGCAGAATCAGTGACGTATTTCCTTCCAAAGACGGACAAACAACTACGCAGGTGCTCATAACGTTTTGCCTCATCAGTGTATTTTACATGCACAAATTACGTTTATTGAATAACACTCGCTGCTACATTCGAGGCAACTTCAGAAAGTAGGTTACACATCGTTACGGCAGACCCAGTGGATTTTCTTGAGTGGTGCATACACTTCAAAAGTGACAAATATACGTGACACTTCTTTTTCCTACATAGCCGTCAAGTCTCTGTAAACAACGGTAGGAGTGTTCTACGAATCGCTCAGTTCCTCGACGAGGGAAACACGCGTCTTGGTGGCGGAGCTATTCTAGAGTCGCTCTGTGAGCGTCCTTGTCGGAAAGTCTGCGATTGCTGCGAGGCAGCTGCTCGACCCTGCCTGTGTTCGACGTCGGTGGCCTTCCTTCCCGACCAGCATCAGCATCACGTTTGTACAGCCCTGCTCAGATCACTGGTGCCCTGCCACTGCGGCTGCACGCGACACTGCATAGTGGCCGAATTTCGCTGTGAATCCGTGTGCAGTTTAGGCGATTCGCCTACGAGAGTAGTACTATCCCGCGCTGTTCGACGATGGGCTATGTTCCCAGTTACGGCGCCATTCCACTCCCACAGTGTGGTACACGTATTATCCGTACCGCAGCAACGAGGTGTCTGCCGGAAACGCACAATGCGTCACGTCGGCCGAGGGAGAGCTGTAGGATTTAATGGTACACGCCCACACAGTCATAAAGGACGATGAATGCGGCAGTCTGTCCCCGGTGGCAGAAAGTCGTGGAGGGTGGACAGGTTCCAAGAAAGGGAAATTCCTGGGCAACGATTTAATAGCTGCCTTCTCTAAAGCAGGGATCACGACACCTGCGCACACTAAAATCAGTTCTAACAGCTTGGGAGGGACGTTTGCACCTGCCCCTGGGGCCAAGAGGTTGTGGCATCCCTCAGGAAGCAACGTGGGCAATGATTTTATCACTACCTTATCAACGAATTTGTTAGGACGTATTTATGACAGGTTCGCAGAATGTTTACCTGCTAGATACAACTTAGATTGGACCACTATGAGATTACTGAAAAGTTTACAAACGGACAGTGGCAAATCTTAGGACAACATAATGAAGTGTGGATTCTGCGTGAATCCACTGAAAATAGACAACGAAACATCTGCGTCACTGATTACGCTGCGATTCTCGCAATATCTGTGTCAGCCTTTATGCTGCCTTCACTCATGCAGGTGTTGTTCAAGACATAAGAAAGCGCTGTAGCAGTTGCTAGTTTCTGGGTAAAGGCGGTTGGATTTAAGTATTGGGTGCATGTGCATATTTGTAAATTTCACCTTATATCCATTCCGTTCAACTGCTCTTCCAAGTCCTTTGCTGTCTCTGACAGAATTACAATGTCATCGGCGAACCTCAAAGTTTTTATTTCTTCTCCATGGGTTTTAATACCTACTCCGAATTTTTCTTTTGTTTACTTTACTGCTTGCTCAATGTACAGATTGAATAACACTGGGGATAGGCTACAACCCTGTGTCAGTCCCTTCCAAACCACTGCTTCCCTTTCATGCCCCCCGACTCTTATAACTGCCATCTGGTTTCTGTACAAATTGTAAATAACCTTTCGATCCCTGTGTTTGACCCCTGCCACCTTTAGAATTCGAAAGACAATATTCCAGTCAACATTGTCAAAAGCTTCCTCTAAGTCTACAAATGCTAGAAACATAGGTTTTTCTTTCCTTAATTTATCTTCTAAGATAAGTCGTAATGTCAGTATAGCCTCACATGTTCCAACATTTCCACGCAATCCAAACTGATCGTCCCCGAGGTCGGCTTCTATCAATTTTTCCATTCGTCTGTAAATAATTCGTATTAGTATTTTGCAGCCGTGTCTTATGAAACTGATAGTTCGGTTATTTTCACACCTATAAACAACTGTTGTCTTTGGGGTTGGAATTATTATATTCTTCTTGAAGTCTGAGGGTATTTCGCCTGTCTCATACATCTTGCTCACCAGATGGTAGAGTTTCGCCAGGGCTGGCTCTCCCAACGCTATCAGTAGTTCTAATGGAACGTTGTCTACTCCCGTGGCCTTGTTTCGACTCAGGTCTTTCCGTGCTCTGTCAAACTCTTCACGCAGTATCATATCTCCACTTTCATCTTCATCTACATCCTCTTCCATTTCCATAATATTACCCTCGATTACATCGCCCTTGTACAGACCCTCTATATACTTCTTCCACCTTTCTGCTTTCTCTTCTTTGCTTAGAAGTGGTTTTCCATCTGAGCTCTTGATATTCATACAAGTGATTCTCTTTTCTCCAAAGGTCTCTTATTTTCCTGTAAGCAGTATCTATGTTACCCTAGTGATAATGCACCTACAGTCTTACATTTGTCCTCTAGCCGTCTCTGTTTCGCCATTTTGCACTTCCTGCCATTCTTATTTTTGAGACGTCTCTATTGCTTTTTGCCTGCTTCATTCACTGCATTTTTATATTTTCTCCTTTCATCGATTAAATTCAATATTTATTCTGTTACCCAAGGATTTATACTATTCCTCATCTTTTTACCTACTTGATCTTCTGCTGCCTTCACTATTTCATTTCTCAAAGCTACCTATTCTTCCTGTACTGTATTTCTTTCCCGCGTTCTTGTCAATCGTTCTCTAATGCTCTCTCTGAAATTCTCTACAACCTGTGGTTCTTTATTCATCCATATCAAATCTCCTTAAATTCCCACCTTTTTACAGTTTTTCAGTTTTAATCTACAGTTCATAACCAATCGATTGTGGTCAGAGTCCACAACTGCCACTGGAAACGTCTTACAATTTAAAACCTGGTTCCTAAATCTCTTTCTTACCATTATAAAATCTATGTGAAACATTCCATTGTGTCTATGCCTCTTTCACGTATACTACTCTGTTTCACGATTCTTAACCCAAGTGTTAGTTATGACTAAATTATGCTCTGTGCAAAATTCTACCAGACGGCTTCCTCTTTCGTTCCTTTCCCCCACTCCATATTCACATGCTCCTTTTCCTCTCTTCGTTTTCCTATTATGGATTTCCAGTCCCCCATGACTATTAAAGTTTCGTCTCCCTTAACTATATTTTTTTATGTCATCATACATATCTTCGTCATTTTGTATATGTAACCGTGTATTCACCTGACCAGAAGTCGTGTTCCTCCTGCCACCGAACCTTACTAATTCCCACTATATCTAACTTTAAACTATCTATTTCCTTTTTCAAAATTTCACACCTACCTGTCCGGTTAAGGGAGCTGACATTCCACGCTCCGATCCGTAGAACGTTATTTTTGTTTCTCCTGCTGACGACATCATCATGAGTAGTCCCCGCCCGGTGTCCGAATGGAGAAGTATTTTACCTCCGGAATATTTTACCCAGGAGTAAGTATACAGTAAAATTGCATGCCCTCGGGAAAAATTACGGCTGTAGTTTCCCACTGATTGCAACCTTTTGCAGTACCAGCACAGCAAGGCCGTTTTGGTTGATGTTCCAAGGCCACATGTATCATCTAGACGCCCCTGCAATTACTGAAAAGGCTGGTGTGCCCCTCTTCAGAAAAACACATTTGTCTGGCCTTTCAACAGATATCCTCCCCCCCCCCCCTCGGTATTGTTGCACCTACAGTATGGCTATCTGTATCGCTGAGGCACGTAAGACTCCCAACAAAGGCGCTGTGCATGGTTCGTGGGGGTCACAGATGGTTTCGTGAGGTTTCCCTCGGTCATTAAGAGAACGCTAGATCCGGAAGACCCTTCCCAAACATTGTTACTAGGTGAACCTCTCAACCTCATTCCGATCCTAGTAACATACTTAGCTAGTAGTAAGAATAAAATTCACAAACAGTCGACTCAGCTCTCATGAGCAGCAAATGTAGATGAAATAATACACAGTCTGCGCCCTGCGTACATGAGTACGATAGGTCGCGGCCGTGCGTCGCTCGTTTCCTGCCGCCTCGCGGTGCAGAGTAGTCGCCGGCTACGCAATTAACGGCGACCGTACGGAGGGGGCGTGGCAGCCCAGTGGGTGTGAGGGGCCGCTTCGTTAAGCGGGGCGCAGCTCAGCCGGCCAATTAGGGGGGCGCCTTCCCGCCGCTCCCCCCTGCCCCCGCCGCTCGCCCTGCCCATACCTGTCCCCCTGGTCTCCCCCTCCTTCACACGTCCTGCACAGACTGATTGCTAGCGTAGCCTAGGCACCGCGGAACGACTCCCCAGCAGCGCCTGCTCTGTCTCTCCCCCTGTACTGGGGGCCTAATCTCCATACCGCCGTCACACGTTGAAATAATATTCTGGATTGTATGACGCTTCTAATAATTTCCGCAGACCGGGCATAATGCCTCAGGAAAACACAGTGACCGTCTTCAGTTTTCAGTGAAGTATATTGCAGGCTTAGGTCAGGAAAGACGATAATTGTCAGTTTCAACTTATTACCAGGTGATCATTAAATGATCGTTGAATACTAGATCCAATAATGTAAGAGCATGTATACTATCGGATCGTAACTATGTAGACAGCTATTAGTGGACATTAATATGAACTGTGCCCGCCCTTGAACTCTGCTCGGGAGACTTTCAGTCAGCTCTCTTGATGCCCGCAGAACACTGGCAGCCCATTCTTCAGGAACCGACACCAGAGTAGTTAGTGATTCTGGACGCTGGTGTCTGGGGCGAAGCCGACTTTCTGACTCGTCCCAAGGATCTTCCATTCGCTTCCGGTCGGCGCTCCGGGCAGGCGAGTCCACTTCAGGAATTTTGTTGTCTACGGTTTTATGGCTTTATGGTACTATTTGCAAACTGTTCCTGTAATGTATGCAGCACACAATGCTCTAAAATGTATTCATAGCTTTCCTAAGTTAGCGTTTTCTTGAATGAGATTTTCACTCTGCGGCAGAGTGTGCACTGATATAAAACATCCTGGCAGATTAAAACTGTGTGCCGGACCGAGACTCGAAATTGGGACCTTTGCCTTACGCAGGCATGTGCTCTGCTGTGAGGACGGGGCGTGAGTCGTGCTTGGATAGCTCAGATGGTAGAGCATGGTAGAGTTCGAGTCTCGGTCGGGCACACAGTTTCAATCTGCCAGGAAGTTTCATATCAGCGCACACTCCTTTGCAGAGTGAAAATCTTATTCTGGAAACATCCCCCAGGCTGTGGCTAAGCCATGTCTCCGCAACATCCTTTCTTTCAGGAGTGCTAGTTCTGCAAGGTTCGCAGGAGAGCTTCTGCAAAGTTTGGAAGGTAGGAGACGAGGTACTGGCAGAAGTGAAGCTGTGAGGACGGGACGTGAGTCGTGCTTGGGTAGCTTAGTTGATAGAGCACTTGCCCGCGAAAGGCAAAGGTCCCGAGTTCGAGTCTCGGTCCGGCACACAGTTTTAATCTGCCAGGAGGTTTCATAGCGTTTTCTTAACAACAGCAAACATCGCACATCGTTTCGCTGCTTCCTCTGTACTTCACTGTAAGCACTGCACATAGTGGCAGGTAACGTTCTCCAGGCGTTCGCCAAACCTCAACCCTTCTATTGGATTGCCACGGGGTACAGCGAGGTTCATCACTCGCTTCCAGTCATCCACTGACCAGTGGTGCCGCCCTTTACACCGCCTCGAGTGTCGCTTAACAATGAATGTGCGGTTTTTGTGGGGCTTCTCGACCACTGTACCCCATTCGCTTTAACCTCCTACGCACATTCATTGTGCTAACTGGAACGCTGGTACCAATCTAAAAGGCGCTACGGTATATTGATAATTTTCACTTATGGACCGTCTGACAGCAACTGAATAAAACACAATTTTAGTGCCATACGCCTTTCGCCTTTATTTTCTGCAAGGCATCATCAGTGGCCTGGAATATGTTAAATCGTTCTTTTTGCATGTTCTGTTGAATTTTATATGCTGTATCGTCTTACGGAGTATTTTCTTGAACCTGTTGTACACGTTGACAGGGAATGCTTGACATAGCTGTATTGACATCTTCAACTTTTGTGGTCCTGTCCTCCTCAGTTGCGTAGTATTACGCGCAACTGAGGAGGACAGGACCACAAAAGTAAAAGTCGCTAGTTGTTCCTTCCGCTGATTTCACGAGACATTCTTTACAATAGCCCTCGTCAATGCTCTACGGTCACTATGCGTCACTCTGTGAGGTCTGCCCTGTCTCGATTTGGCTGTGGCTGTTTAATCGCGTTTGTGCTTCACAATCACAACAGTCGATTTCCGTAGCTTTAGAAGGACTGGAATATTCGTGACGGGTTTCTTACTCACATCACATCGAGTGACTAGTCCGCGTTCGAAGTGACTGAGCTCTCCTGCTGGACCCGTTCTGGCGCCAGCTCCTGCTCCTCTACCGACAGCCTCCTTGCATACTGGCAGCTCCCTCTCTCGTGATACTCAGCTGTGACTTATGCATTACGTAGGTTTTTTTTTTTTTTTTGTGGTTTTCGGGCGCACAACTTCAGTGGTCATTAGCGCCCTGACTACTCTAAGAATGCACCGCGAGGCACAAGTTGACAACAACAACTAAAAGGGAAAACACAATAAAAGACAGACTGACAGGCATAGGACTAAAAAACATCATCAAATGTCCTTAGCGAGGTTTGTCAAATTGATAAAACAAAGAACACGAGCAGCTGCTCGTGGGTCATCCGCTAAAATGGCATCTAAAGTATTAGGCAGGTTAAGATCGAGGCGCAGTGTGTTAAGATCTGGACAGGACATTAAAATGTGTCTAACCGTCAGCAAGTGCCCACATGGGCAGAACGGCGCCGGCGCAGCCGTCAGCAGATGGCGATGGCTGAACCGACAGTGTCCAATTCGTAACCTTGCTAAAACGACCTCCTCCCGCCGAGAAGGGCGTGAGGAGGACGTCCAAGCCACGGGAAGAGGTTTTAAGGCCCGAAGCTTGTTGTCGGTAAGTGCAGCCCAATCGGCATGCCACAGCGACACAACGCGCCGACAAATGACCCTGCTAAAATCGGACGAAGGGACACAACAAGAAGCTGTCCGAGGCTGGAGGACCGCAGCCTTGGCCGCGGCATCTGCAGCTTCGTTCCCAGGGATACCGACATGGCCAGGAACCCACATAAAGCTAACCGGCGTACCGACGTCCACCAGCTGCTGAAGAGAGCGTTGGATCCGGTGTACGAAAGGGTGAACCGGGTACGGATCACTGAGGCTCTGGATGGCGCTCAGGGAATCTGAGCAGATGACATAAGCAGAATGTCGGTGGCGGCAGATGTAAAGAACAGCCTGGTAGAGGGCAAAGAGCTCAGCTGTGAAGACCGAACAATGGCCATGGAGCCGGTATTGGAAACTTTGTGCCCCAACAATAAAGGAACACCCGACCCCGCATTACGTAGGTGTCTGAACCCATTTGATCAGGCACTGTATGTTCAAAGTCAGAGTGACCGTCCATGTACGTCCTGCTGAAGAGTTACTATCTAACGCGTTCAGATCCTCTGATGATGACTCGGTGATCAGTCGATAGCAGGCGCTCGATCAAGCACGCCTATCGTGAGACAGGCCAGAGACTCACGAGCACCGCGCCGGCAACGACAGCGAGTATTTAGATCCCCGCCGCTGACTGGAGGGCCTCAGCCACCCACTCAGTGGCGCACTAACTCGCTCTCCAGTTTGGCATCTGTCATTCATTCGCAGAGCGGGCTTACGCTACAACCGCACGTAGCGTCAGACTATAGCAAGATTACCGATATTGTCTGTTAGAGAGCTATCATGGATGAGCTTCTATCACAAGACATGGACTCTAAAGTTAAGTAGCAGATATCTGTCCACGTAAATAAAGAACCCTTTAATCCACGTGTACGTTTGTGTTGTAGAAAGAGGATACTGGCCACCCACAATAACATACTTCCACTTGCTTCCTATAGTACAAGACACGACGCTGAAATGTACAGGGTGTAACACTCCCTATAGTTTGCGATCAATTTTTGCTGGTTACAGAGATATCACTGTTACGAGGTATTCCAAACAAATATTCAGAAAAGTTGTTAAGGAAAGGGAAATTAATTAGTTCGGAGTTCATTTTCATAAATTTCACCTCCGAGTTTAATGCGCTTTCGAATTTATTCAGAACGTCACGTCTATGTCTGTTACAGTTGCCTTGTCGTTCTTTTGTGAGGGCAGCACTGTCCACGATTTTGACGATCAGTTCACCTGTTGTGTTTACTTTCTCTTCCTAGAGCTTGTCTCTCAGCCATCCCACGTCTATGGGGATCTCGGTGGCCACGAAATGTTGCCGTTTCTGCCTGTCCATCTTCCGGAGAATGTTAGGTTGAGATGAGATGTCACCTGAACACATTAGTATGCAGGGGCCTCCTCATACAATAAGACATACCCATGCCTGTAGCCAGAAGCAGCTCTCCAAACGATCCACACAAGGTTGTTTCAAAGGAAACAGTGCATTGCAAAAACATGCAGTAACATAAGTGGCCCAGTCACGTGAGTGTCATACCACACCTACATATACATCTACATTTATACTCCGCAAGCCACCCAACGGTGTGTGGCGGAGGGCACTTTACGTGCCACTGTCATTACCTCCCTTTCCTGTTCCGGTCGCTTATGGTTCGCGGGAAGAACGACTGTCTGAAAGCCTCCGTGCGCGCTCTAATCTCTCTAATTTTACATTCGTGATCTCCTCGGGAGGTATAGGGGGAAGCAATATATTCGATACCTCATCCAGAAACGCACCCTCTCGAAACCTGGCGAGCAAGCTACACCGCGATGCAGAGCGCCTCTCTTGCAGAGTCTGCCACTTGAGTTTATTAAACATCTCCGTAACGCTATCACGGTTACCAAATACACCATACATAAATGTCCTTTAAAATCTGTCTCCGCAATTGCAGGTGGGTTTTCGTCGGTCCACGAAATGAGTTACGAGTGTTATTGACAACCTAACGTGTGTAAGTGCTTCATCAGTACACAGTATGAATGGGATTACTCAGTGATTTTCGATTGGCAACGACCAAATCCCTGTGTCTACCCTCATCCCTGGTGTATGAAATCCAAGGAAACATCTTGTCTTAAGATGCATGAGGGAGTGCGGTAAAATGTTATACGTCGTTGCAATTCATATACTGAAAAACTTCTGTAACAGAATCTTTGTAATTTTCTAATGTATTAATACTCACCTGAACAGCGTTTCTAAGGCTGATAGTCTGTATGGAATGTGAAACTTCGTTATAAGGACGTTAATGAACTATCTCGAAAACAAATTAATTTGTTATGAGCAATATCTGAAATGAATTCAGGAGCGAGAGGGGGAGAGACAGTTGAAGTCAGAGAAGTCAGTGAGGGAAACGGCGACTTGTGTTCTGAACGAAACTGCAGCCACGACGGTGTCTTACATTTTTTAGGGTTTGTACTTATAATAGTAGAATAGTTGAAATTCAGCGACGTAATTGTTGAAGTAAGCAACGGACTGAACAAATAGTAGTAGACCGTATCTTCTGTAGTGGAGGTCAGTGTGCACTACAAATACAAGTGTTGCGCAAATCAGTACGAATGACGGGAATTACACCTGTCTGCGAGGAGCAATATTTCTAAAACAATTGTGGGCAGTGGTTTCGTGATTTACTTGTGTTTGAGGAAACAAATACAGAGATATAAGCTACAAAATTTCAGTGTCCGTGTACGCATCGAAAACTTCACTTCTCAAGTCCTCCTGCTCAGTGATGAAAAATGCCCGTCTACATCGGTTGTTTGGACACGGGAAATAAACGTAAGAAATGAGAGTAGTCTTCGTCTATTGGAATTAAGGGTGCCCAATAACCTTGTTGAGCAGTGCATCGACGGACAGGGACAGTTTCACTGGAAACGATGCAACACTCGCAAGGACTGTGTTCAGCGGCCTCGAGGTATTACACGAGTATGTGCGTACTGACGGGTTTGCAGCGTGCTGTAAACTATCTTGCTCTCACAACACAGAGGATGGTCGAAGTAAAAGACGGAGTCCGTGTTTCTTATTGACTAAAATGTGGAAGACATTGCAACATATGGAAACTGGATGCGTTTGCAGCATTGTGGAGCGTTTCCAAACAGCTGTCCAAAGGCATTTAAGCTCAACTTTCACAGTGACTGAGAACTAGATGTCTCAGTGTTCCACTTTACAGAGGCTGAGGGGCTTGATTCCTCATGTTGAAGCCATGTACACGATCACTGTTGCCGTGCTGCCCATCCCCGCAAGGTGTTAAGACCCACGAGACCCTGCCCATCTCTAACAAGTGGTCTCAGTCAATCGTTATCTGGTAATCAACAGTGTACCAATGGGCGGATGGCATGGAGAAAACACCGCCGGTATAGGGCGAATTTACTGTAATAAGCACCACTGGTGACTTTGCCATCAATTTTAGCCATTTTACCAACTTTTCCGTACTTTCAGCGCCAACCAATGACACGACTACAAGCTTCCCAATTTCTTTATCATCGTTAAAAGACTCATCCACTTCTTTGCGAGTGCCATATACTGGATTGCGAATGTACCGTGTGACAATTATTACACTATACGACGTAAAATCATGATAACATCTGAACGGTTTGCGTTAGAGCTTTGAAACTGAACAGTTGGCCGCAGGGCATGATACGAATTATAATGCGCATTACTGTTAGGTTTAGCGACGAAGCCCACTTTCATTTGGATGGGTTCGTTTATAAGCGAAACCGTGGCATTTAGGAGACGGAGAATCACATTTTGCAATCTAGAAGTCTCTTCATCCTCAGCGTGTGACTGTGTGGTGTGGAATGTACAGTCGCGGTATAGTCGGTGCGATATTCCTTGATAGCAAGGTGATTACCGAAAGGTAAGTGAAAGTTTTGGAAGATTTCATCCCCATTATTCAAACTGACGCTGATTTCGACAAGATGTGGTTCATGCAAGACGGATATCGACACCATCGAAGCAGTAGTGTGTTTGATGTCCTGGTGGAGAACTTTTAGGGCAGAATTCTGGCTGCGGAGCACCCAGAGGCCACTGGCATGGGCCTCGATTGGCCGCCATATTCTCCGGATCTGAACACATTAGATTCCTTTTTCTGGGACTATATTGAAGACAAGGTGTACAGCAACAGCCCCAAAAACATTTCTTAGCTGATAACAGCCATTCTTGAGGTCGTCGACAGCATCGGCGTTCTGACACTTCAGCGGGCCATGCAGAATTTCGCTATTCTTCTGCGCCACCGTCGCCAATGATGGCAGGCATATCGAACATGTCATAACCTAAATCCCTATATCTCCAGTGACGTTTACAAGTTGAATAAAGTGTATGCACGCTGTAGTTTGCAAGTAATTTACGTGTATGTTCATAAAGTTCAGTAAGTGTCACCCTGTTGACAGATGTCTGTGTAGTATGTCCATTCATTGTTAGTCCTCAGACATATACACCGAAGTACACCAGACAGCGTCCTATACCGATGCAGTTAGGTTATCTACATATTTGTAGCTCTCCGATGCTCAAGCAGAATTTCCCTATGTGGTAGGGAGCCACAGAGTATTCACGCATTCATAGAATAAAGGTGGATATTGAAAGACCTCCATGCACTGTGCTAGACCAACCTCCTGCAACACTTTTGTCGATTTAACCTGCAACTGGCCAGAAGTAGGAGGGTACTACATCGGCTGCATTCCACGTCTCGTGAAGGAACAGAGCAAGCTCTCTTCAACTGCTCTTCAGTGACGACTGCTCCGCACGTCTTACTCAGGGCACTCATCCAACAGGACAAGATTTCTCCAGCTGCGTGCCTATCGAGGAAGTTAGCACCGCTTACCGATGTATAACAGATCCGGGAGTGCGGTGGTTGTATAACATACAGTTATGAAGAAACATGTGGTTTATGCATGATGGAGCACCAACCAGACGGAGTTTGCAGTATTTTACGTAAATCAACTTTGTTATCAATTCTGAAGTATTGTTCTAGTGTCTGACGTCAGTAACAAGAAGGTATTAGGACAGAGAAATGAATAGAACATAACCAACACACTCCTACGGCAACATGGTTCTGCACTTAAACACACTATAATGTTTAAGCTATGTGGTTTCCAAAATATTAGTCATGCGGAGTGAACGCTCTTAATACTCTGATGCTGGCTATGTACCTCCAGCCTCTAACGTACATTCAGCCTTCACGTTTTCCATCCCACTCACAACGGCGACAAACTTTAAGATGATCAAACTACTTCCTTCTACACAAATAAAAATATAGATTCTTCGTAATACACGCATAATACACTTCTGGAGGTGGATAGTGCCTAGTGCTCACATCCGATTACAGTTCAGAAATTATGCTACGCCCGCATCACTCCTATAAAATGTTCACCAGCAATGGGAAAAACACTGAAGCGCCAAAGAAACTGACATAGCCATGCGTATTCAAATACAATGCGTATGTAAACGGGCAAAATTCGGCTCTGCGGTCGGCAACGCCTATATAAGAAAACAAGTGTCTAGCGCAGTTATTAGATCAGTTGCTGAGGCTACAATGGCAGGTTATTAAGCTTTAAGTGAGTCTGAACGTGGTGTTATAGTTGACGCACGAGCGATGGGACACAGCATGTCCGAGGTAGCGATGAAATAGAGAATTTCCCGTACGACCATTTAACGAGTGTACCGTGAATATCAGGAATCCGGTAAAACATTAAATCCCCGACATCGCTGCTGCAGGAAAAAGATCCTGCAGCAATGGGACCACTGACGACTGAAGAGAATCCTTCAACCTGACAGAGGTGCAACTCTTCAGAAAATTGCTGCAGATTTCAGTACTGGGCCATCAACAAGTGTGGGCCTGCGAACCATTCAACGAAAGATCATCCGTAAAAGCCTTTCGGAACTGAAGGCCCACTCGTGTACCCTTCATGATTGCACAACACAAAGCCTTTGCCTCACCTGGGCCCGTCAACACCGACATTGGACTGGTGATGACTGGAAACATGCTGGTAGGACGAGACTCGATTCAAATTGTATCGAGCGGATGGACGTGAATGGGTATGGAGACAACATCATGAACCTATGGACCCTGCATGCCAGCAGTCTCGATACGACTCTGACAGACGACATGTATGTAAGTAAGCATCCTGTTTGATCACCTGCATCGATTCATGTCTATTCTACATTCCAAAGGACTTGGGCAATTCCAGCAGGACAATGCGACACCTCACACGTCCAGAATTTCTACAGAATGCCTCCAGGAACACTCTTCTGCGTTTAAACACTTCCGCTGACCTCCCAAAACCCCAGACATGAACATTATTGAGCATATGTGAGATGCCTTGCAACGTGCTGTTCAGAAGAGGTCTCCACCCCCACACACTCTGATGGTGTCAGTTCCCTCCAGCGCTACTTCAGGTATTAGTCGAATCCATGCCATGTCATGTTGCGGCTCTTCTGGGTGTTTGCGGCGGCCCCATACGATATTAGGCAGGTGTACAAGTTTCTTTGGCTCTTTAGTGTACATCTTATGAGGAAACAGACAAA
Organism: Schistocerca americana; assembly: GCF_021461395.2. Taxonomy (NCBI): domain Eukaryota; kingdom Metazoa; phylum Arthropoda; class Insecta; order Orthoptera; family Acrididae; genus Schistocerca; species Schistocerca americana. Next base: position 42,616,511 of record NC_060121.1, read on the forward strand.
TGTATAGCAGCGGCGTTTGACATGTTAAATCGCACTCCATCCTGCACTAACTACGTAAAGAGGACAACTTTCATGCAGATGTACACGCAGTACATCACGTACTGTGTGATATTCGCTATTTTTGGCTTAATTAAAACAGAAAATTCAGCCAGAAGGCAAATACTTGTTTATAAAGAATGATTAATATATAATAAGGCGTCGCATGGCGACGGTGGAATTTTCTAAATAATGTAATTCGTCGTCTTTGGGCGGCAATATAAACAGAAATACGGATAGATGTGCGATCCTTCACTATTTTGTTCGCTGGAGAACAAATGAAGCCTTCAGCGCTAAGAAGACTTGTACTGTTTTTCTCGAGTAAGACGGACGCAGATTTGTGGCGGTCTGATCTAATTATTTTTACTAAATAAATAAAAACGTGTTCCGTCTAAGTTTTGAGTGAAGTGTAGGAAGAAGAACTGTTGTAACTTACCGTGACGAAGCACGAGCGACTCAAGAGGACAATGGCTATATAAAAGAGCGCTCAATGGACATGATATGGACATAAAAATCTACCGTCATTGTAGTATTAAGCTTAAGGTACGATATATGTTTTAGTTTATAATAAATATTTGTTCTGGGAATACTGAATCATTTAGCAGTGCTCATTCCTATTATCTCCTCAGTATTATTTTCATTTTAATTATGCATTCTGCTAATATTACAGACGCCAAGATCAGCAGTCTAATGTGCGTGTTACATTGATAAAAAGAAAACTGTTTTATCGTCTTTTTGCATCAGCTTTAATATTGAATTTCCCTTTTGTGTGATGTTACAGTTGTTTTTGCGCCCTTAAGAACTTTCTGGTCCCTTAGGAAATTTTTTTGTCATAACAATAACTTCACAACCGGGTATGATCGTATCTACGATCATGAAGTAATTAGAAAGACGATAATGCGATTTCTTAATCAATAGCACGCTAGTTGTGACTGCCTCAAGCCACGCGAAACTGCAAGTAAAAAAAAAACTATTCACATCTCATAATGCAATATTTTATAACAATGGTCAATCCATGATTCTTACGCCAATTGTGATTGATAAAACAGTTAGTTAAATCTCAATTTCCAACTTTCCATTGAATAGCAACATCACTTCTATTTTGTAACATCACAACTGCTGCCAGTGACTTAGAAAAGGAGTTGGAAACATTTTACGTAAATCACTTGTGCTAACAATTGTGAAGTATTGTCACGGTGTTTGGTGTCCATACCAAGAAGATACTGGAAAAAGAGAAATGATTGTGGAACAAACACATTCCAAGGGCTACACGGTTCTGCACTTAAACATGCCATAATGTTAGAGCTGTGCAGTTTCCAACCTATTAGTCTTGCGGAATGCAACGCTGTTAATATTGCAATGTAATAAATATATTTCTAGTGCATGATATACATTCTCCCTGGATGTTTCTCTGTGATAAAGTATGGTGACAGGCTGTAAGGTGATAAAACTACTACCTTGAACTCCAAAGAAAACATCTATTCCCTGTAACACAAACACCACATAGATTTCCAGAGGTGCATGATGCCTGCTGTTGAAGTTCAAGCCCGATTACAGTTTGGAAACTATATGTTGACAATATGCCTATAAAATTATCTTCAGCAGCCGAAAATACATATAAAGAGACAGTGACATTTTAGGAGGAAATGGTCACCACAATCAGTAGCTAAAGGAAATGTAACATGCATTTCACAGTTTACCACCACTCCTGGTAACCTTCCTTTTGCACACAGAAGTCATAGTCTGATGTTAGGTTGTATTGTTCATGTGTGGGATAATACTGAGGTTTCCGCCTTGACAACCGCCTCTACATTGCCTCCTCTTTTCACTATTCAGATGTGTATTTATGAAGTGTCAATCTACTCTCATCCTCCAGAACACTCAGCTTTATCGATTTTGTTCAGTGCATATTTCATGGTGTTATACCTTAATTTTATGTATTCTGTCAGTTTGCATGATTTTACAGGGTTTTCGTGATTTTACATATTTTGTTATATTTCCCTCAATTATTATCTATTTCACGTCAATCTTTCTTGGTTATTCTAGGTTTTCCCTGAATTTTACCGTATTTCATATTTTCGGCAGTTTTCACAGGTATAAGGTCATACTGCTGACATATCCATGTGTTGTTCGATTTTATACGAGAGTATTTGAACGTCTTATACACAAACCCACTGAAAGATCCTAAGATGTGTCCTCTTCCCACTGATCCACATGCATACATTTCGGATAGGATGATCATGAAGAGGATAGTAACAATCACTACATGAGATTCGAGTGGTGTAGATGAGATGTGTATTGGAAAATTGAAGTGTGGAAACAATTGCGTGTACTGCTTTGACCGATCAGAGAGCCTGACTGCAGACTCATTTAGCAGTGCACTTGATGGAAACAGTTTAGCACCTTACACATACCTCGAAGCATGGTACAAAAACAAAATGCATGACTGTATACACAACTGTAATCATACACTGCTTCGATGTCTTACAGCAAAGAAACGTATAAAACTCCTTATGAAAGAACAGCACAAGAACCCTCTCCATGTGACTGATGGTTGACATGATCTCCCTCCAGCACAGGAAACAAAACATTACACATGTCTACAGAAGTGCCTTAGATCACTGCTCACCCGCTCCAGTGCACCAATACAAGTATGTTTAATAGGATCAACACATGTGGTCGATGTCACCATGCAGATTGTATTGGTTTCCCTGATACATCAGAAGAGAGAATTGTGGTAAAATCTTATTTAGTTATTCAGTTCTGTACCACGTAACGTGAGTGAAGTTTTTGAAATTTGTAGTTTTATTCCATGGGATGTTACAAAAATAATGAGGGGAGACAGAGACACTGTGTTGGAAATGAAGACTCGGTCATCATTACACTGTCGTATTTCTGGTGTGGTAATCATAGGAACACAATAAAGGATATTAGGACATATACAGTGATATATATATCAATGAATTGCATATGTTATGCTTCTGAATTTATTTTTGCAGTCCACATACACTCTGCATGGTTGTGAATTTCCTACCTGTCAGCCTTCTAACTAATGGAACAGTGCTGTCAGAATGTGATAGGGTTTCCAGAGAATTAGCAGGGGTCTGTAACATGGCAGCGGACATCTCATACTCATTGAAATCAGGTGGATTCAAATGCTGTATACCGAAGAGTGGAGCATTTGTGAGAATACGACAGGTAAGCAAAACTCTGTCGAAAGGAGAGTTGTGAGCTCTATATCATTTCTTCTAAGTATTGTGGGCAAACATATTACAACATCTGATGTACATCTCATGGAGTGATCGCACTGAGAAAATAAGGGACTAATACAAAGGTTTCTACACAGGGACAAGCAGCAGCAGAAGTTACATCTTTTGTTTTCTCGATAAATAAGAGACAACATTCTTCCATGAATTTTGTGGATGGACTAACATCTTAGTACAGAGACTAAATTAACATTTACATCTATATGCTTATTTTGCAAGCCATCATACAGCTTGTGGCAGAGGGTACCCTGGACGACTACTAGTTATTCCCTATCCTATTCAACTCACAAACAGAGTGAGAGGAAAATAATACCTATATGCCTCCCAGGAGTGCTAATTTCTCGTATCTTATCTTCATGATCCTTATGCGAAATGTACATTGGTGGCAGTAGAATCTTTCTGTGGTCAGTTTCAAATGCCAGTTTTCAATAGTGTTCCTTGACAAGAACGTCATCTTTCCTCCAGTGATTCCCATTTGAGTTCATGTTTCAAAAACACATCTCAGGACAAAAAAATGGTTCAAATGGCTCTGAGCACTATAGGAGTTAACTTATGAGGTCACCGGTCCCCTAGAACTTAGAACTAGTTAAACCTAACTAGCCTAAGGATATCACAAACATCCATGCCCGAGGCAGGATTCGAACCTGCGACCGTAGCGGTCTTGCGGTTCCAGACTGCAGCGCCTTTAACCGCACGGCCACTTCGGCCGGCCATCTCAGGACATTTTGGTTTGCAGCAGGGATGAGTTAGCATATTGTTCAGCACCCTAGTACCTACCCCAGTGACAGTTAATGGGCGCGGTCCTTCTGAGAAGGGTAGGACAACTATTGCGAGTATGGAATCATTAACAGCTGTTCGGCGTGGCGATGGTGGGTTGTCGGCCAGAATGGTACAGCTAGGCAAAGGTTCATGACCCAGTGGCAGCTATTCACCTGTAGTCTCTAGTGCTAGATTAATAGCGAAAGTATCCACTACACATCTAGCAGTTATTGACGAATCTGGATGGAACTACTTTCTAGTGCTCAATCAATGGCAACTCAAATTGTTTAAATAAACCATATTCTGCACTAAGTACAACGTAATAGACACTTATATCCATCCTCTCTGGCAGCCCAGCACATACTGAAGCTCCCTCCCTCACAAGTGGAGACCTCAAAGTGAACACACAAAATTTGAAATTCCCGTTAATAAATCGTGGTTGTTCGCTATTTTTTTAATTTCGCACCAAAATTTTAGCGGAGGGGAAAGTGATTCACGTGCCAGATGGCAAAACCATGACATCAGCATGTAGGCCACAGAGGGGGGGGGGGGGGTTACTCTGAATGTATACAATTCGCACTAACAAAGTGGGGAAGTATCGCCATTGCTACTGACACATTGTCCGATTTGTGATGACGACTGATCATAATCCGGGAAGAAGTACGGGCACATGTTACACCTGCTGTGCCATTAGGGACCACTGGTAACAGCCTGGTTGCAGCAGGATTATGATCACGTGTAGCCAGGCTACCAGTGATACCAAGATACCGCCAAGTGTGGCTACTCTGGTGTCGTGATAAGAGTGTTGACTAGGGGATGAACTGTCGCTCCTTTGTCTTCAATGATGAGAGTAGATTCCGTCTGTATGTGAGTAATGAACGTACACGTGTACGAGGTAGAGCTGGTGAGCTGCCAATTATAGACTGCTCTCACCTACGACATGGAGTGGATGGTTAACAGTTACAATTCGCTGTCACATTTGGTGTTTTTGCAGGGTAAAGTAACCAATGTCCGCAACATTGCACAGACTTTTATCCTCGTGCTGCCGGCATTTATTTGACAGGATGGTGGTTGCTTTTTCAGAGGGACGACGCTCTTCTTGGTATATAACTGCCGTGACCAGCAAGACCACCTGATGGCTCGCCAGTTGAGCACGTGGGGGGCATGATGAAGCGGGAACTTACTCGTTCGCCATGGTCTTGAAGAACCATTGCTGAATAAGCACGAAAGGTGCAAGATGCTTCGGACAATCTAACGTAGGTGGCGATTCGGCACCTTTTCGGTAGTTTGCATGCGAGAACACACTCCTGCATTGCTGCCTCAGAGGCCATGTTTATACGACCATGCGGGCAGCCTTTAATGTGACATATGCGTTTTATTTGGTCTGCAATAAAGTGGCCTTTTCCTTGAGAGTGTTGCATTTTTCTTTCCGGGAGTGCGTAAGTTGATGGCAGCACAGCGTGGAAGGTGTTTAGCAGAGAAAATAACGTCGTTGATCTTGGTGTTAAAGAAAAACCTGCCACATCTACGGTAATTATTAATGACTCCGTAGCTTATTGACGGCTTGTAGTAAACTGTAGCATAAACTACGAGGAGTATTTGGTGTACAAAAACACAGGCAGACTGAACTCAGGAAACAATCCCGTGGCAATCTATTCAACATACAGCAATTCTCGCAGTCTCGATTGTGTAAATGATTTGTCAGGTAACATCGATAGATAACGGAGCATTACTTGAAGAACGCTATGTAAAATAAAGTGCGTGTAGCCTAAGGAAACGACCCTGCCACTAACATCAGCAATACGCCTAGCAATTAGCTGGGAAGAAGAAACGATCTGCAACGTGACGAGCATGAAAAAGCTTGGCCTTCTCTTTGCTGCAAAGAATAAATAGGAAAGAAAAAAAAGAAGACACTTAGCTTAACTGTGGGCTAATACTCTACAACGAGAGTTCAATTACTAAAGTTAACGAAATTCCGAGAAACAACTTAAATTTATTTAGCAGTATTTCGCTAAAGTTGTTTGCTGTATCGACGGAGAAAAATTAATCTCCTTGAGAAACAAATTTTTAAACTGCAGGTAGAGCTAGACCGAAACCGGGTTAGAGCTCGATTTGTAAGGAGCTACATCTTGTCTATTCTTCTATATGGCTCTGAAGGATGGACACTAAATATGCCAGCAGCAAGGAAGATCAAGGCCTCTGAGATGTGCACCTACCGCAGAATAGTTGAAATACCAGGGACAGCAAGAGTAACTAACAACGAAGTACTGCGAAGAATAAACGAACAACAAAAAATCGTACTGCTTTTAAAAAAAGAAAAACTGCATACCTCGAACATAGAATACGGAACAGAAGGAAGACCGAGGGCAAAAGAAGAAAGGTCGGAAAAGATTAATTTGCTTAAATATTGGACACGGTCACAAATAGCAGACCAACTACGGCATACTACGGTTCATAGACTAAAGATGCATCGTGTGGTCTGACAAATACACTATGTGATCAGAAGTATTTGGACACCTGGCTGAAAATGACTTACAAGTCATCGGTAATGCTGGAATTCAGTATAGTTTTGGTTCACCCTTTGCCCTGATGACAGCTTCCACTCTCGCAGGGATGCATTCAGTTAGGCGCTGGAAGGTGTCTTGGGGAATGACAGCTCATTCTTTACGAAGTGCTGCACAGAGGGGAGGTATGGATGTCGGTCGGTGAGGCCTGGCACGAAGTCGGCGTTCCAAGACATCCCAAAGGTGTTCTACAGAATCCAGGTCAGAAATCTGTGCAGGCCACTCCATTACAGGGATGTCATTGTCGTGTAACCACTCTACCACAGGCCATGCACTATGAACAGGTGCTCGATCGCGTTGAAAGATGCAGTCGTCATCCACGAACTGCTCTTCAACAGTGGGAAGCAAGAAGATATTTGAAACATCAATGTAGGCCAGTGCTGTGATAGTGCCACGCAAAACAACAAGAGGTGCAAGCCCCCTTCATGAAAAACACGACCACACCATGATACCACCGCCTCCGAATTTTACTGTTGGTACTACGCACGCTGGCAGATGACGTTCACCGGGCATTCGTCATACCCACACCCTTTCGTTGGGTCGCCACGTTGTGTAGTGTGATTCGTCATTCCACACAACGCAGGTTCGAATCCTGCCTCGGGGATGGATGTGTGTGATGTCTGTAGGTTAGTTAGGTTTAAGTAGTTACAAGTCTAGGGGACTGATGACCTCAGATGTTAAGTCCCATAGTGCTTAGAGCCATTTGAACCCTTTGAAGACAATGTCGGCCTGTACGCTTTTGTGTTGTACGTGTACCTTCACGTTTTGATTTCACTATCACTTCGGAAACAGTGGACCTAGGGATGTTTAGGGGTGTGGAAATCTCGCTTGCAGACGTATGAGACAAGTGACACCCAATCACCTGGCCACGTCTGTGAGTTCCACGGAACGCCCCATTCTGCTCTGTCACGATGTCTAATGACTAATGTGATCGCTGATATAGAGCACCTGGCAGTAGGTGGCAGCACAATGCACCTAATAACGTATGTTGTCGGGGGTGTCTGGATATTTTTGATAGCTTAGATATAACAGTTTATATTATCTGCCATCTGTAAGAGTTTTAAATATTAACTATGGTTTTTCCAATTTGTGGAAGTCCTGTAACAAAGGCGTTGTGTTCGAAATATATTTTCTGGTGGCAGTGTAAGTGATAAAAAGTGTGCCGTATATAACCCATGTAGTGAAAAATGAGGTTCTGTCAAGGATCGTAGTGTATGAGTGGGATACGGGGACCGAATCGTGAATGAACAAGCTATTGACTGTAGGGGGAAAAGACGAAGTACGCGATGGGACGTCCTCAACTTTCCCGAACAATGCACGTCACATGAAACGAAAGCGACGGTTCTCGGACCAAGTGGTCCGTAGAGCCAGTTTTACTGTGTAACTGAGGCGAGCAATTATTTGTACTAGCAGCAAAGGCTTCTGGAGTCATTTCGAAATGCGGAACACGACATCTGCTGGTAGCGATTTCTGCAAGTGAGCTGCATCATCCGGATCTGCTGAGAGCAACGTTAGCCCAGCACGACGATCTTTCTGGATAGTGAGGAGCATGAACAACTAGTCCTGATCAACACACGTATGCAGTCATCACACAAACCGAACAAAAATCACATATCGCAAATGGACATATACTCTCTTCCTGCTACACTGGCCAAATGCAGAATAATTTGCTCAAAGTGTCCTCACCAAGTGTGGAGACCTCCGACAGTACTCCGAATTCTTTAAATGGCACTTTGTAATTTGTAGAATTTGGTAGTAAACACCCTGAGCGCTGAACTGCGCGATTTAGGACAGGACGTTTCTTTACTGCCTGCTACGTATCTACAGTGAGAGTATTTCTTACGCGAAGAACAAGTTAAGCGCATTTTGTGCCTCTCACTCAGAGTATTACGAGGCGACTCCGACCTTACAATTGAAATCAGTTACGGCGGCAGGAGCGACTGTGAGAGGAGCACAGGAAGGGGTGAAACGTGGCGACCCCGCAGCCGTCTCAAAGTTGAATGAAGTTCATTTCCACCTGACAGTCTTCTCGAGAGCGGAATTCCCGGCGAACAATTTGCACGGACGGAGATGGCGCTTCCAGATCAATGCGGAAAGTTGGGGGAGCGAGTTAAACAGAGGGGCAGAGGCACGTCGCGCAGCCGTGCTGTAGGCTGCTCTGCCCGTGGTCAACAACGGCGGCAGGGAGGACGCGTCGCCCGTAATTAGGATCAAAGTGCGGCGGCGGCGCAGGCGGCAGGAGCAAGCGGCCAATCAGCCTGAGAGGACGCCAGCCGCCGGCCAGGGGCGTCGCGGGCACAGCAATCAGGGCCCCCTGTTCTGTTCTCGAAATCTTTCCGTAAACAAGTCAAATACTCGCTACGAAAAATGCAACAGTACTTCGGCACTGGTATTACCATTGCTCGGAGAGGTCACAATTCAGACACACTTTTCAACTTCTAGTGATCATAGCTTGCCAGTTTAGCACTGACTCCATGCATCTGCAGTGAACTGCAGGTACGAACTGCACTTTTATTTCAGTTGAAACACACACACACACACATACACACACACACACACACACACACACACACACACTGAGAAACAACTGTAGTAAGTTGAACTTTTTACACGGGCTGCGAGAGGTGGAGTAAATACGAAAGTAGTGGCTGATCGGAAACAAATCAGACTAGCAAATACTCTAGAAATTCACGTACGGCAGACACACACCATTTGTCGGACTCACAAGAATTTCCATGTCGTAGCCAATGGGAGGGTCATCAGTTCCTACGTCTACATGGCTACTCTGCAATTCACATTTAAGTGCTTGGCAGAGGGTTCATCGAACCACAATCATACTATCTCTCTACCATTCCACTCCCCAACAGCGCGCGGGAAAAACGAACACCTAAACCCTTCTGTTCGAGCTCTGACTTCTCTTATTTTATTCTGATGATCATTCCTACCGACGTAGGCTGGGCTCAACAAAATATTTTCGCATTCGGAAGAGAAAGTTGGTGACTGAAATTTCGTAAATAGATCTCGCCGCGACGAAAAACGTCTTTGCTTTAATGACTTCCATCCCAACTCGCGTATCATATCTGCCACACTCTCTCCCCTATTACGTGATAATACAAAACGAGCTGCCCTTTTTTGCACCCTTTCGATGTCCTCCGTCTACCCCACCTGGTAAGGATCCCACACCGCGCAGCAATATTCTAACAGAGGACGAACGAGTGTAGTGTAAGCTGTCTCTTTAGCGGACTTGTTGCATCTTCTAAGTGTCCTGCCAATGAAACGCAACCTTTGGCTCGCCTTCCCCACAATATTATCTATGTGGTCTTTCTATCTGAAGTTGTTCGTAATTATAACACCCAGGTACTTAATTGAATTGACGAGAATTGTACTATTTATCGAGTAATCGAATTCCAACGGATTTCTTTTGGAACTCGTGTGGATCACCTTTGTCGCGTCCCGGCACAGGTCCCGGATACCAATATAGAGTTGGTCGAGCCTGCGTGGCGCAATCGGGACGTTGACGACAATTATGGGTTTGCGGTTCCCTTTAACTGGCCTTTATTACGGAGGTGAGAGAGAGTAGAATCTCCTGGACTGTCTAAGGGCGTGTAGGAGGTGTAGATACCTTATACAATACTTCCAATAGGTAGCGGGTACAATGGGTGAATTGGCAGCACTGAAAACAGTAAGGCGAGATTTCTCCTTTAACGTAATTTATTAAATTAATATCACAAAGAATATGTGAGGTGTCAGACCCTTCCCCTTACTCTGTATACTTCTATAGATTCAGCCAGAATCTCCACTTTACTCCTCGTTTAAACAAAGGACCCTGATACTATCCACAGGAGACAAGCACCAGCTAGTGGCTTGTTCCTTCTATTGTTGAAACTAGCTGTAGAGGCTACTTGAGACAGAGACAAACTGTCCCTGTTCAAAACTATTCCACGGTAAAAACTTCTTCTTAACTGACAGTTGTAGTTGACTCCACCAGAGCATCCCCGTCTTCTCGTAGTTGCAGTTACTATAAACTCATCAGTAGCGGCTGCTACCTTCTCGATGCTGCCGGGCCTTGGGCGCTGCTTGTACCCTCTTCGACTTCTGCGACGACTCTGCTTCTTGCTGCTCGTGGATGCCCTTAAATACCCATTGTGAAGGTCTGCCCTGCTCGGACACAGCCCTCGCATGCGCTTTCTCTAACTTATTTTTCGGTCTTCCCGGACGTTTCGTCGCTGTGGACCTACATTGGTTTCGATATGTCGGGCCGAGTCCCGGACGGAAAGTTCCTTCTCACCCCCCAAGGTCCGAGAGACGCGCTGTTCGTATCCTCGACGTGTTTACTAGCTCAGGCTAGTTGTACTGTGTGACACTTTCCCTTCCGTGTCTGCGGTACTGCGCGGCGTCCGCGTAAGAAATACTGGCTGAACCTTTACATTATGAATAGCTATGTCATTTTGTCAATTAAATCCTCTGGGGACCTGACACCTTACACTTTTCGTTATTTAACGTCAACTGCCACCTGCCACACCATACAGCAATCTTTTCTAAATTGCTTTGCAGCGGATAGTCGCGTGACGGGTAGAAACGGATATGGGCGTGGCCTTGTCACGTCTTTTCAGATACAAAAGTCACGCTGAGAACATTCTTGCGCACGTCAAGCTTTCATTTTTTTTTCATTATGCTAATTCCTATCCACCACGGACCTGGCATTTATAAGAAACAGTTACGCTCCAGGAGCGACAACAGCAGTTGCAGTAGGAGCAGCATCTATTGCTGCAGGAGCTGCTCAAGCAGAATGCGGAACTGACTGGCTCTCACGCTGCGCTGCTGAAAGACCGTCTGGACTGAGGGCTTTGGCTGCTGGCAGACCAGACGCCTGCACAGAAGCCTCCCACTCTCCCCTCCCCTCCACTCCCCTCCCCGCCCGCCGAACTCCAAACACCGTCCCCTGTTTCTGACGAGCCTGCGTAAAGGTGGAAAACTACATTGCCGGTTCTTGCAGCAAGGCTAGGTAAGGCATAACGTCCATCCAGCTGATAAGGCACCCTTATTATTGTCCAACAGCGCACGAAATCGTTCAAAATTTGTAACACACTAGTGAGCACGAAAAACTGAGCTTTGTGGAACTCTGTCAGCTGCTCGCGCAGTATTTTGGACAACAAACCCACGTGGCGGTGGCGCGCCTGCAGTTAGACCACCACCACAAACAACCCGGGAAGACGAGCTGCGAAGTGTCCAGCGCAGGAGTCGCTTTGAGAGTCCCCAGTGCACTACGTGGTATGCGGACTTAGGAATGTGGTCGTGCGATTAGCACTCGACCCCGAGGTGCAGACTAGGGCACTAGCCTTGTCCGACCCTGCTTTGTCTGACGTTTCCCAGATTGCTAAATCACGTGATCGTACGGCAGTGGCAAGGGACATACTTTCCGACAATTGGCAAGTGGCAGCAAACTGCCCCCTCTGCCAAGCGACGTCAGCTTCTGCTGCCGTCGTCATGCGTGGCGACCTCGGCGGGTACAAGTAAATCGCAGATCAGGTGACTGAACTGTCAACCTTCTCCTTATACGATTGCGAAAGCTTGTAGGGCTCCTCCCATTCTTGATCTTTTAAAGCAAATGGGTCACTGTACTTCACTGATACCGCACTTCGTAAAATACTTCGAGACTAGTGATGGTGCACAACTCATGTCCGACGACGACAGTGAGCAACTATCGTACAGAAAAGGATGGGGCCAGTATAGCACGCTGCAAGTACACGCGTACCATCCAACAGGCCACGCCGTACGGTGATAGGTACAGTATTCTCTCAGCAATGCTGTACCAGTTCTTATGGCAATTGTTTGTTGCTCGTTTCTGTCGGTATTGTTATCAAAGCATCACTGACCGCTTTTCCCATTTCTTATAATAACGCAATACTTAGAGGCAACCGAAATTTTACGAATAAAAATTACTCGTTTTTTAAAAAAAGATTTATTTAAAAATCAGAAATTATAGCACTGCTGTCGTGGGTAGCTGATATTTCTGTTTTTTAACCGGTTACTAATAAAAAATAAAAACCCTATTGTAGCCGAGACTAAACAAAAACTGAAAAATACCAGTCATTCAGGACTAAAACCCCGCTAAAAGAAAAACTCGGAGTAGGTATTAAAATCCATGGAGTAGAAATAAAAACTTTGAGGTTCGCCGATGACATTGTAATTCTGTCAGAGGCAGCAAAGGACTTGGAAGATTAGTTGAACGGAATGGACAGTGTCATGAAAGAAGGGTATAAGATGAATATCAACAAAAGCAAAACGAGGATAATGGAATGTAGTCGAATTAAGTCGGGTGATGCTGAGAGAATTAGATTACGAAATGAGTCACTTAAAATAGTAAAGGAGTTTTGCTATCTGGGGAGCAAAATAACTGATGCTGGTCGAAGTAGAGAGGATATAAAATGTAGACTGGCAATGGCAAGGAAAGCGTTTCTGAACAAGAGAAACTTGTTAACATCGACTATAGATTTAAGTGTCAGGAAGTCGTTTCTGAGAGTATATGGGGTGTAGCCATGTATGGAAGTGAAACATGGACGATAACTAGTTTGGACAAGAAGAGAATAGTAGCTTTCAAAATGTGGTGCTACAGAAGAATGCTGAAGATTAGGTGGGTAGATCACATGACTAATGCGGAGGTATTGAATAGAATTGGGGAGAAGAGGAGCTTGTGGCACAACTTGACTAGAAGAAGGGATCGGTTGATAGGACATGTTCTGAGACATCGAGGGATCACCAATTTAGTACTGGAGGGCAGTGTGGAGGGTAAAAATCGTAGAGGGAGAGCAAGAGGTGAATACACTAAACAGATAGAGAAGGATGTTGGATGCACTAGGTAGTGGGAGATGCAGAAGCTTGCGCAGGATAGAGTAGCATGGAGAGCTGCATCAAACAAGTCTCAGGACTGAAGACCACAACAACAACAATCTCTAGGTTTTTCCTATCTCTGCGTCAAGTGGTATGATAGAAACGGCGTTTTCCACTGCGTAGTCAAATCACCATCTCAGCCCGTTAGAAGGATGTGTTGTTAGTAATCAGTTCATAGTAGCCACAACATACTTTGGGCTAGCTGCTCTCTCTGGTTTTGGATTTCAAATGGTTGACAGCGACCATTTACTGTCCCAGTCAGACCCCTTTCAAGATTTGTACTTTCCCTTTGCCACTTGTGACGAGTTCAAGGCCAAGTTGCACCGTTGGCAAAAAGTCGGCGTCGTTCCTCCTCTTTTGCCAAGATAGTGGTCCACCCACTTTGTGGTGATTCAGACGCCAAGATGGCGCCGTGCACCTTTACAGCGATTTTAAACACGCAGTGAGTTGTCGACTTGTATCCCATTCCAAGTAGTGGGGGAATTCGTGGTGAAGCTGTCAAAAGCGACTACTGTTGTGTCGACGTCGATTTGCGTGAAAGATACCGTCAGTTGCCATTGGACGCTTGTCCTCTGCGCTCTTTGGTGCTCAACACCCCGCCCCCCCCCCCCCCCCCACCCTTCTTTGGATTCACCTGTTTAATCGCTTGGAATTCCGTCTGCCCCAGGAGTTTCTCAAATATCTTCGGAACATACTGTGTCAACTACATCAATGACATCAAGTTCAAGGGTACCATTAGAGACGCGCATTGAGGCAATCTGCAGGCGGTTTTCCAGCGCCTTCTGGATAAGTGCATTAGCTGCAAATTTGAAAAAAAGTAGTATTTTTGCTCTGAAGTGCATTTTTAGGTAATCTACTTCGCACAGATAACCTTACCCCCATGGGCATAGTACTGTAGCAACTACGTTACACAATACTGAATAAATATACGCACCCTATTTTGCAATTTTATTTAAACACTTCAATAGTATTTTTAATAATAATAATAATAATAATAATAACAATAACATAACATCAACAGATACGAAGAAAGAAAATTGGAAAAAGAAAATACTACATGGCAAGCACCCGTATCATCTAACACAGCCACACATCGATCAAGACGCATCCAACACATGGCTAAGAAAAGGCAATATATACAGTGAGACGGAAGGATTCATGATTGCAATACAGGATCACACAATAAACACCAGATATTACAACAAGCATATTATTAAAGATCCCAATACCACAACAGATAAATGCAGACTTTGCAATCAACAAATAGAAACAGTAGATCACATGAAAAGCGAATGTACAATACTAGCAAATACAGAATACCCCAGAAGACATGACAACGTAGCAAAAATAATACATCAAAAACTTACCATACAAGATAAACTTATAAAACAACATGTTCCCACATACAAGTATGCACCACAAAATGTGCTGGAGAATGATGAATACAAATTATACTGGAACAGAACCATTATAACAGATAAAACACCACCACATAACAAACCTGACATCATACTCACCAATAAAAAGAAGAAATTAACACGACTAATCGAAATATCCATACCGAATACCACAAATATACAAAAGAAAACGGGAGAAAAAATTGAAAAATACATCCAACTGGCTGAGGAAGTCAAGGACATGTGGCATCAGGATAAAGTTGACATTATACCAATTATACTATCAACTACATGAGTCATAGCACACAATATCCACCAGTACATCAATGCAATACAGCTACATCCAAACTTATATATACAACTACAGAAATCCGTAATTATTGATACATGTTCAATTACCCGAAAGTTCCTAAATGCAATATAACATATACCGTACAGTTAAAAGGAGGTCACGCTTGATCAAGATCCGCGTCACTTTCCATTTTTGACCAGACATAACGTCTGAGAAAAGAAAGAAACAATAATAACGTAACGATTTCATCCATAAGGTGACGTGAACAAATATATTTTCGTTATTAATCAAAGTACATGTAAATAAGAGTATGCAGAAGGCAGTGGGCAGGCATACATCGAGCGATCGGTGCGATCGGTATAGAAGCGGGAAGCCGGACTGGGAGACGTGGGTGGATGATGTTGCTGTATCGGCGTCAAGAGAAAATAGTCCCACTTGTTCTTCTTAACCCTTCAGGCCAAGAAAAAAGTATTTTAAATGTAATGTAATCTAAAGCACGTAATTAAGGGCAAGGGTTAAGAAGAGATCTCCTCTCTTACATGCTATTTTCTTTCATCAGTTTATAAAATGAGTAACTATGTGATTACTCATCGGCACAGAGATACGAATACAGTGGAGGGGAGCGCTAGTTTCGGCGTTGGTTCTTTCGCTCTGGAGAGCCGCTCTGGGCCCCTCATGATGGTCAGATCCATATCTGACCGCTCCGATGAAATGCCAACTTTATTCGGTCAGTAAGTAATTTTAGAGTACAAATGGCTCTCCAGCACTGCTCCCAGTGTCTTGAACAGCAGTTGAGTAGTGACTGGTTATTGTGCAGTTTAATACGGCAGTAAAAGCGTAAGAAAGGCAGTGATTTTGATTGTGTGATATGAAGTGTCATTGGAGCTGTGATGAACTTTAGAACAACGGCAGAACTGCGTATCACAATCAAGACGCAGTCTCATCGTCATTGGTAAGTGATTTCTTGCACGGCTCGGCGCTGGTGTGAATTTCCGATAAGTCTTCAAGGTTTTACTGTCAAGGTCTTACTGTACGCAAGATGGCCACAGAGTTGATTGCAGTTAAACGAATCTAAATTTATTGTGTAATGTGGTCATGTTCAGGCGAGCGAGTGTTTGTTGTAGGTGCATCATTAGAAGTCCCGCGTGGCAGTGCAAAATTAATTGTTTCACTCTGACTAAAATCGGTATCTAAATTCTATGTACGCAGAGTGTTCTACAAGGGGATAACGTGTGAGTATATTGTATTGCTCTGAGAGACAGAGCCTGATTCAATCTGAAGATAATTTATGAACATAAACGGGAGACGTGGAATCGTAAGGGAGACACTATCCCGACACTCTGTCATGTGTGTGTTCTCGGATTAACCACAGGTGACTAACGTTGCTGCAGCAGCAATCCCTTGCAGCTCTAACATTTGGAGGACACTGCGCCTCTGAATTATCTTTTATTTATTATGGTAGGTCCATATTCTAATTTCCTGCAAACCCATTTTCATTACAATACTACTTAGTGGTTTGTTACTTCCCATGATTAGTTACAGTGAGCAGCATCGAGATCGGGAGAGCAGGACTATCTTTGAGAGCCAAACATCTTCGAGAAATATAAAGGTCGTGGTCTGTGGTGCGTAGGACACGTAACAAACCCATAGCGCGCCCCATTTACTACAAACTATTTGCCACCGAGGCTTTCAAGTGACTAACCATTGGCACCGAAGCATTAATAATAGTACGAAACTCATGTTATATCATATTCCAACATTCGGTTTAGTCGTAATGGTAGTCGGGTGGAATAAACTACTCCACCGACCCTTCTAACTGCCAAAATGCACATCAAAGCTATCATCAACCCAACAACCTGAAGGAGCTTCAGTTCTTTTAACGTACGATTTCTGTCATGCTACATACATTCCCCAGGCAGCGCAGACAGACCATCCCCTTAACTGGCTTCGCCAAAAGGACGTTGTACTGAATTGTATTCTCTTGTATTGAACTGGGGACCTAGAAACGAAGGAGGTGCTTCTTCCCCGCCGTAGCCCACAGTGGTACACAACCCCAGAACAAGCTACAGCAGTCCACTCACCCACCGCCGCCCCACACCGAACCCAGGGTTACTGTGCGGCCCCCAGTGGACACCCCAACCCCCTCCCTCCCTCCCTCCCCGGAAACGTCTCATTCGAGACGAATGTAGCCCCAATGTTTGCATTGTAGAGTAATTCTGGTCTAGCGTACGTGGTGACAGTATTTGCGCAGCAACTGCCGACATAGTGTGACTGTGGTGGAATACGGGAACCAGCCCACATTCGCTGAGAAAGATGGAAGAGCGCCTTAAACCACAGGCTGGCTGGCACACCAGACCTCGACACTAATCCGCCGGGCGGATTCGTGCCGGGGACCGGCACGTCTTCCGCCCGGAAAGCAGTGCGTTAGACAGTACGGCTAACCGGGCGGGCTAAACGGACGTCAAATACCTGTCATCTGTGGACTGCAACAGGCTTCTAGGGCCCACAAACAGTATTTGTACTCCATGCTTGACGTCTTTTATACCGGGTAAGCCGTTAACCTACGTGTGAAACGTCCCAGTGTGTCACTGGTGCGGTCCATGACAATCCGTACGGTACCGACTAGGTCGTTGATCACTTTTTTGTGGAGCAAAGTTCTATCATCAGCAACCAAAAGCCACTGATTTCATTATTTGGCTCTTGTTCGAAGCTACAGGACAGGACTACAACTGCAGAGTTGGGCACGCTTTCTCAGTAATTATTGCCATGTAATTCGTTACTAGTCCACAAGTCAGCATTCTAATCAAATGCATTAGACGGTTGCCAATGGCGCCCTGTGTCTCGTTTTCGCGTTGGTCCATACCCTGCAGCTGACACTGATGCACTTTCCTTCGATGGCACCGGATTTCACGGTTTTCTTGCTATGATGTCGGAGGGTCCCCATGTTTCTCACGGAGGAGCAAAGCTGTGTAGTCTGCAGTCGTCATTTCAATTCCTCGCATTCTCCAGCTGCGGCACGCGTATCGAGGCTGTGGCGTGGCGACACGTTCTCTGGACGGCGATTGGCCATGACGTTGTGGGGCTGCACACACTGTACACGGAACCAAGCTGCGCCACTGCATAAGTTTTCCTCTTTGACAGTCGTGGTGCCTGTTGGGATAGGCTGCACGTTGGCTTTGCAGGCTCATTTTGGGAAACATACACTCATTGGTTGTGGATGCCTTGTCCACTTTGCTGTATGTAGCCAAAGTGTCCCCCATGACGTCGATAGCAGACATTCGTACATTGTCATACATTATTGCTTCCAAGAGTTCTGCTCGGATCCTCGTATCCGATAATTGTCAGCAATTCGTGCTATGGGAGTGTGAGGATTTTTGCATTTGCATCTGACTGCCGTCCCATTCCACCCAGCTTCTGACAGACATCTGGAGCTGTTCGTGCAAACATCCAAGGCCAAAATCCTGATATGTGTCTACCAGTTCTAGGACTATGCACTGTCTCCTTCTCTAGCCATGTACCGGGTGACGCCGGCTAGCGTCTGGAGTCCAGCAGAACGTGTGCACGGGTGCCAGGTGCGGCCCATCTCGGATTTCTTACACACCTGGTCGCACGCCTCTAAACGTCGTAACCCAGAAAAATCTCACTTGAGGATGGTCTTTCGGACGGCAGCAGGTGTGGCTGACGGTTGTAGAGGTGGACCACAGAGGGTGGCATTTGTATGCGGTGTTGTCGGTATGGAGCAGCTCACGCGTCGTTGTAATCCGTTGCTTCCGCGACCTGTTGGACCCAAAACGATGCAGCCTCGGTGCCAGCTGGGCGAAGGGGTAGATTGACGCCATTTTCCCGGCAGGAGGCTCCAACTTGTGGAGGTATGACACACTCGCTGCAGCTCCCGCCAAGCCCTCTGCCATCCTACTTTTGCCCTCGGAATACGGAGCAGACGGCGATTGCTTCCATGACTTCCTATGCTGTGTATGGATTTGGAACCTCTGCCTTCCGTTTCCCATTCGTCCGTGGATGACTCCTCGCTCCAACGCGGTAAGGAGAAAAGATATATCCGTACCGAGCGGAGAGAATCCGACCCGGCTTGGAATCGAACCAGGATTCCACGATGAGGGGACAACAACGCTAATCAAAAGTGATGTCGACGGCATTACAATAAAATGTGAACTTCGGGAAATTATTGAACAGCGTTTAACTGACGAAGAAAGATAATAAACAATTTGTAGTTCCATGCAGTGCACATTTTATAACATTTGTACGTGCATTAATGCCAGCTGTCCTGACGTATCTTCCTCCTACCTGCAGCAGCGTTCGCACATCGCAGTCGAAAGGAGCCTCGCTAAATGCCTCCCACGTTCTAAAGCCACGACGTCTCTGTGTCACAATCATTTAAACTTGTTAACAAGGAACATCGCCAAACAGCCATGCAATTTGCGAAGTTATTTTATTTTACGTTCACAACCAGTTTCGGCAGTTCAGTATGCATCATCAGGCCCCATATGCACCTCATGTACAAACTCTCAAACGCTTCGATATTAGAATACTGGAGCCACCGGTTTCTGGATGTCGTGAATTCGTATTTCAAGTACTTCCTTCGAAGGCTTGACAGCAAGTTCGTCGTCATTTTGAGTCGTAAAGCATCTCAGAACCTATAGGAGACGCGCGAAGCTCAGCGGCTAAAATACGACGGGTTTGTGACTGATACTAGCGTAGAACTCTGGATTAATTTGAGGATTCTGTAAGCATTGTATTGATCAAGTTGAATCGTACTATACAAAACACATGAAACAATAAAAGCATATTGGCAAACACGATAAAGTTCCAGAGGTAAAGAGTAAATACCTTTTTCAAAAATTAATTATTGTTCCATATTTCGCATTATATTCTTCAAACCAATAAATACCTTGCATTACACACTTTGTAAAATAGTCTGTTTTATTACCCTGTCTTCAAGCAATGTACACAATAAATTTTTTCAAAATCGGTTCAGGGGTTAAGTCCTGAAAGCGTAAAAGAAAGAGTTACTTTTGCATTTATAATATTAGTGTAGAAGTACACATTTATTGTCCAATTAATTTTTTTCATAACAGAAACGACATGTTTACAAATTACAGTTTCGGATTCCACATAAAACTCCAAAAGTTTAAGTAACCAAATGCAGATCGGAAAAAATACACACACACACACACACACACACACACACACACACACACACACACACACACACATATATATATATATATATATATATATATATATATATATATATATATATATATATACGGGTGATGCAAAAGTCAGCATAAATTTGAAAACTTAATAAACCACGGAATAATGGAGATAGAGAGGTAAAAACTGACACACATGCTTGGCATGACATGGGGTTTTATTAGAACAAAAAAAAAAAAAGTATTGCTAGACGCGTGAAAGATCTCTTGCGCGCGTCGTTTGGTGATCATCGTGTGCTCAGCCGCCACTTTCGTTATGCTTAGCCTCCCAGGTCCCCAGACCTCAGTCCGTGCGATTATTGGCTTTGGGGTTACCTGAAGTCGCAAGTGTATCGTGATCGACCGACATCTCTAGGGATGCTGAAAGACAACATCCGACGCCAATGTCTCACCATAACTCCAGACAAGCTTTATAGTGCTGTTCACAACATTATTCCTCGACTACAGCTATTGTTGAGGAATGATGGTGGACATATTGAACATTTCCTGTAAAGAACATAATCTTTGCTTTGTCTTACTTTGTTATGCTAATTATTGCTATTCTGATCAGATGAAGCGCCATCTGTCGGAAATTTTTTGAACTTTCGTAGTTTTTGGTTCTAATAAAACCCCCTGTCATTCCAAGCATGTGTGTCAATTTGTATCTCTCTATCTACATTATTCCGTGAGTTATTCAGTTTTCAAATTTATACTGACTTTTTGATGACCCTTCTATATACATATATATATAACGCTATTGCGCTCTTATGAATCTGTTAAGAAGCGGAACATATTATTCTTGAGTGTGAAGAATGTTCCAATACAACCGCCACGAATAATTACAATTTCTAAATGATTTGCACATCAGTGTGGGATCCGTACCAGATCGGGTTGACGGAGGAGATAGAGAAGATCCAAAGAAGAGTGGCGCGTTTCGTCACATGGTTATTTGGTAACCGTGATAGCGTTACGGAGATGTTTAACAAACTCAAGTGGCAGACTCTGCAAGAGAGGCGCTCTGCATCGCGGTGTGGCTTGCTCGCCAGGTTTCGAGAGGGTGCGTTTCTGGATGAGGTATCGAATATATTGCTTCCGCCTACTTATACCTCCCGAGGAGATCACGAATGTAAAATTAGAGAGATTCGAGCGCGCACGGAGGCTTTCAGTCGTTCTTCCCGCGAACCATACGCGACTGGAACAGGAAAGGGAGGTAATGACAGTGGCACGTAAAGTGCCCTCCGCCACACACCGTTGGGTGGCTTGCGGAGTATAAATGTAGATGTAGATGTACAATAGTGTACGAGCTGCCCGTATACCGCAAAGCCGCGGATGTACTGGCCGAAGCCGGTGTGTGCGGTCCTCCTACGGCTTGTTGAGAGGACACGCTCTGTGGTGCCGGCCTTTGATGTAGCACTGACTCCGTCACGGCCGCAGGACATTAGGAGGAAGAGGAGCAAACATCTGGCACCGTAAAAGGCTTAATACAGTAGTTAAACACGAGGGAGCACTGCTGACTGGCTCAGGGCGAGGAAAATAAAATCTGCCAAAGGGGGGAGCGTGTGCAGTGCCGCTGAGCGGTGTTTGCAGACGACCGCGGTTTCTTCACACGGGAAGCCACGGCCGGCTGATCACCGCGGCGCGGCGCGCCGGGCGCTATGCAGACAGAACGTTACGTGACGATGGTCCTGTGGACACTGCACTGCGACGCGCAGGCAAACAGCGTCAGAACTGGCCGAGGGTAGGAGTCTGACGGCCGCCGCCATTGTTTGCCTTATCTCGCCGACTCGCACTTTCTATCTTCCCTTCCATTTATGAACTCCGGTGATTCCACAAATGTACGGAAGAGACACCTTGAGGCCGACAGACTAAGCCGGTAACGTGGAGAACCAACTGAGTAACACAATTCATTACAGTTCCTCTCAATACTAGCATAAACGCAAATACGAGAGCCCCTTCCTTTTACAAAAACTAATAAAAGATACATTGTCATACAAACATTGGAGTACCAAACAAAGGTTTTTGAAGTAACTGAACAGTTTCTTCAAATGAAAATCAGGGGTCACGCAAAAAGAAGTCGTTACGCGAAAAATCGGGTGAATACGGGCAGTGAGACATTAATTCCATGTCTTCCTCTGTCAAACGACCAACTTCTTGACGTACTGTTGGACACCTGCCACTGTCATCATGAAAAGTAATGCCACACTGTCCGTTGTTCCTCCTAATTTCGTCATTGAACTGTGTAAAATTACTGTACACCATCTAGCGAGCACTACTACTCGATCCTCTAAAGTAGTGACAGACAACTCCATTCCCCTACGTGGTTGTTATAGAATCACTGTCACTCATACCACAATCAGCTGATTTCGATTCTTCACTATTTTTACGTGCGTTTCCGTATACTCGGAAATTTAAACCTTCACCGTTTGTCGAACTATACATATGTCATTTTAATCCACAACCACAGTCGTAGAGAATAAGACTGAGAACATCGTTTTTTACTCGCTAACATCGTGACATGAAATTACTGGCACAGTGCATTATGCGAGTAAACATGAAAGACACCGCAAAGAACGATGCTCTATCTGGCTTGATTCTACTTCGTCCAGCATACAGTAAACAACCCTTCAAAGATGTACCGACAACCGTCACCACTGCCTCACTGATAGTATCTATCGATATCTGCCGGGGATGTGATGCGTCACTGTTTACTACCTTTTAACGAGGAGTTCAAAATTTTTGTCGTACGTGTATTCCGCCTCACACACAAATATTTTCACGCTTCTGTAACGTCATATAGTACACTGAGCTGACACAAGCCATGCGACACCTCCTAATTTCGTGTCGGGCCTGCTTTTGCCCAGGTAATGCAGCAACTCGACGTCGCATGTTCTCAACAAGACACTGCAATTCCCCTGCACAAAATTTTGGTCCAGGCTGTCTCTATGTTGTTGTTGTTGTGGTCTTCAGTCCAGAGACTGGTTAGATGCAGCTCTCCATGCTACCCTATCCTGTGCAAGCTTCTTCATCTCCCAGTACCTACTGCAACCTACATCCTTCTGAATCTGCTTAGTGTATTCATCTCTCGATCTCTCTCTACGATTTTTACCCTCCACGCTGCCCTCCAATACTAAATTGGTGATCCCTCGATGTCTCAGAACATGTCCTACCAACCGATCCCTATTTACAGTCAAGTTGTTCTGTAGCACCACATTTCGAAAGCTTCTATTCTCTTCTTGTCCAAACTATATATCGTCCATTTTTCACTTCCATACATGGCTACACTCCATTCAAATACTTTCAAAAACGACTTCTTGACACTTAAATCCAAATAGCAAAACTCATCTATTACTTTAAGTGTCTCATTCAATAATCTAATGCCCCCAGCATCACCTGATTTAATTCGACTACATTCCATTATCCTAGTTTTACTTTTGTTGATGTTCATCTAAGATCCTCCTTTCAAGACTCTTTCCATTCCGTTCAACTCTTCTCCCAGGTTATTTGTTGTCTCTGACAGAATTGCAATGTCATCGGCAAACCTCAAAGTCTGTATTTCTGCTCCATGGATTTTAATTCCTACCCAAAATTTTTCTTTTCTTTCCTTTACTGCTTGCTCAATATACTGATTGAATAACATCAGGGAAAGGATACAACCCTGTCTCACTCCCTTCCCAACCACTGCTTCTCTTTCATGCCCGTAGACTCCT
Organism: Schistocerca americana; assembly: GCF_021461395.2. Classification (NCBI taxonomy): domain Eukaryota; kingdom Metazoa; phylum Arthropoda; class Insecta; order Orthoptera; family Acrididae; genus Schistocerca; species Schistocerca americana. Next base: position 42,640,633 of record NC_060121.1, read on the forward strand.
ATAACCGCCATCTGCTTCTGTACAAATTGAAAATAGCCTTTCGCTCCCTTTATTTTACCCCTGCCACCTTCAGAATTTGAAAGAGAGTATTCCAGTCAACATTGTCAAATCCTCTCTCTAAGTCTACAAATGCTAGAAACGCAGGATTGCCTTTCCTTAATCTTCCTTCTAAGTCGCAGGGTCAGTATTGCCTCACGCATTCCACCATTTCTACGGAATTCAAACTGATCTTCCCCGAGGTCGGCTTCTACCAGTTTTTTCATTCGTCTGTATGGAATTCATGTTAGTATTTTGCAGCCATGACTTATTAAACTGATAGTTAGGTAATATTCACACCTGTCAACACCTGATATTAAAATACGGTAAATGAAAGCATTAGCTGCAAACAATCTAATAGGGCTAGTCAGATTGTCTCCTTTGTCATTAATATAGATCAGGAACAACAGAGGACTTACAACACTTCCTTGGGGAACGCCGGATATTATACTGTAGTCGATGACTTGCCGTCTGTTACTACGAACTGTGATCTTCCTGACAGAAAATCAGGAACCCAGTCGCACAACGCAGGCCATATTCCATAGGTACACAGTTTGGTTAGAAGACGCTTGTGAGCAACACTCGATAGTACTCACTATTTCCTGAGTATGAACAGCTAGTTGTGTTTTACATGAACGATGTTTTATGAATCCTTGGTGGTTGTGTCAATAAATCGGTTTCATCGTGGTAACTCATAATGTTCGAACACAGTATACGTTCAAAAATCTTACTGCAAATTGACGTTAGTGATTTGGGCCTGTAATTCAACGCATTAGCTGTACTCCCCTTTTTGGGTATTGGTGTGACTTGAGCAATTTCCCAATGTTTATGTACGGAACTTTCTGTGAGCGAGTGGCTGTATATAATTGCTAAATATGGAACTATTGTATCAGTATACTCTGGAGCGGAGGACTTGCCTTTATTAAGTGATATAAGCTGATTTGCTAGACCGAGGATATCTACTTCTATGTTTCTCATCTTGGCAGTTGGCTCAAATGGCTCTGAGCACTATGGGACTCAACTGCTGTGGTCATCAGTCCCCTAGAACTTAGAACTACTTAAACCTAACTAACCTAAGGACATCACACACATCCATGCCCGAGGCAGGATTCGAACCTGCGACCGTAGCAGTCGCACGGTTCCGGACTGCGCGCCTAGAACCGCGAGACCACCGCGGCCGGCTCTTGGCAGTTGTTCTTGATTGGTATCGACTAATATTTACTTCGTCTTCTTTAGTGAATGAGTTTCGGAAAACTCGTGTTTAATAACTATGCTTCAGTGGCACTGTCATCAGTGACTTCATCGTCGTCATCGCACAGTGAAGGAATTGACTGCATTTTGCCACTGGTGTGCTCTATATACGACCAGAATCTCTTTGAGTTTTCTGCCACATTCCGAGACAGAGTTCCGTTGTAGAAATTATTAAAATCATCTCGCATTGTAGTACGCGGTATGTTTCGAACTTCTTCAAATCTTTGCCAATCTTGGGTTTTTTGCATTCTTTTAAGTTTGGCATGCTTTTTTCGTTGCTTCTCCAACAGCGACCTGACACGTTCTGTATATCATGTGGGATCAGTACCATCATTTATTAATTTTTGTGGTATGTATCTCTCAATTGCCGTCAATACTATCTCTGAAATCAGTCCACATCTTTTCCGCGCTTACATGATGGGATCAGAAGGAGTGGAGACATCTTCTTAAAAAGACGTTAAGAGCACTTCTATCAGCTTTTTTAAATAGATGTATTTTGCGTTTCTGTTGATGGTTGTGGGTGTCACTTTATTCAGCCTAGCAGCAACTGCCTGGTGGTCGCTAATCTCTGTATCCGTCTTGATACTCCCTATTTATCCAGGATTATTTGTTCCTAAGAGGTCACGTATGCTATCGCAACCATTTACGCTTCGAATGGGCTCATGAACTAATTGTTAAATAGAATTTTCTGCCTTTAAACGCACAATTTTTTCCAGCATATCAAGGGTAGATTGAAAGCACCACCGGCAATAATTTTATGAGTGTGATACCTATTTGAAATGAGACTCAAGTTTTCATTGAATTGTTCAGCAACTATATCCTCTGAGTCGGGGGGAGGGGGCAATTAATAGTTTAGTCCGATTGTCAGGTATAACATCTACCTATACTATTACGCAGGAACTGTCTACTTCAGTTTTACTACAAGGGAAACTACTTCTGACAGCAATAAATACTCCACCAACTGTAATTAGTCTACCCTTCTTGAACACTGTTAGGTCGTTTGAGAAAATTTTCGCTGCACTTATTTCCTACTTTATCCGCTTTTCTGTCCCTATAACTATTTGAACTTCAGTGCTTTCTATTAGCGCTTGGAGCTCTGATTCTCCCCCAAAACAGCTACGAAAATTTAAAACTACAATACCGATTGTTTCTACAACTACATTACTGTGTTTTACCTGCCCCCTTGTAAATGGATACCCTTTCTGTAGTTTCCTGTGACCCTCTAACCTAAAACACCGCCCAGTCCCTTCCACACAGCCCCCGCTACCTGTGTAGCCGCTTCCTGTGAGCAATGGACCTCTGACCTATTAAGCGGGATCCGGAAACCCACCACCCGATGGCGCAAGTGAAGGAATCTGCAGCCTACACGGTAACAGAATCCCCTCAGCCTCAGATAGAGACCCCTCCCTCCCACTCTGCTCTGCAACAAAGGTTCACATTTGGTTCTATCAATGATGCTACAGATAGTGAGCTCCACCTTTATCTCGCAAGAAAGACTGGCAGTCTTTATCATTTCCGCTAGGCGCGCGAAACTGGAGAGAATCTCGTTCGATCCAAAGCGACACCCGTCATCGGTACCGAAATGAGCCACTACCTGCCGTTAGCTGCACCCTGTACTATTCAAGGCAACTGCAAGTAACCTTTCCACACCCGGAATTAGTTCCTCCGATATGGACACTGAGTGCACACTGGCTTCCTTCCTCTACTTTCAGCCATGTTCCTCAGGGGTCCCATTACGCACCTACATTTGGTGATCCGAACTACAAGCAAGCCCACCCTCTATGAATGCCCAGACTTTGCGGGCCGAGAAGCTTACTTTGGGACTGCATCCAGTTTAGAGACGTCGTCAACCACAGATAATTGCGGGAACTTGTTCGTCAAACGAACTGCTGAGGCCCTCGGAAAGTCTTCGCTGCCTGCCACACTTTGGAATGATCTCCCACTCGACCACAGCTGAGGGATCAACCTCAGTGCAGGCAGTACCAGGGGCGGCCACAGCAGTGGACTGTGGGGGGGGGGGGGGGGGGGGGGGGGGACACGTGGGACGTGCTCGACGTCCCCTGCATCCCTGCGTCCGTCCCCTCACGGTGTTGCCCCTTGGCAGCAGCCTCAAGCCACCACCGCCTAGAGCTGTCAGAGCAGGGTCACCAACTCATCTCGCATCTGTACACAGCAATCACAGTACCTATCCATCACTGAAGGCGCTCCTGTTTGAAGCCCGTTAAAATATGCAACAATAAACGAGCGGTGTACTCGCCTTATTACCAGCAGGACCTCGAGGTGCTCTCTCACTGACGGTCTAACAGTCACTGAGCTACGCTGAGTGTCAATTAGTGAGAGAGCACCGCGATTTCCTGCTGCTAGTAAGGCGAGTACACCGTTCGTTTATTGTTGCATATTTTAACGGGCTTCAAACAGGAGCGCCTTCAGTAATGGATAGGTACTGTGATTGCTGTGTACAGATGCGAGATGAGTTGTTGACCTTTCGCTCATAGCCGCAGTCTGTGTTGGCTTCCGTCACACAGCTTGAGGGCAGCACTGTGGGGGTCGAACACGGGTATGTGATGGACGTCTAGAACGTCCCACGTGTCCCCCGGGCGGTCCACTGCTATGGCTGACCCGGGTACTGTCTGCACAGATTGATCCCTCACCTGTGGTCGAGTGGGAGATCATTCTAAAGTCTGGAAGGCAGGGCCTCCCTGGTTCGTTCGACAAATAGGTTTCCGGCGTTACCTTTGCTTGATGAAGTCTCTAAATTAGATGGAGTTGTCCACCCAGTTCGAGAGGAAGCATGGGGCGCCTCAAGAACATGGCAGCCAAGGAGGGGAACAAAGCCAGTGTGCACTCCGTGTCCATACTGGGGGGAGTTATTCCGTATGTGGAAAGGGTACTTCAGGATAACTTGTAGAGTACAGGGTAGAGACAACTGCAGGTGGTGGTCCATCTCGGTACCAATGACGTATGTCGCTTTGGATCGGAGGAGATTCTCTCTGGTTGCGGGCGGCTGGCGGAAATGGTAAAGACTGCCGGTCTTGATTGCGAGATCAAGGTGGAGTACACCATCTGCAGCATCGTCGACTGTGGTCCTTTGGTGCAGAGCCGAATGGAGGGTCTGAATCAGTTGCTCAGGCGGTTCTGTGACCGTGTAAGCTGCAAATTCGTTGACTTGCGCCATCGCGTGGTGGGTTTCCGGGTCCCGGTTAATAGGTCAGGTGGACATTGCTCACAGGAAGCGGCTACATAGGTAGCGGGGACTGTGTGGAAGGTTTCTTTGGTTAGAGGCCCACAGGAAACCACAGAGAGGGCGTCCATCTCACAGGGGGCAGGTAAAACACAGCAATATAGTTGTAGAAACAATCGGTATTGTGGTTTTAAATTTTCGTAGCTGTGTTGGGAAAGAATCAGAGCTTCAAGCCCTAACAGAAAGCATTGAAGCTCAAATAATTATAGGTACAGAAAGCTGACTAAATCAGAAAATAAGTTCAGCCAAAATTTCAAACGACCTAACAGTGTTCAGAAAGGATAGACTAATTGCAGTTGGTGGAGTATTTATTGCTGTCAGAAGTAGTTTACCTTGTAGTAAAACTGAAGTAGACAAAATAGTTCAAATGGCTCTGAGCACTGTGGGACTTAACTTCTGAGGTCATCAGTCCCCTAGAACTCAGAACTACTTAAACCTATCTAACCTAAGGACATCATACACATCCATGTCCGAGGCAGGATGCGAACCTGCGACCGTAGCGGTCGCGCGGTTCCAGACTGTAGCGACTAAAACCGCTCGGCCACCCCGGCCGGCTGAAGTAGACAGTTCCAGCGAAATAGTATGCGTAGATGTTATATCTGCCAATCGGACAATTGGCCCCTCCCCCCCCCCCCCCCCGACTCAGAAGATGTAGTTGCTGAACAATTCAAAGAAAACTTGAGTCTCATTTCAAATAGGTATCCCACTCATAAAATTTTTGCCGGTGGTGCTTTCAATCTATCCTTCATATGCTGGAAAAAATTATACGTTTAAAGCCGAGTTCAGAGGCATAAAACGTCATCCGAAATTGTACTGAATGCTCTCTCAGAAAACTGTATTTAACAATTAGTTCATGAGCCCATTCGAAAGTTGCGATAGCATACTTGACCTCTTAGCAACAAATAATACTACACAAGTAACGAGTATCATGACGAATACAGGCAAGGCAATTGCTGCTAGGCTGAATACCGTAACAACCACTACCGTCAAAAAGGGACGCAAAGTACATCTATTTTAATGATTTGAGAGATGGTATTGACGGCAATTGAGAGATATAGACGACATAAATTAAGAACTGATGATACTGATCCCCCATGGTACACAAAACGTGTCAGATCGCTGTTGCAGAAGCAACGAAGAAAGCATGCCACATTTAAAAGAACGCAAAATCGCCAAGACTGTCTAACTTTTGCAGATGTTAGAAATATAGTGCGTACTTCAATGCGAGATGCTTTTCATAATTTTTACAACTACACTACGTCTGGGAATGTGGCAGAAACCCAAAACAGAAGTAATATCCGGCGTTCCCCGAGGATGTGTTATAGGTCCTCTATTGTTTCTGATCTATATTAACGACAAAGGAGACAATATGAGCAGCCGTATTAGATTGTTTGCAGCTGATGCTATCATTTATATCAGGTGATGACAGGTGCGAAAATTACCTTTCAGTTTAATAAGTCACGGCTGCAGAATACTAACACGAATTCCCTACAGACGAATGGAAAAACTGGTAGAAGCTGACCTCGGGGCTGATGCTGTCATTTACAGTCTTCTAAAATCATCATATCACCAAAACGAATTGCAAAATGATTTTGCCTAGATATCTATATAATGTAATTCACATGAGAACTAAAAGAAATCTGCTAAATTTTGATTACGTGATACGTCACACAAATCTGAAGGCTGTAAATTCAATTAAATAGTTACGGATTACAATTACAAATAAATTAAACTGCAACAACCAGATAGATAAGGTTATGGGTAGAGCAAATCAAAGACTGAGATTTATTGGCAGAACGCTTAGAAGGCGCAACAGGTCTACTAAAGAGGCTGCTTCCACCACGCTTGTCCGCCCTATTCTGGAGTATCGCTGAGAGGTGTGGGATCCGCATCGTGTGGGACTGACTGATGACATCGAAAAAGTTCAAAGAAGGGCAGCTCGTTTTGTATTATAGCGTAATAGGTGTGATAGGGCAACAGACATGAAACGTGAATGGAGTGGCAATAATTGCGATGGGATCTTGTTACGAAATTTCAATGACCAATTTTCTCCTACGGTTGTGAAAACATTCTGTTGGCACCCAGATACACATGGAGAAATGTTAGAAACGATAAAAGAAAAGAAATCATGCTCGCACTGAAAAAATTAAGTGCTCGTTTTTCCCGCGGGCTGTTCGAGAGTGGAACAGTAAAGAGACAGCTTGAAGGTGGTTCATTGAACCCTCTGCAAGACACTTTACTGTGAATATCAGAGTAATCACGTAGATGTAGATGTAACAAAAACAGACAAAGTCTATGCGATACGAGGGTCAATACAAGCGCCGATAGCAACGGCGCTACTGTACGATACATTGTTATTAAAATAATTAGTTGCGCCTGGTAAGCACTCAGACACACGCAATGAATTACAAAAATAAACTAGTAACTACAGAGATAAATGAAAATAAGTCGCTCCTGTTTGAAGCTCGTAAAAATACGTAACAAACGGACGTTGCACTATCCTTATTAGCAGCAGGAGCTCGAGGTGCTCTCTCACTGACACCATAATCGCAAATCCACTTTCACATCTATAATATGGGGCAATGGAATCAATATTGTTAATGCTTCTTTTGATAATAATTGAGAGTTGTCATCGAACTTACTCCGGCATGCTGCCAGTTCTGTTTTGGTGAAATCTATTCTCGGTATGTTGTCTTCACGTAGTCCAAGAAATTCCTTCGTTCGCTGAAAATGGTCTTGAATCCCAGCCATTTACTTGTCGGTTCTCCAGTTCAGGAAAATAGTTGCCGGCCGGTGTGGCCGTGCGGTTGTAGGCACTTCAGTCTGGAACCGCGTGACCGCTACGGTCACAGGTTCGAATCCTGCCTCGGGCATGGATGCGTGTGATGTCCTTAGGTTAGTTAGGTTTAAGTAGTACTAAGTTCTAGGGGACTGATGACCTCAGATGTTAAGTACCATAGTGCTCAGAGCCATTTGAACCATTTTGAGCCAGGAAAATAGTTACTGACAGAATTTATTACTGGTGATAAGTGCTGACGTATTCCATTTGTGAATGAGCATTTTACACTGTTGGCATCGGGCATTATTGTCAATTCTGGGAACATGCCTTGAACTTCAGCCCTGCGTTGGCAAAGCTCCAACTTCCGAAGAAAACTGGCAACTTTATCATGTACCTTCCAAATATTTCCGATATTTCCTTACAAGCTGAGGTTAAGTGCCTCGATTTCCCAAGATATGGCACTTTGGCATGTAAGCCTTTCTCCTTTTCCGTCCTCGCCCTCTCCAGTAACAGAGTACTTTTTCGGTGGAGCTCAAGTAATCTATGCAACACCTTGCCAAGTGACAGCCTTCGAACTTCTATGTGGAACAAGAGCACACCGAATTTCGCTCCAACCTCTTTGCACAACTCTTTGAGAACTCTTGTGTTAATTGCACTACTTTGGCTATGGTTTACAATCTTCACTACCTGAGTGAGTATATTCAACAAACTAGGTGGAAGTGTTTTCACTGCCAAAGCATAGCGATTTACAAAGTGATGGCTGAATGTTGCATTTGGAGCAACTTCTTATTTTTAGATTGTACGTCATTTACTCTGATCTTTTTAGGACTACTGTTCAGTGGCAGCAGAACTGGAGATAATGAAGAAACTTACACACCTTCTAACATATTTTATTGACTCATCTATGTACGTCCAGTAGAAAACGAAAGGCAGTGCTATTAATTAGGTATTTCTTTCCCAAAAGTTAGCGCTTGATTTGGAGAAACTTCATTCAACTGTTTCTCTTTCTCGTTTCAATCCGAAATACTCTGAGAAGGAAGTGAAATCGGAGGTCCGTATTTCGTACCGAATGATTTAGTAGGCGAGGTAACGACTGTCTATCGAAAGACGAACACTGAGCGAACGGGTAACTCGGTGGAGTGGATAATGAACTGGCGCAATTGTACAGGCAGTTGGCCAGCTGCAGCTATTGGCACCGCCTGCTGCGCGCCAAGTTTCAATAATGTCCGCCACGTACCGTCATGCTTTAGTGCTCATGTTTGCTACTTTTAGAATTACCTACCGATCTCAAAGTTGTAAGTCTAATGAGGTAGCGAAATTGATTTTTTGGTGCAATTCAGTTACGTGACTGAATCGTAATCTAATCCTTTGTATTTTCTGCCCCCACAAAATTTTGTTTTACCCCTCGGGGGGTAATTACCCCCAGGTTGGAAACTGCTGGCCTAGACAAACCACTTAAGAAACAGCATATGAATGCTGACTGAAATTCTGAATATCCCCTTGCCCTCTTACTACAGGGGCTTAGTCGGCAACATTTCAAAAAATGTTTATTTGGTTGGTTACGTTTACAATTCGTTCTAAAGTTTAGCGTCACAAGCATAGTAGGCTTGTAATAAGAAAGCCAGAGACACAAAACGATTTGACTGTCAATTTTCGACGTTAAAATCTGACAGAGTATATGATATGAACTCGAAACTGTTAAGACAGACTAAGTCCGTAGCCTAAAAAGGCGAGACAATATTCGAGTCTCGCGCTGCGCGCATACGTTGAAGTTTAGCTGGTTTCTGCAGATCATGTTATTTTAAAGATCGGGCAGCAGCAGCCAAAGTTCCACAGACCGAATGAAATCTTCCGCACTGACTGTTAAAATACTTTAATGAGCCGAGAACAGATCCAGGCTCCACGTCGCACACGTGGCTCCTAAATACCGACTCATCAGTACAGTTCACGCTTCTATGCTGTCTGCTGCAAGAAATGGAAATGCCGTGTGGCTAGGGCCTCCCGTCGGGTAGACTGTTCGCCTGGTGCAAGTTTTTCGAGTTGACGCCACTTGTGTGTCGATGGGGATGAAATGATGATGAAAGACACACAACACCCAGTCATCACGAGGCAGAGAAAATCCCTGGCCCCGCCGGGAATCGAACACGGGACCTCGTGCGCGGGAATCGAGAACGCTACCGCACGACCACGAGCTGCTGCACGGTATTCCGCGGTCCTCTCTAGTTTAATCACAGGCCTCCCCTTTTAGGGCGCTATCTGTTTCTGTCTTCACGATGATCGATGGGACTTGGCTCTAAGCAATCACTTTGGCGCGCTATGACTGTTTAAAGAACACATCACCTGGAGACGCATTTCTAATAATGAGATACCTGCAGTGATTTTTTAATAAAAGTACTGTAACAGCCCGTATGGGAGATCTGATTCAACTTTTTTTAGGGCAGTTCGAGGTTGTTTCCCGGCTTGATAGACCACAAATGTTCTACATCAAACTGTTCGCCTCGACCTTCCCTACACAACTCTGACACATTTTAAGCTGCTACTGTTTCCACGCCAGAGTGTAACTTGAGCTAGCGAACCCAGCTACGTTTCACGTCGACTTTCTTGTAAAATTTCTCTTTTAAATTTTTCGAACACATAGGCCACTTCGGTACGGTCTCTACCGGCCTCTTACAACCCCAACAGAGCTTACCCATTTCGTGAAGAGGGGTGCTCTCTCTGTCACGCGGGAGTCGGCACTGCCTTCTGCGGGAAGATAAACAAATCCGCTGACAGTGGGGAAGTGAAGGAGGGCCGCAGAGAGCTGAGCTCCCGGCAAGCCGGCCCCGCTGTAAGAGAGCGGCGTTCCAGTTGCAGCGACTTGTGCGCGCCGCCCGGTGATTGCCCAGTCAGCGGGAAAAGGCGCGGCCCTGCGCACACCCGATAAGGGCAGCAAGGACGGCGAAGGGCTAAAGCGATTTGCCAGGCCAGCTGTCAGTTCTGGCTCTACGCCCTCCGCGCACACATTCAGAACTGTCTGGGAAGGGCCAAGTAATGGCTACGTCCACGGCGAATTGTGTGCTACGGGCGTTACCGCGTGGCCCCAGGCGTATTTCTCTGCTGCAGACGTTGTCACGCGCTCTAAAGACGCATACAGCAGTTTCAAATTCGCAAGTATCTACGGGCTACCTACGAGACAATAAAATATGCAACTTTTAAACCGCTTTATGAGAAAAGTGGTAAATAATTATCGTCCAGTTTTCTTACTGACGTGTTTTTCCAAAATATTCGAAAATGTGATATATTTGAGAGTGGTAGTATAGTTAAGTAGAAACAAGTTACTTAGCATACCGCAATTTGGATTCCAGAATGGTTGCTCCACTGAAAATGATGTTAATACATTCATCAACCGAATAATACGAGTCTTAAATAACAGTTTTAAATAACCAAATATCGACATTTCGTAGCTTTTGTGATCTTTCCGAGACGTTCGACTGTACAGATCATATTAACTCTTACAAACAAAATTAAGTTTCATTTAATTCATGACTTTACACAACAAGTAGTTTGAAGCACAGTTAACAAACAGAATGAAAAAAGTGGTGCTGATTAACTTATACAATATTGGAATGGTTGAGTGACTGGGCAGAAATCACAAATGGGTTCCACATGGTTCAGTTCTGGGTCCACTCATATTCCTTATCTATATATGTAAATGGCATTCTGCTTAACATTCAACAAAATAATTGTTACTTTTGCAGACGATACTAGTATTATAACAAATGCCACTAGAGAGAAAGCAACGGAAGAGATTGTTAATGATTTTTACAAAGAATTATCTTGTGATTCTATTAAAAACATTCCATTCATTTTGAGGAAACGCTCTGTATTCAGTTAACACAACAAATATAGTTAAACTAACATCTGGCGTAGCTCATGAACAAGAGTCAGTAAATCGGTTAGAATGCACCAAACGCCGGCCGGAGTGGCCGAGCGGTTCTAGGCGCTACAGTCTGGAACCGCGCGACCGCTGCGGTCGCAGGTTCGAATCTTGCCTCGGGATGGATGTGTGTGATGTCCTTAGGTTAGTTAGGTTTAAGTAGTTCTAAGTTCTAGGGGACTGATGACCTCAGAAGTTGAGTCCCATAGTGCTCAGAGCCATTTTTTTGAACCAAACTTTTGGGCGTACACATTGATGAAAACTTGAACTGGAAGAATCATATTACTGAGGTTCGTATAATTGTATAGTAATGGGAACAAACGAAAAAACCTCGTGATATATTTCGCATATTCATACTCTATAATGTCCAACAACCTAATTTTCTGGGTAACTCATCACTTAGAAAGAAAGTAATAATTGCACAGCAGCTAGCACTAGGAGTTAATACGTGGTGTTCACCCGCAGTCGCCATGTGGGCAGCTCTACAAGGAGTTAGGCATTTTAACTGCACCATCGTGATGAAAATATTTGTTGATGAAATTCATCATAAATAATCCATCTCAATTTGAGGAGGATGATAATTTACACACCCACAACTTTAGAGAAAAAAATAGCCTTATTAATACCATTATTAAAACTGTCAGTGGCTAGGGAAGTAGTTTAATATGGAGCGACAAAAAAAATTTTGATCGTTTGCACAATAAAGTAAAATGTCTGACAAGAACCAAAGTAAATTTCAAATCTAACTTAAAATCATTTCTCCTGGACAACTCTTATTTCGTGGACTAACGTGTGTTCAATAATTGGTAGCCTATAAAAAAAAAATTAAAAACTAGCGTGAGTAGGACTAAAAAATAAAGTGCTCATGAAACTAAAAATGTGCTAACGATACATGTACATTTCCTGTAAACTGATCATTCTACATAATTTCGATAAAAGGATTAATCGAACTATCTGTGGAACATGTAGCTAACTAACTACTTAACTTGCATAACTGACTAAGAGAGCAGGGCAGTAGGGCAATGTCGGTACCTCAGCCTTACCGCCTGCTTCCAAGTGAGACGAAGAATTCTGTTGCGTGTTTTTACCTTCATTGCTGACTATTGCGCTGGTCTACATCGGTCGGTTTTGTAGATGCTTTGTTGCTGAAATTCAACGTAACAGAAATTACATTGGGCATATATTTAAATTAAAAGGCTATTATAAAACATGATTTACGTGTAATTTCTTTAAAACAGTGGTAGCAATGAAGTGGCAGCTGGCACTTCTTGGCTGACGTTGCTGACGAGTGCTGGACGCTGCTGGACTAAGCAGTTACGTGGGATCCAAAGAGGTAGAATACCGTAGAGAGGCGGAACCACGTCCAGAGTGGAGCACGCTGAACAAACCTCCGCCCTGTTTTCACAAGTCAAAACAAATGGAAGGGCGGGGGAGGGTGATACGTGACAGTGAGTAAGAAAATTACGAGATTACAACTGTCAGCCTTAATTAACAACACAACCTCTGAGTATAGCGCACTAACACTTTAAATACACAGTCTCTTGACAACGGCAGTGGCTTTCATTTAAATGCTGTAACTCCAGATGGTCACTAGCACAGCACTTACAAGTAAAAGATACGGTCTGGAAGATTTAGTGTAGGATCAGCCATCGTGTGTTTTAGTACACGCTTTTCTACACAAAACTTTCAAAAAATAACAAACATTTCAGAGGTGAACGTTCCACAGAACGTTCAAATTACCATGGAGAGGCTGAGGATGGAGCAGACTCGGGGTTTATAGGGATCAAGGAAGAATGAATACCTGTGTTCGGACGTCAACTTTGGTGTACTGTGAAGTGATTGTGTGATTAATACGCAGCTCGTATAGTTTATCTGCAGCCTGAAGTGCGCGATACTTTAGTGTGTCAGTTACATGGACGGCGTTGTTAGCAACAGTGAGGTTTGCGGAAGCAGAGGACCGTGTCTCTGCTGCTGTTTTCACTCGCAAACAGCGAGAAAACGCGTCTCATAATAAAATGTCAATCTTTATAACGAGAGTAAACAAACGCGACTAGTGCGTTCCGTAAGAACAGCTGCAAACCGGTGAAACAAGTAATCTGTGCATTCGACGCTGTAAATAGACGCATCCGACGTGCAACCCGCAGTCAAATGAAAACGAGACGGAAAAAGTAGTTAAACCGTTTATTTTTCAAAATTGATGTCCATAACTGTTAGTACAGTTATCCCACCACATGGAAAGATGTTTGTGGTTGCCTGCCTAAACATGATTGTGTCTAGACATGCATCTCTTCGTCCAAAGGAAATCGACGGCCACGAATTTCTTTCTTTTGGGCTGCAAAAGTATGGAAATTGCGTGGGAAGAGATTGGAGATGTATGGAGAATGTGTAACTGCTTCCCAACGGAACTTCTGCAGCATAGTCCAAATAGCATTGGCGGCATTTGGGAGGAAACGATACCGTCCGTCAACATGCCTGGGCGTGTAGACTATGTGGAGCTGTTCAATTTTTGCAAAGTGTCCATATATCACGGTGCGCTGATTATGCTGCCGCGCTCCAGACAGTCAATGAGGAGCGGGCTCTTGCAGTCAAAGAAAACGTTATCGTGATTATTACTTTTCAAACAACAAACATTTTACTTACTTTTTCTCCCATCTGTTTCGTTTCCATTTGACTGGTTATAATTAGATGTCTGTTTCGCGAATGATTCTTAGCCGAGGTTTCGGCACCATACCACTCGCGTTTCTCTCACATGACGTCCTAAAGACAACCGCCAATTCACGGAGGTAGATACAACATTTTCTGATTTCGGAAAAATACTACCAGGCCTCTGCTTATTACCGAAAGGACGGTTATGTAAGATACGAAACAGAATTTGTGACGGGGCAGCGAATTTTTTGGCAGAGAGGAAGCAGCATGTTATCTTAGAGGAGTGATGATGTTTGGTTTGTGGGGCGCTCAACTGCGTCCGTACAAAATCCAAATTTTTATGCAGTCCATTTTTTTACAGAGTCCAATATAGCCACCGTCATGAATGATGATCACGAAATGATGAGGACAACACAAACACCCGGTCCACGGGCCGAGAATATCCTCAACCCGGCCGGGAATCGAACCCGGGACCCCGTGATCCAGAGGCAGCAACTCGAGCCTCTACACCACGAGCTGCGGACGTTAACTTGGAGTAAGCGGCTTAGACAGAAGTGAAAGGAACTTCGGGTTGCCCAAAAAAGTGTGTCGAGAGCCTTGTTGTTCATGTTTTATATTATTGACCTGTCACACAATTTAAACTTTTAGGTCAGACTTTACGTAGGCGACGAAGTTATATTAACGGCAAAGTGCCTGAAAAATGCTGTAGAAATATTCATTCAAATATTCCTAAGATTTAAAAATGGTAAGGAGATTGGCCACTTGCTTTAAATGTTCTGAAATGTAAAATGATGCACTTAAAAAACGAAAAAAGCTAATATCCTACGGCTTCAGTATCAGTAATCCACTATTAGAAACGATCAAATAATACAAATACCTGCGTTTAAATGGAATGGTCACCTAGGCTCAGTCATAGGTGAGCGAGATGGCAAACTTCGGTTCAATTGCAGGATACTGGATTAAAGTACTCAGACTAAAAAGGAAACTGCTTACAAATTACTTCACCATCCCGTCTCATTCTATTGCTCAAGGAAGTGGGACAGTCACATCTTTCTATTTGGAGAAGGCCTGGAGAACATTACCTGTCATGATGTGTAGCGCCAACAGTGAAGTACGCAGAAGGTGGCGACAAGGTGTGGGAGTATATTTCGTGGTTACGGTGTGCTCCCCTTAGTGCGCTTAAAAAAACGCTGAATGCGGAAGCATACTAAAATATTTTAAGGCATTGTGTATTGCGTACAGCGGAGGATCAGTTCGGAGACGATGACTGTTTCAGTAACAGTTTGTTTCAGCATGCCCTATAACATAGCAGTATCTGTAAGGCAATGGTATGAGGAGAATAACAATCCTAAAATGGACTGGCCAGCCCAGAGTTCCGCTTTGAAACCACTGGACCACCTTTGGGATGAGTCAGGAAGTCGGCTTCACTCCAGACTCCAGTGTCTAACGTGAGTTACTTCGCGGGCCAATTAGCACTGACAAGAGATATAGCAGGTACAGAAACAAGGGCGGGACGAGTGATTACAGGATTGTTGGATACAAAGGAGAGAGCCACTGAGATCTTGAAAAATCTTTGCCGACTGCCGAAGACAGCCTCAAATGAAAACTGACCACTTAGAAATTTTAAAGAGAATCTACACTCCTGGAAATGGAAAAAAGAATACATTGACACCGGTGTGTCAGACCCACCATACTTGCTCCGGACACTGCGAGAGGGCTGTACAAGCAATGATCACACGCACGGCACAGCGGACACACCAGGAACCGCGGTGTTGGCCGTCGAATGGCGCTAGCTGCGCAGCATTTGTGCACCGCCACCGTCAGTGTCAGCCAGTTTGCCGTGGCATACGGAGCTCCATCGCAGTCTTTAACACTGGTAGCATGCCGCGACAGCGTGGACGTGAACCGTATGTGCAGTTGACGGACTTTGAGCGAGGGCGTATAGTGGGCATGCGGGAGGCCGAGTGGACGTACCGCCGAATTGCTCAACACGTGGGGCGTGAGGTCTCCACAGTACATCGATGTTGTCGCCAGTGGTCGGCGGAAGGTGCACGTGCCCGTCGACCTGGGACCGGACCGCAGCGACGCACGGATGCACGCCAAGACCGTAGGATCCTACGCAGTGCCGTAGGGGACCGCACCGCCACTTCCCAGCAAATTAGGGGCACTGTTGCTCCTGGGGTATCGGCGAGGACCATTCGCAACCGTCTCCATGAAGCTGGGCTACGGTCCCGCACACCGTTAGGCCGTCTTCCGCTCACGCCCCAACATCGTGCAGCCCGCCTCCAGTGGTGTCGCGACAGGCGTGAATGGAGGGACGAATGGAGACGTGTCGTCTTCAGCGATGAGAGTCGCTTCTGCCTTGGTGCCAATGATGGTCGTATGCGTGTTTGGCGCCGTGCAGGTGAGCGCCACAATCAGGACTGCATACGACCGAGGCACACAGGGCCAACACCCGGCATCATGGTGTGGGGAGCGATCTCCTACACTGGCCGTACACCACTGGTGATCGTCGAGGGGACACTGAATAGTGCACGGTACATCCAAACCGTCATCGAACCCATCGTTCTACCATTCCTAGACCGGCAAGGGAACTTGCTGTTCCAACAGGACAATGCACGTCTGCATGTATCCCGTGCCACCAAACGTGCTCTAGAAGGTGTAAGTCAACTACCCTGGCCAGCAAGATCTCCGGATCTGTCCCCCATTGAACATGTTTGGGACTGGATGAAGCGTCGTCTCACGCGGTCTGCACGTCCAGCACGAACGCTGGTCCAACTGAGGCGCCAGGTGGAAATGGCATGGCAAGCCGTTCCACAGGACTACATCCAGCATCTCTACGATCGTCTCCATGGGAGGATAGCAGCCTGCATTGCTGCGAAAGGTGGATATACACTGTACTAGTGCCGACATTGTGCATGCTCTGTTGCCTGTGTCTATGTGCCTGTGGTTCTGTCAGTGTGATCATGTGATGTATCTGACCCCAGGAATGTGTCAATAAAGTTTCCCCTTCCTGGGACAATGGATTCACGGTGTTCTTATTTCAATTTCCAGGAGTGTATATATGTTTTACAGCCTCCTTCACATTGGAGGCATTGCACGCATTGAAGAAAGCACTAAGACGAGATCAAACAACAACACGGGATGCAGAGACGTTTCAGAGGTCATCCTTCTTAGGTTCCGTAGGTGAATTTCAAGGGAAGAAGCCCTAGTATGAGATACTATACCAAGTAACCTCTGCTATGGACTTCTTATAATGTACTGCAAATGTCTGTTTAAGACTAAGCCTTTCCGTAACTGACAGGGTTAGCAAGTTTTATAAAACGTCTACGACAATTTCGTGTCTTAACTGTCGAGTCATTTAATAAATGTGAACCAGAGTAAATGTTCGTTCGTTCCCATCTAGAACAGACGCTATATGGCGTCCGTAAGCTGACTGTCTATTACTCCGTGATTAAGGAAATTAACAGTGGTTCAGTACTGATCTGTTACAAGAACTCCTAGTAATTTCCTCGGTCTCGAAGTGAGTTTTAAAGTCGTCTGTCAACCTGCTCAGGAGAAAAGCTTGCTGTTTCTGCAGAACAGCCAAATTACTCTGAAGAAATTTAATTGGAAGGGGAGGGCGGGTGGCGTGAGGTCGTGTCAGAAGGCGTCTGGAGGTGGCTGGAGGAGCCGCTCATTAGCGGAGGCGGCGGCGGGGGGGCGGCTGACGCCAGTGTTCTCGGGGGCGGAGGGGCGGCTGACGCCAGTGTTCTCGGGGGCGAGGAGCGCCCACCGTCTGCCCGGCTGTGTTCTGCTCTGCCAAAGCGTCGCTTCGTCTCGTCTGGGGGCGATCCTACAGCACTCCAGTGGCGACCCTGCCAGGACTGTGTGATACGAGCTCGTACACCGTCCGACGTCCTATCAAATGCACATGGACGCCTCTGTGTAATGTGGGGACGATCTCTAGACGTCACGAGAGGCGACCAGCCAGTACAAAATTGCGTCGTCAGCTGAGAAGCAGCAGCAGACTGAGTCGGTCAGGAGAACTCAGTGATGTGGTCTAGTCACTGGATGACACCCGACTAACAAAAATCCATCACGAACATTTCAACCCTCCTAAAGCTGCCAAAGTCCACTCTTAGTGATGTGATTGTGAAGCGGAATGTGAAGGCACCACCACAGCCAAACCAAGGCCTCATGTACTGACAGATAAGAGCCATCGAACATCGCGGAAGTTTGTTGTAAAAAATCGCGTGAAATCAGCGTAAGTACCCGCCTGTGAGTTTCAAAATGCTACCAGTAGTCCAGCTAGCACGACTGTGAATAGGGAGATAAGACAGACTGAGGTAAAATGGCTCATGAGGCAAACATTTCTGTTGTCAGTACAAAGCAATGCACGAGGTGTTGTACAGAGCGATGCCACTGGGCAGTGGATGACCGGAAACGAGTAGTATGGAGGGTTGAAGCACGCTGTATACTCTGGCAATCCTATGGAACGGTTTTGCATTTGGCTAACGCCTAGAGCACGTTATCTGTCATCAAGCGTATCGTCAACAGTGAAGTAGAGAGATGATGGTGTTAGGGTACAGGGATTTATTTCGTGGTTAAGATGTGATGCTCTTACTGCGCTTAAGAAAACTCTGGACGTGGATTTTAAAGCATTGTGTTTTGCGTACAGTGAAGGAACAGTTCGGAGACGACGACTGTTTGTTCCAGCATGAGAATGCATCCTGTCGTAAAGCAGCATCTGCAAGGCAGTTGTCTGTTACGGAATAACAATCCTGAAATGGACTTGCCTACCCAGTCTCTATTTGAACCCAATGGGTCACCTCTGGGATGAAGCAAAAGGTCGACCTCCGTATAGACAGGTGGTCCAACACCAAGATTTTCTCTGGTTTCTGCCCATGAGGGAGAACGGGCTGCCAATCCTCCACAGCAGACATACAGACATCAGTGTCCGCAGAAGAGTTCAAGCTGTCATAAAGGCGAAAGGTGGATATATCCCACATTAATGTTCACTAATAGGTGTTGGGATACTTCCAGCAGATAATGCACTTCCTGGCAGACTGTTTGTCATAGCCCAATTAGGAGCATTGCAAATGGTTCAAATGGCTGTGAGCACTATGGGACTTAACATCTGTGGTCATCAGTCCCCTAGAACTTAGAACTACTTAAACCTAACTAACCTAAGGACATCACACACATCCATGCCCGAGGCGGGATTCGAACCTGCGACCGTAGCGGCCACGCGGTTCCAGACTGAAGCGCCTAGAACCACACGGCCACACCGGCCGGCAGGAGCATTACCCTAAAACTAAAGGACGTTTTGATGTGACGAGTAGCGTAACTTTACATCGTGTCAGAGAAGTTCCAGATAACTGACAGTAGTACGTCACCAACATCGAACAGGAACTGTCATTTATCATCAATACGTGTTAACGACGTGAACTCAGTCACTTGAAAAGGACATAAAATGAAGAAACCTGGGTCGTAATTAAATAAACAACAATACAGTCAAATGGTGGCGTGTTCATTTCAAAGAAATGTTATTTACTGCTTAGTTGTACGATTTTAAAATGTTGTGGGGGAGGGGGGGGGGGGGAAAGAGATCCTTTGTAGAGTGCTGTTCGTAGTGTAATAAGGTTTCCGAAGGCAAATGAAGTCCGCCCTATGTAAATTTACTGACAGATAATCTTCGTTTATAGAAATGAACAAAGCTCCAGTTCGTAAACGATGTATCATGTTGGATGGGGAGCCAACGAATATTCATGATTATTCAATCAGGCCAACGTTCAGTTCTGACTGTCGAACTGAAATCAAGGATTGAAGAAAAAAATTCTTCCGGGTAGGTGTTTAACTAGGGTGGACTGAGCTTTTTCACTTTCGTGAAATTTCACGATGGTTATTTACGAAATTCTTAATGGTTATTTGGGCTATAGGACAGTGTGCTCCAGGTGGGTTCGTAGGCTTTTGAGAGATCAACACTAAACACAACGAAAGGGAACTGCACTGACTTTTCTCACTTGGTACGATAACGGCGGCAGGCGGGCAGATTCTGAACCTCGTTGTTACTGGTGAGGGGGCCATGGATTCGTATTAAAGTCCACAAACATAACACCACTCAGTGGAATGATATCACAAAAATCAAAAAAATCCAGACCAATTCTGAGCGCCATAAAGGTTACGGGCACAGTGTTTTCGGGTCGAAAGGGCATCCTACTCATAGACTTTGTGTCTACATGAGAGAACACAATTGCAGACTCTCAACTATTACACTGCGCCGTTTAAAACAAACGACATGGATTGCTACCCAGCGGCGATGTGCTGCTTCTTTTTGTCGTAATAGCCAGTGTATACCGCCTTCGGGGCTGGATTTTGTGGGATTTGATGCTTATACTTCATTCATTTGAACCTGCTTATTGTATTCATTGCTTGGTGTCCCTGTACAATTTTCACCCTCCACATTTCCCTACAGTACTAAATTGTTGATCCCTTGATGTCTCCGAATGTATCCCATCAAACCAGCCCTTCTTATAGTCATATTATGCCACTAATTACCCTACTCTCTTCAGTACCTACTCACTGGTTACGTGATCTACCGATCCAATATTCAACATTCTTCTATAGCGTCACATTTCAAAAGCTTCAGAGATGAAGAGCCTTGCACAGGACAGATTAGAGTGGAGCGGAGAGCTGCATCACACCAGCCTTTGGACTGAGGACCACTACTGCTTTTTTATTTATTTATTTATTTAATGTTTCTTTTGGAAGTCATTGGGCACATAATGAGGTCCAGCACACCTCCATACATCTGTTTTAATTTCTACGACTCAGGATGGGACCCTAAAACTGTGCCACTCTGCTGATTGTACCACTCCTACGTTCTCTAAGTGCCAGGAATTTTTGTCACCGCAGATTAACATTACAATAACTTTTCTCGTGTGATATTCGATCTGTTGTTCCAAACATTGCGAAGTTCCATTATTCTTGTACATCGTGGTGCATTAATAATCAGTCTCAGGCATCCGTTATTAAGTCTTTGTATCGGTATTATGTTAACTTTGCTGGCCATTCCATACAACAACATTTGTCAAGACGTTCTACTCCAATGAAGTCGAATATCGTGCACCCACTTAGGTGCACAATGCATGACGTCCAGCCACTACGTAAATCGGAGTGCTACAGACATGATCTTCCGTCTTTTCTCTTCAAAGTAAGATCAGATGGCGACGATGCGTTTGTCGTGAGCAGGGATATTTAGGTTCGATATTATTTAAACAGATACTGTCGAGACTGCTCAAGATGGACACTGAAGACGTTTTCACATAAAAATTAAAACGTGAAGAAAGATGCTGAGGTATGCTCTGCGTCTCAAGTAGCAGAGGTTCCACATACACAAAAAGACGTTAAGAATTTCCTAAAAAATTCCTAAAATTTAGTGGGGGGACCAATCTGACAATCGCCTTACAGCCTTGCTGCTTGAAATTCAAATACACACAACTGCTTAAAATTAGCGGGATGACAGAAAAACCCTCTCATGGAAAAGTCGCACACACACACATAGAAAAACGCTCAAAAGTCGATAACTGAAACAAAACTATAATCTCGCCTACATACCGAAAAATCATTTGTAACTCACTGCATACCACAAAGAAAGCTTCGAATTACACAGAGAGAAATATCCGAACAACTTTGATGAAGAAACACCTGTCAATATCACACCACTTGCTACAGATGTTCAACTAAATTCAATTAAATACCTAGGTAATACAATTACGAACAATTTAAATTGGAAGGAACACATAGAAAATGTTGTGGGGAAGGCTAACAAAAGACTGCGTTTCATTGGCAGGACACTTAGAAAATGTAAGAGACCTACTAAGGAGGCTGCCTGCACTACGCTTGTCCGTCCTCTTTTAGAATACTGTTGCGCGGTGTGGAATCCTTACCAGATAGGACTGATTGAGTACATCGAAAAAGTTCAAAGAAAGGCAGCACGTTTTGTATTATCGCGAAATATGGGAGAACGCGTCACAGAAATGATACAAGATTTGGGATGGACATCATTAAAAGAAAGGCGTTTTTCGTTGCGACGGAATCTTCTGACGAAATTCCAGTCACCAACTCTCCGCCGAATGTGAAAATATTTTGTTGACACCGACTTACATAGGGAGGAACGATCACAAAGATAAAATAAGGGAAATCAGAGCTCGTACTGAAAGATATTGGTGTTCATTCTTTCCGCGCGCTGTACGAGATTGGAGTAATAGAGATTTCTGAAGGTGGTTCGATGAACCCTGTGCCAGGCACTTAAATGTGATTTGCAGAGTATCCATGTAGATGTAGATATAAGTACTTCGTCTGTACGGTACAAAAACACACACAGACGCATATTGAAAAACATCGATGAATTGGGCAAAAAAAAAAAAAAAACTGCGAGAGAAAGCGTAATTGAAAATTGTCCTAATTACAACGTGCTAAAAGACAATAGTGAAACAAAATAGCATGATACGAAAAAAAAGAAAAGCTCATCATTTACAAATTGTCATATGGTGAAATATTATTAAAAAACATTGATAAAATGCTTCTAATTTCAATACATGAAAGAGCCGCCTGCCACGAATCTAAATAAATCACGCACAGCCGCTGACGCTGGCCCTAAGCTCCAGCCGCCACTCTGTTGTTCAACTGAAGGCGCTGTACGGCCTGTGGTGGGCCCTCATGGCCACTAACCGAACTAGCGCGGTGCTATTGTACCAGCCTGCTGCGGCCCGTAAAGCGGTCCCTGCTCAAGCCTTTGTCTCGCTACCTGCTCTCGGCGCAGATGGCCCGCATTGTCCCGGCTCGGGCGAGTGTGTGTGTGTGTGTGTGTGTGTGTGTGTGTGTGTGTGTGTGTCTCCGCCACTTCTGCGTATGTCTGCCTGTTCCAAATTATCCAGCAAATGCCCCATACCTCTTAACGATCTGCCTGGATTCTATCTTTTCTCCTAGTTGGAAATAAGCGGATCTCCTGGAACGACTGGAGCGCCTTAACAATAGACGACTCACCAGTGACGTTCCCGAATATGTTTTCAAGTGTGTCTGAATCAGAACAAAACGTTTCTCTGTCAAAGACAACACTGACTGCTTCCACAAAAGGGATGCTTCCCATCACAAAGGAGTGTGGACCACACCAGGATATGAAGTACGCGGTTACTGGATACAAATTTATCTTATTGTCAGAGGCGATAGTGATCTCCTGGGTCCTTCTAAGAAGGGTATATTCACAAAGCTTTGCAGACGACTGACTAGAAGACAGCAAGTCTCTGTATACCAGGAGAACTAGGACTATAGCTTTGAAAGAAAACAAAATATTTCACTGTAAAAGGGGATACTGACCCCTTCCAGCGGATGATCCCCCTCAAAGGAGTCTGGTCTACCGGAGGCCGTTACTACCACAGTGGAAATTTTAAGTTTTGTCTGAAACATGGCGATCTGTCTCCTTAGCGATCTACCATCTTCTTCTAAGAAGGAGAAAACCTAGTAGAGGCCAACAGGTCTCTGTCAAAGATAATGGGAACTCTTGCGCGTCATCAGTAGAGAGGCTCATGGCCTAACATGTTGAGACAGGTAAACTTGGGGGCTTGCTCCAACTTGTCGGTCAGAGCTCCTGCAATCTTATTGGATATAAGGGGAGGTGCTTGACGTTATATAAATACTAACCCTCCACAGTAATCTTCATCCTGACTTAGTCAGAAGTTGTGATTGTTTGCCTCTTCATGGTCACCATGAAGCGTTCCTCATCTGCCTGCAGTGCCGGAGGCAAACGCTTCAAACTCGATGGAATCCCAGTAGGGATTCTGAAAGTGTGCCATCCTAATAGTCTGCGATACCCCTCCATTAAATGCAGTGCAGTGTTGTGCTATGAGCTCATGCATCTCTCCAAACAATGCACTGCTGCAGAGAAGACTAGTATCGTCTATATTTGGTGAAGAAATGGAATGGTGTCATTGCTGTGTGTTTTGCGGATTTCACCGTGAGTGCTATATGAGACAAGTTTTCTGAGTTGCAGTTTAGAGGCTTACATATAGTACTCACACAAGTAGTACAACTCAACACACACATACACACACACACACACACACACACACACACACACACACACACACGTTCATGATCCAATCAACAGAGGCTTCAGCTACATCAAGCTTCCTGGTTACGTAGCTAACAAGATGACACTTATTAATGTCAAAAATGACGATCAGTATTGCTTTGCATGGTCAATCCTGGCTTGCGAAAGAAATTACACTGAAGATCCGCAACGTACATCTCGATACGGTGGAGGTATTGATGTTCATGAGTTTTAGAGCTTTGACATATCGAGTTCCCCATGAAAACTAAGGACATACCTAAATTTGAGGCAGACAACACCCTGGATAAGTGCAAGTCAGAAGATGGTAAATATTTAGGACAGAGCATCAGACCTGTCAACTTCTCGGAATTTGCAGGTCAGTGTAAGATGGATGTGGACATGCTGTTATTGTCAGATGAGGAAAGTAAGAAGAGAGACAATTATCATTACTGCTGTAACAGGGTCACCTCCCACATCCTCTCCTCTCAACAGAGTAAACACGGGCAAAAGCAGCATATTTGCTTAAAATATCTGAATGCCATTTCCACAAGCGGCAAAGCATCAAGTTGATTGTTCTAACAGGAAACTGGTACACGCAGCAAAGCCTACCAAGGAAAATAAATTCTTAAAGCTTAAGAATGCTCACCACCAGGAGCGATGGCCCATTGCAGCTTACACTGATTTTGAATGCCTCCTCACTATATCTAGTTTTATACAGTGAAAGTGGCTGTTTAATACTGAAAATTCCCTTCGTAATTTGAGGCAATACACAGAGAGTCATATACATACAATCCTGTAAGTGTCAAATTATTAAATTATTTATAAACCTTCCTGAGTAGTTATATGTTGGCATTATAATCTATTTCACTACTCTCATTGCTCGTTTTTCAGTTTTAAACGACTGACTGTCTTGGGAAAACTCGCATTTCCCCATAAAGTCACATCATACCCAGCTGTCCGTAAGCATTTTTAGGGCATAACAGAATTTCTCAATCTTTTCTTCAGTAGTTCAACCTTTTTTTTTTCGTCGTAAAAGACTGTGTAACCAAACACATAAAAATGTCTCGCAAGTCGTTTGTTCAGTCCTAAGCCACAAGAATTTGAAGATTATACTTATTATATTGCTTGTGACTATCTCTCAAGCTCATGCAACGTCTTTTATTTAGTAGCGCGTGTTCTCGAGTCTGCCACTGAATGTCACGTGTGTGGCAGGTGTGCGTGTCTACAGAGACGAGTGTGGAAATGGGTTGATTACTCTGCACCGTTTCCGCCCACGTAGTTTTGCGGTCTTTTCTGTTATGTAAGAACTGACACGCACCCAGTGCTTATGCCACCGAACTTTCCCCTGTGAATGTTACACGACGAATCGTCACAAAACAGTGGGGTGCGGCTGTCAGAAACAACTCGACTGCAAACATATCTCAAACGACACCAGTTTTTGCTCGTTTTCATCGGTCGACAACGCCGATGAATATTTCATACAACAGCCTGTCTCGCACCGTGGCTGCCTTTTTAGGGAAGGCTTAAGATACGTTTTGAAGTGTTGGCAGAAGAGCCAACACCGTGTTGCTAGAGGAGGCCGAAATGCACGCGTTTAATTACACGCAGACTGGCGTGAGGTCTGGAACAGGTCAGAGAAATAAGACTAGCGAAAGAAGGAGGTACTGGTAGAATACTTAACTTTAATCCATAATTGTAGAACATCTCTCTTGATTGTACATGCTTTATAATCTCAATATTAACTGGTAATGGCGCCTTGCTAGGTCGTAGCAACTGACGTAGCTGAAGGCCATGCTAACTATTACCTCGGCAAATGAGAGCGTAATTGTCAGTGTAGCATCGCTAGCAAAGACGGCTGTACAACTGGGGCGAGTGCTAAGACGACTCTTTAGACCTGCCGTGTGGTGGCGCTCGGTCTGCAATCACTGACAGTGGCGACACGCGGGTCCGGCGTATACTAACGGACGGCGGCCGATTTAAAGGCTACCACCTAGCAAGTGTGGTGTCTGGCGGTGACACCACACGTTTCCCACTCGGACAGTAGCGACACACAATTCCACGCGGGAGCAGACAAATCTCCTGTCGATTTACCAGTCCGATACTAACTCGACTACTACTTGTTTGCACACCCACCATGATGCTACAGCGTTTCGCCGCAGCCCCAGTGCACGCGGGAGAGAACTTTCATGCATGCGGTTCAAATGGCCGTGAGCACTATTGAACTTAACGTCTGAGGTCATCAGTCCCCTAGAACGTAGAACTACTTAAACCTAACTAACCTAAGGACATCACACACATCCATTCCCGAGGCAGGATTCGAACCTGCGACCGTAGCGGTCGCGCTGTTCGAGACTGAAGCGCCTAGAACCGCTCGGCGACACCGGCCGGCTTTGACGCATGTGCTCACCATGTTTATTTGCTGTCTTTGTCAGTCATGGATGTGTAAGTGGCGTGAGCATATGACACTTATTTCCCTTTAATGTATACGGCCTTCCTGTATTACTTCTACGTTCTATCTATATCACTTTATCACTGGAGTTTTCCGTTCTTGAGAAGTTCTGTCTGAAAATATGTTGCTTCTTCTTATTTCCCATTGTTTACTTCAAAACCATTTTTTTTTCAAATTTCCAGATACTATTTTGCGCTAAGCTGTCGTAACTCAGTAATCTAGCGTAGACTGTTACAGTACAATTAGCAGTACCAGAGTAACCGTTTCTCCTTTCAAAAGCCTGCGATTTGTTCTGGCAAAGTGTTCGCTTACTTATCGACATCCGATTACTCTGCCTGCAGACATCAACACGATGGCAACTAGATGTTTGAAAAGTACTTAGTAATTACACGCTTTCTCATGAAGCTTCCTGCTCGACTCATCGCATCGTTTCGCTAGACTGTAACTAATGACACATCTGTATTAATTTTCTGTAAATCTGCGTCCATAACCGAGGCCACTAACACACACCTGGGCGGTGGTGCTCTACTTCAAGGTAAGCTGGCTCGAATTCTGATGTGGAATCTTTTCAATGCCATTACCTTAGCCGGCAAGGTTCAAATGGCTCTGAGCACTATGGGACTTAACATCTATGGTCATCAGTCCCCTAGAACTTAGAACTACTTAAACCTAACTAACCTAAGGACAGCACACAACACCCAGTCATCACGAGGCAGAGAAAATCCCTGACCCCGCCGGGAATCGAACCCGGGAACCCGGGCGTTGGGAGCGAGAGCGCTACCGCACGACCACGAGCTGCGGACAGTCGGCCAGGGCTATGCACAATGTCCCGCATTAAATTCCAAACCTCTCCAGTGCTCTGACTGGTTTGATGCGGCCCGCCACGAATTTCTCCCCTGTGCCAACCTCTTCATCACAGAGTAGCACTTGCAACCTACGTCCTCAATTATTTGCCGCATGTATTCCAGTCTCTGTCTTCCTCCACAGTTTTTGCCCTCTACAGCTTCCCTCTAGCACCATGGAAGTCACATAATCCTTTCTGTTTCTGCGTAGAATCTCCTCATTCCTTATATTATCAGTCCACATAATTTTCAGCATTCGCCTGCAGCACCACATCTGAGATGCTTCGATTCTCTTCCGTTCCGGTTTTCCACAGTCTATGTTTCATTACCATACAATTCTGCTCTCCAAACGTACATTCCCAGAAATTTCTTCCTCATATTAAGGCCTGCGTTTGATAATAGTAGCCTTCTCTCGGCCAAGAATGTCCTTTTTTTCCCGTACTAGTCTGCTTTTGGTGTCCTCCTTGCTCCGTCCGTCATCGGCTAAGCTATGTAGCAGAACCCCTTAACTTCATCTACTTCGTGATTATCAATCCTGATGTTAAGTTTCTCGCTGTTCTCATTTCTGCTACTACTCATTACTTTTGACTTTCTACAATTTACTCTCAATCGATATTCTGTGCTCATTAGATCGTTCATTCCGTTCAGCCGATGCAGTGATTGTTATTCACATACACTGAGGATAGTAATGTCATCGCAAATCTTAACACTGATATCTTTTCACTTTGAATTTTAAGTCCACTCGTCAACCTTTGTTTTACTTCCGTCATCGCTTCTTCTATGTACAGATTATACAGTAGTAGTGAAAGACTACATCCCAGCAATTCGTGCTTGGTCTTCCACTCTTATTATTCCCTCTTGCGTTATACATTACCCGTCTCTCCCTAAATTTCTCAGAATTTCGAACATCTTATATCATTTTACTTTTTCGAACGCCTTTTCCAGGTCGACAAATCGTTTGAATGGGTCTTGATTGTTCTTTAGTCTTGTTATCAACCGTAACAACAGAATTTGCTTTCTGGTGCCTTTACCTTGTCTAAAGCCAAACTGACCTTCGTCTAACACATCCTCAATTTCTTTTTCATTATTCTGTATATTATTCTTGTAAGCAACTTGGATGCATGAACTGCTAAGCTGACTGTGCGGTAATTCTTGCACTTGTCAGCTCTTGCAGTCTTCGGAATTGTGTGGATGATATTTTTCAGAAAGTCAGATGGTGTTTCGCCAGACTGATACATTCTACACACCGTAGTGAATAGTCGTTTTATTCCCACTTACCCCAATGATTTCAGAAATTTTGAAGGCTTGTTATCTATCTCTTCCGCCTTATTTGACCTTAAGTCCCCCAAAGCTCTCTTAAATTCTGATTCTAATACTGGGTCCCCGACTCTTCTAAATCGACTCCTGTTTCTTCTTCTATCACGTCACACAAATCTTCGCCCTCATAAAGGCCTTCAGTGTACTGTCTCCACCTATCCGCTCTCCCCTCTGCGTTTAACAGTGGAATTCACGTTGCACTCTTAATGTTACCATCCTTACTTTTAATTTCATCGAAGGCTATTTTGACTTTCCTATATACTGAGTCAGTCCTTCGGACAATCACTTCTTCTTCGATTTCTTCAAACTTTTAATGCACCCATTTTGTCTTAGCTTCTCCGCACTTCCTATTTATTTCATTCCTCAGCGACATGTATTTCTGGATTCCTGAATTTCCCTGAACATATTTGTACTTCCTTCTTTCATCGATCAACTAAAGTATTTCTTCTGTTACCCATGTTTTCTTCGCAGTTACCCTCTTTGTACCTATGTTTTTGTTTCCAGCTTCTCTGATTGCCCTTTTTAGAGATGTCCATTCGTCTTCAAATGTAATGTCTCCTGAACTATTTCTTATAACTGTATCTTTAGCCTTAGAGAACTTCAAGAGTATCTTGTCGTTCCTTAGTACTTCCATATCCCACTTCCTTGCGTATTGATTCTTCTTGACTAATCTCTTAAACTTCAGCCTAATCTTCCTGAGTCTTTATCTACTCCTGGGTACGCCTTACGATCCAGTATCTTATTTCGGAATCTCTGTCTGAGCATGACGTAATCTAACTGAAATCTTCCCGTATCATCCGGTTTTTTTCAAGTATACCCCTTTCCCTTGTTATAACTGTACAGAATATTCGCTATTACTAGCTGAAATTTGCCACAGAACTCAATTAGTCTTTCTCCTCTGTCCCAAGCCCATATTCTCCCGTGAACTTTTCTTCTTATCCTTCCTCTACACCTGCATTGCAGTGCCCCATGCCTCTTCCATTTTCATCTGCCTTTACGTACTGTATTACCCTTTCAATACCTCATGTACTTTCTGTATCTCTTCGTCTTCAGCTTGCGACGTGAGCATGTTTACCTGGACTATCGTTGTCGGTGTTGGTTTGCTGTCGAGTCTGATAACAACCTTGTCACTGAACTGATCTCCGTAATACACTATCTGCCCTACCTTTCTATTCATAATGAGTCCTACTTCTGTTATACAATTTTCTGCTGTTGCTGATATTACCCCATATTCATCTGACCGGAAATCATTGTCTTCTTTTCATTTCACTTCGCTGACCAGTACTATATTTAGATTGAACCTTTGCATTTCCGTTTCCAGATTTTCTAGCTTCCCTACCGCGTTCAGATTTCTGACATTTCACTTCCTATATCGTGAAATGTTACTCTTTCGTTGGTTATTCAATCTTTTTCTCATGGTCAACCATCCCGGAAATCCGGAATCTTTTGCCAATGAAGAGATCATCATGATACTTGTTTTACTAAGTACAGGCCACATGTCCTGTGGATACAAGTTGTGTGTCTTTAATGCAGTGGTTCCATTGCCTTCTGCATCCTTATACCGTTGCTCATTGCTGATTCTTCCGCCTTTAGGGGCAATTTCCCACCCCTAGGACAAGAGAGTGAGCTGAACCTCTGACCGCTCCTCCGCGCTCATTGACAAGGCCGTTGACAGAATGATGGTGACTTCTTATGCCGTAAATCTTCGGCCGCCAATGCTGATAATTAATCAAAATGTAAGCGGTAGTGTGTTTCGAACCCGTGATCGCTCTGATTATTAATCAAAGACGCTGCCCCGAGACCACAATGGAAGCGAGGCTAATGCGATACTTCGGGGAATGTGGTACGCTGCCAGTTCCTCTATGGTTCCCGAAACCTTGCATGCTATAAACGTGGGATATTCGGCGACTTTCGTCTTTGATGCAATTGCAGGTTTATCAGTATTTGCGTGACGCACTCCCATGTGACAAACAGACATGTGACAATTTCTGTTCTCCTTCAACACACCCTGTTAGTCCTGTTTGATACGGGTGCCAGAGAAGTGTGCATCATTCTGGAGTATGTCTGACAGCTGTTTTGTAACAAATCTCTTTCGTAGACTGAGTGCGTTCTCTCCGTATCTAACAATGAACTGGTCTGCGACTTCGTTTACGACCTGGCCTAAGTGATTATTCCATTACATATGTCATCGTATTGTTACACCCAGCAGCTCTCTCGAGTTATTTATTTCTTGGTATTATAAGCATAGGATAGTAATTTTTTCAATTTAGTGAAGAGCATTTTTTTACCTTTCTGTAGATTTAAGATTCTACTAATTATGAATGTCTGAAGGTATAGTCGCACCGCTTTCTTTCTGATAGTTATTCATTATAGAAAGCGCCATCATCCGCGAAAAGTTCTGATGATAGTCATTAATATGCAACATGAACTTCTTGAGACACTTCTATGAATAACTTGTCATCCAAGATAATATGCTGCACCGCCTCTACCACGAAATCCTCAATCCAGTCACAAATTCTGTTTAATATCTCACACAATCGTACTTTTATTAATAATGATTGGTGTGGTATCGAGTCAGATGCTTTTCGGAAGCGAACAAATACTGCATCGACATGATTACTTGATCCATGCCTTGTCAAGTTGGGAATACTTCCTGCTTGCCATGGAGGAGGCCATTCTTTTGGAATATCTTATTACAAAAATAAATAAATAAATAAATAAATAAAAAGAAATAAAAAAATAGCTCTGAGCACTATGGGACTTAACGTCTGAGGTCATCAGTCCCCTAGAACTTAGAACTACTTAAACCTAACTAACCTAAGGACATCACAAACATCCATGCCCACGGCAGGATTCGAACCTGCGACCATAGTGGTCGCGCGGGTCCAGACTGTAGTGCCTAGAACCGCTCGGCCACTCTGGCCGGCTATCTTATTACATATGGGTCCTGAATGGGTTCTGAAATTTTGCAACAGATGGTTGTCAGTGATAACAGACGTTAGTAATGTGGGTCACTTCTGTTTTCCTAATTTTAGACGAGTGACCTGTATTTTATTGCTGCTGTCGAAAGCAGTTAATTGTTCGAGGATTCTATGGTGTATCATGGCTAAGCGAAGAACGAGACCATCTGCATTTTACAAGTAAAATGTATCATCGATTCCATTCGGGTGTGGGTCTTTGTTCAATTCCAGTGATTTCAGGTGTGAGAATCAAACTGGAGAAGTAGATCTGGATTTTACTTTTGTAAAGTGTCATATGAAACTGTCTTCAGCAATTCTGATTTTGCTTTGCTGGCTTCAAATTCGAATGATATCTCATCTGCGACTGTGGACACAAATTACGAAAGAGTAGGAGAAATAAGTGGTATTTACATCTATGTGATTACTTTGCAATTCACAATTAGGTGTTTAGCATGGGATACACAGAACCGCTTACGGACTATTTGTGGAACACTCCAATCCCGAATAGCACATGGAAAAAGCGAACACATAAAGCTTATCGGGCGAGAACTTATTTTTCTTATTTTATTACGACGTTGTTTGTTTGTTTTGTATTAGGACGCAAAAACAACTGAGATCATACGTACCCATCTCTGAACCTTAGAACGGTAATACGAAAATGGAGTTAAAAATGACTACACTTTAAGCCGAATCGATGTGAGGAAAGAGAACTAAGGACAATGGCTTCCTGTTGGAGAAAGTTCGACAAAATACGCCGTAGAGACAACCCAAGTTCGGAACTAAAGATTAAATGTCCTTCGCCATATTGTTATGAAGGATAAAAAGTAAAACGCGGGTGACAGCTCGCGCGACGTTCGCCAAAATGGCTGCCAACTCCGACGGCAATAATACAATAGAACGTAAATGGTTAAAAGCTGAGCACTCGGTCAGAAATGAAGAACCGTCAACGGTTGATTACAATGGGCAGAAAGTAGTGGGGATCACCAATTAACAAATGACGATGGCCGGCCGCTGTGGCAGAGCGGTTCTAGGCTCTTCAGTCCGGAACCGCGCGACTGCTAGGGTTGCAGGTTAGAATCCTGGCTCGGACATGGATGTCTGTGATGTCCTTAGGTTAGTTATGTTTAAGTAGTTGTAAGTTCTAGGGGACTAATGACCTCAGAAGTTAAGTCCCATAGTGCTCAGAGCCATTTTTTGAAATGACCATGGCTAAAACCACAGTGCCCGATGCGCAACCCAACTACAATGATCTCCTGGCGGCGAGAGGACCGAGAGTTGGTCAGCCAAGCCACTGGGAGAGGCTTAGTTCCTCGGAGCTTGATCCCATGAAGGGAAGACCAGTCAGCAATGATGCCAGACGGCAACACGGAGATAATGGGAAGAGACGGAAGAACTAGCGGGCCGAGGTACGAGGGCTGCAGCCTTGGCAGCAGCGTCAGCTGTCTCGTTTCCCGCCAGACCGACGTGGCCAGGAACCCACGTAAACACCACAGTGGCTCCCTCAAGAGTGTGCAAGTGGAAGCTCTCCTGGACCCGTTGCAATAAGGGTCGGACGGTGTACAGCCACAGCACACGGAGGCTCTGATGGGCAGATGACACAATCAAAACACCTGTGTCGCCGGATATACTACGTGCCCTGATACAGAGCCAATAGCTCTGCTGTGAACACTGAGAAGAGTTTTGGAAGCCAGTACCGACAATCGGTGCCAATGACGAACGCACATCCGACACCACGGTCAGTTCGAGAGCTATCAGTGTACACAAAGACAGTATCACTCAGTTCCGTGCGAAGGTCGAGAAACTTACAGCGATAGATCGGATCTGGAATAGTGTCCTTAGGAAGCGAATGAAGATCAAGGTGAACACGGGCCACCGTACGAAGCCACGATGGTGAAGAGTTCACACCAATCGGGAAAGTAGCAGGTAGCGTGAAGTTAAGCTGCTGGAGCAATAGCCGAAAGCAAACGCCAAGAGGTAACAGAGAAGAGGGCCACGCCCCATACTGGCGATCAAAAGAGTCATCGAAGAAGGCGGCATAGGATGGGTGGCCGTGAATGGCAGAAAAACGGCATGCGTCTACGCTGAGTAGAGGATCACACAAGTATGACAGCATAAGGTTGGTAGCTTCTGCATCGAGACTCTCGACGGGGCTGTTGTGGTAGGCGCCAGTGGTCAAACGGATTCCATAATGGTGGGTTGCATTTAGACGGACGCGCAGGTGCATAAACGAAACACAAATAGTCTAGTTTAGAACGGATAAGGGATCGGTGTAAACAGAGGAGGGTGGTCCGATCCGCACCCCAGGAAGTAGTGCTGAGGACGTGTAGGACAATAAGGAACTGCATACACCGAGCAGCCAGGTAGAGAATACAATAAAAAGTTTCCTATCAAGTACGAGCCCGAGGAATTTCGTAGTTGCAAGGAATGGAAGAGCAACGGGCCCAAGATGTAAAGACGTTGGAAGAAACCGAATGCGCCGCCAGAAATTCATACAAAGACGATCGAGACATCGCTGAAGACGCCGCTGAATGAGACACGTCGTTGGAGAACTGCAACAGATGGCAAAATCGTCAATGAAAAGGGAGCCGGAGATGCACGATGAGAGGAAGGCTAATGGCTAAGGGGTTAATGGCTATAGCATAGCGGACGACACTCAGGTACCCCGTCTTCCTGGATATAGGTGTCTGACAGGGCAGAACCGACACAGACCTTGAAAACAGACCTGAAGAAAACAGGGCAGGCGGTCTCAGAAGCCCCACATGTAGAGAGTATGGAGGGTACCAGTCCTCCAAGCATGTGTCGTAGGTTTTCTCCAAATCAAGAAACACAGCCACAGTCTGGTATTTCCGCAGAAAACCGTTCGTGACATGGGTTGACAAGATGATGATATGATCAACTGCAGAACGGTGCGCTCGAACTCCACATTGAGCAGTGGTTAGTAAATTGTGAGACTCAAGCCACCATACCAGTCAGCCACGAACCATACATTCCATCACCTTGCTAATGCAGCTGGCGAGAGAAGTGGGGCGGTGATTAGAAGGATGGTATTTGTCCTTAGGTGTGGGTATGACAGTGGATTGTCGCCAGCGTCTGGGAAATGTGCCATCTGTCCAGAACGATTTTCTGTGTGAAGAAGAAACTGCTTGCCTGCAAGAGAAAGGTGCTGCAACATCTGGATGTGAACGACGTCCAGTCCTAGAGAGGAAGGTCAGGTTCAAATGAGAGCATGACCTAGGTCCCACATAGTAATAGCATTTATGATTCTCAGAGGAGAAGGGTATCACCCAAACCACCTCCACTCATTTCTGAGGGTAGAGCTTGAAATCTCCTGAAAATAGCGCCCTATGGTGTTGGAGATCGCATGGGATCCACCATATCATCTGTTATGGTCAGGCTGGAAATTGGGAATGGTCCTTGGTCCCAGAGAGCCTCAAGGTTGGCCCACATGACGGAAGAGGGAGTGGAACTGTTAGAAGAACTAGAAAATGAAATCCAGCTAGCATTTCTGCTATCCCAAAGAATGTGACGACACTACACACGCAACTGTTTATGACGAACACAGTTAGCCATCTTAGGACGACGGTTAAATCGCGCGAATGGCGTTTGGAATGCTTCAGTCCACCAAGGAACTGCTACACAGCACGGTAAAGATGAAATGCGAGGAATGGAACTTCCCCCGGTAGTGAGGATAACGTTCGTAAGGGACTCTACCTGGGGAAATGTTGTTCGGCGAAGGTCACCATGGAATGGTAGAACCTCCAGTCAGCCCTAGAAAGGTGCCCGTTGGGTTTGCACATAGATGGGGTAGAAGTCAGCAAACGGATAGCAGACAGGAAATGATCGCTCAAGTACGTGTGAGAGAGTAAGGAATACTCGAGACGACGGGCAGTGCAGAGCAAGAGGTCCAGATGGGAAGAGGCGTGCGTGGAGTCTGAAAGGAACAGGGCGGCTCCTGTGTTAAGGCATATGAAGTTGAGTTGATCTGGAAGGTCAGCCAAGGGGGCACCTCTTGGACAGTTTCTGGAAGAGCGCCAGAGGTGATGGCGTGCATTAAGTCACTGAGGAGCAAGAAGTTGACCAAATTAGCTTAAGAAGGTCTTTACTGGTGATAATGAATGACAGAGGGACGTAAACGTTACAAAAAGAAAAGGTGAAGTGAGGAAGGAAAATGCGGAATGCAACAGCTTGGAGCCAGGTATTCAGTGAGACATTTTGATTATGCCCACGTCATCCTGGATGAGCAGCATTGAGCAGCATGACTCCCCCATGAGATGGAATGCCGTCCTTGGGGCGAAGGTCAAAGCGGACCGGAAAGAAATGTGAGAGGTCAAAGAGGTCACGAGGACGTAATTTTGCTTGCTGGAGGCAGAAAAAAGTGGATGATGCAATTGCAAGACCAGCCGTAATCCCACCTTGTTGGATCTAATGCCACAAATGTTCCACTGGAATAGAGTCATGACTGTGAAAGGTGAGGAGGGAAAAGATGAAGCGTTGTCACCTTGGCGACTCCCGAGCGCCAACCTCCGAAGACCCACTGGTACAGGACGCAGATGCTGGAGGATCCTGTTCCGTGAGATCTACTGAGGCATCGGCGTTTTTCCTGTGGTGGCCTGTGGATTTGAGGGCAGAAAAACGGTTGGCAGCGTGAACCGGCGAAATGGAGGTTAGCTGGGTGGAGGTATCATGCGGTGACACCGTTAAGAGGACATCTGAGTCAGTGAAGAAGAAGCAGATCTTTTGCTGGAGGGACGTAACAGGTAGACGGATATAAAAGGTATTTGCGGGAGTTTTTTTTCAGTCCTTTCTAGCTGCCAGTTGTGTAGCAAGTAATTTTTACACTGTAGGCGGAGATGTGGTGGCTTTTTGCATACATGAAGGAGTAGGAGACCGGGATGCTACCATAACAATGGGCGATTTTACAACCGTGGTGCTGAGTTTGAGCTCGCAAGTCCGTGTGGCTGTGTTCTTCATCGAGCGAGGTGTGGCAAGAAGAGTACTATAAGTGCCGCATGGTAAAACACAGGCCTTTCGAGTAGCCAACTATTTGCGAAAGGCCTGGATTTTCTAGACGGCCCGCTAATCAAGATACATTGTACATTCTCAGGATGAGGCTGTATGGTCGCCATTGCATTTGCTGTAGTGGGGAGATGGAGGTGGGCAATCATCCTCGAGATCATCCTAACCACATATTTGGCCGTGTTTCGACAGGACATTCGAGTGTGCTTGTAATGTTGACACTGGTAACACTGCATCGGGTGTGTAATGGTCAGACCATGGTGACTTCGTAGTCTGCTTTCATCTTTGATGAAAGCACTACTGTATCAAACGTGAGAAAAAGAGTGCATGTAGGCATTGAAGTTGTAACTACCTTTCCCGTTACCTGATGTACTGCAGTGATGACCTGAGCATTGAAGTAAGTTTGGATCTCTATCTCGGTCAGACTATCAAGCAGCCCCGTTGTAAGTAACACCACACGAAGAATTCAGCATTCGATGGGCCTCAACATGAATGGGATAGCCGTGGAGAAGAGAAGCTGCAAGTAATTGTTGGGCTTAACAATCACTATTCGTCTCCGAAAGGAAAGTGCCATTACAAAAATGAGAGCAGGATTTCAAAGGGCCAGCAATTGGGTTAACATCTTTCTGAATTATAAACGGATTAACCGTTTCAAAGCACTGGCCTTGTTGAGAGGAACTGAGGTGCAACTGGTAGAGACTTGGAAACTTTAGCCTCACTCCGTTTACATTTAGTAGACGCAGACTGAGATGGTGATTGGCTCATTGCGAGAATATCCTCCATGATTGCCAGCGTCTCCAATGGCTCGTTCCTTCCAACTGGAAGTGGCTCACCCACCTTAGGTGATTGTTCACACCTCGGGTCACACCTCTCGAACTCCTGACACACGGACCAACTGGTTAATTTGGGAAGCTGACAGCTCAGACAGTGACACCTCTCTGGGACTGGCCTGTACCAGGGGGTACGTGCAAACCTAAGTGTTGACCCGTGGCTAGGAATTACGCGTTTCCCAAGGGAGGTGGAAAAGAATAGCAGGCGGATAGAGTGGTAGCACGGAAGGGGAAAGATTCTGCAAAGGCTGGGCCCCTATGATGGCGAAGCACGAGCTCATCAAACAGTGGTGAACCCCTGGGAGAGTTTTATCATGATGATGATCATTTCCCCATACGTAGGTGGTGGTGAACAAAATATTTTCCATTCGAAGGAGAAACTTCGTGGTTGAAAAATCGTGAAATGAAACGAGAACTGAAAACGAAAAATTCCTTTGTTTTAACGACTGCCACCCCAGCTCGTCTACAATATCTGTGACATACTCTCCCTTGCTTCGCGATCTTCCAAAATAAGCTGCCCTTCTTTGAACTTTTTGATGGCCTTCCGTCAATTGCATCTGGTATACCACACAGAAATACTCAGAAGAGGGCGGACAAGCGTAGCGCAGGCAGTCCCTTGCTACATTGCATCTGCCAATGGAACACACTTTTAGATCCTACGCAGTGGATATAAAGTGGAACGATTCTATTTTTAATCCTAATCTCTAGGTATTTAGTTTAATCATCAAGATATATATCTGCATCATTTATCGTATAATGGAATTTTAACAGAAAGTTTTTAGTTCTTACTATGGTTCAGGGACAGCTGATATTTTTATGATCACGAAGATATCTAATCTGAACCATTTTGCAGTTTGTTTTGATCTTCTCATTACTGACGATAGCAGCATCTGAAAAAGTCTATGGAGGATGCTCAGATCGTCTCCTAAATTATTTATATAAAGAACAGCTGAGGACCCATAATACTTGCACGAGGAACTCTAGATGTAATTTTCACTGGACGGCTTCCCGTCGGTTGCTACGAAATGTGACCTCAGTGACAAGAAATCGCAAATCCAGTCGCACGTCTGAGACAGACAGATGTTGTTGTTGTTGATGTTGTTGATGTTGTTGTTGTTGTTGTTGTTGTGGTCTTCAGTCCTGAGACTGGTTTGATGCAGCTCTCCATGCTACCCTATCCTGTGCAAGTTTCTTCATCTCCCAGTACCTACTGCAACCTACATCTTTCCGAATCTGCTTAGCGTATTCATCTCTTGGTCTCCCTCTACGATTTTTACCCTCCACGCTGCCCTCCATTGCTAAATTTGTGATCCCTTGATGCCTCAGAACATGTCCTACCAACCGGTCCCTTCTTCTAGTCAAGTTGTGCCACAAACTCCTGTTCTCCCCAATTCTATTCAATACATCCTCATTAGTTATGTGATTTACCCACCTAATCTTCAGCATTCTTCTGTAGCACAACATTTCGAAAGCTTCTATTCTCTTCCTGTCCAAACTATTTATCGTCCATGTTTCACTTCCATACATGTCTACACTCCATACAAATACTTTCAGAAACGACTTCCTGACACTTAAATCTATACTCGATGTTAACATATTTCTCTTCTTCAGAAACGCTTTCCTTGTCATTACTAGTCTACATTTTATATCTTCTCTACTTCGACCGTCATTAGTTAATTTGCTCCCCAATGAGGAAATCTCATTTACTACTTTAAGTGTCTCACTTCCTAATCTAAATCCCTCAGCATCACCTGACTTAATTCGACTACATTCCGTTATCCTCGTTTTGCTGTTGTTGATGTTCATCTTATATCCTCCTTTCAAGACACTGTCCATTCCGTTCAACTGCTCTTCCAAGTCCTTTGCTGTCTCTGACAGAATTACAATGTCATCAGCGAACCGTAAAGTTTTTATTTCTTCTCCATGGATTTTAATATCTACTCCAAATTTTTCTTTTGTTTCCTTAACTGGTTGCTCAATATACAGATTGAATAATATCGGGGAGAGGCTACAACCCTGTCTCACTCCCTTTCTAATCACTGCTTCCCCTTCATGCCCCTCGACTCTAACAACTGCCATCTGCTTTCTGTACAAATTGTAAATAGCCTTTCGCTCCCTGTATTTTACCCCTGCCACCTTTAGAATTTGAAAGAGAGTATTCCAGTCAACATTGTCAAAAGCTTTCTGTAAGTCTACAAATGCAGGTTTGCCTTTCCTTAATCTTTCTTCTAAGATAAGTCGTAAGGTCAGTATTGCCTCACGTGTTCCAACATTTCTACGGAATCCAAACTGATCTTCGCCGAGGTGGGCTTCTACCAGTTTTTCTATTCGTCTGTAAAGAATTCGTGTTAGTATTTTGCAGCTGTGACTTATTAAACTGATAGTTCGGTAATTTTGACATGTGTCAACACCTGCTTTCTTTGGGATTGGAATTATTATATTCTTCCTGAAGTCTGAGCGTATTTGGCCTGTCTTATACATCTTGCTCACCAGATGATAGAGTTTTGTCAGGACTGGCTCTCCCAAGGCTGTCAGTAGTTCTACTGGAATGTTGTCTACTCCCGGGGCCTTGTTTCGAATCAGGTCTTTCAGTGCTCTGTCAAACTCTTCACGCAGTATCGTATCTCCCATGTCATCTTCATCTACATCGTCTTCCATTTGTATATATTGTCCTCAAGTACATCGCCGTCTATATACTCCTTCCACGTTTCTGCTTTCCCTTCTTTGGTTAGAGCAGAAGATAGACAAACAATATGGCTAGAAGTCACCTGTGAGAAACGGTGTCGAAACGTTCTGTGTATACATAGAAATAAAAATCAGCCTGAGATCCCCTGTCGGTATTACTCATTACTCCACATTAATAATGAGTGAGTGGCGTTTCACAGGAACGACACGTTCTGTGCCCTTGCTGGTTACGTGTCTGTAGGTGCAGCAACCGCGCTGCTTCACCAGTGCTGTACCTGTACTTTGAGGTGCTTGCTGCGGCCTAGCTCCACTCCATGGGAGCTACCGGTGACCGCACGTGCTCCTTCCTGTCCCCCGGGGAAGTGACAAAGGGCGGCTGGTGGCTGGCGGGGCGCGGCCCACCCCGTTTGCGGCGCCGGCTCCTGCGTGTTTGGTGGCCGCTCGAGAAGCAGCCATCCCCATCCGGCCATCCGGCGTCGTAACGGCGGCGCAGATGGCCCGAGGTGTAGTGCGGCCGTAACGTAACGTTTTACGGCGACCGCCGGCACCTGCCAAGGCCGGGAGTCTCATCTCGTGTCTCGGTAACCGACAGCTCCTCCCGTCTTCCAGGTCAACACAGACTGTGGCCCAGACACCGCGGCACTACGGGGGTAGTGCTTCTAAAAGAACGACTCAATTTTGTACCCATGTAGCTATGCACTCGGTCATATCCGTTACAAAGTATCGTTACTAATTAGATATACACTCTTCTACATCTACATACATACTCCGCAATCCGCCATACGGTGCGTGGCGGAGGGTACCTCGTACCACAACTAGCAGAACTAGGGAAAAATGACTGCCTATATGCCTCTGTACGAGCTCTAATCTCTCTTATCTTCGTGGTCTTTCCGCGAAATGTTAGTTGGCGGCAGTAAAATTGTACAGCAGTCAGCCTCAAATTTCCTCAGTAGCGATTCACGAAAAGAATGCCTCCTTTCCTCTAGAGACTCCCACCCGAGTTCCTGAAGCATTTCCGTAACACTCGCGTGATGATCAAACCTACCGGTAACAAATCTAGCAGCCCGCCTCTGAATTGCTTCTATGTCCTCCCTCAATCCGACCTGATAGGGATCCCAAACGCTCGAGCAGTACTCAAGAATAGGTCGTATTAGTGTTTTATAAGCGGTCTCCTTTACAGATGAACCACATCTTCCCAAAATTCTACCAATGAACCGAAGACGACTTTCCGCCTTCCCCACAGCTGTCATTACATGCTTCATATCGCTCTGCAATCTTACCCCCAAATATTTAATCGACGTGACTGTGTCAAGCGCTACACTACTAATGGAGTACTCAACCATTACGGGATTCTTTTTCCTATTCATCTGCATTACTTTACATTTATCTACACTCCTGGAAATGGAAAAAAGAACACATTGACACCGGTGTGTCAGACCCACCATACTTGCTCCGGACACTGCGAGAGGGCTGTACAAGCAATGATCACACGCACGGCACAGCGGACACACCAGGAACCGCGGTGTTGGCCGTCGAATGGCGCTAGCTGCGCA
Source organism: Schistocerca americana (assembly GCF_021461395.2). Classification (NCBI taxonomy): domain Eukaryota; kingdom Metazoa; phylum Arthropoda; class Insecta; order Orthoptera; family Acrididae; genus Schistocerca; species Schistocerca americana. The sequence goes on from NC_060121.1 coordinate 42,682,247, forward strand.
GCATTTGTGCACCGCCGCCGTCAGTGTCAGCCAGTTTGCCGTGGCATACGGAGCTCCATCGCAGTCTTTAACACTGGTAGCATGCCGCGACAGCGTGGACGTGAACCGTATGTGCAGTTGACGGACTTTGAGCGAGGGCGTATAGTGGGCATGCGGGAGGCCGGGTGGACGTACCGCCGAATTGCTCAACACGTGGGGCGTGAGGTCTCCACAGTACATCGATGTTGCCGCCAGTGGTCGGTGGAAGGTGCACGTGCCCGTCGACCTGGGACCGGACCGCAGCGACGCACGGATGCACGCCAAGACCGTAGGATCCTACGCAGTGCCGCAGGGGACCGCACCGCCACTTCCCAGCAAATTAGGGACACTGTTGCTCCTGGGGTATCGGCGAGGACCATTCGCAACCGTCTCCATGAAGCTGGGCTACGGTCCCGCACACCGTTAGGCCGTCTTCCGCTCACGCCCCAACATCGTGCAGCCCGCCTCCAGTGGTGTCGCAACAGGCGTGAATGGAGGGACGAATGGAGACGTGTCGTCTTCAGCGATGAGAGTCGCTTCTGCCTTGGTGCCAATGATGGTCGTATGCGTGTTTGGCGCCGTGCAGGTGAGCGCCACAATCAGGACTGCATACGACCGAGGCACACAGGGCCAACACCCGGCATCATGGTGTGGGGAGCGATCTCCTACACTGGCCGTACACCACTGGTGATCGTCGAGAGGACACTGAATAGTGCACGGTACATCGAAACCGTCATCGAACCCATCGTTCTACCATTCCTAGACCGGCAAGGGAACTTGCTGTTCCAACAGGACAATGCACGTCCGCATGTATCCTGTGCCACCCAACGTGCTCTAGAAGGTGTAAGTCAACTACCCTGGCCAGCAGGATCTCCGGATCTGTCCCCCATTGAGCATGTTTGGGACTGGATGAAGCGTCGTCTCACGCGGTCTGCACGTCCAGCACGAACGCTGGTCCAACTGAGGCGCCAGGTGGAAATGGCATGGCAAGCCGTTCCACAGGACTACATCCAGCATCTCTACGATCGTCTCCATGGGAGAATAGCAGCCTGCATTGCTGCGAAAGGTGGATATACACTGTACTAGTGCCGTCATTGTGCATGCTCTGTTGCCTGTGTCTATGTGCCTATGGTTCTGTCAGTGTGATCATGTGATGTATCTGACCCCAGGAATGTGTCAATAAAGTTTCCCCTTCCTGGGACAATGAAATCACGGTGTTCTTATTTCAATTTCCAGGAGTGTATATTTAGACTTAGCTGCCATTCTTTACACCAATCACAAATCCTGTCCAAGTCATCTTGTATCCTCCTACAGTCACTCAACGACGACACCTTCCCGTACACCACAGCATCATCAGCAAACAGCCGCACACTGCTATCCACCCTATCCAAAAGATCATTTATGTAGATAGAAAAGAATAGCGGACCTACCACACTTCTCTGGGCCACTCCAGATGATACCCTCACCTCCGATGAACACTCACCATCGAGGACAACGCACTGGCTCTTACCCAGGTTTATGGTTTCACTAGAATAACTGTCATCTCACTGCACAACCCAAGACTCTATGTTGAACTCAAAGGAAGACGCACCCGTCGGACGGACCAAAGGAATCGTCTACTCGGACTCTATTGTGATCTGTGCTCTTCAACAGTTACTCAAGTAATATTAACAAGCATTTGCATACGTCTAGCGTGCTAGATGTCATGGGACAGCAACTCTTACTCAGTTATAATATAAATAGACAGCCAGAGTTGCGAATAAAGTGTACGTTCAAAATTGTTAAGGCTTTCGTGGCAAATTGCCTATTGGCTTCTGTCTCGGTTTCTACGGCCGACAGTTGTTTGATGATTATTCTGACGATTCGGCTGCACGAGTGGCTGGCATTGTCAAAGCTTCATCCTCCACTGAGTCCACCGCCAACAGTGGAGGGTGAAGCTCTGACAATGCCAGCCATTCGTGCGGGCTAAATACCAAGGCCTAAACGACACCATAATATTAAATCAATTTTCCGTAGCTACTTGTCAGAACTTGATAATAATATTAAACAGGTTCAAATGGTTCAAATGGCTCTGAGCTAGTAAATAATCAAATGAAATGGCTCTGAGCACTATGGGACTTAACATCTGAGGTCATCAGTCCCCTAGAACTTAGAACTACTTAAACCTAACTAACCTAAGGACATCACACACATCCACGCCCGAGGCAGGATTCGAACCTGCGACCGTAGCAGTCCCGCTGTTCCGGACTGCAGCGCCTAGAACCGCACGGCCACATATTAAACAGGAAAATACATAGTGAAGTTCTGGAAAATAATTTCCAGTCAGTCACGAACCTGCTTTCAGCTTCTTAGGCCGTCTTCAAGGGACGCAAATGCTAACCAAATTTCCATGTATGCTGACGACCTTGCTTTGACAGTACAGACAGATGATTTTGAAGATACGGAACAGGTGCTAACAAATGCTCTGGCGAATTTTTCTCATTACTATAATAAGAACCGCGTGAAGCCAAACCCACGCATAACTCGGGTCTGCACTTTTCATCAACGAAAAAGAAATGCAAGAAGAAAACAGAGAGTTATTTGTGAAGGCATCTACTGGAATATTGTTTTACACTCAAATACCTTGGAAGTACCTTACACAGATCACTCTGTTACCGGCGGCACTGCCGTAATACCAAACGTAAGGTATCAACCCGAAACAACATCATCAGGAAACTTGTTCGTAGTATAAGGGACGATCAGAAAGTTTCCGTTTGAGGGCGTTGCTGAAGCCTTTATGCAACGTAGCACGACTACGCCATGCGAGTATATAAGCATCGACATGTAGTCAAGAAAATGGTGTGACATTCGTGTCTTTCTATCGTGTGCGCAGTAAATGCAGCAAATGGCGACGTTATTACTCTAGGTGTCCAAACAGGGTCTAGGGGCTGTTTTTCTTTTCTTGGTTGCTGAAGGACAAACATCGAGACTTTTTTTCGGAGAAAGAAGAAGGTATATTGAGCAACATGTCTGTCGAAAATTACCATTGTGGAATTGTGCACGACAAGCGGTTCTGCTAATTCATGATAACGTACGTCCCCAGATGTAAAGCGAAAGTCACGCCAAGTGGGAGAGACTCGAGCACCCGCCCTACACTTCTGACCTCCCTCTGTGCGATTATCACGCCATCGGTCCCGTAAAAAATGTCTTGCAGGTTGACGTTTTGATGGCATATTAAAGAAAACGTAGAGAAGTGGCAAGCAGTTCTGTGCACACGAAGATCGAAGCTACTGCGCAACGTCAACACTACATGCACGCCTAATACATTTCCAAGAGAAAGTCGGATACCTCAGTGTCTGGCCGGACCGGAAACTTACATGGGGGGATCAAGTTGAATACGTTGCTAACAGAGCGTACGCGAGGGTCAAACAACTCTACCCAACGCTCAACCGGGAAAGCACACTAAATAGAAGGGTGTCGAGATCCAAATACATGACACTGATTGGACTTCTGATGACATATGCAGCTCCCATCCGGGGATATGCAGCTCCTACACGCCCGAGCCGCCTGCAGATGATTCAGAACAAAGTGCTTCGCTTCATTGGCAACGCTCCACGCTACACATGCACCGTCGATCTTCACAATGAATACCGCCTTGATACCCTCAAGGAAGTATTAAAAAAACACGCCAGACGACTATACAGGAACTCGGCACACTCGAACAATCCTTTCATCCACACTCTGAGAGACTATGATCCCAACCATAGGTGGAAGCATAACGGCCAAAGACATTACTAGCTAGGACATAACCACCTACGGCGAGCTAACATCATCGAGTCCTTGCACATAGGCAACATTGACTGGCTATGCCAGCTGCTACCACAGCCGACCAGTAGGGAAGCCGACAAGATCAGGCACTGACGCACGAACAAACCACCAACACTACCCTACACTGTGAATCCGATATACGGCCTATTAGACGCTGACCAAAGATGAAACTCAACTGTTGCAGGTATGCTGGTCGAGATGCCAAAGCCGGTATCCAGCTGCAGCCGCCGAGTAACACCGCTTCAAAACGTCTACGGTATCCTTCTGCATGATACAAAACGTAACCTTACATGACCTGTCGCAGGCAGCAAGAAATCCGCTACTGCTCTTACAAGCTGACCCAACTATCGCAGAGGTTTTTTCCTCCTCCATCTTGCCTAGGCACTTTCTTTCTCTGCCCTTCAACCCGCTACATATCGTTCGACTTTCGACCCAATCCATCCGCAGATAAACTGACAAACGTAAATATTGCAGTACCCACAGCCGGTGAGACCTCAGCCAGTGAAAACTAACCACCATGGAGAGATAGCAGTAGGTCTTTTGTTTTAACCATCTTGCCAGTGTGGGTGCTGACGGGCTCCATTCTATAGAAAAAAAAATCGACTGTTCCGTAGTATGGGGATGTGAAGTGGGCAGTTACAGACTTAACACAGCAAGACACGGGTATCATCAGCCTGTAAGTATTGGAACAAGGCCGGTTTGGGGACAAAGCTTCGTTATCCAAGATGGCGTCGATGACGTCTATGAAGATGGCGACGATGACGTCAATCAAGATGGCGGATTTTGGCGGGATGTTTGAATTTTGGCGGGAAAGTGCCACGCACTCTCTGTCCCCCTAGAACACGGATAAATGACTGAGCAGTACGTCCATTCAGTCTTAATATTGGAACACATAATTCATCAAAGTATACCAGACAGCGCTCCACATATTTCTACCACCTCGAGCACGTTGTTTAATTTATGATCTATCTCTCTGCGTATGGGAGTCACAGAGCATTCTCGCTGTCTTAGGGTAAAATTAGAGAGTTAAAGACCCTCATCACAATGTCATTGACCAACCAGCCCTGCAGCACAGTTGGCGGATTAATCTGCAACCGACCAGAAGAAGACTGCTACGCTCCACGTCTCGTGAATGAATTGAGCACTCCGAGTCCTAAGGCGTCCAAGTGCACGGGATTTCTCGAGATGTGGCCATGTCGAGGAGCGTAGCACGTCTTATCGATGAATATCAACAAATTTCAAAGTGCCGTGATGTTATAGCAGACAGTTAAGAAGAACAAGAAATGAATGATTTTTACACGGGATCGAGCTCCAGATGGTTGGAATTCGGGGCATTTTTACGTAAATCAACCAAGCTATCAACGCTACAGTATTGTTCTAGAGTCTACGATCGGTACCTCGAAGGTGCTGGTAAGGAAGAGAACATAAACACAGGAACTCCTAAGGCTACAACGTTTCTGCACTTCAAAACGGACTATAATGTTAGATCGCCTGTGTTTCCGACATATCAGACGTATTGAATGTGACGCCGTTAGTATTGCATTATGAGAAATATATTTCAAGTCCATGACATACATCCTTCTTCACGGTTTTTCTACACTGAACTATCTTATCGAATCGTAAAACCAAAAAATCTACTTCCGTAAAACATTTTATTTGCATGATATGAGCACAATATAGCTTTGCGGAGTTGTATAGTGTACACTGCTCACATCCAATCACGGTTCAGAAATTATACGTTGCCTGCTTATGGCCTACGTAAAACGACTGATAATAGCGGGGGATACCCCCTACAAGGAGACAGATAAAAGCATAGCAGCAGCATCCGACATGTGAAAATTACAAGTCATTCCGTCACTAACGCTGTAAACAGCACATCTGTTGCGCAAATGTGTATACGGGAATTGCAGCGCCTCACAAGCTCCTACCGCTAGCTTAGTTATTACGCTGAAGCCCCGATTTTACACCCAAGATGCGACATGGGGGGATCACCTAAATCAAAGTTCGTTAGAGGAATATGTCAAGTCCTCTAATGTCAGACACGTTTACCATTAACGACCACAAGTAAACAGTGCTTTAAAGCACATATGGAACACGTAGCTGTACACAAGTAGAACGCAGGCTATGTCACGTGACTGATGAATCCGGACAGAAAACCGGGAAAAAACTGACCTGCAGCAACTTCTCCTTCTCTAGAATGAACCAGTCAGCCATTAAATCGTACCTTGATACAGCTCTAACTCAATCGATCAACCCATCCACTTTCTGTTATCCTTTAATGCAGATGCAAGTAAGTTTTTCTATGTCAACGTTTTCTCGGATTCCTTTTGCTGCTGCATACTTGATCCCATGTACAAATTGGTCTACGCAAATCAGAAGATACACAAGTACTTCCTCAATTTCACCGAATTTCGGTGTATATTAGATCAATTATTTCCTATTCCCTCCTCATGTTTCACAGTTCTATAGTTTTTATGTCAGCTCTCTTCATGTGATCATGACATAAGCGCTAGTTCTGTGTTCTAAAATTGACTGTACTGATCGGGAGCCGCAATATAGCACTGTGCTCGACTGTATCCACTCACACCCACATTCGGGGAGCGTTTGCTCTATTTTCTGTATGTCTGTATACGCACGCTTCGCCGAAGGCTCTCAGAAACCCCAGTAGACCCCAATTAGTGTTCGAATGTCGATCCGCTACGCGTAACATCTGGAACAGTGTTCAGATGTGGATCAACAATATGCCGCCCGTGGGATAGGATTTGAATGTGGATCTGTCACGCGCAATATACGAGGCTGAATTGCGACGCAAATCCACAATATACCACATCCGAGTTAGCATTGGAGTATGGATCTGCCGTGCACTATATACCAGGAGCTATGTTCGGAGGCGGATCCACTACACCCCACATCCACGATAGGATTCACGGGTGGACCAATCACCCATTACGTCCGGATACGTATTCTATGTTCGAAGTTTGGTCCACCATTGGAGAGGACCGAGTCCTGGGAACCATCTGCAAGGCGCGAATATACACAGACATACGGAAAACAGAGCAAACGCTTGGAGGTAACTGTGTTTGGTTTGACATCTGACGGATGCGTCACTTATCGCTACCCCTTGCGTACTCTACTGGACAGGGAGTGGCGGACTGTGCTTGCGTGTGTTGATCGCATTATTTCGCGAGCAGGTTTGTAGGCCATGCTGTGTGCTATTTGGTTTACATGTACAGAGCCGTCTAAACATCAGTGTGAAGCATTATTTAGGGGGAGTCTGAGTGTCTGTAATTAAATTATTTGTGTACATCAGGAGTTGTTTGCATGTCTGCGGACTGTGAATTGTGAGCCCAAGCATAACATGGCGAGTGTTTTCCTTCAGTGTGATAAATATATTCGATCTCTAAATAAAATGTTTGAATATAAATAGAGTGCACTCCTTCTTTACTCTCCCCAACAGCCCAGCGCAGCCTGAGTCATTTTGGTATCATTATCGCCCCTACAGACCACCATCTGGGATTAGGTCATAGGAGAGATGAACAGTACGATCTGATGGCAGTAATGTGTACTATGTCAGTTTGACAGTAAATCTCGTGGTGGAGACACCGCCTGCAAATTAAAGACTTGTGTTCAGATCTGTTTTCCCGCCATTTCGCCATACCATCTTGGATTAAGTCATGCGCTTTGCACGTTAGTACAGGTTAGTGCATTTTAGTACACGTTAGCCAGCCAATATGGGTCGGTAAGAGGGCGTGGTGCTGGGTTGAGGATTGTTGTGGAGACTTTAACTATTTTATTCCAAGGCCAGTTGGGTGTGGCATTGGTGAAAATTGATTCCAAGTCCTAGGTTCCATGAAGCCGAATCACATAACTAATACAGTAGCCAATAGGAGTGCAGCATTCTAGGTGTGGGGGGGGGGGGTGGGGGGAGGGGGAGCTAAGTCATGAATGAACACCGCGCTGATAGTGGAAAAATGTGGAATTTCTCATTTGATCATTGAATATTGAAATTGTAAATTGGCTTACTGAATATGATTAAAAATGAAATGGAATTAAGTACTTAGGTAACTGATAGGTTAGATGAGCGATGTTGGTGTCACTTGTGTTCAGTTAAATTCGTTAGCATATTTGTATTTCGTTAGCATATTTATGTCCGGCGCGAGTATAAAGGTGCGGTCATTCGCTCGCGGGCCGCAGTCACGGCGTGGATCCGTTTACAACGCGAGCGAGAGAGGTAGAGAGTAGCGCCCTTGTGTCATCACCCGACTTCACGGTAGCGCCCTCTGGTGGCACCGATATGAACTAAGCCAGTACGGGTCTGGAACTCGTGGTGAACGCACTGGGTGCGGTCATCTTGAGTAACGCTACTTGTGTCATCACCTGACATCACGGTGGCGTTCTCCGGTGGCGACGATATGAAGTAAGCCAGCTGGAGTCCAGACCCAGTGGAGAACAGACCTGCTTGAAATTGGTTAAATAATAAGACAATTACTTTCTACCCGCCATTTTCTTTGCTCAGGGGTGAGGGGGCGTGGCACTTCCCCACCAAAATTCAAACTTCCCGCCAAAATCCGCAATCTTGTTTGACGTCATCGCGGCCATCTCGGATAACGTTATCGCCGTCATCTTGGATAACGAAGCTTTGTCCCGTAACCGACTTGTTCCAATACTTGTGTAACGATGGAATGACTGCCTCAATGCTCACAGGGGTCGCGCATGTAATGGGGATGCTCCACCACAGGTGATGTATTATTGATATGGCGCTCTGTTTCTCGTCTGGTGAATATGCGTACCCAGAGTTGTACAAATCTGTTCATACTTAGTAACCGGCATTGTTTGTTGTATAAGCATCGTAGCTTAGAAACAGCATCGATCAGCTTTGTTTCCACATCATTATTCTTATAATTGTGCTAAATTCACGTTTTGTGCAATATCTGTTTGTGACAAGATAGTTGTAGCCGTTTTAGTTCTTCATCGTTAGTTCAGCTGTACTACTGTCTGCTGCCAAATCACTGCTCTGAGTGGAGGCAGCAGCATCAGCAAGCACGGACGTAATGTTGGGAATGGCTGGATGACCTCACTGCATTTTCAACTAGTGCAGATGTGAGGAAGATCAAAGCGGTGCAGTGGTAACCAACCGCTAGTATTTATGCATCACAATATTAGATCGCGATCGCCAGTAGCCTCAATACATGGCAATTCGCGGTTTTTTTCATGAAACCACCGCAATAGGAAATAATATGGGGAACAAATAATTCTAGCAACTTCTCAACGATGACACAACAGACTCGTATTTAGCGTTATTTAATTAGTAATGCATTTGTAGAGGAACTTGGCAGACAGCGTTTTGCCTAGGAATATCAGTCTGGAAAGAGTTCATTTCATTTTACACGAAAAAATCGACACTCGATTCTAACTTTGGCATTCAGTTATCCGCACACCTTAACGAGGTGAAAACTACAAAGACTATATGAAATGCTACAGTCTGCCTTTTTGGATGGAGTGCCAGTGGTTGGAAGTGACTAGTTCCGGCATCAGTATACCTGTAACAGTAGGGTTAGTGTCATATGTCGGATTCACAGTGTACGGTAGTGTTGGCGTTTCGTTTGTGCGTTAGTGTGCGAACTTGTCGGCTTCCCTGCTGTAGCCTGTGGGTCTTCTGTGGTAGCAGCTGGAATATGCAGTATTGCTGATGTGTAGGGTCTTGCCGATGTTGTCGCTTTCAGTGAGATATGAGTGCGAAGCGTGTTTGTTTGCAAACCGTTTATGTCCCATAACAGAGAACTCTTTAACGCTTTAACACTGATGGACCTAACCTGAAAAATAGTACACAGCATTCTGAAATGTGCCTATAATGGAGTTTACTAATGAATGACGTTCATGACTGACAGTCGAAAATGGTACATTACTCGTTACAGGAACTTACAAACGTGTATTACATATACAGTGTGGTCAGAAACCCCCGTTACAAAGTTTAGGACATGCAAAGGGTAGTGAGTACAGAACATTTTGAATAGGAACCCTTGTTCGGAATCGTATCGTTTCCGTCCTACGACAGTTTCAATTCAGATGTGTACCTCGTCAACGTCTGCTTAGGGCAAGAGAAACGTCTCAGGGTTCCCTGTCGTGGTATGCAGCAGGGTAGACACGATGACGTGTACTACGTCAAACTATCCCCAGATGTCACTTATTGTCCGCTTTGCTGTGCGACTGAGTCAATACTTGTGCATCACCGATACAGGAAACATGGTGCAGTACACGTTTGCGAAACACAGACGTGCTCCTTGTGTATGGCGAAGCTGGAGGTAACGGAAAAGCTACTAATCGGCTGTATCACGAACGTTTTCCACACCGTCACACTCCATCGCACAAACTGTTTGCCCAAGTTACACAACGGATACGAAAAACGGGTACCTTCATCGTGAGGAGGCAGGACTGTGGTGCTCCACGGCTACACCGCACTCCCAAAATTGAAGAAGGTGTACTGCGGCACATTGAAGAGAGCCCGTCAACGAGTTCGCGAACATTTGCGCGTGCAATGGCTGTTAGTCACAGCACCGTCTTGCAGTCCTATATGAGCGACAATTACATCCGTACCACTTACAAAGGGTACACGCTATGGGTCCAGAAGACTTTCCACAACACGTCGCCTTCTGCATATGGTTCCTGCATTGTTGCATCGACGCGCCCCTGTTTCCACGTCGAGTTCTCTTCACAGATGGATGTAGGTTCACAAGGGATTGGGCTCTGAATGCTCGAAATAGCCATGTCTTGGGGGAAGAAAACCCTCATGCTATGCATGTTCAGGGATTTCAAGACAGGTTTGGAATTAAAGTGTGGGCGGTCATGTGATTGGACCATACCTCCTTCCATCCTAGTTCACGAGTCCCGCATACTTAGTCTTCCCACGACACGTACTGGACCCGTTCTTGGAAGCTGTGCCATTGAATGTCCGTCAGGAAATGTGGTTTCAGCATGATGGAGCACCACCTCACTTTTCACTGGCTGTCCGGAGACATCTCAACAGACGGTATGATGAAAGATGGATAGGCCGTGGTGATCCAATCGCGTGGCCGCTACGATCGCAGGATATAACTACTTATTGGTAGGTCGTATGAAGAGCCTAATTTAAGAGACACCTGTAGAGACTGAGGAAGATCTGCTGGCACGAGTTCTGGCCGCTGCACAAGACATTTGAGAGGCACCAGGTGGGATGGAGAGAGTGTACCAGAACATGCTTCGGAGGTACAATACGTGTAACAACGTTGGTGGTCGCCACATCGAGCCGCTGTTGTAATGCATCGGTAGGTTGCGGCTGGTGCCGTAGATGCTGGGCTCTTGTTGTTGTCGACTAATGTGAGCCGTAAGGTTCAAATGGCTCAGAACACTATGGGGCTTAACATATGAGATCATCAGTCCCCTAGAACTTAGAACTACTTAAACCTAACTAACCTAAGGACATCACACACATCAATACCCGAGGCAGGATTCGAACATGCGACCGTAGCGGTCGTGCGGTTCCAGACTGAAGAGCCTAGAACCGCTCGGCCACACCGTAAGCCATAAGGTGTATGTTGTAATGCAATTCGTAAGTAATAACGGAACGAGTCAGTATTCTTTTCAAATGGATTGCAACAATTGTACTGGGTCACGCCTGAGTACTGGGTGATCAAAAAGTCAGTAGAAATTCAAAAACTGAATAAATCACGGAATAATGTAGATATGGAGGTACAAATTGACGCACATGCTTGGTATGACATGGGGCTTCATTAGAACCAAAAAATTACAAACGTTCAAAAAATGTCCGACAGATGGCGCTTCATCTGATCAGAATAGCAATAATTAGCATAACAAAGTAAGACAAAGCAAAGATGATGTTCTTTACAGGAAATGCTCAATATGTCCACCATCATTCCCCAACAATAGCTGTAGTCGAGGAATAATGTTGTGAACAGCACTGTAAAGCATGTCTGAAGTTATGGTGAGACATTGGCGTCGGATGTTGTCTCTCAACATACCTAGCGATGTCGGTCGATCACGATACACTTGCGACTTCAGGTAACCCCAAAGCCAATAATCGCACGGACTGAGGTCTGGAGACCTGGGAGGCCAAGCATGACGAATGTGGCGGCTGAGCACACGATCATCACCAAACGACGCGCGCAAGAGATCTGTCACGCGTCTAGCAATGCTTTTTTTTTTTTTTTTTGTTCTAGTAAAACCCCGTGTCATTCCAAGCATGAGTGTCAATTTTTACCTTTCTATCTACATTATTCGGTGGTTTATTAAGTTTTCAAATTTATACTGACTTTTTGATCACCCGGTAGATTCCTCACGTGTGTGTGGATGAGATAATCATCTGCATTGAAACTGTCGTAGAACGGAAACGATACGTTTGCGGACATGCGTTCCTATTCAAAATGTTGTGTACTCACTACCCTCTCTAAGTCCTAGAAGTTTGTAACAGGAATTTCCGACCACCTTGTATAATTACCAAAGTGTAATGCCTGGAAAGCCGAAGGAGTGTAAAAACAGGAACTTCGCCAAATAGATCGACAACCTGCGGTTCTGCAAATGAATTTGAGGAGGTTGGTTGGTTGGTTGGTTGGTTGGTTGGTTGGTTTGGGGTATAACGGGACCAAACTACAGGGTCAACAGACCCTTTTTCCTGACGCAAGCGAAAGACAAGATACAAAAACACGCAACACGACACCTAAAAAGAAAACGAATGGAAAGAACAAAAAAAAGAAACGGGGAAAACATACACCTCAAGGAAAAATAGAAGAAGGTATTAAAACTATAGAACATACGGTCTGGGTTGGCTGATCACAATAATAAAAGAGGATGAGCCAGCCACTCTGCAACAAATTAAAATGTCCACCCCAAAAAGACAAGGCGAAATTAACATATGTAGGGAAAAGACGACCACCAAGACAAACAAATGCAAAGAAAGTGCGACGGAGTTAAAATGGTGGGATGGTGGCGAACTCAGAGAGAAGCTAAATGCCCAGCCTTAGGTGGTACGATAAAAAAAAACGTGAAACTAAATCTGCTGTTGAGGCATTGTCGCCCAACACCGCAGGTAGAGTGCTGGGAAGGTCAAAAGTCCACCGCAGAGTGGCTAAAAGTGGGCAGTCCAGCAAGATGTGGACGATAGTCATATGTGAGCCACAGGGACACCGAGGTGTGTCCTCGCGACGGAGGAGGTAGCCATGTGTCAGCCACGTATGGCCGGCCAAAGCGGGGACCGCAGAGAACCACAGAGTCCCTGCGAGTTCCGCATAGGCAGTCGACCACACTACCCAGAATTCTTCTCAGTGTGCAAACCACCACCTGGGAATTACGCGCAATTCGTTCATGCCTCACCTGAACCACGCCAAAAAATGTTATTTTTTTACAGACGCTTGGACAGCTCCAGCTCCCACTTAAGTCACATTAATTTCTGGCCAAGCCCTGCACATACCATAAATTTTCTAGCAGAGCATCTCCACCCTTTTGTACCTTCCCTTGATAAATGTGGTTTCCCGGATGTACTCGCATACTACCAACTTTGTCACGTAACAGGTCTGAGTCTCTCGTTCAACTGGTTTCGTTCCTACGAGAGCGATTAACACCAGTAGTGCAAACACGGAAACAGTCTCTGGCAGCACGGCGTAATGACGACGAACGCCGATCGATCGCACGCCGTCTACGGGCCATAACGAGCAGGCCAGACAGGGCGGCCTGTGGGGGCCTTGCGCCTCGTCGTTGAAATCCTAGTCAGTGCGAGCCGGCTGTCTACGCCAGAGCAGCCGGCGCAGGCCGCGGCTGGCGCATTTGACTGCCGTGTCCTCACAGTGGCTGCGGAGGCAGTACTGGTCGGCAGCCCGTCTGTATTATCCCAGTACTTACAAACTCCCCATCGCACCTCCCTCAGATTTAGTTATAAGTTGGCACAGTGGATAGGCCTTGAAAAACTGAACACAGATCAATCGAGAAAACAGGAAGAAGTTGTGTAGAACTATGAAAAAATAAGCAAAATATACAAACTGAGTAGTCCTTGTGCAAGATAAACAACATCAAGGATAGTGTGACCTCAGGAGCGCCGTGGTCCCGTAGTTAGCGTGAGCAGCTGTGGAATGAGAGGTCCATGGTTCAGGTCTTCCCTCGAGTGAACAGTTTACTTTCTTTATTTTCGCAAAGTTATGATCTGTCCGTTCGTTCATTGACGTCTCTGTTCACTGTAATAAGTTTAGTGTCTGTGTTTTGCGACCGCACCGCAAAACCGTGTGATTAGTAAATGAAAGGACGTGCCTCTCCAATGGGAACCGAAAACATTTGATCGCAAGGTCATAGGTCAACCGATTCCTCCACAGGAAAACACGTCTGATATATTCAATACGACACTGGTGACGGCATGTGCGTCACATGACAGGAATATGTTGCCGACCCACCTAACCTGTACAGTTGACGAATGGGTAAAAAGATTCTTCTACCTTGCACGATTTAGGTTTTAGGTTTTCTTGTGGATGTGATAATCACTCCCAAAAAAGTGATGAAAACATAAGAGTTTGTCACATAAACTGCAACAAATGAATGCAACGGTTTCACAGCCGCACAGTTTTCCCTGTGCTCTGTCAAAATATATGTTTTCAACATTTTCAAATTTTTCCGTGTGTAGACCGTCAAATACTGCATATGTCCGAGCAAATCTGAACATGTCCTGGAATTTTGGAGAGCGAAGTGATCATTTGTGAGTGCCTGAACTTTGATAATTGTCTGAAAATTAAAAAAATTATCTTTTCACTCGAGGGAAGACTTGAACCAAGGACCTCTCGTTCCGCGGCTGCTGACGCTAACCACGGAAGCACGGCGCTCCTGAGCTCATAGTATCCTTGATGTTGCCTATCTTCCGCATGGACTACTCAGTTTGTATATTTTGCTTATTTTTTTCATAGTTCCACACAACTTCTTCCTGTTTTCTCGATTGATCTGTGTTCAGTTTTTCAAGGCATATCCACTGTGCCAACTTATAACTAAAACTGAGAGGGGTGCTGTGGGGAGGTTCCCTTGTTAGGTAGGCTGCCATGTGACGTTCCGGCGATGCCAATGGGACCCTACCTCCTAACAGACGGCAACACAGAGATCATCGGAGGGAATATAGGTACTCACGCGCTGATGCACGAGGACTGCAACTTTGGCAGGAGTGTGCCAAAAGCTGATATCAAAAGACGCGGATGCCAGTGATGAAGGCACACATGACCCACAGTTAGTCCGAGAGACATCAGTGCATACAAAGATACTATCGCGAAGTTCCATGCGAAGGTCGTGTAACTGAAGGCGGTAGACCGAGGCAGGAGTAGTGTCCTCAGGAAGAAATTAAGGCCAAAGTTAACATGGGCCACTTCACAAAGGCAGGGTGGTACACGGTTCAAAAAAATGGTTCAAATGGCTCTGAGCACTATGGGACTTAACATCTGAGGTCATCAGTCCCCTAGAACTTAGAACTACTTAAACCTAACTAACCCAAGGACATCACACACATCCATGCCCGAGGCAGGATTCGAACCTGCGACCGTAGCGGTCGCGCGGTTCCAGACTGAAGCGCCTAGAACCGCTCAGCCACAACGGCCGGCGATACAGGGTTCACACCCACCAGGAAAGGTGAAGCTAGTGTGAAGTTAAGCCGCCATAGCAAGTGCCGAAAGCGTACTCCAGGAGGTAACAGAGAAGGACGAGCCCAATACTGATGATCTTTTTTATTTTATTTTTTTAATCTCATTTTGTTCGTTTTCGTGTCTGCTCTGGGCGGACGTCGAAAGATACCCGTTTCAGTTCGTTGTTGATCCATTAACTCAGTTTTTTTATTACAGAGGGCAGCTCCCTCTGACCGAACACGCTGAGCTACCGTGCCGCCTGATGATCAAAGGAATCAGCAAAGACGTAGGCACAGGATGGGTGGCTACAAATGGCGACAAATGGCATGCATACCTGCTGAGGAGGAAGTCATGGCGGTAGGGCAGGGATAGTTTAGCAGCTTCAGCACACAGACTCTCAACTGGGCTGGTGTAAAAGGTGACTGTGGCCAAATGGATGTCTTGATGGTGGATAGTGTTGAGACAGCGTAAGAGGGATGGGTGTGCAGACGCATAAACAAAGCACCCATATGCGAGTTTCGAACAGACAAGGGACCGATACAAACGGAGGAGGGTGGTTCGATCGGCACCCCAGGAAGTACCATTGAGCACACGTAGAATATTGAGGGACTGTATACAGTGGGCTGCCAGGAGGAGACATGGGAGGACCAAGAGAGTTTCCTGTCGAGCATGAGCCCCAGGAATTTCATAGTGTCAACGAACGGAAGGGCAAAAGGCTCAAGATGTAGAGATGTTGGGAGAAACCATTAACGCCACCAGAAATTCATACAGACGGTTTTGTCAGTGGAAAGGCGAAAGCCATTGTCGATGCTCCAGGAGTAAAGATGATCAAGATACCGCTGAAGACGCCGCACAGTGAGACAGGTCCATGAAGAACTGCAATAGATGCCAAAATCGTCGGCAAAAAGGGAGCCGGAGATGCCTGGTGGCAGACAGGCCATGATAGGGTTAATGGTGATAGCAAAGAGGACGAGACTCAGGACAGAACACTCAGGCACACCGTTTCCCTGGGTAAGGCAGAACTCACACGCAGCTTGAAAACCCGATCTTGCAAAAATGACTGAAGGAAACCTGGCATGTGGCCATGGAAGCCCCACGTGTAAAGAGCATGGAGGATACAGTTCTCTAGCAGGTGTCGTAGGCCATCTCCAAATCGAAAAACATGGCCACAGTCTGGGATTTCCGCAGAAAACCATTCATGGCATGGGTGGACAAAGTAAGGAGATGGCCAACTTCAGCATGCCGTGCTCAGAATCCAGACTGTGCATTCGTCAGTAAATTACGAGACTCGAGCCACCACACCAGCTGGGCATCAATCATACGTCCATCACCATGCAAATGCAGCTGCTAAGAGAGATGGGGCTGTAGATGGAAGGAAGGTTTCTGTCCTTACCAGGCTTAGGTATGGGTTACAAGTTGGATTCACGCCAGCATCCAGGAAATGTGCCCTCTGCCCAGATGCGGTTGTACGTGTTAAGCAGAACGTGCTTGCCCACAAGAAGAGGTGCTGCAACATCTGAATGTGGATGGCGTCCAGCCCTGGGGTGGAGGATCAGGAGCTCCCTCATAGTAAAGGCGGCATTGTAGCACTCACTATTCGGAAAAGAGTATCGCCCAAGCCTCCTCTGCTCATTTCCAATGGAGGAAGGCGGGTGATAGTGGGAAGAGCTTGAAACTTCCGTAAAATTGCGGCCCAAGGTGGTGGAGATAGCAATAGGGTCCACGGTAATATCGTCTGCTACTGTGTGGCCGGAAATGGGGGCAATGGATTTTGGTCCCAGAGAGCTGTCAGAGGTTAGCCCAGACGACAGAGGAAGGGGTGGAACTCTTAAAAGAACTAGTGAATGAAATCCAGCTAGTTCGTTTGCTATCGCGAAGAATGTGACGACACTCTGCACGGATCTGTTTATAATGAATGCAGTTGGACATTGTAGGATGATGATTGAATACACGGAGAGCACGTCGCCACGCGCGAATTGCAGCACTGGATGCCTCAGTCCACCAAGGGACTGGGACACGACGTGGTAAGGGGAAGTGCGAGGAATGGAACGTTCTGCAGCCATAAGGATAACGTTGGCGAGATAGTCCACGTGGTCATCACAGCTGGGGAAATCTTGTTCTTCAAATGTCGCCAGAGAGGAGTAAAGCTGCCAGTCAGCCTTAGTAAGGTGTCATTTGGGTGTGCACGTGGATGGGGTAGGAATCAGCAAATAGAGAGCACACGGGAAATGGTCGCTCGAGTAGGTATCGGAAAGAACGGACCACTCAAAACGCTGGGCAAGCTGGGCAGTGCTAAAGGATAGGTCCAAATGGGAATAGGTGTGTGAGGAGTCAGAAAGGAAAGTGGGCGCTCCATTGTTCAGGCAGAAGAGGTTGAGTTGTTTAAGAATGTCAGCCAAGAGGGCACATCTTTGACATGTCCTGGGAGAATCCCAAAGGGGATGATGCGCATTAAAGTCACTGAATAGTAAAAATGGGGGAGGTAGGTGCCCAATAAGCTGAAGGAATTCTGTCCTGCTGACATCGAATGTCGGAGGTATATAAATGGTACAGAGGGAAAGAGACAGGTGGGGAAGGGAAAGATGAACTGCAACAGCTTGAAGACGGTTAGTCAGGGAGATAGGTTAATTATGAATGTCATCCTGTATGAGCAGCATGAAGCCCCTATGAGACTGAATGCTGACCTCAGGGGGAAGATCAAAACGAATCAGTAAGTAATGTGAAAGCTCAAAGCAGTTGTGAGCAGGCAATTTCATTTCCTGGAGGCAGAGTACAAGGGGATGCTGTGAGGCCATAAATCCTCTTTGTGGGACCGAAGGCCACGAACGTTCCATTGGAGGACACTCATGAGGAGATGTAGGGGTGTCAACTCGGCGGCCGCCGAGTGACAGCCGGTGTAGAGTCGCTACTACACGACACGGAGGCAGGAGGATCCTGCTCCATGGAATCCACAGAAGCATCGGCTTGCTTGTACGGTCAATCCATGGAGTCCAACGATGAAAAACGGCTGGTGGTGTGCACCAGCTAGACAGATTCCAGCTGGGCTAAGGTACTACGTGGCGACACAGTCGAACATGAGCTTCGAGTTGGCGAAGGAGAACACCGTTTGCCTTTGGTGTACCTCGAGGCTTTCCAGTTAGAGGAAGACTCTTGTGTTGTTTGGCTGGAGGGACTGAGGAAGTCTTCACGGGAGTGCTCCTGTCATTCCATGCCTACTGATTGTGTAGGTGGGGGCTTCTCCCCTTGAGGCGAGAGTTCGACGGTTTGTTGCACAGCGGGACGAGGGGATGGCGATGCTACCTTGACACTTGGCGATTTCACAACCTCAGAGCTGTATTTGAGGCTGCATGTCTGCGTGGCCATGTCCGTCACAGAGCGAGTAGTAACAATAACAGAACTATAGGTGCCAGACAGAAGAACAGTGGGTTTGGGACTAGCCAGTAACTTGCGAGCTGTTGGGCAAGGTACTTTTTCCTTTATGCGAATCTCTTGGACAGCCCGCTCATCAAGATACATGGGAAAATCGCGAGAGGGGGCGGCATGGCTTGCAGTAGATACAGCGGCGAGAAGGAGGCGGACAATCGCCCTCGTGTGCATCCCTACCACAGGTTATACAACTGTCTGGGTGTGGACAAGAGTTTCTAGTGTGGTTGAAACGATGACACTGGTAGCAGCGCATCGGGTTGGAATGTATGGCCGGATTGTGAGAATTTCATAGCCTGCTTTGATCTTGGACAGCAGCATCACTGTATAAAAGGTGAGGAAAAGAGTGCGGGTGGGCACTAAGGAGGAATCTACCTTTTTTATCACGCAATGAACGGCAATGACATCCTGATCATAGAGGTAAGATTGGATTTCGGCCTCGGTTAGTCCGTCGAGCAGCCTGGTGTAAATTACACCGTGGGAAGAATTCAAAGTTCAATGGGCCTCAACACGAACAAAAAAATGGTTCAAATGGCTCTGAGCACTATGGGACTTAACATCTGTGGTCATCAGTCCCCTAGAACTTAGAACTACTTAAACCTAACTAACCTAAGGACATCACACACACCCATGCCCGAGACAGGATTCAAACCTGCGACGGTAGCGGTCGCGCGGTTCCAGACTGTAGCGCCTAGAACCGATCGGCCACTCGGGGCCGGCCGACACGAACAGGGTAGCTGTGGAGAAGCGAGGCAGCAAGCAGTTGTGCTTGAGAATCAGAAGCAGTGCCCAAAAGTAAAGTGCCATTCCGTAAACGAGACAGGGTTTCACATGGCCAGCAACTGCATCAACACCTTTCTGAGTAATAAACAGATGTACCGTGGCGAAGGGCTGACCGTCTTGAGTACGTGAGACAATGAGGAAGCGTGGTGCAGTGCGAAGGGTCTTCGAATAATTAGCCTCACTACGTTTACGTTTCGTAGAAGTTGACTGGGAAGATGATTGACTCATTGCGAGAAAATGTCCCACGATTGCCAGCATCTTCTTCCAACTGGGGCTCCCTTCACAAGGGGGCGCACCCGCCTTAGGTGATTGTCCACACCTCAGGTCACACCTGCCGAACGGCTGACAGAGGGACCAATCGGCAGTTTGGGAAGGTTGCAGCTCAGACAGTCACCCCTCCCTGGACCTGGCCAGTACTGGGGATATGTGCGAACGCTACATGTCGACCCGGGGCTGGGAAATACGCGTTATCCAGTCACCTGTTACGCGTCAGACGCGTGGGCCGAGCTTCAGGAGCGGACAGGGCGGAAGAAGAAAATGAGGAACCTCAAACGTCGAAGTGGAGGAACAAGAGGAGAAGGAAACCGAAGAAAGGAAAAGGGAGCGAAAAACAAAGGTTAGACTGTTCTTACGTCAGCGATAGACAATGTGAAACAGTGACAATAACACCACAGACATGTTCCCCAAGGGAGGGGAAAAAGAATAGCAAGAGGATAGACATGGAGCACGGAAGGGAAAAACGCTGCAAAGTGTGGGGCCCCGTAGTAGCCAAGCACGAACCCGCCGTAGAGTGGCGAGCCCCCTGGGTGAGGGGGCATAATTTCTGTCCAAAGTAAGTCTTTGATGGAAAATTTGGAAATGAATGTATTTAAAAATTCACAATCTTTTACTGACATTTCGTGTAGCGGTTGTCGTAAGCCCTCACCACCACCAGCTTTCCGGACGGGTGCCGGCTTCCAGGAAGACTTGAGGTTCGTATGAGCAGTTGCCAGCGGGGTCGTGCGCATGCGCAGAGCTGAATTCGCGTATGAGCAGTGCCTTCCTCCCGCTTCTGGCTACTTGGAGCGTGGCTGTTTGGTGTACGAGCAGTAGCAGCAAGTAGCCAGAAGCTACCCGGAAACATTTTCCTGGCGGGCCCAAGCTGCCAGATTCGCGCATGCGCAGAGCAACCTGAGTTATAGTGGGGGGTCCTTCCTCACGTGACCCGTGGGCGTGTCTTCGTTTACAGCTCCCACGTCATATGAAAACAAAACAGATTTCTGTGGCCGGGAGCCATCAAGTGAATTAATATACAATCTCATAATCATGAAAGACAAAAATAAGTTAGTAGTTTCAATTTTCTGATTTTATATTATTTCCAGGTTATTAGTAATCAACCATTAATGTCTTAATGAAGCTATTTCTGTCTGTTTTATAGAGAAATTTGCTTCAGTTAATTTTTTTTCCGCTGAGGCAGTTAGTTTCTTTGAAACGAAACGAAGTGTTTCATTCCGCGCTATTGGCTACTTTCAACCTCGTTCAATTTAAAGTGCAAATTTTCATTTTCTGGGACGAATGGCGTTATACCATAATAAAGAACCAAGTATGAGAATACAGTACTGGACCTCCAAGAAAATTTGTATCACGAGAACCACATGAAAAGCTGAATATCAGGAGCTTCAGAGTCCATCTGGACATAGAAATGTGCAGTTAGAGCGGAATGAAGCATTTAGTATGGTTTATGGAATCCCGATGCTGCTGGAGTAGTCTCTGATGTCCTGTTCCTTGTATGACACTGTAAGATCTCTTAATGATATATACGTACGAACATACGTAAACATTGACTTGAAGCTAAGTAGGCAAATTTGGTCAGTGGTTTTGAACTAAATATTTTGTTTCAAATATAATGACAGCTGTAGCAGAATTTTATAGATCTGCCTTCTGTGAAAGTGTTTTTCGATCACAAGGCACTTGTCTCGTACTTCCTCTGGGCCTGAAGTTATTTCTTAGTTTGTGTTTACGTCTTAAATTTATAGAATGCCATTCTATGCTAAATTTTAGACTGGCAGCATAACATGTTTTATCGTTTTAAACTCCCCACATGGCTTCATATTTATTCCTAGAGTAGAATATAAACTGTCAGTTGTACAGTTTCTTTGCCTCATAGACAACCATGTTAATTTTTTCACATTTTGAAATAGTCATGAAATTTATTGTCCTTTATTCCGGTGTAAACTACACAAGAAACTCTTTCTTTTTTTTTGTTGCAAGTAATTTGTATTACATCCTAGTAGCTTTTTGCAGTGATGTGTAGATGTAAACGTGTTGGAAATGCTACATAACAACATTGCAGAGCACGAATTAAAAAAAAAAAAAAAAAAAAATCTGTCAAAAATTTTATGGTAGTTCGATCTGTGGAGTCTTATTTTGAAATGACTCAAAAGCCAAGAACAGCTCCCTTATTTGCATCCTTTATCTGTGTGGGATATGATAAAACAATTGCTCTAAGTACAATTCAGTATGTCCTCTCAACAACATGCCGCACGGGCGGCACGGCTACACATGGTCACGTGATGCCCCACCAGAAATACGTCGAAAAGCGTATGAGCAGAGCAAGCACCAAGCACGGGCTGCCTACGTCATCGTAGCTGCGCATGCGCAGTACAGCCTGTTGTCTGGCGCATGCTGGTAACTGCTCAAACGAACCCTTGGTCGCGCAGCACAGCGCTGGACCCGGCAGCACAGCTGGAGCCGGAGTGACCGCCAGCCCAGCGGCGTCGCGACCGCAGCGCCGCGCCGCTCAGCTCGGCTCGGCTCAGCGTGCGGCCGTGTCTTCTGGTGGGTGGCGGGTGTGGGCTGTCAGCCACGCCACGCCAGGCCAGGCCCGGGTCGTTAGCGGAAGCACGCGTAGGCAGGGACACGCGGACACCGGCACCGCTAATTCCCCACAGGACAGGGGAGGGGCGGGGCGGGGCGTGCCGCTGTCACCACCCTCCTCCCAGGCTGGAGGGCGCCTCTCGCCGCTTGTGCCCAGACCTCCGTGGCCAGGCTGCTGGCACACACTGCCTACGCTATTTCTGAGTTACAATGCAGTGACGCCGCGCAATACGTGCCCTACCTGTGGGAAGGTGATCAACCACTGCACCGTTCACCCAAGTACAGCGAGCATTTTGCCAACAGTTTATCCGTTGCGTTATTGTATGCTTATAAGAGGATGTTTCAGTTACAGTGAATATCTTCTCTAGAAGCATCCATTTTGTTTCCAATCTTTCATTAGAGTTTTCCATTTTCTTTTACTTTATTACATGATACATTTATTTGAATTTGTTTAAATTTCACAATTTTTAGGATTGTTACCAAAAGCACTCTGTGAATAACTTCTCACAAATGTCAATTGTTTTTGTTTTCATTCTGTTTTGAGGATTTCGATTCTGTATAATATTGACCTGCTACTCACCATTACATTTCTGATCATGTATTGTTGTAAAGATGTTATGTTGTAACGATGTAATTTTGTAATGATATAATGTTAATAAATAAACAAAGAAAAGCGCGTACTTCGGGCGCATAATTTTTGGAAGTCGGGATTGCGTTCGAGCTAACCTGACTAACATGAAAAAAAAAAAAAAAAAAAAAAAAAATACTCGTTTCACATTTGCCCCCACACAGCCGTCCAGCAGCACATCGTTAAAATGTCCCGCCATTTGAAGGGGGTGGGGCACAGAGGTCTTTATTACTCTACTGAAACCTCGTCCACAACACCGCAGCGAATGGAAGCATGTCAGCATCGACAAATCGCCAGTGCTCACTCCCATTCGCTTCTACCTGTTGACAAGCGTTTACACTAGCCTGAACTGAAGAGGTCAACTTAAAGCCGCTAATCTGCTGTTAGGCCCCTGTCACCGCCGCAGACAGCATATCCACACAGCTCAGTGAAGCGACGTGAGTGCACGGGCCGTGATGCCACAGTGACGCCTGTTCGTCGTGGTCGGTGCTTCTTTCGGCGTGTCTGCAGTGCACGTGAGCGGCCGGGATAGCCAAGTACACGGACGACCATCTCATGCTGATTCCTCTGATTTTGGATGACGAGGAGGAGAAACGAGAGAAGGAACTGGCCAGTTGGGAGCTGAACTCGTGCACTGTGGGTTCCGTACGAGGCCTACGAGAAAGACAGGCCGCGGCGCGTACGTCACGAAGTTTGGCCTGCGCTCGCTTGCTCGCTCAACTCAGCAGACAAACTACGTTTCTGCACCTGTTAACTCTTAACTATGTGTGTACGTACAAACGAGAATTGCATCTTCTACTGGAATCCGCTATTAAGGAGTACTACTGTTATTAGTCCTACAGCGATCGCAAGTCCACAGGACTACTTACAATCTGTTACGGCAGTTCTGAGGTACAATAAAATTAAAATTCTGCCAAAATGATTATCAGTTGCATAAGGCACCACTTCTTGTATGAAAAGAGGAATGTTAAGCAGAAGAGACTAAATGCTATAAACAAGCCGTTATACCATTTATATCGAGAATTAATCTTGAATTAAATTTTGTTGTAGTACTGTTAATCAGCAAGACTTCATAATAGCAGATTCCAGTAGAAGAGGATCCATATCCCCCGCCTTTCCAATTAAAACAGGCTTACGGCAGGGAGACGCTCTTTCATTGCCCTCTTCGAACTAGCATTAGCGAAAGTCGTTCGGGAGAGTAATTTACATCTATACAATGGTCTCCGATTCGCACACAGTGAAGTAAAACTTCTGGCTTATGCTGATGATATAGTGTTGCTGATTGAAACTGAAGAAGAACTGAAAGACATGTACAGATCTCTCAGGAACAGTCCCAACAAAATGGGGCTTTAGATTAACCGAGAGAAAATCGAATATATGGAAATAGGTCGAGTCATAAACCAAAATCCTTACTTTGAAATTGACCAACATTCTAAATTCAGAGAAGCACTCCACTTTTAATACCTTGTATCACCTTTCAACAACAAAAACATCGTAACAATGGATATAAATGAAAGAATAGCCTCAGGGTCAAGATGTCTGTACTCACTAAGCAACCCACTCAAAAGTAAAGCTTTGTCAGTCATCACAAAGATGAAAATATACAACAAAATCATCTGCACCATAGTACTGTAACGTTCAAAAACCTACACGCTTATAAAGAATGAAGGACAAAAACTGAATGTTTTCGAAAGAAAAGTAATGAGAAAAATCTGGGAACCTGTGTTGGAGAATGGCGTATGGACCATTTGAAAAAACAATGACATTTATCAGTTAATGAAGCAACTCACTATCACCCAGAAATTAAAAATTAGGACATTGCAATGGGATGGACATGTGGCTGGAATGGAAAACAACAGAATCACCAAGAAAGCATCGAAGGAACTCTCCAGGCAACATGGCCATTGGGCCGACCTCGTACAAGGTGGAAAGATGAAACAGAGAAGGACATCGCAGCATTAGGAATTTCCTCAGGGTGTAGAGAGGCTGCGAGAGGTAGAAGGAGGTGCAAGCAGCTCGTTGATGCAGCGCGTGGTGTACAGGGCCTGTGATCGGAGAGAGAGAGAGAGAGAGAGAGAGAGAGAGAGAGAGAGAGAGAGAGAGAGAGAGAGAGAATCATATTATTTAATTTTCGAAATGTCAATGAACATTCCCCGGAAATGCGGGAAAACTACATTCGTTCGACGTAGGAAATGCCGTTTCAGTTTGTTTTCCAAGTCTGTATGGCAAATACCACCCTGCAACGTGTGATGACGAGAGCACATCCGACGAGTAATTGTACGTAATGTTGTAGTCTGGCACACTGTGACCTACTATATGACTGATGAATAACGTCATTCACATCATTATTTACCAAGGTCTAACTAGGGCTTCCCAAGGCTGTCCCTCGTCCTTGAAAATGTAACTAAAATAGTAAATAATCAAATGAAATGGCTCTGAGCACTATGGGACTTAACATCTGAGGTTATCAGTCCCCGACACGGAACTACTTAAATCTAACTAACCTAAGGACATAACACATATCCATGCCCGAGGCAGGATTGGAACCTGCGACCGTAGCAGCAGCGCGGTTCCGGACTGAAGCGCCTAGAACCGCTCTCTCACACCGGTCGGCGGAGAGTACTTTGCCATGTCGTAAACACACTTAACTTTTATCTATGACGATATATCAGAAGTTGTACCTTCTATTTAATTTTTTCATTCCAGTGACTGCAATTCATTAAGAGTTATCGACAGATAGTGAAACAAAAGTTTCGTAGTATGCAAATAAACATGAAATCTCTTCTTTTATGTTACCTCAAGCTATTGAGCTCTCTGGTCGCCAGTTACTTGTTTAATGAGACATTCCGTTTCAGAATTCTGTCACAATAGTTGCTGCAAAAATGAGTTTGCGCAAATTATGTTGTATTGTGGCAAAAGAAGTACTCTCAAACCTGTCAACAAGACAAATGTGGTCGTCACTCGTAAATGGTAATGGTTCTTCGAATAAGAAAAAATGAGAGAATCATCTTGCTCAGACTGAAAGCTCCCCTTAACTTTTTTCCGTGCTTGAGATTTAATTTTTTTTTATATTCGACCTATGCAAAACACTATTTGTTTCGTTTTATTGAGCCAGACTTGTTGCTACACCCATGTACATCTTCTGTGGGACAAATATATATCTGAAAATTACATTTATAATCAGAACGCATTTTTAAAGACTGGTTTTTATATCCTTTTTGTCGCTTTGACAGAATGTCGTATTTTCCGTCCTGTTGTGTATCTCTGGTGAACATCTCATTCTACAGTGGACTCAGTATCGGCACAGAGAGATATCAACCAGAGATACACAACAGGACGAAAAGTATGACATGCTGTCAAAACGATAAAAAAGGATGTAAAAACCAATCTCTAAAAATTCGTTCTGATTAGTAATATAATTTTCAGAAACAAGTTTTATCCCCTGAAAGTGACAAATAGTCTGAGTCAACAAAAAATTAATAAATAGTGTTTTTCAGAAGGTGGGTCTGGCCTTTCTATGTTCAGAATTGTGTGGATGATATTTTGCTTAATAGACTTAACACACTAAAAAGCTAAAATAAATGACATTTCGAGCATTTTTCAAGGGTTTTCCTCAGGAAGCAAACTTATTTTTGCCGGTGGTGGGTAGCAGATCTGCAAGATTTTTACATTTTCTTTGCGTTTCACGTATTTTCCATGTGACTTCGCCGTAGCTGATGAAGGTCTGAGCTGTTTGAGTGTCGAAAATGCAGGATGCTAAAGGAATTAAAAAATTCAGAAATTACTTTTGGACCGACTCTCGCAAAAGAATTCCATTTTTGTGAACTAACAGTAGTCAACGACTCCCTCCCATCAAGAGATCCCGAGTGCCCGAGTGCGACAGAGTTTGATCGTAGGCAAGCGCTACTTGGCATTCCGCCGCACCAGAGTCACCTGACGAGGGAACCTCTGCGTGCGTCCGGAACACAAATATTGTACCGGAAGGGCTGGGGGGCGCCTCGTTGCACAAGTAGGCTCGCCAGTTCCCAGCTGCGCATACCCAATGGGGGCGCACCGACCGACGGACGAAAACGTTGCAAGAGCCCACATCGCTTTAGATTAGAGACCACGTCCACGTAAAGCATATAAATGCGATTTCTCTACGTAATCTAGGTAACTAGCGGCCGCTAGTTTGGTGGCAATCCACCTGTAAGAAGGTATGCTTCCGTGGTAATTGTTGTCGAAAGTTAAGCTTCATGTTCCACTTCAGTTTCTTCTTACACAATCGACATTTCAACTTGTCTGCCGGGATCATCTTCAGGATCTTCTGCCGAACAGCTAACAGGATCTACAAGAATATCTTTATTGCAGAAGAACGGTAGAAACGTCGATTGTGTGAAAAGAAGCTGAAGTGGAACACGAAGCGAGCTGGCAATACAGAAGATTTTACATCTGTAAGAACGTAATTCAAATACTGATACTGGAAAAAAAATGCAAACTCTGATAGAACGGAAAAGGCAATGTACTAGGCCGCACTGCTACGGAATGCATCCAAATTTATGTTAAAATTCTTAAAGTTTTTAAGTGAAAAAAGTGACAGTCAACACCATTCTTCTTCATGTCTACACGATTTCAGCCTCTGCTGCGACAGGACTCAGAATTGTAGCTTGTAACATGGCGTTGTGTATCGTAACTGTGTATGCCGGTGCGTGAGAAACAGAGCGTTGTAGTCGAGTTTCGGATTCGAAGAATTCTTCCACACGTGGAGCACCCGTGCCTTCAGCTTGACGATACCACACCACACACACGATCGCTGCGACAATCCGATGTCCGGGTTCACTGTCATCGATCATCATCTTCACAGTCCCAACTTCACTGCATCCGATTTTCATAGGGTTTCAGAACTTCACGAACACCCTTGAAGTCTTCAGTTTGATAGTAATAAAACGGTGCAGTCATAGTTGAGTTTGTGGTTCCGTAACGAATATTCTACAGTGACGGTATCAAATAACTGGTCCCTCGTTGGGAGAAATGTGTTCGACGCCAGGGTAATTATTCAACAAATAAATATGTAGACATGAATAATAAAGACGTAGAATGTTAATGAAAATGGCTCTTAGCACTATGGGACTTAACTTCTGAGGTCATCAGTCCCCTAGAACTTAGAACTACTTAAAACCAACTAACCTAAGGACATCACACACATCCATGCCTGAGGCAGGATTCGAACCTGCGACCGTAGTGGTCGCGCGATTCCAGACTGTAGCGCCTAGAACCGCTCGGCCACCGCGGCCGACGAAATGTTAATGAAGTCTGTTTCGTTTTCACATAAAAAATTCCGAGGTATTACGTTTTAGCACGCCCTCGTCGTTGATAGTGGGCAGTTCCTAATCGCTAGACTGTGCGCAAATCATCACTATAATAAAGTAAATACGTAAAAAAGCTGCACACAGTTTGTTCTTTCTCACTCACACATCCAGTTAACGACAATTTGTCAGAAGTAGTGTACTTTCAACATTTTTTTATAGAGTAATCCGAGTCCTTAGCTCACAGTTATCGGTTTCCCAATCTGAGCAGGCAGTTAGTGGTTCATCGGACGTTAGCGGCTCCTAATGTTTAATTGCCATATCAGTGTCAGCGCAGCACTATCGTGATTCCCACACAGTCATTCGCAGGTCCCGAGGCTGACAGTATCCGACTCAAAATTTCGGTATGTCCCGCAGACAGCATGAAATTTGATTACTGAGTTCAGATTTAAAGTAAGTAATGATTACATGAAGAGTGAAATGAGGGCAAGTTAAGCGTGTAACATTTAGATCGCACCAGGAGAAAACGGGATGCGGATATTTTTTTGTCGAATCCGGTCGACTAAGGCCCATGTATAATAATAAATAAATGTGTATAATTTCTTATTTCCGTCCGTGTTTCATTTTCTTCCTCATTTCTTTCTTTACTTTTTTCGCTTTCATGGTTTCGTTGTCCCACGTTCTGAAGTTTTCTGTTTCTGATATATTGTTCAAAAGAATTCATATCTACTAGGTCTTTTCGAGTATCACTGATACCGTTACTTCTGTTTATTTTTGCTGTTGTTGCAAAGTTCTGTTTCGCTAGTCTGGTTCCTTCCATTGAGTTCATATTTCAAACGAAAGAAGCGCCTGTATCCCAAACTGTGTTTGAAAATTTTTGGAGCTTCTCGTACAGTTATCTGGTTTTCCGTAATGAACAAACCTCTCGTTTTTATCTGTTTTTGACATCAGAATTTTTCGTATGATTTTCCTCTCTTTTTCTCGCTTTTCTACACTTGTCCCACTTTGAGTAAAGACGCGCTTTCTGCTGCGTACAGTGCTGGAGCCGTAGTGCAGTCGTACGACGCCTTACTTTCTGCGTTGATGAAGACTTTCTTTTATTGTAGATTTTATTGGAGAGTTGGAACCTTGCCTCAGTATTTCGGGCTTTGTAGCCATTTACACCTTTAGTTAATGTGTTGAGTTGAATAGTGTCTCAGATATATTTGAATTTTTGGAATTTTTTGATCCTGCCAAAGTATGTTTCAAGTGATTTCGCCGATCAAAGAGCTAGCTAGGTACTTCGTTTTTGGATGTGGATACTTTTCGGTCTGTTTTATGAGCAATGTTTCGGAACGTTTCTCTGATTCACCGATGAATCTATGTTTTCGGCAAATATCACTACGCCATTTGCAAAAGCCAGACAGCTGATTTTGTCATAACGTGTAGGCTTTCACGGCCGGCATTTTCATTGGGAAAATTCTGGTCAAGTTTCAAGCTGAGACAATCTTAAGACCCACCAAGAAGGTTAGTGAATTTAGTGTTTAAGATCGGCGAAAGACGCACGACACCACTTAGCAACTCCTGGAGTGAGTAAAATTCCGTGTAGCTGTGGGAACGTTTATATTGGAACAATCAAAAGAAGTGTCACTTCCCGCTTAACCGAACGCAGAAGGAACTGTCGACTGGGGCATACCGACAAATCAGCTGTAGCGGAACATGTTTTTAAAGACGGTGCTTATGAAATAAAATATAGTGCCACGAGCGTGCTAGCCAGGACATCGCATTATTATGCACATATGTATAGGGAAGCTATAGAGATTCAGAAACACCACAGTAATTTTAATGGAAATGAGGGAGGCTTAAAGTTAGGCAAGGTATGGCGGTCGACTTTGCACCAACGATGTGACAATTGATTACCTTCAATTGAGAATAATGACGTTAGTCAGAGATAGACTTACAGTTGGCCTCACGTGACGTATGGTGGTGCCCTCTATGCGCTCTATATAAACGGGACCTGGCAGCCACTCGTTGACTCACCTCGGATAATGTTGCCCGCAGTTGGCAACGAAATGTAAGGAAGAAGTAGTTTTACAGATCGACCGCGGCCTCTCAGGCCGGAAGTTTTAACTAATGAGTTGATTTTGTCTTCTTTATGTTTTGACTCTAGTTCTACTTGATGATTTATTGCAGCTTCTTGCATTACGTTTTTCCCATTCGCCGATGCTTCTTTTTTTCTCTCTCTCTCTCTCTCTCTTCATGACACAGTTAAAGATCAAGGGTCACAATCCGGCTGCGTATATACAGACTAACGAAGCTGGCTGCTATAGGCATAAACGGAGAACGCGGGCAGAGCAGAATTGTGTGTGCCGGATGTCTGAAGCTCAGTGGTACATTAACACCGGTTTCCGGACAACAGTAAACAACGATCCCTAATTTTCGTGAATGGTGGACTTACAACCGAGGTCGCACGTCAGAAGGAGGGGAAAGTCGCTCAATGGATGGCATCTAGAGTT
This sequence comes from Schistocerca americana, assembly GCF_021461395.2. NCBI lineage: Eukaryota > Metazoa > Arthropoda > Insecta > Orthoptera > Acrididae > Schistocerca > Schistocerca americana. Next base: position 42,713,175 of record NC_060121.1, read on the forward strand.
ATTTTTTGTGTGTGGCAGATTTTGTTATCTGCCGCTGAGGTCGTCACCAACGTGCGAGTACGTTCCCGCCGTGGGAAGAGGACTGCATTCGTAGACATTTTTGTCTCCAATCTTGCTAAGCCATCGGAGCAAAGCGAGCATTGTCTGACGCTCATTAAAGAAAGACAATGAAGAAGAGTGGGGACTGATCAAAGCGAAAAGAAAGGGGAACAGTGGTCATTAGCACCGGCCCTCTCTACTTCGTATGCAGATTGCGTCCACTTAATGGTCCAGGATGGCCGCTAATGTAAACAATGAAGTCGCGGGTGGGCCTCTTAATTTGGCGGGCCCGGTTCTGTCCGTTTTGTCGCGTCCCACCCACGAGGAAACTATCCCGGGACGCACGGGACTGTGCGTCGTTCTGAGACAAACACTAAACAGAGGGTAAATCCTCCAAGAAGATTATAAAATAATACTTCCACATCGACATCTACATACGTATCCCACAAGGTACTATAGAGTGAATGGTGGAGAGTGATTTATATCAATGGTAGGTAATCGCTTTCCTGCTCTACTCTCAAAGGGAGCAAGGGAAAACTGATTGCCTTAATGCATTCTTACACGAGATGGACGACGTAGGCTGTACCACCATTCTGCAGTCAGTCACAATTGCTGGGTAGATATTCTGCCACTGTTCCCCAAGTATTTCTCAATACATTTCCTTACCACTGACTCAATCTTCTTGTTCCACATCGTTTTGTTTGACACTGTTATGCCTAGACGTTAAGTCGACGTGACTACTTGATGCAGCATACCATTACTGATGTGATGGAAAGTTATGCGGGCGCTGATCGCGTCAAATAGAAACTCTGTCCACGTCATCCTGCAGCCCAATGCAGCTGCTCGAAGACGACACTTGCGCATATACAGCGGTGTCATCAGGACACGCACTGTTTGCTACCTTACAGCAGCTGCTCCACTACTCTGCTCCGTGATATTCCTGGCCTGATCCTTGCCTGTGATGAACGCTCGCCGTTCAGAACAACGTACTGGCCTAAACGTTCCAGGTAATCACTTATTCAGGGGCTCATTTCGAATGCGTGGTATTTAATTAACAGTCTACAGTGCGATACAGACTGGAATGCTTACCGGAAATCAAGAAATACATTGCATTTATTACTGAAGGGCATAAAACGGACTACATTTTGCTTTCATACGCATTAAAAGGCTCATACGGTTTCTGTTTAAGTGATAAAACATTCGGGAAAAATTGGCAGAGTCTGTACAAATTTTGATACAGCCTTCTGTCATTTTTTATTGTTACACGGGGGAAAGAAACACGAAAAACGAATAAAATGTAGTTGTTGTTCCTCTTTTTGTTGCTTCTGCAACCGGACTAAACGATAGGCACGCTTGCGGAAGTTTATCTGCTACTAAAATGTAGACTTTCACGGCCGGAAATATCATGTCCATTATAATTATCCTGGCTGTTATGCCGTGGTCGGTTGATGAATTCTGTGTCGATTCCCAACGTTTCGTCTCCGACTGCGGGAGACATCTTCAAGGGCGTCCGTGGCTCGATGGAAGGTCCAAGACACCCACTAGCTCGCTACTGACAGTCGGAGACAAAACGTTGGGAATTGACAGAGAATTCATCAACCGACCACGGCATAACAGCCCGGATAATTATAATGGACAGGAAGTTTATCTGTTTACAAAAGTGAAACAGAACTGAGTCATTCTTTAAACATATGAATGGACTGAAGACAGTGAAAAAGGAGACTCAATAAATAAATCCTGCTCGGTGCAACTGGCCACTGGATACTCTAAAAATTACGAGTAACTCGAAACAAACATGTGAAGTGAAGACAGGCAAGTGGTTTGGCAAACAGTAACATACATTACCCAGACAAAGAAGACAGTGATATCGGAGGAGCAAGCTAGCGAGCAACAAGTAGCCGTCCCACCGCTTATGTCTCGGGTAGTACGAGCGAGCACCGGGGTGGCGCAAGGCACGCTTTCTTCGCGTCTGCTTGTCGAGAATTTGGTAAGGTTACCAGTTATACGAGGCGTGTGACGTTATGTGACTGATACTGCTTTCCACAGAGGAGGCACTACTAGAGGAACGAGAAACTGCCGTGACATACTCCACCACGTGGTATTCTTAGCGATTTGTGTAATTAACTGTTTACCATGTGATCCAGAGTAAATGATGTCTAGTCTGGTGTCTAAAATCATAGCAACAAACAAAATTTTGCAAGATTGCCTTCATTTTGCCACAAAACAGTACAAACAGGTAATAGCAAAGCAGAAACAATGTTACTAATACATAACGCAAACAACTGCTATATTCATAAAGGCAGACAAAAATGTTCTCTTTTTTTTTCTTTTCAACTTAACTTATTTGCACACGCATTCCGACAGCTGGTTAACATGCTCAGTGTGGGAAGTGACCACCCCTGGCAGCAGAAGAGGGCATGCTGTGAATGATGTCATCAGTCTCATGTTGAGGCAATAACGCCCTTTCTTCCTGCAAAGCTTCTCGCCGGTCTTGGAAAGTGATTGGTGGATGCTTATGTGATGCATCCCGTCTCGCTACCATATCCGCGACATGCTCTATGGGTTCAAATCGGGACAGCGAGCTGGCCACGCCACGCGTGCAGTATCTTACGTTTCCAAGAAAACATCAGTCATCCGTGTTCTATGAAATCGAGCATTACCCTGCACATGAGGTATCAAAATCTCGTCACAATACCTGACAGAAGTAAAACCTTGCTATTCACCTGTACATTTTCATGAAGAGGTGTTCGAGTTGTCAAAATAATTCCTGCCCACACCATTAGGAATCCTTCTCGATACCAGTCTCTTTCCACAGTGTTTCGGTCTCGAAATCGTGTTCCACGTTTTTGGAAATTTGTGGTAAGGTCTTATGGGACCAAATTGCTGAGGTCATCGGTCCCTAAGCTTACCCACTACTTAACCTAACTTAAACTAACTTGCACTAAGGACAACAAACACACCCATGCCCGAGGGAGGACTCAAACCTCCGAAGGGGAGAGCCGCGCGGACCGTGACAAGGCTACCCCGCGCAGCTGTTCCACGTTTCCTCCAGATGCGAAAGCGTCAAGAATCACTCTCCAAACAAAATCGGGTCTCATCTGTGAAAAGAACATAGTCCATCTGTTCGACCGTGTCCAGGTGGCATGTTGACGACTTTATTCAATACCCTGCCGAAGACTTCTGTATACCGTTTGCCTCGATACAACACGTCCAGTGGGTGTTGCGAGATCAGACGTCAGTTGCCGCGCATCACTAAAGCGGTACCGCCGTGCGCAAGCAGTCAAATAACGGTCCTCTCTTTCTGATGGCACGCGTGGTCGGCCCTGCCCTTGTCTTTCGGATACAGTTTCGGTCTCTCTAAACCGTCGCCACATCCGAGAAACAACAGAGCGATTCGCACTAAGCCATCGGGCCACGTAAGTTTCCGACTGTCCTTTTTCCTTTCTTTCTATGGCCCTCCACCGCACAGAGTCTTATAGACTTCTCCTCTGTACCGTACAGCACCATCTGTGACTGTGAATACAGCAGTTGTGGATGTGGGACTACCTGGGAAACACTACTCTTTTCGATGGGTGCCCTGACGTCATCGTTGGCGTGGTTGTCCGTTGTCCGTGGCTGTCTGTGCAGAACACGATCGTACGACCATCTGCTGTCACTTTGTATGTTTATGTCGTAAATTATACACAGTACGGGGAAATCGCCGTTTTGTTGCTTTAATTTTGGACACCAGTGTATTTTACGTCTCAGTTGAAATCGTATGTCCACACAATGAACATGTTTATTTAGCGCTAAACGTAGTTATGGCGCCCATTACAAGAGCTGATACGAGACGACGGGGAGATTAACGCAAGCGTAGAGCAATGTCAAGGTCAATGTTTAGTTATTATAAACACCGTTTGCATGAGAACGCAGGGTACTGTATGTCACATAGAACATCAAAAAAATTCGCAAACTTTTATCCCATAACCTGTAGTTTGACTCGTGTAGTCCCTTCTAGCGTATCTGTTGGTACTTATTTACCTTAGGTGCTGCATTATTCACCTTAGAGAACTAAAAATAAAGTTTCTTTTCTGCAGTACTGGGTAGGGGTTTATTCAATCGTAGGTTATGCCTGCTCTCTCGTATCCACGAAGTCCGATATCGGGCCACTGCCACATCAGAAAGTTCCACAAAAGTGGATACTAAACGATCCGACCATCCGCCCAAATGAGGCCCCTTTTGAAAACAGTCAGGTGCTGATAACTCTGCCTCACACTTGTATGCGGCATCTCCAGTCCTTCAACTCATGACTCAATGTCTGGTGCTGCTCACTCCACTTGCACACCTTTGCACGCCTGGTAACATATGGCTAAACGCGAAGAATACGGATGCAGTCGGATAGCCGTTCTGTCGCACACAATGTTAACCATAATTATTTACGTGCACGGATGGTGTGGATGTGTACTAAATTACATTGTAATTCGACCTTGCATACTGCGTGCTTCACTTACTATGTCAGGCACTGTATGTAGAATATGTACTAACTTTTACTAAAAAAAGAAGAATCAGGGGCCACCACTCGCATTACATCCCCCGACCCAAGGTATCTGTGACAGGCACAGTGCATCGCGACATTTCTATCGCAAATGCATGCGACTCAGATGAGTCTTTGATTCCAGATTTCCGTGATCTCGACACAGAAATCGGCTGAGGAGATTGCTACATTGGTAGTTTCTGACCAGTTCCCTCCACTGCCCTTGACGAGCTGGTGACTCGCTGTCCGAAATGGCGACCTTCGCATACCGCGGCACCAGGTCCGTCCAGAGTGCACACACACATACACACACACACACACACACACACACACACACACAAAAGCTGTAGTGCTCCCCCTGCCTCCTGCTGCACGCTGCCTGTGCACAGTACCCGCAGCCACGCGCCGCAGCTTTCGACGCCGGCCGCAGCCTATTAACTGCCGCTAATTTGCAATCACGCGGGCAATGACAATGCGATATGCACATGAATACAGTGCCGGCTTCGGCGCTAATGCGCGTGAATATTTGATACGGCCGGGGCAGGAGAAGGGGGGAGGAAGAGGGGAAAATACGGGACGCCAGGGTGGGGGGAGGGGGTGATGCGAGCGGGCACCGGCTCATTGTGACCAGTCCCACTGCGTGCGATGAATAAACCTCTGTCAATTACACTCAATTTTCACACAGAGTGCTTTCGATGCACCAAAAGCACTCCATATTGTCTGACGAATAAAATTAAAAGTTTGTAAATTCTTTGGGGCATGATTTTCAGGTAGATGTGCGTTTCTGATGTAATCTGCTAGATGTGTAAACACACAGGCAACTGTCGAGAAGGAAGTGAGACAATATCGTAGATTATCCTCCACGATAGTGAATGTGCATACTGAATTACCAGTAAAGGAAACCGAGAGCAAATTTTGAAAACGTGGCATGTACCGTAAGTAAATAACAGGTCAAGCGTTAAAAAAGGAAATTTTGTATTATTGGTGAAATTCTGCTGTAAAGCTTGTAAGGTACCCCTTATTTGCAGATGTTGTTATTGTTGTGGTCTTCAGTCCTGAGACTGGTTTGATGCAGCTCTCCATGCAATTCTATCCTGTGCAAGCTTCTTCATCTCCCAGTACCTACTGCAACCTACATCCTTCTGAATCTGCTTAGTGTATTCATCTGTTGGTCTCCCTCTACGATTTTTACCCTCCATACTGCCCTCAAATGCTAAATTTGTGATCCCTTGATGCCTCAGAACATGTCCTACCAACCGATCCCTTCTTCTAGTCAAGTTGTGCCACAAACTCCTCTTCTCCCCAATTCTATTCAATACCTCCTCATTAGTTATGTGATCTACCCATCTAATCTTCAGCATTCTTCTGTAGCACCATATTTCGAAAGCTTCTATTCTCTTCTTGTCCAAACTAGTTATCATCCGTGTTTCACTTCCATACATGGCTACACTCCATACAAATACTTTCAGAAACGACTTCCTGACACTTAAATCTACACTCGATGTTAACAAATTTCTCTTCTTCAGAAACGCTTTCCTTCCCATTGCCAGTCTACATTTTATATCCTCTCTACTTCGACCATCATCAGTTAATTTGCTCCCCAAATAGCAAAACTCCTTTACTACTTTAAGTGTCTCATTTTCTAATCTAATTCCCTCACTATCACCCGACTTAATTCGACTACATTCCATTATCCTCGTTTTGCTTTTGTTGATGTTCATCTTATACCCTCCTTTCAAGACACTGTCCATTCCGTTGAACTGCTCTTCTAAGTCCTTTGCTGTCTCTGACAGAATTACAATGTCATCGGCGAACCTCAAAGCTTTTATTTCTTCTCCATGGATTTTAATACCTACTCCGAATTTTTCTTTTGTTTCCTTCACTGCTTGCTCAATATACAGATTGAGTAACATCGGGGAGACGTTACAACTCTGTCTCACTCCCTTCCCAACCACTGCTCCCCTTTCACGTCTCTCGACTCTTACAACTGCCATGTGGTTTCTGTACAAATTGTAAATAGCCTTTCGCTCCCTATATTTTACCCCTGCCACCTTCAGAATTTGAAAGAGAGTATTCCAGTCAACATTGTCAAAAGCTTTCTCCAAGTCTACAAATGCTAGAAACGTAGGTTTGCCTTTCCTTAATCTAGCTTCTAAGATAAGAGCGCAACTTTATTTTCTTTCTAGTTTTGCTATTTCTCATACGTGAGATGGATGTAGCAGCGCTGCAGTACGGAGCAGCGAGCGGTAGGTTCCCACCCTGGCCAGCAGAGGCGGCTGTCCACCTGCCGCTTTCAGAGCCAGTGGGGTGATCTGCTCGTAACGTTAGCGAAGAGATACGGAGAGAAAGTACGTTTATTCTGACGCGAATAAGTAATTGTTTAAATATTTCCTGACAAAAGCTGCCTTTTGCCCCTCAGGAGGAGCCTGCTGATATAGGTGGTGGTGGTTGTTGGGATGTTTAAGGGGGACTAAACAGCGAAGGTCATCATTCCCCCATTCCAAAATCAGGCGAGCCGAAAATCTACGGAGCAGGTAAAAACCAAAGGGGGAGGAGACGTCCCCCCAGGCGCTAAAAGAACACAAATGCAGCAACAAACGCTACAGACAAGAACAGGACAGAGGAACACCAGACAGAAAGAAACAGAAGAAAGGAAGATGGCCGGAGACTGGTTGACTGACCACGAGAACAAAAAAGGGAAAGAGTCAACCATCTCACGGCACACCAGAACAGCAACAGACACAAGGACAAAAGACACAGAAAGGGAAAGGTGCAGGACCTCCCCAAATCGAACCATAAAACGGACTACCACGGATAAAATTTAAAACGTCATCAGCCATGGAGGCATCGTCGGATAAAACCAAAGCCAAAGTGCCCGGGAGATTAAAAGATTGCCGGAGCGTGCGCAATCGAGGACACTCCAGCAAAATGTGGCCGACCGTCAGCCGGGACCCACACCGACACAGGGGGGGATCCTCCTGACGCAACAGATGGCCGTGCGTCAGGTACGTACGGCCGATGCGCAGCCGACACAGGACCACCGAGTCCCTGCGAGAAGCCCGCAGGGAGGAACGTCACACAGCGGTCGTCTCCTTGACAGCCCGCAGTTTATTCGGGGCTGTCATGCCACGCCACTCAGCAGCCCACATCCCAAGCACCTTACGGCGCAACACCAGCTGCTGGTCGCGAGCCGTAAGGACGATCTCCAAAGCTGGGGCATCGATCGCCCCTTTGGCCAGCCTGTCAACACGTCCGTTCCCCGGGATGTCAACGTGACCTGGCGTCCAAACAAAAGCCACGGAACGACCAGAGTGGGTAATGGTGGAAACAGACTCCCGAATAGAGGACACCAGAGGAGAAGAGGGATAGCAGCGGTCGATGGCCTGGAGGCTGCTCAGGGAGTCACTGCAGATGACGACGGACCTACCTGAGCAGGAACGCATGTGCTCAAGAGCGCGCAAGATGGCCACCAGCTCTGCAGTAAAAACACTACAGCCAGCTGGCAAGGAGCGTTGTTCAACATGGGCAGCGTGAGCAAAAGTGTAGGCAGTGCGACCATCAACCAGGGAACCATCAGTGTAGACAGGCTCACAGCCCGGAAATGAGGCGAGGAGCGCAAGAAAACGGCGACGGAGGGCCACAGGCGGAACCGAGTCCTTGGGTCCCTGTGCCAAGTCCTGACGGACGGCCGGCCGGGGCAAACACCAGGGAGGCGTAGGTGCACGGACCCAGAAGGGAGGCAGAAGAGGGAATGACCCCAGTTCGGACAGCAGGGACTGGACGCGGAGAGCTATGGAAAGCCCAGACCGAGGTCGCCGTTCGGGCAGATGGAGGACCGTGACAGGGGAAAGCAGGCGACGATTGGGATGGCCTGGCGAGCAATGAACGTGGACAGCATAGTCGGCGAGCAGTCGACGGCGGCGAATCCGCAGCGGGGGAACCCCAGCCTCGACCAGTAGACTATCCACGGGGCTCGTACGAAATGCGCCAGTTGCAAGCCGAACCCCACAGTGATGGATGGGGTCTAACAACTTCAACACTGAGGGTGATGCAGACCCATAGGCCAGGCTCCCATAATCAAGCCTGGACTGCACAAGGGCTCTGTACAATCGCAACAGCGTGCAGCGATCCGCACCCCAAGATGTGTGGCTGAGGCAGCGGAGGGCGTTGAGGTGCCGCCAGCACTTTTGCTTCAGCTGAGTAATATGAGGAACCCATGTGAGCCGGGCATCAAACATGAGACCTAAGAAGCGGCAAGTGTCCACCACTTCAAGTAGGTGGCCGTCGAGGTAAAGTTCAGGATGAGGGTGGACCGTCCGATGCCTGCAGAAGTGCATAACTCGAGTCTTGGCTGCAGAGAACTGAAAACCGTGAGTCAGAGCCCATGATGCGGTCTTGCGAACGGCTACTTGCAGCCTGCGTTCGGCGACTCCCGTAGTCATGGAGCTAAATGAGATGCAGAAGTCGTCGGCATACAAGGAAGGAGACACCGACGACCCCACAGCTGCAGCCAGACCATTAATGGCCACTAGAAATAAGGAGACGCTCAACACCGAGCCCTGTGGGACCCCATTTTCCTGTATATAAGATGAACTAGAGGCGGCACCGACTTGCACGCGGAAAGAGCGGCGCAATAAAAAGGTTTGAAGAAAAGCCGGGAGCCGACCACGAAGACCCCACTCATACAACGTGGCGAGGATGTGATGCCTCCATGTGGTGTCATACGCCTTCCGCAGATCGAAAAATACAGCAACGAGATGCTAACGTCAGGCAAAGGCCGTCCGAATAGCAGATTCCAGCTGCACCAAATTGTCCGTGGCAGACCGGCCCCGACGGAAGCCACCCTGGGATGGAGCGAGGAGACCGCGCGACTCAAGGACCCAACACAAACGCCGTCCCTCCATACGCTCGAGCAATTTGCACAAAACGTTGGTGAGGGTAATGGGACGATAGCTGTCCACCGCCAGTGGGTCTGCACCGGGCTTCAAGATGGGGACAATAACACCCTCTCGCCATTGCGACGGGAACACGCCTTCGCTCCAAATGCGGTTGAATACCGCGAGAGTGTGTCTCTGGCAGTCCCGGGAGAGATGCTTCAGCATCTGCGCGTGGATGCAGCCCGGTCCTGGTGCTGTATCAGGGCAATCGGCGAGGGCAGCGAGGAATTCCCTCTCGCTGAAAGGAGCATTCTATTTTTCAGAACGACGCGTGTGAAATGAGAACGGCGTCCGCTCGGCTCGCTCCTTTAGAGAGCGAAAGGCGGGGGGATAAGATGCAGTCGCCGAGCTCTTCGCAAAGTGCGCGGCAAGCTGTTCAGCAATGGCGGCAGCGTCCGTGCAGACAGCGCCGTCCAAGGAGAGCCCAGGTACACCCATAGGGGTCTGGTATCCATAAATCCGCCGGATCCGGGACCACACGAGCGAGGGGGAGACGTGGGAGCCCAAGGAGGAGACATACCGCTCCCAGCACTCCTGCTTACGCCGTGCAATAAGACGGCGGGCCAAGGCACGGAGCCTCTTAAAGGCGATGAGGGTCTCGAGAGACGGGTGCCGCCTATGACGCTGGAGAGCCCGCCGACGGTCGCGAATAGCCTCAGCAATCTCCGGCGACCACCAGGGTACAGCCTGCCTCCGAGGGAGGCCAGAAGATCGGGGGATGGCAGCCTCGGCCGCTGAAATGATGGACGTGGTTAAAAAACGGACCACCTCGTCAATGTCTCCTTGTGGGGGAGACTCAATGGCTGCAGCAGAAGTAAAAGCCGGCCAGTCTACCCTGTGGAGAGCCCAGCGGGGCTGGCGCCCAGAAGAACGACACTGGGGTAGTGACAAATAGATGGGAAAATGGTCACTACCGCACAGGTCAGGGTGCACCCTCCAGTGGAGGGATGGGACAAGTCTGGGGCTGCAAAGAGAGAGATCGATGGCCGAGAACGAGCCATGGGCAACACTGAAATGAGTGGGAGCACCGGTGTTCAAGAGGCTAAGGTCGAGCTGAGCCAACAAATGCTCCACGGCCCGACCGCGGTCATCAGAGACAGTCCCACCCCATAGAGGGTTGTGGGCATTGAAATCGCCCAGAAGCAGCAATGGTGGCGGGAGTTGAGCCAGCAGCGCAGCCAAGACATGTCGGGGGAGCTCCCCATCCGGAGGAATGTAAGCAGAGCAAACAGTAATAGCCGGCGAGAGCTCAACCCTGGCAGCAACTGCCTCTAAAGGCGTCTGAAGGGGTACTGGCGAGCTACAGAAAGAGTGGTGAACAAAGAGGCAAACCCCACCTGACGCTCGTTGACAGGCAGCACGGTTCTTATAGTATCCCCGATAACCGCGAAGGGCGGGGGTCCGCAGTGCAGGAAACCAAGTTTCCTGCAGAGCAATGCAGAGAACAGGGGAATCACTCAGAAGCATCCGGAGCTCAGGCAGGTGGCGGAAATAACCGCCGCAGTTCCATTGGAGAATGGAAGCAGGAAGGGACTGGGAGGGCGTGAACGCGACTAAGAGGCAGACAGCGCTTCAGAGCCAACTGCCGCCACCGGGGGAGAGTCAGCTGAGTCCATAGGAGAGGCCCCCAAGGGTTCCGTGAGGGCGAGATCCGCGGCAGAGGCGAGGATCTCCACCTCATCCCCGGAGCCAGGACTATGTACAGCAGGCAGTGCTGAAACCGCCGGAACGTCCTTCTTCTTGGACACATGCCGTTCCTTCTTCTCACGTCGGCCCTTAGGGTGAGAGGGCTGGGAGAGCTTCTCTGAAGGAGCGTCGGAGGCTGACGACGACGCAGAAGCCCTACGACCAGCAGGTGGCGGAACCTTCAGCCACTGGCTGACATCTGGCTGGGAAGGAGAAGAAACGGAGGAAGGGAGAGCCCCGAGGGACCCCTTCCACGAGAGAGGAACCGGCGGAGGCAACGCCGGCGGAGAAGGAGGGGGAGGAATCGAGCCTCTCGGTTGTGGAGCAGATGTCACTCCCGAAGTAAGCGTGGGGGGAGCGACAGAAGAGGGTTTGCCCCCAACTGCTAAGGGGGCAACAGAGGAAGGCTTGCCCCCAGACACGAGGGGGGCAGACAGAGATACACGGCCCCGAGGGCCCACTGAAGGCGACACAGATGAGGCGACAACCGTCGCTCGCGAGGGCGACGATAACGTGGCTGCAGCATAAGATGGTCGAATGGAAGCAGGATACAACCTTTCATATTTCAGTTTTGCCTCTCGATAAGTAAGCCGGTCCAGGGTCTTAAATTCCATGATCTTCCGCTCCTTATGAAGAACGGGGCAATCCGGCGAGCATGGAGAGTGGGGCTCCCCACAGTTGACACATACAGGCGGAGGCGCACATGGAGAATCGGGATGAGAGGGGTGTCCGCAATCTCGACATGTAGCACTGGATGGGCAACGGGAGGACATATGCCCAAACTTCCAGCACTGGAAGCACCGCATTGGGGGAGGGATGTATGGCTTCACGTCGCAACGGGAAACCATCACCTTGACCTTCTCGGGCAAGACATCACCCTCGAAGGCCAAGATAAAGGCACCGGTGGCCACCCTGTTAGCCTTGGGCCCCCTATGTACACGACGGACAAAATGTACACCACGTCGTTCCAAGTCGGCTCTCAGCTCGTCATCGGATTGTAACAAGAGGTCACGATGGTAAATAATCCCCTGGACCATATTTAAGCTACTGTGGGGAGTGACGGTAACAGGGACGTCACCCAGCTTATCGCACAAGAGCAACGCTCGTGACTGGGCTGGGGAGGACATCTTGAGGAGGATGGACCCATTCCTCATTTTAGACAACCCCGCCACCTCCCCAAACTTATCCTCCAGGTGTTCCACAAAAAACAGAGGCTTCGTCATAAGAAAGGAGTCACCATCAGTCCTGCTGCAGACAAGGTATTGCGGTATATAAGGCTCCCGCGTGGCACTAGACCGGCGTCCCTCCCATGGCGCAGCCAACGAGGGGAACGACTGAGGGTCATATTGCGCAGCATCAAAGTCTACTCTACCACGCTTAGAGACGCTGGTGGCCGTGCGACCACCAGCTTGGTGTGATTTATTGCGCTTCATTGCGCCACATCCGCCCAGATGCCACCTACTCCGAACGAGGGCTCTCCCCAAGGGCGCCACCCAGCCAAAGCAACGGGTAACTGGCCGATATCCCGTTGCCTGGAGTCCCCGTGCCCCAGACAAGATGGGCACATACTCCTTGGCATGCATGGGGAGGAAACAGCTCTGGCATCTGTAGTGCGATCCCTACGTGGTCAGGGGGCTACCACCAAGAGGGTACATGACCCCACCACAACGACAACCCAGAAGATGTTGGGCGTAGTCCCCCCCACACGACAATAGGTAACATGCAAGATGGTGGAGCATGATGGACCAATAGAAAAACACCACGTAAGGTGCCCTTCCCCAAATGGCACGCACTGACAACGGAAATTTGGAAAAAAAAAAGGAGGTCAAACCCAAGAGGGGACCATCACAGAAGGCCAAAACGTTTGAGACTCCTTTTAGTCGCCTCTTACGACAGGCAGGAATACCGCGGGCCTATTCCTACCCCCGAACCCGCAGGGGGACCTGCTGATATAAAAACTACCTCTCACTAATTTTACATGATATAAATAAATAAATGAATAAATTTGCCATAAGCGAAGCTGTACGATCTTAATACGAACTAGAGAGATTGTGCGCTCAATTTAAGACTGCGCAATTGTCGGCAGTCGTCGACAAGATGCCTTTCGATCCAGTCCTGTGCAGACCATGCCACCCTACCGTTAATAGTTGGCTTATAATCAGTGTGAATAAGTTCATTTTTCAGTGTTTCTTAAATAAACGCGCCATAATGACATCCCGTGTGAAAATTATTTGCACAGAAAAACTTTTTCCGGCTCCATTACGCAAATCAAAGATAGTAGTATTGCACTTTGAGAATGCTACGAGAGCATCTCCACATAACAGGTAGGAAGAACTCCTACGCGGCAGCTCACTAAGCCAGTCCTGATTGGCGTAATCAGGTGGGAAAGCGTGCCCACCTATACTGTACCTCACCGGCTAAACTGAGACATTTCTGGAGGTTATGTACGAGGGGGCGTTCTTGCAGTATCAAGGCCAATAGCATATACTCTGGCACAAGGACCAGGAAACAGCGTTTACGGCTGTTTAAACATGGCGCGTGCGTCTAAGAGCAAAATCTATATTCAGATACTGAGTCGTGGGCCGACTCCCTGTTAGTGTATTTGTGTACACCTGTGTGAATTCCTGACAACTGAAGTAGCTGTGTGGTTTCTTTGCAACAACAGGGCACTGCTGAATCAATTGTTACATCTAAATAATTCACAATATTGCAAAATGGGAAAGAAAACTGGCCACTACCTTCACCTCTCTTTCTCCCTTTTGGTGCAAAGTGAAAGGAAGAAAATAGGCAGCGAAGGAAAGAAATATACTTGGAAAGACAATACTCTGGTTTCAGCTAAAGGGGTCCCAAGCACCTGGTAGAATTTGACAGTCATTTTAACACTGATTATAATGCTTTGAATTAACATAATTAATGTTTAAGTATCTTACTGCGTTTAATTTATTATTGAAGAGAATTTTTGATCTAGAAAAATCATCGTTCTGATTATGAGGCTATAATTAAGCACTTGCATGGAATCATTTACTTACGTAACAGAAAAGATTCACTTTACGGCAATAGAAAACAAATTTTTCGTGAAAGGACACTCTTTTATGTCTTGCGATGGTATTTGTCTTGAGTGTGGCGCTCAATGGAAATGAAACGTCGACGAAAAACATTGCAGGCATGAAGAGACAAGAGAACTGTGAAATGTGCGATCACTTAAGGATACAGAAAATCGTATCAGCAGATCGGAAAGGTAATGAAGGTGTAGTGAGTCGAATCAAGGAAAGCAAGAGATTTGTGGCAGAACTATGGAGGACACTTTCATACATATAATTGAATAATTCATTTGGTGATGGACTATTCGAGGTCGGGAGGGAGGTCGGATTGCAGTAGTTATGCAGTGATGCAGAGACTTGTACACAAAGAGTGGAGAATCGGATCAAACAGAAGACAAAAACCACAAATCATTGTACAGACTGCACTCCGACTGCACCGAGGTGACAAAACTGATGGTATAGCGATACTGTCATGGCGGTAGTATCACACTTACACAAGGAATGAAAGGGCAGCACACTGGCGGTGCTGTGATTTGCACTCAGGTGATTCACGTCAAAAGGTTTCCTACGTCACTATGGCCGCATGACGAGAAGTAACTGACTTTTATCGCGGAATCGTGGTTGGTGCTAGGTCTATCGGACATTCCATTTCAGAAATCGTTAGTGAATTCGATATTCCGAAATCCACAGTGTCACGAGTTTGCCAAAATACCAAATTTCAGGCATTACCCTCACCACGGACAACGAAGTGGACGACAGCATAACTTAACGACCGAGAGCAGCGGCATTTGCGTCGAGTGGTCACTACTAACAACACTGCATTATATAACGTCAGAAATCAATGTGGGACGTACGACGAACAATCCGTTACGACAGTGCGGCGAAAATGCGCTATGGCAGTAGATGAGTGACGCCGATGGTGTTGCTATCAGAACGACGTCGTCTGCAGCGCCTCTCCTGGGCTGCTTCCTAGACGACTGGAAAACCGTGGCCTGCTCAGACGAGGCCTCATTTCACTTGCTTACAGCTGATGGTAAGATCGAGTGTGGCGCAACCCCAAGAAGCGATAGACCCAACTGATGAAGAAGGCACTGTGCGAGCTGGTGGTGGCTCCATATGGTGTGGACCGTATTTTCACGGGATGGACTGAGTCCTCTGGACCACCTGAACCGATTATTGACTGATAATGATTGTGTTCGCACACTTGGAGACCATTTTCAGCCGTTCATGGACTTCATGTCCCAAACAATGAGCGAATTTTTATGGGGGGCAATGCGCTGTGTCATTGGACCACCATTGTTCGAGATTTATTGAAGAAAATTCTGGAGATTTCGAGCGAATGCTCCGGCCACCTGGATCGCCCGAAATTAATTCCATCGAACATGTATGAGACATAATCAAGAGGTCGGTTCGTGCACAAAATCCTGCACCGGCAACACTTTCGCAATTATGGAGCGCTACAGAGGCAGCATCGCCGAATACTTCTGCAAGGGACTTCCAATGACTTGTTGAGTCCGAGCTGCTGCGCTACACCGTGCAAAAGGAGGCCAGGTATGATACTAGGAGGAATCACGTGACAATTTAAACATGTCTTCAACAACACCCCAGCCAAGCAGCCTGCTGCGTCAAGACAGCAGCAGCATTGTTGCAGCTGTGTGTAGCACAATGCAGATGACTACTTTCGGCGCCTAATCAGCGTGATGGACGAGTGTTGGTTCTATCATTACGGCCCCGAGAGAAAGGAGCAAATGCAAGCACTGGAAGCACATAAATTCGTCACTGCTGAGGAACACGAAGTGCCAACCGTCATCGGGCAACGTGATGCTATGTGTTGCTTGCAACTGTCATCGAAGAGCTGATGGTCGTAAGGTGCAAACCATGGCAGGGACATACTACCGAAATCTGCTGACGGTGTCACAGAAAACTGTAAGACGAAGGGTCGTGGGCAACTGTCCGAGTGGGTGAATTTGGACCACGACAATGTTCCAGCCGTTTCAGCACAGGACACAGTTGTACGTGCACTTCTTTGGCCCTACCCCTGTATTTTGCTGACATGGCACTCAGTTACTTCTTGCTCTTTCCATGGATGAACAAAAATCAATGCGTAGCCGGAGAGGTGATTTTCGAGGTAAAATATTTCTCGAACATCTCAACTGCAGAATTGTATGACCAAGGCTTGCATTAAGTCATCCTTCATTGGAAAAATGTCCGCCCCGATACCTGAGTGGTCAGCGTGGCGCATTGCCGTCCTACGGGCCCCGGTTCGATTCCCGGCTTGGTAGGAGATTTTCTTCGCTCAGGGACTGGGTGTTCATTTCATCCCCATCCGGCGCGCAGGTCCTCCAATGTGGCGTCGAATGTAATAAGACCTGCACCAAGGCGGACGGACCTTCTCCGAAAGGGGCCTCCCGGCCAATGACGCCAAATGCTCATTTCCATTTCCATTGGAAAAATGTGTCACACTGAAAGATGAGTATGTAGAGAAGGACATCATGTCTTCAAAGAGCAGCATAATTTTTTCGATTTGATAACTGAAATTATTTGACTGCCACTGATCGCCGGTCCTCAAGTTAATGTGAAAAGCCCAGTTCCTGCATTGACCCACAGCTGGGTCGTCCCACACACTGGGCACCCAACGCCGGCCACTAAGTCACGTGCTGCTCTCTCATCTCCTCAAACTTCACCTATGCTCCCCTGACACACAGAGTGTCAGTACAATACAATGCATGATGATATCCCACTCATACGACACACTGACATGATCTGTTTATTCCCATTGGTTACAGGCACACCTCTCACCAAAAAAGCAGCTGTGTCGTTTTCTGAAGCCACATGCAGCTGGCATAATTTCTGTTGAAAAGTGATCTGTGGGCATACTCACACCGAGGTAATCCTTCATCAGCTTTTATCCACATCTACTTCATCTGCTAGATGAGTCACTTACAAATTTTGGCCGATATTCTGTCGATAAAACAGAAAATAATGAATCTAGTGAAGCAGAGGTAGTAATTTTCAAAAATCATTACATTTGCTGTTATTTATCACGAAGAGGTTATGATCAAGTATAAGTCGAGAGTGCCAAATAGCTTTCCAGCGAAGAAAATCTGATGTAATTGACACTTCAAAATCATTAATTGCAGCTTTTGTTCTTGAAAAATTTGTCCTAAGCTCACGAGTAACATAATGTCCGTATATGTTGCTTATCGGTAGCACACTGTGAAAATGCAATCAGTCGACAAAAGGTTTTGCTCACAGAACACCTTCTTAGAATATAGATCAACTGTGTGGTATCCGTACGCAATATATCAAGGGATATTAAACGTACAGAAAGAAGGGCAGCAGCAATAGTCACACATTTGTTTGATCCACATGGCTGCCTCATGGAATGTAGAAAATGTAAGCTGGCCAGATGCTTGTAGCTCAAGCGACCTGTTTCTCATATGATTACTTACAAAGTTTCAAGTACTAATATTGAGTGAGGAATCTGGGAAGATACTCATCTTACTCATATCACTCTTGCAGTATGTGAGTGTTTAACACAGTAAGTCAAGTACAAACTATGTATTGACTTCAGGCAGTGCAACTCACAATGCACAAATTACACTGACTATAAGCATCCCATATTTCAAAAAGAGAGCGCTTGGCAACTTCCATCGAGCTTTAGACCAAATTTCAAACAGTTTGAATCTTTTCCTCGCTGACACTCTAACAAAATAATGAAAGGAAAATACTTTACCACTTCTTATATTTTTACCGTTCAAGGAGTAGAACTTTAGAATCTGCCATAATGTTTTAGTTTACTATTTTTTTTGTTATATTTATTCATTTATCTAACCTCATCTGATCAGGGCTATAAAGCCCTCTCTTATATTGGAGCAGTGTTTCACACGTACAGTACTTATGTACATTGTAGTTACCGAATAAATAAAATTTTAATGAGACGAACAGTGTTAAAATGTTTCAAGTGTCTACAGTGACGAAGTGACTGTGAACTAATAAAGTACTTCTACTACCGCTGCTGCAGCAGGCACTATTAGTCACAGCGATAACAGGAGTAGTAATAACAACAATAATGATAGTGGCAGACATAAAAAATATTTATAGGTGTACAAATGGTTCAAATGGCTCTGAGCACTATGGGACTCAACTGCTGAGGTCATTAGTCCCCTAGAACTTAGAACTACTTAAACCTAACTAACCTAAGGACATCACAAACATCCATGCCCGAGGCAGGATTCGAACCTGCGACCGTAGCGGTCTTGCGGCTCCAGACTGCAGCGCCTAGAACCGCACGGCCACTGCGGCCGGCTATAGGTGTACAATGTAACTGTTCCCCAATATAGCGAGTTCTGGGGAAAGGAATTTTAAGAAGGCTGCACCAGCTAAGAACATTCGGAAATGAGGAAGATACTTTTGGAGAGAAGGATGTACAAGGGTGACGAGTGCGTAAGGGAGAACGATAATCATTATAGTTGCTTCAGCAGATATGTCATTAACCGTCTTCTGAAGCTGGAGATGTTATTCAGTTCTCCAATATAAAGAGGAAGAAGAAGGAAGAGCAGGGTTCTTGCTACTGAGAAGAACTTGTAGAAAGTGGCTGAGTGATTCAGTGGACAGAAAGGATTTTACTCTGATGGGAACGGGTTTTTCTCCCATGTTGTTCAGACAAGAGCGTTGTCGAGGAGAGATAAGGGGGACAGAGGGTACGGAAATCTGTGCACTTGGCTGCACACTTCCAGAATAGCTGTGCATATGATGGTGAAATATGATCAAAAGGTATAAATTACAGATATATCAAACACAAGCATTCATAATCAGTTCCAGGTGGCGTGAACTTTCCCGAGAAAGGCATTGCAGGGTAACATTCGCAGTAATCTATAACTGGAAGTATAGGTGTTTCTTCAACTTACTTGTGCACCTGAAGAGGAAAGAGCTTTTTGTATCTTCATGGGGCATGGAGAAACGCTGATGCCTTCTTGCATACTTTAATTACTCGCTCAGTCTTATTCTATTTTCATTTATTATTACTCCTAGTCTCTTTGCTGAAGGAGAGATGTTGACTTTTAAACCATTTAGATGGTAGATAATTCGAACAAACGAGCCTTGAATGACCAATCAGTACCGTTTGGGTTTAGGATGGGTTGAGTTTTAACCTCATACCATGCGCCCATTTTGATATTGCACACAAATCGGTTTTTAGAGCCTTGATAGCTGTGTTCAGGTTCATTGGGCTTTTACTTAGATACAACTGGGCGCGATCAGCGTGCATTGATATTTTCAGCAGGACAAAACTGATGACACATCATTGACGTACAATGAAAAGAGTGTAGGACATAATACCGTACCCTGATGGACGCCTGATACTTCCCGAAACTATTCATTGCACACAGTGAGAAATACAGCTGCCAAGTTTGCTTACTAAAATGTCAAAGTCGAAGGTGCCAAAGCAGCACCCGGCAGTCGCTACTTGTGCATCCATGGCGAGCTTCAGGTCATGTGTTAAATTTATTAAGGCAGATTTTGTGCTGCGATGTTTACGGATTGTCTAGCAGGTTGTTTGTGGTTAGATAGTTCGTTAGCTGGTCGTGGACTATATATTCTAAAGCCCTGAACAGCACAGGAAGAATGCAAATAGGTCGGTAAACGGAGGGTGCTGTGGCAACGTTCTGTTTAGGTAATGGATTAACTAACCCTTGTTTCCAGACCGCAGGGAAAACACTTGGTTTAAGTTTTTCTTTCACTATTTACACTACTGGCCATTAAAATTGCTACATCACGAAGATGACGTGCTACAGACGCGAAATTTAACCGACAGGAAGAAGATGCTGTGATATGCAAATGATTAGCTTTTCAGAGTATTCACACAAGGTTGGCGCCAGTGGCGACACCTACAACGTGCTGACATGAGGAAAGTTTCCAACCGATTTCTCATAGACATACAGCAGTTGCCCGGTGTTGCCTGGTGAAACGTTGTTGTTTTGCCTCGTGTAAGGATGGGACATGCGTACCATCACGTTTCCGACTTTGATAAAGGTCAGATTGTAGCCTATCGCGATTGAGGTTTATCGTATCGCGACATTGCTGCTCGCGTTGGTCGAGATCCAATGACTGTTAGCAGAATATGGATTCGGTGGCTTCAGGAGGGTTATACGGAATGTTGTACTGGATCCCAACGGCCTGGTATCACTAGCAGTCGAGATGACAGGCGTCTTATCCGCATGGCTGTAACGGATCGTGCAACCACGTCCCGATCCCTGAGTCAACAGATGGGGACGTTTGCAAGACAACAACCATCTGCACGAACATTTCGACGACGTCTGCAGCAGCGTGGACTATCAGCTCGGAGACCATGGCTGCGGTTACCCTTGACGCTGCATCACAGACAGGAGCGTCTGCGATGTTGTACTCAACGGCGAAACCCTATATTTCAGCAGGATAGTGCACGACCGCATTTTACAGGCCTGTACGGGCCTTTCTGGATACTGAAAATGTTCGACTGCTGCTCTGGCCAGCACATTCTCCAGATCTTTCACCGATTGAAAACGTCTGATCAATGGTGGCCGAGCAACTGGCTCGTCACAATACGCCAGTCACTACTCCTAATGAACTATGGTATCGTGTTCTGCATGGGCAGCTGTACCTGTACACGCCATCCAAGCTCTGTTTGACTCAATGCCCAGGCGTATCAAGGCCGTTATTACGGCCAGAGGTGGTTGTTCTGGGTACTGATTTCTCAGGATCTATGCACCCAAATTGCTTGAAAATGTAATCACATGCCAGTTATAGTAGAATACATTTGACCAATGAATACCCGTTTATCATCTGCATTTCTACTTGGTGTAGCAATTTTAATGGCCAGCAGTGTATTAACTCTATTCGCAAAATTTGACTCTACCTGAAAACTTACGTAATTATGCGACACACACTTCAGGAGATCTGACGTCATAAACATTCAGGAGCGTGAAAAAGTAGTTTTTCTTACAACGGAGCTCTGTTATAAATCGGAGTTAGGTGTTTCAAAGCATCGGTATGGGGCGATTGGTACATCCACTAAAGCAGTCGGTGATATAACAACACTCTCACACAGAATTTATTTTCTGAGGTAAATTGGTTCAAAAATGTTCAAATGTGTGTGGAATCTTATGGGACTTAACTGCTAAGGTCATCAGTCCCTAAGCTTTACGTAACCTAAATTATCCTAAGGACAAAGACACACACCAATGCCCGAGGAACGACTCGAACCTCCTCCGGGACCAGCCGCAGAGTCCATAACTGCAGCGCCCTAGACTGCTCGGCTAATCCCGCGCTGCCCTAAATTAGTGACAAGAATCGACTGACATTTGGGCTGGATTACAACATTAAAAAGGAAATGCGATCTACTCTACACTTGGGGAAATCTTAGAGAGAAGTAAGATAATGTAGCTCTAAAAGTATTTCATATATCTAACTGCAAAAATAATTATTTTGCATACAGTAGTAATAATGTCAAACACAAATGAATTAATTGCTCCAAGATAATTCCATTTAGACGACAGACAAGTTCTTGTGTACAAACTGACTGTTAACTCGCACGTTTAGCTGTGATTTTGTGACTCGTTTTGATACTTTAAGCATACGTTTCCCAAACTTTATCGTAACCTCTTTTTAATGATTTTATTTTCACTGGATGTATTGCAGTTACGAAGGCAGCTTTGCAAATACGAGAACGGCTTTAGTCATGCCCATCTCACACCATGCCACAGGATAAAGTAGTTATTGTTGCAGATATGACTCAGCTGCAGGCAGTTACTGGTATAGGAGGAAATCTATAAACTGACAGATGCCTAAACCAGTCTGTTTACAAACTTAAATGATGTAGCAAGCCGATAGTCGAACCTAGAGATTTGTCCTTCGCGCACCACGCTACTCGCGTGTGGCAATGTTGCGAGTTCGATTCCCAGCTCAATACGCTATTTCAATACGTCTGAATATGTTTCAGTGCTCACTTTGCTGCAGGGTCAAAGTGTTGTCCTATTGTTCGCGATCTCATACGGCGCAGCAGGCAGTGGACACGGTGGATAGGTGCTAGACGCACGCACGTACACACATTTCACGAACAGGCCGGGTAATACTTTCCCCTGAGTCATTACGTAAAGCCGCATTATCACTGCTCGGTAAGTGTAAGCCAGTGAGAGCGCTTTCGTGGAAGCCTTTCCATTCAAAGGGTTCTTGGAAAATGTAGTACGTACTCGCATGACTGCTCTCAACGAAATTAGTTCCTCTGAAACTCCACGCTGAAGCAATTAAGCTTAGAACAGTCGTGGAATAGCTGTGAGCCATTCATACTGAAACATCGCGGATAGTTTATGAAAATACTTTCCACGGCCGCAAAATTAAAAAATTGCCAGTTTTTTCTATCCTATTTTAAAAGCAGAACTAATAGACGCTGTAGTGACTTAAAAACTAATCTCAGAGAAAGTGAAACTCATTGAACGCTAAAGATAATACAAATCTTAACTGACCGTACAAACCTCTGAACAATGGCTCAGCGAAATTCCGTAGGTATCTGCTGTACATAAGATTTCCGAACATACTTATCAGAGTGTATGACGCACCAATTGTAGTAGCTGAGGGTATGAAACGTAGGACTTTTTTCGTGTGTTTCATACACTTGCCTCTCGCGGAGAGAAATCCTACGTTTCAGATAATTTAATTTCTCCGAAACTGCTTATTGGATTTGGGAGAGAGAGATGCGCGGTGGAGTTCGTTTTTCTGACAATTACGATACCAGCTGTAGATATTGCTGTAGCACCAGTTGATAGCGATCTCTCTCTAATTAATATTGTTACAAGGGATCATACTTAGTGACGCCTTTCTTACAACCCATGTACGTGAAAAAAGAAATACGATTTCTTGAACAGGGACACAGATATTTGAGGTGAACATCTTACCTGAATGACGACAGCATTATATGTATTTATAGTGCAATATTTAACCTAAATTGCATTTACAATAGAGTTGAAATTACTGCATAAGGAGATGTCAAATGTTTTTCCAGTAATTATTGCTACGGAGTTTTGATCCAAGGGACATGTCTGAAATTGTGACCACACCTTTTAAACGGTTTCCCCTGGTTGTAAACTAAAAGACCTCTCCCTCCAGTTATTCACAACTGACACTCTCTCTCTCTCCCCCCCCCCCCCCCCCCCCCCCCCAGAACCAGCTCCTGGTAATTTACTGTAAAGGCCGTAACTGTATACTTATCATTACTCATAGAGCCCGCTCTAGAGAACATGTAAAAAAGCATTCAATTGGATCTGACAGCTACGCTGCCACACATGCCGAACAATTCATGGGCTTTGCTCTGTTACACTGACAAAAACACATCTACGCACAAGGCCCCCACATCGTTGTCTGCAACGTGTCGTTCCAGAAAAAATAAAAATGGCTCATTTTTCGATTCCAGTCAAGGTTTTTGGCTGTTTTCCCAAGGCGGAATATGTAGCCGCCCCCGAATATGGTTCATTGGAGCTCCTTCTACAATACTATCATCTCATTTGGAATTGGCTGTAAAGAATCGACCTCAATAATATTTTGGAAATTTGTGGTAAGGTCTTATGGGACCGAACTGCTGAGGTCATCCTCCGACCGGGGGGGGGGAGAAACCATGCGAGGCGTGACAAGGCGCCTAAAACCGCGCGGCTGTCCCGCGTGGCCCTCAATAATACAGCAGCATCTCAAACAGATGGGCTTAAACTTCGGGTGGTTTCTATGCAGAAAGAGAGAGAGAGAGAGAGAGAGAGAGAGAGAGAGAGAGAGAGAGAGAGAGAGAGAGAGAGAGAGAGAGAGATACATATATACATATATAACTAGGTTCGCATGTAGGCATTTTCTGAGAAAAGAAAAGGCCGTTTGGTCATTCAGCAATAGATATGGAAGGTCACTGAACATCCTTTTTCTGTTAATTTCAATGAGTAAATTATCAGTATAATCTGTCCTGCGCATTGAGATCTTTATTAAATGTTTATGGTGGGGTTCGAAATAACTGTGCGCTAGGCTGAGTTGGATTTCTGCAATTTGTAATATCCATGGCGTTCCTTCAGTCTGACGTAAACATCTCTCCCACTTTTTCTTTTACCTTCTAAGTCACTGGAACCGCAATCGTTTCAAGTAATCTTTTATTCATAGGGAGCTGCGTGTTTCAAAAGAGTAGTACCGCAGCTCCAACTACAATTGATTTTAAAATACGGGAGGATGGCCTGTTCTACCATCTATCAAGGTGATTTACCTGAAAAATTCTACATTTGTGTACAGTTGGTGTCTGAAGGTTAACGAATCTAGAAAGCTACAGAAGGACAAGACTGTAAAAGTCAGTACCCAGTAACATGTAACATGCAACAACGACTGCAGACGTACGAGAGTCGTGGACTAGGTGTTACTTGGCAAAAACGTAAAGGTTTACTTGAAAAGGTATATGCTAGCACATGCATTACATATACAGTTATATTTACCAAAACAGAAGTTTCTGTGCTGAGGTATGTTTCACCCTTATTCGTCAGCCATGCGCAAATTTGGAGTTTCAGCTTCAGTGAAGTGGTTAAAGCACAACAGAATAGTGGAGCTCGTAGCAAAATATCTGAACAATTTGCTCGCACTTTGGGTTTTGATATCAGACATACCGAAAAGTGACGTATCACGTCAACATGTTGGCCTTATTAAGTGTGCATACTGTTCCGTGGCTCTGTGTTTTAATCACTTCATAGAAACTGGGCATGGTCACGTTAGACAGCAAAGGTCAGCTGCGACCGAGGACCTAAACGCTGCCGGAGCGCCGCTATATCGTCCATACCGATCGGTGTGGTAGGTTTTCTCGGTAGTGACGTCATTTTTGGTTCTTTATCCGAATTTCCTATTCAGTAATCCTCTGAGACCTGTTACCGAACGCTCCTCTGACCGATTTTTCGAAAACTGTACTGAGAGGTTTCGAATTTCTGTATGGCCCTGTCGTTCAGTTAGCTGTGACTTATTTACACCTATAATTTGTTATTTTAAACATATTGAGCGGTTTAGGATTTGAATTTAGTGATTGTTTTACTAAAGAATCACCACACTACGCATCTTGTTGAGAGTGAGTTCATATTAGACTATTTTCGCATATTACAAATGCGGTTAGGTTAGGTTGTTACTGTGAATGATTACAACATCAAGAAAAAAAGTTGTGTGTCAATATTCTCTCAAAATACTAGTTTTTTTATGCAATTAAGAGTTGAAAGATCATTCCAGATCAAGACATCGGCTTGCTTAGGTATATTACATTAGTGTTAGCTGAAATTACTAGTGACTCCGCGTATTCCTTTCCGCAAATTGTTTACTTATTAACTATCGAAACGCGTTTAAATGCAAAGGAATTTTGTGAAGCCCGATAGAGGAAACCTTCCAAAATTTTATGCCTTTACGACTTACGCCCGCGTCATTCGGCAACGAAGTCAGCCTGCGTCTCTCTTGCAGGAATTACATAAAATGAAGCAGTATTAGGGCGTAAGCTGTGGTACCGAAATTAGTAAGGCGACGAACTTCCCATGTAAAGGACGCAGGTTCGTATACTGCTGGATGAGAGAATATTTTTTTTCCTCTTCATTAATCGTCAGAGTTACGCATTTTCCTGAAATATTCGTGGTAATTTACAGTAAGAGTGCGCATTCTCAGTAACGAGTATCACCGATTTCGTGACTTCCATATTTTCAAGAAATGAAAGACGAAATTACTGTGCGTGAAACAACTGACAGTGACACCTATAATACTTCTTGTCACAAATAATTCACCAAGTTTTTTGGAATACATAGCGATATCCGAGAGTGTGGCCAGACAGGAATCCAAGAGCATAATGTAAATCACTGCGGATGAGACTAGCAGCAATCGTCTTTATACTTCAGTTTGTCACAAGTATTTATCTGCGATCGAATCGTTAACAACAGTAGACAGCGAAAGGTTCCCGCCACAATATTTTCAGACAATACCACCATAAATGAAACATTTTGAATCATCAGATGCATGTTATAAACTACAACTAACTTCTGTAGCTGCAGTCACCTCACGCTCTCGAAAAGGCAGTTTTTTATATTTTGTTTTTATGAACCAAATCGTTAATGTATCGGATAGGGAAGTATGCTACTTCATCATTTGGATATCTAGGAGCGAGCTACAAACACATTCTATGCATCTTCTTATTCTTTGACATTCTCTTCAACAATTTTTTGGACTCTCAGAGATGTGTTTCGTCTACGCAACTAATTGAAGGCAGTTTATTCCCATACGCGTTTCGCTTCTTTTATCTGTGAAACATAATCACGAATAAAGGAAGCGAAACGCGTATGGGAATAAACAAACTGCCTTCAACTAGTTGCATAGACCGAACGTACCTCCACGAATTTTAAAGCAACTAAGGATCGGCGGAAAACAGACAAAAATACGAATTTATCGGGTGTTTCTATACATGTATTTGTACAATGTGGTACTACACTCCACTCCTAGCTCATATTCCGAAACGTAAACTCCAAGACAAGACGTTGATGTGACTGAGAATAAAATGACGTAATGTGACGTTTACGACAGTTCCCAGAACGCACTCAATATTCTATCGTTATCATGCATTCATCGAAGCCAGTGGTCAGCGAAATTTGAACAGTATTACGTACCCTAACCACAATTATCTGTACTTTGTAGAATGGCATGCCTGTGTCGGCTGCTAGCTCCTTCGAGTTCGTACTACAGTTGCGCTGCCGTGCGCATGCATATATCTGAGGCAGCTTGCTTTTCATTGGATGGCGCAACGAGAACTGACAACAGCGTTTCGGTTAGCTAGGACCTTTCAGCATCACTTCCGAAATGCGTACCGAATAATGTCGGAACTCTGTTTCGAACACAAGACCGTTCGGTACGCTCGCTTACCGAACTGATCGGAAAAATGGCGGAAAGGTACGGTACAGGATAGGCCCCCTGCTGACTAGAAACAGATGAGTAACGAGTCCCAGTCAAAGGGCGTACACAATCAATAAATGTGAACAGTATGGGACTTAACATCTGTGGTCATCAGTCCCCTAGACTTAGACCTACTTAAACCTAACTAACCTAAGGACATCACACACATCCATGCCCGAGGCAGGATTCGAACTTACCACCGTAGCAGTCGCGCGGTTCCGGACTGAGCGCCTAGAACCGCTCTGCCACCGTGGCCGGCTTATACAGTCAATACTGGAATCAATTAACCAGCTGTCATTCATAGGGGGCATCTGTTAGACCACGAGGCTGTTTCTTTCCATAAGTTATGTTTCAGCTACTACGCGCTATTTCTTGAAATCACATTACAGGTGACGTCATACCAAGCAGCCGTTTAGACAGAATATGAAAGAACATACTATTAATGCTGCTTCTCTTTGCATGAAAGTATAGTCAATGCGAATTTGTTCACGAGCGGATCACTGCAAGTACTGTCTTACTCTCTGTTACTCTATCGTCTTCTCAGACACTGTGCTATTTCTTATTAACGTCCAATGCTTACACTAATGCCTGAACAGTACAGCAAAAATTCTCGCTCTCAACAAGGTAAGGTCGTGTCTATACCACTACATGACACAGCCATCTTCTCCAAATCAGAACTTCGACTTTGGAACATTCTTCCTCAAAATATCAGAGAACTTTAATTCCTTTCAAATTTTCAGAGACAGCTAATGCTCTACTTCCTATAACAATATAACTCACCGTGTGCAGCCCACTGCTGCCAATCCGCGCTCCCCCACCAGTTTTCTCTCCGCCTGTCAACACAGCCCTACTGTGAAAGTCCGCTCTTCTTCAACAGCCGCTGTCACCACCATTTCAGTCAACTCGTCTTTCATTGCCCCCTCATTTCTGATGGCACTACTGTTGGACGTGACAGCTGGTGTGGACAGGGCGCGGTACCTCCACCAGTCACGTAACGCGATCTTATAAACTTCGTCATCGCAACGGCTCAGTATTGTCACAGCTCTGCAGCCGGGCATTGTTTCGCTCTGCAGCCATTTACGGTTCACATTTGAAAGCAGTCAACGACGCCGTGAGCTGTCAGGGGCCTGCTTACGCGATCTCCACTACAAACATGGCTCCAAACGTGTGAAACTAAACAATTTTATTATTATTATTGTTTACACATATTCTAGATCTTGTGTTGGCTACCATAATTTTGAAGCGACGTTCTTCATTTCAAGATCGGGACTGCTTTCGTTCTGTTATTTGAATGGAACATGAGTTTTATTCGAAGCAGCTCACCTTCACTGAAAGTTATATTTACCGGCAACATAAAAATCATGAGTCCATAAAAAGAGAAATAGGTGTACTTATTTTACACAAAGTATTTACTGCCAGTCACGCTAAGTTTTCAGGCCAGTGAGGAAACATTCCAGTCGATGGCTCATGCAACAAGAATTGACGCAGATACATTATTTATAACGACTAAGATAGACGGGTAGATCACATAGCTAATGAGGATGTATTGAACAGAATTGGGGAGAAGACGAGTTTGTGGCACAACTTGACGAGAAGAAGGGACCGGTTGGTAGGACATGTTGTCAGGCATCAAGGGATCACCAATGTAGCATTGGAGGGCACCGTGGAGGGTAAAAATCGTAGAGGGAGACCAACGGATGAATACACTAAGCAGATTCAGAACGATGTAGGTTGCAGTAGGTACTGGGAGATGAAGAAGCTTCCACAGGATAAAGTAGCATGGAGAGCTGCATCAAACCAGTCTCAGGACTGAAGACCTCAACAACAACAACAACAACAACAACAACAACATAGACTATTGCAGATAATACTGTTAGACTAATACGGAGTACCGGAAATCTTTTAGGATACAAAAGGCGAAAAAAGAACTGTTAGGAACGGTTTGGACGCGGATTTGTTAGCGTTCTCGTTAAGGCTCACGGCTCTGTCATGTACACTAAGGCTTCTACATGGTAGTTGTACTCGTACATATAGTATAACTGCTGTACTTGTGAACGCCATTATCTGATATTTAACAATGACAAATTAACCAAAACGACGTGGTTTTGGTAGGTCATCACTGTGCCGCAGCATTTGAACTGTACACTTTCGTAGAGTACAAGTTACAACAACGTTGTTGTTGTTATGGTCTTCAAGTCCTGAGACTGGTTCGATGCAGCTCTCCATGCTACTCTATCCTGTGCAAGCTTCTTCATCACCCAGTACTTACTGCAACCCACATCCTTCTGAATCTGCTTAATGTATTCATCTCTTGGTCTCCCTCTACGATTTTTACCCTCCACGCTGCCCTCCAATGCTAAAGTTGTGATCCCTTGATGCCTCAGAACATGTCCTACTAACCGGTCCATTCTTTTTGTCAAGTTGTGCCCAATACTCCTCTTCTCCCCAATTCTAATCAATACTTCATCATTAGTTATGTGATCTACCCATCTAATGGTTCAAATGGCTCTGAGCACTATGCGACTTAACTTCTGAGGTCATCAGTCGCCTAGAACTTAGAACTAATTAAACCTAACTAACCTAAGGACATCACACACATCCATGCCCGAGGCAGGATTCGAACCTGCGACCGTAGCGGTCACGCGGTTCCAGACTGAAGCGCCTTTAACCGCACGGCCACACCGGCCGGCTACTACCCATCTAATCTTCAGCATTCTTCTGTAGCACCACATTTCGAAAGCTTCGATTTTCTTCTTGTCCAAACTATTTATCGTCCATGTTTCACTTCCATACATGGCTACACTCCATACAAATACTTTCAGAAACGACTTCCTAACACTTAAATCAACACCCGAAACGCTTTCCTTGCCATTGCCAGTCTACCTTTTATATCCTCTCTACTTCGACCATCATCAGTTATTTTGCTCCCCAAATAGCAAAACTCCTTTACTACTTTAAGTGTCTGATTTCCTAATCTAATTTCCTCAGCATCACCCAACTTAATTCGACCACATTCCATTATCCTCATTTTGCTTTTGTTGATGTTCATCTTATATCCTCCTTTCAAGACACTGTCCATTCCGTTCAATTGCTCTTCCAAGTCCTTTGCTTTCTCTGATAGAATTACAATGTCATCGGCGAACCTCAAAGTTTTTATTTCTTCTCCATGGATTTTAATACCTACTCCGAATTTTTCTTTTGTTTCCTTTACTGCTTGCCAAATATACAGATTGAAAAACATCGGGCAGAGGCTACAACCCTACCTCACTCCCTTTCCAACCACTGCTTTCCTTTCATGTCCCACGACTCTTATAACTGCCATCTGGTTTCTGTACAAATTGTAAATAACCTTTCGCTCCCTGTATTTTACCCCTGCCACCTTTAGAATTTGAAAGAGAGTATTCCAGTCAACATTGTCAAAAGATTTCTCCAAGTCTACAAATGCTAGAAACGTAGGTTTGCCTTTGCTTAATCTTTCTTCTAAGATAAGTCGTAAGGTCAGTATTGCCTCACGTGTTCCAACATTTCTATGAAATCCAAACTGATTATCCCCGAGGTCGGCTTCTACCAGTTTTTCCATTCGTCTGTAAAGAATTCGCGTTAGTGTTTTGCAGCTGTGACTTATTAAACTGATAGTTCGGTAATTTTCACATCTGTCAACACCTGCTTCCTTTGGGACTGGATTACAACAATAAAAGCATGAAACATGGGAAACCTTTGACCACCAATATACAGTACGCTGTTATTTTATTATAGCAATTCCTATTTAAAATGACGGCTTTTCGAGAAATATCAATTTGCTGATCCTTTGAAACAAGTTATATTCGTGACACATACTCCACAATAATATTAAAAAAATAACAGAAAATAAAGTAACCTACTTCATACAATATTGCGGCACATAACCTGATTGCGACGTAAAAACGCTGTCAAGTCTCGCTGGACACATTCGTCTTCTCGAGGCAAAATTCTGACGTTCCAGATACCTTATTTCAGGCTTCAGAGTTTAATGGAAAATTCCACACTGTGACGTCACCAGCTCCTCGCCCACATGTCTCCTCACGTCCTGTGAGAGCCGGCTTCACTGTGGGCGCCCTCCTGGTTTTCTGGCACGTGACTCTGTACTACGACTGTATTTGTGCACGTGTTAATACTAGAGCAAACAATGGGTGGCGGGCCGAATAAATTCCGCGGCCACGACGCGCACCTCGGCAGTGCAGCGGTGACGTAGGCTGTTGCGTCTTCGCCTCTTGACCTTCACACCATGTGGTATGGGGTGCCTGTGTTGTTACCCGGTGAGGCGGTCGTGGGGTGCGGAGTGGCGCACTCTGGGTCCCGTGACCAGGCAGCCCGGCACACGGGCTTAACTAACCCCCACCCCCTCCCCACACCGAGGCTTCAAACGGTCCAATCAGCCTCCTCTACCTACCGGATCTTCATTAGCTAATCCCTCCCTCCCCACACGCTGCGCCTTGTGACTCTGCAAGCGGAAACGCTCACACGTGTTCGCGCATTTCAGCAATACCCCGACAACTCGTGGAATGAAACGTCGGTCAAAATCCATGCTAGTTTCAGTGCGCGAATAGTTCAACAGAATATAACGCCGAAAACAGCTAGATTAATGTCTAGTCCGGCAAGTTTCCGCAGAATACGACAGATGCAAAAATTACGTTCTAGTTTTTCCGGCCATTTCGGAATTGATAATTTGTCCTCACATCTTTCGACACCATAGCGTTTTTGAATCACATTATTTTGTTAGAATCGCTTAAAACTATGCTAAAAGATACCGGGACTCAGTAGCTCACTTTCATTATAATTTTTAAATTGCTGATTTCATTTTTGATATAAAGGAAAGGTAAGCAGTGCGTAAAATGTCATACCTCTAGGTCAAACCGAACATATTCTTAAAATGTTGCACCAAGTTTTGAATTTTTTAAAGTTTTGAGTTATAACAAAAATCTATTCAGTGACTGGATAACTGGAAAACTGAAACTTCTAAACTTTATTACATGTTTATTTTTTTATTTTTTATTATTTTGCTAAAACAAAGTACTGGTGAAGTACCCAGCGAGGCAATTGTGAACCTCTTACTTTTTCGTCACACGAAGAATAAATTTCATTTTATCTCCTCTAAACACTCTAAGATTTTGTATGCGTTGCTTTTCTAGCTCCTGTGTGTAAATGGGGACGTGGATAACGTCGAAAGTTCCTCGAGGCTTTTCGCCGATGATGTTGTATACAGAGGAATCGCAACGCCGCGAAATGTAGGAAGACCTGTAGGCGGTCGACACTTAGTCCGTTTATTGACAGTTGGCACTCAACATTCACAAACGTAATGCTCATAATCAACCAAAAAGACATATTACAGTAATCACTGCATGCAGTCACATCCATAAAATATATATAGATGTATGTGTAGGGTGAGATTCAAACGTGGACGACCACACGAAGGCGGATGCCAGACTCAGTTTCATACGATGAAGCCTCAGGAATTGTTGTCCACACACAACGGAGATAAATTACAAAAACCCCGTTTCACCATTAGGTGAATATTGCTTCTTACACTGACATCCGTACCAAACAGGTCTGATAAAGCTAATAGAGAAGACGTAAACAGGAGCAGTACTTCTTATTACAGGTGCATTTAATAAAGCCTTCCTTACACGGGACGTGTTTCTTACCGCGAAGCACTGCACACGTGGCGTCCGCCGCCGTTTTCGGCACTCACTGAAACGACCTCCCTACGTCTCACGGGACGTCACGTGCTCATCATGATTTGCGATCGCAGCGCTCTCCAGCGGCAGTTACCGGCTTCATCTGGCGTGGATATCACACAGTTTGTTTACAAAACTGGCCGCACTTAAAGAAGTTGCGTTAACTCTGTTCGCGATTGTCGAAGTAGAACAGAGAAAATCGAAAGGATGATTCTGGACTCGTCAACAGCTTGAACAGAGAATTGCTGACAGACGCACACTGTACAGTGCAGTACAGCGATCGCAGGTACATACCAGTGCAAGTTATCCGTTAACTCAGTTGTATCTAGATCTTGTTTCCGGTTTTAAAATGAATGTACAGCATAATGTCACATGTTCTTATATCCACATTCTAGATGCTACGCTTATTACCATCACTCTGAGATAACGTTCTTCACTTCAAGATAGGGATTTATTTCGTAATTTCATTCCAATGGAAATGAGAGCTTTTTGAGGATGCTGACCATAACTGAAAACGATATTTCCTATTTCCCAGCAAGATACAAGAATGAAGCAGTCCATAAAACCAAGAGATGGATACATATACAAATTTAAAAAAAAACTGGCGCACCACGAAGGAATTATTATAATGGGATGGAAATCGGTAGATGTGGATGACTGATTCAAGAGAAAGAACTTGACGAATTGAACAAGTCAGTAACGCGTTGATACACTTCTGGCTCTTACGCAAATAGTTATTCGTCTTTGCATTGTTTGACGGAGTTGTTGGATGTTCTCCTGTTGGATGTCGTGCGAAATTCTGTCCGACTGGCGCGTCAAACTGTCAAAGTCTCGAGATGGATGGAATATCCCCAGTCCCACAATACTCTACAAACGTTATCAATTTTAAGAAATTCGGCGACCTTGCCCGCAAAGAAAGGGATTGGCAAGCATAAAGACGAGTAACAGAAACCCTCACCTTGTGTGGGCGAGCTTTATCTTGGTGAAGTGTAAGTCCAGAGCGGCTTCCCATGACGGACACGAAATCGAGACGTAGAATATCATCGGCGTACAAGAGTGCCACGAATGACAATGAAAGAGGTCTTCCTACAAAAAGAAATGGTACACCAGACGCTCGCTCCTGGATGTCGGTCGGTATGATAGGTGACAGTCAGACTGGTATCCCAACGAGTTTGGTGCGTCTCCAGAAACGTGTTCAGCCTGAAATCTCATTGACTGGAGTAGAAGTGTCTCCAGTGGTGAGTCTGGAGTCGAACTGAGCCACGATGACCAGCCAACACGTGCTTGGAGACGCTCCGGGCAGCAGTGGGGTATCAAGGTGGCTGTGGCCCGCCGTAGGACTCGAGAACCAGGACTGGTGCCCTGGGGTGCGATTCTTTTCACAGCGTGGTCCCTCGATTGTCATCTGTGGCTCGCTTACAGCACAGCAATACGTGAACGATATTCTACGGCCTGTCCTGTTGCCTTTCGTGGTACGCCATCATGGGGCTACATTTCAGCAAGAGAATGCCCGCCCCGCACAAGGCGAGAGTCTCGAGTGCTTCTCTTCTTGCTTGCCAACGACTTGCTGGGGCAGGACGGTCACCGGATCTTTCCTCAGAAATTTTGATCATCAGTTTGTCTGCACACGTACATCATATCCACCCAGTTCCATCCCATTCGGACTATTCCCTCGCAGTGCGTCGTTTTGTTTAGTTATATTGCATTTTACACAAAGTTTCATAATAGCAAAAACCTCCAGTGTGTAACTTGTGTTTATTATTTGTCATAGACCGGCGGTCAGGTTAAGATCTCTGGCCGACGGGAAAACATCGACAGTCGTTGCCTGTGCATCGAGAATTGTGGCAGATACATCGTTAATAACAAATAATAACGACTGTTGTAGATAATACTTCTATTAAATTAATAATAAAGTCCCAGTATATTTTAGAAGACAAAAGGTGAAAATAAAGATTTGGATGGAGTTGGACACGAACCTTCTACCTTTCTTTTTATAGCACACAACTCTATCAAATACACTACGGCTTCGACTTTGTAGTCGCTCCTCCATATATGTTATAGAACGTGTGAAGGGTCTACCTACAAACGGCATTATTTGATATTTGAGTGAATACGAAGCGCTACTAACAGAGCATCATTGTGTGGTAGCACTGAAACGGTATACTTCCATTGCACCCAAGTTTGATAAGCATCACATACAAGAACACTTTAACTAGTAATATGTCATTTTATTATGCTAAATTGTTCCCGAAACGACGCGTTTTCGAGGGATTGTTTATGTGCTGATCCTTTGAAACAGCTTATATTCGTACCACGTACTCAGAAATAAGATGTATCGCCAAATATGGAGTTTAGCTCCATGCAATATGCCCCCTCGAATGCCAGACATTAGCCACACTTCCCCTTCGCCATGTAGCTTGAGTAGCGATCCCTCAGGTAAGGGACGCCCTTCCCCGTACTATTCCTGTCCGCTTTCAAACCGCCGTCTCCACGTCTTACTGGATACAACCAGTACGTAAGGGACCTCCTTCTTCGATATCTTGGCGAAATACTGAGCTTCTTCTCCGAAATCTAAATATTTATAGCTTTTGGGAAACGAAAGCATTACCGACGATTATGTCAGTATGTAATTAGCTCTGCAAAGTATAAATATAGATCCCTCTGTCTGTACGGTAGCTTCCTTTCACACTTACTGATTGCGATAGAAACAGTCCATCGCCATGGGAACAACAAGACAGGAACGATGTAAACAGAATGCGAATGTACGCTAATCATTTCTTTTTGAACACTGAATTTGTGCCTACTTTAATTACTAAAACTGCATGCCCAAAAGACAATAAGGAAAGAAGAAATGGGTATGTGAATGTTTGAAAAGAAGAACGACATACTCCATATTAATTTACTCTCTAAAATCCGATATCCCTTGCGGCGAAATATTAGTTAATAAGGTGTAGCGGGACAATGTTCAAAACACGACTGAAAATACGTTCACTAATTAAGAACATCTATGATTGACATGTCATCTAAAGTAGACATACAATTTTGAAGTGTTAGAAATAAGGAAATGAAGTAATACAGAATGCTATGCTTGTAACGTACTTTGTTGTTCTACATTTTTTAGCTCTGGTATTTACAGGGTCACAGAGAAAGCATCCTAGGATTTGGAGGGCAAACCCGTAATTGTAATGATCTGCATTACAACAGAAACAAGAAGCACAACTTAAGGAAAAATAATGTAATGTGTGTTCCAGCTCACAAGCGACATTGAAGCAGATAGTTCCTGTGACTTAGTATGTGTAGAGGTTATATTCGACAACCGGAATAAATTAATAACTGTCTCCTTTTACCGACCCCCGGTCTCAGATGAAACAGTTGCTGAACAGTTCACAGAAAACCTAAGTCTCATCACAAATAGGTTCCCTACTCATACAATTATAGTTGGCAGTGACTTCAATCTACCTTCCGTATGTTGACAGAAATACATTTTCAGACCCTATTGTAGATAGAAAACAACTTCCTTAATTGTTCTAAATGTTTTTTTAAATTATTTTGAACAATTAGTTCACGAGGCCATTCAAATTGTAAATGGTTACGAAAACACACTTGACCTCTTAGCCACAAATAATCCTGAGCATCACGACGGAATACAGAGGTTAGTGAACACACAGACGTAGCGAAGCTCAATTCCGTAACAAAGAAATTCACTAAAACTAAACGCGAAATATATGTATTTATAAAAGCAGCTAAAAATTCTGATGGGGTCTTTCTAAGAGACAGTTTCAAATCGTTCCAAACTATGTAACTGAGGACTGTATGTGGCTTAAGCGCAAAGAAATACTATCAACAGCACTCGAGAGATTCATACCAAATAAATTAATAAGAGGCGGAACGGATCCCCCATGGTACACAAAACAGGACAGAAATCTGCTGCAGAGGCACCGAAAAAGGCACGTATAATTTAGACGAACGCAAAATCTCCAAGATTGGCGAAGTTTTACTGAGGCATGAAATTTGGTGCGGATTTCAATGCGAGATGCATTTAATAGTTTCCACAACGAAACTCGCTCTAGAAATGTGGCGGAAAATTCAAAGAGATTCTGGTCCTATGTTAAGTAAACCAGCGGAAAGGCTCAGTAAGTACCTTTACTGCGGGACAGCGACGGTAATGTTACTGATGACAGTGCTACTAAAGTGGAGTTACTAAATGCAGTTTTCCGAAATTCCTTCACCAAAGAAGACGAAGTAAATATTACAGAATTCGAAATGAGAACAGCTGCAAACATAATATAGAAGTAGATATCCCTGGTGTTGCTAAGAAACTCAAATTACACTATAAAATAACTGAACTGTCAGTGACAGAGGAAATGATCAAATATCTTTTCAGAAATTCTCTAATATATAAGAAAAGTAGGTCTAATACATTTGTTTCCGATGTTCTTTAGGAACAATTAACTTTCAGCAGTAAGCTCCTTGCCTAGTTTCAGTTGTTTTTAATGTCCTGTATAAAGATGATTAACAATTTAGTAAGGAATTTTAATTTTTAAATGACTATATTTAAATGTATTTAAGTAGATTTACATCTACTATAATAAATGTTTGCAGCGAAACTTAAATAATAAAAATATTTGAGGAGCCAAAATTGTCAACCTTTAGGATTAGATCAGTTTTGGGATGTAAATTTTAGGTGCAATTCAAAGGTTCAGTTCCCATTTTCTTTTACAAAAGCGTATACTCAGTTTAACAGACCATGATATTTTAGGTGATGGTTGCGACTCTGAAGCTTCAGAAAATAATTTTAGAAATCACAATTATTTAATAGTATGGCCATAATATTAGAAGGTAGAAAAAAGTTGTCTTAACGTGACAACAATAGGTGCTCTTATGGGAAATTGCTATTGAAAAATGTTAGATGTAACTGTAAATTCTGGTGACAGCAGGATCATTTAAGTGATGTTTAATGTTGGCTTCGTTAAGCGAAATTTCACTGCTTCTTGATTACGCGCTAGGGAACCTAGCTGGGACCAGCTAGTTACATCGTTAAGCTATTTAGGGATACTGTTGTGAGGCTTGAAACACTCTTTAATTTTTACAATGAAGGCTGATTCTCATCACACTTTGCACAGGCTTTGGACTGTCAAAATGATAAATGACCATTTACCATTTTGGTGTCTTTAAAATGAGCCTAAACAGGCTGAACTAACGTACACTCTATTTACAATTACAACTTAATATTACCACCGATAATGCTGCTTCATTGTTTTAATAATTTTAACTCAGTAATCTACGAGGACTCAGTGGTGTTCATGGTTTTTTAATACATTATTTGTAACGTATTTTAGTCCAGTTTCTGAATATGGGCAATGGCTCTCAAGCAAGGCCTAATGTTGCCAGTCTCTTCATAATTCTTTACGATTCTCTCTATCCTGTCGTCCATCTTAAAGTACTACTTCTTCCACTTCTTACCTTCAAGATTCATTTCAAATTACATGTACATGTAGTTTGAGCTCTGCTTCCTTTTTCAAGCATTCCACCAAATAGGTGATACTAGGGTGAGGGTTTCCAGTAACACCATTTTGTTGTGCCACTCTACAACAGCATTCGTCGTTCGGTGCCTTTTTCCGCAGCAGTTCCACATTTATATTGGGATATGCTCATTCTCTAGCCAGTTGTCCAGAAAGTAGTCAAAAAATTGAGAGAGCCTTCCTGTATCAGGAGCTTCTGCATGAATCTCAATCCATCCATTGCTTACGTCCACCGGTTTTACAAATGCCAGCACTGCACACATGCTGACGCGAAGTCTTAAATCGTCGTTCTGGCGGTACTCCTCAGTTAGACCGATAACTTTAATTCTTCTCCATAAACTCTTCTTCACATGGAAATAGCATCCATTTATTTCAATTGTGGGAAAAACTTGAAGAATGGCCGATATCGCAGCTGCCTCAAAATCGACTTTACTTCTTTAGGACACTACTCAGGGACTGCCTGTTTTCTCAGACGAAACAGACGAACATATGTGTCTTTCTTCTTATTACGGAGCACTGAAAATACAGTAGGAAGAATGTTTGTTTCTTTAATCGGGCCCCGTAAGTCTACGTGTATGGTGTAGATTTGTGCAAACTGCTTGCAGCAGCCCTTAAATGTTCCATCCAAAAAAAAAAAAAAAAAAAAAAAAAAAAAAAAAAAAAAAAAAAAAAAAAAAAAAAAAAAATGGGAATATGTTTTGAAACTTTCTTTTCCTTTACTTCCACTAAAAATCGTTATTCTCTCCTTTAATCTATCGTCTCCTAGAAGAAAACTGCTGCCTTCTCTCATTTTTAGTAGATCTTCATGAAGATCAATTTCATAAGAGTTCTTAGGCTCTTGTTGGTTCCTAGCACTTGACTCCGTCGACGACGCATGGTTCTCTTCATAGACTCTGAATTAGGCCTCACTGTAACAAAGTCATAACCTTTAGTATGTAGGTTTCCCGTTTCACACGTGTATATCTCCGATAACTGTGTAGTTTCTTCTCGAGACCCTCTCTTCGCCCTTTCCACTTGCTTTCTCACTTCCAGAGCCGCATCGTCAGGTGCTCCACAGAGATGTTCAGCACTTCTGCGTTCTTCGAAAGCAGCTTTGCCTTGCAATGATCCGCTTTTCTTCCGGGGGTCGGGCGGCGGGTGAGGAGGAGGAGGAGGAGGAGGAGGAAGAGGGGGGGTGGGGGGAGTAGACAAAGAACCCAACTCTTCGGTGCAGGTAAAATCGTGGCAAACGTTCGGCGTGGCAAATGTCGACACAACGCCCCCACCCCCCTCCTAAGCTCTGTCTCTGACGTAAAACTGATGTTGCATCTCATTGGCCTCGTACGTCTCCACGATGCAAAAATCTGAGATGCCAAGTTTCTGGTTTCACGCTCTGGGTCTGACGTCACCAACTACTCGCCCACGTACGTTCTTACGGCCCGAGAGAGGACGGCGTAAGTGCGAAAGCGTGACAGGGATAGCCAGCCAACTGCAACGGCAGACACTACAAAAGATGCGTTGCGCATCTCGGTGTGAGAGGACAAAACTGCCAGAGCGTACGTTCCTAGAGGTATCGAACAGTACATTGCATCCTACTGTGTGTACCTCGCGAAAGCATAGTGA
Source organism: Schistocerca americana (assembly GCF_021461395.2). Classification (NCBI taxonomy): domain Eukaryota; kingdom Metazoa; phylum Arthropoda; class Insecta; order Orthoptera; family Acrididae; genus Schistocerca; species Schistocerca americana. The sequence continues at coordinate 42,753,186 of NC_060121.1, forward strand.
AGATAAAAACAAAGTGAATCGAGCTCAGACGGAGGCATGTTCTTCCTACGAACCAATTCGCGACTGGCAAAGGAGCGGCCGGAAGCGACAGTGCTGTACAAAATACCCTCCACCACCCATTCTAAGGTGGCTTGCCGAGTACAGATGTAGGAAAGGCCGGCACAGGAGAGTAAAACTTTGCGCGTCCCGTTAAACCAGTCAGAATGCTGATTAAAAGAAGACGAGAAACTCATCCAAACGCACACACACGACCAAAATCAGAGAGTTAAACAAAGTGTGTTGTCCTTTTGGGGTGGATGCTTTGTCACGAACGCCTCTGGGTGCGCCTGCGCCTGCGCCACTGAGTGCAGTGATGTCGCGGTGCTTGTCGGGTTGTCCCCTCCGCCCCCCTCCCCCACCTCTCCCGCCCCTTAATACACACCTAGACAGGCCGATCCCCTCCCCTTGCTAGTGGTCTACGCGCTTCATCCTCAACCTTAAGAGCGAGTAATCCCGGCCGGCCACACGGCGCTGCGTCGTGCCCCGGGCCGGAAGGTTGTGGGATCTCGCCGGCGCTATTAGGGCCCGCCAAAGCCCTCCGGAGCCAACTCCGGCCGTGTACCTGCCGCCGCAACACGACGCCGTAGTCGCAAAGTGGACGGCGAGGCCCTGCCGCAAAGTAGCAGGCAAGGCGAGCGTTAAGTGCCGTGCTCTCCGTCACTAACGCCGCTAGTTATCTCGCTACGGGTATCGTGAAGCATTGCACAGACTCAGGGTCGCGGCAGCTAGAGGCCAGGTGAGTCTGGTGCCACGACGGTTGCTTTGAAAAATCCTTCCAAACTAGAGCATTTGCTCAATGTCTAGTGATTTCCTCGTCGGCATGACATCAATCTTTGCTCCTTCCTGTCCCATAGAGTACAAAATTCATGTATGGTATCCCACAAGCGTTGCATCAGACTTCTGGGTTGTCCAAGGCTCCTTGAGAAACAAATCGAGGATGGGAACCCGTGCCCGGAAATGTCATCCAACGACGCTACCGGGGGTCGAAGTTACAGGCGCCGGCGCTTGCCCTCCAGCAGCAAACATGACTTTGTACACTGAAGGATCGCAATGTTGTTCGTTATTCAGTGGTCGTGAATGATTACCAGGATCGCCAATGCAGTAGGTGGTGCTAGCTTCTGTGGAGACAGCATATGTCTCCTAAGAATCCACTAATATGTTGCCTTGGTGGATGACAGTTTCGGACAGAAGTTTCCATCTGAAGTTTATTTTTGTCCTGTAGATCGGAAACATTAGAGATTTTAGAAGTTTCCGGTAGAAAAATAAACTGCAGATAGAAATTCATGTCACAAACCGTCATACGCCGAGACAACAGAGCATTACATTCGTAGCAGACAAGGCCGGTCTGCGCGAGACGTTCCACCTATGGTCGAACTGCGCAAAAAGTGACGTTTGGTGCCGAAGGGATGGGCTAGTGGCTAGTGGCTAGTGGCTAGTGGCTAGTGGCACGCATTGGCGCCTACAACTGGGAAGCTCTGTAACGTCGCAACATTTCCGGGACACCGTGTATACAGGCTGTTTCACACGCGGTGGATCTCTCATTACTTTGTGAAAGAAGCTGAGTAACCGTGGGTTTCTTCAGGTGAAATCGTTGATTTGGTACACTTAATCGCCTCTAAAGGGATACAGTGGAATAAAAACACAATTTAGGCTGTTTCTGAGTGCGAGAAACCACCTAAAAGGAAGAAGCTGAAGTCGTATATGGGCAAGTGTAATTTTTACCTTAGAGCATGCTCGCCATTGCACCACATCGAATTTATTTGAACAGGAAGAGAAAGAGATAAATGACAGCACTTAACGTGCTGCCGACGACGAAGACGACGTCAAGATGGAGCACAAGTTGGGAACGATCCCGGCATTTTACTGTATCACGGAAAAAGTGGACCTGGATGGTCTGAACTCCGCTCCTCGCGATGCGACTACAAGTATGAATGTAAATAAGCTGTTAGGTTACTTACCAAATGCGTGTACGTGGTGCACGTGCGACAGAAAAGCTTCCTGCTTTACGTAATGACAGGTAACTTACGGTACGTCGAATTCTGTCATCATCCTTGCTCCTCACAACTTACCTGCAACAAATGAAAGTAGAATCTTAAGTTATTCATTCAAATTGGGTATAATTTCTAGCGTGATCAATCATTTGTAAAGTATGTCTGAGTACAACAACTAAATACATAGATTTGATTGAATGTGTCAGACAATAAAAATTAGTTTTTATAAGTTGTCTTCTTTGTTTTTCGACCTGTTTTCCGCAGTTGCACATTTGCAAGTTGTATAGGTTAACTGTCGTCTTCAGCAACTGTAATCAAAGTCTTATCGAGACGAGACGCGATTCGCTTTATTTTAAATCGTCTTCTGTGATCACTGTAACAAATGGCATTTTTGTCTGACAATTTTGTTTTTTAGGATCATTAACAGTTCTCATGCTTGACTCTACATATAAACAGCTTTTATCCTTTTCGTTACGGTTTTTTGTTGTTTCTTTCATTCTTCTTCGTCTTCCACGTGTATGTGTGAGTACTTGCACACAGAAAAAATTAGTAATAGTATACAAATAATACAGCGAAAGTAGACGTCTCCACTACCATGAAACCAAACAAGAACGCATCACGCAGTGTCAAAACAAAACACGTAGAATGGCGAGCGGACAGTGATACTTCCGAAAACAGAAGTGTAAATCTGTTACGTGCTCTTTGCAAATGCTCAACACATACACGTGGAAAACTAAGGAGAATGCAATTAAAAAAAAAAAAATAAACCATGAGTAAACCAGAAGAGTAAAAATAAAGCGAAAAGTGTCAGGTCTTAATACGACTTCTATTACAGTTGCTAAACACCGAAATTAACCCATACAATTTGAATTAGTTTCTATTGTTACAGTGGTTATGCCTGCTACGCCAGCATTTTGTGATTGTCACATTATAATTTCGTCACAAAACTGAACTGAAAATTGATATATGACTGTACAGGATTTAAGGTTATACAACATTGAATAACATTCCATGAACACTGCAAGTGAATTTGAAAGGAAGTAATTTCATTGAATTGTCCACAGTACGATGACTAGTCCACGCCATTTGCGTAGGCGAATCTTCCCATCTGTGAAGCGTACATTCAGAAGACTGCGGGCTGAGGTACTCACTCGCTCCTGCCCGTGCAGTTACTACATGGCACGTGGCGGCGGTGCTCAGCCAGCGTGCAGTGGAGGCCGTTCAGGATGGTGTGAGGTCGTTACGAGGACCGTGTAGGGCAAGCTCTCGTCAAGAAGTGCCCAACACTCACGGCCGGAGTGATTGATTCCTTCTCAGAAGCGATGTTACCTCTCTTCGATTGACGTCAGAAGCACGTTCCACCGGATCTACTTCGTGTGTGATCGGGCACTTTGTGCGACCACTTCCGTCAATCCAAACGGTTGTTATAAAACGATTTTGCACTAAGCGACTTTGCTGACAGTAAAAATGTGTTTGTAACGTTGCCATGAACGCACGTGACAGGGTATTTCTGTTAGTGTTAATATGTTTCGCTTATTAGGAACCAGAGTGTTGTTACACCTACGGTGTAGTGTACAGTAGGTGTCGTAGCTGAGCGACAGCAGGACGATACAGGATGACGTCGAGTTTCTAGTTGGTGTGAGGAATGGCAGCTGGCTCTGAATGTGAGTCATTGCAGTTGTATAGAAGAAACAGCCCCGAAATGTGATGGTCACTTAAATGTCTAGGCGTAACGTTGCAAAGCGATATAAAGGGAACGAACATATAATGACGAAAGTGGGGAAGACGACTGTGATTTATTGGGATAATTTCAGGACAGTATAGTTCATCTACAAAGGAATCCACGTATTGAACACTAGATCGACCTCATCTTCAGTATTGCTCGAGTGTTTGCAATCGCCACCAAGTGGCACTGAAGGAAGGCGTCGAAGCAGTAGAGCCGTGCTGCTAGATTTGTTACCGGTAGATTAGATCGACATGCGAGTGTTGTGGAGATGCTTCGCGAACTCAGATGAGAATCCCTTGAGGAAAGACGACGTTCTTTTCACGAAACACTATTGAGAATTTCAGAGAACTGGCATTCGAAGCTGACTGCTAAACGAGTCTACTGCCGCCAATGTACATATCACGTAAGGACTGCGAAACCACGGTAAGAGAAATTAGGGTTCACACCGAGGCGTGTAGACAGCCGTTTTTCTGTCGCTCTATTTTAGAGTGGAACAGGAGAAGAAATGGATGCCAGTAGTGCACAGTATTCTTCGCTATGCAGCATAGGGTGGCTTGTGGGATAACGTATAGAAATGTAGATATGAACGCAACTACTCACCCTCTTACTCACAACGTCTCACAGTCTTCAATTATTTTCAGTAATATTCGTTCCACCCGGTCTTTCCCACAGTTTCTGGCGAGCAGTTATCTGTTCCTATTCCGAAATAAGGTGAAAAGTACCAGGCACATTTGCGTGGATTTTTCATTAATTTAGATATTGGTTTAGTAATTTAGAAAAAAGAGGGTTCAAATGGCCCTGAGCACTATGAGACTTAACTTCTGAGGTCATCAGTCCCCTAGAACTTAAAACTACTTAAACTTAACTAACATAAGGACATCACACACACTCATGCCCGAGGCAGGACTGGAACCTGCGACCGTAGCGGTCGCGCGGTTCCAGACTGTAGCGCCTAGAAACGCTCGGCCACCCCGGCCGGCAGTAATTTAGAGAACGAGAAACTACAATAAGAAAATGTTTATTAAATGTCTTGGTCCACAGTGTGTGGTAGTGCGCTCACCTGTGTAACTCCCTATCTTCAACATAGTGAACGACTCACTACTTTCCAGTTTTGCTTTTGTGGGAAGACACAACACGCTGGAGCTGAGAAGAGTGGACGGATAATGTTACGGAATGAGGAAACTTTGTGGCGCGACTGAAGGGGGCAAACATTGACTTCGTGAAACCGGGTCTGCCGCGACATCCCAGGGGGCCGCTGAGCTATGTCCACCTTTACAAGTGCGGCCAGGAAGCGGAGATGTGCCGCTAGCTCCCGATGAGGCCTGTTTTCTCTGTTTTGCAGACCGGATTTGTAGACAGCCATCGGTAGCTTTCGAAAACACGAGTTGTGCAAAATAATGGGATAGCCCCGCAAGGTTTATTTCCTAATTCCAGAGGACGTCTGATGCGAGGATAAGTTCACCGGCGCAAAGACACGAGATTGGTCTGTTAGAGTGTGACGTCACAAGTAGAGAGCTGTCGCGGACGTTTCTTTTCACAACCAGGGGAGGGATTTGAGAATCAGGTGACGTTCTGTTTAGGAAGGAAACGTTTCTATTGGGCTGCAGTGTCTTATAATCTTTCCACTGGCAACGACTGTGTTCGCTGGGAAGAAAGAGTGTCGATCACAAGAAAAAGCCAAAATTTTATTATTCCTGGGGAGACTTAGGTTGGTGACGGTCTACAGAGCATTAACGAGCTCACACCGTTCGGCGGCGGTCCATAGAGTTTTATAGGCGGACCTCAGCTGATGGCAGTCCGTTGAGAACCGCTGAAGGACTTCGAAGGAAGTGGAGAGGAGCGCATCGCGGCAGTCGACCGCGGGGCAGTGCTGCAGTCATCGACTTCTCTGTAGAAGCTCCTCCACGCCATCCGCGTCCATATCGGCGCACGAGAAATTCAGGGTGCACATTAATGGCCGCAATCGCCAGTCAGGTCATTCTGTACTGCAGTCGTGTACTTTCACACGACCACCCGTCTCAGGTTCAACGTCATGTATTGAACGTATGATTCATTTACTCAGTCACCAAGCTTCGAGCCACTGTGCTTCTTGGTTGCAACGTTTTCTATTACTGACGTTCCTACCGTGTAGTTACGACGGCAGCACTGAATGTTACGTTTAAATGTATACACTTCTTTGTGAGTGTAGTCCTACCATCGCACAACTCTGGCTTGCTGGTACGACTTCATTAAGGTATGCCTCGTTCAATTTGATTATTTATTTAGCTTTCCATCCTGCGCTTACACGATACTATATTAGTAGTTTTTGAGTAAGTTTCTCGAGGTTCATATGTTTCGATGTGTGCTTCATCTAGCGTAGAGCCGTTTTACGGTTTTTAAAATGCTGGAAAAGGAAAACGCCTCTGCGGGTCCAACTGATTCGAAGCGTGCTTCAGTCTCGCACACAGCCGTTCTATTATTTTCAGTGTGTTGTAAGAGGAAAATGTTAACGTCAGTAACAAGTCCTAGAATCATGCAAGCTGGGACCGCTCTCTAATTTTTGCTTATTTTGTTATCCGTAAAGATAATATGAAGATGACCCACGAAGTCGAAACGCGTTAAAAAAGTTAATAAAACAATAAGTTGCAACCAGTTTCTAATTCAAAATGTTTCACTGTCTCTTTCTCATGACTATAATCAATATTTTAATGAAATAAATTACAGCGTTTAAACGAAAGATTGCTTTTGCTAGATACCGTCGTGTCACCTAACACTATGCAAATCTCCCAGCTTAGGACCTACACTTAGGGACTCATATCGCATAGTCCATCTAAAATTGTGCACATGTAAATTCATCGGATAGGATTTAGAGAACTGGCCGGTCCGCAATTAGATTTGTGGGTTGGGGTGATAAAATCACGAAGGGGGTACTTCCCAAAGGATCATCAAAAACACTCTCCCCCTCCACCGGGTGCCATCCATTTTCGAGTAAATGATAAAAATAGCTATTTTTGGGCTTCGTTTGTACAGTAATTGACAAAGTAAAAAAATTGAGTGGGTCAGAACTCTAACTTGCATCTACGGCAATTAACGAAAAGTCACCTTACCACTGGGATAAGCAATGCACACGCTCAAAAACCTACCAGACTGGATCACGTCTCTAATGACTTCCTCGTCGATGGGACATTAATCTTTCGTCCTTCCTATTCTGGACAATATACAATCATGAACCGCAGTCATCAGGTGAATGAACTGTTTCACATATACGGAAGTCTGCACTTAGATCAGTAAACTCATCACCAGTTATATCTTAACCTAGTATTTTCCTGAATGCACAATGCAATGCGTCTTGTAATGCGCCATTAAGGGAACTTTTCGCTCCGTGACACCAACAGGTCTTTTAGAGACCGCACTGGGTTTTTCTTTCAGGAAAATGGGCACTCATTTGAAAAAATCACTTAAATGAACATTCCCACAACAAAACATCCGTCTGAATACAGCTAACTGTGCAAAGCATGTTGTGTCCACCCATAAAACTTCGAACGTTTCTAGATCTACGTAGGAAATTTTCTTTAATTTGATTTGTAGACGTTTGTTTTATTTAAATACATCAGCTACAAGATACACAAAAAAGATTGCATTAAGAAAATTATTACTTTTGCCTACCTAAATAAATGTTCTGTTCCCTTCTTAATTTGTAAGTCACAGGGAAACACGCTATATTTGGAACACTGTACAGGGGCTGATCGTGTCAAAATGGCAGCGTGTTGACTCGATGTTGTTTCTGCTTCTTTTCGTTTTCAGCTTGTATTCTTCAGACAGTGCGTTTAAATGAAACCACCAAGAAAAGTAGTTTGAAACCAGTCGGTAGCCTGTGAGAATCAGACAGTCATAGTGAAATGCTTCTGAAACCAGAACGCCTTAGGGACACTTTCGATTGGAAACAAACCGATAGCATGCATTACATGACTTGGCTTAAGGGCAGAAATGCCAATTGGTTACTGACTCAAGCGCTCTGCCATTTTTATGATATTTCTGTCACAATACCTTTGGCAGTATATAGCAGACCGAAGTGAATAGACTTTATATGCACACCAAGGTAAATACTCCAGAATCTGTGCATCCTGACCGTCAACGTGGAAAGGTTCTGAATTATAGGAACTTCAAGTTGTTTGCTTTTTATCTCCTAATGGTTCAAGTTAAAATTTGAAAATAAGTGATTATTGATGGAGAGATATATTTCTAAATACCTTAGTTTTTAAGGAAATTAATCCTGCTACCCTTTTATTTTGCGAGTGCAACGCTTTAGTGTCAACTAGACGAATATTGGAGGCGACAATTTGTTCAAAATTGGGGGTATTGTCAATAAAGTTCGTACGACGTTTCGCAGTGCATTTAGCGCACATCAGAAGCACTGCACTAAACGAAGTCTCTTGTTGTTTAAAGGTCGGGTACTCAACTAGTCAGGTACTCAACTAGTTGAACATAAATATGCAACAAATCGGTGAAAAGCTTGCAGAGGAAAGCGCTCCGACGACGCAAATCCTCTACGATTTACAGGAAGACATTTTACGGATGTGACTGAGTCAACATTCAAAGATATGTACTCTAATACGCAGGTGTGTGGTTTCCACGAAACAGACAGTGTGTCAAGAAAGCAGATACCAGTGTACTACTTCCAGTGCACTGGTATGTGTTGTACAACTACTTATCGCACACAGAGACATTACTAATCTTCAGGAATTAAAACTGATGGTCAAAAATAACTCAAACTTCTCAATAAATTGTACAAAAAATGAATAAAGATAAACTGAAAAATGTAATACAGATTTAACCTAGTGGCCAAAACTGGAACTGATTGATTTTTTTTCCAGGACAAATTGGTTCCGCGTTAACGCATTAGAGTATCTACCACTATCTAGAGTATCTATATTGAGCAAGCAGTAAAGGGGATTAGATTAGGAAATGAGACAGTTATAGTAGTAAAGAAGTTATGCTATTTAGGGAGTAAAATAACTGATGATGGTCGATGTAGACAGGATATAAAATGTAGACTGGCAATGGCAAGGAAATCGTTTCTGAAGAATAGAAATTTGTTAACATCGAGTATAGATTTAAGTGTCAGGAAGTCGTTTCTGAAAGTATTTGTATGGAGTGTAGTCATGTGTGGAAGTGAAACATGGACGATAACCAGTTTGGACAAGAAGAGAATAGAAGCTTTCGAAATGTGGTGCTACAGAAGAATGCTGAAGATAAGGTGGGTAGTAGATCACGTAACTAATGAGGAGGTATTGAATAGGATTGGGGAGAAGAGAAATTTGTGGCACAACTTGACTAGAGGAAGGGATCGGTTGGTAGGACACGTTTTGAGGCATCAAGGGATCACCAATTTAGTATTGGAGGGCAGCGTGGAGGGTAAAAATCGTAGAGGGAGACCAAGAGATGATTACACTAAGCAGATTCAGAAGGATGTAGGTTGCAGTAGGTACTGGGAGATGAAGAAGCTTGCACAGGATGGAGTAGCATGGAGAGCTGCATCAAACCAGTCTCAGGACTGAAGACCACAACAGCAACATCGTGGTTTCTGGTCATGAATGTTGTCTACGGTCGTGAAAAGGACTGACAATACATTCTGCACTTTGTAAAAAATATTCAGACGCTGAAAGACTCCGAGTCTGAGGCGTGCCACTAGATGATGTAGTGAGCTGGCAACAGACGGGCCGGAATCTTTATATACAGCAGTATCTGTTCCGTGAATGAAGTAAATACACAGTGTAAATAGCATCAACGAATAAAAAAATAATGTTTCGTCTCTTCTCTTTGTGATCAAATTACTCACATAGAAAGGAAAGATTTTGTACTCGAAAATATTGATTTTTGGCTTTGAAGTTTGTCTCAGAACAAATAATTTTATTGATATACTCGTATTTGGATGCACGAAACGTGCGTTCCAGTAAGTACTTCATTTTTCTTGTGAACAGCTCGTGGATGACTTAGTGTGCTAACATGCAGCAAGGGAACAGTCGAACTGGAGACAACGGGTGCGTTTAGCCGACAAGCTGCGTCGGAAATACTGAGCAAAGGGCCAGGACGGCGGCGCAGGTTGGACAGCAGGCAGGAACGGTGCAGGCATAGGCAGTCGCAGCAGGCACGCCTGGGGGAGCACATCCGCAGCGGCGAAGGGGCTAAGCGCTGCTCAGGCCATACAGCGATTGTGGGCAGTGACAGTAACGTGTGATGGACTCGCAACGCTCTTAATCTAGCAGAAATGGTAAATTTCTGTGTTTGCGACAAGCAGCGTTAAGAGATTCATATGCTTCCAGCGCTTGCAACGTTTCGGCAAGTGTAATGGAACTACTTGAAACTTTTTTGTTTCAGATTCCTCTTCTGCTTCTCCTACAACCATCCACTCTTGTTCAGAGGACTGAAAGCTGTACACACAAACAGATTTTACATTGCTTTCCTCGAACATTCCCACACGATTCAATTCAGTTGGAAATTAAATATTCGCAAAGTTTAATACATTTTAATATTGATGATAACTGGACACACAGTCCACATTGCTATTTTCTGAGTATAAACCAAGTATAATTAACAATTTGAATCAATAATAAGCATTATTTGAATCAAAATTTACTACTTTAGGTGAAAAAGACCTTTTCATGAAGGAAAGATTTAGTGATACATCGTAACTTGAATTTATTGCAAATAAATAAATTGTAGGTAATAACTTGAGGTTTCCTCCTGCAAATTTAGTGATCCAGCGCAATCTTCTTTTAATGTAAACATGTAATGTAAATACTATGAAAATGTAAATATATGGAAAAACGTCGTGTCTAATACCATTTTACGAGAAAACAACTGGTTTGATAATAAATTTTATAAGACGCATATTCTTTCTGTTCGAGTTTTCGTTCCTACCCCTCTGTTTCCACAAAACGTTAGCGACTGTTGCACCTGATCAGGCTAGCTGAGACGTGTGGAGGTTGATCTCACTGCACTGGGTTTTATCAGCCACGCAGGAGCAAGAATACGGAGCTCTTGACATGTGTACCCTACATGTGTCTGTTAGTGACCAGCGAAAGGCTTCAGAGACGGTAATATTTATACTTTTTCTGAACATGACACGAAAAAGGTGAGCGTTTTTTAAAATGTTGTGAGAAGTGGAACCGCGAAGACACACACACACACACACACACACACACACACACACACACACACACACACACAGAGAGAGAGAGAGAGAGAGAGAGAGAGAGAGAGAGAGAGAGAGAGAGAGAGAGAGAGAGAGCGAGCGAGAGAGAGAGGGCGAGAGAGAGAGGGGGGGAGGGGGGGGTGGCGGAGGGACGAACGATTACTAGAGACTGCACTATTTGACATATGAAATAGAAAGTAGTTCCATATGTGTGTGTGTGTGTATTGCAATTTGCAATAGAACGTATTCGTAAAACTAGTAGGGAGGTAAGATGATTCCGATGCAAGAAGAGATTCCTGTGACAATGTCACTCAATGTAAGTAATAGGGAGACATGACACTGCACTTCTTTCGCTGTGCTTGAGCATCTTACTGATAACGTCATCAACTTTGTCTATACTTACTGCAACTTTTTTGCCACATGTTCAGCTTTAGCTTGCCAGTCTTCACGAATAATTTGTCATTATGTGTATCTTTGAGACTGAAGTCATATCAGTACTAAGCCAGAGCTATGTATGTGCACAGAAACAATGCATAACTTTGACACTGACATCAATTTAGTATTGCGCGACAGGTACGGATGATTAGTAAGTAATGCAGCTTGACGCTACATTTATGCGGAAAATAATGTATATCTTTGGCTTTCAAGGAAATAATGAGAATTTGAAGCTGAGGTTATGTAATTTTTGCAGCATGTCAGGTGCCATTTTCTGATATTGCACTCTGATTGGTTGTAAAGGGGTGGAGAGGGAGGAGAAGGTATTAAGCACACAATTGATCTCTTTCAGACATGTAGGACTTTTACTACTGTTCTGGATCACTGGCTGGAAAACAGAGGAGGGCTATTACATACACAGAAGTGGTCCGTACGTAACCAACATAAATTGACATCATTTACACATTACGCTCTGATTGGTTGTAAAGAGGAGTGGGGTTATGATAAAGCACACAGTTAGTCTGTTTCCATCATTCTGTGCTTTCAATTCTGTGCTATCATTGGCTGTAGATATGGGGAGGGTGAAGGGGAAAGGGGAGAGCGGTTCAAGTTTTCTCTGGACGCAGTTCAAAGTTGTCTACGACGTCTCTGCTACGGTGCCCCATCGTGTGCTCCGAAACACTTCCACGCTTTCGTCAGATTTGCGACAAACTACCGCCTACCCTACTCGGCAGAGACGGGGAGCCTGCGACGTCCACTTCCGGTGCTGAGGCCCAGACGTCCGTCGCCGTTCCCGGAGAGGCTCACAGCAGCAGCAGCTCGCCAACAGGTGACAGCTTCGTCGCTTCCCAAGTGCTCGACCCCAGGCGCCAGGCCGTAACAATCCGCCCTTTGTAAAAGTCGCTTTCCCCATTCTGAGAACGTATTGACCCACAACAGCACACAGATCCCCGGACAGTCCAGCTGTGGTGCCAAGAAGAGTGAGGTTAGGAGGAGGACGAGGCTGACAGCTCCTACTGACGTACAGGACGTACTGATTTGGACGACCAATGTGAAGTTCACTGTGACAATAAATAAGGGACGCACTTCGTGCAGTGCCATAGCAACAGAGGTACTATCCAGTTAGTTGCAGTCAAGATAATGAAAAATCGAATTGAGTTGATACCGCAAATAAATGCAAACAGCTGTTGGCCCGCCCTGCCGCGGGTAGTTTTCCAATGAATTTCCGCGGCCGCATTCCGAAGCTGGCGCGGCGCGGCCGCTGAATTAAACATGAATACCATTATCGCTCTGGTAAACGTGAGCGAGTGCTACGCGTGCAGTTCTGTGCGGTTCGTACGAAATGGAAGGCAACTGCAAACGTGACAGGCGCCAGTAACAGTTACCGCGACACTGCTGACCACCGACCACGGCTTGTAACTAATCCGCCGCAGACCCAAGTCTTCCTGTCCTGCCACACAAAGCAGCCTTCCATTTCTTGGTGACGGAAATTCTCTGGCGTGTTAATTTACATTTCTTTTCATTAACTAATATTATCTATGTTACTCGTCGCATGAAAATTTGTATCTTAACTACCCATCGTAGAGGACATTGGGAGTGCACACGTACATGATTAGTAACTATAAATAAAATATTTTCTGCCTGCAAGGATGTTTCATAACTCTTTTAATTACATGATCGATTTCATTACCGCCAGTCCCATCTCCGGATACACCTGTATGCATAACAATTTTTTCCGAAAATTGCATTACGTCAACATAACAGCATTTCTCGTAAATTATACATTATACTTTTCCAAGCTTATCGATCATAAAGTCAGGTCAAAGTTCTTGAGCTTAACTCAGGAAATACGTGAAATTACGATTAGGCGTAGCCAAGGCCAAATGTTATGCCAATTATATTTCCTATCCTTGGAACGTTTGAAAGATGATTATTGTAAATGAAGTAAAATATCTACGCAGTGGACACCAAGTGAAAAAGCTACTCCTTATGTTTCTGATCTAGACTGTCATAAAAATGTGAAGGAACTGTTAATCAGAACTCAGGGAGAAGTTGTCGTCTAATTCACAATCGATTTATTGATCTTAAACATGACAAGACAACAAAATTATTAAAGAGACATCATACAAAAAAATATTTATTTAACAAAAGCCTTACTAAAATGGGATCTGAGGTGAACAAAGTGATCTGCTGGGGATCGACACACGACACTAACCAGAACACTACTCGCACAATCACCCTTCATATACGTGAATCCAGGTTATGGCATCAAACTACGCCACCACCAAGCATCTTTATTCTACCATACAAAAAAAAGGAAAAAATATGGTTCAAAAGTACAAGCTGCTGAGAACTAGATATTATAGCCCTATGTCGCAGCAGCGAATACTTTACCATCCTACTGGTCATGGCGTCACACCACGATGCGTTCAGCGACTGAAGTCATGGACGGCGGCAATCTATTATTAACTGCGCATTCCCAAAAAATGAAAGTATGCGGCCTCGCGTTCGGTTAATTCAGGACACAGGTACTTCCCAAAGAGCCTCTGAAACCCCGGTGGATTCCAGTGTGGAGGTGGACCCGTTTGCTGGTCTGCCAAACCAATTTGACTCCGTGCCACAACTGTGCGTGTTGGATTACATCAAATGTTTAGACGGCCGACTCAAGACAAATAAGTACACCCCCGCATCACTCATTGTGACCGTGATGATATAAGCAGTACCTTTGACGGTTCAGAAGGTGACTGGCATAGGCTCTAAGTCGCACCCTAGCAAAGGACACAAGTCTCACCGTTTAGGTAGAGACCTGCAGTTCTTTACTAGTGAAGCACCAGTACAAGAGACTTGTACTAGAATGATCTTTCTTCCTTTCTCCCCGTTTCCTCCTCAGCTAGGTACCAAAAGCACATCTCTCTTTTTTGACTTCCCCCACTTTCACACAAGCCAATCACCAGCTGGAGGCCGGCATTCTTTGCACTGCAGACCGATTAGAGCAATCAGAGACTTTAAAGTTAATTGGCAGAAAACGGAAAAATTTCAGCTTCGCGGCCTCTTTCCCACACGTTTGCCGTGTCTTTTGCTAACACCATACAGAGTGGAAGCACAGATCTCCATAAACAGCTTGATGTTCCAGAAGAGGGACAGCAGCCGTTTCAGTGGTTATAGGGTAACAGTCTAGATGATTTACTGATCTGGCTTTGTAACACAAACCAAAACGGCCTTGTTGTCCTGGTACTGCGAACGTCTGAAAGCAAGGGGAAACTACAGCCGTAATTTTTCCCGAGGGCACGCAGCTTTACTGTATGGTTAAATGATGATGGCGTCCTTTTCGGTAAAATATTCCGGAGGTAAAGTAGTCCCCCATTTGGATATCCGGGCGGGGACTACTCAAGAGGACGTCGTTATCAGGAGAAATAAAACTGGCGTTCTACGGATCGGAGCGTGGAATGTCAGATCAATTAATCGAGCAGGTAGGTCCGAAAATTTAAAAAGGGAAATGGATAGGTTAAAGATAGATATAGTGGGAATTAGCGAAGTTCGGTGGCAAGAGGAAAAAGACTTTTGGTCAGGTGAATACAAGGTTATAAATACAAAATCAAATAGGGTAATGCAGGAGTAGGTTTAATAATGAATAAAAAAAATAGGAGTGCAGGTAAGCTACCACAAACAGCATAGTGAACGCATTATTGTGGCCAAGATACACACGAAGCCCACGCCTACTACAGTAGTACAACTTTATATGCCAACTAGCTCTGCAGATGACGAATAAATTGAAGAGAAGTATGATGAGATAAAAGAAATTATTCAGATAGTGAAGGGAGATGAAAATTTAATAGTCATGGGTGACTGGAATTCGAGAGTATAAAAAGGAAGAGAAGAAAACGTAGTAGGTGAATATGGATTGGGGGGAAGAAATGAAAGAGGAAGCCGCCTGCTAAAATTTTGCACAGAGCATTACTTAATCATAGCTAACACTTGGTTCAAGAATCATAAAAGAAGATTGTGTACATGGAAGAAGCCTGGAGATGCTGACAGGTTTCAGATCGATTATGTAATGGTAAGACAGAGATTTAGGAACCAGGTTATATATTGAAAGACATTTCCAGGGGCAGATGTGGACTCTGACCACAATCTGTTGGTTATGAACTGTAGGTTAAAATTGAAGAAACTGAAAAAAACGGGAATTTAAGGAGATGGGAACTGGATAAACTGAAAGAACCAGAGGTTGTACAGAGTTTCAGGGAGAGTGTAAGGGAACAATTGACAAGAATGGGGGAAAGAAATACGGTAGAAGAAGAATGGGAAACTTTGAAGGATGAAGCAAGGCAGCAGAGGATCAAGTAGGTAAAAAGACGAGTGCTAGTAGAAATCCTTGGGTGACAGAAGAAATACTGAATTTAATTGATGAAAGCAGAAAATATAAAAATGCAGTGAATGAAGCAGGCAAAAAGGAATACAAACGTCTCAAAAATGAGATCGACAGGAAGTGCAAAATGGCTAAGCAGGCATAGCTAGAGGGCAAATGTAAGGGTGCAGAGGCTTATCTCACTAGGGGTAAGATAGATACTGTCTACAGGAAAATTAAAGAGACCTTTGGAGAAAAGAGAACCACTTGCATGAATATCAAGAGCTCAGATTGAAACCCAGTTCTAAACAAAGCAGAAAGGTGGAAAGAGTATATAGAGGGTCTATACAAGGGCGACGTACTTGAGGACAATATTCTGGAAATGGAAGAAAATGTAGATGAAGATCAAATGGGAGATATGATACTGTGTGAAGAGTTTGACATAGCACTGAAAGACCGAAGACAAAACAAGGCCCCGGGAGTAGACAACATTCCATTAGAACTACTGACAGCCTTGGGAGAGTCAGTCGTGACAAAACTCTACCATCTGGTGAGCAAGATGTATGAGACAGGCGAAATACCCCCAGACTTCAAGAAGAATATAATAATTCTAATCCCAAAGAAAACAGGTGTTGACAGATGTGAAAATTATCGAACTGTCAGTTTAATAAGCCACGGTTGCAAATTAATAACACGAATTTTTTACAGACGAATGGGAAAACTGGTAGAAGCCGACCTCGGGGAAGATGAGTTTGGATTCCGTAGAAATGTTGGAACACATGAGGCAATACGGACCCTACAAATTATTTTAGAAAATAGATTACGGAAAGGCAAAGCTACGTTTTCCAGCATTTGTAGACTCAGAGAAAGCTTTTTACAATGTTGACTGGAATACTCTCTTTCACATTCTGAAGGTGGCAGGGGTAAAATGCAGGGAGCGAAAGGCTATTTACAATTTGTATAGAAACCAGATGGTAGTGGCCGGCCGAAGTGGCCACGCGGTTCTGGCGCTGCAGTCTGGAACCGCGAGACCGCTACGGTCGCAGGTTCGAATCCTGCCTCGGGCATGGATGTGTGTGATGTCCTTAGGTTAGTTAGGTTTAACTAGTTCTAAGTTCTAGGGGACTAATGACCTCAGCAGTTGAGTCCCATAGTGCTCAGAGCCATTTGAACCATTTTGAACCAGATGGTAGTTACAGGAGTGAGACAGGGTTGTAGCCTATCCCTGATGTTATTCAGTCTGTATATTGAGCAAGCAGTAAAGGAAACAAAAGAAAAATTCGGAGTAGGTATTAGAATACATGGAGAAGAAATAAAAACTTTGAAGTTTGCCGATGACATTGTAATTCTATCAGAGACAGCAAAGGACTTAGAAGAGCAGTTGAACGGAATGGACAGTGTCTTGAAAGGAGGGTATAAAGTGAACATCAACAAAAGCAAAACGAGGATAATGTAATGGGTAATGCTGAGGGTATTAGATTAGCAAATGAGACACTTAAAGTAGTAAAGGAGATTTGCTATTTGGGGAGCAAAATAACTGATGATGGTCGAAGTAGAGAGGATATAAAATGTAGACTGGCAATGGCAAGGAAAGCGTTTCCGAAGAAGAGAAATTTGTTAACATTGAGTATAGACTTTAGTGTCAGGAAGTCTTTTCTGAAAGTATTTGTGTGGAGTGTAGCCATGTATGGAAGTGAAACATGGATGATAAATAATTTGGACAAGAAGAGAATAGAAGCTTTCGAAATGTGGTGCTACAGAAGAATGCTGAAGATTAGATGGGTAGATCACATAACTAATGAGGAGGTATTGAATAGGATTGTGGAGAAGAGGAGCTTGTGGCACAACTTGACTAGAAGAAGGGATCGGTTGGTAGGACATGTTTTGAGGCATCAAGGGATCACCAATTTGGTACTGGAGGGTAATAATCGTAGAGGGAGACCAACAGATGAATACACTAAGCAGATTCAGAAGGATGTAGGTTGAAGTAGAAGCTTGCACAGGATAGGGTAGCATGGAGAGCTGCATCAAACCAGTCTCTGGACTGAAGACCACAACAACAACAACAACAACAACAATCTCCCCTGTTGCGTCTATTTCAAAGCTTGCAAAGAATTGCCATAAACACGCAAACAGCTACGCGTATTGACAAAACATGTTTTGAAAGAGAGACTGGACGTCTGGGCGCCAGTTTCGCTTTACCACAGACGTTTGTCTTACGTTTACATCTATTTTGGCGGCTTACTCTCTATCAAGCGTCCTTCCTCTGCTTTATTCCCGGCGTACAATACGCTGTCGGCGACTTTTCGTTACTAGGCCGCATACCTGGACGTGTGCCCCTTGTCTGACTCCAAGCTAATGTGTTTTGCACAATGCGACCGCTGCACGAGGCCGTCTGGAATGTCTCCTCACCGTTCCCCAGAAAAAACGCGCTTTGTCGGCCACCAACGCCGTGCTTTTACTGCAGTCGTTTTAGTAGGCACCCGGTTCCTTTGAACGCAGGTAAAGCTTACCGTATTTCTTTTCCTAAAGCACGCAAACAAGACCATGAAATGCTGCCCACCATTTCATCACAATGCATGAAGCTAAATCGCAGTAGATTGTATTCCTACACCGAATCCGAAGTGCCCTGCAATCTCTCATGTTAACAATATTGCATATTGTTGGTAAACAGTTTACAGTTGAATTAAGGCTAGTTATCTTGGGAGTAACCGCTCCCCGGAAGCAATAAATACACACACCAAAAAAAGTTTTGTATCACTTCAGTTCCAAGAGTTCCAGAACCTGTACAGAAAACTGGAATAGAGATCAACATAAACATCATTTCCGCCCTTTCTATTGCTCATGAAAGCCACACATCGCATGTTCTACCACGAGACAGCGAGACCTTCAGATGTGGTGGTCCAGATTGCTGTACACACCAGTACCTCTAATACCCACTATCATGACTATGTTCGTCGTGGGATACTATCCACAAGTTCATCAACGAACTGGTGGTCCAGATTGTCCCACTCCTCAACGGCGATTCGGAGTAGATCCCTCAGAGTGGTTCGTGGATCACGTCGTCCATAAACAGCCCTTTTCAATCTATCCACTGCATGTTCGATAGGGTTCATGTCTGGAGAACATGCTGGCCACTCCAGTCGACCGATGTCGTTATCCTGAAGAAAGTCATACACAAGAGATGCACGATGGGGGGCGTGAATTGTCCTCCATGAAGACGCATACCTCGTCAATATGCTGCCGATGTGGTTGCACTATCGGTCGGAGGATGGCATTCACGTATCGTACAGCCGTTACGGCGCCTTCCATGACCACCAGCGCCGTACGTTGGCCACACATAATGCCACCCCAAAACAGCACGGAACCTTCACCTTGCTGCACTGGCTGGACAGTGTGTCTAAGGCATTCAGTCTGACCGTGGTGCCTCCAAACACGTCTCCGACGATTGGCTGGTTGGAGGAATGTGTGACACTCATCGTTGAAGAGAACGTGATGCCAATCCTGAGCGGTCCATTCAGCATGTTGTTGGGCCCATCTGTACCGTGCTGCATGGCGTCGTGGTTGCAAAGATGGACCTCGTTATGAATGCCGGAAGTGAAGTTGCACATCATGCAGCCTATTGCGCATAGTCTGACTCGTAATACGACGTCCTGTGGCTGCACGAAAATCACTGTTCAACATGGTGGCGTTGCTGTCAGGGTTCCGTAGGTGGATATCATCAACTGCAGTGCTACCCTCGGGCGGCCTGAGTAAGGCATGTCATCGACAGGTCCCGTCTCTCTACAGGGTGTTGCAAAAATGTACGGCCAAACTTCCAGGAAACATTCCTCACACACAAATAAAGAAAAGATGTTATGTGGACATGTGTCCGGAAACGCTTAGTTTCCATGTTAGAGCTCATTTTAGTTTCCTCAGTATCTACTGCTCTTCCTCGATTCACCGCCATGATTTCATACGGGATACTCTACCGTCTTGACTTTCATTTATGGGGGCATTTGAAAGCTCTTGTCTACGCAACCCCGGTACCAAATTTAGAGACTCTTCGTGCTCGTATTGTGGACGGCTGTGATACAATACGCCATTCTCCAGGGCTGCATCAGCGCATCAGGGATTCCATGCGACGGAGGGTTGATGCATGTATCCTCGCTAACGGAGGACATTTTGAATACTTTCTGTAACAAAGTGTTTGAAGTCGCGCTGGTACGTTCTGTTGCTGTGTGTTTCCATTCCATGATTAATGTGATTCGAAGAGAAGTAATAAAATGAGCTCTAACATTGAAAGTAAGCGTTTCCGGACACATGTCCACATAACATATTTTCTTTCTTTGTGTGTGAGGGGTGTTTCCTGAAAGTTTGGCCGTACCTCTTGTAACACCCTGTATATCTCCTCCATTTCCGAACATCATCACTCTGAGATGCCTGGACACTTTCCGTGTTGAGAGCCCTTCCTGGCAGAAAGTAACAATGCGGACGCGATCGAACTGCGGTACTGACTGTCTAGGCGTGGTTGAACTACAGGCAACACGAACTGTGTACCTCCATCCTGGTGGAATGACTGGAACTGATCGGCTGTCGGACTCCTTCCGCCTAATAGGCGCTGCTCATGCATGATTGTTTATGTCTTTGGGCGGGTTTAGTGGCATCTCTGAACAGTCAAAGGGAATGTGTCTGTGATATAATATCCACAGTCAACGTCTGTCTTCAGGAGTTCTGGGATCCGGGGTGATGCAAAACTTTTTTTTGATGTGTGTCTTAAAGGCATCGACAACAAACCTCCATACTAAGCACAAGTGAACATTAATATGAAAGGGCACTGAAATATAATAGAGTACTTAAAGCGTGAAATTACGTGACCACTCGCCAGTAAAACGTCATATGATAAAACAGAAGTTGCTAAAATCACGTGAATAATATTGTTTGACTGATAGTGTAATCATGCATAGTCATAAAAAATATTAATATGTTTTTCTACCTTGCGTGTTAAACATCATTCTGTAATATTGGCTCCAAGCTTTTAGTTTAAACCGAGCGAGGTGGCGCAGTGGTTAGCACACTGGACTCGCATTCGGGAGGACGACGGTTCAATCCCGCCTCCAGCCATCCTGATTTAGGTTTTCCGTGATTTCCCTAAATTGTTTCAGGCAAATGCCGGGATGGTTCCTTTGAAAGGACACGGCCGATTTCCTTCCCAAACCTTCCCTAACCCGAGCTTGCGCTCCGTCTCTAATGCCCTCGTTGTCGACGGGACGTTAAACACTAAACTCCTTTTAGTTTAAAGTTAAAACACATCTCTATGAACATAAATATTCATTACTATAAAACTGATCGAATATTAAAATCCTTTTAGCCTTGTCCACGTAATCAGATAGTAGGAAATACGTAATTGTGAGAACGGCAAGGTAGGACAATAGGCACTATAAACCCAAGGAACCATTGTTTAACACACGGCAGAATCTTAGATGGCTCTCCAAAGAAATGGCTCTGAGCACTATGGGACTCAACTGCTGTGGTCATCAGTCCCCTAGAACTTAGAACTACTTAAACCTAACTAACCTAAGGACATCACACACACCCATGCCCGAGGCAGGATTCGAACCTGCGATCGTAGCAGCAGCGCGGCTCCGGACTGGAGCGCCTAGAACCACACGACCACCGCGGCCGGCGATGGCTCTGCACACAGGAAATGACGAGTGAGAAAGGCACTTTAACATGACATCGCTGAGGCGTCGTCATGGTGGTTTTCCGGGTACCGTGAAAACAATACTGACGTGTCAAAATAGAGAGACTACAATTTGGTACCCATTTTACACAAATATCCGTTTAGTTGTACCTCACTGCCACCAATCCTACCGCCTGGTCTAAGGGGTCTTGTCACGGTCCGTGCGGCTCCCCCCTCGGGCATGGGTATGTGTGTTAGTTAGCTTACGTTGGATTAAGTAGTGTGTAAGCTTAAAGGCCGATGACCTCAATAGTTTGGTCCTTTAAGACGTTACCACAGATTTCCAACAAATTCCACCAGCCCTGTTTGGTGACCTACTAAATCGTGAGGTGCATGTACGAAACGAGTGAAGTAGATATTCCGTAACTATTTTCTATAAGTGTGTTAGAGAGCCACTATCTTAACGATGTATAAAGATACACGCCAGAGGGTGGTATGAATGCATCACCAATAAAGGGCACTGATATTACAGAAAAGGGGTTGTCTACAACAGTATTCAAGACACAAAGGAATTAAAGTCGTTAGGTGCCAGTATGCACAGATTTGTATGAGTGGAGCAAGTTGAAAATTTGTTCTCACTTTACAGACGCGCTGACCACAACCGTACGGACTACGCAAGCACGCCTGCTGTCAGACTCAAATTCTGAAGTTATACAACACACTACTGATGTAATGTCCCTGCTCATTGGCCTCATTACTCGCAGCATATCACCGGTTTCCGTAAGATTACGTGCTTGGTGTGCATCTGCACTGAAAGGATCATTGGTCGTCATCGTCGTAATTATATACATAGATATGTAAAATATCGAAAATAGATATAAAAAGGAAAAACAGCATTCTGCCACTATTGCTGTATGTGTATAGTTTGTGATATGGCCAGACAGATTGATGTCTGTGTAAAATCAGAGGAACTCGCTGTTGAAGAAAAGTGGGAAGAGAACGAAACACAGTAATAACGTGACTTGTTCTGGAAATCGAATGAAAATTATAATTTGAAGCCGCGCGGTATTAGCCGAGCGGTCTTAGGCGCTGAAGTCATAAACTGGACATGGGTCTGTGAATGTTTGTCCTTAGGACCTAAATTATCCTAAGTAGTGTGTAAGCATAGGGACTGATGACCTTAGCAGTTAAGTCCCGTAAGATTTCACCCATTTTTTTTATAATGAGTCAAGATCATTTAGTGAAAAACGTGTGTAAACGTGGAGTAACTATCCTGTGATTCCAAGTGACTGAAGTTGAAATTCTGCAAACGATTAATAAACGTAAAGGAACTGAAGTGTTGGCTATAAAAGACAGAGGAATATGGCTTCCCACTGAATTGCGAGAATCTGTTTGAGTCAAGCCACGTTGTTGCCCGAGAGCGTCAATAACCCTTTTAGTGTATATATACATAAAATTGAGTAAGGCGACAAGCCATCTTGGCAAAATCAGCAAACGCAGAGATGCAGCGTCTTTAGTCGTCTTAGTACATCTCTGTATATATCTTTGTGCATCGAAAAACATTGACACCAAAAGTCAAGAAAAAGTATCACGTCTACATAGCAAGAACCAAGATACTGTTTTAGAAATTTTTTATTTCAAGTAAAAAATATTATTTGTCACAAGCGAAATTCAGAGGCATAATAACTGGAAAGTTGACATTTTTGGTTGTGATGCAGCCCAAGAATTTAAAACCGAACAACGATAGTTAGCAGAATGAAGCAGGAAAATAGTAATTAACGTCAGGAAATATTACAATTTTATTTAGCAGGAAGTTTCATACAATGAAAAGGTTACAGGTGTTCCGTGTAAAATTTAAATTGAATGCAATTTTGTCACTGAAGTAAAGGTACGTAACTGGACGACATTAGCAAGTAAGTAAAATGAAGAACAGCGACACGATCATAACTCTCATCGACATACTGCGAGCTTTCGTCTGACGTCTTTTCCCTCTCCTCAGTTTCCACACCTGCTTGTCGAAGTGGCATCGTCGTAAGACATATTAGCTTAGCTTCGAGACAGTTAAAGCCTAGCACAGTGCCGACCAGGCCAGGGCGCTGGGAGAATCACACTGCGAACGGCGTTGATGCCCATAGCAAATAGGCTGCATTTACGACACAAACAAGATGCTTGTGACGCACACTCGTCAGTGTCACTTCTTCACACATATTCGACAAATATGAATCTACGTTTAAGTAGAAAACGTACAAATAGGTTAAAAGCTATTCTAGACCACAAATGTGTTACAAGTTGTTACGATAATAAAATGAAATACATAAAAATGGGAAAATGGAATTAAAAATTTTCAAAATCATTAAAAATAAAATAGGTGAGTAGTGGAATATGATGTCGAGGAATGTGGTGCTAACAGAAATATACTAAAGAGCCAAAGAGCCTGCCTAATATGGTATTCGGTCCCCGCGAGCACCCAGAAACGCCGCAACACGACGTGGCATGGACTCGACTGCTGTCGGAAGTAGTGCTGGGGGCAACTGACACCATGAATCCAGTAAGGCTGTTCACGAATCAGTAAGAGCACGAGGGGCTGAAGATCTCTTCTGAACACCACGCTGTAAAGCATCTCAGATATGCTCAGTAACGTTCATGTATGGGGAGTCTGGCGGCCAGCGAAAGTGTTTAAACTCAGAGTAGTGTTGCTGGAGATACTCTGTAGCAATTCTGGACAAGTGGGATGTCGCGTTGTCCTGCTGGAATTACCTAAGTCCGTCGGAATGCACAACGGACACGAATGGATGCAGGTGATCAGACAGGATGCTTGCGTACTTGTCACTTGTATCTAGACGTATCAAGGGTCCCATATCACTCCGACTGCTCACGCCCACACCATTACAGAGCCTCCACAAGCTTGAACGGTCCCCTGGTGTCATTCAGGGTCCATGGATTCATGAGGTTGTGTCGATACCTGTACGCATCCATCCGCTCGATACAATTTGAAACGAGACTCGTCCGACCATGCAGCATGTTTCCTGTCATCGACAGTTGAATATCGGTGTTGACGGGCCCAGGCGAGGAGAAAGGCTTTGAGTCGTGCAATCATCAGGGGTATAGGAGTATGCGAGTTGGCCTTCGGCTCCTAAAGCCCATATCGACGATGTTTCGTTGAATGGTTCACATGCTGACGCTTGTTGATGTCCCAGCATTGAAATCTGCAGCAAGTTGTGGAGGGTTTGCACTTCTTTCACGTTAACGATTCTCTTCAGTCGTCCTTGGTCCCGTTCTTGCAGGATCTTCTTCCAAAAAAATGTTCAAATGTGTGTGAAATCTTATGGGACTTAATTGCTATTTCATCAGTCCCTAAGCTTACACACTACTTAACCTAAATTATCCTAAGGACAAACACACACACCCATGCCTGAGGGAGGACTCGAACCTCCGCCGGGACCAGCCGCACAGTCCATGACTGCAGCGCCCTAGACCACTCGTCTAATCCTGCGCGGCGATCTTGATGTTTTACCGGATTCCTGATTTGACGGTACACCCGTGAAATGGTCGTACGGGAAAATCCCACTTCATCGGTACCTCGAAGATGCTGTATCACATCGCTCGTGCGCCAACTGTAACACCGCGTTCAAACTCACTTAAATCTTGATAACCTGCCACTGTAGCAGCAGTAACCGAACTAACAACTGCGCCACACACTTGTTGTCTTACATAGGCGTTGCCGACCGCAGCGCCGTATTCTGCATGCTTACGTGTAAGTGTATTTGAATACGCATGACTACACCAGTTTCTTCAGCACTTCGGTGTATAACCATGCATAGAGTTTAAGTGGATAAAACAATATCAAAATAGACAATGAAGAGAAACCAAACGAGCAAAAACCTGTCTCAAATACGTAATCAGCAGACTCTGTTGCCGTAGGCGTAGCAGTGCTGCGTAGGCAGGCACTGACCGCAAGAACACAACCGCCGGAAGGCCGCACGCCACACGCCTCGCCAATGAATGGACCACTGACCCGTTGTGCCAGCCAGTTAATAAGATCAGTTTGTTGATTCTGCTTTGAAGAGACGCATATCTGAGATAGGATATCGGGAAACGTGAAGAATTTTTAAGTTGTGAAGAGAGTCCATTTGAGACTCCCCGTATTTGTCCTGATGTCTTCTCTAACTAGACACGGGGTAAACTCATCGTTTAGCGTCTTCCGCTATCATTTTAACCAACGGTGCAGCCATGAGAAGCAGCAGCAGCTTGTACGTTCAAGGCGAAGCGGTTGCCGTAACTGTAGACGCAAATCAGGGCGTCCTGCCTACCCAGCAGTTGCACGTGCTGCACGTAACCCGAGATCTAGTCTCGACAATAGGCAGCGATCGTGGTGCACGTGTGCACTTGTCTGCGTGTTCTAGTCCACACACAGAGGTAACGCTAAACACACAGGTACTTAGTTAGCTGGCTGCGATCTCAGCTCGGCCACATGTATGAGTCTTATCTTCGCTGTCACTGTGTCCTGTTATGGATTCGTACCGAGACGTAACAGCAACGACCAACAGCTCACGCATAGTGTACTACTCTTAAGAAGCACAAAGAAGACCACTGAGTTCATAGTGATCATCCGACAGATGGATCGCCAGCAACAGAGACAGTGCGTTCACTCCATAAGGCACTGCTTCCGGATTGAATCCTGGCCATTGGTTGTCAATCTGGTGGCGAAATTCCGAAAACACTGTTTCTCCTTTCGAGCAAGGCAAACGCGAATTATGGATTCTTCCTCTATTCAGATTGCTTTCATCCGCATGGAACGCTTTAGTAGAAAGTACAGTTGGCGAGTTAAAGCATTGCGGCAGGGTCTCATGAGCTAGTAGATAATGTGTGCACATTGACGGAGAATGACTTTCTGCTGAATGTGCATACACGGGTGAGCCAAAACGCTACGACCGTGTTCTCAGTAGCGTGTTGGTCTACCTTTGATACTCAGTACAGCAGGCAGGCAAATTACGAACCGGTGGTCTGTGGGCACGGTGGTGACGCCCGATAGCGTCCCATGTGTGTTTCGTCGAGTTCACGTCATGCGAATCTGTTGGCCTGGACATCAACGTCAATTCACTATTTCGCTCGTCAAACCACTGTAGCACCATTACGACGTCCGCCCCTGGTAGCTGAGTGGTCAGCGCGACGGAATGTCATACCTAACGGCCCGGGTTTGATTCCCGGCTGGGTCGGAGATTTTCTCCGCTCACTGACTGGGTGTTGTGTTGTCCTTATCATTATCGTTTCATCCACATCGACACGCAAGTCGCCGAAGTGGCGTCAACTTGAAAGACTTGCACCAGGCGAACGGTCTACCCGACGGGAGGCCCTAGCCACACGGCGTTTCCATTTACCATTATGACCTTGTGAAACGGACAGTCATCATTCATTTTCGGATTCCGTCAGCGCTTCCAGATCTTATTAAATACGAAAGACCTTACTATTTCGCTCTATCAAGTCGTCTGTTGTGCAACGTTGTTCCAATAGAAGACGTATGTGCAAGTGTTCCGGATCTTGATTCACACTCGTAGGAAACTTGTCCATCATCTGGAAGTATACCCCACTTTCGCATGTACTTCTTGTAGTAGTGGGCGCCCACCGTAAGACTATTAAGTGATCTCCAAACAGAGTAGGGACAGCTGTGCTCTGCAACGATACCTGGTGCAAACCTACGATTTGGTGAGGCGGTGGGAGTCTGGTGTTCCCTCTCGTGGTTGAGGTCTAACGACGAATGTCTTTCTGCCTTTCAGTCGACAGCCTAAAGCTTGATGATCGTGCACTGAATGACGCGGATCATTGATCTGCTTCACTCTCTCAGCATCGGCAGCGATGGCCCTTCTTACAATGATGGAAGCTGTTTCATCCATTGGCTGGATTGGGAAGCTGACTTCACACACCCCGACAAGATTCGGGGAGGGGGGGGGGTGCTCACTGAGTACAGTGTCAACCTGCTTTGTGTGGGCAGATGCACTACACACATGTGAAGTGTGCTCTGCAGCTGACACATACAAAGCGAGAGCACAAGTTCTCAGGACAGAGAACTTCGCACGAGGTAGACGTGAGCTTCCCCAACATATGGTTCCTTGCATTGACCTTCAGCCTGCTGTTACGGTGATTTTTCTTGAAGGACAGCATACCGTCAGATATACCAGTGTTGGGCAGTTCTGAAATCGATTGCTTTGCCATGTGACTTCCAATTCGCGCGAAGCTTCTCTATTCCGTATATGAAATGCACACATCTGAGTTTCGTTCGGATTTGGTCTTAGTTATCCTGCGGGAAGATGTCATCACTATAGGGGAAGATACCCAACACGAAGGGAAGCAATAATATTCACGTGGTCGACAGTCGTCATGATGCTTCCGATTACTACCAAAGGTTCCGCAGAGGTCCAGGTGAGTGTCTCCCATATCATAATACTCCTTCCACCGGCCAGGGTCCCCGATGCAGTGCATATTTTGAGTAGCCGTTCGCCTAGATGATGGCGTATCTTGACAAAATCATCGAACTTGTGTAGCAACAAACGTGATTCATTGCGACCAGGCGACACGTTTCCTTCGATCCACGGTCCAGTCTCGATGATCACGTAACACCCTACTCTGTGGTCAGATCTTGCACAGGTCGCCGCGTGCAGACGTGGTGAACCTCCGACTGCACATCCTGTGGCAAGGCGTGGACGCCCGAGACCTTGGCTCGTCTCACTCTCCTTCGAGCACTTTCCACACATGTTCACAGCAGTAGCTCGCTTCGCTTTCTTCGTGACGCTTGTTCCCTCTGAGCTAGGCCAGAACAGTCTACATTTTGCCAATGTCGCTGTTTCTGCGTGAGCAGAATGATTTTCCATTCGTCTCTCACAGCGGTGAGTGGGTTCCAAACCACACTTGTGACGACAGCATGTTATGATTCTCATCTTGTCCTCATGCATGGTGCACATGTGCCTTGAGAGAGAATAAGATTGTTGCGTCCGACTTCTGACGTCAATGTGTAGGAGGTCCAGCGGTCAGGACTCGGGGATCCTGGGCTCCCGTTAGAGGAGAGAACAGAAAATTAGGCAAAAGAGAATATATTTCGGTGAACGAAATACAAGGTGCAGTTGCTAGGTTTAGGCCAGTCTGGGAGGACGAAGAACCAAATAAGTGGGCAACAGAAGGGCAGGCGGCTCATGTTAAGTTTTGTTGGCGGCCGGCCATGGGAGGACGCAGAGCCGGTGTCTCTGCACCTCAAATGGTTCAAATAGCTCTGAGCACTGTGGGACTTAACATCTGAGGTCAACAGTCCCCTAGAACTTAGAACTAACTAAGCTAAGGACATCACACACATCCATGCCCGAGGCAGGATTCGAACCTGCGACCGTAGCAGTCGCGCGGTTCCGGACTGAAGCGCCTAGAAGCGCTCGGCCACCGCGGCCGGCTCTGCCTCTCAAGAAAGACGTCTGTTCTGGTCGAGGTCTGGATTACAACAGTGTGAAGCAACTGCGTCCTGCACTATTGAATCCTCCAGCGCCCACACACGTGACCTACGCTACTGCCTAAAACTGATGGCGTGAATTCGCTAGCGATTTCGGCCGAGCGGTCAAGGCGACCCTCGTCAGCAACTCGACGGAACTGCCTCGGTTCTGAAAGGCAAGCTACTTGTGTCGGGTAGGCACAGCGGAAGTTACTTTGGGAGAAAGCTTTAAAGATTTGACTGAGGCCTCTGGAATATATTTTTAGAACCAATTCCACAAACTAAAAGGAAGGTCAGCGTTGGCCTTAATACTGGTGTTTTATTGAGAGCAGAATCGCTTTTCGATCAAATAGTGATCATCTTCTGTGCTGTATAAATTAAATTCAGGCACTGGTATCAAGTTATCAATAACCCACACTGAGTAGCGATCACAATAACTCAGTTATTGTCGGCCGGTGTGGCCGAGCGGTTCAAGGCGCTACAGTCTGGAACCGCGCGACCGCTACGGTCGCAGGTTCGAATCCTGCCTCGGGCATGGATGTGTGTGATGTCCTTAGGCTAGTTAGGTTTAAGTAGTTCTAAGTTATAGGGGACTGATGACCTTAGAAGTTAAGTCCCATAGTGCTCAGAACCATTTTTGAACTCAGTTAGTGTGATCGCTTCTCAGTTTGGGTTATTGATAACTTGATACTAGTGTCTGAATTTAATTTGTACAGCACAGAAGATGATCACTATGTGATCGAAAAGCGATTCTGCTATCAATAAAGCATCAATATTACGGCCAACGCTGACCTTCCTTTTAATTTAACATATATGGTCGTTGTGCACGCAGCACTCCGTGGAGTCGCCAGTCAATTCCATAAATACTTCTCGACTGGCTGCCAGCATGTACATAGCATCCGACAAACAGTGCAGATCCGATGCAACGTGCAACGGTCGCGGACTTGTCAACTTCGACGGTTCGACGCCGCGTGCGGAGGGTTCGTCTGGTGAGTGGCACGGTTACACTGCGTCGCCTTTGGGTGACCAGAAAGCGCCCACACCTCAGACTGCAGCGGACGCTCGAACGCTGTCGCTGACGTGCCGAGTGGCCAAATATGCACAAAGTATAGTTTTCGGACGGGTCGCACCTCAGCTTGTCCCACCTAGAGGATCTGACGTTGCCGTTGCGAACCGAGACGGGGGGTTCAGCGGAATAGCGGACGGACGCCCCGTGTGACGGCTTACGGCTCCGCTGGCTTTATTTGGCGTGTGGCCTCGCCGCCTCCTTACCGCAGACGGCAGATGCTGCAGCAGGGAGGAGTTTTCGTGGCCACAGGAAGCGCCCCTCCTGCATCCGTATTTCAGATGGACAGTGGATGGCAACATGTGACGAGAACTGTGCACGCCATCGGCCGAGAACGACGGCTACCACTGCTTCCCTAACCTGGACGTTCGCTTGACATGTCTGCGCCGGCGGCTGGTCCTGCTGCAACCACAGCCGGTGCTCTGTGGACGCGTAGCATCGGGTTACCCAGCTCCTAATCGAGGCCCTCTTCGTGCTACGAACTCTAATGCCCAAGTGTAGCGCTTGGCGGCTTCGATCGTTTTCTAATTGTCAAAGCGCATCTCTAATACTGTAAGACCAAAAGTGAAGGTCCTTAGCAGAACAAGTGAAAGCTTTGACTTCAATAAAGGTGTGAAGAAAGGGGATAGTCTCTCCACTGTTCTATTCAAAATAGCCCTGCATAGTGTAGTAAATAATGTCAACAAAAGAGGCATCATATTTATGAAAACTAGCCAGATATGTGCATACGCTGATGACATTGCTATAGTAGGAAGAAATACCAATACACTCCTAGAAACATAACGGGCAATGGAAACGGAAGCCTTAGAAATTGGCCTCATAGTAAATGAAAACGAAACAAAATATATGGTAATGTCACAATCTGAGGCCAGAAGAACCCCTAAAAACCTAAACATCAATGGGATATGCTTCAGTGGGGAGCCCTAATAACAAATGATAACAGTATTGGAAAGGCTATAAGGGAATGAATACAAACAGGAAACAGAGCTTACTTTGCAAATGTGCAGCTTTTCAAAAATAGCCTTGTTACAAAAAAAAGTAAACTACTAATCTATAATTCCCTAGTCCGCCCAGTTATCACATACGGCTCAGAGGTATGGACGTCGACAGAAAACTATAAAAATGCACTAAGAAGCATTGAGCGGAAAATACTACGCAAAATTTATGGGCCAATAAGGGAGGATGAAGGCTGGAGATACGCTATAATGCCGAATTAGAAGAGTTAATACAAGGCAGGGACATAGTAAAATTTGCGAAATCACAGCGAATACGATGGCTAGGACACTTTGAGAGAATGGCAGAGGATAGAATTCCAAAGAAAATGATGAAAGGTAGGATCCATTCAGTTACGCGAAAAGGGAGACCTAGAAGAAGATGGATCGACGAGATAATAATGGGTATCACCAGTATGGGAGTCCGGGGGTGGAAAAGAGCAGCAAATAACCGAGAAGTGTAGAGGAAGATTGTTGAAGAAGCCAAGGCTCACCAAGGGCTGTAGCGCTACTGAAGAAGAAGAAGAAGAAGAAGAAGATGATGATGATCTGCAATACCGTAATTCTTATCATTTGCCTATTGTAATATCCATAATCTGTGGAATAGTTTTCATTATAATCACATGCCTGCTTCCCTGTGTTGCAAATCGCACAGACAGTTATGTATAAACGGTAGTAATAAAGACAAATGATTGGAATAATTAAAACGCATAGCGTAAATGTCAAAGCCACTTTGAGCGCACCAGACACGTGTCAAATATATGAATAGTGGAACTAGCGGTTGCAAAAAAGAGAGAGGGAGAGAGACAGAGAGGGAAAAAGTGACAAAGGATTGGTTGAGGTGAAGGTGGCGGAGGGGAGAAAAAGAGTTATAAAGGCAGAATGTAATGTGTACAGATGTCTCCGAGGTGAAACTCTAGCGTGTTGTTTGACTGCAAGCTGTGTTTCTCAGCACGTGAACGCAGGTGGTTGCTGCTAAGACACAGCGGGACGAGTGCGCAGCTGCGGATGTTGGCCGGGATTGCAGACCTCCACAGGCGAGCAGCGTACGACACCCAGAGGAAGCCCAGTCTCCCGGGTGTCGTGCGGCAGAGTCGTCCCGCTAAGAGGGGAAGCGTTTGTCCCAGGGGAGAGCTACAGTTTTTTCGCACTCTGCATAGCCGGCCGCTGCGTCGAGCGCAGAAACATCCTTCAGAAGCGTCGTGGAGTTCGTACACTGAGTTATGCTCCATAGCGTAACTTGCTTTTCAGTCAACTTTTGCGTATCTATGACATTACTGACAGTTCAGATCTCGGGATCGCTTAAGCGGTGATATTCGCTTGTGAGAAGCTCTCGAACTCACAGCAGTATCTTAAGAGTGAACGATTACTGGCATGCCAAAAAATGGCTCTGAGCACTATGGGGCTTAACTTCTGAGGTCATCAGTCCCCTAGAACTTAGAACTACTTAAACCTAACTAACCTAAGGACAGCACACACATCCATGCCCGAGGCAGGATTCGAGCCTGCGACCGTAGCGGTCGCGCGGTTGCAGACTGTAGCGCCTAGAACCGCTCGGCCACTCCGGCCGGCCCGGAATGCCATCTAGATAAGTATGTACCTGCACCACTTATTATTAAGAGGTTACTAAAAATAACTAATTGTTTTTCACTTGAGGCGGTTCGCTTTTATTTATAAAGCAGCTTCTGTCGTTGCTCTGGAAATACAGATACATAATTGATCTGTACATTTCAGTATTTGTACATTATAAACGGTACTTCGTTATAAAATTCCCGCTTAATTTACTAAAGGTCTTTCTTCCTGTTGTTTACTCGTATATTCTGCAAACCATACATTATTCCTTCGTTGTTAGTGGAGGTGGAGGATGAATGGAAATTGACTGCACATTCAGTTGCGTCACTTTTTCGCCATTTTTTCTTAACACCGCATTACTGTTCTTTTCAATTTACATCACTTTTGTAAAGCTTCATGTGAGTCTTGACAAACTATAAATGAATTCTTTTTTCATAGTGTGTGTGTGTGTGTGTGTGTGTGTGTGTGTGTGTGTGTGTGTGCGTGTGTGTGTGCGCGCGTGTCTCGGTTGGTGCCAGTGAGTGTAAATAACGAAGAAAAAGCGATTATTTGCTGAATATGTAAACAACAGACAAAACTACGTGACAAAATTGTACGCCAATTTTCTAAGGAAACTCTGGTTTTAACCCATAAAGACCAAACTTCTTAGACATGCTATGTATACATATTCGCATAACGACCACAGGAGATCGTTTACAAATAAAACCGATACGCTTTGGACAAAAATTTCATTATTTGCACCAAGCCTAAGAAGGGAAAATCAATAGTAATTGATTACAACAGGTGCGGCGGGAAATAGTCACGCAAGATAACTTTACACAGAAGGAGACTGCAGACAGAAACTGGGTGGCAACGAGTTCTAGTTAGACTTTCTTCCAGGTCTATCAATTCCACCAAATGTTCAGATAAGATAAAATGACACCTGCGAACGTATGAAATTCTTCCTCCGCCAGTTGCGTGTTAATTACAGAAATTCGAGTGTTTGCCCGTGGTAGGCGCCAAACTTCGCAGTGGATACCAACTGTAAATCTAAGAAACAGGGAGGAAAAAGTGGGGCACACTACACACCTTAGCGTGTGGTGACGTATGTGTCACGGACAAAAGTCGCTGTTATCTTACGGCCTGCGCGATCCAGTTGGCGCTAATGTGCAGTTACAGAGCGGCTGGCCATTAAGAATTTTTGTATGGTAGTCAGATCCACAGGACTATCGAAAGTCGTGTATTACAACTAAATAAAACACACACACACACACACACACATATATATATATATATATATATATATATATATATATATATATATATATATATATATATATATATATATATCGGGGCGGTTAGTAGACCCGCAACCGAGCGCCTCGCCAGGTGGCGGATAGGGGAATGCCCCCTAGATACAGGTGGTGCCGAGGAAATGAAATACTCGGGGCGGACCAAAACTACTAGCAGAGTCTGTTCCCACAGTGGGCGGCTACAAAAGGCGTCTGCTCCACATGTCAGTGGCGGCCTCTACCAACCTCCTGATCTGGAAAGTCAGGTTCTACTCGGCAGCATGCCATATATCCAGCTACTAAACATCATGATGGTACAACGAGAAAAATCTCATTACCCTGGGCCCCAGTCAATAGACTGGGATCGTCGTGAGCATCGGATTCCGGGGGCTCACGGACATCATGAGAAGAATCGGAGCTTCTCAAACTCCCTCAAGACCAAACGCAAACACTACATCCGCACACTCAACGTGAACACACTGATGAAGACAGGAAAGATGAAACAACTTACAGACACTCTCGAAAAATTTCAAATCAAAATATGTGCACTGCAAGAAACACGATTCACAGACGAAGACCATTTCAACACGGAGAACTTCAGTATATACAAAGGAAAACCATCGAGACAACTGAAAAACCTACGGCTTTTTGGCACAGGATTTGCAGTGCACAGGTCCATCATGGACAGCATAATTGACTTTTCCTCACCAAGCGAAAGAATCAGCACCATCACAGTGAAATCTGTCAACAAATCCTACACAATAATCAACGCACATGCACCTACTAATTACTACAACAGGAAAAACCCGTACGAAATTGATGACTTCTGGACGACAATGGAAGAAACTATCAGGGAAATTCCTGTACATAGAGTCAAAATAATACTGGCAGACTTCAACGCCAAACTCGGAAAAGAAAAGATATACAGGCATACCACAGGAAAACATACTCTACACAAGGACACAAACCAAAATGGAAAACACTTGATAGACTTTCGCAAAAGCTCTAACTTGCCATTATGTCAAAAAATTCACTAAACCAACACGGAAAATTACCACATGGAAATTCCCCAGAGGAAAGCAAGAACTACAAATCGACCGCGTAATAGTCCAGAAAAACTCACAAAAAGAAACGTAAAAGCTACTTCGACTCAGACCACCAACTACTACAGATCAAAATTCGTCTTTTGCTCAAGAAAAAGCTCCAGAAGAACAAAATTGTTAGACCAGATTCAGAATACCTTAATTTAAACCAGACATAAATACTAGACAAAATTAAAATGAAGAAAACAACAGATGGACACAACTTTCAGGAAGAAGCCGAGAGGCCATGAAACTAGCACAAGCATCGTTGGTGGAGCCACACATGTGACGAAGCTATTGACCAGCGAATCAGTGCACGGAAAAAATTTGGTAGCCATAAATCCCAAGAGAATTGGACGAACTTCCTGAAAACACGAGAAGATACCGGCCCCAAGGTTGATGCTGTATTCCTGGATTTCGGAAGTCATTGAATACAGTTCCGCACTGCCGCCTGTTGAACAAAATAGAAACACACAGAATCTCACATCAGCTGAGTTCCCAGCAAACAGAACACTCTGCCATTCTTATCGGTGGTAAATCTTCAAATGTAAAATAACTTTAAGTGTACACCAAAGGAGTGTCCTCTTTTTTTTTAGCCTGAAATGACCATTCCGGGTACGTGTGTGTTGTGTACATAGTTCCGCGTAGTCAGCGCGTACACAACTTTCCCACTAGAGCCGCCCCGCTACCACAACAGCGCAAGCGCAGTGCTCGTCCGTCTCTGCACTACGAGATGGCGCTGCCGTAGAGACGGACCAAATTCTGCTTCCGCCGATCCGCGTATTAAAATGTAACGCAGCCAATGAGATTGCTGCTAATGTAGAACCTTTTCTCCTCGCGGATCACACTCGCGCAGTGATACCTGAACGCGCGAGGTATTATAACGAGTGTACAGACCTCCAATTAACCAGTCTGCATTTGTCTGCACCAGTCCTTATCAGTATGCATTAGTCTGTACCAGTCTGTAAGAGTTCTACATTTGTCTGTACCAGTCTATAGTCAATTTCAGTCTGCGCCTAATAAGATTACCATATTCCTGTACATGGCCATTAAGATAAATGTATTGACACTTTTGTCAGGTATCAGAGATGTATGTGAGAATAAGATTAACGTACCAAGACCAAAGGAACTTCAGATTGTCGATTGTAAACAGCATCCAGAATCAAGTTACGTAATGTCTATGCTTTTTATTATTTTTGTAAATGTGTGTGAAAATTAATCAAGTTCTGTTTAAAGTCAGTCACCATCAATCTTATACTCTAAGCGTGCAAATGGCATTTCTATCGTCTGTCCTAACGGCAGAAGATAAACAAGCCACGATAAGACCACGAGGCATATTGCTGACACTCGCCTACTTCGTTAGAGCGACTGGTCAAATAATCTGATGGTGTATGTACTGAAGGTCTTACAGTACACACACCACAGTGTGTGAGGATTTGTTAATTGTGGTCGACCAACGATGTATATCTATTGTAAATATAGTAGACGCTCTGTGGACGTGGGCTAGTCGTGAATGTTGAATCGGACTGTTTAAATATATGGAATGTGGGCGATAAGCCAACTCAATTGGCAGGGACTACAAGAGAGGCGTACTGTATCACGGAGTGATTTACTGTCCAAGACTGTACGGAACTAATAGTGTCAACCAATATGTTGCTTCGTACTACCAATATCTCGCGAAAAGATGATGAACGTAGCATCAGCACAATTCGAACTTCCTCGGACGCTCATCAACAAATTTATTTTTGTTCCCGCGGACCGTTGGCGACTGGAACAGGAATCAGGGTGAGTGGGAGTAGTACACAAAGAACCCTCCGCCAGGCACAACAGTGTGCCTGAAAGAGTACAGGGCGAGATGTAGAAGCGGTCGTGTCCGCCGTCGCCGTCAGGAGTAACAAAACTACTGGCAGCAGCGACTGTTCCGTTCCAGAGAGAGCCAAAATTACGCACTGCGGGCCGACGACCCTCAAAACAGGATGCATGCTGTAGAGGCGTGCACTGAGAATAGTTCCAAGGTCCGAGACACGCCACACCCCGTTAGTGAGGACGTGGGTGTTGGAGTGCTCGGTGTGTGTGTGTGTGTGTGTGTGTGTGTGTGTGTGTGTGTGTTATCTAGCGATGCCAGACGATTCGTGGTCTCACTCAGCGCACGCGACACATCGAGCAAATAGCAGCTTGAGAAACCAGTCTGGTGACAGGAGAGGTTCTAGCCTTACATTATTGGGATGGTGTCGTAAAGGAGGCGGGTGAGTTTAAAACAAACCGTAACAATCTTAACCGAGGTCAGAAGTAAACACTTACGTGTGGAAACGTGCTTTGAACGGCGAGCAGAAGCAAAGGCGGACGCCAGAAGCGGGTAGGGAAGAGGAGCGACTCTTACGAGAGGTGGCGCCGCGGCGCGCCGGAAGCTCGCGCCACCTGACCCCACTCGGTCCCGCGGCGGCGACAGCTGCACTGAGCTGCCCGACATGCTCTCCCGTGGCTCTTTAGATTTTGCTCGTCGCGATCTGGGTACTTCATATGGTTCACTGGCACCTGCAACTATTTTACTGGGAGGAGTGGCCTTAAAAAGCTGATGGAATCTTTCTTATGCATTCGTTAACACAAAATTAGGAACATCGGAAAAAATAATTTTCAGTGAAAGATCCAATAATAAGATGAAAGCTCGAGGACTGCGATTGGTTGACCACTAATACTAAAAGGAAGGAACCAGTCTCGCTGATAAATGTTGAACTCTGAGCATTTACTTCTTGTTTATCCCAGCAGACACACAAACATGAGCCGCAGTAAAATTTGCTGTTTTGAAGAAGGCCCCGCAGCGCGTAGTATAAGGCAGTCGCCTTCCGTTTCTGGCGGTGGCGCCGCTGTGGCAATCGCGGCTTTGGTGTCCTCTGGTGGGAAAGTGGAAAAGTTGCCTGTTCACGTGCATTTAAGGGGCGCTATGAGCTCGGCAGGAGGAATTTGTCCGTCTCGGCGAGTCTAGTCGGTCGGGCAGTTGCCCTGAGGCTATGTCAGTCTCGCGTCACCAGTTGCTGGTCTGTCTCTCGTTTGGCAATTAGTGTCTGTCTGTCGTTGGAGTGTTAGTATGTCTGTCGTTTGGATCAAACCTTTTTTTTTTTTTTTTTTTTTTTTTGTCATTAGTCCACTGGCTGGTTTGATGCGGCCCGCCACGAATTCCTTTCCTGTGCTAACTTCATCTCAGAGTAGCACTTACAACCTACGTCCTCAATTATTTGCTTGACGTATTCTAATCTCTGTCTTCCTCTACAGTTTTTGCCCTCTACAGCTCCCTCTAGTACCATGGAAGTCATTCCCTCATGTCTTAGCAGATGTCCTATCATCCTGTCCCTTCTCCTTATCAGTGTTTTCCACATATTCCTTTCCTCTAAGATTCTGCGTAGAACCTCCTCATTCCTTACCTTATCAGTCCACCTAATTTTCAACATTCGTCTATAGCACCACATCTCAGATGCTTCGATTCTCTTCTGTTCCGGTTTTCCCACAGTCCATGTTTCACTATCATACAATGCTGTACTCCAGACGTACATCCTCAGAAATTTTCTTAAGGCCGGTATTTGATATTAGTAGACTTCTCTTGGCCAGAAATGCCTTCTTTGCCCTAGCGAGTCTGCACTGGGCCCTCATTTCATTTATGTGGATGACAGTGCGCGACCAGCCCAGGTGGAGAAGGCCTGCCCCTCCCGCCCCACTTACATCCCACTGAGCGTTTTTGGGACGCGTTGCTGAGACGTGGTGGAGCACGTGCACATGCTCCAACGACCATCGTGCAGTCGTCAGACACCAGTGAAGGAACGGGCCGCCGCACCACAGGAAATGCTTACCGACCTTGTGGCCAGCATGGGATCACCGAGCAGAGCATGCACTGCTGTTACAAGTTATCAAACACCTATTAAGGACCATGGTGCGTATTTTGTAATCTCCAGGAGACCATCATAAATCGCGGTGCCATCAGGCTAATTATTGTCTTTGAATAAGAGTGCCAATTCTGTTTTGTTCCGAAGCGTATTTCCGTCAGTTACTTTTGTACTACACTGCAGCATTTCTTTCTATGGATGGTCCAAGTTCCATCGAGCCATCTATCTTGGCTTTGACACACCATGCGAAAGTCACTCTTGTCCTTAAGTTTTGCACACCAGTGTATATCAGACATGTGAAATATCCACAGAGTTCAACAAGGATGTAACAATTCCAACTCATAACAGGACACACGCTTACAGCTTTGAACATTATTGCACCGTTAGTGTGGCTGCAAAATATTGACACGAATGTTTACAGAAGAATGGAAAAGCTGGTAGAAGTCCACGTTGTGGAAATCAGCAAGAATTCCAGAGAAACATAGTAACCTTAGAAGATAGGTTGAAGACAAGCATCCTACTGTTATAGCATTTGTAGTTTGTAGGCGGTGATGTCTGGGTTACACGCTTTGAATTTCTGAAGGTAACGTGAATGAAATACAGAATTTGGAGGTTATTCCGACTTGTATAGTTGTAAGTGTCGCAAAGAGTAGCTGAGAAGAGAATGAGACAGTGTTGTGGACTATCGCCCA
Source organism: Schistocerca americana (assembly GCF_021461395.2). Classification (NCBI taxonomy): domain Eukaryota; kingdom Metazoa; phylum Arthropoda; class Insecta; order Orthoptera; family Acrididae; genus Schistocerca; species Schistocerca americana. Next base: position 42,792,576 of record NC_060121.1, read on the forward strand.
TGTTATTCAAATTGTATATTGAGCATGCTGTGAAGGGAGCCTGTGACAAACTTGAAAGGTAACTAAAGTTTAGTGAGAAGAAATGAAAACTTCTAGCTTTGCTGGTGGCATTATAGTGTTGTTGGCAAATGCAATTGATTTTAAAGGCCTGTTGAACGGAATGGACAGTTTCTTGAAAATGACTTATAAGATGAACAACAATCAAAATGAAACGAGAAATGGAATGTACTTGAATTCAATCGGGCGATGCTGAGACAATTGGATTCGGAAAGTAATAGATGAGCACAATTTGGGTTTGAAAATAATTGTTGATGGACCAAGTGAAGAGGATATAAAATACAGACTGGCAATGACAAGAAAAGTGTTTCTCAGGAAGGAAACTTGTTAACATGGAATATCGATGTAAGGGTTAAGAAGTCTGTTCTGAACATTTTTGTCTGGCGTGTAGCCTTGTATGGGAGTGAAACATGGAAGGTAAGGAGTTCACACAAGAAGATAATAGCAGCTTTTGAAATTTGGTGCCCGCATCTCGTGGTCGTGCGGTAGCGTTCTCGCTTCCCGCGCCCGGGTTCACGGGTTCGCTTCCCGGCGGGGTCAGGGATTTTCTCTGCCTCGTGATGGCTGGGTGTTGTGTGATGTCCTTAGGTTAGTTAGGTTTAAGTGGTTCTAAGTTCTAGGGGACTGATGACCATAGATGTTAAGTCCCATAGTGCTCAGAGCCATTTGAACCATTTTTGAAATTTGGTGCTACTGAAGAATGACGAAGGTTCGGTGGGTGCATCTAGAAACTAATGGAAAGGTGCTAGTTCGAATTAGACAAGAAGAAAATCTACGCACATCGTAACCGGAAGAAGGGATCGATTGACAGGAGACATATTTATAATCGTAAATTTGGTAAAGGAGCAAAATGAGAAAGGAAACCAAGGTTTGAAAACACTAAAAAGGTACACATAGATGTAAGATGCAGTAGTTGTTCAGAGACATGGCCGTCCGGAGTGACCGAGCGGTTCTAGGCGCTTCAGTCTAGAACCGCGAGAACGCTACGAACGCAGGTTCGAATCCTGCCGCTGGCATGGATGTGTGTGATGTCCTTAGGTTAGTTAGGTTTAAGTAGTTCTAAGTTCTATGGGACTGATGACCTCAGCAGTTAACTTCCATAGTGCTCAGAGCCATTTTAACCATTTTTGAATGAGAGACAGGCTTGCACAGGACAGAGTAGCTTGGAGTGACTCACGGTCACACAACAAGGGGACAGCCCTATTGCCTCACACACTTTGACAATCCACGCTACGCTCTTGGAACCGTATTCACAAACAGAGGGCAATCTGAAAGATATTCTAAGGCCCGCCCTCTTGTCACCAGCAGAAGTGTGTCGCGCTGTCAGTGGTACACGACGCGCACTGCGGACTGGTGCGTACGCTCGCTGCTCGCTGCAAGAGGAACCACCCGCGAGGGGAGCGTGTCCAGTAGCGGGGAGAGACTGCCTTTGTCACTGGACGGAAGCGCTCCAGGGTCGGCCGATTCGTGAACCCATACCGCGCACATTTCATTTTATAAACCCATACAGGTGACAGCAGCGTCACCTGGCGATTAATGTCTGCTGTCAGATACACGCACGGTGCACGTAGTGTCAGTGAGCGTGCTGTCCGCATGTGGGGGACGGGGGAGGCGCGCGATCTATCTGAGTTTGACCGCGGACAGATTGCGATGGCCTGGAGGCTCGGCCCGAGCGTTTCGGAAACTGCACGACTTGTGTTCGAGGAGTGCGGTGGTGAGGTCTTCAACACGAAGCGGCTCCAAGTTGAGACCACGTCCAGACGTCGTGGGATCGGACGGCCTCCACTCATCACGAATGTCGCACGTCGTAGACTGATCAGAGTGGTAAAACAGGGCTGGCGGCGAAGTGTGGCGGAACTATCATCAGACTTCAATGCTGGGCAGAGTACAAGTGTGTCTCAACACGCACTCCGCAGAACACTCCTAATGATGCGCCTCCGCAGACGACGACCACGCATGTATCAATGTTAACACAACGATATCGACGACTACTACTGAAATGGGCACGTGATCATCAGCAGTGGGCGTTGGCGCAGTGGCAGAGTGTTGCATAGTGCGGTGAATCCGGATGCCTGCTTCATTATGCCGGTGGGAGAGGTCGAATCCGTCGTCTTCAAGGACAACAGCTCATTCACATCTGTACGGCGGGACGGAGACAACCTGGAGGCGGCTCCATTACCCTCTGTGAAACATTCACGTGTGCGTCCATGGGTCCAGCGGAGCTCGTAGAAGACAGAATGACTGGCAAGGAGTATCCATACACTAGTTGCGGACCACATACACCCTTTCATGACGATCATGTTTCCGGACGGCAGTGGCATTCTTCAGCAAGATAATGCGCCGTGACACAAGGAAAGGTGTTTGATGGAGTGGTTCGAGGAACACAGTGGCGAGTTCCAGTTGATGTGCCCGCCCCCCAACTCGCCAGATCTCAACACAGTCGAACACATCTGGAATGTGACTGAACGTGGCGCCAGAGCTCATCGCCTCCCTCCTCGGAATTTACGAGAATTAGATGAGTTGTGTGATGTCCCTCCAGCGACCTACCAAGGCCTTATTGCTTCCATGCCACGGCGCGTCGATACTGTTAGCCGTACCAAAGTTTGACATACCGGCTATTAGATAGGTGGCCATAATGTTCTGACTGATCACAACATTGTGATTGGGCCTTAAACGTGACATAACGGAGGTTTTCTGTCTGTACCCCTCCCTATTTTTTCAATATATTCCTAACCTCATTTGTGTGTATTACGCCGGTTCATTTCCTGACAGTATTATTTCACATTTTCATTTACCAACTATTACACCAAATGGACAGGTGTTCATATGACTGTAATTTACGTATCTAGTGAAATTAAAATGCTATAACCTGCCGAGTATAATGTACATAGGGGAAGGTCTTGCCCCCTTGTGTCGTTATCCCTCTGGCTCGAGCTTTTGCACTGTGTAATTCGTTCTTGTTCCTGGGTTGAGGTGCTGCCGTAAGAGAGTCAGTAGCACACACAACTCTGTCACGAAGGTTCTATCATGAACATCTTAAAACTTAATATTCATTTCACAAAGTTCCTCTTTTGTGCATGACCCTACCATCTCAAACTAGTGCTCCAAGAGAAAAGGTTGTCTGTTGGCAAGATAATCTGCAAAGCTGAGATCGGAGCACATTTCATTTAATGACTCCTTATTCCCTCAAGTTTCTAGGCAGCAGTCTTCATTTTATGTTCTGACCCACTGAGAGAGGAGCTTAACTTCTAATGTCCGATGATGATAATAAATATTTGACTTCATGCTGAATATGTACCACACCAGGGGCTCATAGGTGTGAGCAGGTGACGATGTGAAATGCTGTGTCATCTTACTTCGCATACCGTGTCCTGTAGCTTGCTGCTCTCCACGCTGTTCCAGCTCCATCCTCGACAGGAAAGAAGTCGTGCAGTTCGTGTTCTTGTGCGGTTGCCGCTCTGCTCAGAAGTGGTTGGCGTCATTGCCATTACTATTCAGTACGTGTATACAGACCCAAGTCTTCGAAGAATGTAACAAGTATTTGGGGAAAGATCCCGTTCATATGGCTATAATTGGAGGACATTTTGATTTTAGAGGGTGACACATTGTATTTTGTAGTACACGTTGGCTATTATTGCTATTGTTGATGGTTTGGTAGTTGAATGCTGCAGTTTTCAAACTTTTCCTTATGACGATGCCTTGGGAGGCAGCTTGTGTTCAAATGGCTCTGAGCACTATGGGACTCAACTGCTGAGGTCATTAGTCCCCTAGAACTTAGAACTAGTTAAACCTAACTAACCTAAGGACATCACAAACATCCATGCCCGAGGCAGGATTCGAACCTGCGACCGTAGCGGTCTTGCGGTTCCAGACTGCAGCGCCTTTAACCGCACGGCCACTTCGGCCGGCCCAGCTTGTGTTCATGAGGCTTCTCGGCCATGTATTTTTCCGAAGGTACTGTCTCGCTTATATCAGCAGAACACTGTACACGCCCAGGAAGTCAGTGATTTCACTCCTGATGATGACGGTGGAGACAGCTGTCGAAAATTTTGAGGAGTTTATTAGAGATGATGCCAACTGAAAACTGCGAAGATATAACTAAAATCCTGTGACATCAGTTCTACTGGTGCCACGTAGAATTCGAACGGCGAGTGGACTTCTTCCTTCGATGGTATGGTTCCCTGGAAGTATAACGAAGGGGAAGGGGCTCCAGACGTTCCTCTCAACCTGAAGACGCCGTGTTACACGCCCCGAAACATTACCAGACTACTGTTTACTATTGCTCCTTGTCCTTAATTTCTGTCTTGTGCACGCAACAGCTGTTTCAAACAGTAAGTGCCACAGTACTTTTGGGAATAACACAGTGGCAGGAAGCCATTTTCAGTCGTTCTCCTGATCTTACACGCATATTTAATCCAGTAATAAGACGCATTTTGCCTCTAAATGTAACTTTATTTTTGTTGTTTGGAATAATGCAGAAGATATGTACGTGACATGAAAAGGTTGCTTTCATAATCAACCATTTCCCTAATATTGTCTGAGAAAATTATGTTTTGTCTACGTCCTCTTCCCGAAATTTCTAATAACGTATTTTGCTATGTTTGGTCGATTTCCGTTCTTTCCTTCTCGCAGCGTTCGACAAGAGAGCTTTTCATGTTGGACTGATACAAAATCTAAAGTCAAATGACAGAAATAAAACGACGACAGTACACGTAAACAGCGCAGAACAAAATTCCAGTATATGAAAGATAACATCGCTTGAACATGTCCACTTGAGAATGAATGTGATTCTTCTACATTTTAGACTGTAATCAGAACAAGTAGTACAAAGTCTGTCGTTTTTGATGGGGACAATTGTACCTGAAGCTAAGGTTTGGAACAACTGATGTGGTGGGCGTCAGTCAGCTTTCAGTTTGTAACTCCCGGTACTGTACGTGTACACACGGCTCCCTCCCAGCGGTCACGAGGGAGGAGCAGCCAGTGCGCTCTGCGCCAGTCAGCTGTCTTACGCGCAGCCTGGTGCCGGGGAAGCCCCCGGTTCCGGGGAGGGGACCGGCCAGCCTGGCGCGCACTTACACCGCCGCTGGCTTATTAACGAGTGCTGTGGGGCGCTGCCTCGTGAATAAAACGGGCGCGTGTCGCGCGCGGTCGCCAGCCAATGGGCGCTCCTCTAGCGGGTAACTACCGCGCGCTCATCCAGAAACAATACACCGTAAATAATACTTGTGTTTTTTTTTGGTTTTTTTAAACGACAGCACCGATATCGGTAATTAAAATTGTACTGCCAATACATAATAGTATTAACCTGAAGAGAGCACGTAACACAGACATCGCAGATTTGCACTTTATACACTGTCTACGAAGCGGGCAATAGAATTTGAGCGCGAAATATGAGAAATAGATGTCCTTGTCAAAGCACCACCCTAACTATTGCCTTGAGCAATTTAGGAGAACGTAAAGTTTGATTTACAGACAACGATCTGAATCCCTTCTTACCCAAACCTTTGCTCTCAGCTGGCTTCTAACTTCCCGTATCTGTTACTCTGAGTCGTGGCGGCTCATATCGATAGTGCCACTCTGGTGGTTTATCTTTCCTGCCACGGTAAGGGCGGTAAGCAGCGCCCTCTAGGGCCTACGCGAGGAGTAACGAAGCGCGGTCCTGAGGGGGGACGGGGGGGGGGGGGGTGGAGGGGGATTGCTCCGGGACGTGGTGGGCGAGGGTTGTCTGGTTGACGCCGCAGCGAGTGTGGGACCGGACCTATCGCATGGAGATATACAAGTTGGCTCTGAACGGAAGGCGCCGTAGCAAGCACCGGGAAGTGGGCGGTCCTGTAATTTGTGTGAAGGAGTAACGGTTTTTCATTGGATGTCCCAGTGGTTCCCGAGAGTTGCGGTGGCTGCTTTCGGAGAAGATAATTGGTAAGAGCTTGTGTCTACGCTCTTTTCCGTACGATGTTGCAGCCTGCCGCTCTAAACGGGTGAACATCAGGCGCTTGTATTAACTATACGGGAACTGTTGACGTAAAATTACATTTGTGATTGAGTCTCACTTGTACTGTGACAATTTAGAGGCGAAAACTCTGGTGGTTTCATTAGGTCTGGTTCTTTGCTGTGCAACTAAGGGACTCAGTTATTTGGGGTAACTGAGGGAGCACCATTATGTTGATCTAAGTGATGCGTTCTCCACGTTTTGTCTATGGCTTTGCGAATCGAAATCGTGGGGGAGTCCACGTGTGAATAATTTGCTATTGTATTGATGGTTATGTTGTAAAGACTGTTCTCTGGTGTGTTAAATCACGCGCTGATTTGTAGTCAATCTAAGCAGAAGTTACCATTGCTACTTGCTTATGTGCTACTGTCCTTATGATTGGCGCTGTTTGTCTTTTGATTGTGGGTGTGCTCACGTTAAAAAAAAAATTACGGCTACTATTCATAAGGGCTGTCTAGTAAGCAAATTGCTTAAGCTTTTACCATATGCTAGTCTGTTTGCCTATCACATTGGCTTTCTATGCAGTAACTGAAGGAATGTGTATGGTGGTTCAAGATTGTAGGCTGACTAGTATTTGAATTGGTGTTGACGTTAAGGGCGAGATCAGCATCCCGCAAGCCCGCACGCTGCGCATGGTTAAATGTTCCGCTGTTAGAGAGCCGGCTATTTGTTCTTGGATTTTCTAAGGATACGTGATTAGTGCATCGCTGTAGGTTTTCGCGTGCTAAATTGCGGGCTGTCGGTGCCGTCCTAGGGCTACACTTGTGGTGTATGTTATGTTGAAAAGGAATTAACTGTACCAAACTTAAGGGAGCTTTTAGTTTGTTTTATGTCTGTACATGGAATGATGTTGATATTTTGTCGATTGCGGCAATAACTTCCTGTGTGGGGCGATCCTCTGAGGGACTTGTATTGTACTGTTGCAGTGCAGTCCATCTGAAACGCGCTGCTTAAAACTTGGGACTGCAGCTCTCTGATGTTATATATTACTGTTTAATCTTAAATGTCTTGGATGTAATATGGTTGTTGAGGATTATGTAATTAATTTTGATCGCTGGTTCCTTAAAGGAAGTATTTCGTTTTAAAATATGTGATCGGTCAGAGCCTATTTAAATATGATTTTAACTCATCATTCAAATTTTCTAGTCTTGCTTTCTTAAAAGGCTTTCAGTTAAATGATTGCTGTTTGCCTGTTTAAATGTTTGAGTGACTTAAAGGAAAAGAATATAATTTTGTAATTTCCACTGATTGTTCCTTTTAGGTAATACCTGACTTACGTGTTCAATAAATGAATGTCTAGTCAATGGTGATGCACTGTTCTATTGCTAGCCTACCCCTTCCACTGCACAGCCTATTGAGCTGCTTTGTGTCGAAATTGTGTTCAGAACACCCCTCTGACTTGACACCTCATTGGTAGCAGAGCGTGGTTACGATCCACGGACCTCTGGGTTATGGGCCCAGTCCTGTCAGGAATTAGAGTTTATTCATAGACACTCTCCACCGCTTGGGTCATCTCGTTCCGATCTCAACAAGAGTTGTTCACAGTTTTCCTATCTTTTAAAAAGTGTTAGTTATTACTTTGTCTAAGCACGATATAAACTGTTGGAAACTTTTTTATGACCTGTAAGTTTCAACATATCACATTAAATTGCAAAAGGCTTAATAGAAGGTGTGTCTGAGATGGTTGGGGAATGGATCGGTGTCACAGCTGCAATGTGTGTTAAAAGTACAAGCATGCGCGCGTGCACATTCTGAAAAATTTCGCGAGCTATGAAAAACATCAAAAATAGTCGGTTTCCGCAGCTTTGTGAAGATTATATCGCAGTACAATGGAGTAACACTTTTTTTTTAAAGTACTGTCTGATCCTTTTTTTGTCTGATACTTTTATTTATGAATAATCTGCTTGTAAAGAGTAAATAGTAAAATTATCATATACTGTATCGTTTTTTTACGACAGAAACCCACCCAACTGTCAACTGAACATATCCACTACAATTCACCATACCAGATAAAAACCGAGTATTGATCAGTACATCAAACCGGAGCCGCGCTGGATTAGCCGAGGGGTCATGGACTGTGCGGCTGGTCCCGGCCGAGGTTCGAGTGCTCCCTCGGGCATGGGTGTGTGTGTTTGTCCTTAGGATAATTTAGGTTAAGTAGTGTGTAAGCTCAGGGACTGATGACCTTAGCAGTTAAGTCCCGTAAGATTTCACACACATTTGAACATCTGACCATCAATCTGGAAGACGTTTCACTGAATGTTGCCAAGCTAGTAGAAACACTCCTAAACACATAAAGTTCAATTCAGGTTCAAACCACAATGAGTTATGCAACTGCTGCTTTACGGGAAAAAAATGAGGTAGACATCTGAAAGTGATACCTGACTTCAGAAACATGATTGGCATTCATGTCATCATAGGCCTAATGCAGCCATCACTATAGTCCTGGCCGAAAATGACAAACTTGTAATATATTCCGGTAGATATTTCCGGTAGGAATATGTCCATCCCACATCCGTGAATGGCACCACACAGGTAGACCTGGTTGGTAAGCCTCCGCATAACTCCCAGTTCCTCTGACTGTATCATTGAGGTCATCTCTTGAGGCCAATGTTGTCTGTCCATCTCGGGAGAGTACGCTTTCAGAATACTCGAGGTTAGTGTCAGCGATGCACAACACGGTTCTTGCAATGGCATCCCTGGAGAATGACGATTATCTTAGAGACGTTCTAGCGTTTGCTACACGGAGCTGCGACGAATTGTGCAGTCTTCATTGAATTTTCCGTATTTTCTGGGTAAGGTTTCTAGAGTAAACAACATTGCTCCAGAATCTGTAGAGGAAAGATTTTGTAAGCCCTTTATAGTGACGGATGTTGCTGAGCCTCTATAAAGCAGGGAATGCGGCGATCGATGTGAGGTTTGACAATAGTTGTACAATGCTGGCGCAGGCACAGTAGTTTCCGAGCACGCCGTTCAGCGCACAGACTGGACACTGTACTGCGCTCGGATACCCGCTACGTGTTCCCGTGTCCACCCAACGGCGTCTTCACTAAGGCTGCACTGGGCACGGGACCACCAGAATAGGCCGTGTATCAGTGCAAAACGTGCAGCCTGGTTGGGTCAGGCGAACAGATGCTCCAGATAAGCATCCTGTCTCAGGTGAAGAACACCTGCGGTGGTAGTATCATCCTGTGGGCTCATAGGACCGGTGGTAGTAATCGACTGCTCCACGACAGCTGTGGACTCTGTAGCCACTACTGGGAACCCCCCCACATCCCTTCACGCTTGACGTCTTCCACGATGGCGACGGCATCTTCCAGTGCGATGACTGTTTATGAGCCGGCCGGAGTGGCCGTGCGGTTCTAGGCGCTACAGACTGGAGCCGAGCGACCGCTACGGTTGCAGGTTCGAATCCTGCCTCGAGCATGGATGTGTGTGATGTCCTTAGGTTAGTTAGGTTTAACTAGTTCTAAGTTCTTGGCGACTGATGACCTCAGCAGTTAAGTCACATAGTGCTCAGAGCCACTCGAACCATTTGACTGTTTCTGTCACAAGGCCACAATCGCGCTACGGTGGTGTGAGGAACTCGATAGTGAACTCACGCTGTTCTTGATCCGAACCCAATGGAACACATCTGGGATGTTATGCATGCCTTCGCGTCCACGAAGCACCGACCTGTAATTTTAGGCAGCTGTATGATCTGTGCCTATACATGCAGTGTCACGTACAAACGCAAAACTACCGAGTGCCTGTGGAATACATGTTGTAAAGATTCGCTTTGCATTGTTCTCCAAAAGTAGAACAATATATTATTAAACATGTGATCATAATGTTTACGCTAATCGTTCAGCTATGTCTAGCTATGTTAGACAACAGCTGTTAATAAGGAGACAACTACCATTTAAGGGACAACAAGAAATATATATATTATTAACATTTAAAATATCCTGAAGCGACGTTGATGACAAAGAAACAAGTAAGTTAATGTAAGGCACAAGGAGCCGCAAATGTCGGTAAATTACTCAAAAGCGGATGGCATTTGTTGAACATTTGACATGACCAAATGACGTACCCAGGCGCATGTGCAGCAGTTCAGTTTATCGGCTTCTCACATCTGTTCATCCCGATCAAAGCCAAGTAATCATGTGTTTGTAACTCCGGCGTACGTGCGCGACTTGAATCCGTGTGGTCCACGGTTCGAGTCTTGCATCTGGCAGGCGGTATTTTTTTGTATTGTTTTAGACAATTGTGTGTTTACAATGAGATAAAATTTGTCATTGTATTTACCATCTCGCGTGCTCCGTGGGTTTATTGCAGAGTACAGAACAACAGAAACTTACCGTATTGCGTCACAAGCAAATGAGTGTAAGCTTCAGAACTGCGTAAAGAAATACAAAATATGAACATTTTTGACTCGATTACCTTAAGGACAGTAATTTTGTAACTTGACGGCTGGCGTGTCGCAGCGTGCTCTTTGTCGTGTACAACAACTGCTCTGGTCAGCAGGACCACCAGATCTTTCGCCAGTTGTAGACATATGGTACGCGGTGAAGCGGGAATGTACTCGTTCTGCAGAGCCTCAAAGAGCTTTTGCCGAACAGGAACAAAATGTGCAAGGTGCTTGGGACAGGCAGTCGCTGGATGCCATTTGGCACCTTTACGACCGTTTTCATGCGAGAATACGTGCCTGCGCTGGCTCCAGGGAGAGGACGCAGTGTTCTGATGCGGCCGTTTGAAATCGCAATACTGTGGCACGTGCATCTCATACTGTTACAATGATGACCTACCTGCGAAATGATACATGTGTCATGTATTAATAGTATTTATAATTACATTTAAATTAAAATTTGCCGTCCGGTGTGGCTGAGCGTTTCTAGGTGCTTCAGTCTGGAACCGCGAGACCGTTATGGTCGCATGTTCGAATCCTGCCTCGGGCATGGATGTGTCTCATGTCTTTACGTTAGTTAGGTTTAAGTAGTTCTAAGTTGTAGGGGACTGACGACCTCAGATGTCAAGTCTCATAGTGCTCAGAGCCATTCGGACCATTTGAAATTTCATGAAACTTTCTACTGTTGTGCCAATCTGAAAAAGAGCTGAAGGTGTCACGAAGACCTATGAAAATGTTAGTGCTCTGCAGACCCAGTCACAGATACGGTATAGTAGAGGTGTTATTGTTTGTCACCTGTGGTTGGCCTATTACAGTAACGTTTGAAGTGTGGTGGGCACTGGAATCTAATTATTGCTGCATCGTGTGTGAAACGGTGCGATGTACGCCATAGAAATGGCAGTTCTACTACGACAGTGTAGACACCAGGATTAAATATTTCTATAGCGTAAAAGTTCAGGGGAACAGTCCTGTTGGTTATTTCTTATAACTTCTATTTAAATGATAGCCCCTTATTAATTTAAAACGACTGCACTTGGACGCAAGTTAAAAGTAGTACCCACCTGCAGAGAAGCTTTTATTACAGGCAATGAGAGCTTCTTTTTCAAGAGAGAACAAGACACTGAGAATTAGTGAAAATAAAAGCTTCATCTGTGTGCTGGTGTAAGCTGTCGTCAGCACACTGGTCGGCAAAGATGTAACAAGGAGATCGGTAGTAGGCGCCGGATCAAGCGCGCCTATCAGGAGAGAGGCCAGAGACAGACTCGCAAGCAACGGGCCGCCAACGCCCTCTCGACCGCAAGTATTTAGATCGCCACCGCGGGCTCAGTCTCAGTCACTAGCGCAGTCTCAGTCAGTCTTTCAGTCTCAGTCTAAGTCACTATTCTGGTTGGTGTCTGTCAGTTCACCTCACCGGCTACGGGAATGTATAGTGGTTGGAGTAATGTACTTCAACAGCAGTGAGGCTAACGTGGACTAATACTGGAGGGCTTGTACCACAACACATTGACGCTGAAAAAGTTAAGAAAAAGTTCTCTGTTTAAGTAAGTAAAGAACCCTGTTAATACATGTGTGCAGTTGTGTTGTAGAAGGACGATACCAGCCACCGTACAACATCCTCTCCCTTGATTACTATGGTACAACACACTACAGTGGCAACGAAGATGGGATACCAAAATCCGCACAACAGCTCTCTTTGTGCTGTGCCCAACACAGTAAGAACTCTACGGTGAGGTTAGTGCAATCTATGGGTTATGTTGTGGGGCATATTGGTAATTCAACCGCATGACAAAACAGTGCCAAGGAAACGAACACTCTGTCGGAAACAGAAGGGGAGACAGTGACTGAAGGGAGACAGTGCCCACTGACGGGACAGCAGGTAGCTTGACGAGTAGGCTCGCAGGAGGCGGCTCGTGAGCTTCTGAGGCCACTGCTGCTCTTTAAAAATGGAGAGCGAGCGCAAGCGGCGGAAGTCGGACCCGCGCAGTATTTATATTTCAGGCCGGCTGGGCGCCCCACGCCGCGCCGCTCTGTCCCCAGGGAGGGCGAATTACAGCCGCGGCCGGCTACCAGGGCTGTTGACACGCCGGGCCGCCCCCCGTATCACAGCGCGCCCCAGCCGAGGGGCGGGCTGTGAATCACGAAGAGGTTATGCAGAACGGCCCGGCTGTAGTCCTCCCATTTCCTGGATTACTGAGACTGCGGGGCAGCTTTGTAACTCGCGCAGGTCCACCATCTTTTTGGGTGCAAGAATCAGTGATATGCATTTTTCTATTTCTTTTTCAGTAGCCACATTACGCCGAAGAGCCGAAGAAACTGGTATATCTGCCTAATATCGAGTAGGGCGTCCGCGAACACGCAGAAGTGAAGCAACAAGACGTGGAATGCACTCGAATAATGAATGAAGTAGTGCTGGAAGGGAACTGACACCATGAATCATACAGGGGTATTGATAAATCAGTAAGAGTACGAGGGAGTGGATAACTATTCTTAACAGCACATTGAAAGGCGTCCAGGTACGTTCAATAATGTTCATGTCTGGGGAGTTTGGTGGTCAGTGGGTGTTTAAACTCAGAAGAGAGTTCCTGGAGCCACTCTGTAGCAATTCTGGACTTGTGGGATTTCGCAATTGCCCAAGTCCATCCGAATGCACAGTGTACATGAATGGATGCAGGTGATAAGACGGGATGCTCACGTACGTGTCACCTGTCAGAGTCGTATCTAGAGGTATCAGGGATCCCATGTCATTCCAACTGCACATGCCCCACATCATTGCAGAGCCTCCACCAGGTTGAACAGTCTCATGCTGACATGCAGGGTACATGGATTCATGAGGTTGTCTCCCTACCCATACACGTCCATCCGCTCGACACAACCTGAAACGAGACTCGTCTGATCACGCAACATGTTTACAGTCATCAGCAGTCCAAGCTTTGTGTGGTTTAGTCATGAATGCTACACGAGTCAGCCTTCGGCTCCGAGAGCCCATATCGACGATGTTTCGTTAAATGGTTCACATGCTGACGCTTGTTGATGTCCCAGCATTGAAATCTGCAGCAATTTGTGGAAGGTTTGCACTTCTGTCAAGCTGAACGATTCTTTTCAGTCATTGTTGGGCCCGTCCTCGCAGCATCTTTTTCCGGTCACAACGATGTCGGAGATTTGATGTTCTCCCGGATTCCCGATATTCAGGAGACGCTCGTGATATGGTCGTACGGAAAAATCGCCACTTCATCGCTACCTCGGAGATGCTGTGCCCCATCGCTCGTGCGCCAACTGTAACACCGCGTTCAAACTCACTTAAATCTTGATAAGCTGCCATTGTAGCAGCAGTAACCGATCTAACAACTGCGCCACACACTCATTGTCTTATACAAGTGTTGCCGACACCAGTGCTGTATCTGTCTGTTTACATATCTCTGTATTAGAATGCTCACTTTCTTTGGTGCTTAAGTGTAGGAAGACGGCCGCCTATACCAGTTATCCTATGTGGCTCTCTGAGGCAATATTTACATCTCCGTTGATACGGATAAGGTTTTCACTAAGTGTTGCTCTTTTTCAAGCTACAGACTTTTGCTTTCAGTGATCCAGATAACAAACACACACACACACACACACACACACACACACACACACAAACAAACTTTGTGGAATCGGGCCTCTGTCCATTGACACGGCTCAACACGAGTACTGGCGTGCTACTAACTCAGTGTCCTAATCGTTTAAAGGATCAGATTCTTTCCTACTGCAGGATTAATTCTACCCAGTCTCACAACTGATTACAGTGATGATATCCAAGCCCAATAAGAATTAAGTTCAGTAAGGGTAACACAACTACCCTCCCCCCAAGAACAATAGACCTTGCCGTTGGTGGGGAGGCTTGCGTGCCTCAGCGATACGGGTAGCCGTACCGTAGGTGCAACCACAACGGAGGGGTATCTGTTGAGAGGCCAGACAAACGTGTGGTTCCTGAAGAGGGGCAGCAGCCTTTTCAGTAGTTGCAAGGGCAACAGTCTGAATGATTGACTGATCTGGCCTTGTAACAATATCCAAAACGGCCTTGCTGTGCTGGTACTGCGAACGGCTGAAAGCAAGGGGAAAGTACAGCCGAAATTTTTCCCGAGGGCATGCAGCGCTACTGTATGGATAAATGATGATGGCGTCCTCTTGGGTAAAATATTCCGGAGGTAAAATAGTCCCCCATTCGGATCTCCGGGCGGGGTCTACTCAGGAAGACGTCGTTATTAGGAGAAAGAAAACTTCTACGGATCGGTGCGTGGAATGTCAGATCCCTTAACCGGGCAGGTAGGTTAGAAAATTTAAAAAGGGAAATGGAACGGTTAAAGTTGGATGTAGTAGGAATTAGTGAAGTTTGGTGGCAGGAGGAACAAGGCTTTTGGTCAGGTGAATACAGGTTTATAAATACAAAATCAAATAGGGGTAATGCAGGAGTAGGTTTAATAATGAATAAAACAATAGGAATGCGGGTAAGCTACTACAAACAGCACAGCGAACGCATTGTTGTGGCCAAGACAGACGCGAAGCCCACGCCCACGACAGTAGTACAAGTCTATATGCCAACTACCTCTGCAGATGACGAAGAAATTGAAGAAATGTATGATGAAATAAAAGAAATTATTCAGGTAGTGAAGGGAGACGAAAATTTAATAGTCATTGGTGAATGGAATTCGGTAGTAGAAAAAGGGAGAGAAGGAGAATATGGATTGGGGGTGAGAAATGAAAGAGGAAGCCGCCTGGTGAAATTGTGCACAGAGCAAAACTTAATCATAGCTAACACTTGGTTCAAGAATCATAAAAGAAGGTTTTATACATGGAAGAAGCCTGGAGATACTAAAAGGTATCAGATAGATTATATAATGGTAAGACAGAGATTTAGGAATCAGGTTTTAAATTGTAATTTCCAGGGGCTGATGTGGACTCTGACCACAATCTATTGGTTATGAACTGTAGATTAAAACTGAAGAAACTGCAAAGAGATGGGAATTTAAGGAGATGGGACCTGGATAAACTGAAAGAACCAGAGGTTGTAGAGAGTTTGAGGGAGAGCATAAGGGAACAATTGACAAGAATGGGGGAAAGAAATACAGTAGAAGAATAATGGGTAGCTTTGAGGGATGAAGTAGTGAAGGCAGCAGAGGATCAAGTAGGTAAAAAGACGAGGGGTAGTAGAAATCCTTGGGTGACAGAAGAAATATTGAATTGATGAAAGGAGAAAATACAAAAGTGCAGTAAATGATGCAGGCATAAAGGAATACAAACGTCTCAAAAATGAGATCGACAGGAAGTGCAAAATGGCTAAGCAGGGATGGCTAGAGGACAAATGTAAGGATGTAGAGGCTTATCTCACTAGGGGTAAGACAGATACTGCCTACAGGAAAATTAAAGAGACCTTTGGAGAAAAGAGAACCACTTGTATGAATATCAAGAGCTCAGATGGAAACCCAGTTCTAAGCAAAGTAGGGAAGGCAGAAAGATGGAAGGAGTATATAGAGGGTCTATACAAGGGCGATGTACTTGAGGGCAATGTTATAGAAATGGAAGAGGATGTAGATGAAGATGAAATGGGAGATATGATAATAGGTGAAGAGTTTGACAGAGCACTGAAAGACCTAAGTCGAAACAAGGCCCCGGGAGTAGACAACATTCCATCAGAACTACTGATAGCCTCGGGAGAGTCAGTCCTGACAAAATTCTACCATCTGGTGGGCAAAATGTATGAGACAGGTGAAATACCTTCAGACTTCAAGAAGAATATAATAATCCAAATTCCAAAGAAAGCAGGCGTTGACAGATGTGAAAATTACCGAACTATCAGTTTAATAAGTCACGCCTGTAAAATACTATCGCGAATTCTTTACAGACGAATGGAAAAACTGGTAGAAGCCGACATCGGGGAAGATCAGTTTGGATTCCGTAGAAATATGGGAACACGTGAGGCAATACTGACCTTACGACTTATTTTAGAAGCTAGATTAAGAAAAGGCAAACCTACGTTTCTAGCATTTGTAGACTTTGCGAAAGCTTTTGACAATGTTGACTGGAATACTCTCTTTCAAATTCTATAGGTGGGAGGGGTAAAATACAGGGAGCGAAAGGCTATTTACAATTTGTACAGAAACCAGATGGCAGTTACGAGTGTCGAGGGACATGAAAGGCAAGCAGTGGTTGGGAAGGGAGTGAGACAGGGTTGTAGCCTCTCGCCGATGTTGTTCAATCTGTATGTTGAGCAAGCACTAAAGGAAACAAAAGAAAAGTTCGGAGTAGGTATTAAAATCCATGTAGAAGAAATAAAAACTTTGAGGTTCGCCGATGACATTGTAATTCTGTCAGAGACAGCAAAGGACTTGGAAGAGCAGTTGAACGGAATGGACAGTGTCTTGAAAGGAGGACATAAGATGAACATCAACAAAAGCAAAACGAGAATAATGGAATGTAGTCGAATTAAGTCGGGTGATGCTGAGGGAATTAGATTAGAAAATGAGACACTTAAAGTAGTAAAGGAGTTTTGCTATTTGTGGAGTAAAACAACTGCTGATGGTCGAAGTACAGAGGATATAAAATGTAGACTGGCAATGGCAAGGAAAACGTTTCTGAAAAAGAGGAATTTGTTAACATCGCGTATAGATTTAAGTGTCAGAAAGTCGTTTCTGAAAGTATTTGTACGGAGTGTAGCCATGTATGGAAGTGAAACATGGACGATGACTAGTTTGGACAAGAAGAGAATAGAAGCTTTCAAAATGTGGTGCTACAGAAGAATGCTGAAGATTAGATGGGTAGATCACATAATCAATGAGGTACTGAATAGGATTGGGGAGAAGAGGAGTTTGTGGCACAACTTGACTAGAAGAAGGGATCGGTTGGTAGGACATGTTCTGAGGCATCAAGGGATCACCAATTTAGTATTGGAGGGCAGCGTGGAGGGTAAAAATCGTAAATGGAGACCAAGAGATGAATACACTAAGCAGATTCAGAGGGATGTAGGCTGTAGTACGTACTGGGAGATGAAAAATCTTGCACAGGATAGAGTAACGTGGAGAGCTGCATCAAATCAGTCTCAGGACTGAAGACAACAACAACAACAACAACAACAACACAACTACACTCAAATAAAACTCAGCACATTTATGGTTTTGTTCATTGCTGTGCTTGAGCAGCTGCAGAATATTTCACGAGAGAAAAAAAACCTTTATTTATTTCACTTAACCAGTTTCGGAAGTTTAAACTGTCATTTTCGGAAGTGAAATAAAGTCAAATCATTAGTAAGCCAAAGTTAAAAGTACCAGGTGTACCGGCATGAAATGAGCGTTAAGATACATATGTGACAATAGGGAACATTTGTTGTGAACGGGCCTTAATTTTTTTTGTTTGGTTGGTATGGCATCTGTCAAAGATATTTAGTATACATCAAATCATGGAACAAAGAACATCATATGTTTTCATCGTGTTAGCAATGTCGAATTTGGTACTAGAAAGATATAAGTTGCGGAAAGCATTAATTTTTTGTTTTCATTTGAAAGAAAGTGCTGCAGAGGTCGCATCGAATGCTTGTCGAGGCATATGGTGATCATGCTCTATCAGAAGTAACATGCAAAAGAAGATTTCAACGGTTCAGAAACAATGAGTTTGATGTAAGAAATGAAGAACGTGGAAGACCACCAAAAAAGTTCGAAGACGCCGAATTGCAAGCAATATTGGATGATAATGATGATGAAAATGGGTGCCACATGAATTGAATGAAAGACAGATGGAAAACCGAAAAATCATTTGTCAAATTTTGCTTCAAAGACATGAAAGAAAATCAATTTTGCATCGAATTGTTACTGGCGATGAAAAATGGATTTATTTTAAGAATCCTAAACGGGAAAAATCGTGGGTTAATCTGGGACAACCATCAACATCGACTGCAAAACCAGATCGATTCGGCAAGAAGACAATGCTCTGTGTTTGGTGGGATCAGAAAGGTGTGGTGTATCATGAGCTTCTATAACCCGATGAAACTGTGAATACTAATCGCTGCAGACAACAAATGATCAATTTGAACTATGCATTGCCGGCCATGTGGCCGAGCGGTTCTGGGCGTTTTAGTCTGGAGCCGAGCGACCGCTACGGTCGCAGGTTCGAATACTGCCGCGGGCATGGATGTGTGTGATGCCCTTAGGTTAGGTATGTTTAATGAGTTCTAAGTTCTAGGCGACTGATGACCTCAGATATTAAGTCGCATAGTGCTCAGAGCCATTTGAACCATTTTTGAACTATGTATTGATTGAAAAACGACCAGAATGGGCCAGAAGACACGGCAAAGTAATTTTTTTTACACGACAATGCACCTGCACACAAAGCAAAACTGGTTCAGGATACAATCAAAACACTTGGCTGGGAGCTGCTACCCCACCCGCCGTATTAACCAGACTTGACCCTTCCGGCTACCATTTGTTTTCATCAATGGGACAGGCATTGGCTGAGGAACACTTCGATTCGTACAAAGAAGTCGAAAATTGGGTGTCTGATTGGTTTGTTTCAAAAGGCGAACATTTATATTGGCTTGGTGTCCACAAATTGCCAGAAAGGTGGTCAAAATGTATAGAAAGCAATGGTCAGTGCTTTGAATAAAATGTTTTTACTTTTCAATTAAAAATTAGTATTTCATTTTCACAAAAAAACGCTCATTTCATACCGGTACACCTGGAAAGAATCGGACGGTAGTGTCCTTTGCTGAAGAGTCAATAAAACAGAGTAACATCTTTAAAAATGTATGATACGTCCTACGAGTGGCCAACGAGTGGTTGCTCTCCCGGTCGGTGTCCGCTCTCGTGACCGGAGTTGCCACTCACCTATCAAGTAGCTCCGTAAATGGTGTAATAAGGGCTGAGTGCACCGCGCTTGCCAACTGCGCTCGCAAGAGCTGAACGGTCATCCATCTAAGTGCTAGCCAAGCCCGACAGCGCTTAACTTCAGAAACCGGTGTCACGACAACGGAAAGGTCATTGGGTTCAAATGGCTCTGAGCACTATGCGACTCAACTGCTGAGGTCATTAGTCGCCTAGAACTTAGAACTAATTAAACCTAACTAACCGAAGGACAGCACACAACA
Source organism: Schistocerca americana (assembly GCF_021461395.2). Taxonomy (NCBI): domain Eukaryota; kingdom Metazoa; phylum Arthropoda; class Insecta; order Orthoptera; family Acrididae; genus Schistocerca; species Schistocerca americana. Next base: position 42,812,118 of record NC_060121.1, read on the forward strand.
CCCAGCCATCACGAGGCAGAGAAAATCCTTGACCCCGCCGGGAATCGAACCCGGGAACCCGGGCGTGGGAAGCGAGAACGCTACCGCACGACCACGAGATGCGGGCAAAGGTCATTGGGGGTGGCTTGTATAAGTGAACTGTATTTTCATGAAAAACACGGTGAGGCCACGTGGGACCTGAATGTTATAAAGCAATGAATTGCCTGAGGAAGGGTAGGTGCAGCAGCACATTCCGATGATCCTCGAATGCAGGCGTCAGACTGGTGGAAAATTACTGATAAAATTAAAACAGTTCCGATGGGAGGAGACCTATTCCGACGGAACTGGACTGTGCACGGGCTCGAACCAGCACCAATTCATCAAGAGCGACGCCTGTCTATGCACGTGCATGTTAACACACATTTCAGTGAAGTTCGTGTTTTTCACCAACGATTATTTATTTAATCTTCTTGTGGCCTTTACTAACATTTAATTACATTTAAGCTGACTTTCATAAGTCTTCGCGCTTAAATAAACTTATATCTTCAACAGATATCGCAATGGCTGCTTGTCAAGGACAGCAAAATTCCCGCATACTCCTCGACGTCTATTCTCGCCATCCGGTGAAGACAAAAAGTTGGAATCTCTGTTGCATCTCTTCTCATCCCCATAACCCCTCAGAATACTCCGCAATGCAGTTGGCAATGACACACTGACAGTTACGCTAATATTGTGATCTTTATCCATGCTCTCACCGCTTAATAAATAAATGTAAATTAATGCAGATGAATAGGAAAAAGAATCCTGTAATGTTTGAATACTCCATTGGTAGTGTAGCGCTTGCCATAGTCACGTCGATTAAATATTTGGGCGTAACATTGCAGAGCGATATGAAGGAGGACAAGCATGTAATGGCAGTTGTGGGGAAGGCGGATAGTCGTCTTCGGTTCGTTGGTAGAATTTTGGGAAGATGTGGTTCATCTGTGAAGGAGACCGCTTATAAAACACTAATACGACCTATTCTTGAGTACTGCTCGAGCGTTTGGGACCCCTATCAGGTCGGATTGAGGGAGGACATAGAAGCAATTCAGAGGCGGGCTGCTAGATTTGTTACTGGTAGGTTTGATCATCACGCGAGTGTTACGGAAATGCTTCAGGAACTCGGGTAGGAGTCTCTAGAGGAAAGATTCTTTTCGTGAATCGCTACTGAGGAAATGTAGAGAACCAGCATTTGGGGCTGACTGCAGTACAATTTTACTGCCGCCAACTTACATTTCCCAGAAAGACCACAAAGATAAGATAAGAGAGATTAGGGCTCGTACAGAGGCATATAGGTAGTCGTTTTTCCCTCGTTCGGTTTGGCAATGGAACAGGGAGAGAAGATGCTAGTTGTGGTACGAGGTACCCTCCGCCACGCACCGTATGGTGGATTGCGAAGTATGTATGTAGATGTATGTAGATGTAGAGGAACTGTGCATTAATGATACTCTTAGTGATTCTAATTACCTTTCTATGTACCTTGATAACTGACGCACATTTGGTTATTGTGTTAGTATAGACTGTGTATGTTGTCCATGTTGCCTGTACGTGTTTCATTAAGGTGTTTGTCTTTGTCCTTGTACTTACTTGCTGCCTAGTGTGAGTTGTTGTACGTTATACTGACAGGGGAACCTCCCCATCACACCCCCCTCAGATTTAGTTATAAGTTGGCACGGTGGATATGCCTTGAAAAACTGAACACAGATCAGTCGAGAAAACAGGAAGAAGTTGTGTAGACCTATGAAAAAGTAAGCAAAATATACAAACTGAGTAGTCTGTAACAACAACGACGCTGTACTATTGCACATGTAAGTAATTTTTTTTCTTCTGATTTTTCGATAAACTTGTGTAATTGATGTTCTGATTTCATTTCTTTTTTGTTTCATGCCACTGTGTTAAGAAAACTGTAAACAAGTTTCAATGTGGATATTAATGTTTGTGTCAAATGTCAAGCAATATTGTAATTGAATTGAAATGTAACAAATGTTGAGACTGTTGTAAGATGTTTAAAATTGTAACTGTGTGTCTGGTCCATACGTAGGCAATGTGTTAGGACATGTAGAATGCAAAACCTCAGGTGAATACCCTGTCTGTAAGGGAGCGGTAAAAGGTGGATGGCAGGCGAGCGCGGGAAAATGCGCACGGGCGCTGCACGGCGCAAGGGGCTCAGCAGCAGTAGTAGTAGTTGGAGTTTGGCACTGGTTTGAGGAACACCTTCTGGAACGAGGAGGCTCTCCTGGAAGACGTAGCTTCACTGAGCCTCGCGTATGTCGTTCCAACGCCCACACAGCATGGCAAAAGTCTATAGGCGCTAAATGGAAAAGTATTGCGACGCAAAGAAGAATTAAAGTGCGGATACGTCAAGAGCCATAGCTGTGGTTGTATGTGGGCTCTGTGCCTCGCCCTCTTGCCGCCCGCCAACCGCCGCATCGAAACAAGCAGGTTGAAACTTTTAGTACTGTATTCGTATGGACCATCGAGTGAACTGTTCAATAACAACCTAAATTTTACCAGAACTTTCCCATCATTTAATTATCCTCACAACTAACCTAAACAGGGTCCTTTCCAAATGTTGTGCAATCCGAGTGTCCCGAAATGAAAAATTAAATTTTGTGTTAATAATAATTACTTGCAGACCTAGCTATGTTAGAATGGTGTTTAAAGAACTGTTTTGTTAATGAACCAGTAAATGAATAACGAAGGTCTAACGAAGTTGAAAGATAACTTTAATATTGATATAGTAATGAAGTTTAATTATTTCGAGACAGATATAAAGGTATTTAAATGAACAGTAAATAAGATAAAAAGGGTAGTAACTCATATACTGGAAATCTTGAACGCATGATAATTTCAGTAATCAATTTTTTTAATATAGTGATCATAACAGTTTCAGGGTGTCCCCCCCCCCCCCCCCCTGTTATTCATTTGAATTCTGAAGTGTTCTAAATTGGTTTGATCAGCAAAAGTTAAAGTCAATATAAAAGCCAAAATTTAACAGTGTTTTATCTTTATCAAAATTGACATTTTGTGTGTGTCACGAAAGTGCTATTTCTAGGGTAACCTATGCCCGATTTTAATCAGATCAATACGCAGTACGAAGTTTTGTAGTATACATTATAGTGTAGTGTTATGTATTCATGGTTTTTCCATATCAGTACAGAACGTTAAACTATCAGTTCAATAGATTTTCTGGTTCTAAAATTCTACTATATTATGCAGTGTTACCACTTGTTGTTTTGGATGAATATCTACCAACTTGTACAGGGAAGAAACTCAGTTAATGCCTAATTAGGCTGGCGAACGTATTATTATTAAATTGGTAGCATCTTCAGTGTTACTTTTGGTCCATCTTGACGTGTAGTTGCATTTCGGGCTCGCTTGACGGATCATTGTTATTACAGAGTGTGTGTAAGTCTGATTTGCCACCATTTAGGTACACGCGGTCGATATCTACACGAAAATCCTTTCTCATAAGGTGAACCCCGCTCACTTACCATAGTGCAGGCTTTAACGCGCACGTTACAAGTCCATGCGCCACATAGGGAACATCATGGAGAGTGTGAGCTCAGCAGCGCCGTGGTCCCGTGATTAGCGTGAGCAGCTGCGGAACGAGGGGTCATTAGTTCAAGTCTTCCCGCTACTGAAAAGTTTAATTTTTTATTTTCAGACAATGATTATCTGTCCGTCCGTCCGTCCGTCCGTCCGTCCGATGGGAGGTAACAGCGCCGTAGTATGTGGACGCTACACCTGAACAAACATCGAAACACACGACGTCAGTCGACCACAGCGCACGAAAGCGAGAGTATTCCTGCTAACGAGGCTCCCTGGCTGGCAGTTGACTGTTCGCTGCTTTGGACGAGAGTGCATTAAATACGTGAGATGTATTCCGTGGGCAATATGAATCCAGCAAAAATAGCTTGCGACTTCAATAACAAGGTCAATGAATATTTTCCGAACTGTAAGGAATCAAAAAGTTCCTTAAGGGATCGAACGATTGTCGAACATTTGTATGATTATTTCCTATAATTGTTGATAAACAGTACGTGTGGTAATGACGATACCTTGCACTTCCTTTCGGCTACTAATCGCACGGTTTTGCGGTGCGGTCGCAAAACACAGACACTAAACATATTACAGTGAACAGAGACGTCAGTGAACGAACGGCCATATCATAACTTTGCGAAAACAAAGAAAGTAAACTTTTCACTCGAGGGAAGACTTGAACCAAGGACCTTTCGTTCCGCAGCTGCTCACGCTAACCACGGGACCACGGCGCTCCGGAGCTCACACTATCCTTGATGTTGCCTATCTTGCGCATGGACTACTCAGTTGTAAATTTTGCTTATTTTTTCATAGTTCCACACAACTTCTTCCTGTTTGGTCTGTGTTCAGTTTTTCAAGGCCTATCCACTGTGTCAACTTATAACTAAATCTGAGGGGGGTGCGATGGGGAGGTTCCCTTGTGAGTCTCTGTTTTGTTAAGTTAAGCTCAGTGAGGAGATGAATTTATATTGGACAGTATATGTACATTAGATCATTAGATGTATATTTGACTGTATATTCATTGGTACACCTTTAAGGCGCTTTTGTTATTCTAGGTCGATAGCTTATTTCCCTGAAAAGTTGTGTTATTATATTAAGCGTCATGTCAACGTGAACCCTTGGTTTCTTTTGTCTTATGCAAGCGGTCTGCTTATTGAATGCTTCATGATGATGATGATCATGATGATGATGATGAGGTCCCATACTCCGAGGAGCGTAGGGGACGATGCGGGAGACCCGCACCGCTGTACTACGCAAAGTCCTAGTGGAGGTGGTTTGCCATTGCCTTCCTCCGACCGTAATGGGGATGAATGATGATGATGATGATGATGATGATGATGATGAAGACGACACAACAACACCCAGTCATCTCGAGGCAGGAAAAATCCCTGACCCCGCCGGGAATCGAACACGTGCGCAAGCTTCATACTGTCAATAAAAGTAAATCGCATTGGTCACTAGTTCACACTTGCACAAACCCCTGTCCAAGCTCCACGCTCATTGGAAGTCTGCTCCGCAAGACCCACAAATACACTTACGAGAAGGCTAAAAGTTCAATAAATTCGTAAACACTGAAATGAATTGTAAAAATGCTGTTTGGAGAAACACTGGTTACAGGACCGTTGGACGTGTCAATGATGAGGAAACCTCGCCTAAGAAATCATCGAACGTCTAGGAATGTTGAAAACAAACACGAAAAATGGGGACGAGGCTTGTCTAGTGGTGCTACATGATACAAGGACGTACATGGCGGTACCGGCGTCTGTAATCCGTAACACAAGGTATCTGATTTTCATGACTAGTAAGCCCGACGAAACTGGCAGCCTTTGCTGAACTTCTCAGACCTTGGCTATTGCAACATGGCGCCCACATCGCACGTCCAAGGGATCTGGAGGCTGACTCCTCTTACAGTGGAAGACGCTTGTTGCTTGCACAAGCTCAAACCAGAAAACAACTCGACGCTCTATAAACGGACTGCTCTTTTACAGTCAACATCATTGCGTTCATTTTCACAGACTGGGAAGGCTGCGTAGTGATATTAGGTTTCGAGACACTCATTCCTAGGCGCTGCAGTCTGGAACCGCAAGACCGCTACGGTCGCAGGTTCGAATCCTGCCTCGGGCATGGATGTTTGTGATGTCCTTAGGTTAGTTAGGTTTAACTAGTTCTAAGTTCTAGGGGACTAATGACCCCAGCAGTTGAGTCCAATAGTGCTCAGAGCCATTTGAACCATTTGAAGACTCATTCCTACTGTGTCAGTGTGCATCAGACCTCACAGGTTCCCAAAATGAACTGTCTTTAATGAATAATCCATCCTGGCGGTTATTATGAAGTCTTAATAAAGGGGAATCACGACCCGCAAAAATGTAATATCTTTTGTCTGCCTTCGGATGATGATAAATACTACGCAATGTTGAATAAATTATGATTTATATGTGAATTCTGGTCTCAAAGGCTTGCTACGCGTTAATTACTCACCCTTCACCGGTCAAATTTCGCCACTCCTAAAGAGTGTGGCGCCTCTAAAGTGCCGGGACTTGACGCTCTCAGGGACAGATGCTTGAGCCTAGCATTAGCTACATTATTAGGGAAGTTTGCCTAGGCATGTTGTGCCAATTTTGTTCTAGATGGCAATTCACAACTGAAAGTGTGTTTGGTTGAACAGAGCAGGGACTGCTCACTCGTCACTAACACGCACAAGAGATTCTAATTTTTCTGTGATGGTGGGCGTTCATCTTGGAGCCGTAATCGGGTTTTCGATTTGTACAACTCTAACGACGAATGTGATGGTTTTCTGGTTTAAATGTAACCCAAGATAAAAGCACAGCAAAATGGAGAAAACTAATAAACATATAATGAAGAGCCAAAGAAATTTACATAGTCATGCGTATTCACATACAGATACATGTAAACAGAGCAGTCCAGGATGGCCGAGCGGTTCTAGGCGCTACAGTCAGGAACCGCGCGACCGCTACTGCCGCAGGTTCGAATCCTGCCTCGGGCACGAATGGGTGTGTTAGGCCCTTAGGTAAGTTAGGTTTAAGTAGTTCTAAGTTCTACGGGACTGATGATCTCAGAAGTTAAGTCCCATAGTGCTCAGAGCCATTTGAACCATTTTTGAACATATAAACAGGCAGAATGTGGCGCTGCGGTCGACAACGCCTATATGAAACAACGCAGAAGTTAGATCGGTTACTGCTGCTATGACAGCAGGTTATCTACATTTAAGTGAGTTTGTACGTGGTGTTACAGTCGGCGCACGTGTGATGGGACACAGCATCTCCGAGGCAGCGAAGAAGTGGGGATTTTCCCGTAAGAGCATTTAACGAGTGTACCGTGAATATCAGAAATCCACTATAACGTCAAATCTCCCACATCGCTGCAGCCGGAAAAAGATGCTGCAAGAACGGGAGCAACGACGGCGGAAGACAACCGAAGAGTCGTTCAGTGTGCAGACACTTACGCTAACTGCTGCAGATTTCAGTGCCGGGCCATCAACGAGTGTCAGCGTGCGAACCATTCAATGAAACATATCGCTGCGGGCTTTCGGAGCCGAAGGCCCTCTCGTGTACTCTTTATGACTGCACGACGCGAGACTTTACGCCTCGCCAGGGCCCGTCTGCACCGACGTTGGACTGTTGATGACTGATGGACATGTTGCCTGGTCGGACGAGTCTCGTTTCAAATCTTATCGAACGGATGGACATGTATGGGTATGGAGTCAGCCTCACGAATCCATGGAGCCTGCATTTCATCAGGGGACTGTTAAAGCTAGTGGACGCTCTGTATTGGCGCGGAGCGTGTGCGACTGGAGTGATGTGGGACTCCTGAGACATCTAGACATGGCTCTGACAAAAGTCATGTACGTAAGTATCCTGTCTGATCGCCTGCATCCATTCATGTCCATTGTGCATTCCGAGAGACTTGGGCAGTTCCAGCAGGCCAATGCGACGCCCTACACGTCCAGAATTGCTACAGAGTGGCTCCAGGAACACTCTTCTGAGTTTAAACAGTTCCGCTGGCCACCAAACTCTGCAGAGATGAACATTATTGAGCATATCTTGGATGCCTTGCAACGTGGTGTTCAGAAGAGATTTCCACCCCCTCGTATTCTTACGGATTTTTGGACGGCCTTGCAGGTTTCATGATGTCAGTTCCCTTCAGCACTACTCCAGATATTAGTCGAGTCCACGCCACGTCGTGTAGCGGTACTGCTGTGTGCTGTCGGGGGTCCTGCACGATATTACGCAGGTGTACCAGTTTCTGTGGCTCTTCAGTGTATATTAGAAATTATCACAGTCGTCATTAGTGCTACACATATCCCGTTATCTTTCCCGTTATCTTATCCTTCTCGCGGTGTACAAAGCCGAACTCGCAATCGAACATTAGAAATTAATGTTATCAATCAAAAGAAGAATTTTTGTAGACAATAGGTAAGGTAGAACTTCGAGATTCTTTGGTGTGTTAATCGTTATTTGGTTATAAGGTTATACGGAGAGCCATACATAATGTTCAGAATTAAATGTGGGAGACTGGTTGGACCGGACGTGGGACTTTGATGCCTGGAAGAAAGGAAAACCCACCAGGTGTGACACAGAACATGCCAAGTAAGTAGGGAGACCTAGGCTACCGTTCTCTGACAACACCAAAGACGATATGGAAGTGCTACGTACGACAAAAGGGAAAATTAAAATTTAATTTAATACCAAGACGGAAGTATTTATCAAGTATTGTGAAATCAGCAGCTAAGAGCTTTCATAGCTCGTGAAGCTTGTTAATTATATAAAAATAATAAAATTGAGAGGTGGGTATACATCTTTTTTCTTTCATTCGATTAATTCCAGGTATGACGCCGCATAGTCACCATCTGATACACAAGGCCCTTGGTAGCTGAAAATTATTTGTTTATGCTGTCGCCGTTACACCATTTTCATACACCGAGTGTTCTCTGGACGAGTATTAAACTTGACGATTACTTTCAGGCCTCGCATTTCAGGCAGTCCGTCGGCTGGATCGATCCTAGTGTTTACAGCTCGTACGCAGGTGCCTCGCAGGGCAGCGTAAATGTTTTACGTTAATTAAACGAGGGCATAAACGGCGGTAATCCGCTAAGCAGATCACGCCGCCGCGGGATAGCGACTGCCTGCCGGCGCCGCCATCAGCAGCGGCGGAACTTGACGGGCTCGCGCGTGTACCGGCATTACACGGTGGGTCCGGCACTGCCACCGGGCGGGGCCGATCGCTTTCACCTATCACTGTGTGTCACTTTAACCGTTTGTACTGTCGTGGCCCCTGGTGGATGTTCACAGGCAGTTATTTACGACTCCGCTCTAAAAAAAAAATGGGATCCGCATGCGTTAAGCTGCTTGCCGATAAAACAGAAACAAAAATCGTAAATATGACGTTGACGCGATAATCGTATGATTTATATGCACGCTCTCAGTAATATTCAGGAAATGAAAATTGGTGCAGCTTTGACATTTGGTTGTTTCGCTGTAATGATTATTTATTATGTTCGGAGCTAAACGTGTGCAATTAACAACTTTCACCCCTTAAGTGATGGCGATCATAATTAACTTGCTTTTTGGCACTATATTGATTTTAAATGCTTGTGCCTCCTGCGTCCTGCATGTGACAGCCTTCCTTCTTCATTGCTGTTTCCGTGCGACCATATTTTAATGTAATATTCATTCTGTCGCATTTAAAGACTACTTGTTTAAATTAACGATAATGCTTAACGTGGTATGTAGTAATATTCGATCCGAATCAGTATGCAACGAAGTTAACCATCAAACAAAGTAAGTGCATTTAGGCGTATGTATTCAGTAATCTAACCCTACTTAAATAACATTGGGAGGAAGTAATTACAAGCGAGATACATTACTTTACTAAGCTCCTGTTTTCTATGTAATGTCTGAAATACTTTTCATCGCATTTGCCTTCATTGATTACCATCATATCAGCTGTTCACGACACAATTTCCGCAGACAAGTGAAACAGCATTTCCAGAAGAGTGTCGCAATATGCTTCAAGTAGCAAGTCAATCACAGACTGACTGACACGGTACGTAAACCCTTGTCTTACTCTTAGTAGATTCGCCAAAAGCCACAGTCACCATTTAGAATGCGGTGCTGTATTTTATTCCATTTTGCAAGCAAAATTTAATGCAAATTCTTTGATCCAGCTTATTCGAAAGTAAAAATTCGATGAGCACTCGAAAACACGTGTAACCTTTTTGACTGTCTACAATAAATACTGAAAACAGCTTGGGAAAGCCGCGGATGTGGGGTCAATAGGAAGTCCTCAGGACCGGACTATCTCTTCGAGGCACGGATTCCCTAGGGTGGTGGAATCGTTATGGATAGATACACATCCAATCATCTGGCAGTGCTACCCGCGATGGTTCTGGATTAGCTGATGCTGGGTTCATCAAAGGTGAATCCGCTCGAGTGCTCATTAAGGCACCTGGGAACAATGAAAGTGTGATGACATGTCGCGTTTTCCTGTTCAAATGGCTCTGAGCACTATGGGACTTAACTTCTTAGGTCATCAGTCCGCTAGAACTTAGAACTACTTAAACCTAACTAACCTAAGGACATCACACACATCCATGCCCGAGGCAGGATTCGAACCTGCGACCGTAGCAGTCGCGCGGTTCCGGACTGAGCGCCTTAACCGCGAGACCACCGCGGCCGGCACTTTGTCCTGTTGAAGCACGGGATCAGGGAACTCTGACGCCGTAACGCCTGGCTTGCCGATCAAGTAGTAAAACACATGCCCGGAAAGCGATAGCGTAATCGACCCCGATCGATTTTAAAATTATTCAGTTTGCTTTCACCCTAGCACTCCCGTCCAAAAACGCGAATACTCGCCAAGAATGACGCATGATTCGACTGCCACGTTAAAACCGTAGGTCCCCTTTCTACAGAAGGATTACTGGGGTAGATTGGAGGCACGCGAGTCTACTGAACGATTCGAACCAGGCAGCTGAAGACCCCTCTTTAGCCAATCATACCACAGGACTGCTTTCACCACCGGCATTGGAATAGAGTCCACCTACATCGCAGATGCGAGTGTACGTGGCACCCCCTATGTTGGGGTTTACCTGAAACGTTTACCTTCACTGGCTTACCTGCAGCCTTGTGACGTACGCACACCGGAGTTGCCGCGCGCTGTATCCGCGCGGTCTCAGATGCCTTGCCACGGGTTGCGCGGCTCCCCCTGTCGGAGGCTCGGGCATGTGTGTGTGTGTGTGTGTGTGTGTGTGTGTGTGTGTGTGTGTGTGTGTGTGTGTGTGTGTGTGTGTGTTATTCTTAGCGTAAGTTACTTTAAGTTAGATTAAGTAGTGTGTAAGCTTAGGGACCGATGACCTCAGCAGGTTGGTCCCGTAAGATTTTACCTCAAATTTACAATTTCTTTACACACATCCCGCGTCTTAGCATGAAAATCTTAAACCACAGAGCGAACGGAGAGATCTAGAGCTCTAACCTGCCGTGACGCATCACGAAATAGGAGAAAACGTATGGTACATGCAAGGCAGTGGAAACTTGTTTTGTCGAAATGGGTTATTGTAGCGAGGGTTGCTAGCAGCAAGTGATGACACCACAGGCGTGGGAAACGTTAGACGCCAATATGCTGAGAGGCGAGTCTGTGGAAAGGAGACTGAGAATGAAAGTGGAGTCGAGATAATGGAGTCGATGTAAAGGAAAAATACATTGCAGTTATCACAAGCCGAACTCAGAAGTCACTCTCATTTTGTCGCGAAAATCGTAAAAATTAAGAAAGTGTAGGTAGAAAGATAGCTCGGTGGGGAAGTGAAGCCTCCTGCTTGGCCAGTTCGTACCGTCTTTCTTGGTAGGCTGAGAAAGACAGTTTCGTCGGGTGACTGACTGACTTGGAAGGCCAGGCCCTTGCTTCATGGTCGTGCTTGAGGGCGAAAAGCGAAAAGTACAGCTCCTGACTCGTTCGGTATGGCACTCAAATTCCTGCGCAGTCATTCGTGGTTTCCTTGATGTACACTAGCTGATCTAAATTATCCGCAGTTCTGTTAGTAAACAATAATGTCGTCTGTGTGCACTATTCCCCTTTATGATGCTTTGAACTCTGCAGGGAACACTCTCAATGAGGTGTCCGAAAATCTGTTGTGGAATGGCAGCCCTTTCTAGAGTGGCGCAGGACACTAGGTCTGGAGTGAAGTGGGCGTTGTAACACGTATCAGGAGGTCTATCTCGGGACACTGGGCAGGTCAGTCCACTTCAGGAAGGTTGCTGTCCACAAACCACTGCGTATCATATGCTGCTCTGTGACAGGGTACATTCTCAAGCGGATGCAATCAGTCATGGTATTCGGACTGTTCCTCTACCGCAAGCAGTACGTAATTCTGTGTAATGTGTTCATATCATTCCCCATTTACAGCTTTCTTAGCGCAATAGTAGTATCACAACCTAGCCACGAAAAATATCCCCCCCCCCCCCCCCACCTCCATGCCATATCGTAATACCGCCTGTCCTCCGCACCAAATCGGTGTCATTGCATTGACCGCAAGTAACGTTCTCCAGACATTCTCCTATGTCGAATTCGAATCGCCGGCCGAGGTGGCCGAGCGGTTCTAGGCGCTTCAGTCCGGAACGGCGCGACTGCAACGGTCGGAGGTTCGAATCCTGCCTCGGGCATGGATGTGTGTGATGTCCTTGGGTTAGTTAGGTTTTAGTAGTTCTAAGTTCAAGGGGACTGATGACATCAGATGTTAATTTGAGTCTCGTAACAAATAAATATCCCACTCATACGGTTATAGTTGGTGGGGACTTTAACCTTCCCTCGATATGTTGGCAAAAATACTTGTTCAAAACCGGTGGTAGGCAAAAAACATCTTCCGAGATTGTCCTAAATGCTTTCTCCGAAAATTAATTCGAGCAGTTAGTCCACGAACCCACGCGAATTGTAAATGGTTGCGAAAACACACTTGACCTCTTAGCCACAAGCAATCCAGAGCTAATAGAGAGCATCATGACTGATACAGGGATTAGTGACCACAAGGTCGTTGTAGCTAGGCTCAATACCGTTTCTTCCAAATCCACCAGAAACAAACGCAAAATAATTTTATTTAAAAAAGCGGATAAAGTGTCACTAGAAGCCTTCCTAAGAGACAATCTCCATTCCTTGCGAACTGACTATGCAAATGTAGACGAGATGTGGCTCAAATTCAATGATATAGTAGCAACAGCAATTGAGAGATTCATACCTCACAAATTGGTAAGAGATGGAACTGATCCCCCATGGTACACAAAACAGGTCCGAACGCTGTTGCAGAGGCAACGGAAAAAGCATGCAAAGATCAGAGAGAGGCGAAATCCCGAAGATTGGCTAAAATTTACAGACGTGCGAAATTTGGCACGGACTTCAATGCGAGATGCCTTTAATAGGTTCCACAGAGAAACATTGTCTCGAAATTTGGTAGAAAATCCGAAGAAATTCTGGTCGTATGTTAAGTACACAAGCGGCAAGACGCAGTCAATACCTTCGCTGCGCAGTGCCGATGGTACTGTTACCGACGACTGTGCCGCTAAAGCGGAGTTATTGAACGCAGTTTTCGGAAATTCCTTCACCAGGGAAGACGAATGGAATATTCCAGAATTTGAAACACGAACAGCTGCTAGCACGAGTTTCTTAGAAGTAGATACCTTAGGGGTTGCGAAGCAACTCAAATCGCTTGATACGGGCAAGTCTTCAGGTCCAGGTTGTATACCGATCAGGTTCCTTTCAGATTACGCTGATACAATAGCTCCCTACTTACCAATCATATACAACCGCTCGCTCATCGATAGATCTGTACCTACAGATTGGAAAATTGCACAGGTCGCACCAGAGTTTAAGAAGTTTAGTAGGAGTAATCCATCGAACTACAGACCTATGTCATTGACGTCGGTTTGCAGTAGGGTTTTGGAGCATATACTGTATTCAAACATTATGAATCACCTCGAAGGGAGCGATCTATTGATACGTACTCAGCTTGGTTTCAGAAAACATCGTTCTTGTGCAACGCAGCTAGCTCTTTATTGGTTCAAATGGCTCTGAGCACTATGGGACTCAACTGCTGTGGTCATAAGTCCCCTAGAACTTAGAACTACTTAAACCTAACTAACCTAAGGACATCACACACATCCATGCCCGAGGCAGGATTCGAACCTGCGACCGTAGCGGTCGCGCGGTTCCAGTAGCTCTTTATTCGCACAAAGTAGTGGCCGCTATCGACAGGGGATCTCAAGTTGATTCCGTATTTCTAGATTTCCGGAAAGCTTTTGACACCGTTCCTCACAAGCGACTTCTAATCAAGCTGTGGGCCTATGGGGTATCGTCTCAGTTGTGCCACTGGATTCGTGTTCCCTGTCAGGAAGGTCGCAGTTCGTAGTAATAGACGGCAAATCATCGAGTAAAACTGAAGTGATATCTGGTGTTCCACAGGGAAGCGTCCTGGGACCTCTGCTGTTCCTGATCTATATAAATGACCTGGGTGACAATCTGAGCAGTTCTCTTAAGTTGTTCGCAGATGATCCTGTAATTTACCGTCTAGTAAGGTCATCCGAAGACCAGTATCAGTTGCAAAGCGATTTAGAAAAGATTGCTGTATGGTGTGGTAGGTGGCAGTTGACGCTAAATAACGAAAAGTGTGAGGTGATACACATGAGTTCCAAAAGAAATCCGTTGGAATTCGATTACTCGATAAATAGTACAATTCTCAAGGCTGTCAATTCAACTAAGTACCTGGGTGTAAAAATTACGAACGACTTCAGTTGGAAAGACCACATAGATAATATTGTGGGGAAGGCGAGCCAAAGGTTGCGTTTCATTGGCAGGACACTTAGAAGATGCAACAAGTCCACTAAAGAGACAGCTTACACTACACTCGTTCGTCCTCTGTTAGAATATTGCTGCGCGGTGTGGGATCCTTACCAGGTGGGATTGACGGAGGACATCGATAGGGTGCAAAAAAGGGCAGCTCGTTTTGTATTATCACGTAATAGGGGAGAGAGTGTGGCAGATATGGTACGCGAGTTGGGATGGAAGTCATTAAAGCAAAGACGTTTTTCGTCGCGGCGAGGTCTATTTACGAAATTTCAGTCACCAACTTTCTCTTCCAAATGCGAAAATATTTTGTTGAGCCCAAGCTACATAGGTAGGAATCATCATCAAAATAAAATAAGAGAAATCAGAGCTCGGACAGAAAGGTTTAGGTGTTCGTTTTTCTCGCGCGCTGTTCGGGAGTGGAATGGTAGGAAGATAGTATGATTATGGTTCGATCAACCCTCTACCAAGCACTTAAATGTGAATTGCAAAGTAATCACGTAGATGTAGATGTCCCATAGTACTCAGAGCCATTTGAACCATTTGAATTCGAATCACTCGTTTCCTGTCATCCGTTGTCCGCAAGCGTGACTCTTCACACTGCCTCACGCACTGACTCGCGGGACGTGTGCCGTATTGAGGAGCTGCTTGACCGCCGTACTCCTCTCCTTGTAGCTCCTTACGCACAGTCGTTGGAACAGATGGGCTGCTTGTGGCACCTTGGACCTCCCGCTGCTGATTTCGTGACATTCTTTACAGCCGGCCTCCGTAATGCTAAACGATCCTTGTCCGTTAGTACATGTTTACCTGGTCTCGTGTTCGCTGTGGCTGTTCGCGTTTCCATTTCACAATTACTTCACCAACAGCAGACCTGAGCAGCTTTAGAAGTGTTGGAATATGCGTGAAGTGTTCGTTACTCAGGTGACGTTCACCTTCCAAGTCACTGGTCTCTGCTGGCTGACACATCCTACTGTTACCGCTACTGCGGTCGATTCCGCATCACATAGTGTGTCCGGGTACTCCTGATCAGATAATGTACTTGCCATATTAATCGTTGCAGTAGGTAACGACACTGAAATCATCAGTTATTCAGTTGAAAAGTGTGTCCTGCGCCAGACTCGCCATTTTCTACGTAGTGGCTTCTAGTATCCAAACAGTTATTCGGTGAGCATCGAAAAAATATATGTAACTTTCGTTTTCAGGTGACGTTCTTCTTCTGTGATGTACACCATCGTCGACCCTGCACGGAACATAGTTCGAGCATTTGAAATGGTCCAGGAGCACATGTCACAATCGCACAGCAAATCTCGATCCCATTTCACTGTGCAGGCAACTCGCACAGATACTCCAGTCTAGGCATCTCGACAACTGGAAAAAATTCGATACCGACTCTACACTGCTCGACAGTGTTCGCGCGCTTCGTTCCATTTGCAACGAAACTCCGGATCGTCTGAGCAGGTTATCCCTAGAATAGTATCAGAAACATGTCGTAGAGTGTACGGTACGCAGAACGAGAGGAGGAAAATAAGAGCAAGAAAATGACACCATTAACCAACAACGTGGATTAATTTCAGCCATTCCTTGCACCGTTCGATAGTTATTACTTTTCTTATTCCTTTCTTCCTTTTCGGCCATCTGTAGCTCAGTTCGGTTTCTCGTATCGGTGCACAGAAGTTCATTCTCACACTGCAACTTTCAAAGTTGCAGTGCGGATAATGGAGGTATGGACGCCAGTTGGAGTCTTGCGATAGGCGAGAGGGAGAGGGTGTGGAATAAGGGCCTGCGCCTGCACGCGCCGCATGCACACCTGCCAGCCACCCCCCCCCCCCCCCCTCCCCCACGCCCGCCCCCGCGGCACGGCAGCTGGCGGCCGTTAATTAATTGGACATTTGTCACCAGCGTCCAATTACCTGCAGGCGCTGCGCGGCGAGAGCCAAACACCGCTCGTTACCGGTTCTACTGCTGGGCTGCGAGGGCTGCAGCTGCAGGCGCGGCCGCACGCCGGCTGGTAATTCGCGCCCTCGCCGCGATGACACCCCCGCTAAACCCTCCTCCTGGCATCCACTCTCTGAAGGCCACGCCTCGCCAGCTGCCGACGTTCACGTTCGACAAACGCGCTCGCAGGAAGACGCGGCGATGCGACGAGGCTGCGAAGGGAGAACACCCGACAGCCAGCTTACGGCCGGGAACTTCCGGCTGTTTCCCGGCTGTCGACCCGTTGTTATTGCGGTGGTCTACATTCCAAAGATGGGTTTGGTGCACCTCTGTTCTCTAGTGTATCCTGTGCAAGACTCCTCAGCTCTGCTTCGCCACTGTAGCCTACATCCAGCTGAACACTGAAGCCAAGTCTTGGTCTCCCTCTACGACTTTTATACCCTCCGCGCCCATACACACACACACACACACACACACACACACACACACACACACACACACACTTCCCTCCACTTCGTTGATGCTTCAGAATGTGGACTTTCAACCTATTTACTTTTTCAGTCAAGTTTTGCCATAAATTCCCCCCCCCCCCCCCACCCCCATTAGTTATTCGGACTACCCACGCATTCTTATGTCGCACCATTTCAGATACTTATATTCTCTGTTTGTTTGATCTATTTAGTGTCCACATTTTGTTTGTGTTCAAATTTCTTAAGAAAAGACTTCATAACGCTTAAATTTGTTTCGTTTATACAAAAATTCTATTGTTCAGATACGCTTTTCTTGCTAATCCCGCCGGCCGATGTGGCCGAACGGTTCTAGGCGCTTCAGTCTGGAACCGCGCGGCTGCTACGGTCGCAGGTTCGAATCCTGCCTCGTGCAAGTATGTGTGTGACTAGGGGACTGATCTCAGATGTTAAGTCTCATAGTGCTCAGAGCCATTTGAACCGTTTTTTTTTTCTTAAATGCCAGTCTACATCTTATATTCCCTCTCCCTCCCTCCCCCCCCCCCCCCTCTATTTCGGCCATCGCTACTTACATTGCCACCCTAATGGCGAAACTCATCTACTACATGTAGTATCTCATTTCAGGATGGAAATTCCCTCTACGTCACTTGAAGTTATTCCAATTCGCCGTATTCACCGTTGCTTTCCTTTTGTTCTCAATTATCGTATTACTTCTTTTCGAGACACAGTCCGTTCCGTTCGGCTGCACCTGCGGCAAGTCCTTCAGTGTCTCTCACAGAATTATAGTGTTATTTTCCAGCTTCAAACTATTTATTTCTTCTCTTTGAACTATAATCCCATTTTCAAGTTTCTCATTTGTTTCCTTTACTGGTTGAATGATGTCGGACATAAGCTTGTCTCACCACCCTGTCAATTGCTGATTCGTTTTCATGCACTTCGACTCTTGCAACTGCTGTCTGCTTTTAGTACAAGTTGTCGATAACCTTTCACTATGAGTTCTGAAAATTCTAAAGGACGTATTATTCTCCATATAAAAATTGTGGTAACACCAACAAGGGGAGAAATCTCTCCATCTGTTGAATGAGTAACTATTACTCTTAATAAATATGAAACTGACAGATAGGCTTCAGGCTGGTGTGTTTCATAATAAATAAAACACATAATTGATATTAGGTAGAAATATTACATCGACTGATCGACTGAAATGCTCAGTCCCGGGACCCAGAGTGTATAGGGTGATTACAATGCAGACACCGTCATTACAACGTACAATTATTATTCTGGAATGCTGATGTGCATTGTCCGGCGTAAGCTGTCGCCAGCACACAGGTCGCCAAAGGGGCTGCGAGAAGGCACCGGAGCAAGGGAGGCTAGCGGCATAGAGGCCAACGCCCTCTCGGCGGCCAGTATTTAGATCGGCGCCACGGACCGGAGAGCCCAGTCAGTCAGTCACAGAGAGTCGCCGTCTTAATCAGAGCATAGCGACCAGAGTATTGTTTACAACGAGACATGTGCTTCACCAGTAGTGAGGCTGACGTGGACTATTAAGGATGATCACATGGACTAGCTTAAAGATAAGTAATTTCTTGTTCTGATTAACAAAGAATCCTCTCAAAATATGTGTGCAGTTGTTTCACAGAAAGAGGATATCAAGCAACATCCTCTCCATGCTTCCAATGGCACAAGCCTACAGTGACAACGAGATGACACAAAATACGTAATTATCATTTTTTGTTTACAGCATGTATTTTTTTAAAAATATTGAATACTGTACTTAAATTTTTGGGTTATTCGTATATTACAGGAGTGCCATCAACACCGCCACTGTAACTGAGTAACCTCTTTTGATGCTAGTCAATAGTCAGGATGAGCATTACTGCAGAGGGCATTTGAGTCTGAAGCATTATGTCAGGGTGAAAAACACTAAATAAATTACTTTTTCTCTCTTAACAACACGTGGGCAGGGTGGGTTCTTCCTTGGCTCGGGTATGAGGTAGAACGAAACAGCATTTTTACATAAGATAACTTTCAGTAAAAGTTTTGACAACGGTTTCCTTACTGGATTGTTCTGGCTGGGAGAGCGGCAGCTGTGTCGTTTGCAAAGCCTTCTGCTTGCGTGAGCGGCGGCGTCTGATTACGCCTGGCGGTGTGTATCTCGTGTCGCTGTTCCGCCCAGTTGACTGGAGACGCACATTGCGAGGTGGCCCGTTTAATTACTGACAACGAAGTAGTGAATCGGGTGGTGATTCCTTAGATGTGGCGTTCCAGTCTTTATCTTCTCTAAGCGGCCGCGAGTGTTGTGCATCGGCCAGCGGAGAGGCGCGGCGGGGGAAGGCCACGGTCTCAGACTCGAGCAACGGACTCCAGCTTGCCAGTCTTTGGCTGACAGATCTTCATCACCAGCTCACAAGTGACTGCTGATGTGAGGCCGTCTCCTTCCCGTCCTCACGAGTCACCCTGGTACATAAAAGTCAGTCTTCAAATACCTTCTAACTTCTGTCTTCTGGCTGCGAGGCTGCTGCTTGCTATTCCATTACAGCGGTGGACTTGGTGCTTCTGTGTATGATGTAGTCTCTTCCTGCATGACGGTCTTCAGCATTGACTGAACTATACTGGAACTGAAATCGAACCAAAACTGAACTGAGAACTACTCTCGGGCCCACAGCGTCTCGTATGCAAAGCCTTCTGCTTCCGTGAGCGGCGGCGTCTGATTACGACTTCACGGTCATTGCCTCTTCTGTCACGTTGAAAAGCTTCTCGAAGAATCTTCTTAACGTTGGTCATTGGCTCTTGGAATGTAGACCAGGGCCTTTGATCACATGACACATTTGAGAAACGTGAGCCGGTCGGGCAATGGCTTCTCCTGAATGAGCTGACATGCAAGCGCCAGCCGTTGCCACTGCTGCTCTGCCCGCTGTTTGCCAGTGTGTAACTCTTCTAAACTAAACTAAGTTTTTCATTTATTTTCTAATTTCTACTTCACTTCACATTTCACTAATTTATTTACCTATCGTAAGTACCACCCAACACCACCACAACATCTCGCTGTGGCACGGGCACCTTGACTGGTGGTTGTGTGGAGAGACATCATAGGAAAGGTCACTTGTAGCTGCACAAGAGGCAGAGGAAGGTGGTGCGTCCGCTGCACATGCCCAGTGGCATCCGTGAGTGGTTCAGTCAGAGCAACGATGTCCCAACCCCCAGGCTGGTAGTGGTGAAGGCTCCGGCAACGAGCACCCCCTCCACAGCCTCGGTGCTCCCACAGGAGCTCGCTATCGCCGCCTCCTCCTACTCTGGCTCCAATTGTTCGCCCTCGCCACCAGCAAAAGGCACGTGTGCATCGGAGCACACACCTCACCACAGAACGCACCTCCTCCCCAATGAACTCATCCACCAGTTGGATGCAGTCGTCTCCTGGTTGAGGTGTTAATGACAATGAACCTGTGGCTAGCAGTAGTGCTCTCTCCTATCCTGATAGTGAAGGACACCTGGTCAGCTGCGTCGTGACCCCTCTGGAACACTCGGCACTTGCTAGGGCCTTTGAGGGGAATACCTCTTTCACTAGGAGTCCAGCCGGGGCTATTGCGACCCAGTCACGTTTCTGGAACGCCTCCCTGTGCTGGAGGCAGAGCTCCTCAAAGCTGTAGATGATCCGAGATTTTACGCCATTAAATGTACCGCAGTACTCTGCTGCGAGTTTACTCGCCCTTCGAAACAGCAGGGTGCTGTTGAGGAGGAAAGCCTGCACTACATCTCGGGTGATAATGGCTTTATATCTCGGAGTACATCAATAACTGAGTGGTATCTTGATTCCACGCTGAATGTTATACTGGCCCAAGTTTCCCAGATGGAAATAAGTGTGTCAGCTAAAGCACTCAGTCAAATACCATATCTCGACATCCATATTCATGCCTACGAACCATTAAATGGAGGGTCCAGTTACATCAAACTCACTAAGTATAAAGCCAATAAGAAGGCACGTGAGAAGGATAACGCTAGTTTTGCATGGTAAGTCATAGCTATGAAAGAAATTACACAAAATATCCTAAGCGCACATCTCAATATTCAATATGCATAGGGCTTAACATTCTTAAGTTTCCTGTAAACATTCAGGACATACCAAAATGTTTGGCACAAAATCACGGAATATCGGTTCACGTTTATGGCCTGAAGAGGAAGCAGAAAATCAAACCAGATGAGCAGGGCATATGTACTCTAATTGGGCCAGCTGGCCGGGGTGGCCGAGCGGTTCTAGGCGCTACAGTCTGCAACCGCGCGACCGCTACGGTCGCAGGTTCGAATCCCGCCTAGGGCATGGATGTGTCGTGTCCTTAGGTTAGTTAGGTTTAAGTAGTTCTAAGTTCTAGGGGGCTGATGACCTCAGAAGTTAAGTCCCATAGTGCTCAGAGCCATTTTTCTAATTAGGCCACTCCATTCTTTGAAGGATCTAAGATGTGTCCTGCCTCCTTTAAGACCAATTGCCGAAACATGACCATTAAAAAGACATTTGCTTCAGGTATCTAAATACCTTTTCTTCTGAAGGACTGTGAATCCCAGGAACTGGTAAGTAGTGTTATGCCTATGGAAGAAAACGTGTTCATTAAATTCAACAATGCTCACCACCAGGAAAGATGTCCGTTTGTCGTATATGCAGACTTCAAATGTCTCCTTACCCCTATCACCTGCTGTGAAGTGAACCCCTTAGCCTCACATGCAACCTTCACACAGAAATACGAACCATATGCAGCAGCATACCAACTTGTACGCTCATGTGATTCATATCTAAGTGCTATGAATTCTATGTTGGGGATAATACTGCAGTCTGGTTACTCACCGAGCTTGAGAAACACTCTTGGGATGTTCATGGGCTGTACAGCAACAGCATCCCCATGATGGATGAGGACAAATGTTATACAATGATGCAGTTAAGTGTCACATTTGTGGGCTGACATTAGATAGAAAAGCTGAAACACTGCATAGAGACCACTGTCATCTTACGGGGAAATTCTGCGGTGCAGCTCACAACGCATACAATTTGAAGATGAGTTACCAGGACACATACCCGTCTTCGCCACAATTTAAGCAGGTATGATGCTCACTTTATAGTTGAGAAATTGGCTAATTTCGGTATGAAGAAACATTAGGTCAGTGTCCTGCGTGAGAATATAGAGAAGTGCATCTCTTTCTCGAAACAAATGACGCCAAAAATTATGTTCCAGTTCCTTGGCTCCTTACATTTCATGCAGAAACAGCATGATATCCACGTCAGCCAATTAGCATATCTCGATGAGGAAAAGTTTCAGCTTGTGAGTAGGAAAGGAGTTTTCCTTTATGAACATCTGGATAGTAAGCAAAACTCTACGAATCCAGACTGCCGACATACCAGCAGAAACCATGCTACCGACATATCTGCATTTACCAGTACTCTCAAAGGTGAGGTCATAACTAGTGCAGATAATGAGTATGCCACAAATTCCTGGCGGGACTTCAAGATTCCAAATTTCGGTGAATACTCAAGACTATACATGGACACCCACGTGCACTTGCTTTCAGAAGTTTTGGAACAGTTGCCCGCATCTCGTGGTCGTGCGGTAGCGTTCTCGCTTCCCACGCCCGGGTTCCCGGGTTCGATTCCCGGCGGGGTCAGGGATTTTCTCTGCCTCGTGATGGCTGGGTGTTGTGTGCTATCCTTAGGTTAGTTAGGTTTAAGTAGTTCTAAGTTCTAGGGGACTGATGACCATAGATGTTAAGTCCCATAGTGCTCAGAGCCATTTGAACCATTTTTTGGAACAATTCTGGAGTGTACGCATAGCTAGATACTCTCTGAAACCCACCTTTTATTACACGGCGCCTGGGTTGTCCTGGGACGCTATACTCTAAAAACGAGATGCAGCATCGAACTTTTGACTAATGTTGACATGCTTTTTTTCTTTGAGTACAGAATCCGTGGAGGATTTTTCCAGCGTGTCCATAGATGCGACAAGGCAAATAATCCTCTTATGGGTGTGGGGTTCAAGACATCACTTGATTCAAGTTATATTCTATATTTTGATATGAGTAACTTGCATAGGAACGCCATGATACAGCCACTATCGGTTGGTGGGTCTCAGTGAGTGCCCAAAAACGAATTAGAGGAATTAGGTAGAAAAATAAAGGGTCTGGCGATAGATTCTGATTTAGGGTATGTGGTGGAGGCAGACTTCAAGTACGCTTTTAGTCTGCATGAAGTGACAAGCAACCTACCATTATGTGCAGAGCAACAAGTTCTGCGAGGAAGCACTATCCCCAAACTGAAGACCACTGTTGGACACAAGCAGAGGTATACAATTATCGTAATCTCCAGCTCAGGGATGGAGCTGGGTAGAATCACCCGAGCCATGTTCTTCAATCAATACGGAATTAAATACCGAAAAGAGGGCGAGCGCAGCTAGTGATTTCGAAAAAGATTTTTATAAATTAATGAATAATCCCATTTCTGGTAAAAACATGCTCAGTGTAAGAAATGAATGCGATACTTTGATTTCGACAATGGGGCGTAACAAAGTGCGTTGCAAGACCAAATTTTAAGTGGGTCACTATTTTCAACGAGAACTTTGTTGCTGTCGAGATGTCGAAGATATCTGTAGAGTTTACGATGCGTATCTATTTGAGTACGTGTATACTGGACTTCTCCAAACACCATATGTACTGCTCCCAGTTCCTTTTTTTTTTTTTTTTTTCATCAGTCTACTGACTGACATAATTAGGTGTCAAGGTAATAAGTTCGACACATCGCGATATGCAGCCAATAATCCTTATGGTATTGCTCCTCAGAACAGGAAGGTTATCGGCTTAGCGAAAGGTGAGGCGGATGGACTGCCGATTGCGGAGTTTGTGGATCTAAGATCCAAACTTATGCTTATCGCAGAATAGGTGGAGTCACCCAGAGGCGGGCTAAGGGTGTGCGACGTGCGGCATCACATTTCCTCACGGTCGAAGACTACTTGCAGTACCTGTACGATGGTGTTACGGTGCTCCACTGCAAACTCCACATTTGGTACAGCAAATGTGGAGTTTGTATGTGTGTGATGGTTGGTATGCCTGCATGTGTGATTGCTTATGCGTGTGTGTGTATGCTTGTGTGTGCGATTGAGTGTGGAAACTTGTGTAAATATGTATGCCTTTGTGCAAAAACATTTCAGCTGCTTGAGGTAGAAAATGTTTTAGAGCCACCCAGTTCAATGTATAAATTGAGGCTTCTGCTTGGGTGGAATTTCACTAGTAATAATAATAGTATTAGTGTAATACAAACCGTACCTTAGCAAGAGCTATAATCAGTACTGCAATGTAAAGTAAAAAAATTCAACCATTTCCATTATTTGTAAAACCAAGAACCGTCAATAAAAGAAATTTCAAACACGAACATAAACAGTGAATTCAAAAGCAGTATTACTACCTGTATTGTAAAAACAACAAGATTTACGGATGTAAAGCTGTGAATATTTATGCCCAAATAAAAGAAGCGTTTTCGTTACCATATGTATCTATCGTTACTTCACAAAATGCCTACCCTTACAAATGTATATAAAGGCTGTGCAAGATGACAAGTTGTTAGTTTGAAACCTGTGGGAGGTGACGTTTAAGACGGAAGAAAGCAAAATATATGTAAGAATGCATGGGATTTTCGCCTAACGTGCAACACACATAGGTTTTTGGGAGCAGGCCGCGCGTGATCGTGTCCGTTTCCAAATACTTGTAGCATGTTGTTGTTGTGGTCTTCAGTCCTGAAACTGGTTTGATGCAGCTTTCCATGCTACTCTATACTGTGCAAGCTTCTTCATCTCTCAGTACCTACTGCAACCTAATCCTTCTGAATCTGCTTAGTGTATTCATCTCTTGGTCTCCCTCTACGATTTTTATCCTCCACGCTGCCCTCCAATACTAAACTGGTGATCCCTTGATGCCTCAGAACATGTCCTACCAACCGATCCCTTCTTCTAGTCAAGTTGTGCCACAAACGTCTCTTCTCCTCAATCCTATTCAATAGCATATATGTCTGAAATTATATCACCTGTGCTTGAACAAAGCCACAGACGTAGGACCTGGGCAAAGCTACATACTATCTACGTACGAACTAGGTACAAAAAATGAAAACACCAAATGTGAGGTAAAAAATTTATTTATTTTCATTAACCCAACTTAAAAGTAATTTTACAATTTCATAAGCAGATAAAATACTACTTTCACGTGTCTTCCTCTTGTTGACCTGATGGAAAGCAGGGCACCGGTAGAATTGCAGGTTTTGAGTAGATGCAAACTTGAAGATTCTCTGCATCAGTGTGATCTTCACCTCGACTTTAACGTAGTTAATGATATCAGGATGACTGAATATTCGTAGTGACGTCATCATATCTTTATGAGGACTTGGCACCCACTGGTGGACAATGAAGAAAAACCGTTACAAGCAATCATTGCATTACAAAGACCTCGTCTTACTCACTGTCAATTTCAAGCGCTCTGGTGGTATAATTGTGTCGGGGAGGGTGTGAGGGCAATTGGGTTTTTCGTCCAGAAGGACTGGGGTTCGAGTTCCAGAAAGGGCACTGCCATTTTGCAATTCCCACCAGTTATCAGGTGCAGGTAGGGTGGGATGTCAGCACAGCCCTAGGACAAATAAACTGTCGCCGAAATTCGAAAATCGGATATCCCAGCAATAGGCCACGGAGAAAGGAAACACGTGGGGAGGAGAAGGTCGCAGGAACCCTTGTGCCAGCTGAGGAACACATATGACGTAATCTGGGCAGTGGGAAATAATTAATTGTTCAATTAAATTAATTTTCATATCAATTTTATATCAAAATTGCGCCAGAGCCGCCATCTCCCTAGTACCGATGCTTGAAGACGCTATAATTTCCCTCTTACAAAATATTGCCAGTTTTCCCACATGGTGTCTGGCTGGTTTAACCTGAGTCGAGAAACAGGAATCTGTAGCAAGATTCTCGTGTGTGTTGGAGGCACGGGGACAGGGGATGAGTGTGTACCTGGAGGCTTGCGATGTGCATATGGGGGCACAGGGGATGGGGGTGTACCTGGAGGGTTCTGAGGTGCGTGTGGGAGGCCCAGGAACAGGGAACAGGTGCGTACCTGGAGGCTTCTGAGGTGCTTGTGGGAGACATGGGGACGGTGGACAAGTGTGTACCTGGAGGCTTCTGAGGTGTGTATGGGAGGCATGAGGACGGGGGATGGGTGTGTACCTGAAGGCTTCTGAGATGCATGTGGGAGACACAGGGATGGGGAATGAGTGTGTACCTGGAGGCTTCTGAGGTGTGTGTAGGAGGCATGGGGGTGTGGGATGGGTGTGTACCTGGAGGCTTCTGAGGTGTGTGTGGGAGACATGGGGATGGGGGACGAGTGTGTACCTGGAGGCTTCTGAGGTGTGTGTGGGAGGCACAGGGATGGGGAACGGGTGTATTCCTGGAGGCTTCTGAGGTGCATGTGGGAGACATGGGGATGGGGGACGAGTGTGTACCTGGAGGCTTCTGAGGTGTGTGCATGAGGAATGGGGGCGGGTGACAGGTGTGTACCTGGAGGCTTCTGAGATGTGTGTGGGAGACATGGGGATGGGGGACAAGTGTGTAACTGGAGGCTTCTGAGGTGTGTCTGGGAGGCATGGGGATGGGGGATGGGGGATGGGTGTGTACCTGGAGGCTTCTGAGATGCTTGTGGGAGACATGGGGACGGGGGGATGGGGGGACGAGTGTGTACCTGGAGGCTTCTGAGGTGTGTGTGGGAGGCATGGGGACGGGAGATGGGTGTATACCTGGAGGCTTCTGATATGCATGTGGGAGACATGGGGATGGGGGACGAGTGTGTACCTGGAGGCTTCTGAGGTGGGTGTAGGAGGCATGGGATGGGTGTATACCTGGAGGCTTCTGAGGTGTGCGTGGGAGGCACGGGGATGGGGGATAGGTGTGTACCTGGAGGTTTCTGAGGTGCATGTGGGAGACACAGGGATGGGGGACAAGTGTGTACCTGGAGGCTTCTGAGGTGTGTGTGGGAGAAACAGGGATTGGAAACGAGTTTGTACCTGGAGGCTTCTGAGGCATATGTAGGAGGCATGTGGGCAGGGGATGGGTGTGTACCTGAAGGCATCTGAGGTGCGTGTGGGAGGCACAGGGATGGGGGACGGGTGTGTACCTGAAGGTTCTGCTGAGCACAGAAGCCATGTCCAGAGAGTCTGGAGTTGCAGGTGTTGTGGAGGGGCACTCACACGCACAATAACTCCCAGTTTCACCATATCACACTAGGCGCTGCAAGTTGTGTCCAAAGATTCAGGGCAGTTGTGTTGGGTGGGGATAACATCTTGCCTTTGGAGGGCAATTGCCAATACATCAGGCTCCCTTTGAAGTTTCATCATATTGCAGATCTCGCCAGCCCGGTGAGCCAATAGGAAGCTTCTGGAAAATTTGGGTAATGGTTTTGACTGTGTATAACACTCAGAGGTTATCGAGCTGAGATTTTGACGATTGGACAATGTCTAAAAATGACCCAGTGTACGAAATCTGGTGTCACCTTTTGTAGGTTCGTGTTCTCTCGCATCGATGAGGGATTCCTCCTTTCTCCCGAATGGGCTCTCGCACCAAGTTGTTCTAAATTTGTTTAAACTGAGAAGATATTGGTTGAAGTACTAACAGACTTTCCAGAGGAGATAGACACGTTTGCCACGTGGTCTCCCATTGGCCGTGTTTCTAACATTATCGCAGATTCAACGAGCAGTAATTTTTGTATTTTTGCGGAGATCTCAGAGGAGCATCGCTTTTGAACTACTCTTGGTGTGGATACGAAGTAGAGGAGTTGTAGATGTCAAAATGTGGAAGGAAGCAGCACAAGCCACACCAGGAACCTTCTGCTGAGTAATGACCGAGGCGAGAGATGAAGCCTCTGTGCGGGCGGTCGGCAGCACCCGCATCGCTGACACCTCCATTTGCTGAAGTAGCCGCCCCTCTTGTTGTCTCTTAATGTTCGTCAGTTCTGGCAGCGAAGTGAGTCAGGATGTTAGTGATGAGACAGGAGTAGCCGAATTTTCAGTTAAAGCACTGGGGATCTCGTTTTAACCAAGTGCCGGTAGTCGATGGCTTCACCACAATCCAGTTACTTGGGTTCCTGTATGTATTTTCCTAATGCCACCAAAAGGACGCAGTCATAACGTCCGACGCGAAGCAGTGTACTTAATTTCCTTGAATGACCACATGAGTCAGCCTTCAGACTAGTTTTTTCCTTTCGCCATCGACTTTGCCACTCAGTTTTCGTCAACTTTTCAATTACATGGATTTCATGTTCTGATATCTACTCATCTCCAGTGTGAGACAGAGCTACCTATTATTTTTGTTTATAACGTGCGGTTCGTCGAGTGGGATAATTGTTAAAAACGATGTTCTACGTTACTGAACTTTCAATTCAGTATCTACAGATGAAGCCCGGTGTCCCCATTGATTTCAACAGGAACAACACCCGTGCTATTCAGTTCATTTCCATTGCACGCAATTTATCAAATATACCAGAATCAGAGAGGAGCGATCTACATATCGATCGGATTCATTCGATTAAGATCAAAGCCACTTTTTATGCTTAGGCGTACCCCAGTGGCGTCTTGAAGTTCACACCAAGTTAAAGTGGTTACAAATGATAGGTACGCGATAGTGAGTGAAATAATATCGAGCTATTTAACAAGGGTAAAAAGTATTTCGCTGAATGCCAACAACGATAAATAAGGAAGCAATGTTAGAGCTGAAGGCACCCGTAGTAATTCGTTGTGAGTTGGTGTGCTGTGTAGTTGTTGAACAAAGGGTGTCAGCATGTAGTCAAGATGATTCATTTACTTCTTGAGGAGAGCATGAGGGAACCGTATAGTAAACGAAATCGCGGTCCCGCGTTGTGGAAAGACACGCTACATTAGCGTGACACGCTACCTTAGCGTGAAAAGTTTCTGTGGTACCTCGTGGCGCTAAATGATAACAAATTATTAAAATAACGTTCGTGATCATAAATATCAGTATTATTATGTTACACCGTTAGTAGCCAGTTCATTATGGAACAGTCACTGACGTTTGACTAACAGCATTCGGACGAGAAACAACACTACGGATCACAAGCAGAAGTCATAAAATATATTCAACATTGTGGGAAACGTGCTACAAAAGTACGTCTATACGTACGTACAGGGAGCGAATTATACAGCCAGACACGTTAATGTGACCACAGCCTATGTTCGACGGCAGCGTGCAACATCCACTCACAGACGGCCGGTGAGTGCACTAGCAATGGAGGGATGGACGCGGAAAACAGTGCTCTCGTTGTCGTAATGGGGAAATGGAGCGATTTATCTGATGTCCAAAAGGGAGTAGTCACTGGATTCAGTGCCAAGGGCAAAGCGCTGCAACGGCTTATTTCGTAAACTATTTGCCTTGTAAGGTGTCAGGCAAATCCAACACCTTCCATGAAAACCTTGACATGATAGCAAATCCGACAGTATGTCACATAGTTCCGAATAAATCCTGGCATTAAATTAACCAAAGTAATACAATCAACGAGTGAGCAAATGGAATACCACAGACTAACACAAGAATGCCCAAATGCATGTCATACCCTCCCACAGTGAAACAGACGCAGTTCTGAGGGGAGAAACGAGAACAGAAGCCGAGAGCAGAATCATGTAGGCTAGGAGGCCCTACTATAAGAGACGGACACCCACTTCGCCAGCCGACCGCCAAAACCACCCCCCAGCCCATGTTAAAAGATAGAGCCCTCCAGAAGAACAGTATAGATCTAACGATAACACTAAAAGGGCCACACCAGCTGCAAGTTTTAGCGTGAGACTTTTTCCCGTCTCTGTTACGTTGCAAACGTTAAAAACATTGCCCCACCACGAAAAGTATAACATTTCCCATTGGATAGACAGAATTTTTGTAGGCGGAGCTTAAAGTTAACATTGAGACACTGATTGGTCAGTTGAAAACACAGCCAGATACCTTTTTTTAAAACCAACTTCGGTAAATTGTAGTAAGGAGAAGTTATGACAGAGTTGCTTCCGAGACGGCGAGGTGAGCGGAGCTGTGCCGCCCGCCGCCCCCTGACGCAGCCTAAACACCGACAAGGTAATGAATGCACGCGATGCCATATTTTTGAGCGCATAAGGCTTCACTCAGAACTGCAGAAGTCTCATCTGTTACACCCCATTTTTGCATAATACTAATGTCGATTGTCAATTAAAGCTCATGGTATTCACATTTGCTACTAGAAGTTAAAATCTGAAACGCGATGATTTTTCTGCTATATAATTATTGAGAAGCCACATCAGCCACTGTAATTTACGACAAGTTAGATAAGTAATTAAAGATAATTGAGGGTCACTGTAGACCATTTTGATAGTTTTCTCTTTTGTGAAACTTAATTTAAACCTAGATTATAGATGTGATATGGCAGAGGTCATCCTTCGATCCATTGTAGAACTTGGAAACCCATTCAGCGAATATCCGTTCACATTTTTGTTCAACGCAGCTGGTTTTTATCATCCTGTATTAAAACATTTCCTTTTATCAATAGTGCAATTTATAAACAATGTTTTGTGAGTAGAATAAAATTTCCAATGGTAAACTTAGCTGCTTTTTCGACGTTGTTCTACCAGCTAACTAAAAATAGGAAAGCCTTGAACCCCTTCCACTAAATTTAGTTAGTATTAAGATTCTTTTGCAGTGAGTGCACTGGAGCTGACGCTGAAATCACTAAGTATTTGATTACAAAATGGTTCAAATGGCTCTGAGCACTATGGGACTTAACAGCTGTGGTCATCAGTCCCCTAGAACTTAGACCTACTTAAACCTAACTAACCTAAGGACATCACACACATCCATGCCCGAGGCAGGATTCGAACCTGCGACCGTAGCAGTCGCGCGGTTCCGGACTGCGCGCCTAGAACCGCGAGACCACCGCGGCCGGCTATTTGATTATATCATCGCTAGTCTCACTGAACTCTTCTGAACTCTACATGTCATGTGTGGTCTGGCGTCTCCTTACCCGCAACAGGTCCCAGGTTCAAGCTAGTCAATTCCCTGAAAAACACGCTCAGAGCGTCGTTGCGCGAAAGTGGTAGGGAGACACGACTTGGAACAGACACCACGCGGAATGTTAGAGCCTACCGCCGTGGTTAAAGTATACCGTGCACAGCAAAACGGCGCTATGTGAAATCGGTAATGAGGCAACTTTGGTGCTCCACAGGTCATAGAGGGGTGACCGACGGCTGCGGAGGTGAGTACGGCCGAACAGACGTGCAACCCCCAACCCGCATGAACCAAGGGGCTACCAACAGAGTCCCCTTAACGACCGTTCAGCGAAAGTCCTGGATGTGGGCCTCACCTGGTTCACGCATCCATGCTAACTGCTGCTCGTCGGCGACAAAGGCTGGCGACGAATTACGTTTTACACTCGACCTGGCAGATGGCCGTTGGCGTGTACATAGTGAGACGTCTGGGAGCAAACAGCCTGCAGGAAGGTGCCAGGCCGGAGGGGGGAGCGATACGATCGGGGGAAATGTTTTCAGAGGAAGAATGGGTGATCTTCGTCATCCTGGAAGGCACAAATGATCAATGCAACTATACATCCATCCTGAGGGACCACGTCCACCCTGCCGTGAGGAATGTCCTTCCTCAGCACGGAGACAGCTACAAGCTGGCCAAGGCGACGTACCACACTTCACAGGCTGCATGTGTGGTTCGAACAGCACCCCAAAATCCCTAGATTTATAAATGTAATCCAGAGTCTGTGGCAGTGCCTCAAACAGGCTATTCGTTCCGCATATCCTCAAGTGGAAAACTTGGCGGAGCCGGCCACGGCTGTGCAGCGGCGTGGCTCTACATCCCCGTGTGTACCGTGCAGAACCGCAATGACCCTCTTTCTGCGCGTCTCGCGAAGTAGAAGGTGGTTATTTAGGCTGTTGGCAGTTGACAGGTGGTCACCTAAATGTGACTGAACAGTGTAATCCACACGTTCAGCCCAGAAAGGCGCGAGACAGGATTAACAAGAAACAAAAAAATTTAAGACGGTAGTTTTAATGGTTTAGGCATTTTACATATTCTCCTCCCACTTCAGTACAGTGAATCAAACCATCATTCAACAGTGCGTGTGTGTGTTGGGGGGGGGGGGGGGGGGGAGGGGCGGGGGAAGGTGGGATTTAAGTGCAGGGAACAGCAATTTCTTTTTTTAATATTTAAACGTCTGCGGTCGAGAGGTTAAGTTATTATTTCGTCTGGTTATGTCCTGCATCTCTGTATGTCGTAACGATTGATTCATTCTGTGACAGAGACGTCCATTGACAAACGTGTTTTCCATGCTTCTTTCATTACAGGGATGAAATAGGGATTCAAAGGTGCACCCGTCCAGACTGAACTACGAAGTCTAGCTGATATATTTTGTTCTCTATCGCCTGCCACAGTGTCCGGGCGACGAACCGCTGCCTATGCCGTGAGCATAACCACAACGGGCAGTGGATCTGCTATTGGCTGCCTCCGCGCGACGATGCACACAGTGCATGCGCCGTTCGTCAAACTCCAGCTGAGTAGAAGGGAAACTGGAAAATCTGATAAGAGAATACGAGTTATGCTTCAGAAAATGAAAACGTAACCAGGAGGTACATGAGCCTCTTCGTTTAGTGGGGGCGGGGGGGGGGGGGGGGAGCACTATGGGACTTAACTTCTGACGTCATCAGTCCCCTATAACTTATAAGTACTTAAACCTAACTAACCTAAGGACATCACACACATCCATGCGCGAGGCAGGATTCGAACCTGCGACTGTAGCTGTCACGCGGTTCCAGACTGTAGCGCCTGGAAACGCTCGGCCACTCCGGCCGGCTTTTTCGTTTAGTATAGGAACAAAAACATTAACAAAAGTCAATATCGTTACTGCCTAGTGGAGATATATGCAGGTATGCAATGTAACTTGTAATAAAACACAGAATTATGGGCACAGTTAAGAAAGTGCCCTAGCAAATGAACGATTTGTATTATCTATAGAGTCCAGATGTAGAACAACATTGCAGTTTTTTGCATTGTAAGTCTGACGCGGAAACATGGGCGCTTAAAGGATAATTTGGCACGGGGTCAGAAGTCCAACTGGTGAAGACTTCATGCCTAAGGTTGACACAAGTCATGACCTTTTTGAATGACTGTTTCTGGGAAACTATCAGGTCACTGGAACTGGAACTACAAAAGAACGATCATAAAAACGGATGCTCGTTTCATTCGTTGCTACTCGCATATCAACGATACAATTACGTTGTGGCACGAATCGAGGAATAATTAACCTGTAGTACTAAACGGATGCTATTTGCTCCCCGTGACATTTTGTCGGCAGTCGACGATCCGCTATAAACCCATTAGCGACTCTAGTTGCAATTAAATATTACTGAAGTGACTGTTGGCTCAGATTGAGATTCATATTGGACGTATAATTGACTGCATTCGAAACCAGCCATCTACGATGGCATGTATAAAGTGTTTGTGTTTGTCGACAACTCTCTTGTCGATTATAAGTGCAGA
This sequence comes from Schistocerca americana, assembly GCF_021461395.2. NCBI lineage: Eukaryota > Metazoa > Arthropoda > Insecta > Orthoptera > Acrididae > Schistocerca > Schistocerca americana. The sequence continues at coordinate 42,845,494 of NC_060121.1, forward strand.
AAATTCGATACCGCAAGGTATAAACATATTAAAAACACTTGTTTTTCGTGAATGAAGTCGTCGTGCACATGTTGCAGTATAGAAGAATAGAGCTTCAGTTAATTTAGCACTGACTCACAACCGCACAGAAAGTGTAAGAAAGGCCTACCAGTTGTTAGCTGTTAGTAGTGAGCAGACACAAGAAATAATTATTCTGAATCTTGAGATTTGATATGAGGGATTTACTAGAATCGCTCACTGTGATTCTAGTAAACCCAACCGGTCCCGGTATAAAGGAGTAGGGGACACTTCAGCTAGTTCCGTATTAGATACAATTACTGTACCGACCCGAATACTATGTGACTCTTACCATCCAGAACTTCACTTTGGAACATTAAATGTGATACGTTTCATTCTCCTTCCCACAAAGTCTACACTTCGGGGCTTCTTTCTCATTCCCATCTTGTGTAGACGTTCCTTAAAGTTCCCATGGCCCGTCATGAGCCCTGTAATGAACTCAATATGTTTCCTGCCCAAGTTCAGGATGACATGGCTCCGGCGTCATTAGCCTGTCATGTCTTTTTTTCCCAGCTAGTAGACCAATATTCCATGCGCTGCTTTCTGATTCAACTAAGTAATTTTGATTTTACCATCCCCTCGGTGATGACGGTGACAGGTTCCAGGTCACATAAATGGAGACGTCGCGCCTGTCCTGGCCAAGCTACGAGTCCGATCAGTGCCATTAAGTCCTGAGTGGTCAGCTACTCACACAGCAAACTTACCCTGTAGCTTTCCGTTAGTCTCACAAAGGCTCCAATTCTGCAACAATTTCCGATTTCGTTGCAGAGACTCCTACAGATTTCAGGGGTGCTTGGTTGTCTCAATAAATGCAGATGCTACCATCCTTGTATGACAATTACAGTGATGAAGGATTCCAAAGTAGCATACGTGGTAGCAAAAACACGAATTACAGTGACAAAAAAGATGTAATGAACGGTTTGTAAAGAAGAAATTACACTGCGAAGGGGAGCTCAAATCGCTGCAGTAGTATTGTGTGACATACGTAAATAAAGTGTACTGTGGTAGACATTATTAACGAGACTAAGGAAGGACTCGCGAGATAAAAGACGATGCCACCAACGTGCAAAGACAATACAAGAAAAATAAGTCAGACTGCAACAATTTCTTGACCCCAAAAGACAATACAAAAACGAGTTAGGAAAGAAAAAAAAAGCAAGGCAGGACCGTTGGGACAATTTTGTCAGAACCAACTTACAGAATAACGTTGGGGGAGAGCCTTTCAAACTGAAAAGTGAGAAAATTGAAGCACCAACGGAAACGTCAACATTAAAGCGATCAAACGGTAAAGTGGCACAGGCTGGAGAAGGTCGGCAGAGTACCTGCTAAGCGAGTTACTCCCAGGAGAGGGCCCTTTACACCACCACATAGAGCTGCACGGACAAATGCACATTAACTACATAAATGATCAATACTACTTTCGGTCTTGAGGAGCTTGCGCTGGCAGTTATGAGACAGACAGAAAAGCTCATGGCCGGAATGTAGTCACTCAGAAACTGCTGCGCCACAGACGAACTTACATAATGACTCTTTTACAGCAATGGAGAATACACGCGTGTTGGAAGGCAGCCAATGCTGTGGCTATCAAAAAATCAGAGGACAAGGAATCGTTTAGACCGATCTGTTTACTAAACGTACAAGGCAAGGTCCAGGAGAGGCTACTGTGTGACACGGTACAGTCACATAGACAGCTACGGGGCCTAAGGCCGCACAAGTCTATCGACGATGCAATAAACAGGGCTTTGCACGTAAGTCAGAGCGCACATGCAAAATACGTGGTGGCAATATTAACTTATATATGTGGCGCTTTTGACAATCCTTGTTGACCTGCGCTATTCGCAAAGTTAAGACAAATGCAAAACCCGACAGAGTCATGTAATAGCTTTCTCGAGTACTGCAGAGTCGGAGCATGGCGAGGGAGCCAGCAAAGAGTTGTCAAGAAAATCACTAAAGGATGCCCACAGGGGTCCCTACTCGGGGTATTGCTACTGAGCTACTGATAGGTATCTTAGACGTAGATGTTAGAGCAAAGGGGATAGTAGTGTAGGGTGATGATTTGCTCTTAGTGCTATAGGGAAACTCAAGAAGACTCTTACAGCAAAAGACTACTCAGCTCCTCGTAGGCATCAATGAATTTGTAGTAAGAATAAACTAACAATTGTAGCTAATAGAACGGTTTCCTCACTACTGGAAGGCGAAATTAAAAGAAACCCAGCATCAAACTATGTGACACAATCCTGCAAGGGAAAAGAGTGGCAAGATATTGATGTTTACACATTACCGTCAAACTGAAGTTCGCTGAACATACCAGACTTACAACCGACAAAGCAACGAAAATGATGTACAAATTAGCAACACTGAATCCTACAGAATATAGACTACTACCGAGTCTTGCAGCACAGAAAGTCATTGCGAGACGTGGTCAGACAAGTGTTCTGCTCACCATGTCGACACAACATCGACTACGCGTGGTAATGGGAGTTTGCCCCACTGACAACCGTTCATCAGAGGGCAGCAGCGGGACAAGGTATTTGAAATTATAGAAGAGGACATCACAGAAAGGCGCCAACTGAACCGCTGGTGAAAGGATACCTGGCAGAGGGGTGTCGCGTCTCCAAAATGAGGCTAAAACAAATAGATCCCGCACGTGGCATGATCCATTTCCTCACAGACCGTGGTCCATACGCGGAACACCTCCACTGGTTTGTTCCTAGCCGAAAATCCGTGTAGGCACTTCAGTTAACTTTTCCTCTCTAACTTGCACGGCAACCAGTTTTTCTGATATTTCTAAAAGAAAGGAGTACAGACTGATCGCTCTCATATTCTTAGCCTTGGTGTGACAAATTCTTTCTGGCTTTGGCCTGGAAACAATCCTCACTGTCCTCCAAATATTACGAATGATTCCTGCTGGAAAGCTGCCCCTGAACAATCTACACAAGAATCTAATTAAATTCTCTCCTCATTCTTGCAATAAAGCTGGGAAGATGTCGTCTTGGCGTGGTGAACTATGTGCTAGAAACGACCACACTTCTTTTTTTCTTTTTACACAAACACATTCACAGGCAAATTCTCAGTTTTCCTTGTAAACCAGTGCCTCCCACGGACTGGCTCCTGGTCTGAGTTATCTGCCAGAGCGCATCGACGGAAGTCAATCCTGAGGAACGCGTGCAGCTCCCCACTGACTCATCGCACGGATCACACTGAAGAAGTAACTGCTGTGAATCTGTAGATTATCTTGAAACGTATTCTCTGTAGCTATGTCTTACACAGATGGTTGGGTTATTGCACTATTCCGGGCCCAATGATTACTGTACTGTTATTTTCTGCTCGAGTGGAACAGACAGGTATGTATACGTATACTGCACTGTCCGGCAACAAGAAGCGCATAATACATCAGCCCGTTAAAGGTATATTTCCTGCGTTATCTTCCAACTGCATTTAGTACTCTTCGTGGTTACAAGGAGTAACTGACAACGCGAAAGGAAACAGCATATTCAATAGATATAACAGAGAACGTACGTGCAGCTTTAAGTCCTTAACAATTACAGATGGTGCAACGTCTAATGGAAAACTGTTCTCTATTCCGCGTGAAACGTTCTTCACATACAAATCAGAACAAATTCTTGTCGGGTCTTCAGCCGGCTCAAACTGTCATCTGGACGCAATATTTCCGAGGTCCACGTAGCCGACATCATCATCTGGGAAAAGCTAATCTGCTCTCACTCTCTTCAGCGAGAGCGGCTTAGCTTTTCTCATCTCATGATGGCGGCCAGGTAGACCGCGGAAATATTTTGTGCAGATGACAGTTTGATCCAGCTGAAGACCCGACAAGAATTTGACCTATTAATACACCAGGAAGGTCAACATACTTACATATCAGAAGTTACGGTTCGGTGGAAAAGTATTGATCCGCGAATCTGAGTTGCAGCAATTGCACACAACACTCCTGTTTGCACAACAGTAAGAATCCCTTGATGCAACTGAGAGACCTCTCAGGACTCCGACAACGATACGTTCGAGAGTTCACACGTGGAACCAGGCTTCAACGAGAAATAAAGAGCTTTCCAGGCTGAGCCTTACCGTCACACACAGACTGCGACAACCAGCTGTCGTGTCCTGCCAGGGTGTGGGGAGGACAGCTAGGTGGGCGACAGATGTCCTCGTGTCCATTATAATTATCCGGGCTGTTATGCCGTGGTCGGTTGATGAATTCTGTGTCAATTCCCAACGTTTCGTCCCCGTCTACAGAGGGCATCTTCATCTTCAAGGGGGTCCGTAGCTCGATGGAAGGTCCAACACACCCACTGGCTCGCTACTGACCGCCGCTAAATTCCGTGTCCGCGGCGTGACGTCACGTGTTTTGAGAACGTCAGTGCAATTGTCCGCTGTCCGCTGCCGTCGGCCGCCGTTGCCATCTCACAGTGGTGGACAGGTGGCACACATCTGAATTCTGTGTCGGTTCCCAACGTTTCGTCCCCGTCTGCGGAAGACAACTTCAAGGGGGTCCATCGAGCTACAGAAGCAGGAATTCGCAGTGTGGATTTTATAACAGCTGAAGAAATCCGTATAGAAACAGTGAGAATATTAGCCAATGCAAAACCACCGAAGAGTAATATAACTGTGGGTGAGAGAAGAGCTTTAAAACTCCTGAATGACGACGATAGTATTTTGATTCTCCCAGCTGACAAAGGAAGCGCCACGGTGGGTATGGATGTGGCCGACTATCAGAGTAAAATTACTGATCTACTGGATCCGCAAGCATATAGGAAGCTGAATAAGGACCCCACTAACAACGTTCTTAGAACTTTGTCGCGGTTAATAAAAAAAGTCCTCCATTGAAGGGAGTGTACAAAAAGGCTCTGCAATTCGGTTGCGCTACCACCGAGGTTCTATTGATTGCCCAAAATTCATAAAGAAAATTTCCCGTTAAAACCGATACTAAGTGCCTTGGTTCGCTCACCTACTCGTTAGCCAAGTTTTTGACTACGCTGTTAAAACCACATGTGGGCCGTTCGGGCTCTTATACAAAGAATTCGAAACATTTCATCAGCAGATTGAATGGCATAGTGGTCCAGCCGGAGGACACATTGGTCAGCTTCGATGTGGTATCGCTGTATACCATGGTTACACTTAATGATGTATTTCAACAGCTGGATCGAATTTTTGCTGCCGATATTTCAGAACTGTTTAAGTATTGTTAGACGACCACATACTTCATGTGGAAGGAACAGTTTTATGAACAAACGGATGGCGTGCCTATGGGAAGGCCCCTAAGTCCCGTAATTGCAAACTTCTTTATGAGAAATTCGAAGAACAGGCCTTAGGTACTTCCAGCAAAAAACCAAATGTGTGGTTCCGATACGTGGATGACACGTTTGTGCTGTGGAGACATGGCAGGGACGAACTAAGCCGGTTCCACGAACATCTGAATGGTATCAACTCTAGAATTCAGTCTGCAATAGAGGAGGAGGTAGACGGCAAATTAGATTTCCTCGATGTGCTTGTTTTTAGAACCGAAAATGTTAGTTTGGGCCACTCAGTATACCGCAAACCCACGCACACGGAACGTTATTTGCACCGGGATTCGAACCACTACCCACAACAGAAGCGGAGTGTTATCAAGACGTTAGCGAACAGAGCTAGAAATATTTGTGAACCTGACTTGCTCGACGCTGAGGTGGAACATCTCCACAATGCACTAATGAAGAACGGATATTCGTCCGCCGAAATAAAACGTGCGTTGAGACAGCCACGCAGAAATCATAGTGACGTACAGGCTACTGCAAAATCTTAGGTTTTCCTGCCGTTTGTTAAAAATGTAAAGGAATGAATAGGGGGGGGGGGGAGGGGGGCTATCTTGACGAAGCGGAATATTAGCGTAATTTAAAAGCCCACCAGGAAGATAGAGGAATACCTTAAGCCTGCCAAGGACGCTCGCAAACCATTGGAGTGTATAGGATCCCTTGCAGCTGTGGAGATGTTTATGTGGATACCACTAAAAGAACTGTTTCAAAACGTTTGGAAGAGCACAAGGGCAATTGTAGAAGAGGAGAAACGGAACGATCAGCTGTTGTGGAGCATTCTTTCCAGCCAGGTAACCACCATATTCGTTTCCAGGAGACGCAAGTACTAGCGCCCACAAGCCGATATTACGAAAGGCTCTAAGGGAGGCAATCGAAATCGCCGCTGATCCTAATAATTTCAATCGAAAGGAGGAGGGCGTGAAATTAAACGGTATATGGATGCCGGTGTTAAAGAAGATGTGTACCACTTGTTCACCACTGGGTGATGGCAACGGCGATCGACGGCAGCGGACAGCGGCCAATTGCACTGACGTTTTTCAAAATACGTGACGTCACGCCTCGGCGCGGGAGCGCGTGGACACGGAATTTAGCGGTAGTCAGTAGCGAGCCAGTGGGTGTGTTGGACCTTCCATCGAGCTACAGACCCTCTTGAAGATGTCCTCCGCAGACGGGGACGAAACGTTGGGAATTGCCACAGAATTCGTCAACCGGCCACGGCATAACAGCCCGGATAATTATAATGGACATGACATTTCCGGCCGTGAAAGTCTACATTTTTGTATCAGACGTCCTCGCCTAGAACGATGAAATTCGATGACATTAACTGGTGGTGGGCCGCCTGCGGATCCCCGACACCAACTGAACAGCAAGGTTTGGCTGGTGCAGATCACGGAACTTGTTATGGCTACTCCAGAAAGAGGGTAAAAGTGCTTAACTACGAGTGTGAGTTCATAGCTTGGAAGTACATCTGGCACACATTCCTAGTTGCAAGTTACCGTCTGTAATGAACTAACTCGCCAATCCCTAAGTCCGATAAGAGTCCTATTTTGGCCGAGGATACAAATATACTACGCCCAGCTAAGACTGACGAGCGTCGTGGAGACGGCGTTGTCTGCTGGTTGCTTGTGCTGCTCTCCCCCCAATAGTGCAGGTGGCTGCCATTTACAAGGCTCCCTTTGCACAGCTCTTTGCTAGAAGGTTGGATGAAGCTGTCCTGTGTGTGGCTGGTCACTCAAATTTCCTTCCTTACTGCGTCACGTAAGCTGCTGTCCGCATCACATCTGCGCCATCGATATGAAATATCGTTCCGTTTCTGTTGTTAGCGAAGGCGCTCTGTTGCCTCTTGTCGAGAACTTCTTCGTAAGCTGAATTAATGTACTGTTCGGAATATTTCTTACATTCGCGATATGTCCTTCTCCCTAGGGAAAATTTTGTAAGCTCGTACCTCATAGGTCATGAAATTTTCGTTGCCTAGTCACGTGTGGCAGTACCGTTCCGTAACTTCATTTCCAAACAACATTATTACATATGACAAAGTGCGTTAGAACATGTGCATCAAGGAAAATAGCCATCGCACAATACAACTTTTCGCTGAAATGATAATTAAATCGACACCCTAGCACCAAACAGGCGTTGATATACACCGTTGGGGCCATGTTGAAAATGTGTGCCCCAACCGAGACTCGAACGGGTGATCTCCTACTTACATGGCAGACGCTCTGTCCATCTGAGTCACCGAGGGTACAGAGGATAGTGCGCCTTCAGGGACCTATCCCTTGAACATTTCTTCGCCTTGCTCCATTCACATGAACAGTATGAAATCACAATTTTCGCAGAATACATTCCCATATAACAACGAAAGCTATATAATACTTCACTATATAGCATTCTTGGATATAGGTAACATTTCCACACACTACAAAATTCATTTTACCGGAGTCTATAGTCACACTCGACTAGCTCCTGCTGTTCACCGTATTGTTTAGATTGGGAAGAATGAGTATACCTTACTATGTCTTTGTGAGTGCTACGAGACATTATTCTATTAGTTACACATACCTTAGTAAAAAGCTTTCTCCAAATTTACAAAGTTGTCGGTTACATCTCCTACAGCATTTACAATGAATGTACAAGCAACAGTTCATAATTTAGAAACAGACTATTATCCATCCATGGTACTGCCAGATGGTGTACTCGCTTATCGAAAAATCTCTGAAGGTCACACGTTATTGGTAATATGTTTCGTTTTGTAGATCTTCAATTTTACGCTCAGCGACCTTGATGTCGTGTAAATGTTTAACTGCATGCTCTAACTGCATGATTATAGGGAGCTGGGATACTTCCCATCCACTTTTCTGCGTTTAATGAGTACTGTGCTAACCAGCATAAATGGGAACAAAGTCTGTCTGTATTTGGACGATATTGTTGTAGTGGACACCTCATTAGAAGAGCACACTGTACGTCTGGAAGAATATTCGACCCGTTGCAATGAGGAAACTTGAAGTTGCAAGTAAGTAAATGCGAGTTTTTACACCAGGAAGTTGCGTTCCTGGGCCAAGTGCTGGCTACTTCAACATTAAAACTCGGTCCTGCTAAGGCGGAGGCAATAGACAAATACCCACAGGCAAGGACTACCGTACAATTAAAGTCGTTAATGGGCCTAATAAGATACTATCACAGATTTGTAAATAATTTTAGTAAAATTCCAAACCCACTATATGACATGTTGAAAAACGGGGTTGCATATGACTGGGCAGATCTCAGTAGTAAGCCTTTCAAGGACTGATGGAAAAACTGATTAGTTCTCTCATATTACATTATCCTGATTTCAGTAAAGAATTTTTCATTTCTACAGACGCACGCGATCGTGTCATCAGTGCATACTTAAGCCAAGGGCAGATGGGGAAGGCCCTCGCAATAGCATACAATTTCAAGACAGTTAACAAGACTGAACATAGTTACAGTGTGGCTCAACATGAACTCCTAGAAATAGCGAGGGCTGTGCAATAATTTCGGCCATATGTGTGTGGTACAAAATTTAAGATCATAATGGATCGGAAACCACTGGTGTGATTAGGTTGTGTCTCTGACCCATTTTCCAAGTTGTTGAAGTTCCGATTGAAACTGGCAGAAGTCAGTTGTTCAAATGGTTCAAATGGCCCTGAGCACTACGTGGCTTAACTTCTTTGGTCATCAGTCCCCTAGAACTTAGAACAACTTAAACCTAACTATCCTAAGGACATCATACACATCCACGCCAAGGCAAGATTCGAACCTGCGACCGTAGCGGTCGCGCAGTTCCAGACTGCAGCGCCTAGAACCGCTCGGACACTCCAGCCGGCTGAAGTCAGTTGTCAAATAGTTTATAAGAAAGGCAAACAAGGCCACATGGCCGACATGTTGTTTCATATTAAAAGTACACGTGGTACCAGTATAGAGGACGAGCACTGCTTGGATGAGCCATCGGAGGATGCGAGTGTTTGTGACGATAAGCGGCTGAAGGCCGGAACTTTGGAGGCACAGGTGGCAGAGCAGTAGTGGCAGCTGCTGAGACAACGCTGCTGTGAGCTGGAAGTGGGAAGGTTGATAAAAAACCGCGGCTAAGCTCGGAGAGCATAATGAGTCCGGACAAGATATTGTCTGAGTCGACTCAGATCCTTGTATCTCTATAACTGGACATCAGAGGATGGGGAGAACTTATGAGCACGTGAAATACTACTGTATTTGACTTGAGATGAAGGCTGATATAGAACAATTTACAAAGACTTGTGAGAAATGCCAGAAAACAATAAAATGCAAGGTAAGACCAAGCAGCCATTGTAATTGACTCCTGCCCCAGAATTTGTGGTTGAAAGATATTAAAACTGATATTGATTTTGATATCGTAGGACCATTAGCACGAACACATGCCGGCATCCGTTACATTCTGACGTTTTACGACTCACTAACGAACTTAGTTTCAGCCGAACCAATTGACTTACAAGACACTGACACGGTTGTGTAAAAATTAGTCGAAAATGTAAGTTTGAGAATCGGATGCCACAACTGAGCGACATAGACAGTAATTTCATAAGTGATAGCTTCAAGTGGATATTAATCTGTTATATATAGAAAAGATCCAGACCATGAGCTACCACCCACAATCGAAAAGCGCACTGGAGCGCACACATTGTACATTAACGGAGATATTATGGCATTATATTAAGCACGCTCAGTCAGATTGGTACGATATATAACGTTCATATACAACGCGACACCTCACAGAATCACATGGTACGCCCTGCTTGAGTAATTTTGCGATAGGAGATTTAGTTGACTCCAGCAGAAACCGGCAAGTGTAGTCTACAATTACGATGCTTATGCGACCAAAGTACGGCAAAGGATGGAAATGCTGCATCACGATGCCAGAGCGGTTACACAAGAGCACCAGGAAAAGAGTAATTAAATTACGACAAAATCCAAAAATTTTCCATAAGCATGACCACGTGTTGCTATGTGGTGAAAGTGTATGAAGTGGATGCAGTTTAAGAAAGTGGATAGTAAATGGCGAGGTCCATATACCGTTATCGATATGAAAGAGCCGAATGTGATTATTCGAGTATGACGAAAAAAAAAATGTATTACAGTACATGCAATTGTGATTCACAAAATAAATGAAAAATATCAATCACCAAGCACGCAACACAAATTAAAGAAGGAAGATAAACACACAGCGACGGTTGATAACAAGACACTCCGTACTACACACATATAGATCACAAAGTGAAAGGTGCAACTGAAGTGTTGTAATATATGTGAGTGAATAAACGCCTGAAATCTGCAGCCTAGTGAACTAGAACCGAATTAACACATCTCCAGGACCACACATATGAACTAATATGGACTAACAATGGAAATCGTGACTCTAAAATATAACATAACATCACGATATTTGTGCTACAAAAGTTGTTTCTAATCTGAAAAACTTCAATCAGTCTGTGGTAGTCGGCTGCCACTCGCTATTTTTGCTTCCCACTGGCACGTAATTTCCTTGGGATGACCAGGAAGGGAAAATTCCAAGGGCTCGTACTTGGTGAAATGGTGCCGTCGACCAACAAAACTCTGCCTCAGTTTGTAGCACTTATGATTGTGGCTGTGGAATTTGGTACAGTCTCTGCTTTATCATTGTGCCTTCAGCTTACCGCATCAGCAGAATTCGATGCTTTACCAATGTTTTATGAGTGAGTACATCTCGTGACAAATGGAACAGTTTTTTTATGTGCAGAACATAGTTCCTGAAGTGATATTTTCTCTTGGCAGTTCAGATGATACGTCTGCACATTTTCCTTTAATAAACGCTGGTTCATTGTTCCTGTCTTTTCCATTGCGGCATGCAACTAGAATGATGTGGGACCCCATCTCCAAATACATCAGGTGTAGGACACTTGACATCCTCACTCCTACTATTCAGTACAAGCGTACTACATTTTCCGTGTTGAACAGTCATAGTTGCTTCCGGTGCATACACCCCTGGTGCAAGTTCCCCCTTGGGGATCAACACTTCAGTCCATAGTTGCGCATGTCACACGTACCTTTAAATTCGTTCTGACTGTGAACAGGTCACTACTTCTGCACGGCTGTTGCTTGTGAGTGTTCTCGTTGAAAGCGACGTCTGGCTCTCCAGTTTGTCGCCTACGTTTGGCCGTTTACCCTATTTCGGTTAACTGTTCTGGGCCTGGCTACTGCAGCCTGCAGCGGCACTTGTGACGTCCACCCAGTACGGAGTGCTCACCCTTACGCAAGTTATGGGGCGAATTATCTCTGTCGGCTTCTATCGCCTCCAAAACCATTCGCCCTGATGGTGGCGCAATGCTAGGCCTCCTTGCTGCTGCACTCTTGAGTACTGCCATATTCCGCCACGAGAGTGCAACAAGCTCTTTCGGTCTCCTGTTTGCTATCACATTTCAATTCACATATGGGTGCAGCGTGCTGCCCTCAGGTATGGCAAGCCTCGTGTTAACGGCGGCGGTAGCAGTGTAGTGTGACATCCTCTGGTAAGGTGAGCCACATGCTCATGGCAGTGAGGTGGCACCACACCCCCAGGTATGGTGAACTGTGTGCTCATGGCAGTGGGGTGGTGCCACGTCCTCAGGTATAGTGAGCTGTGTGCCTATGGTAGTGGGGTGTGCCATGCCCTCACGTATGGTGAGCTACATGCTCATGGCAGTGGGGTGGCGCCACACCCTCAGGTATGGTGAGTTGCGAGCTCATGGCAATGGGTTCGTGACACGTCATCAGGTATGGTGAGTTGCGTGCTCATGGCATTGGGGTGGTGCCACGTCCTCAGGTATGGTGAGCTGCATGCTCATGGCAGTGGTGAGCTGTGTGCTCATGGCAGTAAGGTGGTGACACGTCCTCAGGTATGGTGAGCTGCGTGCTCATGGTAGTGGGGTGGTGCCACGTCCTCAGGAGTGCTCTTGATAACACTCCGCTTCTGTTGTGGGTGGTGGTTCGAATCCCAGTGCATATAACGTTCCGTGTGCGTGGGTTTGCGGTATACTGAGTGGCCCAAACTAACATTTTCGATTCTAAAAACAAGCACATCGAGAAAATCTAATTTGCCATCTACCTCCTCCTCTATTGTAAACTGAATTGTAGAGTGGATACCATTCAGATGTTCGTGGAACCGGCTTAGTTCGTCCCTGCCATGTCTCCACAACACAAACGTGTCATCCACGTATCGGAACCATACATTTGGCTTTTTGATGGAAGTACCTAAGGCCTGTTCTTCGAATTTCTCATAAAGGAGTTTGCAATTATGGGACTTAGGGGGCTCCCCATAGCCACGCCATCCGTTTGTTCATAAAACTGTCCCTTCCACTTGAAGTATGTGGTCGTCAAACAATACTTAAACAGTTCTGAAATATCGGCAGCAAAAATTCGATCCAGCTGTTCCAATACATCATAAAGTGAAACCATGGTATACAACGATACCACATCGAAGCTGACCAATGTGTCCCCGGCTGGACCGCTATGCCATTCAATCTGCTGATGAAATGTTTCGAATTCTTCATATAAGAGCCTGAATGGCCCACATGTGGTTTTAACAGCGTAGTCAAAAACTTGGCTAACGAGTAGGTGGGCGAACCAAGGCACTTAGTATCGGTTTTAATGGGACATTTTCTTCATGAAATTTGGGCAATCAATAGAACCTCGGTGGTAGCGCAACCGAATTGCAGAGACTTTTTGTACACTCCCTTCAATGGAGGACTTTTTTATTAACCGCGACAAAGTTCTAAGAACGTTGTTAGTGGGGTCTTTATTCAGCTTCCTATAATTATGCTTGCGGATCCAGTAGATCAGTAATTTTACTCTGATCGTCGGCCACATCCATACCCAGCGTGGCACTTCCTTTGTCAGCTGGGAGAATCAAAATACTATTGTCGTCATTCAGGAGTTTTAAAGCTCTTCTCTCACCCACAGTTATATTACTCTTCGGTGGTTTTGCATTGGCTAATATTCTCACTGTTTCTATACGGATTTCTTCAGCTTTTACAGAATCCACACTGCGAATTCCTGCTTCTGTAGCTCGATGGACCCCCTTAAAGATGTCCTCCGCAGACGGGGACGAAACGTTGGCAACGGACACAGAATTCTGATGTGCTCATGGCAGTGGGGTGGCGCCACACCCTCAGGTATGGTGAGTTGCAAGCTCATGGCAATGGGTTGGTGACACGCCCTCAGGTATGGTGAGTTGCGTGCTCATGGCAGTGGGGTGGCACCACAACCTCAGGTATTGTGAGCTGCGTGCTCATGGCAGTGGGGTGGCACCACACCCCCAGGTATGGTGAGCTGTGTGCTTATGGCAGTGGGATGGCACCACACCCCCAGGTATGGTGAGCTGCGTGCTCATGGCAGTGGGCTGGTGCCACAACCTCAGGTATGGTGAGCTGTGTGCTCATGGTAGTGGGGTGTGCCATGCCCTCAGGCATAGTGAGCTGCATGCTCATGGCAGTGGGGTGGCGCCACACCCTCAGGTATGGTGAGTTGTGAGCTCATGGCAATGGGTTGGTGACACATCCTCAGGTATGGCGAGTTGCCTTCTCATGGCAGTGGGGTGGCACCACACCCCCAGGTATGGTGAGCTGCGGGCTCATGGCAGCGGTATGGTGCCACATCCTCAGGAATGGTGAACTGCATGCTCATGGCAGTGGGGTGGCACTACGCCCTCAGGTATGCTGAGCTGCATGCTCATGGCTGGTGGAACTACCCCCTCAGGTATGGTGAGCTGCATGTTCATGGTGGGTGGCACTACACCCTCAGGTATGGTGAGCTGCGTGCTCATGGCAGTGGGGTGGTGCCACAACCTCAGGTATGGTGAGCTGTGTGCTCATGGTAGTGGGGTGTGCCATGCCCTCAGGTATGGTGAGCTGCATGCTTATGGCAGTGGGGTGGCGCCACACCCTCAGGTATGGTGAGTTGTGACCTCATGGCAATGGGTTGGTGACACGTCCGCAGGTATGGTGAGTTGTGTGCTCATGGCAGTGGGGTGGCACCACAGCCCCAGGTATGGGAGCTGTGGGCTCATGGCAGTGGGATGGTGCCACATCCTCAGGTATGGTGAACTGCATGCTCATGGCAGTGGGGTGGCACTACTCCCTCAGGTATGCTGAGCTGCATGCTCATGGCTGGTGGCACCACACCCCCAGGTATGGTGAGCTGCATGCTCATGGCAGTGGGATGGCACCACACCCGCAGGTATGGTGAGCTGTGTGCTCATGGCAGTGGGGTGGTGCCACGTCCTCGGGTATGGTGAGCTGCATGCTTATGGCAGCAGTGTAGTGCGATGCCCTCTGTTATGCTACAGTCTGCCTCACGCCCACAGCCATGGTATGGCGTGACGCCCTCTATTTCCTGCTCTAAATTGTCAAGCTGCACGTCCAGACTTAGGTCAGGGCTGAATCCTACTTAAATCCGTTGCTCTCCCTGTAAATACTACAAATTCCTTATCCCACCACTGAAGAAACTACACCCCACATCTCACCCCACTTTGACATGCTCCCTGACATGTACAGATTTAAGTTCACTGCTTGGAAGTACACCTGGAACACTTTTCTATTTACAACTTTCTGTCTATGAAGAACTAACTGACTAGCAATGTGGAGATGGCGTTACCTGCTCATTGCTCGTGCTGCTCTCCCCCCAGTTGTGCAGGTCGGTCCTATTTCTAAGACCAGTATCAAATATCGGTCCAACGCTTCCCTTGTTAGCGAAGGCGCTCTGTTGCCTTTTGTCGATAACTACTACCTAATATGAGTTAATGTACAGGTCGGAATATTTCTTTCATTCGTGACACAGCTGCACTGTTGAAATCGAGCAAGAGTATGCAAACTTATGACTCGCTTGTGCTCTGCGACAGTTCACTTTGAGTGTTCGTGCAGAGATCTGTCAGTGGATCATACTGAGGCGCCAGTTTCAAACGCTGGTGACAAGACGTAACGCGCTGAAGACGGTCGCCTTTCAGAGCCACGATCTAATATTGTCTTGTATCTTCATGTTAACAGAGTTCGTTTGAGTGGAGTTCAGTTTATTAACCAAGCTCGTTTAATTTATTGTACAAAACTTATAACATCAATTAGTGCGTTTTGAAGGTTCAAAGTAAAGATACAGTTTCTCAGCATTTGAATTTGTTGACCTCAATGAAGGAAACGGAAATTATTTTTATCGGAAGAATAGATTTTAATTTTTACTGTATCCCGGGACCTGGAAATACTCGTGAATCATTTGTGCGTATGAACACAACTTTGAAAAAGAAGAATTCAATGTAATATTTTTGATCTGTATGAAGAAATTCAGTTATAGTAAACGGCGATTTAATGAATGCTATTTACGAAGTATGCACTGAAGCGCCAAAGAAACTGGTATAGGCATGCGTATTCAAATATAGAGATATGTAAGCAGGCAGAATATGGCGCAGCGGTCGGCAACGCTCGTATAAGACAAGTGTCTGGCGCAGTTGTCGGATCGATTACTGCTGCCATAATGGCAGGTTACCAAGATTTAAGTGAGTTTGAACGTGGTGTTGCAGTCGGCGCCCGAGCGATGGGGAACACCATCTCAGACGTAGTGAGAAATTGTGGATTTTCCCGTACGATCATTTCTCGAGTGTAGTGTGAATATCAGAAATCCGGTAAAACATCAAATCTCCGACATTGCTGTAGCCGGAAGAAGATCCTGCAAGAACGGGACCAACAACGACTGAAAACAGTCGTTCAGCGTGACAGAAGTACAACACTTCTGCAAATTGGTGCAGATTTGAATGCTGGCCATCATCAAGTGTCAGCGTTCGCACCAGTCAACGAAACCTCATCGATATGGGCCTACTCGTTTAATCTTGATGACTGCACGACACAAAGCTTTACGCCTCGCCTGGGCGCTTCGACACCGACTGTTGATGACTGGTAACCTGTTGCCTGCTCAGACGAGTCTCATTTCAAATTGTATAGAGCGGATGGACATGTACTGGTATGGAGACAACCTATGAATCCATTGACGCTGCATGTCAGCAGGGGACTGTTCAAGCTGGTGGAGGCTCTGTAATCACGTGGAGGGTGTGCAGTTTGAGTGATATGGGACCCCTGATACGTCTAGACCCGACACTGACAGGTGACACCCACGTAAGCATCCGGTCTGATCACCTGCATCCATTCATTTCCACTGCGCATTCCAACTGACTTGGGCAATTGCAGCAGGGCAATGCAACACCCCACAGAATTGCTACCGAGTGACTCCAGGAACACACTTCTGAGTTTAAACAGTTCCGCTGGCCACCAGACTCCCAAGACCTGAACAGTACTGAGCACATCTGGGAGCCCTTGCAACGTGCTGTTCAGAAGAGATCTCCACACCCTTCTACTATAACGGGTTTGTAGACAGCCCTGCAGGATTCGTGTTGTCAGTTCCCTCCAGCACTACTCCAGACATTAGTGGAGTCCATGCCACGTCGTGCAGCGGCACTTCTGCGTCCTCGCGGTGGCCCTGCACGATATTAGGTTAGTGTATCAGTTTTTTTTTCTCTTCAGTGTATATTAGAAGTTATCACAGTCATCATTAGTGCTACACATATTCTACGATCATTCTCACGGTGTACAGAGCCGAACCCGCCATCGAACATTAGAAATTAATGTTATCAATCAATGAAGAATTTTAGCAGACAATAGGTAAGGTAGAACTTTGAGATTCTTTGGTGCGTTCAACAAACTAGGAGGAGATAAAATATGACAGCTAAAAATTACGACATGACTCCACACTTCTTTACTTCGGATAAAATCCATGCGGCACCAGTGAAAGTGGGTAAGACGGGTTGAAGTGCATGCTGCAGTCGGAGCCAACTCTCGGACAAAGCCGGACATGGTGCGGGAAACGGCCTTCTTTAAAATGTCCGCCGCTCTGTGCGTCCCACTAAAGTTCCCCAACACCTCAACGTGCAGCTCATTGGGCTACCTCAGTGGGTGTCGGCAGTAACTGGAGACGTGTGCAAAAGTGACGTCCCTCTGCTTTGGGAGACGATGCTGCTCGCGTTCTTCTTTACACTGGTGAGTGCGCGCGTGCAGTGCACGGGGGATAGCCACGTGTGCGGTGTTTACGCGCCGCATGGGAATATCGGGTTTCCCATGTAGGCGCGGCAAGTGTTTGCTGTATTTAGCACGCAGCTGACACGAGGCGCGGCTCTATTTGTTGTTGCTGCGGAGGCGACACGCGGGCCAGCCGGCGCCTGCTGTGGCGCTCCGACACTGTGCAGAGGCCGCCACACAGCCTATTGTTCCTGTCGTGCCAGGCGGGGCGCACTCGTGTGACTCTGTAAGCGCTCACGTCGGCTCTGTCGCTGACAATGAGAGTGACGTACTTTGGTTCATTAGTGGAACACTAGGGAAAGCAGTCACTCTACGGAGGACACTGCTTACAAAACACTCGTGCGAACCATCGTAGAGCTTAATTTCTCAGCTAATGCAGTGAGGTGGTTTGAAAGCTACTTCAGACGCAATGTGTTGACTGTGTAAACGAAAAATCTTCCTGGGAACATGTCTTCTCAGAGGAGTGCCACAAGCATCAGTCTTAGGCCCACTTTTGTTTTCCTTATACGTCAATAACATTTCGTCAGTTCGGTCCTCCTGTAAGTATCATTTCTATGCTGGCGACCTCCAGCTTTACCTAAGCGTCAGACCTGAAGATACAAACACTGTAATCGGTCAGATGAAATATGATGTGTCTTCAGTGGTAACACGTGCGTAAAACCTGGGATTAAACCACACTACTGGCAATTAAAATTGCTACACCACGAATATGACGTGCTGCACACGCGAAATTTAACCGACAGGAAGAAGATGCTGTGATATGCAAATGATTAGCTCTTCAGAGCATTCACACAATGTTGGCGCCGGTGGCGACACCTACAACGTGCTGACATCACGAAAGTTTCTAACCGATTTCTCATACACAAACAGCAGTTGACCGGCGTTGCCTGGTGAAACGTTGTTGTGATGCCTCGTGTAAGGAGGAGAAATGCGTACCATCACGTTTCCGACTTTGATAAAGGTCGGATTGTAGCCTATCGCTATTGCGGTTTATTGTATCGCGACATTGCTGCTCGCGTTGGTCGAGATCCAATGACAGCAGAATATGGAATCGGTGGGTTCAGGAGGGTAATATGGAACGCCGTGCTGGATCCCAACGGCCTGGTATCACTAGCAGTCGAGATGACAGGCATCTTATTCGCATGGCTGTAACGGATCGTGCAGCCACGTCTCGATCCCTGAGTCAACAGACGGTGATATTTGCAAGACAACAACTATCTGCACGAACAGTTCGACGACGTTTGCAGCAGCATGGACTATCAGCTCGGAGACCATGGCTGCGGTTACCCTTGACGCTGCATCACAGACAGGAGCGCCTGCGATGGTGTACTCAACGACGAACCTGGGTGTACGAATGGCAAAACGTCATCTTTTGGGATGAATCCAGGTTCTCTTTACAGTATCATGATGGTCGCACATCCGTGTTTGGCGACATCGCGGTGAACGCACATTGGAAGCGTGTATTCGTCATCGCCATACTGGCGTACCACCCGGCGTGATGGTATGGGGTGCCATTGGTTACACGTCTCAGTCACCTCTTGTTCGCATTGACGGCTCTTCGAACTGTAGACGTCACATTTCAAATGTGTTACGACCCGTGGCTTTACCCTTCATTGCCGGCCGCGGTGGCCGTGCGATTCTAGGCGCTGCAGTCTGGAACCGCGGGACTACTACGGTCGCAGGTTCGAATCCTGCCTCGGGCATGGATGTGTGTGATGTCCTTAGGTTAGTAACGTTTAAGTAGTTCTAAGTTCTAGGGGACTGATGACCTAAGATGTTAAGTCCCATAGTGCTCAGAGCCATTTTTTTCCTACCCTTCATTCGATCCCTGCGAAACCCTACATTTCAGCAGAATAATGCACGACCGCATGTTGCAGGTCCTGTACGGGCCTTTCTGGATACAGAAAATGTTCGACTGCTGCCCTCCCCAGCACATTCTCTAGATCTCTCACCAATTGGAAACGTCTGGTCAATGGTGGCCGAGCAACTGGCTCGTCATAGTACGCCAGTCACTATTCTTGATGAACTGTGGTATTGTGTTGAAGCTACATGGGCAACTGTACCTGTACACGCCATCCATGCTCTGTTTGACTCAATGCCCAGGGGTATCAAGGGCGTTATTACGGCCAGAGATGGTTGTTGTGGGTACTAGCTCCTCAGGATCTATGCACCCAAATTGCGTGAAAATGTAATCACATGTCATTGTCCAATGAATACCCGTTTATCATCTGTATTTCTTCTTGGTGTAGCAATTTTAATGGCTAGTAGCGTAAATGCAAAAAAGACAAGAAATCTTAATAGTCCATCAGAAATTAGTAAGTTCAGATTTACGCTAACGCCTGCCTCCCATTCTGCTCGACGGTATTCCAGTACCATATCAGAAAACAAAAATGGTTCAAATTGCTCTGAACACTATCGGACTTAATTTCTGAGATCATAAGTCCCCTAGAACTTAGATCTACTTAAACCTAACTAATCTACAGCACACACATTCATGCCCGAGGCAGGATTCGAACCTGCGACCGCAGTGGTCGCACGGTTCCACACTGTGGCGCCTAGAACCGCTCGGCTATCAGAAAACAGTTAAGAACTTGGGTGTAACGTTGGATGAGTTTCTCAACTGGGCGCAGAAGACAGTCGCAGTGTGCCGGAAGACGTCCGCTTATCTCTATGCTCTCAAAAAGTTTCGGAAAGTACTTCCACAGAATGTGAAACTCCAGCTCAGGCAAGCACTCGTTCTAAAGAACCTCCACTATTGTTGTGTAATCCAACATTGCATGAGTAGCGAAAGTAAAAGACTGTTAGAACTAATCACGAATGCCTGTGTGCGTTATACCTGCAGCATTCGCCAATATGATCAAGTAAGTGCTTCACATTCCCAGCAAAGGTGGCTGCGGCCGGACAAATTGCGTGACTACCCCACTCTATGTCTACTTCACCTTCTCCTTACTATGCGAGCACCCCAGTACCTTGCTTCAGAGATTAAACACCTTTCGTGCCATCATACACGAAAGACGACGTCACTTTTACTTGCTATCCTAACTATGCCACTCACATAACAGAAACACTTGCAAACTCCTTCTCTGTTGTCGCTGTCCGCCTCTGGAACAAACTGCCCCTTACTTTGCGTAAAATTCAATCCCCTGCTGCTTTTAAGAAGAAGTTAAAGCTTTACCTGCTATCATCCTCATAGCGTTTTCCACAAAATTAATGTACAAGACCAATCTTGCCCTCTGTCGAACAACAAAGCTAGTGACTCCTATCTTGCTTCTTTCTCTTATTTCTCTTTTTCTATCTCCATTAGCCATGCAATCATCTTTCCTTACATTTCCTTAACCGTGTTTCATCACGCTCCTGTTCTTCCCCTCCGTTCACCATCAATTTCCCTCATACTTACTGCTGCTAGCACTCCTATCTAAATTCAGTCTTACTAATAATGTCTAATTATTGCAGTACTTATCATCTACGCATATAACCTGTATGTGTATGTATTCTTCTAAGGGTACCTTTGTTTATTTCACTTTCTTTTATTAGATGTAGTTTAAGATGCCTACTAAAACATGAAGAAAAATATGTAGAGTGCCTGGTTAGACGTAATCTTGCCAGATTAGATAAATAAATAAATTAATTGAAATATCGTACAATATTCGTATCGTGTGTTCGACACATACCAAATAGAACTAACATTGGATACTCAACGTATATAGAGACGTGGTCTCAGCTTTGTCTGAGTAACGGGAGAATGTCACGGCAATGCCAAACACGCTGAACGTGTCCGCCTTGGGAGCTGTGCGGTCAGCGCGGCCGACTGATAACCGAAGAGGACCGGGTTCCATTCCCTGCCAGGTCGGAGATTTACACCACTCGGGAACTGGGTGCTATGCTATTCTTACGTTCCTGATGCCGTAATTGACGTTTCACTCTTGAGATAGCTGTATTAGCACGTCCTGAGACCCAAGAAAACTGAACGCGCAAACGTTTGGAGGAGGACAAATTATGCCATGGAAACTTGAGTTTCAAGCACCATCTGTCAGGAATATGCTACACGCCCCTAAGCACCGCTACCATACCTTTAGCGATAACAGTACTACACTAATTACAGTGGTTGTGGTGCGTGATGGGACTGCCAACAACGACAAATAAACGATTTAGAGGTCAGAATAGAGCTATTATTTCAATTACTTCTATTTAAGAACACCACAAATGAGTTTTTTTCACACTTCGAAACGGGTTGTTGTTCTGTACGAAATATCGTATATGTGCGTTGACTACTACCAATTAAATGCTGATGCTCAATCTTGTCGATGTTTTACTTACAGAAGACAGGCTGAAATTCATTATTCATAATCCGAATCAGATCTGATGATACTTCAATTGAAACATCCAAAAAAATGAAGCTAAGTTAATGACAGACATACGAAAATCGCTACGTGTATCAAGGGTACCTGTTGTTAGTACTCCTAGGGTGCGCATTTATCATTTTAACTATTTAGGCTGCAACTTCAGTTACAGATATAAAAATAAACAGATGATAATAAATAAATTCCAAGCTAAGTGCGGAACAACTAAACGCAACGTCGAGGGAAAAAACAAGACTAAAAACACAACTCGCATATTACAAATTTGTGGACGTACAAGAAGCGAAACGTATTATGGTTAAATGGCTCTGAGCACTATGGGACTTAACTACTGAGGTCACCAGTCTCCTAGAACTTAGAACTACTTAAACCTAACTAACCTAAGGACATCACAGACATCCATGCCCGAGGCAGGATTCGAACCTGTGACCGTAGCGGTCGCGCGGTTCCAGACTGTAGTGCCTAGAACTACTCGGCCACTTCGGAAACGTATTGTAACAGAAAAAGAATGAAAACCATATACAAGGACCGTAGATGAAATTACGTAAAGCAACAAACGATAAGTTTTAGGTTTAGTGACGAATTAAAAATAGCAGAATGAATTGGAAGCAGCACTAAATACTACGAGCAATGAGAAAACATCAGAAACAGATTACAGCTACAAGCCAGTATGCCAAACGCGTACTGCAATAAACAGAAAGACTTAACAGAACCAGTCCGTTAAAAATGCCTTGTACGACAGCCACGTAGTAAATTACCGAGCATTTTAATCTTTAATAAATACATGGCTCCGTCGCACATTGAGATAAAAAATGTTGACGATAGAGTATTGAATATTTGCTTATTTCGCAGTTTCTGAAGTATATGGAAATTACACAGTGGTAAGAGTTGCATTGTTATTTGTCGATAATACGAGCTTCATCTAGTGTCTACTCATTATTAGGGTTCCACAAAATGCATCTTTGATGAGCGGCTATTAATTTGACTTACTTATAGAATAGTTGTTTCTGACGCACACGATGTAGTAGGGTACAAACGTATCAGCATATGTACCGGAATCAGCAGCAAAGAGTTATTTGATGGCGCGTGACTAAAGATTAGATATTCTGTTCGTCAGGCATTCCTCGGAACTTGTGAAAGCGACAAGGCCACCAGAGGAAAAGCCTGTTCGTATCCCAACTGCAAATAAGAACTGTCCAATTAATGCTACAGCGCAATTAAAGACGGTCTGAGTGAAGTACACTGGAGCTGAGATAATCTACTGTTGGATACATTACTTTGTCGTCGAAACAGATCAAATATCACTATCAGTCTCAAGCTTCCTACGGTTTTCATCCGATGTTCTTTCAGCTAGAAGTGACTGTTCAATAAAAGAGCCAATGGTTTATTGCTTTGCAGGCATGTTACGGAACAACTTCCCCCTCCCCCCCCCCCCCCCCCCCCCCCTCCACTAGCCGTCAGTCTGATACAGGATTTTCTTTTGTTTGATTTTATAATTTGATCTCTTTCTGTGAGGTATCACATGTATTATTTTGTGAAGAAGCATTGACAGAAGAGTACAGTACAGCGGGCACGGAGTGGATACACGCGAAGAGAGTAGTCGTTAACTTCTGTCATTCTTATGTATTCAGTTTTTATTATGTTGAATTTCTTTCTTCCAGTTTTTATTCTGAAGTTGGAGAGACCACATCTTTTAAGAGCTCTCTGTTCCTGGAGTAGAGTACGCGCGCGTGCGTGTGTGTGTGTGTGTGTGTGTGTGTGTGTGTGTGTGTGTGTGTGTGTGTTCAAATGGCTCTGAGCACTATGGGACGTAACATCTGAGGTCATCAGTCCCCTAGAACTTTGAACTACTTAAACCTAACTAACCTAAGGACATCACACACATATCCATGCCCGAGGTGGGATTCGAACCTGCGACCGTAGCGGTCACGCGGTTCCAGACTGTAGCGCCTAGAGCCGCTCGGCCATTCCGGCCGGCTGTGTGTGGGGGGGGGGGGGGGGGGGGGGGGGGGAGGGGGGGGGGGCGAGCGTGCGCCTCACTGCAGGAATAATTGTCGTGACGTGTGCTCGACGTGATCATCAGTAAATGTGAACTGCGATGGCTGGACGCGTATTTCAACAACGCTCCACACTATACGAGGCTGGTGTCTTATCTGATGTTCCTTAACGGTAGTAATGCAAAAGTTTTGAAGTTTAATTAACTCTTTCGTGCTATTTATACCTCATGAAATCTGGGAATCCGTACTAGCAGTTGTCTGAGTGCAACGAGATATTAAACCATTCCTCGAACACTTCAAGGTATGCTTTTCAAATAATTACAAAGTTGTTTTGATTACCCAGCGAAAGAAGCCATATGACGAGTGAACGGAAGTACTCGAAATTCGAGCATGGCGCTCTCAGATATCAGAGCTGGCTTCAAATCAGAGAACTACCATCTTCTATTAGAAAAAAAGTCCTTCTCATCTTGTGGTTGCGTAAACTCAAGTGTTCCCTATGTTTTAGCATCCATAAAGCCTTCGAAATATATACAACACCCAGAAATTAGCACGTAATTCAATGACGCTTACATGCCGAGGAAACTGTAACGTTCTTGGAAACGGCGGTTGTAAAATCCAGCACGCACGCAAACGACTCAGGGCACGCCGCAGAACGCACTGTGTGTATAGTCAGATCGGTAGATGCATTTTGTCACGTTCCACAGGGATTATATGTCGCTGGTCTCACTATCAACTGCAAAACCAGAGAAAAAATTTAGAGTGAATCGTGTCTCTGATTAACCACCATGCTCTAAATCCTATTTGGATCCAAGTTTCTAGAGATTTCTAGAAAACCTGTGAAAGAAAAGCATGATTCTGATGAAAATCGTTTCACTCTTTCGGATAATATTCGTCCTTGAAACTTAGACGTTTTTGCGTGTGCTCGCATTAACTCTGGAAACATCTGCACGACCCTGATGTTGCTACCTCATAATCATGCTGTTGATAGGATTCGGCTGTTTCTTCAGGTTTTTTTCCACATAAGGGCACAAAAAGATGTCGTGGCCCAATAAATCTGATGAATACAGGAAATCAGACATTAATTGGATGTTATTCACCGTGACATTCTCATTACGACGAATGGTGCAAGATTTTCAATCGTTTTTTTTAATTTCATCTGTGACTTGTGGCGAGCCGCAGCAAGTGTTCTTCGCTCCTCGAAACCCTATGGCAATGTTCGGGGTGTATTCAATGCAACCCAAAGAAACAGATGACCACTTTCTTGAAACAGCTTCCCAAACGAAACATATTAACTGGTTTCGGTTCATCTTGGAACAGTGAAACACTCGACTGCGGCACTGTTTTCGGCTCTTACCAAACCGTGGAAGTTCCGTCTGCTGTGACGCTGTTGTATACGGATTTCGCTTATCGCTGTCGAGCTTTTTTACATTCCCATACGGCAGCTAACACGATACTGATTTTCAGTTTCAGTCGAACTGTGCGGAATCAATCGGTAACAATTTCTTTCCCCAAAGAATATTCATGCAAATCCGAATGTACTGCAGTCTGCGATATGTGTAAGGGTCTCTCCTGGTATCCCAACACCCAATTCTCTTTAATGACGTAGCGAATACAATCGGTATTTTTGGAACGACGACCGTTTTTACTTGATCTTTAAGCATATATTATTCGCACTCTGGTACACAAGTTCGTGGTCCTTTTGTTTTGCATGTTGATATTCCGGTTACTATGGGTTTATCTGCCGATTGTAATTTTTTATTTGTAGTTCACTGTTTCTAGTTGAGTTCAGATATTGTCGTGTTGTCATTTGGAAATAGTGAAGGGAGCTGTGGACGCCAGAAAATGGCCTGCTAAGTGGAGAAATCGGATCATTTCCGACATATTCTTCTGTTGGAGCTCAGTAGAGGGGTGACAGTAGCAGAGGCTGCCAGAGACATTTGCGCCGTATTTGCGGATAATGTCAGTGGGCAGAGCACGGCGAGAAAGTGGTTTTCTCGTTTTAAGGACGTTCGGTGTGACATTAGTGACTGTCCACGTTCAGGGACGGCTTCGGGGTTGACGAAGATCGTTCAGACCCATTAATCCACAATGATCCAGGTCAGTGTACTCGAGGACTGGAAAACGTGATGAACTGTGAGCATTCCACCATCGTGCGACATCTGCATGCATGAAGATTCCAAAATCGAATATATGGGTACTGGGCGGTGTCCACACATGCATCTCTGCTTGCTGGTCATCATTTGGCTCGTTAACAACACCGACCATGTCCATATTGTATCGTTACTAGTGACGAGCAAGAATGTGACGAGAAATGGTGTCTTTATGTTAACAAAGAAAAGAAAGGAATGGCTGAACCCATACAAAGCAACAACTCGCAGTGTAAAGATCTGTGCATATTCACAAAAGACAAGGTTATGCATCTGGTGGAACAGCGACGCTTTGGTGTAGTACGCATGCTTCCCTGAGGTACACCCGTCAGTGCTGACGTGTATTGCCAAGAAGTGAGACGTTTAGCTGACGCAGTCCAAGAACAGCGACCAAGAAGACTGTGTGAAGTGATGCTACTCCACGGTAACGCCCGCCCGCATCTACATCTACATCTACATTCACATCCATACTCCGCAAGACACCTGACAGTGTGTGGCGGAGGGTACCTTGAGTACCTCTATCGGTTCTCTCTTCTATTCCAGTCTCGTATTGTTCATGGAAAGAAGGATTGTCGGTATGCTTCTGTGTGGGCTCTAATCTCTCTGATTTTATCCTCATGGTCTCTTCGCGAGACATACGTAGGAGGGAGCAATATACTGCTTGACTGCTCGGTGAAGGTATGTTCTCGAAACTTCAACGAAAGCCCGTACCGAGCTACTGAGCGTCTCTCCTGCAGAGTCTTCCACTGGAGTTTATCTATCATCTCCGTAACGCTTTCGCGATTACTAAATGATCCTGTAACGAAGCGCGCTGCTCTCCATTGAATCTACTCAATCTCTTCTATCAACCCTATGTGGTATGGATCCCACACTGCTGAGCAGTATTCAAGCAGTGTGCGAACAAGCGTACTGTAACCTACTTCCTTTGTTTTCGGATTGCTTTTCCTTAGGATTCTTCCAATGAATCTCAGTCTGGCATCTGCTTTACCGACGATCAACTTTATATGATCATTCCATTGTAAATCACGCGTAATGCCTACTGCCGGATAATTTATGGAATTAACTGCTTCCAGTTGCTGACCTGATATATTGTAGCTAATGATATGGGATCTTTCTTTCTACGTATTCGCAGCACATTACGCTTGTCTACATTGTGATTCAATTGGCATTCCCTGCACCATGCGTCAATTCGCTGCAGATCCTCCTGCATTTCAGTACAATTTTCCATTGTTACAACCTCTCGATAGCTTTCTGCTAGACTCACAAGTACGCTGTACACGAGATGGGTCGGGATTTCATTCTGCACCCACATTATTCGCCTCATCTTGATCCCTCATATTTTCACCTTTTCGGCAAATTAATTGTAGACGGTTATTTAAGGTGATGACTAATTACCAAAAGTTGAATGAAACGTTTCTGCCAAGTAACACAGCTCGATGAAACTTGGACCATACTTACAACGACCTGCTGCAGTGCAGTGCAGAAGGTAACTCAAAGAAATACGCAGTGAGATGAACAAAAATAACACATTAATTGAGAGATATTAACTTCACTGAAGTAATCGCGGCTTACGATAGACTCTCCGGGCATTACAGATGGCGGCACAGGGTGTGTGATCAAGATGGACAGCAGTGCACGCTCTGCAAAGTGCTGCCATGATGACCACGGGGTTGGTAACGCATTGTTGTAGTAGGGCGTTCCATCCCTCTGCAATACGTCCCTCCCAAAGCTTCCCACATGAGCTCGATGGGACTGAAACCGGCGGAAAGCGCAGGTCAGTCCTTTCGCCTAATATATCGCGAGAGCTGGTCCACCTGTGGTCTTGGATGGGGTCCCTCTCTGTCAGCCACAAAAACGAATTTCAGCGCCAACTGCACACCTGAAGGCCGCACATGGGAAAGGAGTAGAGTGTCACAATAGTGTTGACAGATGAATGTACTGTGTTCAAAGATTTGGAGGTCAGAACGCCCGTGCGACATTATGCCTCCCCACACCTGCACCGCCGAGACGACCATCTTCGACAGTGTTCCTGGCTGAATACCGCATTCCCACCGCTCGCAGCATAGTGGGATAGTCGAACACGATCGGTTTGGCGGTCCAGATGGTATGGTGTACAGAACGGAATATGGTTTCGAGAGCACTGAACACGGTGCACTAACTGGCAACGTTATTGTGACACCGAACCCCTTCAGCACGTGCGTCTCTTCTGGGGTGAATTCGCCCCGACTCCATTTTTATGGATGACCATGCGCGACCGCATCGAACAGTGAAGGAGCTCTCGGAATGAGAGGATATTTGGCGAACGGACTGGCGAGTTAATCAGCGCCCTTACACACATTAAACGGAACGAACGTAAAGGAAAATACTAAAATGTGATCATACACGGTAAGTCAACGGGAACGAATAAAAGATGCTATACAGGAGAATGGAACACATGTAAAACGACATAGGACCTGAAAGGAAGGCGCAGAAAAATGTCACTGAGTGGCCACTTACGTAAAATACGGTTGAGCCAGCCGTCCTGTTAACACGTTAAAAACTGTCTCCCTAAAACCTTGGAAAAAACACTGAACAATTCACAAAACCTTAAAACTCTAACCGCATTCGGTTGAACGTCACCGATAATAGACTGCAGATCCATTGGCATATCAGCTGGGGCTCGCTGGTAGGAAAATAAAACGCAGTCCAATAAAATGATCGCCACAAGCGCTTCTCGCAGGAGGAAGAATCCATGCGTCATAGAGCTGTGGCCTATTCGAAGGCGAGATTGAGGAGAATCTCGTCCTGTCTACCTGGATGGAAGTAAGCACACCACAGCCACGTTGGGGGCTTTACTAGAGGGAGCTTATTGTCTGTCACTTCCACCCAGTCATCCTCGCCCAGACGCAAGACCGTGAGCTCAATAGCGAGGCTGTAGCATACAGGAGGATGGCACACGGAAATACCTGAGGATCACGACACGTCTCCTCGTCTGCCAGATCCGCCCTTTCGTACTACGCATTTCCCAACTGCCCTGGTATCCAGCAGAAAGGCACATCCTTCCCCATTCTTTCTAGTTGGAGGAGGGGACTCTGGATGTTGTAGATTACATTTTCTGCGCTGTACAAACGTTGGAGGGAGTGAAGGGCACTCAGAGAATCGAAACAGACAAGAAATTTAGCAGTATAAGAACTCATCTGCTCCAGTGACCACAAGATCACACATAATTCTGCGTAAAAAAAATGATCTAGTGGGACTCGGACCTTGAGGACATTATCTGGGAAAACAACAGAACAATCGATGGAATCTCTCACTGCTTCGAACCGTCTGTGAAAAGAGCTACATAGTTGTGGTGCTCAGATAAAATGTCAGAAAATACTGCATTTAAAACGAAAGCTGGAGCGCTATCCCTCCTGCCCGCCACCAGATCTAAAATTACTTTGGGCCTCTTCAGTAAGCAGGGCGGCAGGCAGTCAAAAACCTGAATTTGGGATCATACTTGCTCCACATCGAGTGACTCCAGTACACGCTGCACAAGGACCCCAAACAACATTGTGACTCGAGGACGATTGAAGCAAAGGCGTTCAAAGGCTGGTGAGCAACAGTATGGTGTGCGTGGAAAATCGGAGCTGTGAGGAACTTGTGTGCCTGATGCACCACAAGGAGTTGCCGCCTGGAGGTTCCCCGGCCTCAGCACAGAGGCTGGATATGGGGTTGGTCGTATAAGCATCCATGGCCAGCTGAATCCCCTCATGGTGGACAACATCAATGATAAATAAGAATGCCTCGCCGATCTATACACTACGCACCTGTAGTCCAACTGCGAATGCACGAAAGCCCTATAAAATTGTAGTAGACGCACCCTGTCTCCCTAGACCTGTGGCTAAGGCGCTTTATAATGTTTAGTGCCTTGAGAGATCTGGCTTTCAGATCTGTCAGGTGTGGCAACCACGACAATTTTGAGTCAGGTGCAGGAACCTTCTTTTCTTTTTTTAAATCCTCTGGCACTTAACTGCTAAGGTCATCAGTTCCTAAAGTTACACACTACTTAATCTAAATCAACATCTTACAATTAGTATGATGTACATTTCGTATTTCGAACTAAAAGATAACTGAAGCGCAATTCTGTAGTCTCGTTGTCTACTTTGACAGAAAAAATAATGGAGAGTTAATGAAACTACTGTAGATCGGCACAGATGTGCGTTTCATTGTTCTTCATTGTTTTTTTTTCTTCCTTGGCGGGCTGTTCTGCACTGTCAAGGTAATCCCCACTCTTTGGCTAAATGGCTGTTAGCTGCCGGAGGCCAAATAAATAAATTTAAAAAGATCCCCACCCTTCGACAGCTGACAAGCAAGTCAGTAGAAAACGCAGCTGCAGTCAACAGTTGCTCGCCTTTAACTAGTCTGTGCTGTCGTGTAGAACAATGTCTTCACTCTTTTATTGGTATTGTTTTGACTCTGCAGTAACTCGTCGAGTTTTGAAGTACAGAAGAACTAGGAGGTTATGGATTCATCCCATAAATAGCGACAGACATTTAGGAGAGTTTTTTTCTTTATATGAAGAACTTAAAAACTATCCTGAAAATTTTTAATCAAATGACAGAATGAATCATAATACATTTCAGTATGTGCAGCAGAACATTCAAGACAAAATTTCTAAACAGAACACAAATTTTCGCAGAAGTATAACAGCAGAAGAAAAATTGTGTATAACGATAAGGTAAGATTCGTTAGTACACACTTGTTGGTTTGCAGTAGAACTTTGTACAGCATTCACTACCTCCAGTTAATTGTAGTCATGCTTTTGTATTTTAAATTTCACAAACGCTTACCTCTGAGGGGAAGAGAGTTTATGGGATTCCTGAGAATCATTAGGAAGTAATTAGCTTCGTCATTTTGGGTAATGTCTTGCTGTGCCTTCAACGAAGAATCGCAGAAATACTTCTTCAGAATTTTCCAACTTTTTCGTTCTTTTTTCTTCATGATGCAGCGCTTGGCAGTGGTGATGGTTCATCATGTGGAGCCACTGATGACCTCACAGAATTCTTTTCATTACCTTGTAAGATAGACAGATTGATAGGCGAAGAGTTTTGAGATAATGCCCTTTGACTCAGTGGTTCTATCTCCACTGGTAAGGAACTGCCACAGCATGACTTTACATTGCATTATCATCTGGTAGGGACACATTTCCGTCCCTCAGTGACTCTCATATCTGTCTCCGTTTACAAGTAAATGCGAACTATACAGTGGCGGCAATGCCGCGATCGCTGGCAAGCTATTGTTGTAAATGCATGTAAATACGGTAGATTAAATAAATGAAAAAAAAGTAATTTCGCATGCATCATTATAATAAACGTAATTTTTCCTCACTGATTGTGAAATGTGAGGCAACATCTTAAAATGAAAGACGTGTGCAGTCACACTTGTGATGAAAGCAGAAGGGAGACGTGTGATGCGTGTACTGCAGAAGCTGTAGTGCTGCTCCACAGGCTCGCGCCTGCGGTCGGCTCGCGCCGGCAATATTAAACACTCGGAATGTCGCCGGCTCGGCTCCGGGAGGCTCACGCCGTGTCGGCGCGGCCCGGCCGCCAGTGTGAACACCGCAATTCAAAACCATGTGTTTGATATCGAAGCGGGCGGCGGCGCGGCCAGGCTCGGCTCGGCCCGGCCGGCAGGCAGTGTGAACGCAGCCTAAGAGTTCACTTCAACCCCAAGATGATTATGTTCCCCGTCTAAGTCAGTCCCGGACGATGATCCGTAACCGATTGGGCGAGAGCTGCCCCTCTGTGTTCCAAGTACGCTTCTGTCCGTTGTCGCCCGGTCATTGGCGGATTGTACTCGTCCGGGAATTGGCCGAGGCGAAATCGATATCTTCGTCCTTAGCGCCGCCCGCACCATGTCCGATTATACTAAACAAGAAATTAATACAATGAAAAAACAAAAACTGTCTGCGCGCCGTAAATTAGCACGGTAGGTCCACCTCCTACTCTCCCAACAAAGCCCACAATTAGTTCGAACCAATGACAGGCGGAACATGGCGACCGCATTTTGTCACATCTACAAAGCCGATGTTTCCGCTCCACCAAAATTCTATCGCACCTTTATATCAGCGAACACCGTGCGTTTCACCATACTTTCTGTATCCGCTTATTGACACCTCGTCTCCGAGGCACTAGACGTGCAATCTCGAGATTTTTGTAGTGGTATTATTCATTGTAATACTAACAACAAGTGCTCAGTTCTTAACGCCATTATTCGGATTTTATGGTCACTTGTACATAACGTGATGCCTAATTAGTGCAATTTTTACATTTTCAATGCTTCCAGTCCCCATAGGCAAAAATGTCTGGCAACGGGGAAGGAAATTCCTTCTTTGTGGCGACTCAGTGAGGAAGATCTGAACGGGTTCCTCTAAAACCCCACTCCCCTCCGTACTACTGAAACAGCTGAGGAAGGTCTTGTGGTATGGCGAGACGAACACAGATTTAACCACGAGAGATCAGGCAACGTTTACTTATGAAATCATTTGTTTACGTTCATTTCAAATATAAAAGCCAGCTCACATCCATTACACTCATGTGGAAACTTCACGATTGTCCGTGGGACGGAGTGTTGTACGTAGCGTACTGCAGTCTAGTGACTGAGTTTGAAGTTACACAGAGGAATGCGCTCTGGATACGGCCAAAAGCAGTTTCCGCTGTTTTCTGCAGTTTTTGTTGTTTTAGACATGAGGTTGTATTTTGCGCAGCATTTCTAAATATTTCATTTCCTATACATTTAAGTGCTGAATAGTACCTTAAAGCTATTTGGAATAGTGTCTTAATACTTGAATTACAGAATTTTATGATGATTATAGTTCCACGTAATTTGAGACCTGTTTATGAATAACGTGGACAGTTAAGACATACTTCGTCGGCCGTGCACCTTCTTGTTCGCTGAAACGGAAGGTCTTTCTCTACGGACCATAGGATACTTCAAAAGAAAATGATGTTAATCGGCTGTACTATTACACATTTGCTGTGGTACGACCGGTTTCGCTCTTCGAACATCATCAGGTTGCCTGCAGTTAAACAAAATAGGCTCACCGAGCTGTGATGTCATAACATAAACGGTCTGGTTGTCGTATGTAATGTTGGAGACCAAATCCAAAACACCGATCGTAAACATTCTGCCGACCGCTTGTCCGAAGGACGGCGAGCAACACGGCTTGCTGCGTACAGTAAAGTGACCAGAGAATGGCCACTCCGCGCGACCGCTACGGTCGTAGGTTCGAATCCTACCTCGGGCAAGGATGTGTGTGATGTCCTTAGGTCAGTTAGGTTTAAGTAGTTCTAAGTTCTCGGGAACTGATGACCTCAGATGTTAAGTCCCATAGTGCTCAGATTCATTTGAACCATTTGAATGGCCGCTTCAAGATGGAGGTATGGAGGTAAACACGTAAACGTAGGGGCATATTTGGCATATTTCGAGTGCGATAGTCGACTGTGCGACCGCAGCTGCTACAACCAAGGCCAAAACCTTCACTACACCCGAAGTGCTCCAAACAACTGAGAAGTAGACCCGAACAAATAATTATGCACAAAAACAAGGGAACAAGTGAGAGCGCTTACACTAAACTGCATCGTCATCTGAGAGCCAATCACTTACTGCCAATACGCGTGTGCTCGCTATACTTTCACCGAGTGGTCATCAGAATCTTTACGGTCGATGTTCCGAATTTGGTGTTCAGCGTTGCATTAAATTTCACACGCTGCTGATTATTGGTATGTAGTAGAGTAATGATATAACAGACAGACTATTAAATACAGTAATGACAAGATTCTCGATTGAGATGCTTTTTAATTTCATTCGAATTTTTTTTCCACACTTGGAAAAAGCTTAATTTTTCGGAGTAATTTTAGTACTTCCCGAAAAGTATTGCAGACCAGGAAAATTTTTGCTATCATTTAGAAATAGAATAAGAAAATATATTACTCTTCCATTACAGGTTTGATTAGAAGCGAAAGTCTGAGACTTGCACCACTGAACAGCACCCTCCCACACAAAGTGATTCCGTGGCGGACGACAGCGTCGTCCGAATCTCAAACGTTTAATGTTTTTACTTATTTTGTTCTGACAACACACCTTAGTGAACACGTCGGTCCTAAAACAGAAGCGGTATCACTTACGGTAGGAACACCGACTGCTGCGTTGTACGGAAACTCAAACTGAGATCTGACAAAGTAACGGCGGTGCATCGTTTCAAGCAGCCCAGACACTCTCGCTAGAGCAATGTTCTGACAAGGGAACCTCCCCATTGCACCCCCCTCAGATTTAGTTATAAGTTGGCACAGTGGATAGGCCTTGTGAAACTGAACACAGATCAATCGAGAAAACAGGAAGTAGTTCTGTTGGACTATTAAAAAAATAAACAAAATATACAAACTGAGTCATCCATGTGCAATATAGGCAACATCAAGGACTGTATGAGCTTAGGAGCGCCGTGGTCCCGTGGTTAGCGCGAGCAGCTGAGGAACAAGAGGTCCTTGATTTAAGTCTTCCCTCGAGTGAAAATTTTAGTTTTTTATTTTCAGACAACTATCAAAGTTCAGGCACACACACACACAATCAACTTCGCTCTCCAAAATTCCAGGACATGTTCAGATTTGCTTGGACATATGCAGGATTTGACGGTCTCTACACGGAAAAATTTGAAAACGTAAAAAACATATGTTTCGACAGAGCACAGGGAAAACTGTGCGACTGTGAAACTGTTGCAATCATTTGTTGCAGTTTATGTGACAAACTCTTACGTTTTCATCACTTTTTTGGGAGTGATTATCACATCCACAACAAAATCTAAATCGGACAAGGTACAAGAATCTTTTTACTCATTCGCCAAGTGTGCAAGTTAGGTGGGTCGACAACATATTCCTGTCATGTGACGCACATGCCGTCACCAGTGTCGTATAGAATATATCAGACGTGTTTTCCTGTGGAGGAATCGGTTGACGTATGACCTTGCGATCAAATGTTTTCGGTTCCCATTGGAGAGGCACGTCCTTTCGTCTACTAAACGCACGGTTTTGCGGTGCGGTCGGAAAACACAGACACTAAACTTATTACAGTGAACAGAGACGTCAATGAACGAACGGACAGATCATAACTTTGCGAAAATAAAGAAAGTAAACTTTTCCCTCGAGGGAAGGCTTGAACCAAGGACGTCTCGTACCGCAGCTGCTCACGCTAACCACGCGACCACGGCGCTCCTGAGCTCACATAAACCTTGATGTTGCGTATTTTGAGCATGGACTACTCAGTTTGTATATTTTGCTTATTTTTTTCATAGTTCCACACAACTTCTTCCTGTTTTCTCGATTGATCTGTGTTCAGTTTTTCAAGGCCTATCCACTGTGCCAACTTGTAACTAAATCTGAGGGGGGTGCGATGGGGAGGTTCCCTTGTGAGGAGGAACTTTTGACAGCTGCTTCAGAACACTGTTCATACTTGTGACACGTCTGACAAAATCTATGGCGGCAACGTGAGCAGTAATTAGGAGTGAACAGACGAGACGAGAGATTCCAGTAGATAATAAGGTGGCATTTGCTGTGCAAGCAGACGCTGAAGCAGGTACCAGACGTCAACTTCCGGAGCGCAGACGCAACCGCATTAAGGAGCCGGTTATTTCTGTGGGGCGGCGGAAGTGATGCATTAGACCAGCTAGCTAGAGAGATACTGTCGCACTGAGCAGAGGCTGCGTCGGGATGACGGCTCCTGAAAATAAGAGAACTGCCGGCGACGGCAAGAAGAGGCGTGGCGTGGTAACGAGGTCAGACACCCAAGAAAAGATTTACTTATTTTCAGAAACCGTAAAAACTCTGATTTCACTAGTTCAAATGTGTGTGAATTCCTAAGGGGCCAAACTGCTGAGGTCGTGGGTCCCTAGACCTACACACTCCTTCAACTAACTTATACTGCGAACAACACACACACCCATGCCCGAGGGAGGACTCGAACCTCTGGTGATAGGGGCCGCGCAATCCGTGACATGGCGCCTCAAACCGCGCGGCCACTCCGCGTGTCTATTTCACTAGTCTTTTCAGCACGACTGATGAACGGTAGGTACGTTTGTGAGATTCCAGTCTTGCTAAGGGCACCGTTGTGTCCAGACAGCGACCAAACTCAGGTAACTTTCTCGCAACTCTTTATGAAGGCAGACAGGTCATATGGAAAGAAGAATTTTGCAGCATGCTGCCCACGTAATACGAGTATCATACATCCACCGCTCTCTATACACAAACATGAATAGCAGCAGCATGATATACAGATGATCAAAAAACCATCCTTCTGGGGTTTCTAAGCTGGTTTCAGCATTTTCTCCGAATGTGCATACTGAACACATTCTTTTTATACCAAAGCCTTTACACGGCTGTCCTTTTTAACAAATATGCGGAGATAACACGAAGAGTGAATTGGGAGTCAGTGAGAAGAATTGTAAGTATAGCTGTGCACCACAAAATACGTCGATTATGACAAAAATAGTAAGTACAGAATTTTCCTTTCTGTTATTTTAGTAGAAGCTATATAAAAATAGTTTCTATTTGAGCAGAGAAACACTTTCTCCGACTACTTTGCGGGTAGCATGTTGTCAAACAATAAAGCGCGTAGCAGCATGCCCAGCTGTAAATTACGCAGCTTACGCGAGCAATGACAATGAGCTAGACACACATTTTGCAGTTTTAGCTGTAAAACAGAAAACGAATCAAACATTTGTGTGATATTTTTTACAGAAATAGAAATAACGTTCATAGAAGTTGACGTATGTACTCGTAAATAATAAGAAAAAAGAAATTATTGTATTTTGCAGACGGAGGATTTTTTTGTTCTCTTTTTAGAAACCGTGCACAACTGATTTAATGCTTCAATTTTTCCTGCCTATATATGACCATAATATAAACTGATTTTGATGTAACGTAGCATACAGTTTTGACGACAGCATAAGTTTGCTCTTAATTTCGTCTGATCTTTACTACTAAAGGTTTTGCGTATATATGGAGTAATGAATTTTCACGATTTTTTTCTTTTTTGGGAGATTATGCCTATAGCTGAATTCGTAAGTAGACAGCCAGAACAACTTCTGATTCGCAGTAAATGTAAATGTCGTGGGACTAGGGCGTCACGTCGTGTAGATCGTTCGCCGGTTGCAAGTCTTTCGATTTGACGCCACTTCGGTGACTTGCGCATCGATGGGGATGAAATGATGATGATGATGATGATGATGATAATAACACAACACCCAGTCCCTGAGCGGAGAAAATCTCCGACCCCCAGCCGCAAATCGAACCCGGGCCCTTGCGATTGACGTTCTGTCGCGTTGACCACTTTCCTTTTTTTATTTGTAACCTCATTTTGTTCGTTTTCGTTCGTTGCATCTGGTTGGGGCGGATGTCGCAAGACATCCGTTTCAGTTCGTCGTTGATCCATTAGTTTTTTTTTTATTACAGAGGGCAGCTACCCCTCTGACCGAACACGCTGAGCTACCGTGCCGGCAACCACTCAGCTACCGGGGGCTGATTGATTCGTAGTGAAACAGTGAAGCAGCAGGTTGTTCTTGACATCAGTTGCACAAAATTAGAAATACGATCGTTACACAACATTATTTCAGTCACTTTACGTTAACAGTTTTTAAAAGTGAGAAAGCTAACTCAGCCGGAAAGGGAGTTCAAAATGTATCAGTTCAAGCGCATAGTTCCCTCAGAAGAGCATATTTTAATTAATACAAATTTCTTCAAGCATCAACATGAAAGTACTAATTACTCATACTGATACGTAGGCCGTCACAGCCTGTGTGAATTTGATTTAAATCCGTTTGGGTACTGAGGTACGTCATTATTAAGTACTATAAACCAACTTCTTGACCACCTTACCCATGGATTACTTTTCGTATATGCTTTCAGGAAAAATCCAACATCAGATTCATGTCCTTGAAACCATATCCCAATAGCTGGCATACATATCAGTCGTGTGTGAGCATGAGAGATGATTCCAACCTCTGCGACAATCTACGCTGCTTCCCGGAAGCCGTTTCATTAGGCTTGTGCGACGGTCGTTAGTCCCGCGTGTGCACTGTTCTGAACTCTCTCATGCTGCGTTGTGTCCCCCTGACATGAATATGGTGCCGAGGAACGTATTCTGGTGTGCAAAGTTTTCCACCAGGGCGACGTTCTGCAACACGCAGATTTTGAGTGGTATCACCTAAGTCACTTCACACAAATAATATTATGAAAAGAACATTTCTACTCACCGAAAAGATGATGTGTCATGAGATGCAGACAGGCGTAACAATAAGACTGTTACATAAAAGTTTTCGGCCAAGCCTTCTGCATAAAAGAAAAGCGCACACACAGTCACACAAGCAAGCTCACCTCACACACACACACACACACAGACACACACACACACACAAGTGTCAGAATGCATTCAAGCGAGAGCGGCCGCGGATAGCGGTCACACATGTGTGAGGTGTGCTTTCTTGTGTGAATATATGTGCGTTTTTTTTCTTGGAGAAGGCTTGGCGGAAATTTTTTCCATGTAAGTCTTTTTGTCATGCCTGTCTGCAACTCAAAGTATCATATTTAACGTGAGTAGCAGTCTACCCTTTTCATAATATTGTTGATATTCCAATCTGGACTTTACATCGCTTCACTTCACACAGATTTCGAGATGACCCATTTGTACAGCCCATGACCTATCCTGTCCCCCTATTACGGCGTAGACGCAACGGCGAAATGAAACCTCCCTTTTTAACCTTCCGTTAGTAACATGAATAACACACGTTTCAATGGTAACAGGGGTGAATTGTCGCCCCAAAGTTTTATTTTGCATATAATTACAACATTAGAAAACTTACAGAACGAAGCTTGATCAGTTTATAGTCATTAACAATCTCATTAACATATAAACAATTTACAGTATTTGGATAACAATTATTACGAAATTTTTCTTCAAGAGAAACAAGTTATGCAAATTTCTTTTCTATGATCATTGCATGCAGGCGTACAACATTTTACACAAGCTACTTTCACTTTTCTGTCTTTATCTCTAGTGCTTACGTGACATCTTGCTTGCTTCTGCAGCTTTGTGGCACTCTTTTCCTGGTGTTGTGGGTCCTTTGTTCTCTTAGTTCCTAAGAGTGAAGCTATATTTTCCGAAAGCTCTCGTGGAAAATATTTCAGTAGGCGCCGTTTCACGTGTGGTGAAGCAAGTTTAAATCCAAGATTTTTTAGAAAAACTTTTCAGTTTATGCTGTGATTTTACAAGGAATGGAATAAAAGCTTTTATTCTTGCCTGCTCCAATATTCCATAAAACATCCGAAGTGGACAGCGTCGTGTACTCCTCGAAACAGAGCATGCATGTACCATTTTGTCAAATACATCCTTACCTCTTTCCATACTATTATAAAATCCAATGATCTCAGGTTTATTTGTGGAGCACTATGCATTGTAGACAAAAGAGCAACAGATTTCCCCTTTCTGACGAAAAGCAAATTCCCACGATAGCACTTTCTTCTTTTTGTTGGGTATGAAACTTGGTTGGATTTCCGCCTTATTTTTCCTCAACGTACCAATAATTGTCAAATTCCGTTTCGGCATCATGTGTACCAAAGGTACAGATGCGAACCAATTGTCACAAGTGATATTTCGACCTGTCCCATGAATAGTATGTTGGCAGACTTCCCTTTGTGTTTCTTTTCTCCTTCCCAACGTATGGAATAGCATCTATCATATAATATGTTCTGGCGTCACACATTGTGATTATTTTGATGGCATATTTATCTGGTTTCGATGCAATATATACACGGAATGGGCATTTTCCCCGAAATCCTAAAAGCTGCTCATCCATGTTACATACAGATGAGGAGAATAACTTGAGCAGCAGTAACGCTGAAGGGAAAGAAAGTAGAATATGTACAACTTTTTTAAATTATGCTGAACGGAAAGGAAGTGAAATACCTGAGTGGTTATCCCAAAGTAATGCTGAATGGAAAGGAAGTAGAATATGTACAACATTTTTTTTTCCAGAGTAAAACATGCTATAGTATATTTACTGTAATGACTGTCGCGCCGGCCGCGGTGGTCTAGCGGTCCTGGCGCTGCAGTCCGGAACCGCGGGACTGCTACGGTCGCAGGTTCGAATCCTGCCTCGGGCATGGGTGTGTGTGATGTCCTTAGGTTAGTTAGGTTTAAGTAGCTCTAAGTTCTAGGGGACTTATGACCTAAGATGTTGAGTCCCATAGTGCTCAGAGCCATTTGAGCCATTTGACTGTCGCAGTCAGAAGTAAGAGCTTTAAAAATGTTTCCCATCGTTTCATTTTCTAACGTGGGGAGGGGCGGGACATTCAGAGTTAGTCAGGTTTACCTCTGGGGTCGCAGAAGACGACTGCGCCAACACTACCAGGCATACAGAAAAAGTGGACGGAGCTGCACTCCAAGTTACACATCTCCTGCGACGCGGCAGCTGGTTGACACGAAGTGTTTGGGAAGGGGCGAGGGCAGCCCGCTTTGCAAATCTATTTAAAAGGGGTTGCCTATCTGCAGGCGCCAACTAACTAGATGCACAAGCACGGAGCGGAGGGATAACAGTGGATCTTAGAAACAACTTAACCTGCAGTTGAAAACTGTGCCTTTAAGAATTTTGCAAACCGTTAGCTGGCTTCCCTTTGCCAGTGAGTCGTTGACACACAGCAATAACATGCAGAAAATTCCCGAGTTTCTATGATAACTTGTTCAGAGATACATACGTCCCAATTGTGAAACAGTTGAAGCACCTATGAAGTAGAAGAGAAAGCAATTGGAGGAGCACATAAGATTGAGAAATTCTCATTCTCTGAAAGAAAAGTGTGAGAAACATGAAATCTCGTCAAAGAGGCGTACTTATAACACTCACGGGGGCTATTTTTCTGTCAACATGCGATGGGTCACGAAATTAAAATCGCAGTGAAAAATCGATGAAGCCTTGTGCACACCTGTTGCGCAGTGTATCTGGTACATTTTTCAGTTGTGAGCGCACAGTGAGAATACAAAGATGTCTAAAACAATAGTGTCTCCCACCTCGTGTGAGCCGGCCGTCGTGGTCAAGCGGTTCTAGGCGCTACAGTCTGGAACCGCGCTACCGCTACGGTCACAGATTCGAATCCTGCCTCGGGCATGGTTGTGTGTGATGTGCTTAGGTTAGTTAGGTTTAAGTAGTTCTAAGTTCTAGGGGACTGATGACCTCAGAAGTTAAGCCCATAGTGCTCAGAGCCATTTGAGCCATTTAAATGCTGCAAAGAGAAAAAAGTTTGATTTTCAATCTGGCTCCCATTTCGCGACCGATTGGGTAAAAAGACAAAGAGCCCTCGTGTAAGAGAGCCAGTAATGAAAAAGTGCCTCTTGTACAAACTGCCGTCCATATCCATGTTACTACTGTTTGTTTTCTGACGTCTTCTTGCGTATCGTGTGTCGATTTTACTTATCTCTTGGAAACCAGCAGAGACTTCACTTTGTGAATGTACTGGCTGCGGGTCCCGCCCAACTTCACGACAGTCAACAGGCGAGGTGGTCGAGAAAGTGGTTATCACACTGGACTCGCATTCTCGAGTACGACGGTTAGAATCC
This sequence comes from Schistocerca americana, assembly GCF_021461395.2. Taxonomy (NCBI): domain Eukaryota; kingdom Metazoa; phylum Arthropoda; class Insecta; order Orthoptera; family Acrididae; genus Schistocerca; species Schistocerca americana. The sequence goes on from NC_060121.1 coordinate 42,887,084, forward strand.
CTGTGCGGCCATCCTTATTTAGATTTTCCGTGATTTCTCTAAATCGATACGGGAAAATGCCGGCACGGTTCCGTTTAAAAAGGCATGAACGACTTCCTTCGCCAGCCTTTCGTAGACCGAGCTTATACTGCAATGGACGCGCCGTCGAAGGGATCTTTGATCTCCCTTCCTTCCCTCATTACAGTCGTAACTGTGTGATCCATTGCAGCCTACTTCCTGACCCATTCGCTTGCTTTCCTGTTTCTAACTGCATTCAGCATGTATGTCTTTTTCATTCCGTTATTTTCCTGGCGTGCACTCGCGACAACAATACAAGTATTTCATCTTCCGGTATTTCAGCTGATAAACGTGCAGTAATCTTCAACTCTAGTGAGTGAACCTCTTGACATAATGATATAGTGTAGCAAGAATTAAAACAGTGAAAGCGCCGAACCAGCAAATCCACAATAGTTGCAAATAATGTAGTTCAAATGGTTCAAATGGCTCTAAGTACTGAGGTCATCAGTCCCATAGACTTAGAACTACTTAAACCTAACTAACCTAAGGACATCACACGCGTCCATGCCCGATGGGGGATTCGAACCTGCGACCGTAGCAGTATTGCGGTTGCGGACTGAAACGCCCAGAACCGCTCGGCCACAGCCGCCGGCAATAATGTAGTTAATTATGAAACGAGACGGTATGTATTGGAATGTCAGAGATGGACCTCTCTGAGCAGTGGTTCCTCCATGAGAGCAGACGTGGAGTTACTGAGTGTGTGTAGTGATTCGTCGAACTGGGAACCCTCGGCTCAAATGAGCAGTTTGTTTGCCAATTGTTTTTCCACAGCTTTTTCGAACAGTGAATCCCAGTAAGATGAAGCTGTGATCATTACCTCGACTTTCTCGTAATCTGTGGAATGGACAGTGGAACTGCAGTCGTCTGCATGCAGGTTATTTTGGGCGGCAGAAGGCGGGTTATTGTTGATGGTATTCGATGTACCTGTAGCTGCTCAGCCCGCAGCACGCGCGTGTCAGTGGGTAGCTGTCGTTGGGGTCACGATTAACTCCTCCCACAAAGAAGGGGATTTCATTAAAAGCGTTTGTATGTTTACATCTATCACTTTCCATAGCTTTCAGCTAATTTTCGGGTATTAAAGTGACATGAAAACTAAGACATAATAGAAAATTGCAAACTATGTTTAACACAGGATACATATCAGTGTCTCGACTGACGCCCACGTCAAGTGTCTGGGCCCACACAGGACACTTCACTCTACTGACGGGCTGGAAGTGCTTCCTACGACGCGTTTCTTGTGTCCGTAGGTGCAATGTCTCGGCACACAATGCTGAATAGGGAATGACGAAAAGGAAAAGAGCCATACCATCTCTAGACTTTCCGGAATAGATGGTGAAAAGATGCAAATCAACAGCGCTCCCTCCCATTTACACGCTCGCATAACCAGTCTCTAGGTCTTTGTTTGCACAAAGACCTGGTCCGAGTTTTGTCTATAAATGACATAAAATCATTTTACGAGTCGGCGATCATTATCACTAGTCAGTGTGACTGGCCGTCTTGATCGCTATTACAATTTTATTTCCTTAAATATACGCTTTATAGTTATAGTTACAGAAATATGGCTAAAGCCGGAAATAAGCTCAGCAGAAATTTTTTCCAACGATCTAACAGTGTTAAGAAAGGACAGACTAATTACAGTTGGAGTATTTATTGCTGTCAGAGGTAGTTGACCTTGTAGCGAAATTGAAGTATATAGTTCCTGCGAAATAATATCGGTGGTTATACTTGACAATCGGACTAAACTATTTACTGGGTCGTTTTATCGACCCCCGACTCAGAAGATACAGTTGCTTAACAGTTCAAAGAAAACTCGAGTCTCATTTTAAATAGGTACCCTACTCATACAATTATAGTCGGTGGTGACTTTAATCTACCCTTGATATGCTGGAAAAATTATACGTTTAAAGCCGGCTGCAGGCATAAAACGTCATCCGGAATTGTGCTGAATGCTTTCTCAGAAAATTATTTTGAACCATTAGTTCATGAGTCTACTTGCAGCGTAAATGGTTGCGAAAGCATACTTGACCTCTTATCAACAGATAATACTCGACAAATAGTGAGTATCCAGATGAATACAGGGACTAGCGACCACAAGGCAGTAGCTGCTAGGCTGAACACTAACTCCTACAACCATCGAAAAGAAAAGTATATATATTTAAAAAAGCTGATACAAACGCTCTTAACGTCTTTTTAAGAGACAATCTGCACTCCTTCGGATCTGATTATGTAAGCGTAGAAAAGTTGTGGAATGATTTCAAAGAGATACTATCGACAGAAATTGAGAGATATAGACGACATAAATTAAGAACTGATGGTACTGACCCCCCATGGTACACAAAACGGGTCAGACTGCTGTTGCAGAAGCAGCGAAAAAAGCATGCCAAATTTGAAAGAACGCAAAATCCCCAAGACTGGCAAAGTTTAGCAGAAGTTCGAAATATAGTGTGTACTTCAATGCAAGATGCCTTCAATGATTTCCACAACGAAACTCTGTCTCGAAATCTGGAGAAAACACAAAGAGATTCAGGTCATACACAAAGCACACCAGTGGCAAGACGCAATCAGTACCTTCACTGCGCAATAACAACGGTGAAGTCACTGATGACAGTGCCACTAAAGCAGAATTTTCCGAAACTCCTTCACCAAAGAAGACAAAGCAAATATTCCTGAATTCCAATGAAGAACAACTGTCAAGATGAAAAATATAGAAGTAGATATCCCTAGTGTAGAAAAGCACCTTAAATCACTTAATAAAAAAAAAAAGCACGGCTTCCGGACCCGATTGTATAACAGTCAGGTTCTTCTAAGAGTATGCCGAGACAATAGCTCCATGGCCCGAGTCACACCAATACCCAAAAAGGGGAGTACGGGTAATCCGTTGAATTACAGGCCCATATCATTAACGTCGATTTGCAGTATGGTTTTGGAACATGTACTGTTTTCGAAAATTATGAAGTACCTCGAAGAAAACGATTTATTGAAATTTAGTCAGCACGGATTCAGAAAATATCGTTCATGCGAAACACAATTAGCTCTTTATGCTCATGAAGTAATGAGTGCTATCGACAGGGGATGTCAAATTGATTCCGTATTTTTAGATTTCCAGAACGCTTTCGACACCTCTCCTCACAAGCGTCTTCTAACCAAACTGCGTGCCTACGGAGTATCGCCTCTGTTGTGCCCCTTGATTCGTGATTTCCTGTCAGAAAGGTCGCAGTTCGTAGTAATAGACGGAAAGTCATCGAGTAAAACAGAAATAATATCTGACGTTCCCCAAGGAAGTGTTATAGGTCCACTGTTGTTCCTAATCTGTATTAACGACATAGGAGACAATCTCAGTAGCCGTCTTAGATTGTTTGCAGATGATGCTTTCATTTGCCGTCTTGTAAAGTCATCAGATGACCAAAACGAATTGCAAGATGATTTAGATAAGATATCTGTATGGTGCGAAAAGTGGCAATTGACCGTGAAAAAAGAAAAGTGTGAAGCTATTCACATGAGTACTAAAAGAAATCCGCTGAATTTCGATTACGCGGTAAGTCACACAAATTCGAAGGCTGTAATTTCAACTAAATACTTAGGGATTACAATTAAAAATACCCTAAATTGGAAGGTTCACATAGATAATGTTGTGGTAGAACCAACCAAACGCTGCGATTCATTGGCACAACACTTACAACCTTTAACAGGTCTACTAAAGAGACTGCTTGCACCACGCTTGATCTCCCTATTCTGGAGTATTGCCGTGAGATGTTGGATACACATCAGACGGGACTGACGGATGACATCCAAAAAGTACAAAGAAGGGCGGCTCGTTTTGTATTATCGCGAAGTGGGGGAGATAGTGCCACAGACATGATACGTAAATTGGAGTGGCACACATTAAAACAAAAGCGCTTTTGGTTGCGATGGGATCTTCTCATGAAATTTCAATCACCAGTTTTAATCTCCGATTGCGAAAACAATCTGTTGGTACCCACCTGCATAGGGAGACATGATCATCATGATAAAATAAGAGAAATGAGGGCTCGCACAGAAAAATTTGTGTGTTCGCTTTTCCCGCGCGCCATTCGAGAGTGGAACGGTAGAGAGACAGCTTGAAGGTGGTTCATTGAACCCTTTCCCAGGCACTTTATTGTGAATAGCGGAGTAATCACGCAGATGTAGATGTAACTCGTTTCGGCAACAGCCATCATCAGAATCAGTCAGATGCACAGAACATACGCGAAGTAATATTTCTACATTAATTACATACTGTATAAAAACAGGATGAAGACATACCCCATTTAAGAAATCTCGATGTACCGTATCTCGCGAGTTACAGATACACTTCTACCATGACTAGTGCTTTTCAGTGAGACAGCCTGCCTTAAATAACTCTCTGTGGTCATTACGTGGCGTTAAAAGGAATGTGACTTGTCTCTGTTAATTAGAAATAAAGCTTATAGTTCGTTCATAAAAGTAAAAAAGTAACGAATTGAGACTGTGACGATAAAATTCAAAGTAACGTTTAGAAATTTAGCATACAGTTATTACGTAAGCAATAGCCTACAGAAATAATGAACATGACTTGCCACGTTAAAGGTGTGTTAAAATGTTTCATCAACACAATTGTCCATTTTAACTTTTACAAATTAATTTTTATGTAGGGACCGTATGTTTAATATGTGACTGAATCTATATTTTTAACGTGACGAGTTCTGTTAATTATTTTTACAGATTCTTTTTTAAGTAATGACTGTGTGCTCGATTTGTAGACGTTACTTTGAAGTTTAGCGCGACAGTTTAAATTCGTTATTTCTTTACTGTTATGAAATACCTGTATGCCTTATTTGCAATTAACAGAGACGAGTCGTATTGCTTTTAACGCCAGCTAACTGCCACAGAGCGTTATTCACGGCAGGCTCCTCACTGAACAATAGTTATCATGGTAAAAGCAGCAGAAATACGCTGTGTCGAGTTCTTTAGCATATATTCATTCAGATTTTACACGATATGTTATTTTAAGTACTGTAGAAGTAATACTTGTCATTTGTTCTGGTTATCGGGCAGATTCTGATGATGTAGCCGAAACGCTTTAACGTCTTTTGTTTAATTTCTTTAATAAAGGTATAACAGCAATTGAGATGGACAATTACATTAACCGGTGCAGCCTTTCAATCGGGTGGCACTTCAACAACTTGCGTGTTCTTAACGTACTCCATAAATCTTACAATGAATGTGTGACCTGAAGTTTAACGTGAAATCCGAACCACGTGTCATTCCTAGCGAGCCTTCACATTGCTGAGAGGTGGGGTTAGGCTAAAGAGAAACTCAGAATTCTCTCGGGATTCGATCGCGCGACCTCTTGTTTTGGTGGCGCTCTCTACCAGTGGACCATCACGGTCTACTTTCTGCAGTGTTAAGTGTGCTAAGTACTGTCCTCAACCGTTGCACAGCTCAATATTCGTTCCGTATAGCTCTGACCTCTTCGTCCGTAACGAACTCTGCTTTTGTTGAAGTTTCGAGAACATACCTTCACCGAGGAGTCAAGCAGTATGTTGCTGCCTTCTAAGTGTATCTCGCGAAGAGACCATGAGGATAAAATCAGAGAGAACCGATAGAGGTACTCGAAGTACCCTCGGCCACACACCGTCAGGTGGCTTGCGGAGTATGGATGTATATGTAGATGAATTTTGTATACGATTTAAGTGCACCGTTTTTTGCTATCATCGCTATACATTTGATGAAATACGTGAAAGTCAGCGCCTCCCCCTCTCCTTGCGATCCCAAAAGACCGTCTGCATCAGTCTGTTGCGTGGTCTTACATGTAATTGCTTTCTTCGAAGCGCAGAACCAGAAGACGTGCGTTCCACTGACTGACTGCAGCTCTCGTGACCGAAGTAAGACGCCACAACTCCAGGACAGCATTTCGGGCCGACCCTACAGAACACTACACAAGACCACTACACACGTTCTTCCTGTAATCTATAACTCCCTTGCCACCGAACACTATTTTTTCTCCATCCCATTCGTTCACTTACTTTTGTCAGAGACTGACGCATCTGTCAAATTATATCATCAGCAACTGGTGTGCATCCATACGTTATGACGGCTGACGTTCTACTTAAACGCGGATAGTCTCTGATGCCGGTATCGAAATCTCTGATGCCACCGAAACACGTGACTTCGACTCAGTGTGGAGCCTCTGTAAGTAAGCGACAGCTCACTTCGTGTTCCTTCGATGTCCCGTACTTGCAGAGGAATCACCTCACTGCGAGTTGGCTTGGCAGGCTGTCAAGTTGATCGCCCTTGCTGGCTTACCTGAAACAATAGGAAACCCAAATCACATATTGGTTAGGCGGTAAAGGGCAATGCATAAAATTACAGTAATATTAAGAAAATAGAATATATACGCAGTTTTTCTGAATTTTCGAAACAAGGTAGCTTTTATCGCTTTTCCGACCTACTTATTGCACTGTAACTTTCAGGGTCGGTGCATCTGGTTAGTCATGAAAATAACTTTAATTTGATATTCGTATCTCCTATCAAGCTATAATGCATTATACACCAGAGAGGCAATCTTGCTGACAGTGGAAGCAAGACATCACAAAAATTAAGAAACCTTAATACTATTCGTCGATCTAGAAAAAGCGTTCGATTACATTAAATGATGCCAAATCAGAGAGACAATTCTAGCGGCGCACTTGATAATGGAAGCAAGACGTAAGAAATGAAGAAAAAGCGTTCGACGATGTACTACATGTTCAAAATAACAGAAATAAAAGTTCGAGGTGAAGAAAATTGGTGGTAAGTTCTGACGACGACATCGCTGTCGCCAGCAAAAGGGTTCAAAAATGGCTCTGAGCACTAAGGGACTTAACTTCTGAGGCCATCAGTCCCCTAGAACTTAGAACTACTTAAACACAACTAACCTAAGGACATTACACAAATCCATGCCCGAGGCAGGATTCGAACCTGCGACCGTAGCGGTTACGCGGTTCCAGACTGTAGCGCCTAGAACCGCTCGACCACTCCGGCCGGCCAGCAAAAGGGAAGAAGAGTTACAGAAACTGCTTAATGGAATGAAGAGTCTAATGAGTACGGAATATGGGTTGAGAGTGAAGTGGAGAAAGAGAAAACAATGAGGAATAGCGGAGGTGAAGTTGATGATAGACTTCAGGTCAGTTTTGGTGACCACTGATTAGATGTAGTGGAGCAAACCAGCTGGCGTGGAGCAAAATAACACTTGACGGACGAAGCTAGAACATGACAAGCAGAGGAATGACTGCTACGGTCCATCCACGCTGCCATGTGGCACTGTTGCTCACGGCGGCGCACGGCCACTTGCTCCTACTGACGCACTCAAGACGCATAGACAAAAACGGCGACAATACGCAGGTCGTTTTTGTATTCGTAATATGCAGTGGATATCGTGATTTCTTTCGTGACACAATTTCGAACAATTCTGCCTTCTTCAAATCTACTCCTGAGATCAACAACTGGTCTTTTCAGCCACTGAATAAAACAAGCTGAAGAATAATTCTGTCAGAGCACGAAAGTGTCGAGTGCGTTCCTCTTACAAGGGCAGGCCACCACGTTGGGATCACAGATTTGCTTCAAACTTTGTACACCTTTACTAGGTCGTTAAAACAACTACTCAGGCAATTCCGAGGAAATCGCAAGAGAATTTTCACTTGTCTGTTATGTAACTGATGCATCTGTCAGAAGGTAACGGCTGTAATACTTTACTGTGGTCAAGTGTTTAGCATCCGCACTCTGCGAGTGCGTCGTAGACAAAGTGACAGCTCGAATCGTGTTAGCTGGCCGCGGTGGCCGTGCGGTTCTAGGCGCTGCAGTCCGGAACCGCGGGACTGCCACGGTCGCAGGTTCGAATCCTGCCTCGGGCATGGATGTGTGTGATGTCCTTAGGTTAGTTAGGTTTAAGTAGTTCTAAGTTCTAGGGGACTTATGACCTAAGATGGTAAGTCTCATAGAGCTCAGAGCCATTTGAACCATTTTGTTTAACCGATATTTTTTGCAACACTGGTCACGGTATTAATTTTGTATAACATTTGAGAGGTAATATAATGGAAAAAAGACCACGTACATTTTCACGAAGTTGTACTGAATTTTATATATTTGACTGTTTACTATTTTTAATTACATTTTCAAGGACGAGGGACAGGCTTGGAAAGCCCAAGTCAAACCTCGGTAAATATGCAGATGACGTTATTCACAATCGGTGACGTAGCAAGTCACAACGCGCCAGACGGTAGGACTAATGTGCAATTGGGTCAAGTGGCTCTGAGCACTATGGTCATCAGTCCCCTAGAACTTAGAACTACTTAAACTTAACTTAAACTAAGGACATCACACAACACCCAGTCATCACGAGGCAGAGAAAATCAGTGTACAATTACTCGTCGAATGTGCTCTCGACGTCACACGTTGCAGGATGGTATTTGTCATATAGACATCGAAAACAAATAGAATCTTTATGCAAATACATGTGCTTTTTTCATTATATTACCTTTGAAATGTCATAAAGTAAATAATATGACCACTGATGAAGAAAAGTGGACTAATAGTTAAGTCTGAGCGGTAGCCCAACCGTCGCCTCATACTAGTTCGTCTCAGCAAGCGCGAATGCTGATCACTTGACCACTATGAACTCTAATGTCCGACTGCTACGCACAGATACGTAAGCCACATAACAGATGCGCAGAACCTCTCTCGCGATTTTCTCGGAATTGCCAGTGCGCTACCACTTGGACATTTATTATTGTAACGGCCTACTAAAGGTAGACAAAGTTTGAAGTGAATCTGTGATCTCAACGTGGTGGCCTCCTCTTGTTAGACTATGACAGAAAAGCGGGGAACCAGATACGTCAATCTTTACTCGGCATTCCTTACCAAAAAGTTTGGTACGTGGGCATATTCTTGGTCTTTTATCACCGAATATTCTAAATCGAAAATAATTCTCACCTAGTGTTCCGCCTCAATCGCACATTTTTAGTTAGATTACACATTCCGATCACCGTGGTTCGTCTTCAGGTCTAAAACCATCTAAGAAGTAGGAAAGAAAAGTATTTTACATACATGTAGAATTTTCCTGAGTAGTCGTATGAGCAGCCCGTCTTGTCTGCTCTGAACCATATATCAGAGTACTGGAGTACTATGTTTTCCAAGTGCAGTCACGGTTTTAACCTTCACACGCGCTCGCGCGGGCGGTGAAGTGACCGCCTTTTTGCAATTTCGCGCCATACTTACTCCAAAAGGTAACGAGGCGGCGGGAGTGACATGTATTTTCTAGTTGCACATTTTTCCGACAGATGCTGCTCAAAGTTCGTCCAAATCGCACCTCTCTGCCTCTCAGGACAAGTTCAAATAGGTCCGAACACGTTCAGCGGTCAGTTTACCGCCTTGAGAGCGCTTACGCACTTACAAACACAGTCAGTTTACCGCCTTGAGAGCGCTTACGGCACTTACAAAAACGGTCAGTTACCGCCTTGTGAGCGCTTGCGAGACTTCGTTCTACTCGTCTTGTTCGGAATGTAAGTAGTTCGTTTTGTAATTCCCCTACAATTCCTCAATTTTATAGACTCTTCCAATTCTATAGTGAATGTGCATTACTTTCTATAAATTTTGCCATTCACAAATTCTGTTTTTCTTTCTACTTGAGCACTTCGTCATTCTAAGAAATTTCTGTTGGAAAAAGTACAATTATTTTTATTTTTTTAAAGGGAACGACGAAGCCTTACGTCTGATGACATACATAGAATCTTGACTGAATTGGAGAGAGAGGAAGCAGAGGGAAAAGGCCATGAGGATGACGTTTCCGAAGGGACTGAACAAGAAGGGACTGAAGATGATATACATCAAAGTGAGACGGAAATTGACTTGGAAAACGGGGGAGAAAATGACATAGATCAACAGGAGCTACCAACAAATGACATCAGATTTTATATTGGTAAGGGCATGGAAACTATTTGGGCTAGTAGTGCCAATATTACCAGCAGAAAATCAAAGTCAAAAACTATAATCAAAACCCTACCAGGTCCTAGAGGACAAGCCAGACAATGTGAAACTCGACTGGAAAGTTTTCAGTGTATAATAACTCCCCAAATGGTAGAAGGGATCGCAAGGTACACGAATATTTATATAGAAAGGAAAACATTGGCACGTAAAGCACTGGCAGAAGGAAGCAGTAACTCTGAAGTACGTGAAAGGGATTATAAGCCGACAACAACGGCTGAAATGCTAGCATTGTTTGGTGCTCTGTTGTTGATCGCGGTCAAAAGAGGGAACCGTGCAAATTTCTCTGAATATTTCAATATCAATGGAACAGGTCTGACAATTTTGCGAGCCAATTTCAGCCTAAATAGATCTAGATTTTTGCTACGAGCTATAAGATTTGACGACCTAAACAAGAGATTGGAACGTCAAGCAACGGACAAACTTGCTCCTATACGAGAAATTTTGTCTTTTTTCATTGCTAACAGCCAAAAATCATTCAGTTTAGGGGAATTTGTCACTGTCGATGAGATGTTGGTTCCGTTTAGAGGACGATGTTCATTCATCCAGTACATGTTTCAAAAACCAGCCAAATACGGGCTAAAAATGGAATGCATTGTGTGATTCACGCACTTTTTATGCATATAATTTAAAAGTGTACTGCGGAAAACAAGTGCCAGGCCCTAACGTAGTCGCGTCCGGCCATCCCGATTTAGGTTTTCCGTGATTTCCCTAAATCGCTCCAGGCAAATGCCGGGATGGTTCCTTTGAAAGGGCACGGCCGACTTCCGTCCACGTCCCTCCCTGACCTCGCTGTCTGGTCTCCTTCCCCAAACAACCCAACCCCAACCCCACCCCAACCCCAACCCTAACGTACTCCCCAACAAACCATACGATTTGGTCGCTAGATTGGTTGAATGCATAGAAGGAACAAATAGAAATGTAACAACTGATAATTATTTTTCAAGTTACCCGTTGGCTGAATACCTCCTTAGCAAAGGCCTCACTTTTTTAGGTAGAATGAGAAAAAATAAAAAAGAAATTCCCCCAGAATTTGTGACAGTAAATGGAAATGCAGTGACAGGAGACTACATGTTCGGTTGTCAAAACTTTGATTTCTATGATTACAAAAAAAAAGGAAAGCTGTAGTAGTGCTCTCCACAATGCATGATATCGACATCATTGATGAAGATACCAAAAAACCTGTACAAATCAGAGACTATAATTCAACCAAAGGTGGAGTTGATACTGTAGACCTCATGTGCTCCAGAATTTCAACATCAAGAAGAACACAAAGGTGGCCTGCATGTATATTTTTCCGCTTGGCAGGAATGAATTCGTTACGCATTTTTCAGTTCAACACAGGTAATGTGAAATAAAAAACGAGAAGACAATTCTTACATGCGTTATCTTTGGAACTGATGAGCGAAAACCTGAAAGAAAGAACTAAATTGAAGCATTTACCAAAAGATTTGTTAGTATTTTTGGAAAATTACAGAGAGAGTGACGTAGTTTATCCAGCTGTTTAAACCCCTACAAGGAGACAATATGTTATTTCTGTAGCTCAAAAAAGAATATAAAAACAAAGCGACAATGCGGTGAATGTGGAAGAAACGTCTGTCTACGACATTCAACCACGACAGTTACGTGCAATAATTGTTGTCAGCCTCATAACGAAAATGAAATGGATACAGACTGATCAGTATTTTTCATCTGACAGAAATGTTTGTGATGTTTTCAATAAAAAAAAAAACTTTTTTCAAAGCAAAATTAGCTTTTCTTGTGACGAGTTACGACAGTGAATAATTCTAGTCAGAAGTATTACATTATATAGTCCCAAAACATTACAATTGAAAAAATGTTCTTCTACTTCATTTGGGTATTTGGCTTCCTTTTTGTATTCCATTGATATTTTATTGTTAAATAAATAATTTTGATTACAAATGTGTTTGCAACATTGTATGAGATATCCTATGTCGATATTTTATGGAAATATGACCTTTAAAAACGGAAAACCTCAAGAGATTGATGGAAACTGTCGGGCGGTCGCGTGACTATTTCTAGCGCGAGCGCATGAAGGTCACACAGGTATTTATTTGTGTAATTTTGTGCAGTGTTAATTAATTCCTCGACCGTAGATTCACCCCAGCACAAAATTAACTTGGAAGGGGAAGAATAGATAGGATGGTAGGATAATTTTACCACCTAACGTAATTTTTATATCGAAAAACCGATTCTCCTCACAAGATGATGAATTTGATACCCCAGAAGAGTCACTTTGCTTAGAATCACGTTATTTTGCATAGTATGAAGAGTAATGGCTCACATGAACTCGTATTAACAAAATCCACCGAACTTCCATGTTGATACACAAGGAGTATTCTGTAGCAGTGGACTGAAATGTAAACGAGGCTTCCCAGCCGACCCAGGCACTGTGACATGGAACTGAACTTTGGAAAGCCATAAACCAGCGAACCTTCGCCGCAGATCAATCAGGGATGCAACCCGCCGACTACCACTGGCGTTTTTGGTGGAGATAAACCCCCCCCCCAACCCCCCCCCCCCCTCCCACACACACAGTGAGTCACAATTGGGCGAGTCGTCGGATGCACACCTGTGCTGAAGTTAAATGTCTTAAAACAGCAGGGGATTCATGTGTGTGCTCTGAAACGACTACCTGGCCTTTTCACGTATGCGGAGATGAAAGTGCGTCATCAGGTTGACATAAACAAAACTCACGTGACACTCATATGTATAGGGCGTGAGACCCACACCTGCTCTGCGAAAGCCTGTTAACTTAAGAAAGCACTCAGGAACGCAAACGGAGGCAATGGCTGGGACGCACAAGGGAGCGCAACGGCGTGAGTCACCACAACCTTTGTAAACATTCAAATATCACATAATGGCGTGAACAACGCACGATGTTCACGTGGACAACTCCTGTTTGGAGGGGGCTTATTACTAAATGAACGAATGGCGAACACTCATTGGACCAGGCAAAACTAGGGTGTTTCTGAAACATAACTCGGCAAAGAGAAAAAAAGTTGCAGGAAATTATCTCGTTGGTATTTGTTATTCTCTTAAGATTACGCCAGTGTAAGAATTGTTTTGGCAAATTTTCATGTGTTTATCTTGCTCGAAGTTAGGTTTATTAAGATTTTCTTGTCTTAATTTTACAGGATGTCCCTAAGTACATAGTATTTTCCTTCAGCGCTAAATATGCAACCTGAACCCACTGTATATGATTATTAGTGTAGTAAAAAGATTTAGTACAGGTAATAATTCATCTGTATGATGTAAAGTAGAGGTTACCCCTTCCTCATTGACATAGTTCAGGTCATGTACAACAGCTGTTATTCTGATGTCTAAACTTCGCTGTGCCTCTGTCTCCTTACCTCGCAGATCCTGGTTTCACAGGCATTTTAAAACTTGTCAGAGCTCTCCGTGCGTGGTAAGTGGTAAGGACAGGTTACACCAAACCGCACGAGTTCTGTAGACCCATTCATACATATTGATAAAACAAATACCACGCAAGACTAATCTGGAACCGCTCTGTCAAACTGGCACGTATAATTCCGCTTTAAAAATCATTTTGTTTGTAACGGGAGATGAACCGACGCTTTCTGTTGATGTGAAAGACCGCGACGAGCAGTATTTGTTTCGGCTGTTCCAGCTAAAGGTTGCAGAAACGAAATTGGAAAGATCTGCCGAAACACTACAGAATATGCGGCTGTCGACTTTAAGACAGCCGGCCGCGGTGGCCGAGCGGTTCTAAGCGCTTCAGTCCGGAACCGCGCTGCTGTTACCATCGCAGGTTTGAATCCTGCCTCGGGCATGGATGTGTGAGATGTCGTTAGGTTTAAGTAGTTCTAAGTTTAGAGGACTGATGACCTCAGCTGTTAAGTCCCATAGAATTTTTGTCTAGTGACTGTGTGGTATTATTTTATCTTTGTTATTATTAGAATTGTAGGTGAACCGTGCGTGGCTCGTGTTCCCGCCATCGTGTATTTTACACACTGTTTTTTTAACGTACTTCCGCCTCACTGCGTTAATTTAAATTACTACTGTCACTGAGCTTCTGCTTTGCCTGACTGCGACCGGCTCTATCAGTGCGTATCAATATATCCCCTCTCGTAGTATCTTTGCTTGACTGCTATTACCTCTCGGTCGTTGTCTGTCGTAAGGGAGTTCGGCTAAGGGTTTTGCGTCGCGAGAGTTCGGGTTGCGAGTTCGGGCGGCCAGTCAGTTGAACGCGCCTGGAGCGCGGTCCGGACCTGCCAGTCGGCGAGTTGTTCCAATGCGCCACTAGTGCAGTCTCGTTGGATGGAGCAGAGAGCTCTGCGCCGACATGGCTCGCCCGGCCATCGCCGCCACGCATCACTTGAGCCGGGCCGCGGTCTGCGTGGATCGTCGGTCGGTCCTCCTACCGGACGACGCGTTTTGGCTCGCCGATCGGTCATGAGTCGGCTGTGTGTGTGTGTGTGTGTGTGTGTGTGTGTGTGTGTGTGTGTGTGTGTGTTGTGTGGGTGCGGGCCAGGGAGGACATCTCCGCGCGGTGCAGTCGCCTGGGTCCGGTGCCGGGCCCTGCGCAGTCTCGCAGCGTGTGTGGAGCTGTCCAATCGCTACGAGCTTCGTGGTTTACCGACCCACGACGTCAGAGTTGTGTGTGTAACCTTTTGTGTTTGAGTTCTCATGTACCGATTGTTGGCAAGCAGGTCGTTGTGTCGATCGGTCCGTGGCTGTCCCCTGGTTCGGTTCCGACGGATCAAGTGTAGTTGGGCTCACCACTTGTCTGGCCTAGGTGAACGAGGGCAGACCGACCTCCCTGGAGGCTTCTGAGTGCCACCGGTGTTTAATTATTTTGTTGTCAGTTACTTTAATTCTAAGGCTTAAGGTTTCTTTTATTCTTGTTAAAAATTTCGCAAAATTAATTTTTAAATTTATCTTTCAAGCTTAAACACTGCGGCCTTCTGCATTTAAAAGATTATGGTAATATTATTTGAAATTTGATAGTGGCCTTCAGCCATTGGTGCTGCACCTTGCATATGTATGTTCTATCTGCTTAGCCTTTAAGGCTTTCCACGTAGCCGCAATACGTTTTTTTATTTAATTTGATCTGATTCTCTAATTGCATTTTAATCTTGCTGACTTTTAAGAAGTTTAGCAACATTCTGGTCTTCCGCCACTAAAGGTCTATGCTTCCAGAATGAGATTTTCACTCTGCAGCGGAGTGTGCACTGATATGAAACTTCCTGGCAGATTAAAACTGTGTGCCGGACCGAGACTCGAACTCGGGACCTTTGCCTTTCGCGGGCTACTGCTCTACCAACTGAGCTACCCAAGCACGACTCACGCCCCGTCCTCACAGCTTTACTTCTGCCAGTACCTCGCCTTGTACTTTCCAAACTTTACAGAAGCCCTCCTGCAAACCATGCAGAGCTAGCACCCCCTGAAAAGAAAGGATATTGTAGAGAGCTTCTGTAAAGTTTGGAAACTAGGAGATGAGATACTGGCAGAAGTAAAGGTGTTAGGACGGGCCGTGAGTCGTACTTGGGTAGCTCAGTTGGTAGAGCACTTGCCCGCGAAAGGCAAAGGTCCTGAGTCCGAGTCTCGGTCCGGCACATAATTTTAATCTGCCTGGAAGTTTCAAAGGTCTATGCTAATATATTCTAAAATTTTGAAATCTGACTGTAGCCCTCAGCCATTGGTATTGCACATTGCACAAGTTTTTTTAAATTATTTTATTGCTATCGTAATTGGATTTTTATCTCGTTGATTTGTTAAAATTTCTTGTTTGGTGGCCTTCAGCCGTGAAAGAGTTGCATTCGGTAAAGGTCCGGCTACGTGCCGCTTTGGTTGTAAAGGTTATTTAATAACAATAATGACAATTAGAAGGCCGTGCGGTTCTAGGCGCTGCAGTCTGGAACCGAGCGACCGCTGCGGTCGCATGTTCGAATCCTGCCTCGAACATGAATGTGTGTGATGTCTTTAGGTTAGTTAGGTTTAATTAGTTCTAAGTTCTAGGTGACTGATGACCTCAGAAGTTAAGTCCCATAGTGCTCAGAGCTATTTGACCTCAGCCTTTGGCCCTTTCCATACTCCTGTTACCTGTTCTGCCCAGCGGGTTTAGCGGGCGTCTCAGCAGAAATCTGTCCAACGTTGAAGTGAGTTTGACGGTAAGTTATACTGAGGAAGGAGACAGCAACAAGTGAGGACCTGCCTCCCGCGGCAGGGCCCGAGCTGCATCCGCTGCACGCCTAAAGGCCGGTTCCCACTAGGGCTGCCGCGCGTCAAAACGGCCCGTCAGCGGCGTGGTTGCCATGGAAATGGCGTCAGCGGCAAGGCGCGGCGGGCTCTGCGTCGCGGTTTGACCATGTCGATCCGCTTCCGCTGCCGCGTGCCGCGCTCCAGGTGCGCGCCGCCAATCACAGAACGCGCTGAGCGTGACGTCAGGTACGGACTCCCGGGCCACACGAACTTTCGCCGAACCGCTGGCGCGGACGCGGCGGCAGCTATGAAATACTTATCATCCGATTCCAAGGAAACTATTCGGTAGAAAAATTTGATTCTTGGGCATGTTACAGCCTGATATCTTCTCTCGATAAAGGACCGAATTTCTTTTCGTTATTCGTCGTGGTTACTTGCTGTATCGCATTTACGTAAACCTTTACACGAAATTTTAATGAGTGTGCAGAGGTAAAAACGCATTGCGTGGACTTTGCGTACAGTTCATTTTAGGTAATACATTATTGCGTATGAAATTTAGTCAACATATCGAAATTGTTTTTAAAGCTGAGAGCAGATCGATAGCTATCACCGTTCTCGAGATATTGTCTGATATGTCGGCGGACGGGCTATGCCGTGACCGCGCGCGGGTTGCTCGGCGACGCGACCGGTACTTCGTCCTGCTCGTCGTAAACCATGTGGTTGTATCAACCGCAAATTTCGTAAACGGTTCAAGAAATCGAAATGTGTTTTTTTTTTTTTTTTTTTTTTGCAAGCGATAACTTGTGAAAAGTCATGTATTTCGTCGCATGATAAATATCCTAAATCTGTTTATCTACCAAGATATGAAAGTAACTACAGTTTTTCAGAAGGGATAGATGAATTTTTTTAAATGGCATTAATAGCATGTCGAATGAGAAGTTAAACCGAAACTAATTTGCTGGTATGTCATAAGATGTAATTTACTAAATATGTAGAGCTATTGATTATTTCCTTTCTTTTTTCTTTATCCAGTGTACTTTACTGATTCAAGACGCGTTTCGCCTTTTACTTTAAGGCATCTTCGGTGGAATCTAGAATGACTCAGTTTTGTTTTGATCTGTGATACTTGGAGATTATAAAACAGTTCACATCTTTTTTTGCGTGAATGACTGATTACTTACAGTGAATTGAGTTTTTGGCGGACATATACGTTTCCCCTCACCTGCTCACATGCTGGAGGTTGAACTAAAACTTAGATTATGGAACATAAGCACATTTTCATGTTCGCTCTTTTTTCTTCTGTCACTAGCAGTAGACCTTTTACCGAAAACTCTGATTTAAAGTCGTAACTACAGTGTGTTCACCTCATGTCCCTTCCTGTCTGGTTTGTTTATGTACATGTTGCCAACCTGCAGAATTATATGCTGAAAACTAATGTTTGTTTATTTTTGTTCTCCTTATATCTGTATGTGTGTGTGGCTAGCCAGTGATAGTTATAGAAAGTTGAAAGTGAATCCAGTAGTTGTCAGACAGTGGTTGAAAGATTTGGTGTTCAGCTGATTTCAGTTTTGGTTTAAATGTTTTAAGGAGTGCATGGAAGAGTAAATTCACTGCTTACATTAATAGATAAAATAGTAGAATAGTATTTCAACAGATGATTATTATCAGAATACTATCACCCAACCCCTTTGTCCTCACTCTTTGACGCCCCACAATACGCCCTGTCAACTAACCCCTATTGTCGTCAAAGTTGTACCGTAATTTCCTCTTCCTCCTCTATTTAATTCCGTACCTCTTCTTTAGTCACACGATCCTCGTATCTAAAGTTCAGCATTCTTATGAATCACCACGTTTTGAAAGCGTCCATTGTCTTCTTGACAGAAGTGTTCATCGTCCACGTTTCACTTACATACAAGGCTGCACTCCACACAAATATCTTTGTAAAATAGTATCCAACCATTAGCATTTATATTCGGTGTGAACAAATTTTCTTTTTCAGAACGCTTTTCTTGCTATTGACAGTCTTCAGTCAGGTTTGTGTCTGCACCAGGAAATGCCTTACAATTTAAAATCTGGTTTCGAAAACTGTTCCAAATATATATTATTCTTTCGTGATTCTTAAGCAAGGTGCTGGCGATGATTACATTATGCTCTGTGGGAAATTCTATCAGGTGGCTTCCACTTTCATCCCCTCCACCTAGCCTTTGTGTTCTTACTGTTTTCGTGTACCTGCTACCGTACCACATTTAAAATTTTGTCTCGCTTAACTATCTGAATAATCTCTCTTGTTGTACATTGTTTCACTGTGTTAGGAGATAGTGAACAATCGTGAACGGTAGTCATGAAATCTGTTTATGGTGAAATGAGAAAACATGAATAATGAAGTATGTGAAAGAGCACATTGTACAGAAAATGAAAAATTGGTATGTCTTCACCCAACTTCGTCTTTCCTTCATGTAAGTGTAAGATATAGTTAATCAAACGCACCGCGCGTTTCACTGGGTCCTGCCCCGTACCTCAGTGGCTGTCCGTCATTGGCTACCGCTAACGTCTGCCGCTTCCAGATGGGAACGCCAATTCCGCGAGCCGCCGCGTCAACGCGGAAAACGCTTGCCGCTGCCGTTTCCGCACGCCGCGCTGCCGCGCTCTAGTGGGAACCGGCCTTAAAGGCCGGTTCCCACTAGGGCTGCCGCGCGTCAAAACCGCGCGTCAGCGGCGTGGTTGCCATGGAAACGGCGTCAGCGGCACGGCGCGGCGGGCTCTGCGTCGCGGTTTGACCATGTCGAACCGCTTCCGGTGCCGCGTGACACGCCCCAGGTGCGCGCCGCCAATCACAGAACGCGCTGAGCGTGACGTCAGGTACGCAACCCCGGGCCACAAGAACTTTCGCCGAACCGCTGGCGCGGACGCGGCGGCAGCTATGAAATACTTATCATCCGATTCCAAGGAAACTATTCGGTAGAAAAATTTGATTCTTGGGCATGTTACAGCCTGATATCTTCTCTCGATAAAGGGCCGAATTTCTTTTCGATATTCGTCCTGGTTACTTGCTGTATCGCATTTACGTAAACCTTTACACGACATTTTAATGAGAGTGCAGAGGTAAAAACGTATTGCGTGGACTTTGCGTACAGTTCATTTTAGGTAATACATTATTGCGTATGAAATTTAGTCAACATATCGAAATTGTTTTTAAAGCTGAGAGCAGAACGATAGCTATCACCGTTCTCGAGATATTGAATGATATGTCGGCTGATGGGCTGTGCGGTGACCGTGCGCGGGTCGCTTGCGACGCGACCGATGCTTCGTCCTGCTCGTCGTAAACCATGTGGTTGTATCGACTGTAAATTTCGTAAACGGTTTAGAAATTCAAAAGTGTTTTTTTGCGAACGATAACTTGTAAAAAGTCATGTATTTCGTCACATGATAAATATCAAAAATCGTTTTATCTACCGAGATATGAAAGACACTACAGTTTTTCGGAAGGGATTGATGGATTTTTTTAAACGGCATTTAATAGCATGTGGAATTAGAAGTTAAACCGAGACTAATTTACTGGTATGCCATAAGATGTAATTTGCTAAGTATCTACAGCTATTGATTATTTCCTTTGGAAGTAACAAACGTTTTTTTCTTTATCCAGTGTACTTTATTGGTTCAAGACGCGTTTCGCCTTTTACTTTAAGGCATCTTCGGTGGATTCTAGAATGATTCAGTTTTGTTTTGATGTGTGATACTTCCAGATTATAAAACAGTTCACATCTTTTTTACGTGAATAACTGATTACTTACAGTGAATCGAGTTATTGGCAGACATCTGCGTTTCCCCTCACCTGGTCACATGCTGTAGGTTGAACTAAAACTTAGATTATGGAACATAAGCACATTTTCATGTTCTTTTTCTTTTTCTTCTGTCACTAGCTGTAGACATTTTACAGAAAACACTGATTTGAAGTCGTAACTACAGTGTGTTCACCTCATGTCCCTTCCTGTTTGGTTTGTTTATGTACATGTTGCCAACCTAAAGAATTATATGCTGAAAACTAATGTTTGTTTATTTCTGTTCTCCTTATATCTGTATGTGTGTGTGTGGCTAGCCAGTGATAGATATAGAAAGTTGAAAGTGAATGCAGTAGTTGTCAGACAGTGGTTGAAAGATTTGGTGTTCAGCTGATTTCAGTTTTGGTTTAAATGTTTTGTGGAGGAGTGCATGGAAGAGTAAATTCACTTCTTACATTAATAGATAAAATAGTAGAATAGCATTTCAACAGATGATTATTATCAGAATACTATTACCCAACCCTGTTGTCCTCACTCTTTGACGCCTCATGATATGTCCTGTCAACTTACCCCTCTTGTAGTCAAAGTTGTGCCATAATTTCCTCTTCCTCCTCTATTTAATTCCGTATCTCTTCTTTAGTTACACGATCCTCATATCTAATCTTCAGCATTCTTATTGATCACCACGTTTTGAAAGCGTCCACTGTCTTCTTGACAGAACTGTTCATCGCCCACGTTTCACTTACATACAAGGCTGCACTCCACACAAATACCGAACTCCACACAAATACCTTTGTAAAATAGTACCCAGTCATTAGAATTTATATTCGATGTGAACAAATTTTCTTTTTCAGAATGCTTTTGTTGTTATTCACAGTCTTCATTTTATATCCTCTCTACTTCTGCCTTCTCAATTACTGCTTCCCTTGCAAGTCATTGAAGTCTTAGAAATGCAGTTTGGTTTCTGTACAAGTTGTAGATAATCTTGTGGCCCTGTGTTTTATCGATGACATCTCCAGAGTTTTAAAGAATGTTTTAATTAAGATTGTCAAAACCTTTCTCTAAACATGCAAATGCTATAAACACAGTTTCGCAGTTCTTCAGTGTGTCTACTTAGCTAAGTTGTAGGATCAGTATTGCCTTGCGTGTTCAGACATCTCACAGGAATCTAACATTGTGCTTATGTTAGTTTGTACAACCCCTCCCCCTCTCCTCTCTACATATTCCTTCCACTTTCTAGCCTTCTCTCATTTGCTTAGTTCTGGCTTTGCCAAATGAGTTCTTGACAGTTGTTTCTCCTTTGAGCAAAGTTTTCTTTGTTCTTTCTCATTTTTCATTCCCCTATGTTTTCCAAGAGCAAAATGGCATTGCAATTTTGGACTTTCTGTTAACGTCATATTTAGACATTTCTATTTCCGATGGCCTACTTTATTTGCTACTTTTTTATATTTTCCCTTGTGTCAAATTTAATATATCACGTTTTATCTAACGATTTCTACTGTACCTTCTCCCCGTTCACGTACTCTGCTGCATTCACCACTTCTTCTCTCAAAGATATCCATTCGTATTCTAGCGGATTCCTTCCTCTGTTTCAGTCAGTCGTTGCATTACGGTAACTTTAAAATTATCGAAAAACTGTGGGTCTTGACTTATTCAAGTTCCATTTCCTTAATTTGCTATCGTTTACAGTCTCTTTAGTTGTAAACCGCAGCTCGTAACCAATAAATTATTGTAGGTTTGCGTCTGCACCAGGAACTGTCTTAGAATTTAAAATCTGGTTTCGAAAACTTTGTTCCAAAAATATATTATTCTTTCATGATTCTTAAGCAAGGTGCTGGCGATGATTACATTATGCTCTGTGCGAAATTCTATCAGGTGGCTTCCACTTTCATCCCTTCCCCCAAGCCTTTGTGTTCTTACTGTTTTCCTGTACATGCTACCGTAACACATTTTAAATTTTTGTCTCGCTTAACCATCTGAATAATCTCTTTTGTCGTTCATTGTTTCAATGTGTTAGGAGATAGTGAACAATGAACGGTAGTCATGAAATCCGTTTATGGTGAAATGAGAAAACATGAATAATGAAATATGTGAAAGAGTACATGTTCAGAAAATGAAAAATTGGTATGTCTTCACCAACTTCGTCTTTCCTTCATGTAGGTGTAAGATATAGTTAATCAAACGCACCGCGCGTTTCGGTGGGTCCCACCCCGTACCTCAGTGGCTGTCCGTCATTGGCTACCGCTAACGTCTGCCGCTTCCAGATGGGAACGCCAATTCCGCGAGCCGCCGCGTCAACGCGGAAAACGCTTGCCGCTGCCGTTGCCGCACGCCGCACGCCGCGCCTTAAGGCCTTAAGGCCGGTTCCCACTAGAGCGCGGCAGCGCGGCGTGCGGCGTGCGGCAACGGCAGCGGCAAGCGTTTTCCGCGTTGACGCGGCGGCTCGCGGAATTGGCGTTCCCATCTGGAAGCGGCAGACGTTAGCGGTAGCCAATGACGGACAGCCACTGAGGTACGGGGTGGGACCCACCGAAACGCGCGGTGCGTTTGATTAACTATATCTTACACCTACATGAAGGAAAGACGAAGTTGGTGAAGACATACCAATTTTTCATTTTCTGAACATGTACTCTTTCACATATTTCATTATTCATGTTTTCTCATTTCACCATAAACGGATTTCATGACTACCGTTCATTGTTCACTATCTCCTAACACATTGAAACAATGAACGACAAAAGAGATTATTCAGATGGTTAAGCGAGACAAAAATTTAAAATGTGTTACGGTAGCATGTACAGGAAAACAGTAAGAACACAAAGGCTTGGGGGAAGGGATGAAAGTGGAAGCCACCTGATAGAATTTCGCACAGAGCATAATGTAATCATCGCCAGCACCTTGCTTAAGAATCATGAAAGAATAATATATTTTTGGAACAAAGTTTTCGAAACCAGATTTTAAATTCTAAGACAGTTCCTGGTGCAGACGCAAACCTACAATAATTTATTGGTTACGAGCTGCGGTTTACAACTAAAGAGACTGTAAACGATAGCAAATTAAGGAAATGGAACTTGAATAAGTCAAGACCCACAGTTTTTCGATAATTTTAAAGTTACCGTAATGCAACGACTGACTGAAACAGAGGAAGGAATCCGCTAGAATACGAATGGATATCTTTGAGAGAAGAAGTGGTGAATGCAGCAGAGTACGTGAACGGGGAGAAGGTACAGTAGAAATCGTTAGATAAAACGTGATATATTAAATTTGACACAAGGGAAAATATAAAAAAGTAGCAAATAAAGTAGGCCATCGGAAATAGAAATGTCTAAATATGACGTTAACAGAAAGTCCAAAATTGCAATGCCATTTTGCTCTTGGAAAACATAGGGGAATGAAAAATGAGAAAGAACAAAGAAAACTTTGCTCAAAGGAGAAACAACTGTCAAGAACTCATTTGGCAAAGCCAGAACTAAGCAAATGAGAGAAGGCTAGAAAGTGGAAGGAATATGTAGAGAGGAGAGGGGGAGGGGTTGTACAAACTAACATAAGCACAATGTTAGATTCCTGTGAGATGTCTGAACACGCAAGGCAATACTGATCCTACAACTTAGCTAAGTAGACACACTGAAGAACTGCGAAACTGTGTTTATAGCATTTGCATGTTTAGAGAAAGGTTTTGACAATCTTAATTAAAACATTCTTTAAAACTCTGGAGATGTCATCGATAAAACACAGGGCCACAAGATTATCTACAACTTGTACAGAAACCAAACTGCATTTCTAAGACTTCAATGACTTGCAAGGGAAGCAGTAATTGAGAAGGCAGAAGTAGAGAGGATATAAAATGAAGACTGTGAATAACAACAAAAGCATTCTGAAAAAGAAAATTTGTTCACATCGAATATAAATTCTAATGACTGGGTACTATTTTACAAAGGTATTTGTGTGGAGTTCGGTATTTGTGTGGAGTGCAGCCTTGTATGTAAGTGAAACGTGGGCGATGAACAGTTCTGTCAAGAAGACAGTGGACGCTTTCAAAACGTGGTGATCAATAAGAATGCTGAAGATTAGATATGAGGATCGTGTAACTAAAGAAGAGATACGGAATTAAATAGAGGAGGAAGAGGAAATTATGGCACAACTTTGACTACAAGAGGGGTAAGTTGACAGGACATATCATGAGGCGTCAAAGAGTGAGGACAACAGGGTTGGGTAATAGTATTCTGATAATAATCATCTGTTGAAATGCTATTCTACTATTTTATCTATTAATGTAAGAAGTGAATTTACTCTTCCATGCACTCCTCCACAAAACATTTAAACCAAAACTGAAATCAGCTGAACACCAAATCTTTCAACCACTGTCTGACAACTACTGCATTCACTTTCAACTTTCTATATCTATCTTTCTATATCTATCTATGACTAAAGAAGAGGTACGGAATTAAATAGAGGAGGAAGAGGAAATTATGGCACAACTTTGACAACAATAGGGGTTAGTTGACAGGACGTATTATGGGGCGTCAAAGAGTGAGGACAAAGGGGTTGGTTGATACTATTCTGCTAATAATCATCTGTTGAAATACTATGCTACTATTTTATCTGTTAATGTAAGCAGTGAATTTACTCTTCCATGCACTCCTCCACAAAACATTTAAACCAAAACTGAAATCAGCTGAACACCAAATCTTTCAACCACTGTCTGACAACTACTGGATTCACTTTCAACTTTCTATAACTATCACCGGCTAGCCACACACACATACAGATATAAGGAGAACGAAAATAAACAAACATTAGTTTTCAGCATATAATTCTGCAGTCTGGCAACATGTACATAAACAAACCAGACAGGAAGGGACATGAGGTGAACACACTGTAGTTACGACGTCAAATCAGAGTTTTCAGTAAAACGTCTACTGCTAGTGACAGAAGAAAAAAGAGCGAACATGAAAATGTGCTTATGCTCCATAATCTAAGTTTTAGTTCAACCTCCAGCATGTGACCAGGTGAGGGGAAACGTATATGTCCGCCAAAAATTCGATTCACTGAAAGTAATGAGTTATTCACGTAAAAAAAGATGTGAACTGTTTTATAATCTCCAAGTATCACATATCAAAACAAAACTGAATCATTCTAGATTCCACCGAAGATGCCTTAAAGTAAAAGGCGAAACGCGTCTTGAATCAGTAAAGTACACTGGATAAAGAAAAAAGAAAGGAAATAATCAATAGCTCTACATATTTAGTAAATTACATCTTATGACATACCAGCAAATTAGTTTCGGTTTAACTTCTCATTCGACATGCTATTAATGCCGTTTAAAAAAATTCATCTATCCCTTCTGAAAAACTGTAGTTACTTTCATATCTTGGTAGATAAACAGATTTAGGATATTTATCATGCGACGAAATACATGACTTTTCACAAGTTATCGCTTGAATAAAAAAAAAAAAAAAAAAAAAAAAAAAACTTTTCGATTTCTTGAACCGTTTACGAAATTTGCGGTTGATACAACCACATGGTTTACGACGAGCAGGACGAAGTACCGGTCGCGTCGCCGAGCAACCCGCGCGCGGTCACGGCATAGCCCGTCCGCCGACATATCAGACAATATCTCGAGAACGGTGATAGCTATCGATCTGCTCTCAGCTTTAAAAACAATTTCGATATGTTGACTAAATTTCATACGCAATAATGTATTACCTAAAATGAACTGTACGCAAAGTGCACGCAATGCGTTTTTACCTCTGCACCCTCATTAAAATTTCGTGTAAAGGTTTACGTAAATGCGATACAGCAAGTAACCACGACGAATAACGAAAAGAAATTCGGTCCTTTATCGAGAGAAGATATCAGGCTGTAACATGCCCAAGAATCAAATTTTTCTACCGAATAGTTTCCTTGGAATCGGATGATAAGTATTTCATAGCTGCCGCCGCGTCCGCGCCAGCGGTTCGGCGAAAGTTCGTGTGGCCCGGGAGTCCGTACCTGACGTCACGCTCAGCGCGTTCTGTGATTGGCGGCGCGTACCTGGAGCGCGGCACGCGGCAGCGGAAGCGGTTCGACATGGGCAAACCGCGACGCAGAGCCCGCCGCGCCTTGCCGCTGACGCCATTTCCATGGCAACCACGCCGCTGACGCGCCGTTTTGACGCGCGGCAGCCCAAGTGGGAACCGGCCTTTAAAGCGCTGCCCCTAGCGTCCCCTCCCCCTCTGCACCGATACTCGGCGAGACGAGTGTGCGTCAGGTGTGTGTCGGACTGCCGGATCCCGTGTCTCGTGGCAGCACTCTGGTGTCTCTTTAGTGTGGCAGCGCCCTGACAGCCGCCTGGGCCACAATGCCGAAGGCGGCAGCAGGTGTCTCGGCGCGGGCAGGAAGCGGGGGCGCGGGGGCGCGGGGGCGCGGGGGCGCGGGGGCGCTCCCAAGATAGCGCCGCCACAGCGCGCCCTCTGCCTCTGGAGACGAGACGCTAGACAGGCTGCCCTCCCTGCCCGCACGAGCGGCCGCTTCGTGCAGCATGCGTCGCAAGTGGCTGTCAGTATCTAGCAGCCCGACTGCTCGTGTTTCGCGTCATCAGTGTGACTAGTTTGCGGCGGCCTGCCAACAGTTCCTATCTTTTGTCGTCCTCTGCAAGACTTTGTCTTCCCCTCTGCTACTCCCTATTGTCTTAAAACATGTCCTGACTTAAAATAGGCCCTATCCCCTGTTTGTTCTCCTTGTCAGTGCTTTCCATATGTTTCTTTCTTCCCCGATCCTGAAGAGAGCCTCCCCATTCTTTCTATAGCACTACATCTCAAATACCGGAGCTATTTTCTTTTACTGATTTTCCTACGGACCACGATTGACTACCGTACAATACTGCGCTCCAGACGTCCTCTTTAAGAAATTTCTTGAGCAAATTAAGGCTGATGTTTGATACTAGTAGACTATTTCTGCCAGGAATGCCCTCTTTGTATGTGATAGCCTGGTTTTTACATCCTCTTTGCTTCATTCGTCATGAGTTATTAACCTTCCAAGCCAACAGAATTTCTTCACTTCCTGTACCTCGAGGTCAACTGTTTCCATCTTAAGTTTATTGTTAACCTCATTTCTGGTACTCTTCAACACCACAGGGCTGGTGGCGCAATGATTAGTACATAGGACTCGTATCTGGAGGGGGGGGGGGGGAGGGGGGGAAGACGACTTAAATCCACGTCCGATTTAGATTTTCCGTGAGTTTCCTTATTTGCACCGGGAAAATTTCTGAATAGCTCCTTTGATAGGTCACGCCCGATTTCATTTCCCATTCCTGAAATATCTAAAGCTTGTGGTCCAATGACCTTGATGTCAAAGGGATGTTAAAACCCAATATTTATTTCTTCCTTCTGTCCTCATTACCGTCGTGTCTCTTCGATTTGTTTTCAATCCGTATTCTGTTCTTCGTTTTCTATTCTTACTGTCCTCTTTTAGTTCTTGTACATATTGTATATTACCCGTGTTTTCCTATAGCTTACCCCTATTTTCCTGAGATTTCCAGTATACTTTACCATTCTACACTTCAGAAAGCTTTCCCAGGTCAATGAATCCTATGAACCCTTCTTGATGTTTTTTAAATCTTACTTCTATTGTTGAGCACAAATGAAATCTGCCTCTATGGTGCTTTTGTCTTTCGGGACGCGAAGCATATAGTCATATAAAAGCTTTTAATTTTCTTTTATGTAGCGTTGAGTATTCAGTTTACAGTTATGGCATCTGTCTCATCAAGGTATGGGTTCACATGAAAGGACACTGAACAATTCTCAAAAACTGTAACTTCACACCGTATGCTGACACCCTAAAGGGTAGAGATATAAAAAAAGTGGTCACCAAAATTCAAGCAGGCTTAATAAAACTGAAGTGTCCCCGAGACGAGAGATAGAGAGAAAGATGAAAAAACTGGAATCTTTTATGAGTTATGCGCGGAAGTCTTTTGGATTATTTTAAGTGTGATGCATCTTATGTCGGTTACATCCTTTATTGTTGACCGACATGATGGAGGTGGTCAGACGGGTTCCCCTGAATGGAGGAGGACGTGATCAGCGCGAACGCTGTAGAGCTCCCTCCGAAGTCGCTCGAAAAAGTGCGCTGGATCAGCTCCAGGAACGCTCTTGCAGAGTGGCTGCAAAGAACAGCCCAAACACCGGTGGCACGCTCTTTTATTCCTGTCAGCGAGCCTTTAAACAGGACCCGGCAGGACCGCCATGTCCCAAGAAACTCTCAGCACAAAGAACACGCAGACACAGACCCAATGAGTAGTGCACGAGGTATGGCCTCAACATATTAAAACACCCTGGCCCAAGGACACCTCTGCTTCACCACTAGCTTAGCCTACCTGCATCATAGACATGTCCCAACAGTCACTTGTAAAAATTGAATAAATAAACGAAATCCTTTGACATCAACTGCACCAACCGGGACGTGAGAAGATCTAGCATAGAAGAAAAGAAGTTATCTAGTGTATAACGGATAAGACTCCAACAGTACAGGACTTATCAGTACAGCAATCAGACCACACATACAAACGTTACACAAAGTGGCTTGACATAAGACAAGTTTTTCAGCAGAATTTTCCTCATCAACCGTCAGACCTATGCCAGGATAAATAAGTGTTGGGTAAAGCTAATAGACAAGTTTGTTTGTGTGGACATCCTCCGCAGCAAGCATATAAATACTTGTTTTGCAAATCAAACTGCCTTTTCCTGCTGCCAGTTACTTTATTTATCCCATACGCGTTTAGCCTTCTCCTGTTCTAAGGCATCATCAGTGGGGTCTATAATGATACGGATTTGTTACTTGTTGTTGTTGTTGTGGTCTTCAATCCTGAGACTCCATGCTACTCTATCCTGTGCAAACTTCTTCATCTCCCACTACCTACTGCAACCTACATCCTTCTGAATCTGCTTAGTGTATTCATCTCTTGGTCTCCCTCTACGATTTTTACCCTCCACGCTGCCCTCCAATACTAAATTGGTGATCCCTTGATGCCTCAGAACATGTCCTACCAACCGATCCCTTCTTCTGGTCAAGTTGTGCCACAGACTTCTCCTCTCCCCAATCCTATTCAATACTTCCCCATTAGTTATGTGATCTATCCATCTAATTTTCAGCATTCTTCTGTAGCACCACATTTCGAAAGCTTCTATTCTCTTCTTGTCCAAACCATTTATCGTCCATGTTTCACTTCCATACATGGCTACACTCCATACAATTACTTTCAGAAATGACTTCCTGACACTTAAATCTATACTCGATGTTAACAAATTTCTCTTCTTCACAAACGCTTTCCTTGCCATTGCCAGTCTACATTTTATATCCTCTCTACTTCGACCATCATCAGTTATTTTGCTCCCCAGATAGCAAAACTCCTTTACTACTTCAAGTGTCTCATTTCCTAACCTAATTCCTTCAGCATCACCCGACTTAATTCGACTACATTCCATTATCCTCGTTTTTCTTTTGTTGATGTTCATCTTATATTCTCCTTTCAAGACGCTATCCATTCCGTTCAACTGCTCTTCCAAGTCCTTTGCTGTCTCTGACAGAATTAGAATGTCATCGGCGAACCTCAAAGTTTTTATTTCTTCTCCATGGATTTTAATACCCACTCCGAATTTTTCTTTTGTTTCCTTTACTGCTTGCTCAATATACAGATTGAATAACATCGGGGAGAGGCTACAACCCTGTATCACTCCTTTCCCAACCACTGCTTCCCTTTCATGCCCCTCGACTCTTATAACTGCCATCTGGTTTCTGTACAAATTGTAAATAGCCTTCCGCTCCCTGTATTTTACCCCTGCCACCTTCAGAATCTGAAAGAGAGTATTCCAGTCAACATTGTCAAAAGCTTTCTCTAAGTCTACAAATGCTAGAAACGTAGGTTTGCCTTTCCTTAATCTTTCTTCTAAGATAAGTCGTAACGTCAGTATTGCCTCACGTGTTCCAGTATTTCTACGGAATCCAAACTGATCTTCCCCGAGGTCGGCTTCTGATAGTTTTTCCATTCGTCTGTACAGAATTCGTGTTAGTATTTTGCAGCTGTGGCTTATTAAACTGACTGTTCGGTAATTTTCACATCTTTTAACACCTGCTTTCTTTGGGATTGGAATTATTATATTCTTCTTGAAGTCTGAGGGTATTTCGCCTGTTTCATACATCTTGCTCACCAGATGGTAGAGTTTTGTCAGGACTGGCTCTCCCAAGGTCGTCAGTAGGTCCAATGGAATTTTGTCTACTCCGGGGGCCTTGTTTCAACACAGGTCTTTCAGTGATCTGTCAAACACTTCACGCAGTATCGTATCTCCCGTTTCATCTTCATCTACATCCTCTTCCATTTCCATAATATTGTCCTCAAGTACATCGCCCTTGTATAGACCCTCTATATACTCCTTCCATCTTTCTGCTTTCCCTTCTTTGCTTAGAACTGGGTTTCCATCTGAGTTCTTGATGTTCATGCAAGTGGTTCTCTTATCTCCAAAGGTCTCCCTAATTTTCCTGTAGGCAGTATCTATCTTACCTCTAGTGAGATAAGCCTCTACATCCTTACATTTGTCGTCTAGCCATCCCTGCTTAGCCATTTTGCACTTCCTGTCGATCTCATTTTTGAGATGTTTGTATTCCTTCTTGCCTGCTTCATTTAGTGCATTTTTATATTTTCTCCATTCATAATTTAAATTCAATATTTCTTCTGTTACCCAAGGATTTCTACTAGGCCTCGTCTTTTTACCTACTTGATCCTCTGCTGCCTTCACTACTTCATCACTAAAAGCTACCCATTCTTCCTTTACTGTATTTCTTTCCCCCATTCCTGCCAATTGTTCCCTTATGCTCTCCCTGAAACTTTGTACAACCTCTGGTTCTTTCAGTTTATCCAGGTCCCATCTCCTTATGTTCCCACCTTTTTGCAGTTTCTTCAGTTTTAACCTACAGGTCATAACCAATAGATTGTGGTCAGAGTCCACATCTGCCCCTGGAAATGTCTTACAATTTAAAACCTGGTTTCTAAATCTCTGTCTTACCATTATATAATCTATCTGATACCTTTTAGTATCTCCAGGGTTCTTCCATGTATACAACCTTCTTTCATGATTCTTAAACCAAGTGTTAGCTATGATTAAGTTAGGCTCTGTGAAAAATTCTACCAGACGGCCTCCTCTTTCATTTCTCTCCCCCAATCCATATTCACCCACTACGTTTCCTTCTCTCCCTTTTCCTACTCTTGAATTCCAGTCACCCATGACTATTAAATTTTCGTCACCCTTCACTATCTGAATAATTTCTTTTATCTCATCATACATTTCTTCAATATCTTCGTCATCTGCAGAGCTAGTTGGCATATAAACTTGTACTACTGTAGTAGGTGTGGGCTTCGTATCTATCTTGGCCACAATAATGCGTTCACTGTGCTGTTTGTAGTAGCTTACCCGCATTCCTATTTTCCTATTCATTATTAAACCTACTCCTGCATTACCCCTATTTGATTTTGTGTTTATAACCCTGTAGTAACCTGACCAGAAGTCTTGTTCCTCCTGCCACCGAACTTCACTAATTCCCACTATATCTAACCTTAACCTATCCATTTCCCTTTTTACATTTTCTAACCTACCTGCCCGATTAAGTGATTGACATTCCACGCTCCGATCCGTAGAACGCCAGTTTTCTTTCTCCTGATAACGACATCCTCTTGAGTAGTCCCCGCCCGGAGATCCGAATGGGGGACTATTTTACCTCCGGAATATTTTGCCCAAGAGGACGCCATCATCATTTAATCATACAGTAGAGCTGCATGTCCTCGGGAAACATTACGGCTGTAGTTTCCCCTTGCTTTCAGCCGTTCGCAGTACCAGCACAGCAAGACCGTTTTGGTTATCGTTACAAGGCCAGATCAGTCAGTCATTCAGACTGTTTCCCTTGCAACTACTGAAAAGGCTGCTGCCCCTCTTCAGGAACCACACGTTTGTCTGTCCTCTCAACAGATACCCCTCCGTTGTGGTTGCACCTACGGTACGGCTATCTGTATCGCTGAGGCACGCAGGCGTCCCAACCAACGGGAAGGTCAATGGTTCATGGGGGGGAGGGGGGTTATAGATTAGTTATAGATTATTAGTTGTAGATTATCAAGCAGTTCACTTCGCGATTTTTTGTAAAAATGTAATTGCTTACGATTTGCTGATCTGCGTTTCCTCACATCTGGTCCGGTGGTCGCACTACCACTTTTATCAGTGTTCTATATTCACATCTTTGTGTTTTCGCCATAGACACACTGTTCACCATGTTTGTCACTCTTTTTTGTGGTGGACTGTCGTTCTTCTGTCACTCGATACAACTATTTCGTCGTACACTTCTTTTCACAGCGTAAATAATGCGACTCCATTACGTGTTTCATCAAAAATGGTTCAAATGGCTCTTAGCACTATGGGACTTAACATCTATGGTCATCAGTCCCCTAGAACTTAGAACTACTTAAACCTAACTAACCTAAGGACATCACACAACACCCAGTCATCACGAGGCACAGAAAATCCCTGACCCCGCCGGGAATCGAACCCGGGAACCCGGGCGTGGGAAGCGAGAACGCTACCGCACGACCACGAGCTGCGGGCGTGTTTCATCATCTTTGGAATGTTTACCTATTTGTTGCCAACCTAACAAAGTGTATGTTCGTTATGATGAATATACCGTGTGTGTGCGTATGACAGAGAGAGGGGGGGGGATACAGCCGATTTTATTATTTTTTTTGAGGGGGGGGTGGTGGTGGCGGTGGCACTAGCTGTTAACGAGTGGCTGAAAACTTTGGTGATAGCTGTTTTAACTTTTCGTTTCAATATTCTGAGGGAGGTCATGGATGAGTGAGTGTAAAGATGTTGGGTTCTATTATTATTACGTTGGATAGTATTATTATATTTATCCTTTTAGCAAACATTATTCTATCATTTTATCTATTAGTGTAAATAATGAATTGCTTGGCATGTTTACTTGGTCATTCAACAGGATTTTCCCCTCTGCTTTGGTTTTATGTATGTGGTAATTTTCTTGCATGGTCAGAAGGTGCTTTTTATTGTTGATTCTAATTACAATGGAGTGGTTTGTCCCATATTTCCATGCTCTCGTGTGTTCCTTGTATCTGGCATCAAATGTTCTCCCTAACATTTGATGTCAGATATAAGGAACACACGAGAGCATGGAAATATGGGACAAACCACTGCACATTTGCGGAACACCAAAGAGAAAATGACCACAAACCAACCACTAGAGGAGATGACATGAGAATAATTAGAATCAACAATAAAAAGCACCTTTTGACCATGCAAGAAAATTACCACATACATAAAACCAAAGCAGAGGGGAAAATCCTGTTGAATGACCAAGTAAACATGCCAAGCAATTCATTATTTACACTAATAGATAAAATAATAGAATAATGTTCGCGAAAAGGATAAATATAGTAATACTGTCCAATGTAATAATAAGAAACCCAACATCTTTACACTCACTCATCCATGACCCCTCCCCAGAATATTGAAACGAAAAGTCAAAACAGCTATCAGCAAAGTTTTCAGCCACTCGCTTACAGCTTGTACAACCGCCCCCCCCCCCCCCCCCAAAAAAAAACGGCTGTATCCCCCCCCCCCCCTCTCTCTCTCTCATACGCACACACACAGTATAAACATGATAAACAGAAGTTCGTAACGAACATCTACTTCCTTAGGTTGGCAACAAATGGGTAAACATACCAAAGATGATGAAACATGTAATGGAGTCGCAATATTTACGCTGTGAAAAGAAGTGTACGACGAAATAGTTGTATCGAGTGACAGAAGAACGATAGTCCACCACAAAAAAAAAGAGTGAGAAACATGGTGAACAGTTTGTAGATGGTGTAAACACAAAGATGTGAATATATGGCAGTGATAAAAGTGGTAGTGCGACCTCTGGACCAGATGTGAGGAAACGCAGATCAGCAAATCGTAAGCAACCACATTTTTACAAAAAATCGCGAAGTGAACTGCTTGATAATCTACAACTAATAATCTATATTCCACTGAATCTGCCTTAGAACAGTAGAAGGCGAAACGCGTATAGGATAAATAAAATAACTAGCAGCAGGAAATGCAGTTTGATTTGCAAAACAAGTATAAAGTTAATAGACTTGACGCGGATAGGAGAGAAGAGACATACTTGCCAGTCAGCGGCAGCACCAGTCTGTTAGTAGAGAGTTAGCAGCTCCACAAGCTTTTGCAGAAATTGTGAGCATATTCGCAAGTTTAGTTTTGGGAGGGAATTTTCTCAGCGACTGGCTAAGAGTCTGCAACATTACAAACGCAGAGCAATATTATTATGTGATGGGCATGCAAAGGAATTAACTAAAACCGGAATGATGCAAGCGATAGACAGGTTAATGGTAATGGCGTGTGGAGTGTTTAATGCCAGTCAGACATATCGGCACAGGAAAGGCAAGCTGCATCTTCTTCACTGCCGCTTTACGACATTTGATGCATGAAGACAGTAGGAATGAAAGCCTGAACCTAATACGGATACACTTTATTGTGCTGCACTTTGGCGCTTACAGTGTAGTAAAGTTTGTCTAAATTACCTGTTTTATGCTTGCAGGTTAAATACATCATGCCGAACACCTAAAATCAGATAAAAAATCGACCTGCTTGAAGATGATATGAGAAGAGCGGGCAATACTGTAATGAATGAAGCCCTTTGTTTTCGGGCAGCGAGCAAGCGCTTCATTGTACACGACGAAGATCAAGGAACTAGAATAGAAAACAGTATCTTCCCTAAAGAAGGTCTCGGACCTGCAACACAGTTAGGACTCGACGCCGAATATCAGCTGATAAAATATGCGCTTCTGTATAAGGAAAAGTACAGGTCGTTCCCGACCAGGAACAGAAGACATGACATGTAAAATGTACATGATCACTTTCATCTTTTGACCTAGGTTTGACAGAAATAAATCTGGAAGGAAATTTTCACTCTGCAGATGAATTTTGGCTGATATGGAACTTTCTGGCACATTAAAACTGTGTGCCCGACCTAGACTCGAACTCGGGACCTTCAACTTTCGCGGGAAAGTGCTGTATCGACTGAGAACAGTTGCCCTCGAAAGGAAAAGGCCCGAGTTGGAGTTTCAGCCCGACACACAGTTTGAATCTGCCAGCAAATTTCAAAAAATAATGTTGACAAACCTCGATTCATATGGAATGCTGATTAAATGAACACCAGACTAACAACGTTACTGGACAGGTGATTATTCGCAGGGATAGCAAGTTTATAACATCGTTAAGAAAGGCGAGGCAGTTACTGTTTTGGCTTTCTGTAATGCAATATGACACACTTTTACCCCGCTACTGCATAGTGAAGGACGCGTACAGCAAACCAGAATTTCAAAGTGGGGTGTCTCCAGAGACGGCCATCAAAATGAGGCCTCAGACAGCCTACATTAACGCACATTTGTTCGTTGAATGGTTCATTAGCACAAAGCCTTCAGGGAAAATTATTCTTATCCTGGATGGCCATGCTTCGAACATGAACAGTGCCAATTTGTTACACGTAGCCACAGATAATGACGTCAGGATAATCTGCCTAGCGAGTCATACCTTACATTATCTTCGACGAATGGACCGTGTTGCTTACAAACCAGTAATGACATACTGGAAAAACGCATACCACAAGATCATGAATCCAGAATACTTCCTGACCTCATTTTGGGGAATTATTGAATTCAGCATGGATTCCAGATGCTGATGTTCAGAATGGCGTTTCAGCATTTAGAGCTGCACGTATTTACACACTTAATATGGACGCTGTTCCAGATTACGCTTAGCTTCTATCCCTCGACCAAAGCCATTCTGATCATTTTTCTCGAAGCACGCCTTCTTCATCTCCGTTTTCGTTTTCCACATCTCGACCAGCTACAAGTACTTCAATAGCTTCTCCTAATGTTGGTATTTCATCTCATTTTCCTGATCCCAGTTCTCCTCAGTAGGGTTCAAGCACGTCTCGTTGTGCTAGTGAGTCTTTAGTACACCAATCTTCATATAGAATATCTGCATCTGATAGCAACCAGAACCTGCAGTTAGCGTCATCCAAGGCTCTGAGAGCTACTTGGCCTACTCTCTCTGCTTCGAAAGAGAAACATAGTGCTGGTAACATAACGGATTCAGCTTACATTGCAAAACATAAAATCAAAGAGAAAACAAGGGGGAAAAACAAATAACATGTGGCCTGCTTAAAGTCCCTCATAAAACAAAGAAACTTGAATCAAAATGGTTATAGAAACGTGCAGAAGTTTCTAAGAAAGTACAGAGAGGACTGGAATAGAGTCATCGTCACATGATGACAACTACCAAGATACGGTTATTCACTCGGATAGTAAGTCAGAGGAATGCAGTGAAGATAAATGCGTAGAATGTCTGGAAATTTAGTCTGAAACTCGGTCTACAGCTGAATGACTACAATGTGTAATGTGCAGTCTGTTGTTCCATGAAGACTGTTCAGCTTAAAACAATGTGTGCCCTATGTGGAAGAAATGAAAGGAAACATCAGCAAAAACCATAGTTACACAAAAAGTAGAATTATATTAACTATCCTGCAACTCCTTCGTTTGTTTAGGTACCTATCTACATTGAAATCAAAAATTACAGCAACAAATACAAATTTTACAAGGTTGCGTTTACTTTGCTGCAAAAAAGTACAAAAAGGTGATGGGAAAAGTAGAAACAACGTAAATGAGACAGAATAAACACCTGCAACATACATATCAGTAGCCTAAAATGTTCTTCGTTTCTTCTATTTAACGGATTTGCACACTCACTGCGACAACTGGTTAATATGTTCACTAAGGGGTGGCAGCAGTGCAGGCCTGACAACGACGGAGCGTGCTGTGGATAACGCCAGCAGTGGCACGTTGAGCCAATGACGCCCCTGCTTCCTGCGCAGCTGCTTGCACGTCTTTGAGAGTGGTTGATGCATGTTGACACACGATGCAACCCGTCTCCCTAGTGCATCCCAGACATGCTCTATGGGATTCAAATCGGCAGAGCGAGTAGTATCGTCCGCTTGCAAGGAAACGTCAACCATTCGTTCTCTATGAGGTCGAACACTATCGTCCATCGATGCGAAGTTCGGGCGCACAGCGCCTCGCAACAGCCGTACATGAGATCCCGAGGCCTGAAAGCAGTTAAGCCTTCCCTAGTCACCCGTGCAATTTCATGAACAGGTGTTCCAGGGGTCAACATAATGCCTGCCCACAGCATTAATGATCCTCCTGGATATCGGTGTCTTTCCACAGTGTTGGGTCCCGAAATCGTGTTCCACATTCCGTCCAGAAGCTAATCCGTCGAGAATCACTCTCCAGACCAAATCGGGACTCATCTGTGAAAAGAACACTGGCCCACTCTTTGGCTGTCCATGAGGCATGTTGATACCTCCACTGTAGACGTTCCCTTCTGTACAGCGGGCCACCGACAGTAAAGGCCACTCTGTCGAAGCCTTCTGTACAACACGTCCAGAGGATGCTGCGAGGTCCAATGCCAGTTACTGTGCAGGAGGTACCGTAGCAGCCAAAGAACGGTCCTCTCTTTCGGAGTCACACGGGGCTCGACCTGCCCTGGTCTTCGGGATACAGCTTCGGTCTCTATCAACTGTCGACATATCCGAGAAACAACAGAACGATTCACGTTAAGCCATCGGGCCACATGAGTTTCCGACTGTCCTGCTTCCGTTCTTCCCATGGCCCTCCGCCGCAGAGTGTCTGGTAGGCGTCTTCTCTGTGCCTTTGCAAGCTTGCTACTCTCCTTTAGAATTGGACTTCAATAAAAATGGCAAGATACTGTTAATTACAACACAGGGATAAGTATCGATCTAAATGACAATAGATTTATTCAATCTTAACATAACAAGACAAAAAAATGACTAAGGAAACGTCACACAAACATCTTTATTTCACAAACGCTTTCACTAACATGGCGTCTATGGTGGATAAAGTGATTACCTGGGGGTTCGACACACGACACTAACCAGAACACTAGTCGCTCTATCTGACTTCATACACGTGAATCCGGGTTATGGCACAAAAACTACCCCACAATCAAGCATCTATACTGTACCATTCCAAAAAGAAAATTATGGTTCCAAAGAACAGGGTCCTCAGAAACATATATTGGAGCTGGTCAGGACGGTACACCACGATGCGTTTGGCGACTGAAGTCATGGACGGCTGCAATCTGTTATTAATGGCGCGCGCCCGAAAAATGCAAGTACGCGGTCTCGCATTCGGTTAATTCGGAATGCTGGTACTTTCCCATGAGCGTCAGAAACTCCAGTGGATTCCAGTGTGCAGGTGGACCTGTTTGCTGATCTGCCAAACCAATTTGACTCCACTGGGCGTTCTGTGATGTCCTTAGGTTAGTTAGGTTTAAGTAGTTCTAAGTTCTAGGGGACTGATGACCATAGATGTTAAGACCCATAGTGCTCAGAGCCATTTGAACTAATTTGACTCCGTGCCACAACCATGCGTGATGGAATACGTCAAATGTTTAGATGGCCGACTGAAGACAAATAAGTTCACCCACACATCATTCGTTGTGCGCGTGATGCCAAAAGCATCACCTCTGTCGGTTCAGAAGGTGACTGGCACAGGCTCTAAGTCGCACCCTAGCAAAGGACACAAGTCTCACCGTTTAGCTAGAGACCTGCAGTTCTTTACTGGCGAGGCGCCAGTACAAGAGTGATCTCTTTCTGTCCGCTTTCCTCCTCAGCTCGGTAGCAAAAGCCCATTTACATCTTCTCCCACTTTAGCACAAGCCAATCACGAGCTGGAGGGCGGCATTCGAAGCTCGGAGAGCGCCCCTTGCTCTGCATATACAGATTTGACCAATCAAAGAGTACAAGTTAATTGGGAAAAAGAAAAATGATTCAGCTTCGCAGTCTCTTTCCCACGCGTTTACACCATGTCTTTTGCTTACAACATGACCAAGATGGAACCACACCCCTCCATAAAAAGCTTATCTCCCCTGTTACGTCCATTTCGAAGTTTCCAAGGACAGGCTGTATACATGGACAAATAAAATAATCCCCGGATTTTCCCGGATTTCCCCGGGTGAAAATACACTTTTTCCGTGTTAAGTGACAGTATATTTTTCCTCGGCACTGTAAAACTTATCAGTCCTTTGAATGTTTATGGTTTTATACATCGACGCAGAATTTTCCGGCACTTTAGAAAACAAAACTCAGGGGGAAAATAACACGTTTTGGAAAGATCTTTGATGTGCAGCAACATGTACGCTGCATATTTTCGTGTTAAGAAGCTATAAATTCGAATTTCACCAAACACCGCGTGTTTCTCCGAAGCTTCGAAATCTAGATTAAAACGCGCTTTTTTTAAAGCCAGTCATAGCTCATGTCACGTGATCTCGCCAGCTGATGACAGCATAGGACACGTGATGTAGTCAGCCAATAGGAAGATCACTCTTAAGTAGCGCAAACACACAAATAAGAAAAGTTAATGGTTTAAATCAATATACATAGTTTTGCCACGTGAAAAACAAAGCTTTCATATATAATATTGGTCTCCAAGAATAATAAGCTACAAGAGAAGCTAAGCTTCCACATATAGTGTTACTCTTTTTTGCGCGTGTTACACTTTAATATACATCACACAAATGTGCCAGTAAAATTTTTAATAACGACGTAAATGTCTGATGAACTAGACTCGAAATTCTTCTAGATAGTCGTCCTCAGAGAGTTGATTTTTAAATGAGAGTCAAACGCTCTGTGATTTAAGGAATTCATCGTACATTCTCGCACAGATCTTGCGTAAAAGGAAATTTACTTTGAAAAGAATGCTTTCCAATCCACCATTCGCAATATTTTCCCATGACCTGTTAGAAATTGGTTCGTTTCAGCAGTTGCCAGAGAGCGCCAGATAACAGACGTCACTGCGCTTGCGCAGCTACGATGACGCAGCAAGCCCGTATGTTCGTACGTGTAACACATTAAAAGATCTTGCATTATGTCATAAAAGACACAAGACATCAGAGGATACTTCAAGAGCATCGGAATTTCGTGAACCAAACTGCAATGCATAATTCGGCTTGAAGTTCACATTCGTATGTCCAGATTCGGATGTAAATTTTATTGAGCGCCAGTACTGTATTAACCCATGTTTGGTTCTTTATTATGGCACAATGCCATACGAGCTAGAAGAAGGAAAACATGCACCTGAAATGAAGCGAACAGTTGAAACTAGACAACAGCGTAATATTAAACACTTTGTATCAAATAAATTAACTGCCTCAGCGCAAAAGATTAATAAAAGCCAAATCTCTTAAGCAAACCAGCAAAAATAACTTCATTGTTCTGCAAGGCTATTAGTGCTTGACTGTCAGAAAGGTGGAAATAAAACTTGAAACTAATAACATGTTTTAACCCATGTCCATAATTAAGGGACAATATTTTAATTCATTTTATAGCTCCTGGCCACAGAAATCCGTTTTGTTTTCATTTAATGTGAGAGCAGTAAATGAAGAGGAAACAGCAAAATCACTAAACATAAACACGGGCCACGTGGAGACCACCCACCTCCCCACTACAACTCAGACTGCTCTGTGCATCAGTTCCGGATCTACGATATTTCCGGACTGGGTTTAAAATGGCTCTGAGCGCTATGGGACTTAACTTCTGAGGCCATCAGTCCCCTAGAACTTAGAACTACCTAAACCTAACTAACCTAAGGGCATCACACACATCCATGCCCGAGGCAGGATTCGAACCTGCGACCATAGCGGTCGCTCGGTTCCAGACTGTGGCGCCTAGAACCACTCGGCCACCCCGGCCGGCTCCGAACTGGGGAAATATTGGATAGTGGCACCCAGCCACACATCTGTAGCCGAAAGAGGGAGAGGGTAATACTCACACGCGACTGAATTGCGCATGTGCAAGAGCCCGCCGGCAGCTGCTTAAACGAATGTAATAAAACAGCTGTCACGCCACACTCGTTGGAGGCAAATTGTTGTTAGGAAGCATTGGATAGTCTTGCTAAAGCCTTTGGCACACTTTGCTGTTGGCAGACGCTTGTATGAGCACTGTGTTTTGTTGTTGTTTTATTGCGCATTTCCTTTGCGACTTACGTTTTTTTTTCTCTTGTTCATGTTTTGTTGCTGCAGTATTATTTTGCAGAAGCGGGGTGCAGTAACGTCCTTTGTTTGAGTATTGGTTCTCACCAGTCAAAATCACAAAACTTTAACTGAAAACTAAAACAATGAAAAATACCCAGAATTATAAGAAATTACCAGGTTTTTCCCAGATACCCCGGGTAGTATACACCCTGAAAGAATGGCCCTAAACTTGCTAAGAGCCTCGTGCTTTCACAAATATGTTTTGTAACAGAGTCTGGACGTCTGGGCGCCAGTGACTCGTGCCACGGAAATTTGCAGAAGACTCACAGTTGTCTTGTCGGCTTCCTGCCTAACAAGGGCCCATCCTCTGCTTTATTGCCGGTCTACAATGCGCTGGCCATAGCTGCAGTGACTTCTCGGCGCTAGGCAGTCTACCTGGCCTACCGACCGGCGCCAACCAAAGTGTCTGCACAATGAGACCGCGGATCTCGACCGTCTGGAAATGTTTCCACTCAGGTTCCACAGTCGTTTCAGTCGGCACCCTATTCCTTTGAACACAGATAAAGCTTACCATCATTCCTTCCCTAGAGCAAGCAAGCAAGAACACTAACTACTGCCCACCATTCACCACGAGCAATCTCTCACCATACTGCACCATTTGTGACTGTGTGTGTGTGTGTGTGTGTGAGTGTGTGTGTGTGTGTGTGTGTGTGTGTGACTACCCGACAAATAAGTTCCCCGACGTCACAATTGGCCTGGTTATCCATTGACCGAAATGACTTTTTCTGTGCAGAACGCGATCGTGTTGACTATTTGTATGATTACATCATGAATTAGACAAAGGTTGAGAAAATAGTGTTTTGTCACTTTAATTTTCGACACCAGTGTTTGAACAATTTCATATAGTTTCTCCGTTTGCATCAATTGCCACATGTATTTATAGCAGCTAACTGTTAGACTCCTTTATTGTTTCCATTGGTTTAAAGTTGTAATAAAAGTTTCTTTAGCCATCTGTAAACCAGTAAACTAGACTTGTCTTTATAATTAAACGAACCAGTTCCAAAGTACAATCATGAGGCTTCTCCCCTACCCACAGTGCGTCATAGTACCTTTTCTGGGAGGAGAAATGGCGAAATATAGTCTTTTTATATGTTCTTTAAAATTACGATTTCACTGATGTGTTTACGGAAGCGATGTTTCTCTCCAAGACAAGAAATGTGTGGACTGAAAAAGGCTAGCCCACCATCTTTCTCAAAAGTGGTATTATAGCAAACGTCTTATTTCTTCTATCATCACTTATTTTGCTGACAAAATAGCAAAACGTATCTACTACTTTTAGTCTCTCATTTCCTAACGTAATTCCGTCAGCATCGTTTCATTTAATTCGTCTACATTCCATTACGCTTGTTTTACTGTTACTTATTTTCAGGCTATAATCTTTCTTCAAGACGGTATCCCTTCTGGACAACAGCCCTTCGCGTCTCTGACAAAACTAAAATGTAATCAGCAAACGCCAAAGCTTTTATTTCTTCTCACTGAATTTTCATTACATCTCCAAATTTTTCCCCGGGTTTTCTTTACTGCTTGCTCGGCGTAAATATTGATTAACATGTCCCACTCCCTTCCCATCGACTATTTCTCTTTCGTGTTCTTCGACTCTTAAAATGGCAGTCTTGTTCTGTTCAAACGAAAAGCTTTTATATATTCATCCCACCTTTCAGGCTTCTATGTGTTTGTTAGTACTGATAACTCCCTTTCTTTTCTCCAAACGCGTCTTCAATTCTCTAATAGGCAACATCCATGTGACACTTAGATCTGCATACTTCTTACTATCCAGCCATTCCTGCTTATTCACGTTCCGCTTTCTGTCAACCTCGCAACCATGATATGTTATTACTATCTTTTATCAGCCGTTATGTGCTCTGTTTTTCCTTTCAAAACTATGGTCCTAATCATCATATACACCAGTTGTGTAATAAGACGCATGCTGCGTACACCAAAAGCTAGGAAAATATTCGGTTTTCTGAGTTCAAGAGGACACTAGAGGAAGATTTTGAAGCCTTCGTGTCACCAAACAACAAACCTAGATGAAACTTCCTGGCAGATTAAAACTGTGTGCCCGACCGAGACTCGAACTCGGGACCTTTGCCTTTCGCGGGCAAGTGCTCTACCAACTGAGCTACCGAAGCACGACTCGCGCCCGGTACTCACAGCTTTACTTCTGCCGGTACCTCGTCTCCTACCTTCCAAACTTTACAGAAGGTCCCGAGTTCGAGTCTCGGCCGGGCACACAGTTTTAATCTGCCAGGAAGTTTCATATCAGCGCACACTCCGCTGCAGAGTGAAAATCTCATTCTGGAAACAAACCTAGATGTAAATAATGAAAATTAAAATCAAGGGGATTCGGGGTGTTGACATCACAGACCAGAAATTTTGACAACGTGTTGGTACTGTGGTAAGTTCGTTGTCTTATGTGAGTATCTCATTAACAGTGACATGCTGTTTACTGCGGATAATTAACTGTGTTAAGATCCTTGTAAGAAAATATACAGCATGTTAGGAACTTGGGTGGCGTAAACATCGAGATTGGGGCCCGATACAAAAAAGAGCCAGGGTAAGTTTTGCAGGAACATTTTTATTTGCTATCGTCTGGGCAGAATCTAACGTGTTACGACCATCGAACGCGGAAGAGTTCCAGCTGTGAGTAAATTCAATATCAGAGACTTTACGTGCTACTTTGATGGCGTATTTCTTACTTTATGTGCGCACTGGATGCAGCCCAACTTCGCAGGAACTTCTCGAGAACTGCTCAGCTGACCAAATCTCCGCCGGAACATTTTACAGGTTTGCGCGCAAGTCACTCACGTACTAGTATTTCTCACAGCAACAGTAACTGCAGTTCACGAAGAGTATCCACGTTTCTACGTAGGATAAGGAACATTTTATGTTACACGTATATCAAGTAGACGAATTAGTCCGACTTTTTAATTCCTTCTGCTTTTTCCGTAACTCTGACCCTACAATTTCTCGCGTATGCTGCTCGTTATAATGACTAGTTAACTAGTTATTTTCCTATTCAGTTATTTTCCTAATCAATCACTCGAATAATGCAGTTTAAAGAACTCAGGTTTGAGATTCCAGGCACAGTGAAGTTTGTTGTGGGCAACACGAAACC
The DNA here is from genome assembly GCF_021461395.2 of Schistocerca americana. Taxonomy (NCBI): domain Eukaryota; kingdom Metazoa; phylum Arthropoda; class Insecta; order Orthoptera; family Acrididae; genus Schistocerca; species Schistocerca americana. The sequence goes on from NC_060121.1 coordinate 42,931,441, forward strand.
TTCTGGCGAAAATGCTGCCCAGTTGACCCGTTACGAGCACATGACAGGGAACGATTTGAAACTTGAACAAGCCAACACATCAGTCTTCCTCTTTCAAGCTCGATCCTCACTTCTCAATCAATCATTCATTGTGCTCCACAAGTCCTGTCATGCTGCAGAGGCTTCAGGGTTGTGGATCTAGCAAACCAATAATTTAAAAAGAAGAAATAATCCTGTGTATTTATAATTAACTATCATTAAACTACTATTCACTGAAAACCCTTCAGCAATAAGGTACTCATTCAGCATACGTTAACGTGTTAATGAATACATACGTGAATATACCAGTGTCTATTGGACTTCAATAAAATTGTAAAAAAAATTGGAAGTGAAAGAAAAATGATAGAGGAAAACTGGACATCACGAGTATTGTTCTCAGCAGTCCTCGAGGATCGTTTCACGTACTTAAACATGGAAAAAGAAGAAATAAAGAACAGTTCTTAATATAAGATACTTCCATCACTTTCAGTTTTCTACTGCTGGTGTGCTGTTTGCCACTAGCGCAAGTGAAGTTCAACAAGAAAAAAGTTGAAGTAAATAGAGTAAATTCGAAAGCAGATTAGGAAAACCAACAATTTTAATAAGAGTAAAGTAATATATACTCTAAACGCAGAAAAGAAAATTGTAGAAATTCACAGTGGTAGAAGGAATACGGTATATCAACATCGTTGTTGTTGTGGTCTTCAGTCCTGAGACTGGTTTGATGCAGCTCTCCATGCTACTCTACACTGTGCAAGCTTCTTCATCTCCCAGTACCTACTGCAACCTACATCCTTCTGAATCTGCTTAGTGTATTCATCTCTTGGTCTCCCTCTACGATTTTTACCCTCCACGCTGCCCTCCAATACTAAATTGGTGATCCCTCGATGTCTCAGAACATGTCCTACCAACCGATCCCTATTTATAGTCAAGTTGTTCTGTAGCACCACATTTCGAAAGCTTCTATTCTCTTCTTGTCCAAACTATTTATCGTCCATGTTTCACTTCCATACATGGCTACACTCCATTCAAATACTTTCAGAAACGACTTCCTGACACTTAAATCCAAATAGCAAAACTCATCTATTACTTTAAGTGTCTCATTCAATAATCTAATGCCCCCAGCATCACCTGATTTAATTCGACTACATTCCATTATCCTAGTTTTACTTTTGTTGATGTTCATCTTATACCCTCCTTTCAAGACACTGTCCATTCCATTCAACTGCTCTTCCAAGTCCTTTGCTGTCTCTGACAGAATTACAATGTCATCGGCGAACGTCAAAGTTTTTATTTCTTCTCCATGGATTTTAATACCTACTGCGAACTTTTCTTTTGTTTCCTTTACTGCTTGCTCAATATACAGATTGAATGACATCGGGCAGAGGCTACAACCCTGTATCACTCCCTCCCCAACCACTGCTTCCCTTTCATGCCCCTCGACTCTAACAACTGCCATCTGCTTTCTGTATAGATTGTAAATAGCCTTTCGCTCCCTGTATTTTACCCCTGCCACCTTCAGAATTTGAAAGAGAGTATTCCAATTAACATTGTCAAAAGCTTTCTCCAAGTCTACAAATGCTAGAAACGTAGGTTTGCCTTTCCCTAATCTTTCTTCTAAGATAAGTCGTAGGGTCAGTAGTGCCTCACGTGATCCAACATTTCTACGGAATCCAAACTGATCTTCCCCAAGGTCGGCTTCTATCAGTTTTTCCATTTGTCTGTAAAGAATCCGCGTTAGTATTTTGCAGCTGTGACTTATTAAACTATATATCAACATATATCACCGATAAAAGGTCTGTCAGAACCTATTTTTAAATTTTTTTATCTCTTTTTATTTTATAGGGTTCCGAGCCAAAGATCCTTACAACCAACTACAAAATTAGCAGAACGTAAGGGTAATGGATCAGAACATACAAGGACTAGGTCGTTAGTAACTATAAATAATATAAGATTTACAAATAGCCAAATACATAACTACTGGGCAATATGGATTGTCAAATAAAAGAGCTAAACATAATTTAAAATGCACAATATTACAACATTACAAGTTACAATATTACAAAACATTATATACAAATATGAGTGACCTGCAACATACATAAATATGTGAGAACAATGGTTCGGACAGTGCATGCCGGATGTCAGCCTCCGTTTGAATTCCCAACGCGGAATCAGCGCCAGTTTAGAACGTTTACTGAGACCATACGTGGAAATTGACGAGTTAGTGTGTTGGTGGAGGAAGGAAGCTTGGCATAAAAGCTTTCAGATATAGATCGGATCTCCTCTGGGACAGTGTTTATTTGTAAGTCATTGTGGGATGTGGTATTCCTAAAGAACTACGGAATATTTAGTACAATACACAATGCTTTTTTAAAGAACCTGAAGTTTGTAGAGTTGCGTAGGCGCAGCATGTGCCATATGCGGCAGGCACACAAAATTACTGTTTATATGACCGATTTATAAAGTAAGAGCTGGTTTTTCCTATTTAGAGAAGACCTGTTTATTGAGGCACACATGGCAACCAATGCACTGCGTTGTTCGCGACGTCAATTATGTGTCTCTTAATGGTAACACGCTTGTCGAGGTGAACTCCAAGATAATTGGGGGGTCCACCCAAGGAACACGTTTATTAAATAGCAGCAGCGGGGTTCGTAAATCCTGTCTTTTCTTGTATAAAACGTGGCTTGCCTTTTTCCCACCAAGCCGTAAACCATTTTATCAAGCATCAGTGAAAGAAGGTATATTGACAAGTCGCATGTATGGTATGTCACACAAATATTTCATAAACACTGTCTGTCCCAAAACAGATCTTTGTGGCACGGCGGCGCTTATATGACAGATATCAGAGGCAGTGTCACCAATGAGCGCGTTAAAAGTATAGGCTGTAAGATAGGAATTGATTAATTTGATAACGTACCGTTGGAATTGTAATTTTCTTAACTTATACCCCAAAACATTACGCCTCACCCTATCGATGGCTTCAGCAATGTCAGAGTGGACTGAAAACACTATAACCACTTGCAATTGCTTCGTTTAGCAGCAGCAACTGTAATGGAAGTGCTTGTTTTGGACGAAATCGGAACTGCATATTTGGGAGAACTTAGCGGAGTTGAAGAATTATTCCCCCCTCATCTACTTTCGAAACTGATGATAAGAGACTTATTGGCATACCTGTGAACTTTGGTTGGTTTACGTATATTAATGACTTTCGCATGACTGGAAAAATGCCTTAGTTTTTAATACTGAATTAATGATGATGACAAGCGCTTTTCGGAAAATGGGTGGCATGTTTCGTAAACATCATGTTGCTTATTCCATCGATACCAGGGGATTTACGTAATTTTAGATGCGATAGAACTTGGTCAGTTTTCTGCAGATACGCTCATTTTCATCACTGAGGTACTTGGTGACAGTATTATTAACAGGTATCAATAGGTTGTAGAAGTTGGAGTAGAGGATTATACATTATCAGAGCCTGCGGTCAGAAACTTTCGTATCACGCTCAGCGAGCGAGTCAGGGAAGGCTTCCGCACGCCCACGTGTCGTCTATCACACACGTGTGAGCCGGCAGAATGGTGACGCCCAGATGCGCGCCAATACTCTGGAACTAACGAATGTCATGCACATCCCTGGGGATTACTAGAGAAATTGCTAGAAAATCAGTTGTGTAGCCTTCTCTAATAACACCACCTGACGACAGTACGAATTTCAGTGCAATATCGAAAGCAACATTTCAAACAAACAGAATCACTTAAAATGTAGACTTTGTGTCCTTCCATGATAAATAAGTTTCTGACATGCTAATGTGTTTTGTGTAAAAGTCAGTGAAGGACTTCAACTGAGAACTTGACCATCAAATAATGAAGTTAAAATTTATGTAATATTTTCATTTTGCACTATTTTCATTTGTTCTATCGTCTGAGAAAATGAGGGTGAATGCTGCCTGTATGTGAAGTATGACTCGTGGGGATGGTTAACAATTAGGTGCGAGTGAGCGCGGAAATCAGGTTGCGCAACCTTGTTGTGAGTAGACCTAACATACACGGGGCAATATGGTGATCGTAAATTGGCCAGTTTTCGGGTCTTTGGTAACGTAATATTTACTTCGGTCTTGGAGACGAATGAAGAAGTAGTTAGTTTTATTTTATTCGCTGTTTTGTACTAACTAATTTTGTTTTTGTGCAAACTGATTTCAGAACTAGGATTGATGAAATGGGGGGGACTACTGGATTATGTGAGTTTAAAGACGAAGCTGATTGGTTACTATTTTATTCGGCTGATCAGGGAAGAGCATGTTTTTTGCTCGCGTATCATGTCATTTCTGGAAACCCAGAATCTACTATGTAGGAATCAACATGGATTCCGGAAACAGCGATCGTGTGAGACCCAACTCGCTTTATTTGTTCATGAGACCCAGAAAATATTAGATACAGGCTCCCAGGTAGATGCTATTTTTCTTGACTTCCGGAAGGCGTTCGATACAGTTCCGCACTGTCGCCTGATAAACAAAGTAAGAGCCTACGGAATATCAGACCAGCTGTGTGGCTGGATTGAAGAGTTTTTAGCAAACAGAACACAGCATGTTGTTATCAATGGAGAGACGTCTACAGACGTTAAAGTAACCTCTGGCGTGCCACAGGGGAGTGTTATGGGACCATTGCTTTTCACAATATATATAAATGACCTAGTAGATAGTGTCGGAAGTTCCATGCGGCTTTTCGCGGATGATGCTGTAGTATACAGAGAAGTTGCAGCATTAGAAAATTGTAGCGAAATGCAGGGAGATCTGCAGCGGATAGGCACTTGGTGCAGGGAGTGGCAACTGACCCTTAACATAGACAAATGTAATGTATTGCGAATACATAGAAAGAAGGATCCTTTATTGTATGATTATATGATAGCGGAACAAACACTGGTAGCAGTTACTTCTGTAAAATATCTGGGAGTATGCGTGCGGAACGATTTGAAGTGGAATGATCATATAAAATTAATTGTTGGTAAGGCGGGTACCAGGTTGAGATTCATTGGGAGAGTGCTTAGAAAATGTAGTCCATCAACAAAGGAGGTGGCTTACAAAACACTCGTTCGACCTATACTTGAGTATTGCTCATCAGTGTGGGATCCGTACCAGATCGGTCTGACGGAGGAGATAGAGAAGATCCAAAGAAGAGCGGCGCGTTTCGTCACAGGGTTATTTGGTAACCGTGATAGCGTTACGGAGATGTTTAGCAAACTCAAGTGGCAGACTCTGCAAGAGAGGCGCTCTGCATCGCGGTGTAGCTTGCTCGCCAGGTTTCGAGAGGGTGCGTTTCTGGATGAGGTATGGAATATATTGCTTCCCCCTACTTATACCTCCCGAGGAGATCACGAATGTAAAATTAGAGAGATTAGAGCGCGCACGGAGGCTTTCAGACAGTCGTTCTTCCCGCGAACCATACGCGACTGGAACAGGAAAGGGAGGTAATGACAGTGGCACGTAAAGTGCCCTCCGCCACACACCGTTGGGTGGCTTGCGGAGTATCAATGTAGATAGATATAGTAGATAGAAGAGATCTTTCGCGCGCTTTGGTAGAGGGGGGTGATTTCGCTCGTTCGTTTCTGGGAGTCCGTGGCCAACTCTTATAGCGTGAGGTTATGTAGCCCGGAGCTCCAGTCATTTTTGTTAAGACCGCTGTAAGCGTTTTCTAATGGAGTGACGGATTAATTCGCAAGTATGTTGTGACTAGACGTGGATACCGTCTACAGAAAATTCGAGTCTTTTTTTTTTCCCCCTAGAAGATTGTTAATTCCGGATGGCGTGCTGTGCAGTCACGACCGGGAACTTTCGCAGTCCTAAAATGTGATAAAGTGCGTAGTATTAGGGCGAGCATTGAAAACCATTAAACATCGTGTGTATTTACAGAGTGTTTATTAGCCCATAACAAGTGCGATTCTTTGAAAAACTATTCTTGTAGGTATGAACTGGAATAATCATGTGGCCTGATACTTATGTAAAGCATATTCGAAGGTTATATTCGTGGAAAATCGTGGTTTGTCGTGGTTTATCCGCGAGACTATTTTTTACAAAATACTTTTGTGACGTTTGCTGGAATTGTGGAGAAGTATATGAGATGAAGACCATGCGACACTGGCTGGTGACATCAGGAGTATACCCGCCGTCATCAAAGTTTGCTTCAAAATGACTGCAGCCTGCGGGCAGCGGACCACATTGCTTCAGCTTACCTGCCGTGGTCAGTTTTCGCAGCAGCTATGTATAAATTGCAAAGGTTTATAAGAGGACGCCTTTCTGGATGGGGCACATAAATTTTGTTTTATTTGTACGCACGGAGGCGTTCTGTAATATTGCGGGACAGAAGCCTTGCCAAACGGTAAAACGCACGTGGTGTATAAACAGAATAACAATTTCACGTAGCGCATCCACATAACGTGTCCTCTTGTAAACGGCTGCAAGATGTCCTCAATTTTCCATAGTGAAATAGGGAAGGTGTACTACTAAATATCAATACACGGCAGTTGCACTTTCGCATAAAACGGTATTGGGCCACATCTACATCTACATACATACTCCGCAATTCACCATACGGTGCATGGCGGAGGGTACCTCATACCAAAACTAGCTGATTCTCTCCGTGTTCCACTCCCAAACAGAACGAGGGAAAAATGACTGCCTATATGCCTCTGTACGAACCCTAATTTCTCTTATCTTATCTTTGTGGTCCTCCGCTAAATATTAGTTGGCGACACTAAAATTGTACTGCAGTCAGCCTCAAACGCTGGTTCTCTTAATTTCCTCAGTATCGATTCACGAAAAGAACGCCTCCTTTCGTCCAGAGACTCCCACCCGAGTTCCTGAAGCATTTCCGGAACACTCGCGTGATGATCAAACCTACCAGTAACAAATCTAGCAGCCCGCCTCTGAATTGCTTCTATGTCCTCCCTCAATTCGACCTGATAGGGATCCCAAATGCTCGAGCAGTACTCAAGAATAGGTCGTATTAGTGTTTCATAAGCGATCTCCTTTACAGATGTACCACATCTTCCCAAAATTCTACCAATGAACCGAATACGACTATCCGCCTTCCCCACAACTGCCATTACATGCTTGTCCCACTTCATATCGCTCTGCAATGTTACGGCCAGGTGCTAACGACAAAAAAATATTTATCTACTGCCTCAGAAACACATAGGGCACGTCCTCTTTCCAGCAATTACTTTCTTAAATTCGAGAAAGTACCCATGAGACACTTTACTAATCGTGGTAATTTCTCTAGTTTTTGTTCTGCAGTTTTGAAAGGTTTGATCCTTAACTGACCATGAAAAACAAAGGGAGTAGCTCACTTGACAGCAGACAGACTCTTGTTCAAGGATTACGGAGACACGCCCTCCTAAGGAGCAACGTGACACTAAAATACGAGGCAGCTGTAACACGCACTGCTTAGGATCTGTCATCCCTACCGCCCCCTTTAGCGAAAGAGAATGCACCCTCTGTTTGCCGACTTCTTTTCTCCAAAGTCTGCGGCCCAACTTGGGTCTTTACGCTGGCCTAACTGTTAAAGTTTACGGTCGCATAAGCGAAGGTGCCAGAAGAGGTTCGTGCCTTCTAAAGACGCTCAATATCTGCCCGCGTCGTTCAACGTCAATGTATGCATAGCGCGCGGCGAAATTTTCTCGTCAAACTTGCTTCGCCGGAGCGATCCATCACGAGGAGCCGTGACGACGGCAACTTGAGCTACGAGCTTGTCGGTCACTACATCACTATTAGGGCACTACGGCCCTAACAGCGGCTCGTGCATGCAGTACTGTACTCTGCGCGGTCACTCCGTGGTAAACAAACGGACTCGCGACGTGCAAGTGCTGTTTCCTATCCCTGCAGGAGCGCCACTTTCGGGATGGTAAACCGTAAAAACCTTCGAGAAAGTAAGAAAGGCGTTTCTTTGATTAACAGGAGATTTTGATAACAGATTGCATGTTGTTGTTCTTGTCGTCTTCAGTCCTGAGACTGGTTTGATGCAGCTCTCCATCCAACTCTATCCTGTGCAAGCTTCTTCATCTCCCACTACCTACTGCAACCTACATCCTTCTGAATCTGCTTAGTGTATTCATCTCTTGGTCTCCCTCTACGATTTTTACCCTCCACGTTGCCCTGTAATGCTAAGTTTGTGATCCTCTGATGCCTCAGAACATGTCCCACCAACTGGTCCCTTCTTCTTGTCAAGTTGTGCCACAAACTCCTCCCCAATTCTATTCAATACCTGCTCATTAGTTATGTGATCTACCCATCTAATCTTCAGCATTCTTCTGTAGCACCACATTTGGAAAGCTTCTATTCTCTTCTTGCCCAAACTATTTATCATCCATGTTTCACTTCCATACATGGCTACACTGAATACAAATACTTTCAGAAACGGCTTCCTGACACATAAACCTATGCTCGATGTTAACAAATTTCTCTTCTTCACAAACGCTTTCCTTGCCATTGCCAGTCTACATTTTATATCCTCTCTACTTCGACCATCATCAGTTATTTTGCTCCCCAAATAGCAAAACACATTTACTACTTTAAGTGTCTCATTTCCTAATCTGATTCCCTCAGCATCACCCGACTAAATTCGACTACATTCCATTATCTTCGTTTTGCTTTTGTTGATGTTCATCTTATACCCTCCTTTCAAGACACTGTCCATTCCGTTCAACTGCTCTTCCAAGTCCTTTGCTGTCTCTGACAGAATTACAATGTCATCGGCAAACCTTAAAGTTTTTATTTCTTCTCCATGGATTTTAATACCTACTCAGAACTTTTCTTTTGTTTCCTTTACTGCTTGCTAAATATACAGATGGAATAGCATCGGGGACAGGCTACAACCCTGTCTCACTCCCTTGTCAACCACTGCTTCCCTTTGATGTCCCTCGACACTTATAACTGCCATCTGGTTTCCGTACAAATTGTAAATGGTTGTTTATGGTACAGGGAAAGTTAGTTCAGGTATAAATAAAAATAGTAAATAACTTTATGTATAAACAAAACTTCAGTACATTAGATAATTACGTCGGTAGAAAGCGCAGTCGTTAGGTTTACTATTTTGCGATTGGTTATTGATGAAAATCGCGGACTGACGCAGGAGATTGTGGTTTCGCTATTGGCTGTTGAGTGAACTGACCAATGGTAAAGCAGTATTCTTCGTGCGCCTTTCTCTGCTGGTAGAGAAAGAGTATTCTAAGGAAGAGTGAGAGCCTAGCCATGAAACAGTTCGGACGTGTGTAGTAGTAGTTCTGATGGAAACGATAAGTTGCCGGATCTAACAGTGTTTCGTACATCAAAAGTATGGTAAAGTGACGGCATAATTATTCCGATGGGCGTGTGGAAATTTCGGAATTTTTAACTGAATTTTGTGACAAGAAAAGACATATATTCCGCGTCGCGTATTGAACAGATCGGTGGCTAAAAACTGTGACTGCATTTGGTACCGACAGACTTAATATTTGCCGAACATTCTCAATCAAAAAGAATCAGTATTTTTGTAGCTATTACGTTTTCGGGAAATGCAACACCATAAAATGCTAACGTGAATAAAAGAGATTATGAGTGATTGTGTTAGCTAGCACGGACTTGGCAGTGATACTTGTTAACCGAAGTTTCAGAATATATTAACTGAGGACAAAATTTCCAACCTTTCATTTTGTGTGAAAACTTTCTCCCGAAACGTAGATTAGTGACTTCAATTGCAGCCTGGTTCGCGCAGAAGTACAATAGGTTTCGCTCGGCTTTCCTACCGATGGTCTGCTGAGACAATGTTCAGGTCGTAAAGGGACGGAAAGAATCGCGCCACCGCAATGAGAGCAAGAAATTCCAGAGCGAACGTCTGTCTTGCTGGCAGGTCAGTAGAAAACAACTACTGAACATGGGTGATTTTGTATGAACAGCAGTGCAGGATGTTTCCTAGGATTTTATGCGCCGTGCTCTCACGCACGTCTAACGCTAGGGCAATTACCTACGAACTGCACGTTTGTGCACCATCGCTTCTGCAGTGCAAAGCCACATCTTCAACAGACGTCGGATCAACTGCTTTCGTCCCTCTAACACCCACAAGAACCTGTGTTTTCTAATTTCATAACCTTTTCTTCAGACCCTTAGCAGAGATCGGACCAAAATGCCTTTTTTTCATAGCCTTGAGTGTCCGAACTTCTGCAGGGCTACTGGCGCAGTCGCCGTTCTGTTTGGAAATTGGTGATAAGTTCTCGTGGGACCAAACTGCTGACGTCATCGGTCCCTAGCCTTACACACTACTTAATCTAACTTAAGCTAAATTACGCTAAGGACAACACGAACGTCGATGCCCGAGGGGGGAGGACTCGAACCTCCGATGGGGGGAGGGGGGGGGGGGGGGGAGCCGCGAGAACAACGGCAGGGCTCCCCCAGACCGCGTGCCTACTGAGTGCGGCTCGCCGTTCTTGGAAGAGAGCTTTAGCGGCAGCGTGCAATCGTTCATGAGGCAGTCATGCTGGGTGTGCCGCACGCAAGCTCAGGAACAGCCACACTGTACGCTTCTCTCGGTGTGCTTATTGACGCTCACTGCGACACCTGTTGGTCAGTTTCATTTTCTTTTAACTTAACGTTTTTTGTACCACGAAGTTTCTCCCTGCAGTTCAGATTAGACGTCATTCTAACCAGTGGTTTTCTTCTGCAGTGTTTTGGAACTTTAATTGTGAACATCCTGTACACCTCTCCAGACAAATTAAGCCATGGCACCGAAACTAGTCAGACTATATTCATCCAATGAGACCACTTAGCGACTTCGAACAAACTTTACATAAAAATTCGAACCTATTGATAATTTTTCGCTGTGGCACCCCTCATACCATAAAAATGGAAAAGATTTTATTGCCTTCTATTTTTTCAAAAAAATGTTCAAATGTGTGTCAATTCCTAAGGGACCAAACTGCTTAGGTCATCGGTCCCTAGACTTACACACTACTTAAAGAAATCGGTGCTAAGAACAACACACACACCCATGCCCCAGGGAGAACTCGAACATCCAGCGGGAGGGATTATGTTTTCGTTGTTCATGCCGAGAAACATCAGCAGCAGACATGAAGTTTTAATTTATTACTTTTCTATAAATGACTATTTACAACACGTTTCACAGACATTATTCACAAATGCCACTGAATGTACCTGACAAACTGTATCATTGTATGACAGATATTTCATGGAATTGATGTAGTAAACATTGGGTTCGTGAAAGCTAGCCTTTGGCCGGCCGGAGTGGCCGTGCGGTTCTAGGCACTACAGTCTGGAACCGAGCGACCGCTACGGTTGCAGGTTCGAATCCTGCCTCGGGCATGGATGTGTGCGATGTCCTTAGGTTAGTTAGGTTTAATTAGTTCTAAGTTCTAGGCGACTGATGACCTCAGAAATTAAGTCGCATAGTGCTCAGAGCCATTTGAACCATTTTGAAATCTAGCCTTTCTTATGATGGATAACAAATTGCTCAGACCATATTCCTCATGTATTTCATAGCAGGAGTGGACTCTGGGGGAGGGGGAGGGAGAGGGGGGAGGATTACTGATGAAACTCCATTCAGTTCGCCGTTCTTTTCACAGTTCCGTGACAGATTGCGACCACTCGATCCGTTCCAACGGACCGCTTCAAATGAAACTTGCTTTGCTCGTCACAACCCAAATTTTACTTAATGAAAGTTCATGCTGACGTACTGTAACTGACACATTCGACCACTACATCAGACTGCTTGGAATTGTCCGTACCATTGCATATCGATCATTTTTACTTAAATTTACCTTGTCAGTCTCTTTACGCGGTTCAAGCTTTCCAAACTAGTTTGTCGTTCAGAAATGATCCCCAGTTTTGCTAATGTGCATTGGAAGTCTGAGCCATCGTTTTGTGGGGGATACCATTCATCAATGCAACTAATTCTACAAAAGGCAGATGTGAGACCGCTAATCATCTTAATTTTGTCGCTTTTTCTATAAAGTGTTTTCAAGCAACTGCAGTATTTCAGTTGAAACAAGAGGTCAAAGCACATCGATTCTGAGAACTACAATAGTGCGCGAAACTTAAGGACGTAGCATGATGTGTCGCTACCGAGTAATATAATTCTATGAATTTTTGACCGAGCATAGAAAAATGTGCTACGGCATAATACGGCAGGTAGCTGATAGAAACTCTTTAAGAGACGAGCAGAAATATAAGTTTTAATCTAAAACAATAACTACGCTGAAGTCACTCAGACTGACGATCGTAAGCTGCACTTTCAAAAGGGTTGCGTATGATTTTTGCCGTCACGGACGGTAATGGAACGCTGTGCAACGTGCTGCCGCCTTCGCCACAAGGCTGGCGGTGAACTGTTCTGGTATGCTGTCCCGTCCCTCTGCCACCGTGGCTGACACTTGCTGGATGGACGCAATGCAAGATGTCTCCCAGGCGCATCCCACACTTGTGTTCGAGGGTGAAGGGCAGGCCAGTTCATTCCCCGAATATGCTACGAGAGCTCCTCCACCTGTGTTGTTAGATGCGGTCCGTATTGTTGTCCACAAAAATGAAGTAAGTGCTGAAAGCACCTCTGAAACGAGGCACACTGGGAAGGAGCAGTCTCGTTGACCAGAAAGTGTTCCGAGTTCAAAGACGTGGCAGACAGTATACCCGTGAAACATTATGCCTCCCCACAGCAGAACATCACGACTAGCAAAACAATCATGTACGACAGAGTTCCTGAGTGCGATGCGAGTTCCCACGTGTCGCCATATGAGGCTACTTCCAGCATTGTCGAACGTGACGGTTTTGGTTTTTCCAGTAGTATTTTGCCTAGACCAGTTGCAGTTTCATAATACTCTGATCAAATGGAATAGATTGACGTACAGGGTTTTTCACAATGTTTTGAAGAATTCAAATTGGTATAACACACAAACCATTCCCGAAACAAAGTTGAAGATCTTACACGAAGTAAAAAAACTATTCAAGTTTATTTATGAAATACTACGTCGGACAAACGATGACCGTTCGTGACTACACAATACTCGAGGCGTTTCACTTAGCTTTTGAACACATCTTTCGTAACTGCTGGAGGAATTCTGGACTTTTATAGTGAGTCTGCAGGCTTTCGTGGCCGTTGTGACTGAAGTTAAAATCTTCTGAGTTATTAGGCGGCGTCTTGTTTCTTCTAAAATGTTCGACGTTTCGACCCCTCTGTTGGGATCTTCTTCAGGATCTTTTGGTGTCCACTACTGCTAGAACACTGTCTGAGACGAGTGTCGCGTCCACTTATAAAGGGGGGTTTTCTGGCGTTCGTGCTGGAGAAGTGATAGCATTGGTTAAAATATGGCTACCATTGGTGAGCCATAGTCATAGGCAGATCCCGCTCTGATGCAGAAGAAGGGGCGTTGGTAGCTCATCTCCTGTGGATACAATTGGCGGTACATGGTCATTGGATAGAAAGGCAGTATTCCACACTTATGATGGAGAAGGGTTATTGGTTGAAATGCCTGCTACCGCTATTGGTTGGTCACCATCAGTGGCTAGATTCGAAACGGACACAGCAAGAGAGGGGGAATGTTTACCCAAAATATTATTATGGCCCACCAATGTTAGTCATATGAATTTTAACCAATAGCATCACTTCTCCAGCACGAACGCCAGAAAACTCCCCTTTATAAGTGGACGCGACACTCGTCTCAAACAGTGTTCTAGCAGTAGTGGACACCAAAAGATCTTGCGGAAGGTCCCAGCAGCGGGGTCGAAACGCCGAACATTTTAGGAGAAACGTGACGCGGCCTAATAACCCAGAAGATTTTAATTTAATTTTATAGTGAATTCGACCTCTTATCAGTTGCTAACTCCACGGCCGGTTGCAGTACACTCTTGCCTTCAAATAATCCCGTAGGTAAGAGCCTGGAACGGTTAAACCAGGCGAGCGACGCGGTGTAATCTGCCCCCTCTTTTCTAATTCCAGTTATTGTCCACAGTAAGCAAAGTCTTATACGAAAAATTTGAGACAAGCGAAGATTACCACAAACTTTATCGTGTAGAGTTCGCTCCAGTTCTTCCTGTCTAGTGGTCTTGAAGCTGAAATTTTCAGATGTTAGATCCTCGTGGTTGAATTGATCGAAAGAAATTAGAAGATTGTTGTTGCAGAATTTTAGTTGTTACGTTATTAGATTTTATCACATTTTACTATATCATACAGTATTTTTAATTTTCCCGTTACCAAAGCCGAAATTACATTATTTGCCCAAAATATACGTCCGACCACATCAGAGGCATGCTTACTACTACTTCACTCTGCGATAATAACCATTTACCAAAGGCAAATTTATGGTAAGGTCTTATGGGACCAAACTACTTAGGTCATCGGTTCCTAAGCCTACACACTACTTAATGTAACTTAAAATAACTTACTCTATGGACAACACACACATCCATGCCCGATGGAGGACTCTAACAGCTGATTATGTTGTTGTTGTTGTTGTTGTTGTTGTGGTCTTCAGTCCGAAGACTGCTTTGAACCAGCAGTCCATGTGCAAGCCTTTTTACCTCCGAATGACTATTGCAACTAATATCTTTCTGAATCTGTTTACTGTATTCATCTTCTGGTCTCCCAAACTTCCTTCCAGTACTAAATTCCTGGTCCCTTGATGTCTCAGAATTTGCCATATCAACTGATCCCTTCTTCTAGTCGGGTTGTGCCACAAATACCATTTCTCTCCAGTTGTGTACAGTACCATCTCAATAGTTACGTGATCTACCCATCTAATCTTCAGTATTCTTTTGTATCACCACAATTCGAAAGCTTCAATTTTCTTCTTGTCTAAAGCGTTTATCGTCCACGTTTCACTTCCATACATAGCTACACAGAAAATAATTTCTCACACGTAAATTTCTCCTCTTCACAAACGCTTTTCTTTTCACTGCCGGTCTACATTTTATATCTTTTCTACTTCGCCCTTCATCAATTATTTTAATGTCCAAATAGCAAAAGTCGCCTATAACTTTTAGTGTCTCATTTACTAATTTAATTTCGTCAGCATCACCTGCTTAGATGAGACTACATTATGTTATTGTTATTTTCCTTTTTTTTCTTTTTTCTTTTCAAGACAGTGTCTCTTTCGCTCAGCTGCTTTTACAAGACCTTTGCTGTCTCTGACAAAAATAAATTGTCATTGGCCCACCTTCATGGACTGAGTTACTCCAAATTTTTCTTTTGTTTCCGTTACTAATTGCTCAGTGTACAGATCCAATAACGTCGTGGACATTCTACAACCGTGTTTCACTTCCTTCTCCATCACTGCTTCCCTTTCATGCCACTCTACTGTTATAACTACCGTCTTGTTTCCGTGAAAGTTGTAAATAGCCTATCGCCCCTAGATTTTAACCCTGCTACCTTCAGAACTTCAAAGAGTATTACAGTCAAAATTGTCCAAAGCTATCTCTAAGTCTACAAATAATATAAACGAAGGTTTGCCTTTCATCAACATATCTTCTATGATGTCGTAGGGTCAGTATTACCTACGTGTGCTCTACATTTCTCGGGAATGCAAGCTGATCTTCCCCGAGGCCGGTTTATACCACTTTTCCATTGTTCTGTACAGAATTCGCCTTGAAATTTTGCGACCATTACTTATTGAACTGATAGTTCGGTAAGATTCACACGTGTCAGTACCTCCAGTGAAATTATTCTTCTCGAAGTCGAGGGTATTTCGCCTGTCTCACACATATTGCACACCAGATGGAAGAGTCTGGATCTCTCAAGGCTATCAGTAGTTCTGATGGAATGTCGTCTCATCAAGGGGTATTGTTTCGACATAGGTTTTGCAGCACTCTGTCAAATGCTTCTCGTAGTATCATATCTCCCAACTCATCTTCATCTACGTCGTCCTCCAGCTCTGTAATATTGCCTTCATCTCCCTTGTATAGATCTTTTATATGCCTTTATCACATTTCTGCTTCCCATTCTTTACTAGGGACTCGTTTTCCATATTTTTCATTTTCTTATAGACGCTATTTACCATTCCTCTAGCGATGTATGCCACTAAATCCTTACATTTGTTCCCTAGTCATTATTGCGTATCCATTTTGGCAAGTTACCTTTCAGGCGTTTGTATTTTCTTTGCCTATTTCATTTACTGCAGTTTCATATTTTCGCCTTTCGTCATATAAATTCAGAATTTCCTGTGTTATTCAATCGTTTCAAGGATTTCTACAAGGCCTTCTCTTTCTTCCTGTATTATTGTCTGCTGCCTTCACTATTCCATTTCTCAAAGTTACCCATTCGTCTTCTACTGTATTCATTTCCTCTCTTCTTGTTAATCGTTCCCTAGTGCTCCCTCTGAAACACTCTACACCTTCTGGTTCGTTCAGTTTATCAAGGTCCCATCTCATTAAATTCCTACCTTCTTGCAGTTTCTTCAGTTTTAATCTGCAGCTCATAAGCAATAAATTGTGGTCAAAGTCCACATCCGCTCCTGGTTACGAAATCTTTGTCTTACCATTATATAATCAATCAGAAACCTTCTAGTGTCTTCATGCCTGTTCCACGTATACAACCTCCTTTCATGATTTTTTTTTTTTATTGCATCATACATTTCTTCAATCTCTTTATCGTTTGTGGAGGTAGCTGACATTTAAACTCGGCGTTCCTTTTTTTTAAAACATTATTAAAACTCATTACAACGATTTGATTTTGTATTTATAATCCTTTATTCACCTGACCAAAAGTCATATTCCTCCTGCCCTGGAACTTCACTAATTCCCACTATATTTAACTTTAACCTCTACATTTCATTTTTTAAATTTTCTAACCTATCTACCCGACTAAGCGATCTGACATTTCACGCTCCGATTCGTAGAACGTCAGTTTTGTTTCTGCTGATAACGACGTCCTCCTGAGTAGTTCCCCCCTCCCCCCCCCCTTTCCGGAATATTTTACCCAAGAGGATGCCCTCATCATCTCTTTTATTATAAAAAACTCCTATTAACTGAGTTAAGTTTGCAACAAATATGTGGCAACGGAAAAATCATGTAAGAAGTCCAGGACAGCCGCTGAAGATGCGTCGTCAAAAAGACATCACAAAATGTAATGCGCAGCATGCAAGACGCGTTTCCTTTCCAAATTTCTGTAGTTTATATACAGGCGATGGGAAAGTGACCACTACAAGAAACTTGTTTTTGTATTTGTTTGTGCTGTGCCCGTCCACTCCCCTATCAACCAGATCCATTGAATATATCTGAAACACAATTTCCATGCTAATACAACCAGCCATGTTTGAGGAATTCCCATTGTCACATGGATGCTCTGAACCATCGCTGTAACTGGCCATCAGCGCAACTTAAACCTACATGCAACATAATTCGAGTTACAAGATGTATCTTAATCTGACATTAGGCTTATTTGACGCCATAGTAATCACGTCACATGCTCCTAATAAATAGGAGCAACTTCTGCTTCAGGGCAGGGTGGCGGCAATTGAGCAGTGGTAGCAACTGTTGGGAGAGTCACGGTGCGGAAGCGACGGGTGTAGCAGCAGGGTGACCAACTTAGCGACTTTGTCGGCAATTCTTGCGTCCTTTAATTCTGCATCTACATCTACGTCTACGTGATTACTCTGCTATTCACAGAATAGTGCCTGACAGAAGGCTCAATGCACCATCTTCAAGCTCGCTCTCGACTGTTTTACTCTCGAACGGCGCGCAGGAGAAACGAGCTCTTAAATTTTTCTGTGCAAGCCCTGATTTCTCTTATTTTATTATGACGTTCATTTCTCCCTGTATAGGGGGGTGGCAACAGAATGTTTTCGCAATCGTAAGAGAAAACTGGTGATTAAAATTACATGAGAAGACCAGGTCGCAACGAAAACGCCTTGTTTTAATGATTACCACTACAATTCAGGTATGATGTCTGTGGCAATATCTCCCTATTTCACGATAATAAAAAACGAGCTGCCCTTCTTTGTACTTTTTCGATGTCATCCGTCAGTTCCATCTGATGCGGACCCCACACCGCACAGAAAGATTCCAGAATAGGATGGACAAGCTTGGTGTAAGCCGTCTCTTTGGTAGATCTGTTGCACCTTCTAAGTATTCTGCCAATGAATCACAGTCTTTGATTTGCTGTACCCACAACACTATCTATGCGGTCGTTCCAATTTACATTATTTGTAATTGTAATCCCGAAGTATTCAATTGAATTTACGGTCTTCAGATTTGTGTGATTTATCGCGTATTCGAAATTTAGCAGATTTCATTTAGTAGTCATGTGAATAACTTCACACTTTTCTTTATTCAAGGTCAACTGCCACTTTTAGCATCATACAGGTATCTTATCTAAATCACTTTGCAACTCGTTTTGGTCATCTGATGACTTTACAATACGGTAAACAACATCATCATCTGCAAACAATGTAAGAGGGCTACTCACATTGTTTCCTATGTCGTTAATATAGATCAGGAACAATTGAGGGCCTATAATACTTCCTTGGGGAACGCCTGATATTACTTCTGTTTTACTCGATGACTTTCCGCCTATTACTACAATCTGTGACCATTCTGATAGGAAATCCTGAGTCCAGTAGCACAAACGAGGCGATATTTCATAGGCACGTAGTTTGGTTAGAAGACGCTTGTGAGGAAAGGTCTAGAAGGCCTTCTGGAAATCTAAAAATACGGAATCAATTTTTACATCTCCTGTCGATAGCACTCATTGCTTCATGAGTGTAAAGAGCTAGTTGTGTTTCACAAGAACGATGTTTTCTGCATCTGTGCTGACTGCGTGTCAATAAATCGTTTTCTTCAAGGTTATTCATAATGTTCGAACACAGTACATGTTCCAAAACCCTTCTGCAAATCAATGTTAGTGATATGGGCCTATTATTCAACGGATTACTTCTATTTTCCTTTTTGGGTATTGATGTGACTTGAGCAGCTTTCCAGTTTTTAGGTACAGATCTTTCTGTAAGCGAGTGGTTGTATATATTTGATAAATATGGAGCTATTGCATCCGCATACTCTTAAAGGAACCTGACTGGTATAAAATTTGGACAGGAGACCTTGCCTTTATTAAGTGATTTAAGCTGCTTTGCTACACCGAGGATATCTGCTTCTATGGTTGTCATCTTGGTAGTTATTCTTGATTGGAATTCAGGAATATTTACTTCGTCTTCTTTGATGAAGGAGTTTCGGAAAATCGTGTTTCATAACAATCCAGAGACGTGATTTTACATTTTGGAACATGTCTTATTTCTGGCGATTTTAAATGCATTTTGGCGACCAACCTTGGCCCTTTTAATAATGGAAATAAGTTGGAAATTTCAGTTGTAGATGAAATGTGAAACAGTTGTCGCACTGATTAGATGTACGTTTCTTTCATCCGTTTCTGGTCCGGCTTGCAGGCAACTGATGAAACCGAATAAACAATGCTGTCGGCTACGGTCTGTTGTTTTCACGCTACGTGAGACCATACCTCGTACGTACATGTCATTCGTGTGTGCGTGTGCTCGTGTGTCCGAGGCAGGATTCGAAACTGCGACCGCAGCGGTCGCGCGGTTCCAGAGTGAAACGCCTAAAACCAGTCAGCCACTCTGGACAGCACGGACGCTGAAGTCACAACATATTACAGTCATAGGATTTGACATTTATGCACATTTAAAGTGAGTTGCTTATCTTTGAAGCCTTATGAAGTTCTGATTGAATATTTCTTCATATTTATTCAGATGACTTTAGATAACTGCCTCATCTGCAAAAGGTGTTATTTTAGCAGAAATATAGTGTATCAAGTTGTAAGGTGGCAGAATAAATGAAGGTCAGATCGTCCCTTACATGAGAGCTTTATACACTCTTGGAAATTGAAATAAGAACACCGTGAATTCATTGTCCCAGGAAGGGGAAACTTTATTGACACATTCCTGGGGTCAGATCCGGAGATCTTGCTGGCCAGGGTAGTTGACTTACACCTTCTAGAGCACGTTGGGTGGCACGGGATACATGCGGACGTGCATTGTCCTGTTGGAACAGCAAGTTCCCTTGCCGGTCTAGGAATGGTAGAACGATGGGTTCGATGACGGTTTGGATGTACCGTGCACTATTCAGTGTCCCCTCGACGATCACCAGTGGTGTACGGCCAGTGTAGGAGATCGCTCCCCACACCATGATGCCGGGTGTTGGCCCTGTGTGCCTCGGTCGTATGCAGTCCTGATTGTGGCGCTCACCTGCACAGCGCCAAACACGCATACGACCATCATTGGCACCTAGGCAGAAGCGACTCTCATCGCTGAAGACGACACGTCTCCATTCGTCCCTCCATTCACGCCTGTCGCGACACCACTGGAGGCGGGCTGCACGATGTTGGGGCGTGAGCGGAAGACGGCCTAACGGTGTGCGGGACCGTAGCCCAGCTTCATGGAGACGGTTGCGAATGGTCCTCGCCGATACCCCAGGAGCAACAGTGTCCCTAATTTGCTGGGAAGTGGCGGTGCGGTCCCCTACGGCACTGCGTAGGATCCTACGGTCTTGGCGTGCATCCGTGCGTCGCTGCGGTCCGGTCCCAGGTCGACGGGCACGTGCACCTTCCGCCGACCACTGGCGACAACATCGATGTACTGTGGAGACCTCACGCCCCACGTGTTGAGCAATTCGGCGGTACGTCCACCCGGCCTCCCGCATGCCCACTATACGCCCTCGCTCAAAGTCCGTCAACTGCACATACGGTTCACGTCCACGCTGTCGCGGCATGCTACCAGTGTTAAAGACTGCGATGGAGCTCCGTATGCCACGGCAAACTGGCTGACACTGACGGCGGCGGTGCACAAATGCTGCGCAGCTAGCGCCATTCGACGGCAACACCGCGGTTCCTTGTGTGTCCGCTGTGCCGTGCGTGTGATCATTGCTTGTACAGCCCTCTCGCAGTGTCCGGAGCAAGTATGGTGGGTCTGACACACCGGTGTCAATGTGTTCTTTTTTCCATTTCCAGGAGTGTACATCACGATAGGAATGTGAATATGACACCTAACTTAATTCAGCGGTTATGAGCAAATTTACCAATCAGTATGTAATGCAAAAAGGGATGACAATCGATGGTGATTAACACACCGTTGCTATATAATGCCTGTCTGTGAGCAGAAGGTGCAACAAGCAGCGAGAGACGTTTTACTTTGGAATTCGGAGGGGCGAGAGCAGAGGCAAGACCGCGCCATTGGAGATACAATGGAAATCACTAGAAGGGGCGTCCCGAGCCAGGTCAACGACTGACCACGTGACTCAGAAGGGGAGAGCGAGTTAACGGGCCGCCTGAGGAAGGACAGGAAAGAAAGCTGTTAAAAATTGCGTTTCAGAATTCAAAATGGATACTAACAAGACCATTGACGCATTTTCGATCGCGTGTCCAGCGAGTGGTACACACATGACAGACAATGTACGCATTTTGATGTCTGGTGTGGGAACAAAACGTCCGATTGGCGGAAACGCACTAGGGAGGGGTAAATTTCCGAAGTTTCGACGCATTTAAATGGTAGGGCCCTTGTGATTGGTAGAGAGTGTTTCCACAAAGTAAGGGGAACGCTCCTATTGGTCGAAAAAGGCTGTGACATGAAGAACGAAAGAACCCAGGTGGGGAGACGGTTCAGCTACGAGAAAGACAAGACGGAAATTTTGTGGGGATTCTTCTCTGAACGGGCGTCAAGTGCAGAATGGAGTGCATAACACTCTGTACGGCGCAGAGGAGTAATTTGTGTGAACACTGTGTTCACAATGGTTGGTTGGTTGGTTTGTTTGGGGAAGGAGACCAGACAGCGATGTCATCGGTCTCATCGGATTAGGGAAGGACGGGGAAGGAAGTCGGCCGTGCCCTTTGAAAGGAACCATCCCGGCATTTGCCTGGAGCGATTTAGGGAAATCACGGAAAACCTAAATCGGGATGGCCGGACGCGGGATTGAACCGTCGTCCTCCCGTATGCGAGTCCAGTGTCTAACCACTGCGCCACCTCGCTCGGTGTTCACAATGGCTGAGATCCAGCTAGAAATTAGCTGTAGCGTCGTTTAGCTCCAACTGTGGAGAAACGAACGGCCAATTAATTATTCTCGCGAGAACTGAGAGCCATGCACGTGTATATAGCCATAATTCTAAGACCAGGAATGAGTAAATGGTTTCTCGCATAACGAGAAACATAGGGAGAGTTTCTGCTGGAAATTTCAGCAAAGGTTTTTAATAAGTTTTATAAAAATTTCAGAGGGAGAGAGCAGCCTAGCAGACGGCAGCTCATCACAGCTTAAAGGAAACACCGTGTGCAGAGGCGTAAACATGTTGGATCACCAGCTTGCGTCCACTGTAAACTCGAGCGACCTTGGGTAATCTTTTGCTCAATTTGTCACATAACTAACCATCAACTGTAGACTTGATTGTCATCCTAAAAATAGTACCGAACTTTGAACCGGAATCGGTTGATTTATCTTATTACTGACCAACATCATAACGAATTCGTAAGAATAATTTTGTAAAGAAACATTTAGTTAAATTTTAATATTGTCATGTTAAGGATAATTTAACTTTCTGAGGGTTAATATTTAATATTGTTGTGTTTAGGATTATTTCACTTTTGATGTTTATGAGATGCATTATCCTGATACCTGTTTTAACACACGCACATGGTAAACTGTGTAAAAGCGTGTATTTCTATGCTAATATTGAGACATTAAACATGTCATTTCAACTTACACAGTTGTCCTCAGTCATACAATAAGAAAAACCGAATATATCACCTTACAAAGTCATTAATACAGCAAGGGGCCGAACATAAGTCTCTGGGGCTTGACCGATGTTACTTCCACATCCACCGATGACTTTCAATCCAAGATAACATGCTATCTCTTCCCTACAAAGAGATCTTCAGTCCAGTCACAAATGTCGTTTGCTACCCTACATGTTCGTACTTTCGTAAGGAGAATTAAACATTGCCTTTTTTTTAAGCAGCTGAACGTAGAAAAGGATATTGTAGTACAGGAGGACTTTGGAATTTGGCGGCCGTATCACTCGTCATAAATGATCCACAATTTATGACGAGAAATCCGAGTTTATATTCAGTGTGCGTAAAGCATCCACTCTGGACATCAGGTAGTATGTACAACCACATCACGTATCGCCGGTCATGTACGGTCGTTTGTCTTTAATTAAGTGCCCATAAGACGACATGAGAGAAGAGTAAGAAGATACATTAAAATTTGAGCCTAAAATTACGTTGTTACTCCGTAATAGGCTCGCAGGAAAAGATTGGGGGGAGGGAAGGGGGAATTCTTAACCGCATGCCAGTGTAGAGCGTTCGGCGAGATGAACAACGAAGGTCGTCTATCAGCCAACGCCGGTACGACGCAATTAATTCAGTTTCTGACAAACTGGAAAAATCGCCACTAGAGACTCTTTTCTCCCTATTTTAGAAAGACGTCGTGTGCTATGTACTAGACATAAACATCGTATAAACTGGCATTTTAAGCGGCGCACAATTCACAAAACGTTTCAAATTACACCGCTGCATTGTAATTATAATGTGATAAGGAATGAAAGCCGTATTACGACCCTATATATTCTCGCTATAAACGAGAGATTGTTCTCAGCAATCCATCGTCCTAATGGCCTATAAAGGCAATTTGTACTTATTACGATTCATAAGATTTTATCGCCTTCCGTGCCTGGGCCTAAGATTTACGACGCCAACCTCAAAAGATTTCGTCGGGGGTCAGGTCGGTAACAGTGTTAATAAATTAGGGAAGCGAGCACCAAGTCTCTGTAATGAAGAGCGACTAATCGTCCGGGGATCGGGCGTTTCTCGCCTTCCGCCGCTCTGGTGGAACAAGCGGAGAAACGGGGTGCTTCAAACCTCGATGGTTCCTCCAGCTGGCGGGTGCCTGCTCGGGGATCGAAACTCTGAAAGACGAGGGATTAAGATCTACGGCGATTTTACTAAGAGGGTCAGCATTCCAGTCTCCTTTTTTCCTGTAAAATATTCTTCCTTTTCTTTTTCCTCTTCTAGAGCCACGTTCTCTCAGATTTTGACGCTCACAATACATAGTTCCTGTCTGTCTTCACTGATACGGAGTATTCTTGGTTCCTGATTTGCCGAAGATGTTTCTAAGACACAATGTTTTTCTTTTTCCTGCAGCTCGAGGACCTTCGATTTTGACTGTGAAAATTAAGGTGCACAACTTTTTATTTTCATTCCAACCTATTCTTCCGTCGCGTATTGATAGAACAGATCCACAATTATTGATAAATAACACAAAATTGTGGCTGTGTTACTCTAATGATTTCCTTAAGTTGTTTTCAGGTCAGACGGCTATCTTCGCACTTTAGCTATCGCCGTCGAAGAGTAGTTAGGGCCGGTGAGTAACATTGCAAGGGATATTACAGGTGCAGAGGGGCAAAAGTACAGGTCATCTTTGATAGTATCATGTTAACGTAATTCAGCATGTTAAGGTTAAGCAAAGTATATAAGGAAACAATCCAGAAAGAGATTGACACCAAACATCGAGAAAACTGTTTGTGTTTGTGTGTGTGCGTGTTCAAATGGCTCTGAGCACTATGGGACTTAACATCTGTGGTCATCAGTCCCCTAGAACTTAGAACTACCTAAACCTAACTAACCTAAGGACATCACACACATCCATGCCCGAGGCAGGATTCGAACCTGCGACCGTAGCAGTCGCGCGGTTCCGGACTGAGCGCCTAGATGTGTGTGTGTGTGTGTGTGTGTGTGTGTGTGTGTGTGTGTGTGTGTGTGTGTGTGTGTGTGTGAGAGAGAGAGAGAGAGAGAGAGAGAGGTGAGGTGGAAGACGAAGAGGACAACCTATCACAGAATTATACTCAATAGAAGAGGTGCATGTGGTAACACAACATAATGCCCTGTATAACAACACAAATCAAATTAACAGTAACAATGAAATGAAGTGAATACAAGACAAGAGTACTGAAGAATAACGGGACGAGATGTTAGATGTGGAATTTGATGCATAATGAAGAGTAAAAGGCAGAATTCACAACTGTAGCATGTCGTACGTAAACTAAATAATATGTCAGTAGTATGAAGAAATTCTCTTACTGTAGGGAAGATGTACTCATAATCAAACAGTAGAATATAAATATCGAGGTCATAGACAATCAAAATACGATAAGTAAATGCAGGAAAACTGGTGGACTAGAATGAAATAGACAGTGTGGGAAGAAATGTGAGGCTTAAGAGAAGTTCGACAGAGGGGAGCTACTGAGCTGTGTTCGGTCATTTAACATTAAGTGAGGACTCTGTGCTAGACGTTTGTTGATTTCCAGAACTTCCAGAAGACTGCCAAGTGGAGGATATTGGATCGTGGCTGGTAGCTGTGGCCCTCACTAAGTACGAGCTCAGAAAACGTGACGCAACAATTTCGCAGCCTCCGGCTGCCTTCCCGTTCAGTCGACCTAGTTGCTTCGTCTCTGCGTGATTTAGCAACATAGCATTCATCGTGACGAAGACAACCAGCTTTACATTCCCAGTACTGGTAGGGTATTATCTTTATTATCGAAAATATACTGAGCTATGCGGTTTCTCACGTAGTAGCAAATCGTAGCAAGTGTTGTGATCTGGGTACGTTCTGTGACACTTCTCTTTTATTGCCGGCCGCTGTAGGCGAGCGGTTCTAGGCGCTACAGTCTGGAGCCGAGCGACCGCTACGGTCGCAGGGTCGAATCCTGCCTCGGGCATGGATGTCCTTAGCTTAGTTAGGTTTAATCAGTTCTAAGTTCTAGGCGACTGATGACCCCAGAAGTTAAGTCGCATAGTGCTCAGAGCCATTTTTTTCTGTTTTATTTTTCCTTGTGCAGCGTACGTGACAGAAGACATTCGGAATTCAATGGTTCCTGTTGTCTACAAGAAAGTATCGTCATTAAGTGATTATGAAGAAGTGAGGTACACCTTAGACAGAGCTTCCATTTGAGGCACTGAGCGGCACTTCTCTTTAGATGGAAACACATGGAGGATAATTCCCATAAATAAGAGAAGCAACGCAATAGGACGCAATCAAAATATCGATGAAAAGTATGAGACGTTAATACCGGCAAAACAGTGTTGGAAAGAAAGACATTGGAAGTGGAAAACGGAAGCTGTCTGGATTTATGTGAGAACCAAATAACAAGTTCCCTGTGGCGGCTATTTTCGAAGTAGCTGTATTTAAACTGCATCAGTTTACGAGAAAAACGCCTTTTACGCATTTTACTTTATTTTTTAATATTATTTTGTGCACTTAGGTTCGTTTCGTCTTTCTAACAAGGCGTCTTTTGTGGGTTTCACTTACTGGCTATAGATTTAAAACAGCTCACGGAAAATTTTTTATAATAAAATGGGAAGGTACTTACAGATCAGCGTCTAGTTCATTATGTGAAATCCAGTGGAATAGGGATTGAAAGCCTCCTATTTTTCGTGTAGCCACTGAGTTTTCGTAGATATCACTTTAACTGCCACTGTTCGTGTCTTCAGTGTCATTTGTTTTTGTAAGTTTTGCCAACTTCCCAATTTTTGCTTTCACTTGGTATTCTTCTGACTGTATATACATAAAAAGTAGAAATTTGATGATGGATTCGAGCATCTGCCCCAGACAGTGGTTAACCATACACACACCAAAAAGTTTTGCATCACCTCCGTTCCGAGAGTTCCGGAACCTGTACAGGAAATTGGAATAGAGATCAACATAAACATCTTTTCCGCCCCTTTTATTGCTCATGAAAGCCACACATTGCATGTTGTACCACCAAACAGAGAGACCTTCAGAGGTGGTGGTCCAGATTGCTGTACACACCGGTACCTCAAATACCCAGTAGCACGTCCTCTTGCATTGATGCATGCCTGTATTCATCGTGGCATACTATCCACAAGTTCATCAAGGCACTGTTGGTCCAGATGGTCCCACTCCTCAAAGGCGATTCGGCGTAGATCCCTCAGAGTCACATAATGCCACCCCAAAACAGTAGGGAACCTCCACCTTGTTGCATTCGCTGGACAGTGTGTCGAAGGCGTTCAACCTGACCGGATTGCCTCCAAACACGTCTCCGACGATTGTCTGGTTGAAGGCATATGCTACACCCATCGGTGAAGAGAACGTGATGCCAGTTCTGAGCGGTCCATTCGGCATGTTGTTGGGCCCATATGCACCGCGCGGCATGGTGTCGTGGTTGCAAATATGGACCTCGCCATGGGCGTCGGGAGTGAAGTTGCGCATTAAGGTGCCTATTGCGCACAGTTTGAGTCGTAACACGACGTCATGTGGCTATACGAAAGTTTACGGGTGTAGTGACATTCTGAACACTCAAAGGGACTGTGTCTCTGATACAATATCCACAGTCAACGTGTATCTTCAGGAAACGGGATGATGAAAACTTTTTTTGATGGGTGTATTTACTTGGTCATTTAGTAGTAGATTCTTTTCTACATTTGGTTTGTAAGTTTAATAACTTTCATGTAAAGTTAGCAGGCATCGTTCACGATTTACATTAACTGTTTTCATGCATTTCTTTCTTATACTAGGCTTTTGGTTTACTTGTCTTCAATTTTCTGCAAAAGCTGGGTGACTTGTACCTTATGCGCTCATACTGGATGTTGAATGTCCTACTTGTCGTCCCACATACTTTCCAGCACATGTCGTGCACAATAGTTGGTATGTTCCTGTCTTCTGGAAGGTGTCTGTGTCAGTTTGAAATGCACTTTTTGACTGAATTGTCTGTTTTGAAAGCGTCTGCTTGTTTTTGTGAGCTGTCGTGTTGTTTTTTGTAGCTGTGTGTGCGTATTCTGTTTACTGTGTTATAGTTTAGTATTTATTTGCTTTATTTTGTGAGTGGATTTCGTTGTACACATTGTTTGCTGCTGTTTGTGAGATGACATCGCCTTCTGGGTAGTTTTCTGTGCTCAGCGATAGTTTGATGAGTCGACAGATTCTGCTAATGTTGTGTTTGAGTAACTATCTTCTATGGTGGAAGAGAGAAGGTTGGCTGTGTCTGGTGGTTTTACATATCTTTTATGAAGTGTATTAACTATGAAGTGTTCCTTATAGTTCTGACATCTTTTATCATGTATTTTTCAGATACTTACTCCATGTGTACTGTAAGTTTTTAAGTGAAGGTTTTCTTGGGGTTTATAACGGGTCTTAGTGGGGTGTTTTGGTTGAGAATTTTTGCCTGATATTGGAGGGCAGATGTGTTGAGGTTACTCAGTATTATTTTTCCTTTTCCTCTCTTATCTAGTGGGTAGTATATATTTTAAGACTATCTTACCTTAGTTATAAATCCCATTTCTAGGTCTGATTTCATTTATTTAATACTTTTTATGAAATTGACTCTTGTGTTAGAATAAAGACATCTGCTAACTTTACAAGAACATTTTGCACATGTAGAAGAAGGGCACAAAATAGTCTACTGATAAATGACCAAAACAACATCACTAATCTCTCACTGCTTACACTAACTGAATATGTAATACACAGACATGCCGATAGATTATCATATGTATTGTTGCACTGCAAATAAATTGCTTGCCATGGCCTGGTAAAATTAAGACGTCTCCTTTGACTAACTAAAGTATCTAGAGAAGCAGGTCAAGACAGGTGGCTGGGCAGAAGTTGCGCCAGGCTTATCTGCTGACGTGGTGATCACAGGTGCTGAAGCTTCACTATGGTTACTTCAGGCTGCCACCAAGCGGAAGGTCCAGTTGCACAAATAATACGGACGGGGCAGAAAGACGAAGAAACCACGATCCTGACAGCCTGATAACTTCGCACAAGAGCTGTTGACTTGCTATGGCCTACTCGGTCAGGTCCAATGCTGTAGCGAAATACGTATACTCTGAACCACTCGGTATAAATAGTCTGCGTTTTTAATCACGGGGGTCACAGTTTGGCAGCCACCAACTATCGAGGACAGGTCGACGCTGCTCTACGAGGCAATGTGGTTCTACCAGCAGCCGCGACGGGACGTTGCATCTGCTACCTGTCCGCCTACTGCTGGCTGTGAGTTGCCTTCCAGCTGGAGTTACACCTGCGAGCCTGCTTCAGACGAGGGTGGTGCAGCCACCCAACCGCCTCCCCCTGTGCTGGTCTGGCGTGATGTTGCTGAACGAGTGGGCACTAGTCTCCTCCTCTATGAGGATCACGGCGCGGTTCGAACCCCGCGTTAGTGTACATACTTAGCCGCTGCCATCACAGAAGGCCTTGCCACGTGTTGTCTTCAGTAAACGCCCGTGAGGACACTGCCACTGCAGGGAGTCACTAAGAGTTCTGAAGTTCATATTTCATTGAAATGCGCGACTATCACGGACGTTCCTTTGAACGATAATCCATCATCATCTTGATAACGACGCACTGCCTCAACCCTGTCACTGTAGATGTCTCCCCCCCCCCCCTGCCCAACGCCACTTGGGCTTGTTTATGTTACCATAGGCACACAGAAGCAAGAAAGAAGTTAAATGAAAAACAGAGAGATTCAGCAACACTTACGAAAACAAATGGCACTATAGCCACAGAAAATGGCACTTAAAGTGATATGTCATATAAACTCAGTTACTACACGAAAAATTTTATGCTTTCATCCAGTTTTCTACATAAGGGAAAGCTGCATGGTTTCCAAATAATGAAGTGGACGCTGATCTGTGCTATCTTAAACCTATAAGCAGCATCTGACAACGAAAAAATCATGTACACTCACTGAATATGATTTATTAAAAGGCGAGAAGCAGGTGGTTGCATAAAAAATTAATGTGCAGCATGAAAAAGGCCTATTTCTTGTAAAGAACTGTTGTGTATAAGAAGCAGAATACCTATGTGTGAGACAAGTTTTGGAAATGTGGAAAATTTGTTGAGAGCAAAACGAAATCGGATAGAATTAAGAAAGAGATTTTCCGATTGTTTTGTCTGGTGGGTACTATATATGGCTGCCAAAAGTAGTTAGTGAAGGAGAGAAAGGATAATACTTGAATTCTTTTGATATATGGAGAAAAATTTATAGTGATTTGGACTGACAAAATGAAAAATGAAGAATAATAGGAGATGAACGAAAACTAGTCTACATCATGAAAATCAGGGAAGCATCTCCACTAGGATACAAAATTCATTGCGGAGAAATTGCCTGCAATAACGAGTCATTGAAGGGAAGCTTTCAGGAATGACCGGTATAGACAGAAACATACTTGGAATTGTGTACGACATTAAACGTGAAGGAAGTTAGCAGCACATTGTGCAAGAGGCACAGGAGAGGGGAAAATAAAAAGCGTTCATTCGATACCTGTCGTGAGACAGACGTAGCAAAGAAGAAGAGAAATTATTCAAATCAGACTGACGGCATAACGAAGGTGAATGAGAGATAAGGTTTTGTTGTGTGGATTAATGTAAAGTACAGCACAACCCTACGGGGTAAGACATGTATAGCTAGTACGACTCATTCTTGAATACTGCCGTAGTGTTTCGTGAGAACGACAACAGGCATGGAAGAAATACGGGGATACGCCGCTGGAACAGAGACATTTTGGTGCAGCCCACACGGCAGTATAAGGTTGGCGCTCGACAATTGACATTGGGATCTCTTGAGGAAAGATGGCACTGCTGTAGGAAAATTGTGTTGGGTTTACAGAATCAGCATTTGCAGGAGACTGCAAAATTCTTGATATTTCAATCTCTCTTGAGATATTGCTCAGAAGAAAATTTTTGCACCTGGTCAAAGTTTGTTGTTACACCATCCTGATGGGAGTGTCCGAACGCAGCGTCATCTGCACGGATGGCTGCTCGAAATACGCATGTTGCCATGGACGCGGCTATTGAGGGTGGTATTGTGCGGGATCTTTATTTCATCTTCCACGAGATCTATGCTAGAGAGCATTATTGCTGCCCCTCACGCTCGATGTTTTCCCCGAAAGCGATGCAGTCTTCCAGGAGGACAACTGCCCGTGCCACAAGGGCAGAACCACGTTACACTGGTTCGAAAAGCACGACAGTAAACTCACGTTGTTGGTCTGGCCGCGACCTGCAGCTGACGGAGCGCATGTGGGACACCATCGTATTCCAGGTCTGCACATCTGTAGTTTAGGCAAACAGAAGGGGTCGGCGGAAGAAAGTACTAAGCCACCAGAGTGTTTTCTGATTGACTGCATTCTGTGAGTTTGTTTAAATATACAGATAAGAGCAGAACAGAAGACAGTGAAGTACTTGTTACCAGCATGTGATGCATTCTAAAACACATCTTACTACTTGGTAAGTACTTTCTTCCGCCGACCCCTTCAGTTGTGTGTAGACATCTGCCGCCACACAGTCTAGAAACAGAGGACATTTCGGATCCGTGCAGTGCAAACTCGTTGCTGTACTGCGATCCTCAGGTAGGCCAAAAAACCGTCAGTGCGGTGGTCACTATATTTTAGACTATCAGAGTACGCTGTGCAATCCGACGTGGACTCACTGACAACGAACTACAAGACTCTTGCAGATTTCAACTTAATTTATAATTATTCACTGTTTGCAACTTCAGCTTTCAATTACTGCCCAGCAGAATTGAAAATTTCGAAAGATAATCCTAAATTTTCGAATTATAGTTCAATCAGTACCAGCGGGACAGTCCTTTCATCGTGTACAAAAGCTAGTTTAGAGCCTTTCGCTGCAACGCGCTATTCATTCTCCGCTCCTGTTGCAAATGGAGCGAGAGAAATACGACTGTCCACGTGCTTGCGCCGGTTGCAGGAAATGGAAGTCGTATGTTGTTTCGCCTATCTTGGTTCAACCTTTTGCAACACGGGAAGTTGTGAAGCTGGGATATGAAGATGGATCACGAAAGAGTGAGACGCTACAAAGTTTACGGAAATCTAAGAGAAAGTGTGATGAAGAAGAGCACGGAGATGTGGCTTGCTGAAATAATCGAGTTTTTCGTCCTCTTTTGCGTTTGCGAAACATGGGTCCTTAACACCGGAGGCAAGCTTAATATTGACGGATTTCAGGTTTGGTGTCAGCGCAGGATGCTGCACATGAAGTGGGCCGAATGAAGAACTATTGCGTCTGTTACTGAGCAACGCAGTGTGTCCGGTCACCTTTCTTCTTGTGTCAATCAAAACATTCTGCCGTTATTTGACCACTGTGTGAGAGGAGGCAGGAAAATACAGAGAAGATGCACTGCGGTGCAAAAGTCGTGGGATAGCGATACGCACATGTACAGATGGCGGTAGTACCACGAACACGAAGTATAAAGGGGCAGTACATAGGCAGAGCTGTCGTTTGTACTCAGGTGGAAATGATTCCCACGTGACTGTGGCCGCACGACGCGAATTAACAGACTGTGAATGCGGAACATAGTTGGAGGTAGACGCATGGAACACGGCATTTCGGAAATCGATTATTCCGCGATCCACAGAGTCAAGAGTGTGCCGAGGACACCAAATTTCAGGCATTACCTCTCACCACGGACAACTCAATGGCAGACGGACTTCATTTAACGACCGAGAGCAGAGGCGTTTGCGTAGAGTTGTCAGTGCTAACAGACAGTAGCAATGCGTGAAATAACCGCAGAAATCAATATATATGTACGACGGACGTATCCGTTAGGACAGTGCGGCAAAATTTGGCGTTAATGGGCTGTGGCAGCAGACGACCGACGAGAGTGCCTCTGCTAACAGTACGGCGTCGCATGCAGCACCTCTCCCGGGCTCGTGACCGTATTGGTTGGATACTAGACGGCTGGAAAATATTGACGGGTCAGACGAGGCCCTATTTCAGTTGGTAAGAGCTGATGGTACGGTTCGAGTGTGGCGTAGACCCCACGAAGTCATGGTCCCAAGTTACGAACTTCCAGCATGCTGGAAAAGCGCCCGCCCGGTTGGCCGTGCGGTCTAACGCACGGCTTTCCGGCCGGGAAGGAGCGCCTGGTCCCCGGCACGAATCCGCCCGGCGGACTTGTGTCGGGGTCCGGTGAACCGGCCAGTCTGTGGATGGTTTTTAGGCGGTTTTCCAACTGCCTCGGCGAATGCGGGCTGGTTCCCCTTATTCCGCCTCAGCTACACTATGTCGGCTATTGCTGCGCAAACTTCTCCACGTACACGTACACCACCATTACTCTACGACGCAAACATAG
Organism: Schistocerca americana; assembly: GCF_021461395.2. Lineage (NCBI taxonomy): Eukaryota > Metazoa > Arthropoda > Insecta > Orthoptera > Acrididae > Schistocerca > Schistocerca americana. The sequence goes on from NC_060121.1 coordinate 42,964,569, forward strand.
GGGTTACATTCGTCTGGTGTGAGACGTTCCCTCGGGGTCCACCGGGGCCGAACCGCACTATAACCCTGGGTTCGGTGTGGGGCGGCGGAGGGGTGAGTGGACTGCTGTAGCCTGTTGTGGGGTTGTGAACCACTGAGGGCTACGGCGGGGACGAAGCCTCTCCGTCGTTTCTAGGTCCCCAGTTCCATACAATACAATGCTGGAAAAGCTGTGGTTCAGGAACTTCTGTTAATCAGCACTACGAAAAACCAGCCAAAGTTTCCCTTGTTTAGTGGCTCGGTGACTACTTTCGAGCCGGTATCCATTTTCAAATCATCGTAACATAGTCAAGAATGGAACAGATAACAGTTATCTACATCCGCTGTAACTGTTCATTTGCACATTTTTGGTGTGGTTTTTGCATTTTCGGAAATATTATTTTTGACTACGTTACGATTATTTGAAAATGGACACCGGCCCGAAACTAGAAATCGAGTGAACAAAAAAGTGAAACTTGCAACTTTGGCCGGTTTTACGGCGTAGTGATGGACCAAAGTTGTCAAAAAGGCATTGTGCAAGCTGGTAGTGGCTTCAAAATGGTGTGGGCTAAGTTTACATGCAACGTACTGGCTCCTCTCACTGAACCCATCTTAACTGGGTCGTAATGATGTTAGGCAACTTGGAAATCATTTGCAATCATTCACTGACTTCGTGGTTTCAAACAACAACGGAATTTTTATGGATGACAATGCGCCATGTCAGAGGGCCACATTCTCAACAATTCGGGCGAATAATTTGTCCGACATAAATCACATCGAATATTGATGGGACATAAATCATTTCGTGCACCGACAACACTTTGGACAGCTATAGAGGCAACATGGGTCAGTTTTTCTACAGGAATCATCTAAAGACTTGCTGAGTCCGTACCACGCCGAGGCGCTGCTTCAGGCCGGACAAAAGGAGGTGCAAAAATGGTGCAAATGGCTCTGAGCACTATGGGACTTAACATCTTAGGTCATCAGTCCCCTAGAACTTAGAACTACTTAAACCTAACTAACCTAAGGACATCACACAACACCCAGCCATCACGAGGCAGAGAAAATCCCTGACCTCGCCGGGAATCGAACCCGGGAACCCGAGCGTGGGAAGCGAGAACGCTACCGCACGACCACGAGATGCGGGCGACAAAAGGAGGTCAGACACGATTGTGGGAGGTGTCCCACGACTTCTGTCACCTCAGTGCAATCATGGATGGAGAGGCAGAGGACACTAGACTAAGGGGCAGAGCAGCGAGCAGGCGGATGGGTCAGGTCACGAAGATCTGCGCTCTTCTCCGCTCAGCGCACTCTAAGAAAAACTGTTAACCTTGCGGCATTTAAAGGCCGGGTCATGCAGTCACGACGCTCAGCATTGAGCACAACGACTTGTGTTGATGATATGCTTCCATACTAGTCAGCCAAAACCTCTAAGATAAACAGAAGCTAAACGGTGTCAAAGTTAGCGTAAGGACGACTATGGGTGAAGCGTTCAGTGAATTCGAGAGTAAAATTCTATGTACCGACTTGAGAGAAAATCCTAGGAAGTTCTAGTCTTACGTTAAATCAGACACTCCGGAATGATGACGGCATTGAAGCAGAGGATGACACGTGTAAAGCTGAAATACTAAACACCTTCTTCCAAAGCTGTTTCACAGAGGAAGACCGCACTGCAGTTCCTTCTCTAAATCCTCGCACGAACGACAAAATGGCGGACATCGAAATAAGTGTCCAAGGAATAGAAAAGCAATTGAAATCACTCAACAGAGGAAAGTCCACTGGGCCTGACGGGATACCAATTTGATTCTACACAGAGTACGCGAAAGAACTTGCCCCCCTTCTAACAGCCGTGTACCGCAAGTCTCTAGAGGAACGGAAGGGTCCAAATGATCGGAAAAGAGCACAGGTAGTTCCAGTTTTCAAGAAGGGTCGTCGAGCAGATGCGCAAAACTATAGGCCTATATCTCTGACATCGATCTGTTCTAGAATTTTAGAACATGTTTTTTGCTCGCGTATCATGTCATTTTTGGAAACCCAGAATCCCCTCTGTACGAATCAACATGGATTCCGGAAACAGCGATCGTGTGAGTCCCAACTCTCTTTATTTGTTATGAGACCCAGAAAATATTAGACACAGACTCCCAGATGCCATTTTCCTTGACTTCCGGAACGCGTTCGTTACAGTTCCGCACTGTCGCCTGATAAAGTAAGAGCCTACGGAATATCAAACCAGCTGTGTGGCTGGATTGAAGAGTTTTTAGCAAACAGAACACAGCACTTTGTTCTCAATGGAGAGACGTCTACAGACGTTAAAGTTGCCTCTGGCATGCCAGAAGGGAGTGTTATGGGACCACTGCTTTTCACAGTTTATATGAATGACCTAGTAGATAGTGTCGGAAATTCCATGCGGCTTTTCGCGGATGATGCTGTAGTATACAGAGAAGTTGCAGCATTAGAAAATTGCAGCGAAGTGCAGGAAGATCTGCAGCGGATAGGCAGTTGGTGCAGGGAGTGGCAACTGACCCTTAACATAGACAAATGTAATGTATTGCGAATACATAGAAAGAAGGATCCTTTATTGTATGATTATATGTTAGCGCAACAAACACTGGTAGCAGTTACTTCCGTAAAATATCAGGGAGTATGCGTACGGAACGATTTGAAGTGGAATGATCATATAAAATTAATTGTTGGTAAGGCGGGTGCTAGGTTGAAATTCGCTGGGAGAGTTCTTAGAAAATGTAGTCCGTCAACAAAGGAGGTGGCTTACAGAACACTCGTTCGACCTATACTTGAGTATTGCTCATTAGTGTGGGATCCGCACCAGATCGGGTTGACGGAGAAGATAAAGAAGACCCAAAGAAGAGCGGCGCGTTTCGTCACAGGGTTATTTGGTAAGCGTGATAGCGTTACGGAGATGTATAGCAAACTCAAGTGGCAGACTCTGCAACAGAGGCGCTCTGCAACGCGGTGTAGCTTGCTGTCCAGGTTTCGAGAGGCTGCATTTCTGGATGAGGTATCGAATATATTGCTTCCCCCTACTTATACCTCCCAAGGAGATCAAGAATGTAAAATTAGAGAGATTCGAGAGCGCACGGAGGCTTTCCGGCAGTCGTTCTTCCCGCGAACCATACGCGAATGGATCAGGGAAGGGAGGCAATGACAGTGGCACGTAAAGTGCCCTCCGCCACACACCGTTGGGTGGCTTGCGGAGTATAAATGTAGCTGTAGACTTGTCTTCGATCAGCCTGTGATGTTCGGTTCATAATGTGGGAACTGACATAGGCAACGAAGGTAATAGCTGCGTATAGTACGGCAAGTGTACTCTTCTGCAAGACATCGGTGCTCAGAATGTGACGGAGCCGACAAATGTCTGCAGAGCAGGGCGGAGTGGCGGGTGGGACTGTTAAACGTCAACAGGCTGTCACTGGTGAGTTGAAGAGACGCTCTGGGCAGTCTGAGGTGAATGTTGCGGGCACAGACTCACAAGTTCCTGCTGCCAGAATACACCGGAAACAAAACATATATATGTCGCATTTTACAGCCGGACCGTAAAATTCTTTATTGCGGCTGTCGCTTTACGACAGCGTTTCCCTGCCGGAGACTTAGCATAAGGAAATAAAAGACGGCAGGAAGACGCTTTAGGGACACATCAGTGCCTCAACGCCGCGACAATACTTTCTGAAGACACAGCCGACGCAGGGGAGTACGAAACACGGATTGCGCGTCCTCAGAAACCTACAGTGCTGCTCTAACTTACCTGTTTACCGAGACCGCTTACCAGGAATTTTCATTTACACCATTTCATGGGCCATGTTGCTCGGATTCGGGTTCTAATGTGATGCTGTGGGCCGGCTGCAACAGCCCGACATTGCACACGGGCATTTCAGGAGGAGCTGTACACTTCAAGCACACGCGATCTGTGTTCTAGCCACACACATCGCGTCTTCTATAGCTGCCTACCCTACGTAGGAGATATGCCACTGTCGTTGGTTCGTTGACAGCACAAGCTTCATTCCAACGTTTAACAGGCCACTTCACTGTTGGCAGCGAGCGTCTACATCTACATCATACCCTGCAAGCCTCCTAATGGCATGTGGCGGAGGGTACTTCTAATACCACTATCTCATCAACCCTTCCCTGTTCCACTTGCGAATGGCGCGTGGGAACAATGATTTCCCGTAGACCGCTATATTAACCCCAATTTGTAGAATTTTCTCGTCGCCATCATTACGGAAGATTTATGTGGGAGGAAGTAATACGCTGTCCTACTCTTCCCGGAGAGAGATGTCCTGAAGTTAGAGTAGTGAACCTGTCCGTGGTGTACAACGTCTCTTTTGTAACGTCTGCCAGTGGTGTTTGTTGAGCGTCTGAATAACATTCGATCTCTCTCTCTCTCTCTCTCTCTCTCTCTCTCTCTCTCTCTCTCTCTCTCTCTCTCTCTCATATCTCTGCTACCTGGTAAGCATCTCGAACTGATGGAGAAGCGCCTTATGAGCCACTGCCTTCGTGGAAGAGTTACATTTCCTTAAGATTCTTCCTATGAATTTCAGTCTGCAATCTGGTTTTTCCACTATTTATGTGGTCATCCCACTTCAGGCCGCTCTTCGTAGGTACTCCTCGATATTTTACGATTGATATTGTTTCCAGAAATTTCTTATCAATAGTGTTGCTGTACGGACTTCTTTTCCTTTGTATGCGCAATACGTTACACTTATTTACGATCAGGGCCAACTGTCAGAGGCTGCACCATTCATCAACCCTCTGTAGGTCGTTCTGCAGGCGATACTGTCTTCTGGCGTTACAGACAGCCGCATCATCTGGAGCATCGACGCTTTCTACTAGGTAATTTGTAAACACTCTAAACAGTGACAGCGGTATCACATTTCCCTGGGGAACTCTGGAGTACTTGGATATTTTTAGGGATGCCACGATACTTTCTATTTATCCAGTGAACTATCCTTTTGGAATGTCTTCTGCTCGTAATCACAGTCTCTCTGAACAGTAATCGCACACAAATACTGTGGAATACAATCTCTACTGTTTACAACACACTCTCTCACCATCCACTCATTTCTCTCTGTATGAACGCCTTCAGTTTGTATCATGTCGTTCTCGAGTCTCCGTTGTCAACTGACGGCCAGCCAGACGCCAGGAAATGCAACGGATCCTCACGAGGGCGTGCTGTGGACAGATAATGGGACACGAGAAAAGGTATTTGTCAGTCGTTTCAAGTGATGCATCACGCAACCAGCACGTGATCACGACTTAGCAGTCGTCTGGCAGTTCGGATTAACCCATGTTGCAGACCATTAAACTTTCCACAGATCGTTCTGTTTGGGCTGGAATACGTTTCTCCCAATTAACCAACATCACGTTTCTGATTTTGCAGATCTCAGCCTAGCGTCAGTTAGCCAAAACATTGCAAGGCCTCCATAGAAAGTGGCGATTATCAAACCTAGTAGAACTTGCTCTGGCCCTAGCAGAAACAACAAAAGAAGCTTGCTATACAAGCAGAAAAATGTGCCGGTCGTTCCAGTCAACAAGAAGGAGTGAGGACTAGGTGCGCTTTGCTACAGACCTCTTTAATGTCAGTGACGCGGATTTCTTGTAGAATTATGCCACATATTATTGCCTTGTTCGCTAAATATTCCTCCGTACGAATCCACTTGGTTCCTGCAAACATCGGTGTCGTGGCACAGAGCCTGCTGTGCTCGTCCTTAAGGCATACAGGGGCAACTCGACAGACCTCATACACTCTACACTGTTCTGCTCTCTCCTACTTCCTCTGTAGTTGTAGGATTCGAAGTTTATTGCCCGAACATCACTTTCATCAAGCAATAAGATAACTCTCAAAATAATTGTAATGACTTTGAAGATTAGAAGATTTCGGAAAGCTGTTAAGTACGAAACATTTGAATGTTATTAGCACAAACGGTGGTTTTTGTGGATAACTTAGAAGTCTGGCATTAACTTCGCTCATTGCAAATTTTTAAAAAAATGGTTCAAATGGCTCTGAGCACTATGGGACTTAACTTCTGAGGTCATCAGTCCCCTAGAACTTAGAACTAATTAAACCTAACTAACCTAAGGACATCACACACATCCATGCCCGAGGCAGGATTCGAACCTGCGACCGTAGCGGTCGAGCTGTTCCACATTGTAGCGCCTAGAAACGCTCGACCACCCCGGCCGGCGCAAATTTTTAACTCTGGTTTAAGTTTTATACCTCTTTACAAATAAATATGTTACCTAACAAGTATGTTGCTAACAAAAGTAACGTCTTTTTTGGAATTACTGATAGCATGAAAATTCCAGCTTTCTCAATAAATTAAATTTCGGAACAGTAATCCAAAACACCTTCTATTATTTGTACTGACTCAACACTTCGGCTGTTGCTGTACATAAATTCTTCTCATTTAACAGTAAGGGATTTTGCACATATGCATCAAATTTTAATTTATCTTCACATTACCACCAATTAAAAAAAGAAACGCGTAATCTGCTTTTAAAAATAATTTTTTTTATATTTGTCAGTTAAGATTTCTATTTGTTAATAAAAATGGGCCGCGTGGAGTGGCCGTGCGGTTTGCGGCGCCATGTCACGGATTGCTCCGCTCCTCCCGCCGGAGGTTCGAGTCCTCCCTCGGGCATCGTTGTGTGTGTTGTTCTTACCACAAGTTAGTTTAAGTGTTGTGTAAGTCAAGGGACCGATGACCACAGCACTTTGGTCCCTTAAGGAATTCCCACATTTGAATAAATATTGAATTTAGGCAAAAGTAAAAAAAAAAAAAAAAAAAAAAAAAAGTTTCTACTAGCAAGAATCGAACCAGCGACTATACTATTACCGGTTTTTTATTGTGCGCACTATTTCTCCAGCTATTGATGACAATGTCAGTACCATTATGATGTTTCTGCTTAACGCTATCCGGAAATTTCAGCTTCAAAGGCAATTCTTTTGGACATTTTCTTTGAGAACTGCCTAGTAGTGCTTTAGGAAACTGCCCGGACAATGACTTTTAAATCCTACAAGTATGAGAAGACCGCCAGTGAATGAGGTAATCTTCTCATTCCGGTGCAGCATTTCCTGACTACAACAAAGCCCTCGATATACTAGTCTCGAAGTAGACAAAATCTGTGGGTACAGAATACCCGGACAGATATGTGAATTGGTACTGAACAAATCGCTGTGCGCCGATGTGAATGGGGATGTGTTACTGTGTACAGATGCAACGCCCGGCGAACCTCAGGGCCCGGATCGCTGCCTCTCGCGCTACGCGCAACGCGGCGCTTTCCACCGTCTCAGCGAGCAATACCGGGGAGGCAGGCTGGCTCCACATGACGCGTGCACGACGTCCCGCTTCTCGAATGCTGCCACTTGCCGCAGGGATTTCAGCCGGACTAGCTAGTGCAGTTCGGCGTCAGTAATGCATCTCCCAATTTCAGTCTGTTCCTGTTTCTACTGAAACATTACAGTACTTATCTCGATTAGTGAATCCGCGCAAAAATAACGCTGGACTTCTGAAAAAATTTCAAAACTTACTTTAAGAGCGTCTGCATGTTGTGGAAACAGCAATGTCATGTATCGCTGGCCCTACGCCTTTCACTGGATCGATATTTTTTCATCAAACCAAATCTTGTCGCAGTTATTTGAACAATACACTGCAAGCTTTTTTCACAGAACTAACAACCAGTGAAGAGACCCAGGATTAACTGACGTTGAAAACTGGCCAGCTGCGAGTAGGACTCGCGCCCTCAGTGTTCAGTCACCTGTACAAACAGTTCACCCACCTCGAGAATCGACAATCTCGGCGATTTTTGCCCGTTATCGACATTGATACTGGCAAGATATCGGTCCCGGGAATATGAAGACTTCCGAAATTGTTTTAAGTTTAAAGTCCTATAACCAATGACACACGAAATATTTTTTGTGTCATAGAACTACTGATTAACAATGTGTTTTTGCTTCACATGTACTGTGAAACCTTGGTTCTTGCCAAAAGTCATGGTTCTTGGTCAATGGGAAGTACCATACAGGTTTCGATGAGAGTGTTTGTGAGTGTCAAAATTTGTGACATAGATGGCCGTATCTTTCGATTTCATTGGCTTACAACGTTGTGTTTTTTACACCGACAAGGGACTATAAACCTTAGTATGTGATATAAATTTCAACTTTATGTTTGTATCTTTTCCTGACGATAAAAGGGTTATTAAGCGTCGGACAGAGAGATGGACAGACGGACCACAAAGTTATCCTATGACGGTTCGGTTTTTCTCAGCTGAAGCACTGAAGGCTAAAAAGGCAAAACCGCACACCATCTGCTAGTCCAGGACTGCACTAAGAGGTGTTTCCCATAGTTGGGAAGCATCCGTTTTGCGTCTACGTAGAGTACTTTCAAGAGGGAACATTGTCCCAACAGAAGATATACGAGGAGGCCTCGGCATGCGCTTTACCGACCTCTTACAATCCTTGCAGCGGATATCTGACTTCATCCGCCGCCTGCTACCGTGCCTGCTACTTGATAAAGATTTCAAATGCTGAAGCAGCATTATAGAATTCGTTTGTATAGTATCTCGAGTACAGTGTCCTCCAAACACGTGCTGCCCTTTCTCGGAACGCTTACAACAAATCTGAATGTTTACGAAGATATTACTTCGATTACGCTTCGCGAACAACCGTGATTGCTGGAACAGCTAAAAAGCTTTTTTTTAAATTTTCTAGTAGTCATTACCTTTTCGCGTCATCGTGACTGTAAAGCAAAAATAAAGAAAGAAAAAAGACCAAATCTAAGTGTCTCATTCATTTTAGGTATTAGCCTACAGATTTCACTCGTCCGTCACTTTTAGTATTATCCCTCAACACTTAAACTATGAGACGTGTTCGAGGTACCCACCATGATATAGGAAATATCTTACGTATATCGCTAGTCAGTGAGAACCGTCATTTTGTAAATATGGTTCTCGGGCGAGACGTCGGATATCGCTGTGCAAATTCCACAACATTTAGTCGGCGCAACTGACCGCAATCTTCAGCTGCGGCGAACACGCTGTGGCTCTACGAGTTCTTAGCCTCAAAACCACGTGATTTCTAGAGTCTCGGAATCGAAAAGTTACCTAGCGTTGGCAGACTGTTGTGAACAGTGAAGGAGAATATATTACTAATGACTGAAGTCTCTTATGTATACCCGGTGTAAACTAATGGAAAAACTCTACGAACTTATGTATCAACCCAATAATCTTCATTTTTTTGCTGCTGCTGTTGGATTTACTTTGCACAATTCATTTTACATCTACATTACACTCCGCAAGCCACCTTACGGTGTGTGGCGGGGGGTTTTTCCGCTACTGTTATTTCTTCCCTCCTTCCCCGTACCATTCGCGAACGGTATGTGGGAAGACATGGTGTAGAACGTAGTTCTGTGTGAGCCTTAACTCCTCTGACTATGTCGCGCTTGTCATTTCGTGAGACATATGTGGCAGGCAGTAATATGTTGCCTGACTCTTCGCTCGAAGTACTCTAAGTTTCAGTAGTAACGAATTCTCAAGATTTTAAACATGGCTGAAACAACAACTGTTGAAATTCTTCACGGTAAATGATGACAGCCAAAACAGTTGCAGGATAAAGATTTATTAAAATTCTTGACCAAGGTTTCGGTATATACAAATATACCTTCATCAGAAGTAAAATATCTAAAATTACATCTTGACATGGAGATCAATAAACTGCTGACGACGTCTTTGGCACAATTGTCTATAGTCTCCTGGGTTCGTTGTAACCGAGCTTCTAACTGCAGTAAACGTTGCATCGTCTGCTTCAACATCAAGATGCCAGGCCACACACAGGTGCTGCGACGTCCCGGCTCTACTGTCGTGAACCATCCTCGCTACAGTTCCGATGTCGATCGGTTCCCAGTACTTAAAGAACACCTCCGAGGACTTCACTTTCACACTGATGAAGCGGAGAAACAGAGGTCAGGCAGAGACTCTGCCGACAAAGTCAGAATTTCTACACTCACAGTACCAGTTAACTGTGGGAGAAATGTGTTCAGTGCAAGGGCGACTATGTTAAGAAATAAACATGTATGTATTGAGCCGTGTATCGACTCGTGCTACTCCTTGTGTTTAGATTGCATTGGTTTTCCTTTTCTTCCCCTGCCTTGTTTGTTTGATATGTTGTCTGTCATTAAGTGGCTGCTTGGTTGACTTATCCCTCTGCTATCGATAACTGCGTTTGCTTCCGGGGAAATGCTATGGAGGAAGTGAGGTCTTTGACCGGTTATAACTTTGCGTGGTGGCGCGGAAGTAGGGGCGTGGTGCGCTCAGAGAGTGTAGAGAGCCTGTATAGGGAGAGAGTGGCCAACCGGACGATACGGCGGCCATTTTTCTGCCAAACTACGGGTGGGACTTTTGAATGACCAGTAGTGGAGGACACACTCACCGAATCAAAAGCACAAGACTATATGGCGAAATCATTCGTTAAATGCCTTTCTTTTCAGCTATAATATACTCACAGTAGCCTACTACGTACAGCACAGGAAAATTTGATACAGTGGCTGCAAAAATTATTAGTTATTTGCATTTATCTCCTTTAAATATCGTTTACTAGACATATTGCAATGAAAGCAACGTAAATTTAAAAAAATATAGTGTATAGCATTTGTTTTGTATCGGAAGTGCATAACGCTAAAGATTTAACGTACCTGTATTACGTCAGATGAATGAAAGTCGTAAGCAGTTGTTTATTTGTGGGATGCAAAAAGTGTGAGACGTATTAGTACTTCTTGTCACGTCTTCAAACTTTTTGTATGTCGCAAGTAAACAACTGCTTACGACTTTCTGAATATCTGTCGTAGATAACAAACGAAAAGTATTACAAAATCAGGTAATGTTAAATGTAGGCTACTGTAATAACGACCAAATATAACAAGAAAACTACCGTATCCCTTCTACCCCACAGTAAGTAGGCATATTAAAAACCGTCTTCAAGAGTACCTACAATTATTTACTACGAATAACGTTTCAGCAACCACGACAACTGCAGAAAACGTGCTTACAACTTGCCTGCGTCAACTGTCAGGGAATAATACTGAAACCAAAATAATACCTAGTGTTCTGATTCGGAACGAAATAAAGTTTGACGCTATAAAGTCGAATGAGCATGACACAAGAATTACAGGAACTTTCCGTTTCCAGCAACGACTGTCAGATATTGGCTTCAGAAAAGCTTGTGTCGCTACCAGTATGCACGCAAACGCTAATTAGGTACTAAAAACGATATAAAACTAAATCGAACATGCATGCGCAACGCATAACAAGTCTCTCAATAATTCAAATACCTCTGAACTTCAACTCAAGAGCACGGCGAACATAGCAAGCGCAAGAGACGTTTGGCGCCATATTTCTGCCAAAGCTAATCAACCAATCGCGGGCAACTTCACCTACGGCCACTCTCTCTGTATGCAGGCTCTCTAAGAGAGTCTGCTGGACACGGGAGGGCAGTGTGGCTCTCCAGCGCGAAGCAGGCGTGGTCGGTTGTACCGAGTCGCCACGTGATGTATGTCGGTTGTGTATAACGAGCGGGTCGAGTTGACGGAAGAGATCCCCATGGGTTGGTTGTATACGTAATCGCCCCACGAGTAGTTGCTGTTCACTTCACCTTGGTGGGACGTTCTTTAGTCCTCCATTTCAAGACTGGAGTTTAAAAAGGAGACACTTAACATGAAGCAGCGGTCACTATCCGTCAACGTTGCTGAGAAGACGTGAACTCCGGTGACAGAGGGTGCTGTCGCGTGACCGTGGCGTGCTGGGTACACTGGCGACGCGTGCGTGGCCGGATGTGTGGATGCTTGCCATCGGAGGTCGTGTACTGCCTGTTCGAGCATAACTGCAAGTTAAGTTAGTGGAAGGTTTAATCATTAAGTAATAAGTCTGCGTAACCAGTGTCTCTTCTGCCTTGTGGCCTCCGGCGATCGGGTTTCCTGTCCCCAGCACCGGTGTAATTGAAGACAGTGATCTTTCCTCCTCCTCTCGTTACTGCCCGATGGGAGGTGTAGTTCTGGCAGTTTAGTTGTTTCGCTATTCTGTCGTGTGTTATGAGTAAATTCATGCTTCTTGTTGGTTGATCATGTGGTCGCTCATTCAGGACTGTGTGGTGTAATGTTTCCCTGCACGAGGTTAGCTCTAATTCTGTCAGCAAGTTAAGCCATCTTATTACAAGTTTTCGCTGGCTAAAAGTCGGTGCAGTGACCAGCCTCAGAGTGGAAATTGTGTTTACGGGCGTATTTAAATTGGTCAGTATTCTGCCTAGCCTGAGCATCCCTGAGTGGGTGATTCGTGGCCGCCTTACACGGGTCCATCATATCTGCTTTGTTCTAATGATATTCCAGGACAGTTTTGGAGGAGCGCGCTTCGTTACAAGATCATTCAGTAATCGCGAAAGCGTTACGGAGATGATAGATAAACTCCAGTGGAAGGCTCTGCAGGAGAGACGCTCAGTAGCTCGGTACGTGCTTTTGCTAAAGTTTCGAGAACATACCTTCACCGAAGAGTCAAGCAGTATATTGCTCCCTCCTACGTATATCTCGCGAAGAGACCATGAGGATAAAATCAGAGAGATTAGAGTCCACACAGAAGCATATCGACAATCCTCCTTTCCACGAACAATACGAGACTGGAATAGAAGGGAGAACCGATAGAGGTACTCAGGGTACCCTCCGCCACACACCGTCAGGTGACTTACGGAGTATAGATGTAGATGTAGATGTTTAAAAACTTTTTATATTCCTCCATTTCTTTATCGTCATTAATCGTGTGTTTGCAGAGACCTTTGATTTTTTTTAATGGCGGTGTTGGTAGCTTCACTACCTCACCGTACTTTATTAACAAAGCTCTGTATTCACTTTAGTAGCCTATAAATTACTTGATTGCCGTTAGCAGCGTGTTTTGAAAGGCTGTTATTGCCGTACTGTTGGCTTCTGTGTGTTTTTTTTTTTAATTTTAAACTTGTATTGCTATAAATGACTTGATTGCCGTTTTTAAAAGAAATTTTTAAACTGTTGCATTGCTGTAAATTACTTGATTGCCGTTAGCGGCGTGTTTAAAAGGCTGTTTATTGCCGTACTGCTAGTTTCTGTAAGATATGAGTAAAACATTTGTGTGTGAAAATCTCAGCTCGACAGTAAACTACTAGAAATTTAGCCCCGTTTCCCAACTTGTGGTGTGGCTTGTAGTAACCGTAACCATTGTGTGTGTCATGTATCAACGCTAAAGATGTAGAATGTTAATAACGTCTGTTTTATTTACAACGGTTTACGAACTTTCACACCGATAGTTCGGAGTCGTTACTTTATAGCGCGTCACTGCATGGTTGATAACGCCGCTGAAAGAGTAGCATTTCTTGCTTTTAAATATGTAAATAAACATTCTTTCAGTTATTATTTTGTAAGTTACAGAGAAAAACGCCTTGTCTGAAACGCAGTGTATACTGACATAGCAAATGTTTGGGAACAGACAGCCTGCATCGCGTGGGGCCTCTTCTGGTCCTGCGCACTGCAGCGAGACACCGCCAAAGTGAGTCTGCCGGTCCCTGACACTCCTCTGGAAGCAGCTGACTCCAAAGAGTTTGCAGAGCGGCAGTCAATTCCCGATCTGTTCGGGGTGCAGCATCCGTGGCACGGAGCCTGTGTTGTTTAACATCCTTGCTATGCCCGATGGCGTTCAATTCCGGGCTCCAGGGAGTCGTCCTCAGTATTTGCACCCCGCTGCATGTTCGTGGAATCATTCCGCGGGGATGTGGCAGCGACGTGGTGGCGCCCAATCAGGCTGAAACACCGCAGGACCGTCAGGAAGTTGGAAGGACAAAACTGGATGGAGATGTTCCCCGAAGGCTGCACGGATTGAGCCGAACGGTCTAAGGCGCTGCAGTCATGGACTGTGCGGCTGGTCCCAGCGGATCTTCGAGTCCTCCTCGGGCTTGGGTGTGTGTGTTTGTCCTTAGAATAATTTAGGTTAAGTAGTGTGTAAGCTTAGGGACTGATGCCCTTAGCAGTTAAGTCCCATAAGATTTCACACACATTTGATTTTTTTTGGTTCCCCGAACAGATCAAAGTACCGCGAACCATTCAGAGTCTCTTCCAGACCAACTTGGGGGCCCATTCCACACCAGTAAATTGCACCCGAGACCATAACACAAACAAGACCGCCTTGGATCACACCTTCTTGGCAGGCGGGATCCATCGATTCGTGCCTACGACTTACACGGTGCCTCCCATTGGCACGGTTGGTTAACTGTGGCAGCAGTGAGCGGCGCTGGCTCCCAAACACGAGGAGCCCGTGTTTCTGTGGATTGGCCACTGCGAGACGTGTCCTGTGTTGAATTCAGCCGTGGTTTGTTGCCCTGTTGACCTTCTCTCATTACTGAAGACCCGTCTCAGATGCCGCCGGTCGTGATCATCGAGGGTGGCTGGGCGGTAGTCTCTTGTGGACTGTGCCACCCTCATTCAACCACTATACACCCTCGACCCGTGTGAAGCCGAATTACTGCACCTCTGCCGAAATCGAAATTTTCATCCGTCGGGCACAGACCACGGCACCCCGTTCGAACGGTGTCAGCTCACGGCGACTTTTCATGTTACACAAACAACTCGTACAACCACTTTTGTCCGCAGCTCGTGGTCTAGTGGCTAGCTTTGCTGCCTCTGGATCACGGCGTCCCGGGTTCGATTCGCGGCCGGGCTGGGGATTTTCTCTGCCTGGGGACTGGGTGTTTGTTTTTTCCTCAACATTCCATCACCATTCGTGAAAGTGGCTAAGATTGGTCTGTTTACAGATTGGGAATTTGTACGGGCGCTGATGACCGTGTAGTTGAGCACCCCACAAACCAAACATAATCAAACAACCACTTTCCGAAGGTCCCCTGTGCAACTGCAGCTGACAAAGAGATAATGTGGTGGGCGTAGAACACACCTCTGCCGTCTGTGCCCCCAAAACCCCGTGACATTTGGTAAGTCAGGTTACATACCGCAGTGCCGGGTTACTGGTTATTCTATGTGTTTTGTTATCTTTGTTAGCATCTGTCGTTAAACCGAATATCATACTGCACTAACTTGAGGCTACTCTAATAAATGGGTACGTAAAGTTGTACTTCAAAAAAAATACGCTGTTTTAACATAAAGGAAACCCTCAGTTTCCAGTGGCATAGGGCTTGGCTTAAAACACGTGATAAGTAATTTCTTTTCCTCTCACTCCACCGTGCCTAAAACCAAATTGCAGGTATATTCCCAAGCGACACAGAAGATACGCCTGACAACTACTGGGACAATGTTATACGGGGTGTTCAAAAAGTCTCTCCGCAGTGCAGTATGGTTGTTCGCCTGCCTGGGGTACTTCCCTCCAAGTGGACTCTCCCAACATTCCACTGTTTCGTTTATCTCAGTCAGCGTCAGTAGTGGCGTTGGTATGTATCGTTACGTGTTGACGTGAACGTTTAAGTTTAGTTCCTTTGTCCGTTTGTTTCGTTTTTGTCACTGTTAAAATGCTGACCATTGAAGAACGTGTGTTTTTAGTCGAACAAGTGTTCAAAGCTGGCGGTAAATACACAGTTTCAGTTCGTCAAACGTTTAAGTCAGTTTTTCCGGACACAACACCCCCACATCGCGATACTGTGAGACATTTGATTAACAAATTTCGAATTACGGGTTAGATGCACCGAGAAGTGGTCGACCTAGCGTTTTGTCTGAGGATAAACTGCTCGATATTTCCGATAAAATTTCCGTGAGTCCGAATAAGTCAGTAAGAAAATTCTCCCAAGAAATCGATGATGATGTCGGAGCGGTCAACACTGCTGCAAGGAAAAAATTAGAACTTTTTCCATTGAAGGTAAAGTCGTGCAAGAACTGAAGAATACTGATCATGGCAAGAGACTGCATTATTGTCAATGGTTCAAAAATTTCGTTCAAGAAAACGGAAGGGATATTCTTAATGAAACGTTTTTCACTAATGAGGCGTGGTTTCATACATCCGGGTACATGAACTCGCAAAATTATCGTATGTGGAGTACTACAAATCCATTGTGTATTCATGTGGAACCACTTCACTTCATTCTGTGAAAATACGAGTTTGGGTTGCAACTTCTAGACGTCTGATTGTGGGTCCCATATTTTTCAACCAAACAATAAACCAGAACGATACTGCAGTGATATTCTGCACCCATTCATAGGAGAACTTGTGTTAAGTGAAATAATGAACGGTTATTTTCAACAAGATGGTGCTACCGCGCACACTGCTCGCGTTTCAATGTCACTGCCTCCTGATGTTTTCGGGGATAGCAGAATGTCACAGGAACTTTGTGGCCTCCACGATCACCTAACCTAACACCACCTGACTTTTTCTTCTGGGGTGCAGCGAAAGCAACTGTGTATAAAAACCGGCCAAAATCCATCGATGAACTGAAAACTGCAATATCCACTGTCACTGCGTCTGTTACAGAAGAAATATTACAGCTTGTGTTTGCAAACATGATTAGACGAAATTCAACAACAGGGGGGACACTTTCTATATTTAATGTGAGAATTTGTAAGTAAAAATCAATATTCGATAAATTAATAACTTCTCTTTCACAGAGATTAATTTCGGTATTCACTGCGGCATACGGAACGCGCGGGTAACAATCATACGGCACTGCAGAAAGACTTTTTGAACACCCCGTATTTCCGTGTGGCTATTTGGAGACATCGCATTTGTATATGGGAAGGTCAGGCCGTTATAAAATCACTGAAATTAGTGGAGACTTCAAGATAATGAGCTCTTTGTGAATGTCGACACTCGGCAAAGTCCTAATGTCATAATTAAACTTTTTGTAATCGGTGACTGGAATAAGTCACAACCGTAAAATATCTATAAGCATGTGGTGGTGTTAACTGAAAGTGGAACGGCGTCGTAAAATTAACTGTAACACCATGGTGGCCGTATTATTTTGTGCAATCCGTGCACTTCCTTTAACGGGTGAGCTGGTGGCTGCAGGTTGCTCACACATCGTCCCGGCACCTCCTCTCAACTCTGTTTCCCGCCGCGAGGGGGAGTAATTCTTACACTGTACACAGGATAAGTAAACAATGTTATGTGCACCAACAAAAGCTGACAATGGTGGGTACTGAGACAGCTTACACAATGCCGTGCTAGATTTTACTATGTTTGTAGCTTTCTTATTTGCAGCTTTCTATTTGCACATTTCTGTTCCTTGCCTGATTCATGGCCATGGTTTGCAGTGGGCCATACGGTGCCCGCGTAGCTCAGTGACAACGTCCTTCCTCGCGACAACAGCTTAACTGTACTGACGGTAGGCCTCCTAAATACAGTATCAATTATTATCCATTTCTCCCTGATATTGAGGGTCAGAAGAAGATGTCGATCTTTCAAGAAGAAAGACTGCACCCGGCGTCATGTCCTTTATAATACGAGCACCTGTCTGTAAGTTCCCCGTCCTTATTGTCCCACTTTGGTTGCAAATGTTTACAACAAACTTTTAATACTGTTATTTTGTTCAATTGCTGTACATCGCTTGCCAGAAAAGCAAGTTTCTTGTGGTTCCAGAACCGAAGCAACACAGAATTTCAATATGTCAAGACTTTTCTGTACATGCCAATATTCGCAGTCACACTTCTCGCAAGTAAAACTGCGGTGCTATTTATGCTAACTTCCGTCTCGGGTTTAATGTAAGTCCTACTGAAGCACCTGTCAGTATGCTCCCGAGCTGTGCTTACTCCGAACTACGCGTTTCCTTGAACTTGGCTGTCTATCTGCGTTTTGTTCCCGCCGTTGTTGCGGTTATGCCGTGGCTTTTCCTACTTCAATGTGTGGCAGCAGCAATGTGTATCGATAGTGCACCGTGTACCGTCTCTGGTCTTGTACTTATAGTTTCCGGCTAGGGGGTCTACAGGCAGTCGGTCGGTTGGTGCGGACCAGTGAGGATATCTCCGTCCGGCGGGGTCGGCTGGGTCCGCTGGCGGTCCCTGCACAGTGTCGGAGTGTGTGTGGAGCTGTCCGATCCCTACCAGCTTCGTGGCTTACTGACTCAGGACGTCAAAGTTGGTTCAAATGGCTCTGAGCACTATGCGACTTAACTTCTGAGCTCATCAGTCCCCTATAACTTAGAACTAATTAAACCTAACTAACCTAAGGACATCACACACATCCATGCCCGAGGCAGGATTCGAACCTGCTAACGTAGCAGTCGCGCAGTTCCGGACTGAAGCGCCTACAACCGCAAGGCCACTCCGGCCGGCGGACGTCAAAGTTGAATGGTGTCTTAAGTACCCAAGCCACGTCCGTTCATGTTGTGTCGTTCGTTTCTGTGGTTCGCAGTTGGGGAGCTTTTCCTGTGAGCAACACCGAGTGTTTGCAGTGGTGAAATCGAGTCGCCGTGCAGTGGAATTAACTGTATTGGTTCACTACAATTCAAGTGCACCAGTGGAATTTTCTGCCTTGTGGCCGTTAGTGTTCTGATTATCTACCTTGGCCACTAATGTAATTTCAGGCAATGCCCTTTCCTCACCTATTGTCGCCGTCCAACACGGTGTGCAGTTTTGACAGCATAATACATATTTCATTGTGGATAACCACGTCCGTAACAGTTTGGTCCTGGAGTTCATGTACCGATTGGTGGCTAGCAAGTCGTTTGGTCGGTCTGTCCGTTACTGTCTCTTGGTCGGGTTACCAAGGAATCACGTGTAGTTGGGCCCACCACCTATCTCATCTAAGTGAACGTTAATGTTTCGAGGGCAGCCCCCCCCCCCCCCCCACCCCTGAAGGCATCTGAGTGCTGTTGTCTATACTGTTATAGCCAATGGTTTAAAAGAAAAAAAAATTCTGTTTTATATAAATCAATGGCCTTCAGCCTGTATAAGTAAGTTTGATTTCTGGCAAGTGGATATTTTGATGAAAGTTACTGTTGTGCTATCTTTCATTTAGTGCGCTGTCAGCCACTTAAAACTTAAGAGATTTAAGGTATTTTGAATTTTTGGAAAAACAACTGTGGGCCATCAGCCGCTTAAAGCCTTATTTCAAAAATGTCCCCTTAAGTGGAAACATTGCGGCCTTCTGCCTTAAAAGATTACGGTAATATATTTTAAAATTTTGAAATTTAATTGTGGCCTTCAGCCGTTTGTATTGCACCTTGTATAAGTTTGTTCTGTCCACTTTTGCCTTGAAGCTTTTAGCCTAACTGTGATACATATACATATATATTTTAATTATTTTATTTGATATTTTAACTGCTTGCATTCAGTCACTTGAAATTTATCTTGTTGATTTTTAAGATTTCTAGTTTGGAGGCCTTCAGCCGTGAAAGAAGTGGATTTTGAAACTCGTAGTTGTAAAGATTCAGCTATGTGACGTTTTGGTTTAAATGTGTTATTAAATTACAATTTTGAAGTGAAACTGACCGCCACCTTATTTGGCCCTTTGCACAATCCTAATCACATGTTCCGCCCAGCGGGTTTAGCGAGCGTTTCAGCTCCATGAATTGGTTCTGTGAGTAAGCTTCATGAATAACCCAACTCATTTACATGTAGAAGGCAATTAAGGGGAGCCGGAGGTGGTCAAATCCAAAAAATTACGATTTTTTTGCTACCGAAAATTAATTGGAACATTCCTCTTTAATGTAAACTTTGAATTATTGTTCTGCTCGCCCTAAAAGTGGAGTTATTACCATTTTCCCCCACGCCTACAGAGGAAATGGGCGGCCGCTGAATGCATCTAACACACTCTCGTGACTTCCTGGCGAAATGCTTGGGATTTTCTCGGCTTGTTACGCATACAGCGCCTTATGTTACGCATACAGCGAGTGTACAAGGGATGGCTACATTGTTTTCTGTGACAAATGAAGCGCTAAGAGCGCGGAACATCGTCTCTTTGCTGTTTACCGTTTCGAATTGGTACAGTGTTGCGCCTGTTGTTGGTAGTGTTTTACTTCTTGTGTAAAGCGTTGTTCTGGTTACGATGCCACGTTTTAGTAACCATGTATATAAGAAGAGGAAGAACGTAGGGAAAAGAAAATTAACACTAATACCAAGTTGCGATACTACAATTACTGAAACAGTGCGTTCTTCTGCTAAGCAACACATGGCCAGCCATAGCCCTGTGACATCTTCTAGCAAGAAGCTGACTGGTGGAAGTGAGAGATTTCGTGAATATGTTAGTGACAGTGATGATATTAACGAAGTACTGAATATTGGATTATTATCTTCTGTGCTGAAAGAAAGTGTTCTGTGCAAAATGTGTTCAAGTGTAGGAGTGGGACTAGAGATAACAAAGCACTTTGGTTTAGCTTGTGAGATGAAGATAATCTGTGCATGTTGCAAGTATCAAGTGACTTTCTACAATTCACATGCCAGTCTCTTTGGTGAAAATGGACGATCTAGAGTGTTTGATGTGAATGTTCGACTTGAATATGGTCTTCGATCCATTGGAAAAGGGTCTGCTGCTGGTAAACTGTTTTGTGGTATTATGAACTTGCCATCGCCTCCAAGCAAATTTGGGTACTACTGTGAACTGGTAGGATCCTCTGTTGAAGATGTGGCTTTGAAAACCATGAAGGAAGCAGTGGAGGAATCTGTAGAAATGAACGGTGGTTCTAGGGATTTGGTAGTGGCATTAGATGGTTCCTGGCAAAAAAGGGGTCATAAATCCCTGAATGGGGTTGTAACTGCTACCTGTGGTGATAGTGCAAAAGTGATAGATGTTGCAATATTATCAAAACATTGTAGGTGCAAAAATAAAATCAAAGGAGAGCACAGTGGAACCTGTGAGGCAAATTTTAGTGGATCAAGTGGAGAAATGGAAGTGGATGGAGTGAAACAAATTTTTGAACGTTCAGTTCTCATATACAATGTTAGGTACAAATACTACCTTGGGGATGGTGACTCCAAAGGTTTCAAGACTATAGAGGAACTGAAACCATATGGAAATGAATTTGTAGTTGAAAAGTTGGAATGCATTGGGCATGTGCAAAAGCGTACGGGTGCACGGCTTCGAAGGCTCAAACAAACTTTGGGTTCAAGTAAGCTCAGTGATGGAAAGACAATAGGAGGGAGAGGCAGGCTTACTGATGAGGTGATTGAATGTCTACAGAGATATTATGGGTATGCTATAAGGCAAAATACTAGTAATGTTAGTGACACGCGAAAAGCAGTGTGGGCATTGTTCCTTCATACTGCCTCTTCCAATGAATACCCTCAACACAGCCTGTGCCCAAAAGATTCCTGGTGCGAATATAATGCAAAAAAGGACTATGATCACAAACATGGTTTGCCAGCAGCTGTGATAAATGAAATAAAACCAATTTCTCATGGCTTAGCACAGCCAGAATTGTTACACAGATGTCTACACGGAAAGACGCAGAATCCTAATGAGAGCGTAAACAATTTGATTTGGAAAGTGATTCCTAAAAGGGTGTTTGTAAGCATAAAAACACTGCACTTTGGCATTTATGATGCAATAGCAACCTACAACCAAGAGAACAGTGTGAAGTGTGAAGTTCTGAAGGCATTAGGATTTACAGCTGGGGTGAACACTGTACGAGCACTAAGAAATATTGACAGAAAAAGGATAAGAGGAGCAGAAAGAAGAGAAAGGCATATGAAGTATGATGGAACAACGGGCCAGAAAAGAAGACAGAAGAGGAAGCTTTTGGAGGATGAAGAAGACGACCCTGATAATCCATCCTATAGTGCAGGAATGTATTCAGAAACTTTCATAGCCATTTCCCGTAAATTAGAATTTTTCGAATATAAGGAACATTTTCTCAAAATCCACTCAACCTAGAGAGATGAAATTTTTATACAGCACTCCTAGTGGTCAAACTTACATTGTAACACAGCCATTTGGCAATATGTTCATTAGTTTCATTTCAGTTTAATTATAAAGCAATTATTTGTAAAAAAAATTGGGTCATTAATAAAAAAAATAATTGGAAGGAAACTATAAAAGATACTCCAAAATCCCTCTGTCATAACTGCAATACTAAACCACTCTATATGTAAAAAAAATTCAAATTTTTCTATTTGGTAGTTTACTCATAAATGTTCCTCAAACTTAGTGATTTTAACATGGGCGGCATAGGCACCTCCGGCTCCCCTTAAGTTTTTTATTTCGATTACTTTTTCAGTGTGTCACATCCCGTCGTCCTCTCTGTACCTTTCCAGTATGTATGAGGGCATGTTGCGTGAGTGTGTTGGGCTCAGAAAGGAGAAGGGCTGTTTGAAAGATCGTCAGTAGACGCGGTAGGCTTCTCAAAAAAAAAATAAGGGAAGCTGAAGACAGGGATTGCTTGAGACACTTCGGAAAGCTCGGCTCTGAGGAGTGTAGAGGGCGGAGGCTGGCCTCCTGACAATAGGAACGTGGTAGTTCAAACAACGGCCGGCGTGGCCGGTGGGTAGCGTGGTGGAGACGTGATGACAGGACGCAGTGTGGGGTCGCTCTCTCTGGAAGATGGGAAGATGTGAAATGCAGTATCTCATGGAAGATACAACTCGCGAACCAACTTCTCCTCTATGGACCGTCTCAGGAGACCTCTTGAAAATTATGTGCTCAAGTATAACTGTGGGTAGCTTCACACCTGTGTGCGGTGGCGCTTTTGCATTAATTTATGTGGTAGCGGCATTTCGCGTAGTGCTTCGCGGTGTGCGGGGCGACGCGTGGAAGGGTTGTGCCCTGGTGTGTGTCAACGAGTTCCCTTCGGCCTTCCTATGGAGTGACCACTGATAGGCCAATCAGCTATTTGAGTACTTGTCAGCACCGATAATAGTATGGACCGTACAATTATAACATGTAATTTATAATAAAGTTTCAGTCACCCAAAAAACAGACTTGGAATTTTCAAACAATTGCCTCTCGTCTCGCAAAGCTGAAATTCATCATTATAAGAGTAAGAAACCCCTTATTACCTTAGTAAATAATGCCAAATCAATTAGCATTTCTCCCTCTGGATAACCCAGTAGGAATATGGACGCAGGCCTGAAAAATGCTAGGAGCTAGCGCTCCCATAACTGAGGTCGTTGGTTTTGTGTGTGTGTGTGTCTTGTTATCAGTTGCATGCGCTGGTGCTTTATCGATAACTAAAAATCAAGATCGTAACCACAAGAAACATTATCACGCACATTAGACCACAGCGTCCATTGGGGAGATAAGAATACCGTTCCATTCTAGAGTACGAGCACCAAACAACCAAGCAGACATGCAGCACACATCAGCACCGCTTGAAAGGAAAGGCGGTGACCGCTCACTACCATTTTTTGTTACAAGCCCACTACCAGCATTGTTTTTAAACATGGCTTACCGAATATTGTTGAAGAAAATACATCGTTTTCCTTGAAAAATGAGTAGTGGATTCAGGAGTGTGGTGAGCGTACTTTAAGACCTTCAGTACCACACACCATCAGATTATTTGACCAGTCGCTCTAACGAAGTAGGCGAGTGTCAGCAACATGTCTCGTGGTCTTATCGTGGCGTGTTTATCTTCTGCCGTTAGGTCAGAAATGCCACTTGCACGCTTAGAGTAGCAGATTGACGATAACCAACTTTAAACAGAACTTGATTAATTTTCACACACATTTATTAAAATAATAACAAGCATAAAAATTACTTAACTTGGTTCTGGATGCTGTTTACAATTGACAATCTGAAGTTCGTTTGGTATTGGTATGTTAATCTTATTCTCACATATATCTCTGATACTTGACAAAATGTCTATACATTTATCTTCATGGCTATGTACAGTAATATGGTAATCTTATTAGGTGCAGACTGAAACTTGACTATAGACTCGTACGGACTAATGTAGAACTCTTACAGACTGGTACAGACTAATGCATACTGATAAGGACTGGTGCAGACAAATGCAGACTGGTTAATTGGAGGTCTGTACACTCGTTATAATACCTGGCGCGTTCATGTATCACTGCGTGAGTCTGATCCGCGAGGAGGAAAGGTTCTACGTTAGCAGCAATCTCATTGGCTGCGTTACATATTAATACGCGGATCGGCAGAAGCAGAATTTGGTCCGTCTCTAAGACAGCGCCATCTCGTAGAGCGGAGACGGACGAGCGCTGCGCCTGCGCTGTTGTGCTTAGCGGGGCGCGCTCTGGTGGGAAAGTAGTGTACGCGCTGACTACGCGGAACTACGTACACAACAAGGAGCCTGACAGAATTTAAGAAAACTTATGAGCCTCTATCACACAGCAAAGTAACAATCGTTTTTCCTTCCACAACTTGTCCAAAACGTCATTGGGTCTTGTACAATATTTATTCGTGTCGCAAGACCCCAGTCTTAAATGCCGTGGAATACATGTCTACTTTGACACGAGTGGTGGAACTGATCAAACATGGTTCAAATGGCTCTGAGCACTGTGGGACTTAACTAGTGAGGTCATCTGTCCCCTGGAACTTACAACTGCTTAAACCTAACTAACCTAAGGACATCACATACATCCATGTCCGAGGCAGGATTCGAATCTGCGACCGTAGCAGTCGCGCGGTTCCGGACTGTAGCGCCTAGAACCGCTCGGCCACACCTGGGACTGATCCTTATTTGCTCTGATCTTGAGGTCTGCCCTTACCGACTTGGACATCGACAACAGATCCTTTTTCGCTGCGGCCATTTAGAGGGCCACGTTCATTTCACGGACACTATATCGGCCAGTAATCTTCCGTGTCAGATATGCCCTCCTGAGAACTCCCGTATCATTTCCACTCTTTTTTTTATAATGTTGCGATTACACGAGGTAGAAAATTCTGTATTTATCTGCGGTCCTAAAGCGTAGCGTTAATGTTGATACTGGTCACCATTACGGCAACACACAAGACTAAGTGGAAGATAATGGCGGGGCCGCGACGCGAGCGCCGACACGGGCCGGCTAATTCCTCTCGGTTATGACACGCCGCGATAATGAAGCCGTGTCTCCGATTACAAATACGCCGCGGCCGGCCGGTTCGGCGCGGTGCGGACCGACTCTTAATGACGGCCAGCGCCCCGGCGGGCCTCGGAATTAATTCTCGGCCGTGGCAGACGCGGCAGCGGTAATCCCGCCATTACGGGTAATTTATACGCCGCTCCCCGGGGAAGTGCCGGCCGCCAAGGACACGGAGCGGCGGGAACGGGCCGGGCCGTATCTCACGCGATTACCGGCGGCGACATTAGGCCAGCTGCGGGCGGCGTGCACGTGCGAGAGGCGAGCGCGCCACGTGCTACGCGTCTGCTCGGGCACCAGGGCGGCGCAAACGTAGGTCCGGAAACCGACGGCTTCCACGAGCCAACCTGTACTCGTATACCGGCTGAGAGCGCGACCACTTTACAACAGAGACCCCGCTGGTGCCAACTTCAGATACACCGAGGACAAACAAATCAAAGCAGGTGTTCCACGTGTCCAACCTCAAGGCGCCAGCACGTTTCCTTATTGATGCCTGTACACCTTCAAGAACACCGGATGCGTGACAGCCATCCATAATGCGTTCCTGCAGTTCATCGACACTATCAACACGTCCGGAATACACTAAATCTATTTAATGTCGACTCACAAAGAACTTGTAAGATGGCAAGAACTATGCCCCTTACACGAAGTCATTAAAGATCAACTAACTCACGTTGAGCGAACAGTAGGGCTGAACAAAAAGACTGACAAGGCACAATGCACCTTGCAGAGGATATAGTATGGACGTATTCGAATAATTAATGTCAGGTGATGGTTTTAAAGTAATTCACACGACATGAAAACTTTGTGGAAACGCGTGGATTTACTGGAGGCTAGTTTATCCCAGGGAAGTATTGAGAATTGACCGTGGCCGGCTGGGAAGCGGCGATGGGAAACGACAATAGGCAGCTTAGGACGGCTCAAGCTCTGAGAAAGTGGTAACGGGGCGCGACCTCCAGCTGCCTTAAGATGAGTGACAGTGAGTGGGTGGTTGACCCCATGCTGGTGTACCGGGAAGCAGACGGAGAACTTGTACGCCTGTTGATAAATGTCCATCGTCCCGTTTTCAGTGAAACATGCGAGCAAGCCGCCCAGAGCTACGGTGGAGCGGTCAACAGAGGCCAAAACATGTGTGTTCGTAACGCAACTTTACGCCGAATTCACGTTCCGCAGAGTCTGAAGAAAATCAGGCGAAGAGCGACAGAATGA
This sequence comes from Schistocerca americana, assembly GCF_021461395.2. Taxonomy (NCBI): domain Eukaryota; kingdom Metazoa; phylum Arthropoda; class Insecta; order Orthoptera; family Acrididae; genus Schistocerca; species Schistocerca americana. Next base: position 42,990,757 of record NC_060121.1, read on the forward strand.
AACACGCAGGCCTCCGATGGGAACGTAGGACTGAGGAATTTGAAGTACTCTCCTGGAGCCAGAATTCCGGAAAAAATTGGTGTTTTGTGCAGACGCTAATCTTGATGGGTGGCCTGGGAGGAGCTAAATAGCAGAAGTTGAGAGGATGGGAAATTTTGTGGAAATTTCTTCACTTCCCAGAGCAGGCATTGGTCGGCACTGGCAAGCGACGCATAATTAACGCGACTTGCGCTGCAATTGGCCTAAGTGACTTTACTGGAGGGGAAACCGAGGCGAAGAGCGGACTGTGAGAAGTCTCCGTAGAGGTCTTCCGTTCCCAGTTTGCCTAGAGTGCGGACGTGGCGTTCTTTACTCAGCTTGCCTGAGAGAGAGTGAGCATCTCTGCAGTTTAGGACTGATCAAACGGAACGATTGAGCTTGGAGATAAAAAGTTTTCGTTGAGCTATGTACTGAGCAAGACAGCTAGGAGTGAATAGACGAGCGCAGCCTTGCAGTACCACGAGGTCGGCCGACGTCCTCACAACGACGACGCCCCGCCACGCTGAATTTGGTGATATTATGCCTGCTCCGGCTTCAGTTATGCAACTGATTAATTTGTTGGATCACGTCGGCAAAGTTTCCACGAGGATTTTATGGGCCGTGTATTGGGGAATTCTTCTCGCACTTCGCATTACACCTGGGTCAATCGATAAGAATTAATTTTGATTTATCGCGCTTTACTCCACGTAAACGCAATTTATTACCACTGCCTGATAGGAGAGTCATGTAATGTGATGACTGAAGGTCGGGAGTTAAAATAAATTTGTACTAATCGACTGCATCTGTTTTCAATCAAGTAGTTGAAATGCCAAGTCACCTTCTTAATTAATTTTATGTTCAATATTTGCATCTGGTGTTCAATAGCTAAATATAACATCAATGTGCACCCCTTTTTAATTAAAAGTGATCAATTCTGAATAAATTAATGTCAACACTGCCACCGCAGTTCAATCAGGAGTGACAGGGCCTTATTACTTTCTTTGCGTTATCCGATTTTGCGGCAGTTTTGCACTCTCTATTGATCTGTTAGTCAATTAGCTGGGGTGAACACAAACCAAAACCAGGTAAGTGACGGTTGGGGGTGTTACAAACTTAGGGAACTTGGAGGCCATGTTATTCGCGGGCCACGATACACTTGTTGTAGGAAGAAATAAGTAAAAGTGTGTTTGTGCATCATCGTGTATGTACACCACGTGTACTCTCTCACCATAAGGAAAGTCATGCAAATAGTGAATTAGCTTATGTTGCAAGCAGAGGAAGCACGGAATGTTGTCCTCGATGTTGAGTGTTCATCGGAGGCGAGGATATCATCTGGAGTGCCCCACGGAAGTGTGGTAGGTCCGCTGTTGTTTTCTATCTACATAAATGATCTTTTGGATACGGTGGATAGCAATGTGCGGCTGTTTGCTGATGATGCTGTGGTGTACGGGAAGGAGTCGTCGTTGAGTGACTGTAGGAGGATACAAGATGACTTGGACAGGACTTGTGATTGGTGTAAAGAATGGCAGCTAACTCTAAATATAGATAAATGTAAATTAATGCAGATGAATAGGAAAAAGAATCCCATAATGTTTGAATACTCAATTAGTAATGTAGCGCTTGACATAGTCACGTCGATTAAATATTTGGGCGTAAGATTGCAGAGCGTTATGAAGTGGGACAAGCATGTAATGGCAGTTGTGGGGAAGGCGGACAGTCGTCTTCGGTTCATTGCCAGAATTTTGGAAAGGTGTGGTTCATCTGTAAAGGAGACCGCTTATAAAACACTAATACGACCTATTATTGACTACTGCTCGAGCGTTTGGGATCCCTATCAGGTCGGATTGGGGGAGGACATAGAAGCAATTCAGAGGCGGGCTGCTAGATTTGTTACTGGTAGGTTTTATCATCGCGAGAGTGTTACGGAAATGCTTCAGGAACTCGGGTGGGAGTCTCTAGATGAAAGGAGGCGTTCTTTTCGTGAAACGCTATTGAGGAAATTTAGAGAACCAGCATTTGAGGGTGACTGCAGTACAATTTTACTGCTACCAACTTACATTTCGCGGAAAGACCACAAAGATAAGATAAGAGAGATTAGAGCTCGTACAGAGGCATATAGGCAGTCATTTTTTCCTCGTTCTGTTTGGGAGTGGAACAGTGAGAGAAGATGCTAGTTGTGGTACGAGGTTCCCTCCGCCACGCACCGTATGGTGGATTGCGGAGTATGTATGAAGATGTAGATAGATGTAGAAGGACTCCGTGATTTGAAAACTAAACATCCCCGAAAACTAAGATCGATGGTCGATCGCAACACAAGGTATGTTTATAATAAAACCTGTAAGAATTTTATACACGAGGAACAGAGAAGTTTCGAAATAGTTCGAAAAGCTGCTAACAGATGGCACCGTACGCTGTGCAGCACGTACAGCATCAGCATACGTAATTAAACTCGCCCTACGTCAGCCCTCTTTCCAATCACCTCACAATCTTTTCGAAATGGTCACCAGTCGCAGTACGGAAGTGGTGCAAACAAACAATGAAATTTGCCATCATATTCTGTAGTGTCTCAAAGGAAATTGGTCAGATGCCTCACACGTTGCCGATTCAAGCTCGTCCAGTGTGCTGTGGATGGTTCTGGTAAACAGCTCTTTCAATGTGCCCCACAAAAGTAGCCTCAAGGAGTCATATAGGGCAAATATGGATCCCAGTCTATTTCTGCGCAGATAAATTTGCACAAACCATCGCAGTGACTCTATTATCGAAGTATTCATCAAGAAAGAGAAAAACCTGTTCGGTGCGGCGTGGACAGCCCCCATCTTGGATAAACGACTGTGCGCCTGTTCGATCCTCCAACGCTGGCTGTGTGGGGACAAACTATTCCGAAAACTGAAACGCAACGTTCGCTACTCATTCTCTCCGCGACGAAAAAAGGGCCAACAGCGCCTCTGTTGCATTCCGCAACCAAAACAGTAACTTTAACGGAGTACAATGGTTTTGCTTCACACAAATGGTGATTTTAGGAACCCAAAAATTGCCAGTTCTGTTTATTTACTACTCCATTAAGGTGAAAATGTGCTTCATCTCTGAACCAGATGCGTCCAAAACGAAATTCCACATTCTTGATCGTTGTTAGAATCTTGTTCGCCCTCTGTCACAGAACTCCTACAAGTACGGCTTGGTGACTTTGGATTTTGTATGGAGATATGTGTAGGCTCTGGTCAGTAATTCCTTTGTGATGGAACGCTTCAAACCAATCTCAGCTGCAATTAACAGAGCGGATTTCCTTAGATTTTGCTGAACAATTCCAGAAACTGTGACTACATTTTTAGTAGTAACTGCAATTTGCATGGAGACAACATTCCCAACGATTCCGTAGAATTTGGCAAGGAGCCCGAGAATGGTTTCCGCATCGGATCCTCTTGGCACCAGTAAATCATGTTTGAAAGCTGCATCTTGCCGTTGGACTGTACCTGTGGCAGTCCAGTACCAGAAAACCAATTTGTTCTATGGAATACACCATGTTTCGTTTTTGGGGTGAGACTGCGGTGCAATTTTTATAGGCATTACGTAAGGCGATCACAGCTTCATCTGTTAGCAGGTTTTCCAACTACTTCAAATATCTGAATAAGTACCGCATTAAATTTTTACAGCTTTCAAATAAACATACCATTTGTTACATTCGTCTATCGATCTTAGTTTTCGAGGGGGGAGCAAGGAAGGGGCCTCCACGTGTGCATTTTACTTACATGCTACATAGAAGGAAGTAAAATGCCGGCGCTCCCCGGAAACGTTGCCCAATGGGACAACGGCCAAACCTTCCACCACCGGAAACCAATGCAATGAAAAGCCAAAAACAAAAACAGGTCCTCTTCAGGGCCAACCCTGACGATCGTCAGCCTGAACGTCGAGGGAATCACCAAGAATGAGGAGGATGTAATATCGCAACTATGCCAATCAGAAAAGTGGGACGTACTGTGCCTGCAGGAAACGCATAGAGATGAAACAGCAAACAGACCCAATATCAAAGGAATGCGCTTGGCAGTAGAAGCACCTCACAGAAGGTATGGGAGCGCAATATTTACTAGACCCGAGATGCTGCTCTCTTCCACGAGTAAGACAACCACCAACAACATTGAAGTGTTAGCGATAGAGAGTGGATCATTTACAATATGCTCCGTATATAAACCCCCCGGCCAGAACTTACACACTTCAACGCTAGAAAGCTTCAACAACCAAAGGACACACTTCGTGGTGGGCGACTTTAACAGCCACAGCACCACCTGGGGCTACGACGAGACAGACGCCAATGGTCAGCTGCTAAAATAATGGGCTGAGGCAAATAACCTCTCACTTCTCCACGACTCCAAGCTCCCCTGCTCCTTCAACAGCAAAATTTGGAAGCGAGGTTACAATCCCGATAATTGCTTCGTCAGCCGGAACATCTACGACACCTGCTGCAAAAGAGTATATGATGCAATCCCAAAGACACAACATCGACCTATTGGAATCCAAGTCTACTCAACAATCAAAACAACCAAAATACCTTTCCGTAGGAGATTCAACTTTAAAAAGGCTAGGTGGTCAGAATATTCCCAAGCGCTGGATGAGGAATTACCCAGTCTGACCCCAACACCAAATAATTTTCTTATCTTTGTTGAGACTTTGCGAAAGGTATCTAGACAATATATTCCTAGGGGTTGCAGACAACACTATATGCCAGGGCTCTCAAATGCCTCAAAGGACATCCTGGAGAAGTATCAAGTATTGTTCGCGGAAGACTCATTCAGCGACGAAACCATCACCTGTGGCACAGCTTTGATGTCAGCTCACAGCGAGGCACGCGAGAAGAAGTGGATAGCAACCCTAGAAAGAATGGATATGTCCCACAGTAGCAAAATAGCCTGGAACCTGATTAAGAAACTGGATGGTGACCCAAGGCTAAGCAAGGCCCCGGCCAACGTAACTCCAAACCAGGTGGCCAACTAACTCCTTCCAGAAAATATTAGATACAGGCTCCCAGGTAGATGCTATTTTTCTTGACTTCCGGAAGGCGTTCGATACAGTTCCGCACTGTCGCCTGATAAACAAAGTAAGAGCCTACGGAATATCAGACCAGCTGTGTGGCTGGATTGAAGAGTTTTTAGCAAACAGAACACAGCATGTTGTTATCAATGGAGAGACGTCTACAGACGTTAAAGTAACCTCTGGCGTGCCACAGGGGAGTGTTATGGGACCATTGCTTTTCACAATATATATAAATGAATTCGTAGATAGTGTCGGAAGTTCCATGCGGCTTTTCGCGGATGATGCTGTAGTATACAGAGAAGTTGCAGCATTAGAAAATTGTAGCGAAATGCAGGAAGATCTGCAGCGGATAGGCACTTGGTGCAGGGAGGGGCAACTGACCCTTAACATAGACAAATGTAATGTATTGCGAATACATAGAAAGAAGGATCCTTTATTGTATGATTATATGATAGCGGAACAAACACTGGTAGCAGTTACTTCTGTAAAATATCTGGGAGTATGCGTGCGGAACGATTTGAAGTGGAATGATCATATAAAATTAATTGTTGGTAAGGCGGGTACCAGGTTGAGATTCATTGGGAGAGTGCTTAGAAAATGTACTCCATCAACAAAGGAGGTGGCTTACAAAACACTCGTTCGACCTATACTTGAGTATTGCTCATGTACCAGATCGGTCTGACGGAGGAGATAGAGAAGATCCAAAGAAGAGCGGCGCGTTTCGTCACAGGGTTATTTGGTAACCGTGATAGCGTTACGGAGATGTTTAATAAACTCAAGTGGCAGACTCTGCAAGAGAGGCGCTCTGCATCGCGGTGTAGCTTGCTCGCCAGGTTTCGAGAGGGTGCGTTTCTGGATGAGGTATCGAATATATTGCTTACCCCTACTTATACCTCCCGAGGAGATCACGAATGTAAAATTAGAGAGATTAGAGCGCGCACGGAGGCTTTCAGACAGTCGTTCTTCCCGCGAACCATACGCGACTGGAACAGGAAAGGGAGGTAATGACAGTGGCACGTAAAGTGCCCTCCGCCACACACCGTTGGGTGGCTTGCAGAGTATCAATGTAGATGTGGATGTAGATGTAGAAACGGCAAGTTCAACTCCAAACGTCAGAATACTAAAATCACACGCCTACTGCCAACGGAAAACAACAACTTCCGGAAACCATTTAGCATGAGAGAGTTGAACAATGGCATAAATACCATGAGAATGGGAAAGCCACTGGGTTTGATGATATTTGCGTGGAACAGATTAAAAACTTCGGCCTTGGCGCCAGGGACTGGATACTTGGACTTTTTAACGTGTGCCGTGAAACCTTTCAAATCCCGAAACTGTGGAGGAAGTCAGAAGTGGTGGCTCTCCTTAAACCCGGGAAAGACCCAGAGTCTCCGAAGAGCTATAGACCCATAACCCTTCTCTGCCACCTGTTTAAGCTCTACGAAAGATTGATCCTCAACAGAATAGAGAAGATCGTTGACTCGAAGCTAATTTCACACCAAGCAGGTTTTAGACCTGGATAGTCCTGTACCAGTCAAATTCCAGCATTGACGGACCATATCGAGGATGGGTTTGAGAATAAACTAATCACCGGGCTGGCACTAGTCGACCTAAGTTCCGCCTATGAAACAGTACATCACCGGACACTACTGCATAAAATCTACGAGACCCTGAAAGACTACCGCCTAGTCAAGATTATCGAATCCCTGCTCCAAAATAGACAGTTCTTCGTAATACTTGAGGGGAAAAAGAGTCGATGACGGAATCAGAAAAATGGGCTCGCCCAAGGGAGCGTGTTGGCGCCAATCCTATTCAACATATATACAAATGACCAACCAACTCCAGACAAAACCAAAACTTTTGTATATGCAGACGACCTGGCAATAACAGTTCAAGGCAACAGGTTTGAAGCCATCGAGGAGAAACTAGAAACCGCCCTTTCTATAATGTCATCCTACTACAAAAAGAATTCTCTAAAACCCAATCCCTCCAAATCTCAAGTGAGTGCATTCCATCTGAACTCGAGGCAGGCAAAGTAAAGGCTCAGTGTTACCTGGGATGGGACATTACTAGAACACAGATACTCCCACCTACCTTGGCGTCGTGCTGGACAGAACATTGACATACAAACATCATTGCGAAAAAACAAGCAAAAAAGTAGAAGCACGAAATTCCCTAATAAGAAAGCTGTCCAACAGCAAATGGGGTGCCAAACCTACCGTGGTCAGAACTTCAGCCCAAGCTTTGTGCTTCTCGACTGCCGAATATGCCTGCCCGGTATGGTGCAGATCTGCCCACGCAAAAAAGGCATATATTAGCTTGAATGAAACTTGCAGGATAGTGACAGGCTGCATGAAACCTACTCCCATAGAAAATCTTTACAGGGCCGCAGGTTTCACAAACCCTGACTCACGTAGGAAAGCCCATGAACATACCGAGAAGCTAAAACAAACCTTTGATGCTCGTCACTCAATACTTGGCCTAGAGTGTGGCCCCAGCAGACTCAAATCCAGAGGCCGTTTCTTAAGTTGCGCCTTAGATGAGCCCCCCATCGACTATCCACTAAGAGAGGACCCACCAAGCGGCGTTTCTGGTGATTGGAAAACCTGGAGAATGCTTAACCGCATCAGAACTGGGGTGGCTCCTGTGAAATCTAATCTGATCAAATGGGGTTTGTTGGACGAAAATGACGACAAATGCGACTGCAGCACTCGACAGGACATGGAACATCTCCTACAATGCCCAGCCTGCCCGCACAGATGCACCCTCGACGATCTATGGCTGGCTAAAGAAGCAGCATTGGACATTGCCCAATATTGGGCAAACAAATTGCAGTTTCCGGACACGAAAAAGTAAAGTAAGTTTTCGAGGGATTTAGTTTTGAGGTTCGCTGGACATCCTGTATACAGGGTGGTCCATTGATAGTGACCGGGCCAAATATCCCACGAAATAGGCATGAACGAAACTCGTCTAGCTTGAAGGGGGAAACCAGATGGCGTTATGGTTGGCCCGCTGGATGGCGCTGCCATAAGTCAAACGGATATCAACTGCGATTTTTTAAATAGGAACCCCCATTTTTTATTACATATTCGTGTAGTACGTAAAGAAATATGAATGTTTACGTTGAACCATTTTTCGCTTTGTGATAGATGGCCCTGTAATAGTCACAAACGTATAAGTACGTGGTATCACGTAACATTCCGCCAGTGCGGACGGTAATTGCTTCGTGATACAGTACCTGTGTTAAAGTGGACAGTTTCTTAATTGCGAGAAAGGTCGATATCGTCTTGATGTATGGCTATTGTGATCAAAATGCCCAACGGGCGTGTGCTATGTATGCCGCTCGGTATCCTGAACGGTATCATCATCCAAGTGTCCGGACCGCTCGCCGGATAGTTACGTTATTTAAGAAAACAGGAAGTGTTCAGCCACATGTGGAACGTCAACCACGACCTGCAACAAATGCTGATACCCAGGCAGGTGTTTTAGCTGCTGTCGCGGCTAATCCGCACATCAGTAGCAGACAAATTGCGTGAGGATAGGGAATCTCAAAAACGTCGGTGTTGAGAATGCTACATCAATATCGATTCCAACCGTACCATATTTCTATGCACCAGGAATTGCATGGCGACAGCTTTGAATGTCGTGTACATTTCTGCCACTGCGCACAAGAGAAATTACGGGACGATGACAGGTTTTTGCACGCGTTCTATTTAGCGACGAAGCGTCATTCACCAACAGCGGTAACGTAAACCGGCATAATATGCACTATTGGGCAACGGAAAATCCACGATGGCTGCAACAAGTGGAGCATCAACGACTTTGGCGGGTTGATGTATGGTGCGGCATTATGGGAGGAAGGGTAGTTGGCCCCCATTTTATCGATGGCAATCTAAATGGTGCAATGTATGCTGATTTCCTACGTAATGTTCTACCGATGTTACTACGAGATGTTACACTGCATGACAGAATGGCGGTGTACTTCCAACATGATGGATGTCCGGCACATAGCTCGCGTGCGTTTGAAGCGGTATTGAATAGCATATTTCATGACAGGTGGATTGTTCGTCGAAGCCCCATACCATGGCCCGCACATTCACCGGATCTGACGTCCCCGGATTTCTATCTGTGGGGAAAGTTGAAGGATATTTGCTATCGTGATCCATCGACAACGCCTGGCAACATGCGTCAACGCATTGTCAATGCATGTGCGAACATTACGGAAGGCGAAGTACTCGCTGTTGAGAGGAATGTCGTTACACGTATTGCGAAATGCACTGAGGTTGACGGACATCACTTTGAACATTTATTGCATTAATGTGGTATTTACAGGTAATCACGCTGTAACAGCATGAGCCGGCCGAAGTGGCCGTTCGGTTAAAGGCGCTGCAGTCTGGAACCGCAAGACCGCTACGGTCGCAGGTTCGAATCCTGCCTCGGGCATGGATGTTTGTGATGTCCTTAAGTTAGGTTTAACTAGTTCTAAGTTCTAGGGGACTAATGACCTCAGCAGTTGAGTCCCATAGTGCTCAGAGCCATTTTTTTGTAACAGCATGAGTTCTCAGAAATGATAAGTTCACGAAGGTAGACGTATGACATTGGAACAACAGAAATAAAATGTTCAAACGTACCTACATTCTGTATTTTAATTTAAAAACCTACCTGTTTCCAACTGCTCGTCTAAAATTGTAAGCCATATGTTTATGACTATTACAGCGCCATGTATCACAAAGCGAAAAAAGTGGTCCAACTAAAACATTCATATTTCTTCACGTACTACACGAATATGTAATAAAATGGGGGTCCCTATTTTAAAAAAGCGCAGTTGATATCCGTTTGACCTATGGCAGCGCCATCTGGCGGGCCAACCATATCGCCATGTGGTTTCCCGCTTCAAGCTAGATACGTTTCGTTCTTTGTAGATTGCAGTATCACATATCGATAGCTCTCCACAGGCGACACGAGGCTGGCAATGGAAATGCAAGTTTATGTCAGACACCAATGGCAGCCGTGTGGGATGTGGCGGTCCCTGTGGAGCGCGCCCGATAGCCCCATCTCCAGCAGGTCAGTAGCACGAGCGCCTCTGTCGCCGCAGTGTAGGACGGCCAGCGGCAGCCAGACGCCCATTCGCACTCGGGTCGTCTTTGCTACGCGAAGCTAGACAGACGCCGCCTAGTCGCACCTCCAACCGCATCATTTGCGCTTAGTCGGGGAGCTTGTTCACTAAACATTCCTGCTCGTACCCAGCTCTCCTACGGCGACAGTTGGTGTGGTTCAGCCAGGAAATCTCCGCGCGGCGCAGTGGGCCGGGCCCGCTGGCGGTCTCTTCGCAGTGTCGGATTGTGTGGGAGCTGTTCCGATTGCTACGAGGTTCGTGGCTCACCGACCCAGGACATCAAAGTTGAGTGGCGATTTAATTACCGAAGCCAGTCTGTTCACATTGTGACGTTGGTTTTCATGGTTGGCTGTTGGGGTGGGGTATTCCCGTTAGCAACAGCGAGTGTTCGAGTTGGCGAAAGTTTGGCCATCATCCAGTGGAGTGAAACTGTATTTTGGTTATGTGAAGTCCAAGTGCACCAGCGGAATCTTCTGCCTTGTGGCCGTTAGCGTTCCGGTTACCTGCCCTGGCCGCTGACGTAAAATTCAGGCAGTGTCCTTTCCTCAACTTGTTGTTTCTATCCAACACGTGTGTGTAGTTTTGACAACTTATGCATACTTGGTTGTGGGCGGCTACGCCTTTTACGCTTTGGCTTTGGAGTTCCTTGTGAAGTGGTCGGGTGGAAAGCAAGTCGTCTTGTCGGTGGGCCTGTTGACTGTCTCTTGGTTGGGTTGCAGGCGGATCGGATGTAGTTGGGCCGACTACCTGTCTCCCGTAAGCGAACGTTAATATTTGAAGTGCAGACCGACCCCCGGAGACTTCTGAGCGCCGCTGGCTGTACTACTTTTTCTCATTGGTGTTTGATTGTGTATTTTAATGGCTCATAGCCGATCGTTTGAATCTGTATGCTTTTAGTTGGGTTTTAGATAATTGGGCCTTCAGCCGTTTTAAAATTGAAAACTCCTTACTTGTCAAGTCTTGCAGTGATTGGGACTTGAGCCTCATTTAAAATATTTTTTTGGATGAAGCTTTGGGTCTTCTGCCTTTTGAAAATTTATTGTAGTCTTTTTCTTTCAATCATGGGCCTTCAGTCGTCTTAAAATTAAAATTCCTTGCTTGCTAAATCTTACATTTTTATGTCTTCAGCCTCATTAAAAAAAAGGATAAAGTCTTGGCCTTTCTGCCTTGTAAAAATTTATTGTAGTTGTGTTTTGAATCATGGGCCTTCCGCCGTTTTAAAAGTAAAATACCGTATTGTTAAATCTTAGATTGTTTGGGCCTCCAGCCTCCCCTTTTTAAAATTATTTTAGGATAAAACCTTACGCTTTCTGCCTTTTGAAAATTTATTGTACTTGTGTTTTAAATCATGGGCCTCTAGCCGTTTTAAAAATTTAAGAGGTTGTGCCCTTAAGCCATAAGATTGTGTGACATACTCAGTCGATAGTTAAGCTCGGAAATTTGTGCTGTAATGTTTGGGCAACTAAATAAAGTTGTGTGTGTTCGAGTGTAACTGACAGCCGCTCATTTTTGGCCCCTTTCCACAGTTCCAACTACCTGTTATGTCCTGCGGATTTAACCAGGCGTTTCACCTGTCTGCTTACGAATGTGTACGAAGTTGTACACAACACATTGGAGACAATTTGACACTTGTCGAGCGTGGTGGCAAAGTAGCGCCGTAGCCCAGCAGTTCAAAATTGTTCAAATGGCTCTAAGTAGTATGGGACTTAACTACTGAGGTCATCAGTCCCCTAGAACTTAGAACTACTTAAAACTAACTAACCTAAGGACATCACGCACATCCATGCCCGTGGTAGGATTCGAACCTGCGACCGTAGCGAGCCCAGCAGTGATGTAGATGTAAGGTGTAGGCTCTGGGAGAAGGAGAGCAAAACGCAGTTCACGCAGAGGGTACCTGTGGTCATCCGTCATATAGAGGCCCTGACCAAAGAAGGAGCGTTGAGAGGCGCTGGGCTTTAACGACCGGCACGTCAGCAGGACCGCACCTTCGCGCGTGTCACGGCTGCTGTCGCCATGGAGACGGGCACGCGCACTTCGATCTGCGGCCTCGCGCTCCCGCACCGGCACCGACCTCGCGGGCAGGCCGGCCACCAGCAGCGGTCAGCGGCTCTGACGCCGCCGTTGGCCGGCGTGTGGACGCCCACCGACACACCTCCAGGAGCGCGGTCATCCGGCCAGCGATAAACACACGTCCGCATTTCATACTATCCTCATTCTCCGACAACATCAAAGCGGCCACCGTCACGCTGCTCACACCTGCCCCGTCGTGAAGTTCTTCGTCGTATACTTTGTTTCGCCAGATCCTCTAACGCACATCAGTGTGCTGACGATCGTCTTCGACATATCGAGTTCCAGTTCTGGTCGCGGCAGAAATTCTCATCGCCAGTGTTTGTCTGACAGGGAAGGACGGATGGCAATGTAAAGTCCCACATTTCGAAAAGTTGTCCCGGATCAAATTCCAAATTGCTCCGCAGTATCGCTTCTTCTTCTGTTGTGGCATCTTTCGGGACCACGAATTGCATTTTCATCTTCTTCTGTACAACTCGCCATCCTTCCCCTTCCCCTTCCCTCTCCCACTCTTCTTCCGAAATCTTCAGTGTCCAGTTCAACAAACCATTTCGTTCCTGTCTTTCACCTTGTCCTCTCAGTTTCACCCATTTCCCGTTCCTATCTGTGCACAATCGATACCACGCAGAGCACTGTCACCGTCGAAGACTCCGAAGTTGGCAGCACGAGTGCAGCGGCGTCCACCAGCGGTCGCTACGGCAACGGGCGCCGTCCCACCCCGAGCGGCGTGCGGCCGCCGGACCGCCTATACTCGCCGTCTGCAGCGGCGGTGCCAGTCACTCGCCTGCTACTCCCCAGTTAGTCTCCGGAGCCCAGCCAGTCTTGTCCACGACGACGGCACCAGTACCGTGATGTACATCGCTAGTCAGCGTTTACCTTGCCTTATGAAACTTTAACTTAGTGTCAAAGTAACAACTACGACAGGGATGCTTACAATCGCGCATGTCAACGCCATCAGTAGGCAAAGGACTTTGGACTGTACCGTATGTTCAAATGTGTGTCAAATCTTATGGGACTTAACAGCTAAGGCCATCAGTCGCTAAGCTTACACATTAATTAACCTAAATTATCCTAAGGACAAAGACACACACCCATGCCCGAGGGAGGACTCTAACTTCCGTCGGAACCGGCTACACATTCCATGACTGCAACGCCGTAGACGGCTGTACCCTATGCACATCTTCGATGCATAAGTTGAGTATTCTCAATACAGTGTAGTTTGTACATTCATTCCCCGTTCGATTTATGATTCAGTTCCCGAGCACCTTCGTGAGCATAAGTGTATTTTGTACGTGCGTCTACCACTCGGACAGATATCGTTCGGCGCCAACGCTGGCCGCCATAACACTATCCGTATTCGTGCTGATCACACATCCAGCAAATTTTACCGTTTCCCGTGTGATTTCTTTCCGCCATTTCCTCTGTTGAGGGCGATCCATCCACTTTTCCCCAGTATCCGGTTCGAGAAGAGCAGACTATGTGCCGGGGCCGGGTCCACCCTCTCCCTTCTTTTGTGACGGCTCCCAAACCCAAGGTCCTGGGCAGTACTTTTGGGGCAGCCACCACAAATTGTATGAAGCGTGGGTAGTGACTACAATGTAGCTATGTCTGTTGGCCGAAAAGTAATTAATGACAAGGATTGCGCCAGCTAGAATGAAGAGATAACGTATCATCATTTCGGACGAAACGTGCACCAGCAATACAAGTGCAAGAGTAATCCGTGTACTGAGCCTAGTCGAATACAGTAGCAAATATCACACTGCAATGGCTCCGTTATAATCTCCACGAGAGGCTACCAATCGACAATAGACTGTCCGTCTCGGGGCCAGCGCTCCTCCTTAAATGCAAAAGGCAGAGGGCGCTGCGGACCCGAGCTCAGCCATGGCGCGACCTCTTCCGTCGGCGGTAACGCCCTGAGGCGCCGACGGCCGCGACAGGAACTGTGGCCAGCGATGTCACGGTCAGGGCGCGCGTGCGCGGGTTGGTTGGTTGGTTGGGTCCGCGGATGGAACACCTTCTTTCGCACCCTCTCCTTTCTTTCGTCATAAGACAGTACGAACGTGACAGCACATCACACACCGACACATTACAGCGACCTACACTCAGCTACACACAACTATCATTCAGCGAGTAAAGAGCACATTGCGCGTGGACGAAAGGACCCTTTGTCGTTATTCGCTGAATCTACCTCTCGGGGTTTCTCACCTAGCAACGTCATACCACGCTTTCTTTTCTTTATGCTGCCACTGTGGTTCAAATGGCTCTGAGCACTATGGCACTTAACTTCTGAGGTCATCAGTCCCCTAGAATTTAGAACTACTTAAACCTAACTAACGTAAGGACATTACACACATCCATGCCCGAGGCAGGATTAGAACCTGCGACCGTAGCGGTCTCGCGGTTCCGGACTGTAGCGCCTAGAACCTCTAGGCCACCCCGGCCGGCTCTGCCATTGTGATTTACAGTCTATCTTTTACGTTATTTTAAGTAACCACTGATCCGAAACCTGTCTTACCGATTCAGTGTCTTTTCCCAGACTACATCTACAATGTATAAGCACTCCGTCTTCCGGCCACGAGAAGAATTTTGCAAAACCGAATAAAACACACACTCGGGAAATTGAACGTAAACAGCTGCGGTACTGCAGCCGCCATCATCTTTTAAAAAAACTGAAGTTTCTATAAAGTACATAAACAAACTTAATGCAAATTTTTGCATCAAAACAAAGCCTTCCTGTTTTTAAAAAAATAAAAACGAAACATGCTATTGTATTACAATGACATTATTGCTGTCATTGGGATGCGATACTAAATAAAAGTTTGACAAAAATGTTTAAGGTGACTAAACAAGCTTTTTAAATTTCTGGAAGGCGGCCTATGATTAGCTGATTCACGAAGTTAACGTGGAGTGCGCTGCAGTGATTACACATGGCGAGGGTCGCACAGGTCGGGGAACCACACGAGATCAGCTCCTTAGATCAGTTCCCTCACATCCACTTCACCGTGTGTTCACACGGCCAGGTAGCGCAGTGACAAAATCACTGGAGCCCTATTCTGGGCTTCCAGATTTAGACACTCACTCATTCCCCTGAGTCACGTGGAGCCGGGATTTCCCGTCAACGTCTAATGTGGATTTGCGTTCCATCTCTTGTCGTCGAAGTCAACGAGTTAATCAGCTCAAACTCTAAATATCACCTTTTTTCTTTTATTATTCTTTATTGTCCTTTGATGGTCGCCCATTTTTCTGCAAAACTTTCATCCACCTCATAACTTTAAAGCATACAGCACCATCTGCGGTGTTTAAATAACGGTTCAACCGAGCCCGGTTTCAGAAACAGTTTCCCGACGTAACATCGTCCACAGGATGGCAGCTGCCTATCACTGCCGCAGACGAATGGCCTCACCAAACGTGTTAACAAAACAATGGTAAGCATAGGGCCATCATCGTGTCGAATAAGACTTTACATGTTGTATATTTTGAGTTACACTAGCACTTTATTTTTTCCTCTTAGAGGTAATGCTACAGAATTAAAATAAAAACAGTTACTCCCATAAATTACGAGTCTGACCATGGGTTTCGGGAGGCTCCCTTGATTGTAAATGAAAATCCAGTTTTTGATATTCCAAACTGGGACTGCACAAATATTCCTAATTGGGACTGTACTAGTTCACTACCCCCGTCCTTACGTGCAAGTGTAGAGGACACCAAACCGAGCTGAAGGAGCAAGAACGTCTGGCTGCCAGCTCTCCTAAGCCCCGTGGCAAACCCTACGTCGCTTGTCGGACATTACCTATGAAATGGAGGATGACGAAGCACGCAGCCATCCGCTGAATCTTCTCTCGGTAAGGATATCTTACAGGCGAACAATACTGAAAATTGATGGGACGACGGTTTTACATTCTGTTTTCACAAAGTGGAGGTCACCAGCGCCAAAAAAGCTACGAAGTCTGTTGGTTCATGAAATCCAGAGGGTCGTAGACAAAGACGCCCAGGTCGATTCCAAGTCCTCCGACTGCTGCGAGACATTCCATACAGTTCCACTCTATCATCTGATGTAGAAAATAAGAGGTTAGCGAGTATCGGGTCAGATTAGTGACTGCATTCAGAGACTCAAGTCAAAACATTTTTCTTAACTGGAGAAATCGCAGCATGGAAAGGTAATTTGTGGGGTACCGAACGGAGTATTATCGGGCCTTACAAATGATCAAGTGGATAACGTCCAAAGCTGTATGAAGCTTTTTGCTGACGATGGTGTCGTTTGGAGTATTGTCAGAAGGCCAGAAGGCCAGAACGCTGTAGCGAAATCAACGAAGACCTGCAGAAGGTCAGTTACTGGTCTATGGACTGGCAGTTGGCCTGACACACAGCGCGTAAATACGCGAAAAGATCCATTACTGTTCGATTGCGCTACTGGTGAAAATCGCTGAAAGTAATAACATTGAAATGAGGAGTAACTGTTTGCAGCGACCTAAAGTGGAAATGACCACGTAAAACAAATTGCAGAAAAAGTAGATTTCAGACAGAGATTCATTCGAAGAGTGTCAAGGAATCTTAATTCACACAGGAAAGAAGTGGCTTCAAAATCACTTGTTCGAGCGATTCTTGAGTATAGTTCGCCAGCGTGCAACCCGCACCAAGTGAGCTCAACAGAAGAGATACAGGAGATCCACGAACAGCGGCAAGTTTCCTCACGGGATCGTTTACTACGTGTGAAAGAGGTACAGAGCTGCTCAATAAAGTTCAATGGCAGTCGTTACAAGAGGGGCGTTGAGCATCACGGAAATGGTAACTTACAATGGAAACTCTGTATCGCACGCTCCTCAGATTTAGTGGTAAGATGGCTCAGTGGATACCGCGTCAAAGCTGAACACAAATCAGGCGTAAAACAGGAAGGAGGTGGACTCAACTAAGAAAGATGAAGCAAAAGCGAAACACTGAACGGTCCAAGCTCAAGAAGTGCGACACCGAACGAAACTAGATAATCACGGCGTCGTGGGTATGTGCTCACGGTGTCACCGAGCGAGGTGGCGCAGTGGTTAGCACACTGGACTCGCATTCGGGAGGACGACGGTTCAATCCCGTCTCCGGCCATCCTCATTTAGGTTTTCCGTGATTTCCCTAAATCGCTTCAGGCAAATGCCGGGATGGTTCCTTTGAAAGGGCACGGCCGGTTTCCTTCCCCATCCTTCCCCCACCTGAGCTTGCGCTCCGTCTCTAATGACCTCGTTGTCGACGGGACGTTAAACACTAATCTCCTCCTACTCACGGTGTCGGACTGCAAATGGTGAGCTCCGTGTTCACATCTCCCTCGTACCCATTTTATTTATTTTTTTACTTTTTTTTAAATAATGAACTCTCCATTCGGTTCTTGTCTGTGTTTGTTCGCTGTATTCATATTTGTGTGTCTTTCGTAGTGTAACGTCAGTTCGCAACAGCGGGGTGTAAGGAAGGGACATCCATACATACGTAACTCCTATTTGTTATACGCAGCCGGCCGGTGTGGCCGTGCGGTTCTAGGCGCTTCAGTCTGGAACCGCGAGACCGCTACGGTTGCAGGTTCGAATCCTGCCTCGGGCATGGATGTGTGTGATGTCCTTAGGTTAGTTAGGTTTAAGTAGTTCTAAGTTCTAGGGAACTGATGACCACAAATGTTAAGTCCCATAGTGCTCAGAGCCATTTTGTTCTACGCAAGTACCGCATTTTATGACTTGCATTCCGTGTTGGAAGTTTTGACGCTTGGATTACTTTGTTTTAATATAGTTTACAACCGTTTATTTGTTGTTTTCATTTCTATGATAGATCTATCCGGCAACTCGCCTGCTCTCACTGTTCGTCACATGTACTTGCGACGGCAATATATTCTGATCGCATGGCTCTTATCCTGTAACCGATGTATGGTATAAGAATTGCCAAGAAGGAGAACAAACACGTCAGTATTCGAAGGGGAAGTTCATAATTTTGCAAGAAGGAAAAAAAAAGAAAACCACGAGAGAGATATGAACACGGATCTCCCACTTTGCAGTCCAGCACCGTGACCACTCATCCACGACCCCGTGATCTCTCCTACTCTCTGATTGTTGCACATCTTGAGCTTCGACCGTTCACTGTTTCTCTTTTGCTTCTTTTTCTCATAGTTCAGTTCACCTGCTTCTTGCTTTCACGCTTAATCTGTGTTCAGTTTTTGCGGGCTATTAGCTACGCCATTTCTCCAGTAAATCTGAGAGGGAGGGGTTGGTGAGATGGGCAGTCTCCCTTGTCAGTACTGAAGCAGTTGTCAAAAAATGGTTCAAATGGCTCTGAGCACTATGGGACTTAACATCTGTGGTCATCAGTCCCCTAGAACATAGAACTACTTAAACCTAACTAACCCAAGGACATCACACACATCCATGCCCGAGGCAGGATTCGAACCTGCGACCGTAGCGTATCACTACACGTTTCGGGATTATGTTAACCCATAATCAAGTGTTAAAATTCCGAGAGCTTATCCTCAAAGAAGAGTTGGATAACTTATTACTTCCTCGCACTTATGTCTCGCGAACTGACCATGACGAAACAAATGAGAGAGATCAGAGCTTATACCGAAGTTTATAGAGAGTCGTTCTTTACACATACAATTTGCGAATCAAAGGGACATGGTACCTTACGCCAAACACCGTGAGGCGTTGGTTAATCGGTTGGATGATTTAATGGAGGAGAACAAACAGCGACGTCATCGGTCCTATCGGAATAGGGAAGGATGAGGGAGTAAGTCGGCCGTGCTCTTTCAAAGGAACCACGCTGGCATTGGCCTGAAGCGATTTAGGGAAATCACAGGAAGCCGAAATCGAGTCCAGTGTGCTAATTACTGCACTACCTGCCTCCGTCCGTGAGGTATCTCGCGGAGTATAGATATACATGTAGTTGTAGGTCAACGAGTAAATCTGCAGTCTTGTAGCTGCGTGCTGTCAGTATAAATACAGTGCTCCCTCTCGAAGCGAGAATATAATTATGTAATAAAATACAGATTGCTGCTATTGTCGTTTAGTGTTTTTGTTGTGATGGATCCATTTATGCTAGACTGCCATCGTCAGACCGTCTGCGAAAGTTACAAAGTATTATTATATTAATATAAAGATGGTTACCGTATTTTCAGATACATAAATTTTGAGCTTCGTCTGTATAAAAATAGTGGTCGATGTCATTCTTTATCATAATACAATGTCGTGTAGATTTAGAACTCTTTATGTTATAAGCTGGTTTGTGGTTTGCTGCTGTTTTTAATCGTTCTTTCTCATAACTTTTAAAATTTTGCGTTTATCGTCAGATTTGACAGACTGACATCATATACGCTAATTCGTGCCATCCAAAGGCACGCAAGCATGCTTATTTCCAAGCCATTATCAACAGAATACTAAACCAAATTACCAAATAAAAAGAACTCGATACATTACGATAGGTGGCACAACAAAATGCATTACTAATGCAGATATAAAAAAGAAAAACGACACTTTCGCAACCGAAAATTCTCAAGGACGTGAGTTATCCAAAACAAAACTAAAGCCACATACATACCTATAACGTATTTTGGGCACAATATTAAACAAGGTAAACGCACTAATGAAGAACACAAGTATGCAATTCGCATATAGAAGGAACAAAAATTTCTGGCATAACTTCGCTAAGGAAAAATAAAATTATCAATGTGTACACAAACCCAGTCATGTACAAAAAAAGTCTTAGATTTGGAATAAATTTTACACAGGGCAGACATGGTGCAAATTCATTGTAAGATATCGACAAAACACGAGAATTAGCGAAAATAATACGCCTACATTCTTCAACAACTTAAAAACTGTAACCACAACACAGAACGAATGGAGTTAGCACCGAAAATTTTACGCATAGTACCTAAAGATTTCGTACTGAACGTACTTGAAGACATAGAAATCAGCATACACACAATGAAACGCCCTCAAGACACTTTAAATGAAGAAACTGTTTTAAAACATAAACATTTCATACAAAATTGTGTTGAATTCCTAACCAAAGATAACAGATAAGCACAAACAACCACACTAGACACATCGATTGCAAAGATTATTCATACAGGTCATAATGGTAACATCGACACATCACAGCAACTGTAACCATATAGTTTCTACATCTACATGGATACTCTGCAAATCACATTTAAGTGCCTGGCGGAAGGTTCATCGAACCACCTTCACAATTCTCTATTATTCCAATCTCCTAAAGCGCGCAGAAAGAATGAACACCTATATCTTCCAGTACGAGCTCTGATTTCCCTTATTTTATCGTGGTCACCGTTCCTCTCCCTGTAGATCGGTGTCAACAAAATAGTTTCGCATTCGGAGGAGAAAGTTGGTGACTGGAATTTCATGAGAAGATTCCGTCGCAACGAGAAACGCTTTTCTTTTAATGATGTCCAGCCCAAATCCTGTATCATTTCTGTGACACTCTCTCCCATATTACGCGATAATACAAAACGTGCTTCCTTTCTTTGAACTTTCTCGATGTACTCCATCAGTCCTATTTGGTAAGGACCCCACACCGCGCAGCAGTATTCTAAAAGAGGACGGACAAGCGTAGTGTAGGCAGTCGGCTTAGTAGAACTGTTACATTTTCTAAGTGCCCTGCCAATAGACCGCAGTCTTTGGTTAGCCTTCCCCACAACTTTTTCTGTGTGTTCTTTCCAATTTAAGTTGTTCGTAATTGTAATACCTAGGTATTTAGTTGAATTTACGGCTCTTAGATTAGACTGATTTATCGTGTAACCGAAGATTCACGAATTCCTTTTCGCACTCATGTGGATGACCTCACACTTTTCGTTATATAGGGTCAACTGCCGATTTTCGCACCATTTACATATCTTTTCTAAATTGTTTCGCAATTTTTTTATCTTCTGATGCCTTTATCAGTCGCTAAACGACAGCAGCAACTGCAAACAACCTAAGACGGCTGCTCAGATTGTCTCCCAAATCGTTTATATAGATAAGGAACAGCAAAGGGTCTATAACTCGACCTCGTGGAACGCCAGAAATCACTTCTGTTTTACTCGATGACTTTCCGTCCAATACTACGAAATGTGACTTCTCTGACAGTAAATCACAAATCCAGTCACATAACTGTGACGATATTCCATAAGCAGGCAACTTCACTATACGCCGCTTGTGTGGTACAGTGTCAAAAGCCTTCCGCAAATACAGAAGTACAGAATTGATCTGAAATCCCTTGTCAAGAGCACCCAACACTTCGTGTGAATAAAGAGCCAGTTAAATATGGAGCAATGCATCAACATACTTCGAAAGGAACCTAATTGGTATACAGTCTGGACCAAAAGACTTGTTTTAATTAAGTGATGTAAGTTGCTTCACTTCTCCGAGGATATTTACTTCTACGTTACTCATGTTGGCAGCTGTTCTCTATTCTAATTCTGGAATATTTACTTCGTCTTCTTTTGTGAAGGCATTTCGGAAAGCTGCGTTCAGTTACTTCAATAGTATCTCCATTCCTACCGCGCACAGAAGGCATTGATTGTTTCTTGCCGCTAACATACTTCACATACGATCAGAATCTCTCTCGATTTTCTGCCAGGTTTCGAAACAAAGTTTCGCTGTGGAAACTGTTACAAGCATCTCACACTGAAGTCCGCGCTAAATATAGAGCTTCTGTAAAAGATCGCCAATCTTGAAGATTTTGCGTCTGCTTGAATTTGGTATATTTGTTTTTTGTTTCTGCAACAGTGTTCTAACCCGTTTGGTGCACCAAGGAGGATCAGCTCCGTCGTTTGTTAATTTATTTGGTAGAAATCTCTCAATTTCTGCCGATACTATTTCTTTGAATCTAGGCCACATCTGCTCTATACTTATAATATTAATTTGGAATGAGTGGAGATTGTCTCTTAGGGAGGCGTCAAGTGAATCTTTATCTGCTTTTTTGGATAGGTATATTTTTCGCATATGTTTCGAGGATTTGGAGATTACAATATTCAATCTCGCTGCGACAACCCTGTGTTCACTAATCCCTGAATCAGTTTTGATGCTCGTTATTAACTGAGGATTATTTGTTGCTAAGAGGTCAAGTGTGTTTCCACAACCGTTTATTATTCGCGTGGGCTCATGAACTAACTGCTCGAAATAATTTTCAGATAAGGCGTTTAGCACAATTTCGGATGGTATTTTATGCGTACCTCCGAAATTAAACATGTATTTTTGCCAACACATGGAGGGTAAATTAAAGTCACCACCAACTACTATTGTATGGGTCGGGTACGTGTTTGAAATCAACAGCAACAAACACGCCACCGCCAATCGTGTTTAGCCTATCTTTTCGGAACACCGTTATGTTCTTCGCAAAAATTTCGGCTGAGCTTATATGCGGCTTTAGCCAGCTTTCAGTGCCTACGAGGTGCATACAAGTTCTAACGCCTCCGATTTTTTTTTCTATGGACTGGAAAGAGATAGAAACATGCGCATTGTTTTAAAATGAGGCCGCATTCATTGTCAATACGTCCCAGAGATGGCAGCACCGTACGGCAGATGGAATTTTACCGACAGGGGCGAGAATGAGGTTTTAAATACTTAAAATGGCGACGTTTTCCTTACTTGAACAGCGTGCAATCATTCGTTTTCTGAATTTGCGTGGTGTGAAACCAATTGAAATTCATTGACAGTTGAAGGAGACATGTGGTGATGGAGTTCTGGATGTGTCGAAAGTGCGTTCGTGGGTGCGACAGTTTAATGAAGGCAGAACATCGTGTGACAACAAACCGAAACAACCTCGGGCTTGCACAAGCCGGTCTGACGACATGATCGAGAAAGTGGAGAGAACAGTTGTGGGGGATCGCCGAATGACTGTTGAACAGATCGCCTCCAGAGTTGGCATTTCTGTGGGTTCTGTGCACACAATCCTGCATGACGACCTGAAAATGCGAAAGGTGTCATCCAGGTGGGTGCCACGAATGCTGATGGACGACCACACGGCTGCCCCTGTGGCATGTTGCCAAGCAATGTTGACGCGCAACGACAGCATGAATGGGACTTTCTTTTCGCCGGTTGTGACAATGAATGAGTCGTGGATGCCATTTTTCAATCCAGAAACAAAGATCCAGTCAGCTTAATGGAAGCACACAGATTCACCACCACCAAATAAATTTTGGGTAACCGCCAGTGCTGAAAAAATGATGGTGTCCATGTTCTGGGACAGCGAGGGCGTAATCCTTACCCATTGCGTTCCAAAGGGCACTACGGTAACAGGTGCATCCTACGAAAATGTTTTGAAGAACAAATTCCTTCCTGCACTGCAACAAAAACGTCCGGGAAGGGCTACGCGTGTGCTGTTTCACCAAGACAACGCACCCGCACATCGAGCTAACGTTACGCAACAGTTTCTTCGTGATAACAACTTTGAAGTGATTCCTCATGCTCCCTACTTACCTGACCTGGCTCCTAGTGACTTTTGGCTTTATCCAACAATTAAAGACGCTCTCCGTGGCCGCACATTCACCAGCCGTGCTGCCATTGCCTCAGCGATTTACCAGTGGTCAAAACAGACTCCTAAAGAAGCCTTCGCCGCTGCCGTGGAATCATGGCGTCAGCGTTGTGAAAAATGTGTACGTCTGCAGGGCGATTACGTCGAGAAGTAACGCCAGTTTCATCGATTTCGGGTGAGTAGTTAATTAGAAGAAAAATCGGAGGCCTTAGAACTTGAACGCACCTTGTATGAAGATTTGAGCATCAGTGCTTTCTATTAGCGCCTGGAGCTCTGGTACTTTCTAAACACAGCTACGGCAATATACAACTGTTATACCAATGGTCCCTGTATCTACGTTCTTCCTGTATTCAGCCTGTACCCTTGGTGACTGAAGCCCTTCTTGTGTTTTCCCGAGACCCTCTAAACTAAAAAAACCGCCCTGTCCACCCCACACAGACCCTGCTACTCACGTAGCCGCCTCCTGCGTATAAAGGACACCTGATCTATTCAGCATCCTTGGGCAACTGTTGTAACTATAAATCTGTCAAATCTGACGATGAAATCTCAAATTCTAAAGATTACTAGAAAGAACGATTAACAACAGCAACACACCACAAAACAGCTTATAAGAGTATTAAATCTACACCAAGCTGTAATGTGACACTGGGTGACAGCGACCGCTCGTGATATAGGAACGTCAGTATCGAATTTGTATGTCTGAAAATACGAAAACCAACATTATAAAAAATAAAATAAAAATATTATGTTACTTTTCAGAGGTGCTCTGAAGATGGCAATGTAGCTGAAATGGATGCATTACAAGAAAGCATTGAACTACTATATCAGCAGTCTGCATTTTATTTCTTAATGTGTCTAAGAGACATTAAAAAAAAAAAAAAAAGTTCAAATGGCTCTGAGCGCTATGGGACTAAACTTCTGAGGTCATCAGTCCATCAGTCCCCTAGACCTTAGAACTATGTAAACCTAAATAACCTAAGGACATCACACACATCCATGCCCGACGAAGGATTCGAACCTGCGACTGTAGCGATCACGCGGTTCCAGACTGTAGCGCCTAGAACCGCTCGGCCACTCGGGCTGGTAGACATTGTCAACATTGTGGTTCCGTTGAATCGTAAAAAGCGACTATAATTCCTCCAGTTTGCAGTTACGGTTAAACAGTGGTGATTGCTGGGACGAGTGAGTGGCTCGCACTTCCTCAACAGTAAAGTCCCCTCCAAACGGTCGCAATCACGCTGGAGCATACTGTGTCGACATGTCGTATACAAGTGCTTCATTTGGAATATGTGAATTTCAAGAATGTTATTAACATCCACCCGCGCCGTGAATATTACTGTCGGGCCTCTTACGCATGCCGTAAGCTGTGAACAACAACGACAGAGGCTCGGGAAAGAGGTGGCCAGACACCAGCTGAAGCGCCTCAACCCTCTTTCTCCAGACGGACTTCGGCCGCGGCGCAGAATGAGATTCACGGCGGCGCGACGGGCTCTGAGGAGAGGAGGGCAGGGCAGGCCCGCAATATCGCCGTCGCGGCCACGAGGGTCGCACAAATATTTGAGCGACCGAATTACCCGCGAATTTTATGTAAAACAGCCTGCAAAAGCGCCGCGCCGGAGGCAATTTGGCGCGCGCTGGAGTGGCGGCCGCTCCAGTGCTCAGCTCCAGACCGTTAAGAGCGCGGAGCGCAGCTTCCAGCCGCTGGAGGCGACGCGACGCGGCGTGCGGCTGTTTATCCAGCGCGAAACCCGGGCTGACGCGCACGCGCTCTTTCCAACTTCGCTTAGCTGCCCGCCAGAGTGAGTCTAAGGGCTTCTTTCCACGTACTTGGTCCTTAGGAGAAACGATCCCCTAGAAGTTGGTGCGCTTTAACGGAAGATAAAAGAAACGATAAACAAAAACATTTGGTGACCGAGTGCTTGCCGACAACTTTTACGTTAAACATTTTAGATACACCAAGACTTTAAGAAAGAATACAAGCTGTTTTCGTAATTATAATGGGGAAGGGATATTCTGTAAGTTTATATCAATGATTTTTCAGTTAGAACCGTGCGTTTGGAATTTAAAAAGGCAGTATTTATTTTGCCAAACTCGTTTCGCTTCAATCAACCCTTTCAGACATGCATTTTTTCTGGAGGAAGGAAAATTTTTCTATTTGTACTAGCGTTCTTAGGTGATTCTTTTAAAGAGTTTAGGTGTAAGATTTATACAAAAAAGTAGACTTGCCTTCATTTTATAGACAAAAATAACTAATTACGAAATCTTCTTTTTGTAACAATTAGCAAAATGATCATTCAATAACTACTATGCAAAATTACAACAACCATATTCAGTTTCACAGTGGAATATAGCAAACCAACCAGATCCGTGCATAGTGGTGGTTACGAGATGCTGCGCACTGCTACACTGACCTGCTGATATTTTCATAGTGGTGACCAACAGTTGGCAGCACTTGTGCTTGTTGAAATGGTTGAGCATTCACAAATGCGTATCTCAGGTTTCCAAATGGTTCAAATGGCTCTGAGCACTATGGGACTTAACTTCTGAGGTCATCAGTCGCCTAGATCTTAGAACAATTTAAACTTAACTAACCTAAGGACATCACAAACATCCATGCCCGAGGCAGGATTCGAACCTGCGACCGTAGCGGTCGCGCGGTTCCAGACTGTAGGGCCTAGAACCGCTCGGCCACTCCAGCCGGCTTTTCACCTTACACATTCTGTTTTTCTAAGTCAAGTTACAATGGGTTCTGACCGACACTTCTCTTGTACAATACATGTTTCGTTATTTACTGAGTGTGTTGATATTGTTCTACATGTGTCTAGCACAGCAAGAAGAGATCGAGATGATATTGACCTGTGACTGTTACAATTGAGTGATGCCAGTTGCGGTGTCAAGTTACACTTGACCTTGACTGAAGGTATCATGTTGCAGCTGGCCTACCCTCACCTGGTAGCGACATTGGGTGACAGTTACACAACTGCAAGGCTTGTATTCAAAAGCAACCCCTCCTCTCCCCCCCCCCCCCCCACACCCCCTCCTTCTCCGCGCCAGCCGGCCCACGCATCTGAGGCACTACTGGCTCTAGACGACGTTGACCATCAGTATCAGGTTAATCAGATTACACATCCTGCCCATGCAACCTACCCTCCCTCTCCCACCCCCCACAGGTCTACCTACACCATTAGGGTACTATCGATTCAAGCCAAGTAACGGTTATTAGCGTCTTAGGTAACGACTTTGAGGGTACGTGCTCACACACGCATATATGTGGTACATTCGAGGTCACCCCACCCCTTTTCTTACTACAGCAGTTGCCTGAGATGTTCCAGCTCTGCGCCCGTAAGAAGAGGAATAACAGGTTTCCTTAGGGTACAGATGTTGGTATTTTTTATAAATAATTACAAATTAAATTTATTACATTTCCAAAACTCACAGGAAACTATGTGTTTACACAGATATTTTCAAGTCTCAGACATCTGTGATGTATATTATAACAACCAAGCGAATTTCGTTATTTGAGGCGCCAGCAGAGACCAGCCACCACACACAGGCCAACTGTAAGGACTATTATGATCCATTTTTACCATATTTTCCCACATTTTTTGTATTTCTTATCTTTTACATAATTTTACCATTTTGACGTGTTTTTCCACATTTTCACCATTTTCTGCGTTTATTCATATTTTTCCATATTTTCCCAATATTGCCATTTTTACGTATTATTTTATTTTCTGCCGTATTTTCTATAGTCTATATATATGACAGTACAACAATATACATGCTCTTATTGCACATTGCCACAACGCTTTATTTAACAACAATTACGCTGCTGTAGAGACTTTATTTACTAAGCATAAACCACAGGAACATTTATAGTCAAATTATTATACAAAAAGTTACCACATTGGATTATTTCATGACAAACAGGCCCTCACAAAGACAATAAATGTTAAACAAGACCACTGCATGATTTAAAAAAATTAAAAAATTAAAATATGTAATATTTAACTACAAATACGTTCTTGCGAGAACCTTAAATGTTGTAGAAATATCAGTGTCCTACATAAAACAAATAAACTGTTGCTGCATCATCCCTACATTATTAGTGTGTGTGTCACAATGTATGTATTAAAATGAACGCATTCCGCTACGTAGCAATAATGACGTCACAACATATTGGCCGGCCGGTGTGGCCTAGCGATTCTAGGCGCTTGAGTCTGGAACCGCGCAACCGCTACGATTCTAGGTTCTAAGTTCTCGGGGACTGATAATCTCCGATGTTAAGTGCTCAGAGCCATTTGAACCATTTGGCAATATATTGTGCAAATATTAAAAAAAATTTATTCTACAACAAATTCCTTAGGTTAACGCATGTCCACGACGAACATGAGTCCGGCGTGTACCGGCACTGCGCCACTGGCAGCCGCACGCGGTCAGCCTTGGAGAGCGAACAGCCCGTGCTGCACTTGGATCGCCGAGGCATGAGAGAGCGGCCGTGTCCCACCCTGCACCACACGAACTCCACAACAGCCAGCCATCCACCAGTGGCAGAGAACTGGCATTGTTCTAGGAATGTATGTATTATCGTTCCCAGTGGTTCCGACCTGGTCGCTGGAGGGAAAGACGCTGGTGCAAAAGCAGCCACCCAGTGAGTACCGTCCCGCCCAAGTGGACATCGGACAACAGGTCAATAAGAAACAAGCTCCCCAACCATCCTCCTTTTAATACTGGAGAAAAGGATTGGGTGACATCAGTCTTGGTCAACCATCGCTCCCAGGTGGAATAAAAAGCAGTAAGAAGACAATTAACCTAAAACAACAAAATATTTTAAACAAATAAACCATGTGTTAATAGCGTGCGGTGTCACTCTAAGACTTATAGACAACTACAGAAAAACCTGAAGTTATAGGTGTCCACGCCACCCATAGTGCAGAAAAAATAGCCATTCCTTCTTACCAACCCATAGACTCTCCGAGGCCATGTACAGCTCTGCCGAACTTGCCTCTGTATGATAAATGCAGGAGTAGAGAGCAACAGCGTTTGCGCACTGTCTGTTGGCAAGTCGACAACAATACGAATTTCGTCGATTCTGTCTCAATACCATTTCAAAGACGCACGTGTAAAATACAGAACCGAACAATTACATACAAGGAGCTCCAAGTCTCTGCTACAGCCAGCTTCATACATACGTTATGGCGAACCTCCATGCTAGAATAAGTATCAACGTTAAAAATTACCACATTTTCCATTGCAGTTATTGTGTGGCATCTTGTATTTTTACTGACAACGGAGCTGATGCTTCAATAAATACACGGTGTTCAATATCCTTCCTCAGTATGCCTTTAGGTATGCAGAGTGACACCACGCGTACAAAAAGCACACGCATGCCGCTTGTTAGTGCATGATTCACTTCTGCACACTGTCTGTAGTTCTGGGGTGTCCACATCAAGCCGGCGGGGGTGGTCGAGCGGTTCTAGGCGCTACAGTCTGGAACCGCGCGACCGCTACAGTCGCAGGTTCGAATCCTGCCTCAGGCACGGATGTGTGTTATGTCCTTAGGTTAGTTAGGTTTAAGTAGTTATAAGTACTAGGGGCTGATGACCTCAGAAGTTAAGTCCCATAGTGCTCACAGCCATTTGAACCATTTTTTGTCCACATCACAACACACATAAATCAGCGTAATTGGACTAGGAGTTTACAACTACATTCTAACTACGAGGGACAGTCAATCAGTAATGCAACACATTTTTTTCTAAAAACACACTACTCACCACTCTTTTGGCTACAAAACCCTATTTTGCAATGCAATCTCAGTTTAATGCGCCACCGCACTGGGAGGGCCTTGTAGGCTCACGTGGTTCCATTCAAATGGTCGACGTCGGAGTCAAACGTCTTGCTGCATCAACAACTTCACCACCATCCGAGT
Source organism: Schistocerca americana (assembly GCF_021461395.2). Taxonomy (NCBI): domain Eukaryota; kingdom Metazoa; phylum Arthropoda; class Insecta; order Orthoptera; family Acrididae; genus Schistocerca; species Schistocerca americana. The sequence continues at coordinate 43,020,405 of NC_060121.1, forward strand.
AACGCTTGCCGCAGAGAGCATCATTTATTGGGCCAAACATGGAAGTCAGAAAGTGACAGATACTTGCTGTTGGGCGGATAAGGAAGAACAGTCCAGCGAAGTTTAGTGTGTAAGTCAGTCAGCAGTACCGACAGAGACATCCAGTTGCGCACAGAGGTGTTTGATAGTGATCCATGGATCACCTCGAATGAGCGTGTCCACACGTTCCAACAATGGAGGGGTCACCGGTGCGCGCGCCAGGCCGGCACGCAGGAGGCTGGACAGATTTGAGAGACTTCGTTGCGATGGCGACAGGCGCCTCGCCGTACGACACACTGTGCTTGTGTTCACTGCTAGGCTGGTACTCTGAAGGCCCGGACCAACACAGCAACAACCCTCTGGTTGGAACGCACCGCCGTCACCGACGACATTTTGATGGGTACCTACCGGAACGCAATGAAACTGTAAGGAGTTAAAGTGTGAATATTCCACGACGTCACACAACAAATTCCACACTTTTTAAGCCGAAATTGTCTGAGAAAAAGGAAGGTACGAGCTGAAGATCATGTGACTGGACCTGTTGTTATGATGATCTTTACCGAACAGTTTTTTGTTACTGGCCTTAATGACTATCACGAAAAGCGTTTTGTGTTGGAAAACATTCTAACCATATTCATCACTAAAATACATTCCAGTATTTGTCGACGTATACAGATAACAAGACTGACTAGCTTGGGGTCTAAATCGACATCTTCCAGAGATTTAAAGTCAATACATGCAGGTTGAAGATTGACTTGTGCGGGAATACACACATTGCAGGTGATCAAAACCGATCAGTGGTTACAAAACTATGCTCTGTAAATGTATAGTTTTAATTATTTAATGAGGAAATAGGTTACACAATCTGTCACAGTCATGCACACACTTTTGTTGTCTTGTAGGAACTCTTATGTTGCGTATTTGGATGACTGCCTGTTCGTTGTACGCAAATTACATTTCAATATTAGTGTGAAATGCTTATGCATTACAATAAAGTGAGCAAAATGGAACATTAATTAGTGCGGGATGAGTGGCTATTCTCCTAGCTGGAATTCGATTCATCAGCCAAGTTTCTGGGGTCAGATACCTGCTATGAAACCAAGACTGGGTAAGACATGATACTGGGATGCATGCTTATTATCTACCGTTATGCCCTCATAACTACAGCTGGCAAAAGCTCCACAGTCCCAGAAGTTTTTTCTGGTGTTAAGAGTATGGGAAAGCCTGGTGATACTCATTGTCTCCACGCCAGTAAATCCGAGAATTCAAAGTGCAATGTACTCCCCTGTAAATGCTACACTTCCCCGTAACAACGGAGAGGCCTGACTGTCTTGCTGGTAAAGCTATAGAACAAAGTCGGTCTTCCTCATACAAGACCCGTGAGTCAAGGAGACTTAATTCATTACTCATTTAATCATGGTTCTGCAATTTGTCTACTGAGAAGTAAAACAAGCTTATAAGATGATGACGTGATCATGACACCTCCTCCAAACATGACTTTTGAAAAATTATAGTACTGTTGGCAGTATGGACAAAAATCGTGCGACGTGATTGGGTAGTCTGTGATGTGTTTTTTTTTTTTTTTTTTTGGCTATTATTCATTTCTCCAACGCTGCAGCAGCTAAAGTTATATCTCCACCACCATATGACAGTGACATCATTCTGTCGTTAAATACCATAGATTACCCATCACGATCGATGTAAGCTATAATTATTTATCATTTGTTTTTGTTGCTGTCGTTGTTGTGGTCTTCAGTTCAGAGCCTGGTTTAGCGCAGTTCTCCATGCTTCTGTACACTGTGCAAGCTGCTTCATCTCCAAGTACCTACTGCAACCTCCTTCTAGACAAGCTGTGCCACAAATTCCCCTTCTCCCCAATTCTATTCGGTACCGCCTCATTAGTTACGTGATGTACCCGTCTAATCTTCAGCATTCTTCTGTAGCACCACATTTCGAAAACGTCTATTCTCTTCTTGTCTACACTATTTATCGTCCATGTTTCACTTCCACTCATGGTTACACTCCATACAAATAGTTTCAAGTGCATCCCGTTAGGGGATTTACTCGTCAGCTTGAGACAGTTACCAAATCGGGTTAACACAGTGAGGTGACAAAAGTGACGGGCTATCTGCCGATTGAGCGCCTGACCACCTCCTGTCCTGATCAGTGCAGCAACTCGACGCGGCATGCACTCGACAAGTCGCTGGAAGTCCCCCGCCAGAAATTTTGAGCCACGGCGTCTCCGTAGCCGTCCATAATTGCGAAAGTGTTGCGAGTGCAGGATTCTGTGCACCGACTAACTTTCCGATTATGTCATATAAAGTTTCGATGAGATTCGTATTGGGTGATCTGTGTGGCCAAATCATTCGTTCTAACTGTACAAAATGTTCTTTAAACAGACCATGAACAACTGTGATCCGGAAAAATTGTCAGCCGCAAAAGAAATCCATCGTTGTTTGGGAACATGGAGTTCACGAATGGCTGCAGATGGTCTCCAAGTAGCCAAACCTAACCACTTAGGGCCCAGTCTATTCCATGTCAACACAGCCCACACCATTATGGAGACACCATCAGCTTGTACGGTGCCTTACTGACAACTTGGGAGCATGGCTCCGTGGGCTGTGAGCCACACTCGAATCACACAATCAGCTCTAACAAATTGAAATCGGTACTCTTCTGACTATGCCACAGTTTTCCAGGCGTCTAGCATCCAGTCGATATCGTCGCTGGCCCAAGAGAGGCGCTGCCGGCGACGTCACGATGTTATCAAAGACTCTCGTGTCGGTCGCCTTTTGCCATAGCCCGTCATCGCCAAATTTCGCCGCACTATCCCAAAGGATAAGCTCGTCCTACGGCCCACATTGATTTCTGCGGTTATTTGACACACTGTTGCTTGTCTGATTACACTGTCTACCCGCTGCAGCTCCGCAGCTCTCGGTCTTTCCGTGAGGGCCGTCGCCAATGCGCAGCCCGCGAAATTGGTGTTCTCGGCACGCTGTTGACGCTGTAGATCTCGGAATATTAAACCGGAAAGCGATTTCCGAAATAGAATGTCCCATCCAACTACCATTTCACGTTCAAAGTGTGTTAATTCCGGTCGTACGGCCATAATGACGTCGTAAACATTTTCACACGAATCACTCGAACACAAACGAGAGCTCCGCCAGCGCGCTGCCCTGTCGTACCTTGCGTACGCGGTACTACCGCCGTGCATATAACTAGCCCGTGGCTTCAGTCACCTCAGTGTTAGATTTTCTTCGTGATTGTACCTTTTATGTGTAGGCTACACAAGTCAGAAATGATTTTAAGTTCCCATCAAAAATGTTCAAATGTGTGTGAAATGTTATGGAACTGCTAAGGTCATCAGTCGCGAAGCTTACACACTACTTAACCTAAATTATCCGAAGGACGAACACACACACCCATGCCCGAGGGAGGACTCGAACCTCCTCCGGGACCAGCCGCACAGTCCATGACTGCCGCGTCTAAGACCGCTCGGCTAATCCCGCGCGGCTAAGTGCCCATTAATTTAGACTTTCTTTAAAGCCTTTGTAGTCGTTTCGCCAGTCTTCATTGGTGACTCGTTTCTTCGTTTCCCATCAAAGTTTAAATTAGTCGGTGAAACTGGTATACCTTGCATCTTCTCAAAGATTTTTCACTAATGAGTAAATATTCGGATGAAAGTCTGATATTAATGTATTTATTCTTCGGTTCCATCCTTATGAAACGTTATTAGTTCGATGGAGCCTTCCACTGCAGTTCCGCGTGTCTCATGGCATACGTTTCTTACTGAAAAAAATCTGAGGTCATCAGTCCCCTACAACTTAGAACTACTTAAACCTAACTAACCTAAGGACATCACACACATCCATGCTCGAGGCAGGATTCGAACCTGCGACCGTAGTTCCAGACTGTAGCGCCTAGAACCGCTCGGCCACCCCGGCCGGCTGTTATTGAGCCACTGCTGCACAGAATAGTCATCAAAGTCCTGAAACCAGGTTTTCAGGCGCGCTCTACTGAATACACAGCCAATCATCAACTAACGTTCACAGGGGAAACGTGCTAGAGCAGGACACATTCGTGTGTGACAGTGTATTTTGTGTTTTGCTTATAGGTTCGAACGAGGCCGCAACACTGAATTTGATTCTACAAACACTTATTAAAACGACAATCGCAATCAGTAATCTCTGTTCCAGGAAACAAACTGTTAGCTGCTTGGACGATGGCTATTTCGATGAACATCTTCAGTGATGCAGTGTTCCATCCAGACAAGTTAGTTTTAATATCTTTAAAAGGAATTTCACATGTATCTCGCTTTTTATTTGGCGTAAAAGCGTAAACAACTGGAATGGTGTTTGTTACCTTCCAAGAATTGTTTAAGGTTGGCGTTGGGTATAAACAACTCCTTGCTCGAAGTCTTGAACGTTCCATCCACAAAGAAAGAGTCCCTGTCTGATAAACTTTTTCCTTTCCGTTGGCAAACACCAGTATTCTGTCTTTCGATCCCCTGTTATCATCTGCTAGTAAAAAGCTGCTACCATCATTATTTTCTTGGAAGAACGTCCCTCCAGAATCGGTGGGATCTTCTGCAGTTCCCATGTATTTTCGCCTAATGCGATGTAACGAGCCGCTCTACTTCTTCAACGTAAACTCATGAAACTGTAGGGTCTCTTTCCTTTGCACGCTTCTTTGCACCGACAAAATTTTTTCGCACTTCATTACCTCCTCATAGGGGGTCTACTTTCCCCTAAAACTGAGTTATTTTCTCTTGATTGTCTTCCTTTGCATTTATTATTTCCAAAGTTTATACAACGCCAGTAAATCACTTCTTGTTTATTTGCACAGTCCACTGTACACTGATGCCCGTTGTAAATCAGTGAAAGATTCCCTTTGGTGATTTCACTAAAGTCCATCACCTCCACACTAGAACACGGAACACTACTTCCTTTTCAGAGGTCAGCTGCAAAACTCAGCCCTGGGGGAAGCCACGCGCGCTACGAACCGGTGCGAGGACGGGGAACTTAATGCAGTAAATGGGCTTTGGCTTTCTCCAGAATGCGTCGCAGGTAGCGGTGGACAAGCTGCTGTATCGTACTTGTGCTCTGCCTGCAGTGCGCTGGTCTCCGTGCAGATATCAACACACTCCCACTCCGCAGCAGACGTCACCAACTCCTGGAAGCAGTGGGATGCATACCATCCTAGCTGTCTGGGCGCCCGCCACACGCCTCGACGACCGTGAGTGATGGTCTGGGGTGTCCTTTCTTTTAAAGGGCTCCTTTTGTTATCATCTGAGCCACCCATCCAGCACACCGGAACGTCTACGATATTCTACGCCCTGTTTTGTTGCCCTTCACGAAAAGCCATCCTGAGCTTACATTTCAGCGAGATAATGCCCGCCCGCACACGGCGAGAGTTTATGCTGCTTGCCTTCGTCCTTGCCAAACCCTGCCTTGGCCAGCAAGTTAATCGGATCTCATCTCTACCAATTGAGAAAATTTGGAGCATTATGGGCACGAAGGTCTAATCAGTTCGGGACTTTTCCGATGTAACTAGCCAACTGGACAGAATTCGGCACGATATCCTTCACGAGGACATACGACAACTCCATTAACGAATGACAAGGTTTAACGGCCAGACGTGGACCAGTGCCTTACTGACTTGCTCAATTCATGATAGTCTCTTTCTGGAATAAATCATCCAGTTACTCCGAAATTGTAACCATTTGTTCATCGGCACATTTACATCACATCTACCGATTTCCGTCCTGTTCGGATAATTCCTTCGTGGAGCGTCTGTTTTCTTGTATTAGAGTGTGTTTTCGAATTAAGTTTTATTTTCTCCACCCTGTTGAAAGTTGTCTTTACTAACAAGGGAACCTCCCCATCGCACCCCCCTCAGATTTAGTTATAAGTTGGCACAGTGGATAGGCCTTGAAAAACTGAACACAGATCAATCGAGAAAACAGGAAGAAATTGTGTGGAACTGTGAAAAAATAAGCAAAATATAGAAACTGAGTAGTTCACCGGAAGATATGCAATGTCAAGGACGCTGGGAAAGCAGGAGCGCCGTGGTCTCGTGGTAACGTGAGCAGCTGCGGAACGAAAGGTCCTTGGTTCAAATCTTCCATCGAGTGAAAAGTTTAAATTTTTATTTTCAGTTTATGTGACAAACTCTTATGTTTTCATCACTTTTTTGGGAGTGATTATCACATCCACAAGAAAACCTAAATCGGGCAAGGTAGAAGAATCTTTTTACCCATTCGCCAAGTGTACAAGTTAGGTGGGTCGACAACATATTCCTGTCATGTGACGCACATGCCGTCACCAGTGTCGTATAGAATATATCAGATGTGTTTTCCTGTGGAAGAATCGGTTGACCTATGACCTTGCGATCAAACGTTTTCGGTTCCCATTGCAGAGGCACGTCCTTTCGTCTACTAATCGCACGGTTTTGCGGTGCGGTCGCAAAACGCAGACACTAAACTTATTACAGTGAACAGAGACGTCAATGAACGAACGGACAGATAATAACTATGCAAAAATAAAGAAAGTAAAATTTTCACTCGAGGGAAGACTTCAACCAAGGACATCTCGTTCTACAGCTGCTCACGCTACAACCGGACCACGGCGCTCCTGAGGTCACAGTGTCCATGATGTTGCTTATGTGGCCCATGGACTACTCAGTTTGTATATTTTGCTTATTTTTCCACAGTTCCACACAACTTCTTCCTGTTTTCTCAATTGATCTGTGTTCAGTTTATCAAGGCCTATCCACCGTGCCAACTTATAACTAAATCTGAGGGGGGTGCGATGGGGAGGTTCCCTTGTAAGAGAAGGTACACGTTCATACGGCACACTCTGAGCCGTCAAGGAATACAACTTTTGTTACAAAAGGGAACTTTGGGATTTAAAAGTCGCAAGGTGGACGGTTGTTGCAGCAGCAGCAGCAGCAGCGCAGAGGCGCACACGATAGAGCAGAGCGTAGAGCTGCGGAAAACCACTACCCAGACTAAACACCACACGGACAACATCCTGTATTAATCCTTCTGTTGCTATGTCAGCGAGGCTGTGGGAGGGTAACGGTTTAAAACGGACAAAAGAACGCCACGAACTGTTGCTGATTCGTCGCACGAGCGACCCACGGTTTCCAGGGCGGCCGACACGAAGACAAAAGCGGCGCGTTTCGTCACGTCTCGTCGCCCGGCGCGCAGTAATGGCGGTGTTTAGTGCGCCGGCGCCACGGCTGCCATTAATCAGTGACGCGTAACTGGCGACCGCGATGCCATAGCGCGCATTATCCCCATCAAACGCGGTCTCCATTATTTAGCGCCAGCCCGGGCGGCGGGCGTACACCGAGCCACATACTTGCTCGTTTCTGGAAGCCGTTCCGTGATCGGACACACGTCCACGGGAAATTTCTTTACTGTCTTTCTAGAAACACTGAGTTCACGTAGGGCCTTAGGGTACCTACAGTCTACGAAATTTTTGCGACTCTATACAGAACGGTAACGAGAGGCGGTCTGCAGAACCGTGTTCGTACGAAAGCTGTACGGGAGCAGAAATGATTAATGAACAAGATGACAAACAGAAGCTTTACGTAACTGATCTTCAGGTGAACGACGATTCATCAGAAATAATGCTGCAAGAAACAGAGTCCAACTATCACAACAACAACAACAACAAAGATGAGGCTCGATGTACTAAGCACGAACGATGGTGTCCCAGTGACGCTATCAGCGTTAGACGCAAACTGACAATTTCGCTGCTAATTTTTCTACGCCCATGAGGTGGTATCGATACGTCGTACCACACATAGTAACTATAAACAGCATTAACCTGATATATACAGATTCATCCCACGTTTTCACTTCAATTGTACAGTTTCTTACCACCTTTGCACTTGATAGACTAATGGCATTCTCCGATGCAATTCGTGACAGTTAAATGGTAAACAATAGCAGTATGTTTGTCCTTTTCTGCCTGTAACGTAATAGTAAATCAAAGTGGTATCAAAATGTCAAACAGATTCTACAGCTTACGATAAAGTAGGGCAAAGACTAATATTATTCTCTCTGCATTCTGTAATTTCCATCTTTTTCAGGATGGAGACGGTGGCCATGTGACAAAAGTTAGTTCTAGTTCGTCACTGAAAGTAATACGACGGTTTTTGTTAACTCGTCAGCCATTATCAGATATACGCAATTAGGAAAACGCGAAACTAGTGGCGTACTTAAGAGTATTGTCCAAGAGGAAGTAGTTTAAAATTCAAGTACAATCTTGTAACAGTGTTATGAACAAAAAAAAAGAAAAAAAACATGAAAGTTGTTCTATGATTTCACGCTCGACGCAAGACTTGCTGTTTTGGCTTGGCTAGCAATATACGGCGAAGGACATAATAATAATAATAATAATAATAATAATAATAATAATAAACATAAACTTACATCAACAACTTGCCATACAACATAAACTAATAAAACAACACGTTCCCACATACAAGTATGTACCACAAAATGTACTGGAGAATGATGAATACAAATTATACTGAAACAGAACCATTATAACAGATAAAACAACACCACGTAACAAACCTGACATCATACTCACCAATAAAAAGTAGAAATTAACACAACTAATCGAAATATCCATACCCAATACAACAAATATACAGAACATAACAGGAGAAAAAAATTAAAAATACATCCAACTAGCTGAGGAAGTCAAGGACATGTGGCATCAGGATAAAGTTGACATTATCCCATTTAAACTATCAACTACAGGAGTCATACCACACAATATCCACCAGTACATCAATGCAATACAGCTACATCCAAACGTGTATATACAACTACAGAAATCCGTAATTATTGATACATGTTCAATTACCCGAAAGTTCCTAAATGCAATGTAACATATACCGTACAGTTAAAAGGAAGTCACGCTTGATCAACGTCCGCGTCACTTTCCATTTTTAACCAGACTTAACGTCTGAGAAAGGAAAGAAATAATAATCCTACCTATCTGCAAATGGTATCAGCGATAATGGATAATAAAGTCGCGAGAAGTAGAGGCAGGTGCTTGCATTAGAAGGGCCATAACGCTTGGACACAGTGTTTCTCCTAAGACGACCAACATCTGTTTTTGGCAGCCAATACCACACAGATATAAAGAACGATTTATACAATATTCAGAAGGCCTATCATTAATACAGTCAAGCTGTCCGGCATAACATTCAATGTAGGGATCCGTAAAATTTCGTACCGGCAACTATCAAAACACGGAATTTTTCAAAATGTAGTAAGAATACAAAAGCAACAGCAAAGTGCTCGGAGTGAAAAAAGCGTAAGGAGAGAATTCAGTATTCCCCCTCTGCTGTTTAACTTGCATATCGATGAAGAAAGAAGGAAATAAAATAAAGCTTCTGATGACGGATTAAAATTCTGGGTGAGAGAGTACGAATGCTGAGGTTTGAAGACGGCAATGCTATCCTCTGTGAAAATGAGGAATAATTGCAGAACCCACGTAATGGAACGAACAGTCCATTCAGAATAGAAGTTACATTGAGTGTAAAGCAAAATACGAAAGTAGTGAAGAGTCGCAGAAACGTGATAAACTTAATATGAAGACTAGCACCACACAGTAGATGCAGTGAATGTGTTCTACCACGCTGGAAGCAAAATAACCTACGAAAATGAGCCGAAGACAATACAAGAAACAGACTAGCATCGGAAAAGAAAACAATCCTCGTCATAAGAAATCTGCCGGTTTCTTACGCAAAATGAGGCGTCTCTGACCACAAACATGTGGAGCGTAGCACTGTGTGGAAGTGGGACAAGCGGTAAAACCGGATACGAAGAGAATCGAAGGTCTGAGATATGGTGTTATAGAACGATGCTGAAAATGAATTTGTACACACACACACACACACACACACACACACACACACACACACACAAAGAGAGAGAGAGAGAGAGAGAGAGAGAGAGAGAGAGAGAGAGAGAGAGAGCGAGCGAGAGAGAGAGAGAGAGAAAAAAAAGGGCATAAACAGTTGGCACACTCAACTTCTCTCCCGTACGTTACCTTGACGACAGTGGCGTCAGCTCGGTCCACATATGTAAATAATAAAATTTTCCAACTTCTGAAGAAGCGGATCCCGTACGAGAAGGGATCAAAGCTAGGGAAAAGAAAAACAAGGAGAACAAGAAAGAAATGAAGAAAGAAGAAGATAACTAGAAGACAGTTTAATAAGGGAATAAATTCCATCATGGTGCTGAAGGAAGCTGTAGATGTACGTGGAACCAGAGATCGGAACATACCCGTAAGTAACTGAAGACACTGCTTGTAGGTGGGTAGAAGGGTTTATGACAGGATATGAAGTCATGAAGAAAAAAGGGAAGATCAGACAAACTAACACGCCGAGAGCTACTGTCCTCCCCTCCCTCACCCCTCCCCGGTCAAATTAGAAAAAAAAATCGTCTCTCACCTCCTCAGACAGTGTGTAACACAAAAAATCCAATTCGGCGTATTATTTTCCCTAAGATAAACTCGCGCCGTCACGGGTGATGCTGGAGGGGGCCATAAAGTCTGAAGTCGGTGCGGCTCTGTTTCCTGTCTCTTACGGCACCCCAGTCCTCGCTCTCACGTACGCCAGCGTAGTAGGGACTCACACTCGTGCGGACAATCGACTCACATACAAGTGAATTTTTACAATCTGTTCACTCTTGATTAATCAACGCAATTACTCGACAAAATGTAATCTAAGAGAAACCCTTCAACGTTGCAAGAAGTAGCTGAAAAGATAATGCAGAAACAGACCACTTTCAAACAGTCTTGTCAACAACTTGCAAGACAAGAGTAGTGATCATCCCGATCTCTGTTTTGGTCAGTTGGGCTACACTATGGCTGCTCTTGTCCGACTGGAAATCGTGAAAAAACAAAGTCTGCTATATAAAACATACGTATTACTATTCCTTTAGACGTTTGATAGGTTACACTCAACAATTTCCTGTTTGGGGCGTGGTGCGAAAATCAGTTAACTGTTGGCCCAAGTAATATCCATTTATCAGCTTTTTTGTTCCTTATGCCAAGCTCTTCATCTCAGAGTAGCTCTCACATCTTACCTGTTCAATTATTTGTTAATTTGTTAGATGTATTCCAATTCTGTCTTCCCCTACCGTTTAAACGATCTACAGCTCCCTCCAGTTCTGAGAGGATGTTATTCCCTGATGTCGTCACACGCGTCGTGCCATCGTATTCCTCATTCCCTACCTCATCAGTCCTGCTAATTGTTGACATTCTTCTGTTGTAACACATCTCAAACTCTTCGAGCCCACGTGGCCGGAGTGGCGAAGCGGTTCTAGGCGCTACAGTCTGGAACCGCGCGACAGCTACGGTGGCAGGTTCGAATCCTGCCTCGGGCACGGATGTGTGTGATGTCCTTAGGTTAGTTAGGTCTAAGTAGTTCTCAGTTCTAGGGGACTGATGACCTCAGAAGTTGTCCCATGGTGCTCAGAGCCATTTGAACCATTTTTTTTTTTTTCAAGCCCCTGCTCTTTCTGTTTTCCGACACTTAATTTTCATCCTAGTAGACTGCTCTTGGCCAGAAATGCCATCTTTGGCTAAGATATACTGTTCCTTATGTCGTCCTTCCTTCGGCCATCTCGAGCTGTTTTGTTTCGGAGTTAGCAGAATTCTTTAACTTATTCTACACATGCTTACCAATTTTGATGTTAAGCTCCTTGCTATTCCCATTTCTGCTGCTTCTCACAGCTTTTATATTTCTTCGGTTCACTCTCAGTCCACATTCTATATTTAAAGTATTCATTAGCATCAAACGGTCCTCTAATTCTTCTTCACTTTCACTGAGTACAGCAACGTTACCAGCGAAGCTTATCATTGATTTCCGTTCACTGTAAATTTTAGTTCTACTCTTGAATCTTTCTTTATTGCCACCATTACTTCTTCAATGCACTGACGGAACAGTAGGGCTGAAAGACTGCATCCCAATCTCACTCCCTTTTTAGTATGACAAATTCGTTCTTGATATCCCAATCTCACTGCTTCGTCTTGACATTATTGTACGTCACTTAGAATTTCGAACATCTTGTACCTTTTCACTTTTTACAGTTTCAGAAAATGCTGTGGACGTGTTTTTATTTTCCTTCACTGTTGCTCACATTATCAAGTCTAACTTCAAATCTGCTTCTCTGGTGCCTTTACTTTTTCTAAAGCCAAACTGATCTTCGTCTAACACAACATCAGTTTCCATTACCGTATTGTTGTTTTCAGCAACCAGCCTAGCTGAGCTGCTAAGCTTATTGTGCGATAATTCTCGCTATTATCTGTTCTTGCTACCTTCGGAATTGTGTGATATTTTTCCGTAAGTCTGATAGTATGTCGACAGTTTCATAAATTCTACACACGAACTTTAATAGTCGTATCACTGTCACTTCCCCAAAGATCTTACAAATTCCCGATGGAATGTTATCTATCGCCTCCACCTTGTTCAATGTCAAATCTTGCAATGCTGTTTTAAATTTTGACTTGAATACTAGATCCCCAGTCTCTTCCAAATCAACATCAGCTGCTTCTTCTGTCACGTTGTGTGACAACTCCTTCCGCAGTGGTAATAATGAGCGATACCTGTTGGAGAAAAGTTCCCACGCAGCGAGGGTTCAGGCATTTCTTTCTCAGCCAGCAGAGCCCGAGGCAAGGAGATACTGTGTGTATGTATGTGTGTGTGTATGGGGGAGAGGGGCACTTGTCGGCTCGTTTTTTGTGTCATTACCGTTTTTTCCTGGCAGGCCCACCTCCTCGGACGTCTGGATCTCGCCGCAGGGGGAGCGGAAGAAGACATCTGCCGGCGTAATTACGGTGCCGTCGCGCTCCGGGCTGCATTTAAAAATAAATTAATTTGTAAATACGGCGAGTGCGCGGGAGATGGATGCCGCGATGCCGGCGCCGCCTGTTTACAGCCGCTTACGCCCCGGCGTCGATTTTTTCTGCGCTCTCCCTTTCCCTTTCCCTGCGCCCGCTGTCCCTGTGTGGTCTGCTGCACCTCGCGGCGCCCTGCGAGGGGATTAACTCGCGGGCCCCCCCACAGGCGGACGACTGGAATTTTAATACACTACAATTTTTCGGAAGAAAAAAAAAATCTGCCCCTGGGTTTAACGGCTAGGAGGTCTGATTGCGCTGACGCTGACACTGCTACGTGGGATAAGGCTGGTCGCGGCTTTACATATTCATTCGATTCTGTGAAAGGCTTTCGCGGTGCTGAAGGGAGGGGTTACATCTGAGCGTATGGCTGACCTGTATGTACGTGATCACTCTGAACATCACTTTATTTTTCCGCAGTTCCACCCACGAATAGCACGTGGGGAAAAAAGAATCTTTCCGTGCGAGCTCTGAGTTACCTTATTTTACGACGACGTTGATTACTCCGTAAGTAGGTGAGAATCAACAACACATTTTGGCGTTCGGAGGAGAAAGCTGTTGATTGTAATTTCATGGAAGGATCTCGTAGCAATGGAAAATATCTTCCTTTTGATGATTATCACCCCAACTCACTTATCGTACTCCTCAAACGAACTTTCCTTCTTTGAACTTCTCCGTGTACTCCGACAATCCTACCGCCTAAGGATCCTGGACTGCGCATCAGTACACCATAACAGCACAGACAAACGTAGTGCAGACAATCTTTTTAGAGGATCTCTTGTACCTTCTAATTGTTCCAGTAACAAACGGCCTGTGGTTTGCCTTACCCACAACATTTTCTATTTGAATATTCAAATGGTTCAAATGGCTCTGAGCACTATGGGACTCAACTGCTGTGGTCATAAGTCCCCTAGAACTTAGAACTACTTAAACCTAACTAACCTAAGGACATCACACACATCCATGCCCGAGGCAGGATTCGAACCTGCGACCGTAGCGTTCGTGCGGTTCCAGACTGTAGCGCCTTTAACCGCTCGACCACTCAAGCCGGCTCCATTTGAATATTTCAAATCAAGTTTTTCGTGCGTGTAATCCTTAGCAATTTATTTAGATCGACACAGCCTCTAAGTTTGTGTCGTTCTTTGCTGTTATTCTTATCCGATAACTGCTCCCATTCAGCTACAGGTCTTTTGCGACAAGTGAAAAAATCGTTTAGTTACTATGAAGAAACAAACAGTCGGTCTTGGTTGCAGGAATGCGTTTATTACTTATTAACGCCAGTCGCGGTGGCCGAGCGGTTCTAGGCGCTCAGTACGGAACTGCGCGCCTGCTTCGGTCGCAGGTTCGAATCCTGCCTCGGGCATGGATGTGTGTGATGTCCTTAGGTTAGTTAGGTTTAGGTAGTTCTAAGTTCTATGGGACTGCTGACCACAGATGCTAAGTCCTATAGTGCTCAGAGCAATTTTAACCATTTGAACTTATTAACGAATGACACACACATCTTCAGATTTGCTTAATATTAGACGGTGTTAACTACACGGGTTACCGAGCTTTCAGAACTTGCCAGAAAATAATTAAATAATTGTCCACGTCAAACATATGGAAACATTACGGTATATTGATAATTTTTACTTATGGACCGTCTGACAGCAACTGAATAGAACACAATTTTAGTGCCATACGCGTTTCGCCTTTATTTTCTGCAAGGCATAATCAGTGGCCTGGAATATGTACATATGTTAGCTATTTTATTTACATTTTTGTCACTGTGCCTATGGGTTATAAACAGTTCTGGTGGTTGGTATTTCCTATTAAGTAGTAATGTTTTGAAGTCTACTTACAGGTTGCGTGGACAATTTCTTACATATTACGCTCCTGTTGCATTTTTGGTGTTGTTTTTCTTCTTATGAATGCCAATTTACGGTTTTTTCCACATTCCACAGCACTATGAACTGAACGCTTGTTTTAATGCAATGTTTTGGTTTCTGTTGCCGACTGTCAAATGTTTTTGCCAAAGATCGAATGTTATTGCCAAACTTATGAATGTAACTATTAAAGTATATGTGGTCTGTTCGTGTATGTGTGTGTGTGTGTGTGTGTGTGTTTTGGTGTGATATTAATTTTTTTTTGTGCTGCCTTGCAGAAAATAAAGGCGAAACGCGTATGGCACTAAAATTGTGTTTTATTCAGTTGCTGTCAGACGGTCCATAAGTAAAAATTATCAATATACCGTAATATTAGACGCAACTGAGGAAGACAGGACTACAAAAGTTGAAGATATGGAAACGTTGCGGAGTGGAGTTGAGGAGGCATGCGATGTAGTCAAATGACTGCAAAACAGGTTCAGGCCTGCATAGATCTGTCACCACCCAAAGATGTCTGAGGTATAGTTGCTCATATTCGGGCTATGATACAGTACTTACTACGAGGATATGAGCTACCACACCTTCGGCATGTCTGTTTGGTGACAGATCTATGTAGGCCTGATCTTGTTTTCCATTCACTGGACTTCGTCGCGTGCCTCAACAAGGACACCGTACAATGTTTCCAAATATTCGACGACAGTAATTATTTGCTGGGATGTTCTGTATGCTCGTTGTCCCCTGTATCTAACACTATCTACGTATTACGTAGCTTATCTGAATCAAGCTAAATCATTGGTATATAAATAATGAACACACACCAGCAACCAAGACTGACAGTTTGTTCCTTCATGGCATATATAGTAGTTCCTATACCATCCGTGCTGTGACGAAGAAAGCAACCACGCAGTTCGTTGTTCCTTGTTCCCTAGCATGTACACAAAATCGAACAGTTTCATTCTTGAGGCATAGAGCTCTTCTATTGAACATTACTTAACAAACTTACATTAAATTAATGAGAAAATCCTGGAATCTCTTAGAAAACGTGAAGGAAGATATTCGTAGCCGGTACTAAGGGATCCCATGACATTTAAGTCCACAATTCCTCGCCTCTAATCAGACCTGATGGTACAGAAATGTTACGATATCCTGAAGGGTTTAACCGCTGACTTATCACTAAGTAGCATTTAATCACAAAAAAATCGTACCAAGAACAGCGTGTTTTTAAGAAACCTGAAATGCACTGTTGTCTTTAAACGGCATACTTTCACAACACGCAAGTTATATCACTAAAACAACCAAATATGAAAATTTTTTATCCGTCATATTGTTATCTCAAATGGTATCAAAAGAGGCCGCGTTTTCGAAAGCTTGTTAATGTGCTGGTGCTGTGAAATAGCACGTATTTATAACGGGTAAGCTAGAATATTAAACATACCAGATATGAGCTTAAAAAACAAACGAAGTAATCCAATATGGCGTCTCCCAAGTATTGCTTATGACGTAGAGCGCGGTACTGCATCTCCCTGGCCACGCTCATGTCGACGAACCCAAAATGCGACTTGTCTCTCTCAACCTTTCGTGCTACGGAATGCACTGGAACGTAAAATTCCACAATACTCGACAAGCTCGTAACTTCCAGGTCCCGTTCGAGGACGGCTTAATGGCGCGATGGCCGCAACGCACGCAACTACAGGCTTCCGCCATCTGCAGCGCTGTGTGTGTACCTGGAGACCCTACGTTCCCTATGCTGTCTCTCTAAGTGCACCTAAGGCAAGTCTAGGCAACTTGACGATGGCGGCCGAACTGGCCATATACAGTACACTGATCGTTGCGGGGTATTTATCCTCCGTAATTAGCGAAGCGAGGTCAGGTACCTCACGCAGTGCGAACGTAGAGCACAAACTTCAAACTGAACGTGTCGAAGTTTCAGTAACAAAAAAAGGAATCACTATATGTCGAAGAAATGTGTTTCCTGACTAGGTCTGACTTCAGTTTTCGTCATACTAGCAGTTGTTAACAGATATAGTGATAGATTTCGTAGTTTCTACTATACCATCAAGTATTATCTCAAATATCTGCAGCTTTCTACTGATCCGCTGAAATCGTCAGTAGCAGAAAAGAGATAATGGCGAAACGTAATTTTTAGTAGAAAAATCCGCAGTTACATGACAAACAGTGGGACTGTGGGGCGTAAAGGAAATTACCGAAAACACAGCATATACTAGCAGCCCAGCAGCCACGGTTCTCTGACAGCAGGTTTTAAATCATATACGAAATTGTGGCTTCTGCGACGTTTTTTATTGCAGAGGTTTCGTAATCGTTCGTTTATTATCAAGGCAGAATCACAGTATATTTCATACAGCTGTGTCAAGTAATAGTTCTGTATTTTTGACAAGGAATTTGTACTGAATGCAAATAACGTGCAAAATGAATGCATTATAGATAACAGGGAACACAAGGAACGTTATACTCCTTACGGCTGTACCACAAAACCATGAAGAATCACAGTACCCTTGCTCTACAATTGAGAGACCACAGACGCATGTCTTCATTCACACGTTCTAACATAATACAATTCAAGACACTTTGTGAGTCCTACGATAGCAGCTAATATCGATACAGTTGTTTACAAAAAAGAAATTTTCGCATAAAAGCAATGTCGAATAGAAATAATTAATGCATGTTTAAAAATTTATATTCCATGTCTTTAGAATAACATAAAATTTTGTAAGATTTCGTTAATATTTAACAGCGATTATCTCTGAAAATTATGTAAACTCGTTGCTTTCTATAGTATCTTCGAATTGCTTCATCGTGTACTGCGGAAAGTAGACTTATTACTCAAGTTACTAGTTCAGACTGCACCACTATAATGTGTGAAGAGTTTCAGAAAGCAAAAGATTAAAGGTTCTTATGCTTTACTTCATTTCGTAACTAGAGTGTTTCCTAGATATTTACAGTCTTTACAACGGTTAATTTTCTACATACCATGCCAGCCTACAACAATTATCACGCCATAAAGACGACAACGAAGCTAACATCGAAGCAATCAGCTAAGTAAAAACTTTGTATTTTAGATTGTGGACATGCCCTTTGATGCAACTCACTTAAAAATAACAAGTAACGTCCGACGTAAGGACAAGTCATTGAATGTGCAGCGTTGAAGAGGCGTATTACAATGTGATCTGCAGACCACTGTATTTAGGTTCTGAACTTTCTGCGAACATAACTCTACCTACACGTAAAATACGAAGATAGGAATGAAGATCGCACGAAAGCAAGCATACACAAAACTCAGTTGTAGCTGAACAACAGAACGACGACAGTAAAAAAATTTGTACCGGTCCGGGACTACAACATGGATTTCTCGCTTATCGCGAGCGGTCGCCTCACCATTTGGCTGTCCGAGCGCCCCTCACAGCCAGACCCAAACATGCATATGTCATATCGGCGGCGTCGGCGGATAAATACCATACTACAGTGCCTGTGCTATTCCGATTTACCTGGCAAACGTCTTTCAAACAAAAATTCCTCTCCTGTAGGGGATTTTTGCAATGGATGTACGAGTACAGGCTGTAGCCGCATGGCTGACGACATGTGGAAGTTTCGTTCCTGGTAGCGAGTCGTGCTCGGGTAGCCAAATGGTACGGCGACAAATCGCGATAAGCGGCAAATCCGGGTTCGAGCCGCGGTCCGGGACAAACTTTCATTATCGTCATTCCGTTACGCAGCTGACGGTTGTCCATATTCGCAAGCACTAGTGTATTTCATAACGGTTGTAGTCGCCTCGGTGCCCGTCCATTCGGAAATGCATGCATGTCCGAAGGAACCTTCCACTGTAAATCAGAATAACACAGACTCTGTAATATCGTTAAAACTATGCGTGTTGCATATTATCCCTTTCTCCAGAACGGAGCCCGTAAAATTCCCATTCCTTCTGGTATTGAAAAATACAGGCTGTAGCACAGTAGTGTGGCAAAGTTTAACACGTAACTTACGAAAATGCACAGTTCTTCCTATATTAGATCTTCGACCCCTGTGCCCAAAATTGTAATAATGTGATAGGGTTTCAGGCAATCACGAACTGCAAGCGGCCGTCTCCAGGACTTCACGTGTACGCGGCGGGCACGAGATGGAAGTGCCCAATCCCGCCGGTGAATGGGCGCGGCCCTGAAGGAGATGAGCGCTGCGGGTGTCTCGCCCCTGCCGGCCACGCCGCAATCCGTCAATCCGGAATCCGGCCGCACAACAGGGGCGATCAGCTCTCTCCAGCCTGCCCCGCCCCCTCCCTCCCCCCGCAGACCAAATTGAAACGATAAAACGGCGCCTTCGAGTAACGGCCCAGCTGCCGCCGCCTCCGCTGAGATATTGCGGCGATCGGCGGCGCGGCTGTGCAGGGCTTAAGGCGAGCAGAATCTGTCCCGGCTGTGCTCACCGACCACAGGGCAGCCGTACCTCAGCTGCTGCACACGTCGTCCTCACAACTCCTCAGGGAGGAGCTTCTAGCGTACCATCTGTTGGGCGCTGTGTGTGCTACCGTGTTCACAATTGTAGTCGCATCGGTTAGTTTCTGGTTGCAAGGGGAAAATAATTTTTCTTCGGCCTAAAAGTCGTGTGGCTTGTCCCCAAATCCTCCTAGATGGGTGCTGGTCGTCTGAGGCGGCGGTTGAGCTGTCGAACACACCCTTGAGATGCTACAGATCCTATGCCAGGTGGCCTACAGAGACGTGAAGATCTCCATAAAATCAAGCAAATTTAAAATAAACAAGGTCGGCCAATGGATAATTCCTTATTAAGTGAAAATTACCAGCGGTGGCCCAATTAGGCACGAAAGTGGTTCTTACCTGGCCTCACACGCACATATTAATGAAGTGATAAGTCAAACTGTGAAAGGAAACTAATGGTCTTTTGTTGGCAAACGGCATAAAAATAATTTACTCACTAACGTTTTACAAGTGTACAATGGATTCGAAATACGAATTATAGCCTTGACACAGGTGAGAGATACTTAAAAGAACGATGCAAAACTATGTTGCGAATATGGCTAGTGGATGCGAAAGGGGTTAGTGATTTAAGGAAAGGTCACTGATAAAACAGGAGTGACCACCAATACTCTCACGTTAGAGCGCGTCGGGTGCACAAGCTGGCTATGATAATTTGGCAAAACGAAGCCCCTATGGAAAAGAACTGACTTCACACCTGCCAACTAAGTGGCTCCAATGATAGCCCATGGTGACCACCCTTAAGCACTGTGACGGTAGAAAACGGCTGCAATGCTGGCTGAAAACGCTGGGTTCTGTTCAGCCTCTGTATTCTGCTGTAAGCTAATCTACCTCCGTAGCTCTAGGATCCAGATAATTGCCTCGAGCGTTGTGCCAGAGACGTAATCTCTCAGAGCAATTGCAGCAGACTTTGCTCTGACCAATGATAATTTAATAACCAAGTAAACATTTCCTACTTTTGAGGATTTTGTAATGGTTAACAAGTAAGGCCATTTCTCCTGTCATGGGTGGATGATGGCAGGAAATTTCTCCCACTACGTGATGACAGATTTTCAGTGATGGCCAACAAAAAGTGTACACAAATGCATGTGCAGTAACTCGCTCCCACTACCAAAATAATTTGCTATCAGCCAATCACAGAAACTCTTATTAATATTTGGAACAACAATCCAGCAGTCCACACCTAGGCTTAATGGCCGCTCTCATGTTCCGTAGGCTCCTTTCTTTCACATTCTCTTCTTTACTAAAACCGATTCATTTTCACATCTCGTACAATGCATCCTGACAGCACGACGCCTGGTTTCTCCAAGCCGCTGCTGGGCTGGGATGGCAGGCTGTCCTGCTCTGCTCTCTACCTGCATGGAGGACGGCTGTCAGCAGAAAACAGCTTTTGGGTCTTCTGGTCTGCTAAGCGAATCTTCCCTTTTGTGAGACAACTGAAAGCCCAAGACTGCCGAATTAACAAGACTCCCCCACAGTGACACGAAGAAAGGAGACAGAGAAATATTTAGCAATGCAATAATTGGCAGTAGTGAATACTCCTTGCAGTTTTCATGCAGCGATAGTGATTTGACTTCACTATTGCGACCTGCATATTAAATTATTAAACAGGTTACTGCCATGTAACAGTCAGAACCGACACGGCAAATTTTAAAGGCGAGTAATTTTCCCAGCACGGCCTGTCTTTCCAACACTCATTACAGACTGATTTCTAGACAGCAGCGCCTCACAGAAGCGGTATAAAGGGATGTAAGAAACTGCCAATGAAAATGTGTACATTCTGCTCATGATTCTGACTGGTTGAAAGGCCTATATGTTAAATAATTTCGTGGAGTGACTAGGACATCGCGAAATAGAGCAATCGGCTGATAATCTCGTTGGGTTGAAGTTGCAGAATGTGGTCCCTCTGGGGAGGAGATTGTCTTTCACAGCGGTTACCATTACGGGTTATAGAGTTAGTGATTCCCCATCATCAACTTTTCTGGTACGGCAAGCCCAAAAACCGTTCAAAAGTGAGTTCCTGTGCACAGGTGTAGAATTCTCCTCAGGTACCTTCCTGATTGCGTCAACGAGTCTTGTGCATTAGTGATGGTGGACTTGCTCTGTAGAGGGCCCTGAGAGCAGAGCGTGGACCCATTAGCCAACTGGTGGTAGTGTAGGATAAAAGCGACGGGCTTGGCTAGGGTTAAGTGATTCTAATACATATCATTTGTTTCCGTGAAAATTCGTGTTTGGTGACTTCCCTATTGTCGTTAAACAACTGTATTCATGGCGAAGAGCTCTCGGGCTTCCAGCCAGGTAGCGATGTCTTCAAACTGCGACGTTTCGACGAGTGACATACTCATCATCTTCTGGCGAAGTGCCGAGACTTTCAGCTGTCATCTATTACTTTCCCCTCTTTGGGGAAGTGTGAGGGGGAGTTTGTAGCCTTTAGGCTTTTACTCCCCTGTGTACGTGTGTGTGTGTGATTTTTCTCTAATTTTTTGGTGTCTGTGATATGTGATGATTGGTGTGAATGCGTCTGGTACTTGCCTGAGGTAGGCGAGATGATTGGTGTTATGTGGGGAGGATCAGGATTAGGAATTGGTTATTGGGATTTTCTCTTCGACTTAATCGTCGAAGATCGTCATGGGGCGCTTGTGTTTATCGCGGGACATGTCATACCGACCTAGGGAGTGAATGAGTGCGTTTCCGGATCTGGAAGAACCCTCATAGAAGGCCCTTGCCAGATCCTGGAAACGCTCTCTCAGGAGTGGGATTTCAGCCGCGGCGTGCAGGTCGTCTGTGGGGAATCCAAGAGGCAGATGCAGTGCCCTTCTGAGGGCGCGGTTCTGCAGCCTCTGGAGTTTGTCCAGGTGCTGCTTTGCCGCGTATCCCCAGACAGGGCACGCATACTCCATTGCTGGCCGGATCAGGGCCTGGTATACATTTACTGCTACTGGGCAGGGAAGGGAGCTGGTTGTGTTCAGGATAGGGTATAGGACGGACATTCTGGCGCAGACCTTCCTGTGGACCTCGTCTATGTGGGGTTTCCACGTAAGACGAGAGTCCAAGGTTACGCCAAGGTACTTGGCGGTTCTGCGCCAGGGGCCCAGACTTTGCGGATGCCGGTCTCTTTATTCCTGCGGTGTGCCCCCCACCACCTGGCCGCGGGATGCTGGGTCCAGAGGAGCCGGTGGGCGGGGTGGAGGGGGAAGCGGGTGCGCCGTTCGTGTCTGCGTCAGAGCATTCTAATCGCGTGTCGTGAGCTGGACGGTTCTTGTTGCGTTCCTGGCGTATTGCGGCTAATGCTGGATTCCAGGCCGCGCTCAGTTGATAGCCTTCGTCCCTGTTCACAAGATTCTCGTGGACCCGTATTTCTATTGATTCTTTAATGACGCTATCCCAATAGCTCCCGGCTCGGCACAGCACCCTGGTGTTTTCGAAATCAAAGGTGTGTCTTTGATGCTAGGTTCAGCTATAGCAGATTTCTCTATCTGTCCAAGTCGGACATGCCTGATGTGTTCCTCGCACTCTTTCGAGATGCAGCGCTGCGTTTGTCCAATGTACTGCACACCACATTCGCAGGCGATGCTGTATATACCAGGTGTGTTTGGTTTGAGTGGGTCTTTAGCTGAGCCCAGCAGCTCTTTCGTCTTCGGCGGTGGTCGGAAGACGGTATTTATGTTTGATTTTCTTAATAGCCTCCCGATTTTGGCTGATGTGGGCCCCAGTCTCTTGTTAACTTACTCTTCCTCTTCCTCTTCCTCTTCCTCTTCCTGAAACTTGTCAGCCTGTCTCCTCTTGAAGGCCCTGCCAATCTGTGTTTCACTGTACCCGTTTTTTCCGAAATACCTCTCTTAGGTGGTGTAATTCGTCTGAGAGGCTTTCTTTGTCACAAGTGACGTGCGCCGTATGTACCAAGGTGGTCAGTACTGACTGGCGGTGGTTAGACACTGGACTCGCATTCGGGAGGACGACGGTTCAATCCCGCGTCCGGCCATCCTGATTTAGGTTTTCCGTGATTTCCCTAAATCACTCCAGGCAAATGCCGGGATGGTTCGTGTGAAAGGGCACGGCCGACTTCCTTCCCAATCCTTCCCTAATCCGATGAGACCGATGACCACGCTGTCTGGTCTCCTTCCCCAAACCAACCAACCAACTGACTGGCGTTGCGCCGGATGGTGGCAGCTGGTTGCATGGAGGTACAGGTCTGTGTGCGTCTTTTTTCTATATACTGAATGGCCCAGCGTGCCATCCGCTTTCTTCCTGGTCAGTATGTCCAGGAATGGAATACAGCCATTATCTTCTACTTCCATCGTGAAGGTGATATTCTCATGTATGCCGTTTAGGTGGTCCATAAAATTCTCCAGTGCCTGCCTGCCGTGCTGCCAAATCACGAAAGTGTCGTCCACATAGCGAAAGAAGTGCCTGGCTTTACGGTGAGCAGTTTGTAGTGCCACCTCCTCAAAGTGTTCCATATAAAGATTCGCGATCCCTGGAGCAAGGGGAGATCCCATGGCCACTCCATCCACTTGTTCATAATGCTCTCCATTGCACTTGAAGTAGGTGGTCGTAAGCGCATATTCAAAGAGCTTCACTGTTTCAGGCTCGAAGTGCTGATTAAGGAGCGCCAAGGCGTCTGGAAGCCCGAGAACTCTTCGCCAGCTGTATACGCCGGGAAAGCATACATTCACATTAACTGTATTCCTGTTTTGTCGTTTTAATTATCGGCGGGAGTTACTAGTAACCAGTTGGATGCACTGTCTCTGAATCTTACAGGTGAACATATTTCAGTCGTGTGGTCGCACCTCGGAATCGTTCCTGAACGTAGATAGCAACAGAGCTTCCAGGCATTGATTTTGGAGCTGTGAGTAGTTCAAACCCTTCTCGCGAGTCAAATTGGGGCTAGGAACCTTTATTTAGACTGATTTGACACTGAAGCAGACCATAGAATTAATCTGAGTTATCGGCGTTTCCGATTAAAAGCGCAGAGCGGTACGGCGTGTTCGTCTCACGGTCCGCAGACCGCCAAGGGCGCGTGGGTTCTGTCCCCGGACCGAGAGGACGTTGCGAGCTTAACAGCACGTGTACCACACGCAGTATGCAAGTACAATCGCATCTGCACTCTTCAAATAACTGTGACGTGAGGGACAGATGGCGCTATTTGCGAGACTCAATCTAAAGGAAAGAATGTTTGTTCCTCCACACTTTTATACTGAAGACTAGCTTAGCAGTCGCCGCTTCCCTCACGCTTCCTGTATGGCCTGTACTGATTTTTGTTTTGTTTTCTTTTAATCAAATTTTTATGTTGTTCACAAATTGGAACACCTTCTAAATGTCTCACGGTAAATAAGGCCATAGAGGCATGGTGTTTTCCGAATGTACTTCTGACCAAACAGCAGTTCTCGTAGCTGGAGCCCAAGGTATTTGTTAACCATGCCCTTTTGTGTTCTTCTGGTGATACTACAATAGGAACTTTCACCCCCCTCAACAAATTTATTTATATCTAACCGAAATACCAATTTTTACAGATTGAGTTTAAATTTTTTTTTAATGTAACGAAATATATTCCTAAAAATTTTCATCCCCTACTTCACCCAATAAGGCGTTGAATTTCCAAAAGCTTCACCTCTAACCGAGAAGCTAAATATCAACTGTTATAGATTTAGCTTTCAAAATGCTTTCACAGTAAGGTATTTTTATAAATCATTTCACCCCTATTACACCGTATAAGGGCTGAATTTCCAGTGACACACGTACTTTTTATGACCGATCGGAAGCCAAATGCAAATTTTAATAGATACAGTTTTGAAAACGCATGCATAATGAAATATTTCATAAAATATTTACCTCTTATTTCATCCTCTCAGGATTTGAATTTCCAAAAATAGTGGAACACGAATTTTTTTATTTGTAACCGAGATATCAAATAATTTGGATACATGTAGTTTTAAAAATACTTTAGTAATTCTTTATCAACGATTTATTTTTTAAAAAATTCAGCCACTATTTCACCCCCACAAGGGTTAAATCTCCAAAAATGCTCAAACACGTATTTCTTTATTTCTGGCATACAAGCCAAATACCAATTTTCGTAGGGCTGGTTTCAAAATCTCCTCAATAGCGATATGTTCAAAATGGCTGTGAGCATTATGGGACTTAACAGCCGTGGTCATCAGTCCCCTAGAACTTTGAACCACTCAAACCTAACTAACCCAAGGACATCACACACATCCATGCCCGAGGCAGGACTCGAACCTGCGACCGCAGCGGTCGCGCGGTTCCAGAGTGTAGCGCCTAGAACCGCTCGGCCACCTCGGCCGGCAGCGATATGTCTTCAAAAACATTTCATTCCGTATTTCACCCCCTTAAGTGTGGAATTTCGTAAAACCCCTTCTTAAATGACGCCTACACTATAAGATCAACGTCCTCTCAGAATTTCAAGCTTCAATCCTTAGCGATTTGGGCTGCGCGATGATGAGTGTGAGAGACAGTGAGAGTCAGGACATTGTCTTTCATGTAGTCGAGTTAATCAAACAAAGCTACTGGCTGTTAAAACTCCTAAACTAAGGACAGCAATAAACGAAACACTACAGTATATGCATGTACGAATTTTTGGCTGCTACACAGGATACGAAATTTAGCGCACAGAGCTGTCATTGATAGCAACATCGGTTCTATCCCGGCTGCGTAGCGAGTCGAACTGAGACTGTGTACTACATACAAATATGTCATTTCATTCTGCTTGAACTCTATCACAAAGCTCACTACGAGTGGCGTGCCAGTTGATACGTGGCACGAGTGATACGTCTCACGATTTAGTCTCGAACCACACTTTAATTAATTTGCTTTAAGCTTCGTTGATGTTAATCGATGTAGGCTAATGCTTATAACAAGGATCCTCAGTGAATGCGGAGATGGCGACATCAATTAACATGTTAGCTCTCCATCTACATACTGATAGTTGCAGGCAAATCTTTCTGTAGCTTTCGTGACTGTTGAATCCCAGACCGGAGAATCACGTGGGAACCACGTTCGTGAACAGCAAAGCGGAGTCCCGTATTGCACTTAAGAGCGACCACGCTTTTAGCATAAGGACCGGGCACAGACGCTCCTGTGCGATCGACCAGCATCTCGCGCACTTCCTGCCGTGAAACTCATAGCGGTCACCGAGCGGTATTTCGCACTCTGTGTGGTCGGGGAAGCTTTCCGAGAAATTTGATCACGGAGCTGCAGAGCACTTCTGTTTGGCCCACTCTGAGAGCTTAGGAGGCAGGCGCAGTCAAGCGTAACGCCTTGGCAAAAGAAGTTTGTTTTTAAGTTGCCCTTCCCAGAAACGGGTGGATTGCCGCGGCATCAGAAACGTAGAGGCTCTGCTCTTCACGCGGGACAGAACCACCACTTGTAGCAAAATTTTGGAACTTCACTCCTCACTGGTTAACAGAAATAATTTTGCAGATCAGTGGAGCCGAGTGCTGGCTTTCAGAAGATGCCAGAGACAACTCGAAAGCAGAATGGAGACATTCGGCCGACTAGTTGGGAGTTACTGAGTCCTTCCATAGGGTAACACCACACACCCAGAAACGGTTGGCTTATTTACGACCGTGCCACTGGGCAGAGTACTGTAAAAGCGTCTCACTGGTGCGCAGAGGCAGAAGCACGAGGTTGTACGGTGAGCAAACGGAACTGACTTCTTCTCCGCCAGCCGAGGAGAGGTGACTCCTTCACCGAGGGCCGGCAGAGTGGAAGGACTTCTTTTCTGCCAGCAGCACTTGTCAGCAAATCGTCGCCTCTGCTCAACAACTTGTAGAGCTGAGTGAGCTTACGCGAGCTTAGGCAAACACAGGTGAAGAGACACAGAAGGTAAGCGTGGACAAGGTGACTCGAATCTCGTTACTTCACGAAGTTTAAGGACACTTTCACTTCATTTCTGGATGTAGTATGCATGTATTAGTTAGGCATTCTTTCGGCGTAGCCACTCTGCAGGCACCGCGAGTTCGTGTTTTCACAGATGATTTATGACAATCTCAAATTTTCACATTACCTTTCGTTCTTTGCCAAGTCGTCAGCGTCATTAGTTCAAATGGCTCTGAGCACTATGGGACTCAACTGCTGAGGTCATTAGTCCCCTAGAACTTAGAACTAGTTAAACCTAACTAACCTAAGGACATCACAAACATCCATGCCCGAGGCAGGATTCGAACCTGCGACCGTAGCGGTCTTGCGGTTCCAGGCTGCAGCGCCTTTAACCGCACGGCCACTTCGGCCGGCAGCGTCATTAGTGTCAATCGTTCAGTCTTGTCCTTGCCATTCCTGATCAACAAACAGATCTTGTGATTGCATTCGTGTTAACGTTTTCGAACTGTAATTTGTAATAAATTAATTTAATTTGGTATCCTGTTTCATTTAGTAAGCAGATGATCTCCTTAGTATTAATTGGATTTATTACTATATGGTCAAACCGAGAATTACGTTTCAGCAGCGTCACGCTTTTCAAACTAATTTTATCTGTTTCTTGGAGCTAAATTAAAATACTTCAGTGTATGGAAGTTTAAATCCATAAAATAAGTACCGACCGCTAGTACATAGTGTGTCGTCAAGCGATGGACAGATGTTTCCAATGGATGAAGAAAAATGCAAGCAGACAAAAAGAAAATTTCTTTTTAACAACTATCTAGGGGAGGACTAATTTGTGAACAACGGCAGGGTACTGCTTGAAACTTAACAGCTCTTGTCTCTACCATTACAAATATCATCATCTTTATATATATATATATATATATATATATATATATATATATATATATATATATATATATATATAAGACTAATATAGTTTTCAAAAAGAATATTTCAAGATTTGAAAACTTACCAGCCCGTTGTCCATTGATGTGAGGAATATTAAAGATTCTAATAGTTATCTCATAAGATTCGTATGTTACCATCTGTATACGATTATGGTTGAATTATGAGAATGAGACAGTTTACTACAAGGAAAGGAATTCTTCACTTGGACTGATTGCAAAAATAATTTAGGTGAAGATGGCTTTAACACCGATGATCCTCCACTTGTTGGACAATGTCGACCGTCAGATGTCATTATTCGACCGGCATTTCGGGCTCGCTCCTGCACTGCCGACCGAACAAGACACGTCTGTTTACTGGGACGCTAGTGGCGTGGGCCCGCTGACATCCTCCATGTCAGTCAGTGTGGCCTTCCTGAACCACTCTGCTCCTTATCCGCACGACGGTCGTGGCATGTCGGTATACGTGTGCCGCAGTACCGTGGAGCTACGCCGCAGTCTCGACAGACGGCTCTCGTGCTGACGTCTCGTTCCGACAAGTGCATCCTACGTGACCCATCACACGACCTTCTCACCAACAAACAACATTCGAAGCTTTACAAGAGTAAATACGAGTTCTAAGTGCAGAAATGAGTAACATTTGTACATATTTCTATTCCGTTTGTCGTAACAATGCTTCATGCACTCAATTAACCATCTATCTCATAATCCCGCTAATTCGTAAAGAATGTCTTTGACCTTGATGTCACTGTCGAGTGAGGTCGAGGAGTCACGTAGTTCTAGGCTAGGCGCTGCAAAACTAGGCGGGAAATCTGGCGGGGGCGGGCACACGAGGGCACGGGCTTCCTGGCAGTGGACGATATCCTCCTGGACTGGGGACTGATGTGTCACTAGGCACTGGAATTTCGAGGCTAGTCAAATCGGGCACACCATTAGATGTTCCCGATTCTTCCCTGCACTTGCAACATTATTCGATCTGACGTATAGCGTGTTTGATTAACCCAATTTAACCAGTGATTCTTTGCCGACTGCAACACATGGCGCATGGCAAACACCGGATGTCTTGTAGCTTTTCACAGTGTCTTTTCTCTGCTGCATACGTTTAAAAGTGTTTTAATATTTTTTCCCGATATCCCATTTAATCAGCGCATTCCTTGTCAATTTCGCCGCATCGGAGTGGTTTTTCTTCATGAACACTTTTCCACAGTGTTCTGTCACTATTAAATACGTCTAAGAAATATTTTCATGTTGTTACCTGTTCTGATTCTTTGGGCACGCAGAATTTTACATTCTAATTTTACCAGGATTTGGTATTATTTCACACATTGTATGTCAAGAAAGAGGAAAAATTGAATCATTTGGAACTGGCAACTTTAAATTATAAAATTTAATCAGCACTTTCTGAGTCTCCTCTCTGCTCAATACGTTTCAAAAGTGTTTTAATATTTTTCCGATATATCGCCAGCTTAGTTAACTGTATGAGGTCGATATTTTGTCTGTGTACCTCGACAAGTGACGTTGGGTGATTATAGCGAGTCGTGTGAACCAAGAGGGGCTAACTATGGGCTACCACATGAGGCGAGTAAAGGTCATTAGCGAGTCTTATAAATGTGGCGGCCGTGGTGGCCGTGGGGTTCTAGGCGCTACAGTCAGGAACCGCGGGACTGCTACGGTCGCAGGTTCGAATCCTGCCTCGGGCAAAGATGTGTGTGATGTCCTTAGGTTAGTTAGCTTTAAGTAGTTCTACGTCTAGGGGACAGATGACCTCCGGTGTTAAGTCCCATAGTGCTTAGAGCCATTTGAACCAAATGTGGTAACTTCAGTTATCCTCTGCATGTTTCTCTGTTCCATGTGACACATGATTAGTAGTTTCCCAGTGGAAACGACAGATAATTCTCTCATCAACTGTTTCTCATTATGTCGCTCCACCTGTGTACGTATGGGAAATTTGTTCGCTTCCTTTACAGAATATTGTGTTCCGCTCCACAAGTCGAAAATCATTTCGTATGTGTGTGTCCATGTATGTGGTTTGAATTAATGATCATACAAGTAAAGCCGACGTGTACATCGTCAAATGCAATAAATTTTAATGTGGGTTCACTTTTGTCTTACTGAAAATTGTAACGATAATATTCCCCTTTTAAACTACTTTGTGAAATAATTATATTTCATTATGGCTTGCTTACTATGCTTGAATGTAGCGGTAACGTCCATTTTCTGAGAACACTGACACATTAAACGCTCTCTGTAAACAAACTACTCAACCATTTTCAGAGATACCATTCTTTTAACAATTCCAATGGCC
Source organism: Schistocerca americana (assembly GCF_021461395.2). Taxonomy (NCBI): domain Eukaryota; kingdom Metazoa; phylum Arthropoda; class Insecta; order Orthoptera; family Acrididae; genus Schistocerca; species Schistocerca americana. The sequence continues at coordinate 43,050,813 of NC_060121.1, forward strand.
TCTCATGTTAAGTAGCGGCCTCTATAACCCAGTCAAGGAAATTTTTGGTGGTAGTCAATAAAATTCTTCTGGGTTTGAGGCCGCATTGTCAACTATAAAATTCCGACGTTTCGGCGATAAAATTCCGACAGTTCGGTGACTGCTGCATGGCACCTTCATCAGGGTGTATTGCTAACTGCTGGTGCAGTTGACAAAGCGGCCTCAAATCCATAAGAATTTGACTGACTGTGACAACGGCCGCGGCAGACTACGTTTATTATTTTTCCTATTTTTACAGATTTCTGTCAAATGAGGACTGGAGTAAAAGTTTTTAAGCTAGACTGTTTCAAAATATTTGACAGAATGGTAAGTGAAACTGGAAACGTACAAAAATTTCATCTCACTTTAATTCCGCGCCAGGAAACGTCCAATCAGATTTCTGTATCTTATTTTGAAAAATATGCAGCAGAGGTTGGTGGCAAATATAACAGAAATATCGATACAACAGAGCCAGTTAACGAAAAAACTGGTTTTAAATTTCAATATAAGGAGCTGATGAACAGTGACACAGATTCCAATTCGGATATTTTGAGATTTTTGTTTTCGATGTGTCGGTTACGAGATGCTTAGTCAAACATCGAAATGAATGTGACGGTTTTTATGATAGTTTCAACACAGTTTCAGAAAGTTAAAGATAGTAAAAAAACGACTTATGGTCGAGTAGAGGTGAAGCAGACTGTCAAATTCAGCTATCTTGCCGACGGAATATGACACAGTTGCTAAATTCAGCTTCAATGACATTGTCAACGAATTTGCTGCGCTGAGAGTGAAAAAAAATGGAAAGTAAAATTGTAATAACACAATTCAAGCAAAGGAATGCGTTCCCAACACGTATCATGTTTTTTACCGTTTCTTTCGCCGGCCGCAGTGGTCTAGTGGTTCTAGGCGCTCAGCCCGGAAATGCGCGACTGCTGTGGTCGCAGGTTCGAATCCTGCCTCGGGCATGGATGTGTGTGATGTCCTTAGGTTAGTTAGGTTTAAGTAGTTCTCAGTTCTATGGGACTGATGACCATAGATGTTAAGTCCCATAGTGCTCAGAGCCATTTTTTTTACCCTTTCTTTCCTGTTTATGATTCAGACACTGTTACCTATTTAATAAGAGCAATTAAAATCTGTTCTTTATTATACATCATGATAAAATCAACTTACAGCAGCTGCCACAAACAGTAAGACAGATTTTTCTTTTTACTTTGAGTTCTTTTAGAAACACGTTGTATACGTTAATTGCCGTCCTTAGCAACTGTAATAAAGAGTTTTTATTGTTTTCGTTATCACGGTTTTTTGTTGTTTATTCTGTCCTCCTACGTCTTCCAGGTGCTTGCGTTGACTATTTGCATTTGCACACCGCACCTTCACTGCACTTAACACATAAACACTTCCGTGCACTGTCCTCTCGTCAGTTTGCGTGTCTTGTTTTGTTATTTTGGGATACGTTCGTGTTTTGTTTCTTTTGATAGCGGTCGTGGCGTCTGTTATCGATCTGTTCGTAATTATATTTTCCGGCTACGAAGGGAGAGAGACAGAGAGAGAAATGGTTCAAATGGCTCTGAGCACTATGGGACTTATGTGCTGAGGTCATCAGTCCCCTAGAACTTAGAACTACTTAAACCTAACTGACCTATGGACATCACACACATCCATGCCCGAGGCAGGATTCGAACCTGCGACCGTAGTGGTCGCGTGGTTCCAGACTGTAGCAGAGGGAGGGAGAGGGAGGGGAGAGAGAGAGAGAGAGAGAGAGAGAGAGAGAGAGAGAGACGGTGTGCGTGTGTGTGTGTGTGTGTGTGTGTGTGTAGGGAGGTAACATGTCCTGGGTACTGTGTGTGTAACTTACTGTTTTATTATGGTCCAAAGGTGGATGATCTATGGTGGGGATATTGCCTAGTTTGTGATATTATCTAGTGATATTTGTTCTTTTTCAGCTCTATGTTGTATTAGTTTAAATAGCGTCTCGTTGGTGATGTTTGTCTGGTCATTTATTATGTGTTTCTTCTCCATTGTTGCTTTTTTAATTTGGAAGTTTTCCTGTGGGTATAAGAGGTATTTGTTGTTGCTGAATCCGACTGCTTTCATGTCCTTTTGCATTGAGGTCGGGCGGTAATTTTCTTGACGGAGGTGTTCTGCAAGTGTTGAGTGGCTACTGCCAAATTTCGATGCTCTTTTATAAAAATTTTAATTTATTTACTACAATGAAACATTTTAATATGTTGTGTGCAATATTTTTCGTCTCTGTAGCTCATTTAAACACGATTTTCCGGTAATGCCTGATTTTTATTAACACTATCTTGCAAATTACAAAATTTCTTGAAGCTGAGCACAGAAAATTGCAGAAAGGCAGTTTTCCGGTGGAGCCTGGGAGGGGGGTGGGGGGGGGGGGGGGGGCAGCTTTGGCAGTTCTGCCAGGGGCGCAGATCATCTCGGTACGGCTAGGGCTAAGGGCTCTGGCCACCTGGACGGACAGGAGGGCAGGGTGGGGGGGGGGGCAGCTAAGGAGAGTGCGAAGGTGAGAAAGTGACACTGCTTGGTGACGTCATTGTGAACGCAGTGTGGAGGGAGTACGGGCCACCTGACGTTCGCCCCCTGGCGCTGGCGAAATGACCCGACTCCCAACAGCACAAGAGCGAAATGGTGTCCCTGCAACGGAGTTGTCGAAACTGGGCCTGATCTCGTCTGTGTCACTCTTACTACACCAGAACACGCCATACTCAAACTGCTTGAAAAAGTACACAGAATAATTTATATCAAAAAATTTCTTGCCCTTAAGAACGAGCTGCCCCCGAACGCGACATAACTGCGTAATCAGTGGTCCGATTCTGCCGACGCCTGACCCAGCGTACCAAGACGACAAGAACAGGTGCTGGACGCGCGGTGGCATGTTGTCGACGTTCCTTGGTAGAGGTGCAACCTAACACTGTGCTTCGTGTAGCCTCAGAAGGGAGAACCGCGTGCAGTGTGACTGCGGTCGGTGGTGCCCGGGTCTGCGGACTTCCAAATCAACCTGCCGACACTGCGTTCCATAAAAACTTGCAGTGTTTGCTTTTTACGTCGTTGTGTTGTGTTTAACCATTTGGTTATACCGAGTTTGTAATGTTTCATAATTACTCCGTTTTACTCATAATTACATGTTTCCAGAAACAGCGTAATACAACACTTTTACTGTTATACACTCCTGGAAATTGAAATAAGAACACCGTGAATTCATTGTCCCAGGAAGGGGAAACTTTATTGACACATTCCTGGGGTCAGATACATCACATGATCACACTGACAGAACCACAGGCACATAGACACAGGCAACAGAGCATGCACAATGTCGGCACTAGTACAGTGTATATCCACCTTTCGCAGCAATGCAGGCTGCTATTCTCCCATGGAGACGATCGTAGAGATGCTGGATGTAGTCCTGTGGAACGGCTTGCCATGCCATTTCCACCTGGCGCCTCAGTTGGACCAGCGTTCGTGCTGGACGTGCAGACCGCGTGAGACGAGGCTTCATCCAGTCCCAAACATGCTCAATGGGGGACAGATCCGGAGATCTTGCTGGCCAGGGTAGTTGACTTACACCTTCTAGAGCACGTTGGGTGGCACGGGATACATGCGGACGTGCGTTGTCCTGTTGGAACAGCAAGTTCCCTTGCCGGTCTAGGAATGGTAGAACGATGGGTTCGATGACGGTTTGGATGTACCGTGCACTATTCAGTGTCCCCTCGACGATCACCAGTGGTGTACGGCCAGTGTAGGAGATCGCTCCCCACACCATGATGCCGGGTGTTGGCCCTGTGTGCCTCGGTCGTATGCAGTCCTGACTGTGGCGCTCACCTGCACGGCGCCAAACACGCATACGACCATCACTGGCACCAAGGCAGAAGCGATTCTCATCGCTGAAGACGGCACGTCTCCATTCGTCCCTCCATTCACGCCTGTCGCGACACCACTGGAGGCGGGCTGCACGATGTTGGGGCGTGAGCGGAAGACGGCCTAACGGTGTGCGGGACCGTAGCCCAGCTTCATGGAGACGGTTGCGAATGGTCCTCGCCGATATCCCAAGAGCAACAGTGTCCCTAATTTGCTGGGAAGTGGCGGTGCGGTCCCCTACGGCACTGCGTAGGATCCTACGGTCTTGGCGTGCATCCGTGCGTCGCTGCGGTCCGGTCCCAGGTCGACGGGCACGTGCACCTTCCGCCGACCACTGGCGACAACATCGATGTACTGTGGAGACCTCACGCCCCACGTGTTGAGCAATTCGGCGGTACGTCCACCCGGCCTCCCGCATGCCCACTACACGCCCTCGCTCAAAGTCCGTCAACTGCACATACGGTTCACGTCCACGCTGTCGCGGCATGCTACCAGTGTTAAAGACTGCGATGGAGCTCCGTATGCCACGGCAAACTGGCTGACACTGACGGCGGCGGTGCACAAATGCTGCGCAGCTAGCGCCATTCGACGGCCAACACCGCGGTTTCTGGTGTGTCCGCTGTGCCGTGCGTGTGATCATTGCTTGTACAGCCCTCTCGCAGTGTCCGGAGCAAGTATGGTGGGTCTGACACACCGGTGCCAATGTGTTCTTTTTTCCATTTCCAGGAGTGTATAACGCAGCCCGTTATCGGTGACTTGTATTGTTTCGCACATACTTTGCGAATCGGGAGTTGTTCTGATAGTAAATTTCGTCGGAGAGAGGTATCTGTCACTAGGAGACTGGTCCATAACACATTTACGGATGTTGACGATTCTAGCAGGGACAGGTGAATATTAAATTGCGCCAATTTTCATATTGTCTCAGCTAATGTTTTAATTTGGCTTTATGTAGTGGTTAAGAATACGAAGACAGTTTCTGTCCAAACCGCTTCTATATACTTGTACGATGTAATTGAAAGTGTGATTTACTGTTTATCACTGATTCGCTGTATGAGAGGTACAGCCAACTCACCATCACTCCAATATTTAGCCGGAGGGAAATTCTCGTGCAGGTGGGGCAGCCTCGTTCCGTACAAGAGTTACGTGATGGCTGCACCGTGCAGTACGCTGAGGTTTATATACGAGCAGTTTATAGGCGCTCCCGCACATGTGGCCCTCGCCCAGGGACTTAAATCAACAGCCAGTTATAAAAGTAACCCTGCGGGCAGCCGCGGCCGCGTGTGTGGTCCCTCTGGTCCGCCGCCGTCAAACCCCGAAACATTTCTACTCGACCGGCTCCTGTCACACCTCCTGTCATCAAGTACAGCGACCACGCACTCACCCGCAACTTCGTTTCTCCGCATCAAAAGAGCAACGCTTTGAGCTCTTCCAGAGCAATCGCTATACCCTTACACTGAGATACACTCTGCTCCGTTCGAGTCTCACCACACCAAGTAAACTAGCATCGCACGTTTCGCCAACACACTGCCATCCTCGAGGGTTCAAATGGCTAATTTGAGGTCATCAGTCCCCTAGAACTTAGAACTACTTAAACCTAACTAACCTAAGGACATCACACACATCCATTCCCGAGGCAGGGTTCGAACCTGCGACCGTAGCAGCAGCACGGTTCCAGACTGAAGCGCCTAGAATCGCTCGGCCACAGCGGCCGGCACATCCTCAAGGGCTTATACATGATGTCCCATTTATCACGAGCACTCCAATTGTAATTTCCTTCAGAAGCAAAAAAAAAAAAAGTATCGAGCAAATTTTGTTTAGCTACCAGGGGTGCAAAAACTAGCACGATTACGTTTCTGGTATATTTGTTCTCTACGAAGATATTAACAGCAGTCTGTCTTTATCTAACAGCGCCCTACAATTTATTATTATGCAATCCTCTTCTCCTCCTCAAGACATGTTCTAAAAAGTCCACATTGTATCACTCACGTAAATAAGACGTTATAAAAACTTAAAACAAACTTACATTGACAGTGCAGTTACACGGAGTAACGTAACGCGTCCTCTTGCTGAAGTTGACAGTAAACAAACGGAAATGCACACCGGTCGTTACACAGCCGTGTTCAGATTTTTAGCATTTCTACATTCTTATGGTCTAAGTATATGACACTTACACCAACCTTCAACCGAAACCGATACCAAACTAGCCAATACGGAAACAGCAGCCAGCTTTTATTTTACATGTGTGACCGAAACAGCAGGCCTGCTTCAGGTTCTTTCTGGTGATTCTTCCGATCTTCCACACTTAACGTTAGACGACGTAATAAGTGTTGTTTTCGGTACGTTACACTATTTACTAGCCTTTTCCACCCCATCTTCTTCACTCGAAGAGCGACAGTTTTTTTTTTCCATTCCACTAGCGGTCTGCTTTGTCTGATCACAGTTCGCTGCAACATTTTCTTGCGGTCTACAGTAGATGACAAACAGAACACGTAGAACACTTCTGGCAATCAGAAGTGTGTGCCGGACAGGAACGAAGTGGCAGTGTCGTCTTCCGCCCGCGTTGTCCTGGCCAGGCCTCGGTTGGCTCTCCTCACAAACAGCTTTCGTTGCCTGCGACCCTGAATAATACCGGGGTTGAACTACAATTTATCCATGTTGCATGGAATGTTTTAAGGACGGCAACTGTGTTATGAATCTATGGCATAATTTCTGCTCTTTGAGTCACTTTTTACTAATATTTATTTAACGCTATGCGTCTCGGCAGCATGCTGCCATCATCAGTTGCGTTCCAGTTCCATGGGCTTTACATCAAACTAAAGTGTGATAAGTTTCATTAGCTGTGCGTGCCAGTAAGGTTACGTATCGACATAAAATCCTGCATGGCAGATAAATACATTTTAGTGCGTGCATTACGTGATTTGACTTTTAAATCATTTCCCTATTGCATTTATTTACAGTTTTCTTGGAAATTTGTTCCCTTGAACATACAGCGCAGTGATAACCAAATCACAGCTTATCACTTCGACGTACACAAATTTTCACCACTGGTTCAAATGGCTCTGAGCACTATGGGACTCAACATCTGTGGTCATCAGTCCCCTAGAACTTAGAACTACTTGAACCTAACTAACCTAAGGACATCACACACATCCATGCCCGAGGCAGGATTCGAACCTGCGACCGTAGCGGTCACGCGGTTCCAAACTGATTTACACCATTCCAAAGAGTATTAATGACTAAGGTAAATTAGTTTCAATTGCTAATATAGTAATATACAGTGAAGATGAAACATTTTCTATGTAGATACGTTTATGTCATTGCACGTATTAGGTAATATGGTTACTTGGTAACGACATATGGCACCAAATCGTGTTATATGAGAATTAGAAATTTTCATTCGTGGTACAGTACGTGTTACTAAATGACACTTCTAGGAAGTAACAGTATTAATTTCTTCTAAGATTTCTCCAATCGTGAATGCTTAATTTATTAAAAATATTGTTTTTACCAATACAAAATTGTCGTTCTGAAGTAATAATATCATCTGACATGGGCGGTAACATGAATGAACCTAGAGAAAAAAGGTACAGTCTTTACTGTATATTACTATCTTTGCAACTGAAACTAGTTTCTCTTACCAGTTAAGACTCCTTGGATTGACGTAAATATCCGTATGTGAAGGTATTGAGCTCTGATGTGTTTCTCACGGTGCTCCGTGTGTCAGACAACAAAATTTCCAATAAAACTGAAAGTAAATGCACTAATGAAATGATCTAAACACTCAAATCTCATAACGTACACACTAACATGTATGTATCTTTCTGCACAGGATTATGTTTCGATGCATACCCTCACAGGCACACACACCAAATGAACTTAATCGCCCTTCAGATTACAGTACTCTACTGAAATGCACCTGATGATGGCAACATTCTGCCGAAACACTACGTGGTAGTTAACTACTCTTCGTGGGGAAAATTGCAATGGCGGTAAGAAGAGCAAGGAACGTCTTACCGTTTTGTTGTGTACAAACGCCGAAGGCAGTGAAAAACGGAAACCTTTGGTTATCGGGAAGCCAAAAAAATTTCCATCTTTCCGTGCAAATATACAGACAATGTCAAGGCATGGATTACCAGTGATAGATTTTTACGTTTTCTCAGAGAATTTGACGCCAAAACTGGGAGTGCTGCAAGAAAAGTGCTGCTGTTTGTGGATAGATGTGCGGCACATCCACCAGATGTATCCTTTCTGAGAAATGTGAAAGTAATTTTCCTGCCACCCAACTGCACCATCTGCAACCTTTGGACTTGGGAATAATACACGCCCTTAAGTTTAAATTTAGGATAGCCTTTGTAAAAAAAAAAAAAAAAGTACTCGTGGAGGGAAGTCAGTGCTGAAACTTTTAAAAATTGTTTCACAAAGCGGGATTCTGTGAGAATTAGATGGCAGCTCCTGTGGAAGATGTTGCAAGTGATTTGCAAGAGTTTCAGGAGTTAACAGGCAATGTTTCTGTCACTTTTGAGGACTTTGTGGCTGTGGACGACAACGTGGCAACCACAGGAGTACAAAGTATTGAGGAGCTGACTGCAGAGAGAAGCTTGGAGATTAATAGTGGAAGTGACAGTAACAAGGAAGATGACCCTGTGCCCTCATACACTAAGGCAGCTGAAGCCTTTGAAACATTCAGGAGATATATGATGGCCCATGGACTTGGGGACAGAACAGTAGTTCAACTTGCTCATTTGGAACAAGAAATGATTGCCATAGAGTCTAGGAAAAATGGAAAACAAACATGCTTGCTTGAATATTTAAAAAAAATCATAGGTATATGATTTACAGATTGCACTGGTTCCTAGAGTGTTGTGCAAATTTAAGTTCCGTTTCATAATTTAATTATTAAAGTAATTCTTTTGTAACTAATTCTTTTTTAACCTCTACCGTTTACTGTGTTTTTATGTAATATGTTCAGCATACCATAAAGAAAATTTGGCTCATATTCTATAATTGGGTCAACTGAAGAACGGGATACCACCTGTCACCTTTGAACAATGATGTTATATCTTAAGATTCTGTTGTAACTTTTTACAGTACAAACTGATCCATTTACTTTCACCCATCCACCCACCGGGCCCCATGTTTTAATTACAAATTACATTTGATACATTGATCATTTGCAATGAATATCATATTACAGTGTAGTGAATATTTAAAATGTCATCTATGGCACCATTTGTCGAAGCTGATTAGTGGTGTCTCGATCTTCAATAATGCCCTGTTATTATTATTTCGAAGCCTCCCTCTATACAGTGTTTCCCTCTATACAGTGTTTCCCTCTATACAGTGTTCAGGATTTGTGGTCCCTTGAAAAACGTTATATAGAGGTTTCACTGTATTAGTAAGAAGCGAATGAGGCGTAATAAATTATTTCGTAATTACTGCGGTTGTTCACAGGGGTACAGATGCTTGGATGTTGCTCAAAATACGTGTCACGTCGCCGCCGACAGCAGGCCATGCCCTTCCATGAGTGGCAGCGTGCGCGTTCTGTAAACGTGTGCGCTCTCACACGGAGAGAACCGCAGCGGCTGGCGGACTGTGCGTTAGGCGGCTGTGGCCGACTGTATCGCAGGCGAGCAGCTGAAGTCCTCGTGACGCGATCCACAATGATAACAATACGTACTTTTGTAAGATTATTTTATTCACGATGTTCATATATTCAATGGCAAATCCACTGAAATCTTAACAAATCGACATAAACGCTCTAACTCCACAGGTAGTCACAATGCCCCCTTCTGGAAGTTTTACTGAACACACAGTATATATATACAGGGTGTTTCAAAAATGACCGGTATATTTGAAACGGCAATAAAAACTAAAGGAGCAGCGATAGAAATACACCGTTTGTTGCAATATGCTTGGAACAACAGTACATTTTCAGGCAGACAAACTTTCGAAATTACAGTAGTTACAATTTTCAACAACAGATGGCGCTGCGGTCTGGGAAACTCTATAGTACGATATTTTCCACATATCCACCATGCGTAGCAATAATATGGCGTAGTCTCTGAATGAAATTACCCGAAACCTTTGACAACGTGACTGGCGGAATGGCTTCACATGCAGATGAGATGTACTGCTTCAGCTGTTCAATTGTTTCTGGATTCTGGCGGTACACCTGGTCTTTCAAGTGTCTCCACAGAAAGAAGTCACAGGGGTTCATGTCTGGCGAATAGGGAGGCCAATCCACGCCGCCTCCTGTATGTTTCGGATAGCCCAAAGCAATCACACGATCATCGAAATATTCATTCAGGAAATTAAAGACGTCGGCCGTGCGATGTGGCCGGGCACCATCTTGCATAAACCACGAGGTGTTCGCAGTGTCGTCTAAGGCTGTTTGTACCGCCACAAATTCACGAAGAATGTCCAGATAGCGTGATCCAGTAATCGTTTCGGATCTGAAAAATGGGCCAATGATTCCTTTGGAAGAAATGGCGGCCCAGACCAATACTTTTTGAGGATGCAGGGACGATGGGACTGCAACATGGGGCTTTTCGGTTCCCCATATGCGCCAGTTCTGTTTATTGACGAAGCCGTCCAGGTAAAAATAAGCTTCGTCAGTAAACCAAATGCTGCCCACATGCATATCGCCGTCATCAATCCTGTGCACTATATCGTTAGCGAATGTCTCTCGTGCAGCAATGGTAGCGGCGCTGAGGGCCGAATTTTGTATGGATAGAGGTGTAAACTCTGGTGCATGAGACGATACGTGGACGTTGGCGGCATTTGGACCGCAGCTGCAACACGGCGAACGGAAACCCGAGGCCACTGTTGGATCACCTGCTGCACTAGCTGCGCGTTGCCCTCTGTGGTTGCCGTACGCGGTCGCCCTACCTTTCCAGCACGTTCATCCGTCACGTTCCCAGTCCGTTGAAATTTTTCAAACAGATCCTTTATTGTATCGCTTTTCGGTCCTTTGGTTACATTAAACCTCCGTTGAAAACTTCGTCTTGTTGCAACAACACTGTGTTCTAGGCAGTGGAATTCCAACACCAGAAAAATCCTCTGTTCTAAGGAATAAACCATGTTGTCTACAGCACACTTGCACGTTGTGAACAGCACACGCTTAGAGCAGAAAGACGACGTACAGAATGGCGCACCCACAGACTGCGTTGTCTTCTATATCTTTCACATCACTTGCAGCGCCATTTGTTGTTGAAAATTGTAACTACTGTAATTTCGAAAGTTTGTCCGCCTGAAAATGTACTGTTGTCCCAAGCATATTGCAACAAACGGTGTATTTCTATCGCTGCTCGTTTAGTTTTTATTGCCGTTTCAAATATACCGGTCATTTTTGAAACACCCTATATATATATATATATATATATATATATATATATACAGTTTCGGAAACGACGACGACAGCAGGAGATTTTGCAGGTGTGACCACATAATTATGTTCACAACTACTTCATTACCTACCGCAACATTCTTTAATTTTCATATATCCTGGACTTCCAATGTTACTCGAAGAAAATTGTTGACGCATGTCGAGTGTTAAAATGCTAATGGTTGTTGTTCAAGTATTCAAGTGAGGAAGCAGTAGACGCCGTTCTTCAGTAATGGAGCGTGAAATAAATCTAGCTTACCACTGTTTACAGCCGAGAGCCGTGTCATCCTGGCCGCGGAACAAAGAGCTGATGAGTGCGGTGGCAGGTTTCATTTGGGATAGCGGGCTGAGGCCGAACGGGCCAACGATTTAAGCGGCGAGCCGTCCCCACCGAATTAGACGGCAGAGTAACGACGGAGGGCAGCGGGCCCTCTCCCTACGCGTGGTAATAACGGGCAGCCGCAGCAGCCCGTGTCGACGGCGGTACGTCTCGGGGCCCGCGGCGAGCTACACGACGCGGCGTCGTTTCTCTCCCACTGTGCTGCGAGAGCACGGCCTCAGAGAGACGACAGCGTAAACGTCTGTCCAGTTCCAAGCTCAAGTTTGTTTACTGCAAAGAAAAAAAATTTAATTCTGTACCGGAGTAGCACACTTGATAAACTGAAAAGCTGTTACACACTACTTACACGCTTAATACATTTGCGGCAGTCGTAGTCCAACTGTGTCGAGCTCGAGACGACTTTGTTTCGTGCTGTGACGTTTCCATTAGAAATGACGCGTTGCCTTCCGATGATTTTTACAAAAAGTTCCGGCCACGAATTAAGCGGACCTCAGCGCAAGCAAGTTGGCTATTTGTTATCCGCGCCGAGACTCAACTTGATTCTCACGGACCATAAAACGTCGTGCACGGGACGAGCTACCGCTGCCAAGAGACAGTATGACGCTAGGAAACAGTGTTTAAAGGCACATTTGCATGCTGAACTTTTATTAGCAGAAAACGTGATTATAAGTAATGAAGTAAAGAAATAATTTGAGCCATAGATATAGCCCACGGCTGTATAAATATTGCATGCAGCCGCTGGAAGCATTTGAAGATTTTTGATCGTCAGATTATTGGCGGAATAAGAAGCACCTTTCGTTTTGGCTTCAAATGGCTCTGAGCACTATGGGACTTAACAGCTGGGGTCATCAGTCCCCTAGAACTGAGAACTACTGAAACCTAAGGACAGCACACACATCCATGCCCGAGGCAGGATTCGAACCTGCGACAGTAACAGTCGCGCGGTTCCTGACTGTAGCGCCTAGAACCGCTCGGCCACTCCGGCCGGCGCACCTTTTGTTTTCTAAGTCTTGTCCAGATCGGACGTACTTTGGCACGCCATCAATAATACTACATTATTTTACTAATACATTCACGAGTTGCAACCAATTGGCAGTCGTAATCGCATGATGCAAGATTCAATGTAACTATCGTAATTTGTGTTTTCTTTAAGAATATACCCTTATTACCAACCTACGTATGTTTTTTTTTTGTACCTTTAGTCACTGAAGATTGTTGGATGACTTGGCTCTGCAAAAGGCGCCGTACTTCTCAGCAAAAAGTCGTCCAGCTCGATCCACCGTCGTCTCGGGTGCTGTCTTATTACGAAGTCCGATTGCAGTAAAACACAGAGAGAAGAAACACGGTTAAGAGTACATGAACGGACGTTTTACAAAAAAAGCCATGTTCAAGCGCCGAGAGTTTGTATGATATTTAATATTCATTACTATAATTCATTGTATTGTGTCGATCCAGGTACGTACGAGCCACTAAAATTAAAAGTGGCTGGTGTAAGAGGTGGCCCGCTTGGGAATGTTCATAGAGCTAAGAGAAGCAAGAGCTGACCGTAACATATGCAGCAGTCTCAGTTCTCGAGCAGCTAACCTTGCGTTTCATCATACAGGGTGACAATAATTGATCTATATTAAAAAAATTGTCGTAACTTCTGAACGGTTTGCGTTAGCACGTTCAATCGGCATGGTTGGCCACTGGCCATGACGAGAATTCGTATGCGCATGTATGGTTGATTTGCGTCGCTTCGTCACTAAGCAAAATTGGTGCATCTGCGGGATTAAAAACCCGCATTTCGCGATTGAGAAGTCTCTTCACCCTCAACGGTTGACTGCGTGGTGTGCAATGTCCACTCACGGAATAATCTGTGAGATATTCCTTGATGGCACGGTTACTATCAAACGGTAAGTCAAGGTTTCGGAAGATGATTTCGTCGCAGTTATCCCAAGTGACCCTGATTTCGACAAGACGTGGTTCATACAAGACGGAGCTCGACTCCATCGAAGTAGGAGAGTGTTTGATATGCTGGAAGAGCACTCTGGGGACCGCATTCTGGCTCTGGGGTACCCAGAGGCCACTGGCATGGGCCTCGATTGGCCGCCATATTCTGAAACCACGTGACTCCTTGTCGTAGGCCTGTATTAAAGACAAGGTGTACAGCAATAACCCCAAAACTATCGCTGAGCTGAAAACAGCCATTCAGGAGTTTAACAACAGCATCTATGCTCCGACACTTCAGCGGGTCATGCAGAATTGCGATCTATGCTCCGACACTTCAGCGGGTCATGCAGAATTGCGCTATTCGTCTGCGTCACATCATCGCTAACCTTGAATTTCAGCAGGCCTATCAAACATGTCATAACCAAAATCGGAATATCTGTAGTGACGTTTACATGTTGAATAAAGTGTGTACACGCCGTAGTTTGTTATTAATTACATTTTTTCCGAATAGTACAGTAACTTTTACCCAGTATTTAAAGTCGCGCGGAGTGGCCGCGCGATTTGAGGCTCCATGTCACGGATTGCCCGGCCCCTCCCGCCGGAGGTTCGAGTCCTCCCTAGGGCATGAGTGTGTGCGCTGTTCTTAGCATGTTAGTTTAAGTTAGTTTAAAGTAGTGTGAAAGCCTAGGGACCGATCGCCTCAGCAGTTTGGTCCATTAGGAATTCACACATATTTGATCATTTTTTGTATTTAATAACCGCTCACCTTTCAGAAACCCGGAAGTCAAGGAAATACTCGGTAATCTTGAAAACAGCGACAACAGTCATATAGAAAAACGAAGTAAATACGATTTAGCAGTAAGTCCAGAAACCCGATCACCCACCAAAGATCACGAAGGGACACTGTAATGTGGCCATTTTTCGTTGAAAATGTCCAGTAACATACTTCAGATTCCCATTTAACGCTATTACGTACGTTTTATTCGTCGCAACCCTGAATCTCTGCGCTCGCTTGGCAGCGATTTCCAGTTATGGAAGTGAGACAGCCGGGTTCACGACGACTCTGGTAAAACATGTTCGTGTTAGGGTCTTGTGAGACTTCGTTTCAGAGTTTTGAAGAACAGACTCTCCTCGTCGGGTTGTTGAAGAGTAAACACTTCGTTTTAGTTTTTCGTACGGACCTCAGGCGAGGGCAGGCGGGATGCCTGCACTCAGGCACCAGGACATGAAGAGGGCAGGAATCACAGCCTCCAGCCGTCGCTGCCAGCGGTTGCGTCAGTCAGCGCTCCGTGTGGTTTGGAGGAATGGGCTATCGTCGCTCACGACGTCGTCGATGACACGTAAAGTTCATATTCTCCATTCAGGAGGCGAGTACGCGATCTTAAAGTCACTCCTCCATCTTGTTGCTCTCAATGCACGTTTTTGGATATCTGGTGTTCGCTCCTATCTTTCTGTATAGTTACTACTTTTAACTAGCAACATTTGCAGTTACTGACCGTGTCGCGAATTATAAACGTATCTGTCTCTTATCCTCCCCTCCTACCTCCTCCAAGGCTATGCTTCGAGTTGTATTCTGTTGTCAAATTATTAATGGTTCTTTTTCAGATGTCAGTGGGTAACTTTCAAGTCCAAAGTCAATTAGTCTATTTGCTATGGTGTCCATTTGTTTTCATTCATAGTTGAAAGATCCCTCCTCCCGTTAAAGTATCTGTATAAGTTGTGTGGTACCATTTGTTTCATAATTAATTGGGACACCTATTGATATTCATAAAATAAGACATTTTCGCTGTGTGGCAGTATCAATGTTTTCACTTAAGAATGGTTCAAATGGCTCTGAGCACTATGGGACTTAGCATCTGAGGTCATCAGTCCCCTAGAACTTAGAACTACTTAAACCTAACCAACCTAAGGACATCACACACATCCACGCCCGAAGCAGGATTCGAACCTATGACCGTAGCGGCCGCGCGGTTCCAAACTGAAGCGCCTAGAACCACTTGGCCACACCGGCCGGCGTTTTCACTTAATTTACATGATTATTTGAGGTGGATCCTCATCCTTTTCGGCCCCAGAATGTGGTTTTGTGCATCCTAGCTGTATGCTAGTACCACAACCAGCATCCCAAAACACGAAGTTCAGCTGAAAATTTCCGATACCAGTCTTCGCGCAGTCGATCGGTGGTCTCTAGAAATACACTCGCAGGGTGCAGCGTAGTCGAACTGGAGTTTCCGTAAGTATAACAGCAATAGCTAAATTGTTCAGTTATAGGAGCGGAAAAAGTCATGTGAAGAAATTGGTATGTTTTTGTGGTGAGGCAACGCCTATCCCGTGTATCATCTGAATATTAGTTTCTCCGCGGTGGGAGGCGGCTGATTCCGTAACTATAAGTTCAGTTAAAGCCGCCTAACTTTCTAATTAATGGTTCTAAAACTGCCGCTGATAATGCGTAACATAATAGATGTATAAATATTTTACACAAAAGGAGATAAAACAGGTTGCTTAGATATGTACCGGAAAAGTATACCAAAAATACATACCTTACAATACGCTCTACAGAAGCGATGTTAAAAAGTTAAGTGCCCAATGACACAGTGATACAAATGAGTGTGTTACGATTACAAAAATTGTACAGTTCTATACATTAAAGATATTGTCACGCTTTGGCCTTTAGAAGAATTATACTGTACTTTGACTCGTTCAAAATTTCACGTTGCATGTTTTACCAGTAAAGGGCCAAATGTAATATTTTAGATTTAACAGAAGGGCGGAATAGCTACACCGGTCAGAGTGTCGAAGTCGAGTGTAATGTTAGCTTACCTAGCTGGTTTCATGTTCCATTGATCATCTGTCCGATAAATCGTAATTATGTGAGACGCGTCGTTTTACATTAACGTCGCAAATTAATTTGTAAATCCCGAGATCGCAAATAGTAAACCACGGGGAATTGTAGGGCGCTCTAGTGAAGCTTGGACACCTCGTTGACTGTTTGCAGAAGGGAATACATTGAAGAAGGGATACTTTATTGACGTATACTAAGAAATAAAAGCGCTCAACGAACAATGCACACCAAGAAACACTAGCTTCTTGGACGTCTGCTGCCCACTATTGAAACAATTTATTTAGAAGACAATACGCAAGTTCTTAGCGATATCTAGATACTTGAAAACTCGTTTCTGTAAAACTTTTTTAAAGCTAATGCGTGTCAGTGCTTTCAATGTAGCGAACTGTTCAATTTTTATTATCAAGATATACTCAGTATTATCATTATGTCACTGGACATGCATCTTTTTAAACACATATGGCTTTTACTCTGTTCTTCCGGTATCCTGCTGTACATTTCTAATATTTACACTACTGGCCATTAAAATTGCTACACCACGAAGATGACGTGCTACAGACGCGAAATTTAACCGACAGGAAGAAGATGCTGTGATATGCAAATGATTAGCTTTTCACAGTATTCACACAAGGTTGGCGCCGGTGGCGACACCTACAACGTGCTGACATGAGGAACGTTTCCAACCGATTTCTCATACACAAACAGCAGTTGACCGGCTTTGCCTGGTGAAACGTTGTTATGATGCCTCGTGTAAGGAGGAGAAATGCGTACCATCACGTTTCCGACTTTGATAAAGGTCAGATTGTAGCCTATCGCGATTGCGGTTTATCGTATCGCGACATTGCTGCTCACGTTGTTCGAGATACAATGACTGTTAGCAGAATATGGAATCGGTGGGTTCAGGAGGGTAATACGGAACGCCGTGCTGGATCCCAACGGCCTCTTATCACTAGCAGTGGAGATGACAAGCATCTTATCCGCATGGCTGTAACGGATCGTGCAGCCAGCTCTCGATCCCTGAGTCAACAGATGGGGACGTTTGCAAGACAACAGCCATCTGCACGAACAGTTCGACGACGTTTGCAGCAGCATGGACTATCAGCTCGGAGACCGTGGCTGCGGTTACCCTTGACGCTGCATCACAGACAGGAGCGCCTGTGATGGTGTACACAGCGACGAACCTGGCTGCACGAATGGCGAAACGTCATTTTTTCGGATGAAACCAGGTTCTGTTTACAGCATCATGATGGTCGCATCCGTGTTTGGCGACATCGCGGTGAATGCACATTGGAAGCGTGTATTCGTCATCGCCATACTAGCGTCTCACCCGGCGTGATATTATGGGATGCCATTGGTTACACATCTCGGTCACCTCTTGTTCGCATTGACGGAACGTTGAACAGTGGACGTTACATTTCAGATGTGTTACGAACCGTGGCTCTACCCATCATTCGATCCCTGCGAAACCCTACATTTCAGCAGGATAATGCGCGACCGCATGTTGCAGGTCGTGTACGGGCCTTTCTGGATACAGAAAATGTTCGATGTCTACCCTGGCCAACACATTCTCCAGATCTCTCATCAACTGAAAACGTCTGGTCAATGGTGGTCAAGCAACTGGCTCGTCACAATACGCCAGTCACTACTCTTGATGAACTGTAGTGTCGTGTTGAAGCTGCATGGGCAGCTGTACCTGTACACGCCATCCAAGCTCTGTTTGACTCAATGCCCAGGCTTATCAAGGCCGTTATTACGGCCAGAGGTGGTTGTTCTGTATACTGATTTCTCAGGATCTATGCACCCAAAGTGCTTCAAAATGTAATCACATATCAGTTCTAGAATAATATATTTGTCCAATGAATACCCGTTTATCATCTGCATTTCTTCTTGGTGTCGCAACTTTAATGGCCAGTAGTGTATGTTTTATCTTCTTTTATGTAAAGTATTCACAAATCGATCATATTGCGCATTCAAAATGACAGTTTCTGATCCTAGGTCGAAATCGGTCGTGGACATGTGTAACATTCTTATTAGTAACTGGAGCGACGTTTATATCTTGTAATTGTACGTCTACATTGGTCTGCGTTCAGCACTTGACGTAGGGCTAAATAAAAGCGCTGTATGCAGAAAGTGTCTAGTACTAAGTATGGTAGACTGGCAGATTATTCAACCAAAGTCAGTCTCGTACGTAGTTTGAAAGTCGCAACATATCACGGGGCGACGCGAGAGATGCCGCTCTGCAGGTGCTTCAACCACAGCGGAAAGTGCCGACGAGTTAGTGAAATAAAGTGTGTTCCTTCGTGTCGACAAGCGCCCACACGAAGATCACAAGAGCAGAGAAGGCTGTGGGAAGACGTCAGCCAGTAGCCTGCAGTCTAGGACTAGGACTAGGACTGCTCCACCACGGTAGCGGCCTCCACAAGAAGAGAGTGTAAGCGCCGCTCCGGCCGCTCAGTACTAGGCCGGCACTAGAGCAGGCATTAGTGCTCCGTATCCATTGCTTGCATCGACATAGTATATAGAGAAAGACACTGACTGACTGACTGACTGACTGACTGACTGACTGACGCCCATCGCCTGCGACACGTTCTTGTCATACCACGTATTGTCCATCTTCTTTATTGTAATAAAAATTATTAATGTGAATTGCTTGAATTATTGCATAGCATTCCGAGAACGCAGCATCCTTTAGGCACCCTATACGAGAGGAGTAGGAAGGACCCCTCAAAAATGACTGTCTTAGTGTTCCATACGTTGGTCGGTGGAGAAGAAGTAAATCGGTATAATTCATGGACGGTGTATTAGGAAATGGTACAAGCTACCTGTAATCTCACTACGAACATGCATCCAATAAACATGGACAGAATAGTACCAGTAACGTTAAAGTGACATGGAGCGCATCATTTATTCAGTCGACGAAACTCAGAAATGTGGGGAACACTTTTGACATGAACACAAATAGAGCAAACGTTATTAAATAAGGAGAGAGTGCTTTATTTATTTATTTATTGTTCCGTGGGACCATATTAAGGAGAAGTCTCCATGGTCATGGAACGAGTCAATACATGAAATTATAACACAATATTAGAAACAGATAAAATGAAATATAAAAAAACATATTCAGGTGACAAGTCGTAAGTTTAAATAAGGAAAATCAACAATGTAACACTGGAATTTGCTTAATGTTTTAGCTCTTCCCGGAGCTCCTCGACAGAATAGAAGGAGTGAGCCATGAGGAAACTCTTCAGTTTAGACTTAAAAGTGTTTGGGCTACTGCTAAGATTTTTGAGTTCTTGTGGTAGCTTATTGAAAATGGATGCAGCAGAATACTGCACTCCTCTGTGCACAAGAGTCAAGGAAGTGCATTCCACATGCAGATTGGATTTCTGCACAGTACTAAACGAGTGAAAGCTGCTAACTCTTGGGAATAGGCTAATATTGCTAACAACAAATGACATTAAAGAAAATATATACTGTGAGGGCAATGTCAGAATTCCCAAACTATTGAATAGGGGTCGACAAGACGTTCTCGAACTTACACCACATATAGCTCAAATAGCCCGTTTTTGAGCCAAATATATCTTTTTTGAATCGGAAGAATTACACCAAAAAATAATACCATACGACATAAGCGTATGAAAATATGCGAAGTAGACTACTTTTCGTGTTGAACTGTCACTTATTTCAGATACTGTTCTAATAGTAAATAAAGCAACATTTAGTTTCTGAACAAGATCCTGAACATGGGCTTTCCACAACAGCTGACTATCTATCCGAACGCCTAGGAACTTGAACTGTTCCGTCTCGCTTATAACATGCCCATTCTGTCTGATCAAAATATCGGTTCTTGTTTAATTGTGAGTTAGAAACTATAAAAACTGAGTGTTACTGTGATTTAGCATCAAATTATTTTCCACAAGCCACAAACTTATTTCGTGAACTTAATTATTTGATACTGTTTCAATATTACACACAAGATCCTTCACTACCAAGCTGGTGTCATCAGCAAACAGAAATATTTTTGAATCACCTGTAACACTAGAAGGCATATCATTTATATAAATAAGAAACAGCAGTGGCCCCAGCACCGACCCTTGGGGAACACCCCACTTAACAGTGCCCCATTGGGACTGAGCATCACTACCACTTTCAATATTGCGGAGAATTACCTTCTGCTTTCTGTTCTTAATGTAAGAGGCAAACCAACTGTAAGCTACTCCCCTTACTCCATAATGGTCCAACTTCTGCAGCAATATTTTGTGGTCAACACAGTCAAAAGCCTTCGTTAAATCAAAGAAAACGCCTAGCGTTCGCAACCTTTTATTTAATCCGTCCAAAACCTCACAGAGAAAAGAGAATATAGCATTTTCAGTTGTTAAACCATTTCTAAAACCAAACTGAACATTTGACAGCAAATTATGTGAATTTAAATGCTCCATTAACCTTGTACACTACAAAAGCGTTCTCGTCAGCCTATCCAGCGTTCCGCAAAGTCGTTAGTTCCTCAGACGTCTAACTCATGAACTAAAGGTTAATACTGAAACGTTCCTAAATAAAAATGATCCTTTCTTTGTGATCTATCGTCCCTCGAAGTCGGTCGATCTTGGCATGAATCACCCTGTAAAAGCGAGAATAGACTTCTTTGGTAAATGAGTTACGCTCGATGGCACACACCGCGCTGTTTACACAAGAGGACGACAATTTCTGCATGCTTTGTTAATCTGTACCTAACTGCTTAGTCGGCAGTGAAGCTGGATAGCGCACTGCCCCCAGGCCTACCGAGTGGATAGCGACGAACTTCATTCTGTTGCGTTATAACCGTGTACTCATCTGCCAGAAACTGCACCACAGCCGCGGAGAGCCTGTGATCACGCTGGTACATCCTGCTGCAGTGAGAAAAGCGGTCCCTATCTGTACCCACAAACTGCGTGAAAATTACCGCGCCGTCGCTACCACGAGCCCCTGCAGCCTATCATTTCGTGAGTGTCTGGCGGTTAACGCTGGAGAACGCGTCGCAGACCACTTTACGGGGTGGTGTTGCCGTGTTTGCACACGTAGAGCGAAGGCCGGCGTGCACGAACCAGCTCCCCATTCTCATAGGTCCACTGCTCCCTGTAGAAACCCGTCTTAAGAATAATGATCTTCACAACGTATTTCAATCACGAATCATGTATTGTAACTGGCACCACATGTCAATGTATGCATACGCGATAACCTCTGAAAGGATACTAAAATTTGCAGTAATTGGATCAGAACCGGATACTGTCCAACATCTGGAAACAACAAAAGAACTCCACTTTGGCATCAAGAACTGCGTGTTTTGAAATTGTTTTGCATCCACCCTCGTGTTTGCAATAATGTATCCATTAGATACTAGAAATCATCCTCTTTTCACTTCAGTATTTTCCTTCCCTAAACGGTTTCAAAACTCCTATAAATATTTTAGGCACGTTTACGTGGGCCGCAGGAAGTGCGTTGTCCCGAGAACATAGCTTGTGCGGCTCTCCAGTTTTTGCAGGGAAAAAGGTAACAAAAAAGAAGTAAATCGGGCTTCGTGGATATATCGTAAAAGCAACTAGCCCGAGAACTGGTAAGACCAACACCGAAGTACACGCTTGCTTTTATTCTAAAAATAATCGACAAAGAATTGCTACGACGCCACGCAACAGTCGACAACGCTTGGGAAGGAAGTGCGTGGCCAAGTGTGCGTGCACCATGGCGACAGGGCGGCAACGCACTGGCCGGCGAGGTGCGCCAGCAGGTCATCGCTGCTGTCCCAGAAATGAAATGCTGCGCGAGAAGAGACTGTTCTGAAGAAAATTGTCCATAACTGAACATTTAAAGTTAGCTAGGCGTATATGTGGTCCATAGCGCATAATATCATCGAAAAGTATATTCGATGTGCATTGCCCAGTATTTAGTACTTTTATTTGTGGCTGGGAGGCAACTGAGTGACAGTATCGTCTGGTGACAGATTGGTAGTAAATATTCAGTGCAACATTTAATCAATTAGAAAAATATTTACGACAACTGAAAGTCATGTTCACTGTTTGGAATTTATTAATACTGTGGTGTCACCGCCAGACACCACACTTGCTAGGTGGTAGCCTTTAAATCGGCCGCGGTCCGTTAGTATACGTCGGACCCGCGTGTCGCCACTATCAGTGATTGCAGACCGAGCGCCGCCACACGCAGGTCTAGTCTACAGAGACTCCCTAGCACTCGCTCCAGTTGGACAGCCGACTTTGCTAGCGATGGTTCACTGTCTACATACGCTCTCATTTGCCGAGACTACAGTTTGGCATAGCCTTCAGCTACGTCATTTGCTACGACCAAGCAAGGCGCCATATTCTTCAAGAATGTATTCTGAACTGATAATATTGTGAATCATGTACCGTCAAGGGCGACGTTCATCATTAATGGATTAAGGTTAAGTGTGGAACTAATTACGTCCGCTTTCTGAATTCTTATTCCTTGTCATATTCTAGACCTCACATCAGTATAGTTCTTCCCTCCTCACGCCAGCCTGCGTGAGCTAAAACGCATGCATTTGGGCCTCCTGTAGTAACACGGTGTTGGCTCTTCTGACAACACTACAAATACTGTGAGAACTTGAACTTTAGATTTCGGGAGCAGACCGAGGTCCAAAATATTGACAATTCCAGTTAAATATCCGTTGCGTTTATTTGGGGCTTTGATTAGAATGGCCCTATTGCGTGTAGTTCCACCTGAGTAGGAGCTGAGTTATACACTGATTTGGGAATGTGGTAACAGGTAGATAGCAGACACTGATGAGTCAAAACGTTATGACCACTCTATTGAGGTAAGCGAGTTTGAGAAAGAGCCCGTTATTATTACATAGAGACTGTCAACGAATATCTCGAAAACGGCGAAGCTGATCGAACGTTCCCGTGCTACAGTCGTCAGCATCTACGGAACGAGGTAGGAGGACAGTGAAAGTAACACTCTCCGTAAAATGGTTGGACGTCCTTGGACGTCCCTGACTATTCACAGATAGTGGGATTCCGGAGATTATCTGCTCTGTGACGTAAGATAGTTGATGATCCGTGACATCTCTGCCGAAAAAGCACAGTGCTGGTGCACCCGCAAGTGTTTCGGAACAAACCGTTCGTCGTATACCTTTGAACATGCAGCTCCGCACCAGATATGCTGACTGAAAGACATCGCTTGCATGCGACCTGTGGTAGTAATCGAAGACACGATGGCAGCTGCGAAGCACCTGCATCCCTTCATGCTTGATGTCTTCCCCGACGGCGATGTCATCTTTCAGCAGTACATATGTTCGTGTCTCGGAGACAGAACCGCGTTACAGTGGCTTGACGAGATTTATAGTGAACTCATGTTGATGTTTCGGCAACCAAATTTGCCTCTTGTAATACTATGGAGCCCATCTGTGCCGCTATCGGGCGCCGTCACCGCGTACGCAAATCAGCGGCCCGTTATTACAGGGAATTATATGAACTGTGCGTAGACATCTAATGCCACGTACCTCCACAAACCTACCAACAACCTTTCGGATTCCTGACACGCAGAACCGGTGGTGTATTCCGTTCAAAGATGGACGAACAACCTATTAACGGGTGGTCATCAGTGTATATTCCAGTACCCCCAATAGGATAGATGCCACATTAGGTAAAAGGTATGAGTATTGGCCAAGCAGAAGAAAAGCACCTGTGTATGGTATTCCAAGCCCAAAGCCTTGTTTCGGTATTTAGCATCATTCATGATGTATTAGGATGTCTCTGTTCCTTGAACGCTTGAACTTTACACCGGTTCGACATCAAGGGTATTTGAAACGAACCACAAGGCCATGTGGAGAACGATAGGGAAGAAATGCCTTATGTGACTAATAAACTGCACTTCCCGAGTAGCAATTTATGGAAATAGCGTTCAAAAACTTAGCAATTAATTTACATGAGGTATCAATTCGTCAATTGTGCGTGCAGTGAGTCGGAAGGGAGGTGGATGGGGGAAGGGGGGGGGGCGGGCAGGGGAGAAACACAAAAGTAACGTATTCACTTGAAGCTAAACGGCAGCTTAAATGTTTTTCGTCTAACAGGCGCCTCGCCTGCATTGAGCATTAAGGAAGAGTTCACATGTTGGCGTGGTCAGTGTTATGCACAAAATTATTCTTTAAGTGAATCGTACACTTTGACCGAGTTGTAAGATACACTCTTCCGTTCAACGAGAAAGTGTGGAACTTTCAGAGTTTTTCCTCGTACTGCATCTTGAACACAATGGTGCTCTCTTTTTCGTAAACTGAGCACAGCGGCCGTCCAAAACAAGCAAATAACGCCGGCCGGCTGTAAAAGTTATTTGCTATTTTTAACGCTGACTGCCGACGCCACGTATTCGCAGTGAGATTTATGGAGGGGAGGGTCCCACAATTACAGCGGCGCGTGGGACGAAGGAAAAAACACAACGGCCCGTCTTCGGAGCGTCCAGTTTACTGGCCCACGAGATGCCACACACACACACACACACACACACACACACACACGACGTACTCTTCAGAGGAAACTCTTGAATTTCATACGCTTTCCAATAGCGGAACGAAATCGTAGAAATACTTAAGATACGAAAAACGTATCTGCAGCTTCTTCAAGAACGACGTGATAATAATATTAAGGGAGACGCAGAAAAGACATTCCAGTGTTTAAGTGGCCATCAGGGACGACTTTATAAACAAGTGCCGTGCATCTCCTCTGCAGGCCTTCCCAAGGTGAATAAAGGAACGAAGCCATCAGAAAGATACGTTGATGACACACTTTTGAGTGATATCGAGTAATACTTTTGGAAGAGCTCTCTAATTCCTGACCCTGATGTACGTATGGAATACGCGCGGAATCAGGACACTGTCACTTTAGAGCGTCCCACCCATATCGATACTGCACCATTCGAACAACCGGCCAAATGGAGCCCCGCACTGGGGCAACTTTCAAACTCTGTCAGGCGCCGGTAACTCACTCTCACACGAGTACGTGTTGTTCTATTTGATCACTCAGTATCTGACACTGTTCATGCATGTTATATACCCTATCGAGTCTGATAACACGAAATACGAACAGCAGTATGCACTCTGCTGGCAGGCCAATCTGTCACACAGAATTTCAACTCTGATCATTTAAATTGGTTCTTAAGTGAAACTGATATCCGACCATTTCTTCTGGCTGCTTCAGTTTCCTGTCAGCGACTGTATTTCATCTATCTGTGCTAGGTGTTCCCTCGCATCTTATACGCGAAACTGAAAGAGCACGTGCTTGTTGGGCCGACGCTCGAGAAACTGCGCCCGGTTACAACGCTGAAACAAAAATGTGTGTGAGAGAACTTACCACATTATCGGGCAACAGAACGGCCCACATTATATTTATGTCGGGGCCAAAGTGCTGGAGACGTGAAATAATTGTTTCAGGAGCATCAAGATTGACTTTCTGAATGCTCACATTCACGGTAAAGCTACAGCTTGGACAGGTGCGGAAAATGTTTCAAGCACCTTAACAAATGCCACCGATTCCTTAATTCTAAATTTATAACGAAGTCCCACTACGACAAAACCATACGAGATAGAAGAATCTGACATATATGGAGTCACTACCCATAAAATAATGAGTATAAGTTTTTACCGAACTAAATGTCACAGAACGCAAGAACGTCCTTGCAAATAATAAAATGAAGTATATATTGGCTATATTTATAGAAGATTTCTGAAAAAACTACATGGCAAATACCTGAAAATCAGAAGAAATATAATCTTCCATCACTACATGGATTTAACCAAAATGGAAAAACGGAGGCATTCGTAGGAGAATGTTGGAAGACTCGACCAGCTCACGAGGTTAGGTTAGGCAGCCTCTGACCAACACACGCTGACCGCCACGAGTGGAAAAACTTTTGCGTCCAATGGAGAGCCTGTGACGGCCCTAGATGTTCTAGAGCACCACTTCGAAAGGTGACCTGAAGGAAAAACTGCATTGAAAAGTAAGAGCATTTCATGATGTGAATGTTAATGATGTGTTTATCGTTCTCGCATATTGCAGATACCACTTAGACGGTGCCGACCATCAGTTAAATCTAATAAACCTGTGCACAGTCATCCGGAATGTAAATGCTGATTTTCTTGCCTTGTGGGAGTGTGTGCACAATGTACATTTGAAACTTAAACCATATAAAACGCAAATCATCTTAATCGCTCACAAAATGTTTACCCCTCTTCCAGCATTAGGCCAAAACTTCTGAGCAATAACTTTATCGTCTTTTGCGAAGGCCTGGGGGATAATTCTGGTCCAGAACTTAGTTCGGACTAAACACACAACTGCAGCCTTCAACACAGTGTCAGTTTCACTTCACTCACAAGTAAAAAGAAAAAAAACTATATCATTTCGGGCTTAAAAAGGGACTCCTAGAACCGACAAGACCCTGCACACACTGTTATGTCCAGCCTATTTTTCTAGGTCTTTCGTATGAGAGCTGACGTCGGTTGAATGCTTACGTACGATACATTTGTGAAGTTCACTACTTCGACCGTACCACACCTGCCTACGAACAATTAGCATGGTTACGGGACTATCATATCTGTGTTACTCTGTCGTCTCCTCAATCACAGCACTTCCTCTTACCTTTCTTTAAGTCTCACGCTACTATCTGAACAGCTCAGCAGAAACAGTGCTTCTCAGAAAATGAAATAGTCTCTAAAAAACTATGTAGCATAGCGAGCTTCTCAAAATAATGTTATGATCAGGAATATAACTTACTATGTGCTTTCAAATTCAAGAGAAATTAGACTCGTTTCAAACTTCAGCTGTTGGTCCATATTCTACAACAGTGGCTATTTCTGCCATGTTGTTGCTGCGGCTCACTTTTGTCAGCTTCCTCCCTCCCCTGCTCCCCTCCCAACATCGTGCCTTTTCCTTTTCCCTTGCCTACACAGCCCACTACTGAAAAATTGTTTTTCTTAGCAGCTACTGTCACGATCATTTCAATCTTCTCACGTTTCTGGTGATACTAAAAGTGGCTTAACATGTGCTGAACTAATCACTATTACTTGTCCTTTTAATGCTCTGCATCATTACTATTATTACTATTATTATTATTATTACTATTATTATTATTATTATTATTACTAACTCCAATTATTATAATTATTGTCATTATTATTATTATTATTATTCACACTTACTATTTGTATTGGTAATAATAATTTTTCTCATAATAATTTCTCAGAATCAGACATACGCATAGAAACTGATCAGGTTTTGTAACACACTGCCTGACAAGAAAGGTGAAGCGCCCTGTAATGTAAAAAGTTGGCAGCTTTCATATTGCCTTTCCTTTCTCTTAATTGGATATTAACAGTAATACGTGGCTCTTTGGCTTCAATTAATAAGGAGTAAGGGTAAAAATGGACGGAGCAACGAAATGAAAGTTCACGTGCTGAGAGGGTATGTGGTGTTATTTCAGTGATCATAAAATCGAGTAACATTTACAATGAAATTGGGAGTATGGGTCCAATTATAAGCAACACTTTGCAGGCCCTCCCTCCCCTCCGTTTCTGGCCTGGATGAATGCCCTGATTCGGTTGGGAAGTCGTTATGTCCTCTCATGAGGTAACGTGGCTGACAGCTGACGCAACTCGTCCTTAATATCCTGGGTACCGTCACCGGGATGAGGTCGGCTTTCGAACTGGTTGTACAAACGTCCTGACGGGAAGAGATCTGGGGATCTTGCTGGTCACAGGATTAACTCAACATCACGTGGACAGTTCATAGAGACAAGTGCCATGTTGGACGAGCATTGCCCTTTAGAGAAATGGCGCCACGGTACAGTCGTACGAGAAGTAACACACGAGGATGCAGGATGTCTGGGACATACACTTGTGACGTCAGACCACCTAAAGACGCTGCCTGCTGTGCTCTGAAGTCCTGCCCGATGGTTCCAGGAAGGGCACCGCTGTGCCTCTCTCGGGACACCTCACCAGACCGCCGCCACACTCGCCAACGACGGTCGTCCGAGGTAGTGTAGTACAGAAATACTGTTCATCGGTGAACGCAAGGCGATGTCATTCATCAGGTGGCCATGCTTCCCGGTCACAGCCGTTTATGAAACTTACTGGCAGATTAAAACTGTGTGCCGGACCGAGACTCGAACTCGGGACCTTTGCCTTTCGCGGTCAAGTGCTCTACCAACTGAGCTACCCAAGCACGACTCACGCCCCGTCCTCACAGCTTTACTTCTGCCAGTATCTCGTCTCCTACCCGCCAGCGAAAGGCAAAGAGCCGAGTTCGAGTCTCGGTCCGGCACACAGTTTTAATCTGCCAGGAAGTTTCATGTAAGCGCACACTCCGCTGCAGAGTCAAAATCTCATTCTGGAAACATCCCTCTGGCTGTGGCTAAGCCATGTCTCCGCAGTATCCTTTCTTTCAGGAGTGCCAGTTCTGCAAGGTTCGCAGGACAGCTTCTGTAAAGTTTGGAAGGTAGGAGACGAGATACTGGCAGAAGTAAAGCTGTGAGGACCGGGCGTGAGTCTTGCTTCGGTAGCTCAGACGGTAGAGCACTTGCCCGCGAAAGGCAAATGTCCCGAGTTCGAGACTCGGTTGGGCACACAGTTTTAATCTGCCAGGAAGTTTGAATTTTACTAACTTCCAAAATACAACTATTTTTGATCTCAGACTTTGACATGTTGTTTATTTTCGCAACAGAAGGATGTGCATCAAATATGACGTTTCTCAGGTTATTCCTTTATTAGTTATTAATATTTTTAGTTTCGTATAATGTAAGTGGCCTGCCAGCGCTACTCCACTGCTTTCACACTCGCAACTGCAACTGATGGTCGTGACGTCAGTCTGCAGGACACAACTCGTCCGTTACTGACCGTATAATACTCGACCGGCTTACATTGCAGCCCACATACATTTTGAAGTAAAGCTTTTCATTGACAAATGGGCGATCACGCACTAGTAGCGACGCCACAATATTTTAAAAAATAGAGAGAATAACTTACAGCTTATGCTGAATTTGTGATGCCGGTTTCACTTCGTTAGGGAGTTAATCTATGAATTATTTTCTGTGTCCCCGAGGCAAGAGTGAGACATAAATTAAATAACATTAGTCTCCCTAAGTAAAGGAATTGTTTTGGCCCAGGTTAATTTGAAGACAACTCCCGTCAAACTGTAGTTACTGATGGTCACCAAGGTGGTGCTGACCGTTAGAGAAGCTATTTGGCTTGAAGAAAGAGGAGGTAGTTTCCCGTTAGTACCGGGCAGGTAATGGCAAGGTAACATGTGTGGGGAATTTCCTCAGAACTCGCTGGTAAGACAAGCTAAGCTATTTGTAGGAATGGCTGTTTAGGGTGATGATAGAAGTTAGTGTCCACCCTGACAATCTGCCTTTTTCCCTTCTTCCTGGGAGCGAGGTTTTGAGTATGACCCAGTAGCCTCACTGTGACTCACATTTGTCTGTGTCGCCCTGGAGTAGGCCACACATGGCGGCCGTGTCAGTCACGCAGGACCTCGTGGAAAACTGGCAGCAGCCGGCGGCGCTCTGCGTCCAACAGGCCGAGTAAAGCGCTATCCCGATCCACTGTTCCTCCTCATTGCTAAGATTTCCCTCTCTCGCTCGTCTCAACCTTGTAGGGATTTCATTGACTATATTTTTATGAATTTTATTTCCATTGATGTTTCAAAACTTGTGAACTTTATATTGAACGCTGCACAATCTTTCCTGCATATTTGTGCTTATTGAAATCAGAACATATCGCTGCTAAGGAGTCGAATTTGGGCTCTTCCCGTGGTTATGATTGTGTTTCTGCCGTTTCTGCATCCCCAAGATTAGCTTCGAATGATCAGTGGCCAAATAAGTTGCTTAGTTCAGACCTACAAGTATGATCAGGTCACGTGCTTCCAATACCACAGGTACGGCATCACCTTTACTGGGCTTTGTTTGTTAGAGAAAGGAGTGAGCAGGTGAGGTGTAACACCACAGAATGATTGTTCTTTAGAATAAATGAAATCATTTTAATATCTGGGCAGCAAAACAGTACAATACGATGAAATAATTAACTAACTTTAAAGAAACTGTGATGAGTAAAAATAACTTGTCCAAGAATGGGCTCTAACAATATTAAATATTGACATAGTAGTGAGGAAGAAACTGTAGCTTAGGACCGTAAGGAGCTTAAATGTAGAATTTTTATAAATGGCGAAGAGAAAGTTACAAGATTTAAATGGCGCAACTGTCGAAGAACCTAACAAATTAGGGAACAGTGAAGTATTATGAAATGAAGTATTGCAGAGGGATGACAGTGTGACAACATTACAAGAAACAGTCCTCGAAACACCATTTAGGAGCATGTTTATCTGTTTATCGATGGATTTGTGTCCCTATTACAAAATGTCCCTCGTGTTTAAATTGCATTTCTTTTTACATATGCTGGTTTTATTGTGTCATGTAGAGTGGATCTGTGTGTGGTGATGCTGGGCACACCTGGGTGTTCACCATTAGCAACGCCACTTGCTGTCAGCCGGAGGACACTGCAGTGTTTCGCATTGAGCGGGGTATTTGACCCACGCACGACTCACGACCTACCCTCGCTCCTGGCGGTGCCTCTAAGCTCTTTCTTAAACTTCATAGTTGTTCTTCCGAATATGATACGGCTACTTGGATATCTCAGTCGTTAAGAGCATTGTCCCCGAAGGGCAAGGTTTCGCTTTCCATTCCCAGGCCGAGATACAGTTTAATCTTCCAACAAGCTTTGTTCGTCTAGCCTTCCGCTGAAGAAACAGCACTGAGAAAAAATCTGAGACATAAACGTAGACAAAAGTACGACGAAACAGATAATTGAGAGTTCTGCGTGAGGTAATGGATATACACAAGTGTAACGATAGGAAGAGCGGACTCAAGAGTCTGATGACTGACAACTGAAGCCGTGTGACGCTCAGAATTATGCCTTCTGCTTTGCGACTGCTTTAATTAACAAGATAAACCTGAAACAACCTCTTTACCACCAATAAATTTCATATTTACAAACTTGCAGCATGCTGTAGGTGAAAAATAGGTACAGAAGTTGTCTTGTAATAAAAATAAATGGTTGTAGCTCCGTCATAAGTTGCATTGAGAAGAATCTACTTTTTTATTTATTGGTGGGCACTAGTTTCCGACATTTCGGACACTTATATCCATTTTCAGAACATCCGTGCCGTAAGTATGACGAATACAGCCAATAGCCCATGTACAGAAAACGCCCCTGCAGTAATCAAAGCGGTATATGGCCGACTTCATATTAGTGACTGATTCCAACAGAGAATAAATTACTCAGAAAAGCTATTTCTAGACTGTCCAATGTCAAGACAAGGTTAAAAGAGTATTTTCAAGTGAGGAATCGTGATGCAGCCACTGAATATCGAAAAATTTGCGCTTGAGTGCTTTGCACAGTCCTTATTCTATCTGCAACAGGAATTTCTCCTTTAAACAGCGCCCAGTCCTCTCTACTTTCCCTATTACACTTGGCCGTTCCCGCTTTCTGTTTAACTTTTGTGGCAGATACAGATGTAAAATGCGCGAACGTATTAAAATTATTTGTTGCCATTAATTGTTCCCGTCCTTCGCCAAACCTTCTAAAAGTCAAACAAGATCTGCAACGTATTTGGACTGCAAAGCTTGTCTTGGTGAACGACGGACTCTTTCTTTCGCAAATTAAAACGTAGCCTGAGAGAGAGTGAAAATCCGCCTTCGCAACTCATTAAACCTGGCCGTGTTTCGGCGGCGCTCGATTTAAATTCAATTTTCCTTAAAGGACGTGGCAGCTGTCACCCGCAAAACCGCACGGCTCCTTCTGTGACGAGCAGAAAAAAAAAAGAAAAACACTCAGCAGACGGTGTTTTCTCATTATTTGTCGCTTTTTCTGCTTCGTTTGAATAAATGAAGCAAAAATAATTAAAAGAACGAAACGTTATTCACGCCCAGCAGTAAAAACAAAACCACATTCATCTATTAAGGGCGCTTGGTTGCTGATGAAAGTGGTGTTCATGTTCATTACATAACGTATACTCGTATTTCTCCGGCGCTAGTCAGTCGATAAATTGGCGTGAATTTATGTTTTGAAGATGGTGCGTTTGTATCCGGGTATGGTTCTCAAGTGAGGCTGAACCTCGTTTGTGTCTGCTTCTCCTCTCCCTCCCTCCCTCCCTCTGTGACACAACACACGTGTGCTTCAGCTCCGTATATCAGTCTAAGACAATGAGAAGGCTCAGTTTTTCTCACGATCAGCAGCGATGTTGTCACAGTTGTTGCTTTGTTTGGGCTAGCTGACGAGAGGTCTCACGCTTGCAGTTTCTTACGTTGGAGCAGCAGATACAAGTGTCGAACGTTTACAGAATTTAGTTTTTCGACTGCCTCATTTCACTTTATATGTCAGATGTGTGTCCACAACAAAGTACCAGCTACGACGACAGTTGTCATTACTATATGGAAATTAATAATGCTAATTAAATAGTAGGTAATTCGCGGTAGCCGAAAACTATGAACAGTTATTAACTACATTACTTTGGATACAGTATTAACCCTATCTGAACATAGCGAACCACGACACAGATAAGTCTGACATGGCAACGATGGTGATTGTTTAGGAAAATGGAATTCTATAAAAGCATCTGAGGTGATAGACAGGGACTTAAGGTAATGGAAACAGACTAAGCTGCAAGGAAGCAATTGCAAAGTGTTTTTTCTTTTTAATTGTGATGCGAGGTAGACCATTCACTCTGCCTTCGTGTGTAATTTCTCTGCGATTTTGATGCGTATCGTTGCAGACTCGAATTCTCGAATCAGATAAAGATTCTGGAAAAGTAACTATGTTGTGGACCGGAACAATAAAAGTTTTGCTAAAAAAATCTATCACTTCGTAACGTGATGTGAAAGGCGAATGTCACACAAGCAGTCGACATCAGAGTCTGCGTGCTTAATGGTGGGTTTAAGGCAATCAACAGCGAGGTTATTAATGCGCTGCGTTGTATGCCAAGTAGATAGAAATTACAAGTCTGCTGCTTAATTGGTTAATTAATTTCTGGAGAAAAGTGTATGACATTTAAATTATAGCCAAAAAGCTTACATAACGACATGTTCGGCAGTTACAATATTGAATTTTACTAGGAAAGAAAACATCTCCAGTCGAACACATTAAAAACATAAAGACGTGTCTTTCACGTGAGGAAATGAGGCGAAAAAAGGAATTTAAGCTTCGCACAGGAACTCCATTGGGGCTTTGCTGGATCGCATCTTGTTTTATAAGCAGGACTGTGAAATCAAGAAACTGAAAGTGTCTTCCAGAAACAAAGTTGTGTGCAAATTGAAAGGCATAACCTGGCAAGAAGAGCCAGAGGACTTTTGTACCAGTGTTGTGCTACACTAGAGATAAACGGCGCTTACCTTGTTTGGTATACTTCCCGTCACACTAAAGCAGGGGATATGGTTATCAACGAGGCGTGTCATATCATTACAGACTGATTACGGAGCTCTGTTCGGGGGAACCTACGTTGCCTCGTTGAAATCGCACCTCGCATCATTTGACGAGAGGTAGCACCCAGAAAAGAGAAGACCAAAGCAACGGTAGCTCATCGTCTTTTTAAGTTGCCAGCAAGCTCGTCCACGATAGAGGTCTAGGAGTAGTTTCCTCCAGACAACAAGAGAAGCATGGAATCGACCGCGGTATAATCCGTCGCCTGGAAGCACTGGTGGTACGTGAAAATCTACTCCCTTATGGCCACACAGCGCTGTGCACGACGAATGCTTTGTCCAAATCAGCCAGCACAGCGCCTGACGCTGCCAAGTTCTCATGTCTAGTTAACACTTCTAATGCTTATATTTGTTATTTAAATGGTACATCGATGTGATGAATCTCATTTTCTTCTGACGCGATGAATAAAAAACAAACGGCGCTAAACAGCTCAGTTCGTAACTCTAGTAGGCCGGGCTTTGTTGCGATTAAGTGTAATTTGACGTAACTAGTACATAATACAATAATCGACATTAGCCCGATTCCTTCAAAAATTGAACTCGCAATTGCAAAACATCTTCAAACGTCTGCTCACTTTACAAATGAGTTTATGCGTAAATATTTGACTTTAAGCATCTAAAACCTTACGGTTCGAGAGTCAGAGCCCTACTTATGTTGGTTTTATTACAACGAATGAGTGTAGTCGGGGTAATTTGTGCCATATTTTATGATAAACTAATTTTTGGTGCATATAAATATTTATGACATATGTCCTGTACTGCGTGTCGTAATTTTACAAGTATATTCAGCGGTAGATGTGGATACTACCTGAAAAATTTGTTGCGAATGGAGTTAGTAGTAAAGAAGTAGTAAACCAAAATACCTTACTTAATTCTGAAGTTTTACTTTAGGAACAGTTGAACCGTGCCAAGCGATAAACTTTTCTGTTTCATTTTTTGTTGGTGGGGTGGGGGGTGGTGAAAGCGAGAAAGCATTTCGAAAAGGGTTTAGAATTATGTATAGAGTTCCCTGAATGAGATTTTCACTCTGCAGCGGAGTGTGCGCTGATATGAAACTTCCTGTCAGATTAAAACTGTGTGCCGGACCGAGACTCGAACTCGGGACCTTTGCCTTTCGCGGGCAAGTGCTCTACCACTCAGCTACCGAAGCACGACTCACGTCCCGTCCTGACAGCTTTACTTCTGTCAGTACCTCGTCTCCTACCTTCCAAACTTTAAAGAAGCTCTCCTGCGAACCTTGCAGAACTAGCACTCCTGAAAGAAACATTCTGGAAATATCCCCGAGGCTGTGGCTAAGCCATGTCTCCGCAGTATACTTTCTTTCAGGAGTGCTAGTTCTGCAAGGTCCGCAGGAGAGCTTCTGTAAAGTTTGGAAGGTGGGAGACGAGGTACTGTCAGAAGTAAAGCTGTGAGGGCGGGGCGTGAGTCGTGCTTGGGTAGTTCAGTTGGTAGAGCACTTGCCCGCTAAAGGCAAAGGTCCCGAATTCGAGTCTCGGTCCGGCACGTAGCTTTAATCTGCCAGGAAGTTTTATGTATAAAGTTTGTTGAAGGGTGGCTATGTGCTCTCATTCTCAAATATAGTCCTGATAAATCGTGTCTCTTGATTCACACTACGGTCTCTAACTTTAATGTCTTACTATGTTTAACACTGAAAGTGAGAATATCTTAATGTAAGGTTATTTTAATGGGAAGACTATGAGAGCATTTTAAATTTTTAAATTCTGTCAACAGTTTGATTAAATACTAGAAATTAAATTTTTGTTGATTCGAGGAGTCGTCGTTTACAGTACTGCAGTGCTGGAGTAACTTCAGCCGGCCACAAATGAGCGCATTGTGGCCGGCGCATTAGTCCTCCGGCAATAAAACGTCACTTCAGGTGTAGGGGGTGAGGGGGGGCAAGGAGATTCCTGGCGCCCAGGCCGGCCATTAAGGGCCCGATAAAGAGGGCCGGCCCTGCCTCTGCGGCTCACGCGCCGCCTAATGCCCACCGCGGCCACGGAGCTGGTCT
The DNA here is from genome assembly GCF_021461395.2 of Schistocerca americana. NCBI lineage: Eukaryota > Metazoa > Arthropoda > Insecta > Orthoptera > Acrididae > Schistocerca > Schistocerca americana. The sequence continues at coordinate 43,086,733 of NC_060121.1, forward strand.
CAGGCCGGGCCGGGCGCGCGCGTGCGCTGCAATTAGGCCGGCTAATTGAAACACGGGGACAGGCCGGCCGGCTGCCCGGCAACAGGTTATATCGGCCGGGCCACTCCGCCTTCCCCCACCCCCGCTGCCCAGGCCACACTCTTCTGTACTGTGCGTCCAGCCGGCTCAGAGGTGATACGGTCCACTGGAGAGCATTGTCCACCGCTTCTTATACAGGGTGAACTCTAGTAAAACCAACAAAGCGATGGAAACGGTCGAGAGGCAGAACCCGGTCCTTGAGATCTGGTGTACGCACGTTCGTCTGTCTTAGAGGACCCACGATCACAGAAAAACGCAGAAAAGGCTTGAAATGTTGCGTGTTGTGGTTGGTATCTGTGAGGGTACTTGTTTTGGTATAGCCGTGCTGCCTCTCGACCGTTTCCACCTTCCCGGTCGTATACAAACACCATCTAGGCTTGTTCCCGACATGAATACCGGACCATCTGTTGATTACAGTACGCTACATCAGCTTGCAACATTCAAGGAACGCACGACAAGTGGTCAGAGGAACTGTCGTTTGTCAGAACCATCTACAGTGCCACCGATCCTCTTCCGGAAACGTATCCACAGGACCTTTTTCTCATGGATGCATCAAATCTTTAAGTTTAATGCTATTCAAGACCTGGAATTCACTGATGGCCTTCTCTCCATTGACTCCATAACATGTATGAAAGTAGTGTAGCTGTGTCTGCTTATGAAAATGTAAAATTACTTTCACATTGGAATATAAATAAATGAATTTTTACCTCACAACCTCTGTGATCTTTTTTCTCAACCTGCTCCTGCTGTGACAGTGTACAGATTATGAACCAGTTTTTTTTTTTTTTTTTTTTGTTTCCTTCAAGTACAGGAGATATAATTTTAGATATGTCTGCTCTATGTCTTTGGAATCGGACATGGTCATGTGCCTCCTGCTCCTGTAACACAATTCGTGCTGCATGATAGGCGTAATCCCATGCAATCATTATATATATTTTGTCATCTTCCATCTTAAACTTCACCTTCTTAATAGCACTCATCTCTAGCAAAAACTAACGTCATTTGAGATGGTTGTCCCACACCAGCAGCAGCTGCAGTTTGATGTGTAAATTCAGTGACAATCGCTAGGAAGAATGCACCCTATGCTATTCTGGGAAGCATTGAAACATCTGTCTGCACTGGACCCGCATCACATCTGTGCAGCATCACGCCAGCAATGGTACTGAGGTGAACACATAATTCGATAGGAATTTCTCAAGTATCAAGTATGGAAGAGATGTCGCCGCCTAATGCTTGCGGGACCCAAACGATCACATCGTAGTTTCGCAGAGATCTTCGGTGCACCCCGACACTGGAGTTAGCATCAGGCGTCGGGATGTGTTTTTAGAGATCTTTTGTTTAAACTGTAGTCCATCGATTTTGCCGACCAATACGATGCTGCGAATTAAGAAAAAACCATAGATGTGAAGAATATCGATATAATTAAAGTGCAGAAATTTTTATTTTCAATATGGTGTTAGCAGTACAACAGTTAAGGGGAGGGTCTGTGGGATTGGGTGTCATGGAGCAGAACAGCAGGTTAAGTGCAGAACACTAAGTTAATTTGAATAATTTTTATGTAAAACACAGTACAACAGTTTAAGGTGATAGTTGACAAAGAAGAATGCCCCAGAAATGGCATTCCAAAGCATTTGAAATTCGAAGCGTGTACCAGAAAATGGTGGGAGGACATAATGATTAGGCAGTGCAATAGTTTAAGGAAATGGGGATGGCATCATATACCACTTAACAGAACATTAGGTTAAGTAAGACGTATGTCCATCATATCCAGCACAGGCTGACCCTTTTCCAGCCAATTCCTAGTAGAGACGGCAGTCGGATGACATGTTAGTGGAGGTAGCTCAAGCGCCCTTTTTTTTCCTGCCATTTTCTTAGGTTAGAGGTGGTAGCCTTGGTATGTTGCATTGTACTGATGGATTTCCTTCATTTTCTGGGGGCAGAAGGGGGGAGGTGAGGAAATTTACCAGTGGGTGAGAGGTTAATTATTTGATCAATTTAATTAAGTAGTCAATAAAACTGGTAAGAGTGACAGGAGCTATTCCAATATCTCAGACATGAAAGTGTACCTGTAGTTGCAAGGGGGACGGGTGATGGGGGGAGGGGTTGGTGATGGGGGGAGGGGCGGGTGATGGGGGGAGGGGCGGGTGATGGGGGGAGGGGCGGGTGATGGGGGGAGGGACGGGTGATGGGGGGAGGGACGGGTGATGGGGGGAGGGACGGGTGATGGGGGGAGGGACGGGTGATGGGGGGAGGGACGGGTGATGGGGGGAGGGACGGGTGATGGGGGGGTGGGGGGGGGGGCAATAGGACAAGTGCCTGTCAATATAAAGGAAATGGGGATGACACGGAAAACCACTTAACAAAACAATAGGTTAAGTACCTGTCAAACAATAGAGAACAAGGTTAAGTACCTGTCAGTCAAAAGACTGTTTGCCCCTGAGTGCATACCTGCCCCTGATGTTGGCAACCCGCACTAACAAAATGGGCTCACACCGGACTAATGCAACCCACATTCTCATTTCTTTGCTGGATGTACTCCAATCTCTGTCTTTCTCTACGTTATTGCCCTCTAGAGCTCCCTCTAGTACAGTGGAAGTCATTCCATGATGTCTTAACACAGATGTCCTATCATCCTCTCTCTTCCCCTTGTCAGTGTTTTCCACTTATTCCTTTCCTCTCCGACTCTGTGCACAACCTCCTCATTCCTTACCTTATCAGTCCGCCTAATTTTAAACGTTCATCTGTAGCACCTGCGGGCTTTCCAATTAAATGAAGTGATGTGATGATGTGGTGGCCCTCAACTACATGCCCTCTAACTTGGAGTGGAAATATTAAAAGTTTTGGCTCGTTTCGTTGTCTATGGGCCATGTTGTTGTCACAATACAAGCCAAATATTGCTGAATCTGCAGTACACAATATGAACATAGACATGAATCGAATGGTAGAAGGTTCCTATCACTTGGCAAATGCGAATTTTGAATGTTATATAGAAATTTATAAACGAAAGATTGCAGTTAGATAAATTCTGCAGGTACTATTTTAACAATTTTAAGTGATGGGTACGATAGCCGAAGTACCTTTAAGAATGCCCTTTATTACTGTAAAACACTTATTGGTGTCGATGGTCCAGCATTTAAATAAAATATAAGTTGAATAACAGGGAAACAATAGATTCCTACCTCATGTAATTAGTTATGAACAACAACATAACTCGCAAGATATTCACCTCTAAATGCATACTACGTCCTCACTGCAGAAGCCATGGAAATCTCAGAAGTGCACAAGCCTAGCACTACGAAATATTTCTATCTCCTGCGACCACGCGCAATCTGCTCCACTCTCCAAGTCTTTCCTGCGACCGTGTGTCTGTCGCGCCGTACTGTCCGGAACTCTCTCGTGTCCTCTCCCATGATGTCCTGAACTCCCCTGTCCTCTTTCGAAACGATGCTCCTCCCCCACGTCTCCTTTTTGGAACGATCGCTGTGATTGGCTAGAGCATGCCACCCTGTCTCCAAGCCAATGCACACTCGCAAACATAATGAAACACTTTCGAAATACCGGATCTACATTTAAATAACTTGAAATTAAATAAATGTTCCTACGGCTGGACCATAAACACTCTCTAACACATATTATTAAATACATAAACAAATTAAATAAACATATATCAAAGCAATAGAAAAGAGCTACACCCATAGCCTAATGTGTCTGTGCTTTGTAAAACACATTAAATAATTGTCCAATTTCTTCATGAATAGTATATATCGTATATAAACAAAGACATAGATGAATAAATATATTTATAAGCATGCAGTTACCGTTGTTTCGTGTAACTGTGAAGTACTTATGGCCTGACGCGATCTTTTTGAGGTACCATTATTCATCTGGGTACTATTAATTTCGACACGAACTGTGAAATGTCTGCCACTAAGGTTTCACAAACTCCGCCATCTTTGGCACTCCCGCCACGTCTCCTTCATTGACACAGCGTCACCATGGAATTTCCAGCCATACGGACGGCTGGACCACGTGGTCCGGCCTTCGTGCGGCATCATGCGGTTGCTAACGATCTGCAGCTTGCCGAATGGCCCGAGTGGTGGCCGCCAACTCTGAACTTAAAAATTTCCAGGCCGTCACACATCACATCTCATTCTTCGATTTTCTTCTGTTCTGATTTTTCCACAGTCCATGTTTCACTACCATACAATTGTGTGTTCCAAACGTACATTCTCAGAAATTTCTTCTTAAAATGAGGGCCTATGCGACGTACTACTAGAATTCTCTTGGCCAGGAATGCCATTTTCCCCAGTGTAACTCTGCTTTTGGTGTCGTCCTTTCTATGTTCATCATTGGTTATTTTGCTGCCTAGGTAGCAGAATTCCTACAAATCCATCTACTTCGCGACCATGAATCCTAATGTAAAGTGTTTCCCTGTCCTCATTTCTACTCATTACTTTTGTCTTTGTACGATTTACTCTCGGTCCACACTCTGTACTCATTATACTGTTTATTCCGTCCAGCAGATCATGTAATTCTTCTTCACTTTCACTCAGGATTGTAATGTCATCAGCGAGTCCTATTTCTGATATCTTTTCATCTTGAATTTTAATTCCACTTCTGAACCTTTCTTTTATTTCCATCGTTGCTTCTTTGATGTACAGATTGAGCAGTAGGGGTGAAAGACTACATCCCTGCCTAACATCCTTTTCAATTGAGCACTTCGTTCTTGGTCGTCCACTCTTGCAGTCCTCCAACCTCTTTGCTCTTGTACATATTATATATTACCCGTCTATCTGTATAGCTTACCCCTGTTTTTCTCAGAATTTCGAACATTTTGCACCACTTGACAGTGTCGAACGCTTTTTCCAGGTCGAAAAATCCTATGGGCATGTCTTGATTTTCCTTTGGTCTTCCTTCCATTATCAAAAATAGCGTCACAATTGCCTGACTGGTGCCTTTACCTTTTCTAAAGCGAAACTGATCGTCATCTTACAGATCCTCAATTTTCTTTTCCATTATACTCTACATTATTCTTGTCAGCAGCTTAAATACATGTGCTGTTAAAATGATTGTGCGATAATTCTCGTACTTGTCAGCTCTTGCAATCTTTGGGATTGCGTGGATGATATTTTTTGGAAAGTCAGATGGTATATTGCCAACTCAAACAAACAAAATGTCTGTGTGAAATCTTATTGGACTTAACTGCTAAGTTCATCACTGCCTAACCTTAAACACTACTTAACCTAAATTATCGTAAGGACAAACACAGACACCCATGCTCGAGGGAGGATTCGAACGTCCGCCGGGACCAGCCCCACAGTCCCTGACTGCCAGCTCAAACATTCTACACACCAGCGTGAATAATCGTTTGCCGACAAATCCCCTAACGATTTTAGAAATTCTGTTGTAATGTTATCTGTCACTTCAGTCTTATTTGATCGTAAGCTCTCTTAAATTCTGAATCTAATGATGGATGCCCCATCTCTTCTAAATCGACTCCTGTTTCTTCTTCCATACCATCAGACAAATGTTCCCCCTCACAGAGGCCTTCAATGTACTCTTTCCACCTATCCGTTCTCTCCACTGCACTAAACAGTGAAATTCCAGTTGCATTCTTAATGTTAGCACCTTTGTTTTTAATTTCACTGAAGGTTGTTTTGACCATCCTGTATGCTCAGTCAGTCTTTCCTTTTTTTTCACCACAAATTTCATGCAGCCACTTCGTCTTAGCGTCCCTGCACTTCCTATTTGTTTCATTACTCAGCGAATTGTATTTCTGTATTCTTAAATATCAGGCCGGCCGGAGTGGCCGACCGGTTCTCGGCGTTACAGCCTGGAACCGCGCGACCGCTACGGTCGCATTTCGAATCCTGCCTCGGGCGTAGATGTGTGTGATGTCCTTAGGTTAGTTATATTTAAGTAGTAATAAGTTCCAGGGGACTGATGACCTCAGAAGTCAAGTCCCATAGTGCTCAGAGCCATTTGAACCATTTTCTTAAATATCCCACAACTTTTTTGTACTTCCTTGTCTCATCGACGGGCTGAAGTATTTCTTCTGGTACCCATTGTTTGTTCGCCGTTACCTTCTTTGTACCTATGTCTTTTCTTCCATCTCCTGTAATAGCTCTTTTTAGAGATTTCAACTCCTCTTCAACTGCACTGCCTCCTCAGCTATTCCTTATTGCCGTTTATATAGCCTTAGAGAACATCATTTCTTGTTTTTGTTGTGGCCTTCAGTCCAAAGACTGGTTTGATGCAGCTCTCCAATCTACTCTATCGTGTGCAAGCCTCTTGATCTCCGAGTGACTACTGCGACCAACATTCTTCTGGATCTACGTACTGTATTCATCTCTTGCTCTCCCTCTACGAGTTTTACCCTCAATGCTTCCCTCCAGTACTACATTAGTGATCTCTTGATGCCTAAGAACATGTCCTACGAACCGATACATTGTTCTAGTCAAGTTGTTCCACATATTCCTCTTCTCCCCAATTCTATCCATTACCTCCGCATTAGTTACGTGATTTACCCACCTAATCTTCAGCATTCTTCTCCAGCTCCGTATTTCAAAAGCTTTTATTCCCTTCTTGCCTAACTGTTTGTCGTTGATGTTTCCCTTCCATACATGGCTAAACTCCATGCAAATACTTTCAGAAATGTCTTCCTGACAAATCTATACTCGAAGTTAACGAATTTCTCTTCTTCAGAAACGCTTTCCTGGCCACTACCAGTCTACATTTTATATACTCCGACCATCCTCAGTTATTTTGCTGCCCAAACAGCAAAACTCATCTATTACTTTAAGTATCTTAATTCCTAATCTAAGTCACTGAACATCACCTGATTTAATTCGACTACATTCCATTATACTTGTATTGCTTTTGTTAATGTTCAAGGCACTGTCCATTCCGTCTAACTGTTCTTCCAAGTCCTTTGCTGTCTCTGACCGATTTCGAATGCGATCCTCAAACCGCAAGATTTTATTTCGTCTCCCTGAATTTTAATCCCTGCTCCAAATTTTTGTTCGGTTTCCTTTGCTGCTTGTTCAATGTACAGATTGAACAACATCGGGGATAAGCTACAACCCTGATTCACTGCCTTCTCTACCATTGCTTCCCTACCGTGCCCCTAAACTCTTCTGGCTTCTGTACGATTTGTAAATTACTTTTCGGTCCCAGTATTTTACCCCTGCTACCTTCAGAATTTGAAGGAGTGTATTCCCGTCAACATTATCAAAAGCTTTTCTTAGTAGTTCCGTATCCCACTTCTTTCGGTATTGATTATTCGGGACTAATCTCTTAAACTTCAGTCTACTCTTCGCAACTACTACACTGTGATGAGTCTGTATCTGCTCCTGGGCATGTCTTACAATCCAGATTTCGGAATCTCTGTCGGACCATGATGTAACCTAACTGAAATCTTAGTGTATCACCCGGAATTTTCCAAGTATACCACCTCCTCTCGTGATTCTTGAACAGAGTATTCGCTATTACTAGCTGAAATTTATTATATAACTCAGTTAGTCTTTCTCCTCTCTTGTTCCAAGCCCATATTCTTGTGTAGCCTTTTCTTCTATTCCTTCCCCTACAACTGCATTCCAGTCTCCCACGACTATTAGATTTTCACCTCCCTCTATGTACTGTATTAAACCTTAATTATATTGAGGAGGACCTGATGTGAGGCAGTTCTGTCGTGCTGCTGGCCCCGTTCCTGGGCTGCAGTGGCTGCTGTGACCGCAGTACGAGTCCGCACCCTGGGCGCGAGACAGCCAGCTCCAGCTCCAGCTGCCGCCCCGCAACGTACAATAAATCGCGGCTGTGCGCAGCGCACTTGGCGGCTTGGCGGCCGGAGAGCGGAGCCCTGCCTCCGCCCAGGCTCCTACCCTACAGCCTCGGGCTGTCCCGCTTCGCCGCAGGATTTACGGCGCGGCGCGGCTCTGTTGGCCGTAATAACTGACGGCGCCCCTGCCCCAGCTCCCGGCTTCATTACACACTTCACACTTCGCCGGCGCTGTAAATCTGAATTCCGCACTCCGGCGATGGCTCTAGTGCTTCTTAATTACCTGCAAATGGTGACGCGGCTCGCCGTGCGGAACGGAAGACGTAGCACCTCATTCTGTGGACAGTGCTACGTTGTGCGCAAGTTGTACTCATTACGGAATTAAATGGAAAAGCTCGCCTACCACACTGCTCTACACAAGTTAACGGCGAGGTACATAAAGTAGCATATCATATACTAAAAAAAGTCACAACACCAAAAAATTACGTACAGTAATCAAATTTCGGGAATAAATTGTGGAGTTAACGTATTTAGGTCATTAACATTGCAAGAGAGGTTAGCACACTGGACTCGCATTCGGGAGGACGACTATTCAATCCCGCGTTCGGCCATCTTGATTTAGGTTTTCCGTGATTTTCCCAAATCGCTCCAGGCAAATGTCGGGATGGTTCCTTTGAAAGGGCACGGCCGACTTCCTTTCCCGTCCTTCCCTAATCCGATGAGACCGATGACCTCGCTGTTTGGTCTCTTCCCCCCACCAACCAACCAACATTGCAAGATCACTGGTTAGTGTAAGAGCGAGGTAAGTCATGGCAAATGTGAAATGCTCGTACATTAATAACCGTAATGTATCCGCCAGAACGTGGAATGCAAGCATGCGAACGTGATAACTTTTGTGTTGTAGAGGTGCTGGATGTCAGTATGTGGGATGGAGTTCCATGCGTGTTGCACTTGGTCGATCAACACAGGAACTGTTAATGCTGTTTGTGGATGATGCTGGAGTTGACGTCCGGTGACGTCATGCATGTGCTCCATGGGAGACGGATGTGGTGACCGAGCAGGCCATGGCAACGTGTCAACAGTCTGTAGAACACGTTGCGTTACAATATCGTGGGCGAGCGTCGTCTGATGATGTCCGCCGGCCGCTGTGGCCGAGCGGTTCTAGGCGCTTCAGTCCGGAACCGCGCTGCTGCTACGGTCGCAGGTTCGAATCCTGCCTCGGGCGTGGATGGGTGTGATGTCCTTAGGTTAGTTAGATTTAAGTAGTTCTAAGTTCTAGGGGACTGATGACCTCAGAAGTCAAGTCCCGTATTGTTTAAAGCCATTTGAACAATTTTTTGATGATGTCCCATTGGAGACAGATCTGATGCTCGACACTCTGTACAGCATACTGGGTTACAGCGGTATGTGGGCGAGCGGTGTCCTGTTGGAAAACACCCACCGCATTGCCGTTCACGAATGGCGCCACATCGGGTCGAATCACCATACTGACGTACGATTTCGCAGCCAAGGTGCGTGGGACAGCCACGAGAACGCTGTTGCTGTCATACTTACTCCAGGTATTGGTGTAGTGTGTCTAACACACAGACAGATTGGTCGCAGGTCGTCAACCGGCCTCCTCCTGGACATCACGTGGCCGCTACTGGCACTGGAGCTGAACCAGCCTTGACCACAAAACACAACAGAACACCACTGTGCCCTACAATGAACTCTCGCTTGACATCACTAAAGTCGCAAACGGTGCTACTTTGTGGTCAGTGGAATGCACGCTCCAGGACGTCTGGGTCGGAGCTGTCCTTGAAGAAACCCACTTGCAGCAGATCGCCGTGTCACTCCGGCGCCAACTGCTGTTCAGATTGGTACTGCAGATGCAGTTCGACACCAGACACCCAACACGATGGCCTTCCTGACTCGGAGCCAGGTCTTCTTGTTACCATCGCTGCCAGCTACAGTGTACAGTGTTCCTGACAAGTCTTCCTGCACTATTGCAGAATCAAGACAGAACTTCTCGTAGCTCATTACACAACTTCGTTTAAACTCAACCAGGTGCTGATACTTGCTTCTTTGTCGCCTTAACGGCATTCCAGACTAAGAGAAAGTCGGTACGTCCAATGTCACAAGTAAACAACGTTCACGACTGTTTCTGCGTGTATTTAAAGCAAACCTGATTTGCATCCTCACAGTGGTGCTACTATCATCTGTCGTATGCGACTGGTGCGAAATTTGAATAGACATCATTTTTCAGAATAAGAAACACGCCTACTACCTTTCGTTTAGGTTGTACAGCTCCTTGTTGTTGCGATCTTGTTTCCGTCACATATTAACTATTCTGTGGAAATACCGTGTGATCAAAAAGCCTCTATAAATCTGGAAAAAAACTTATTAAACCACCGAATAATGTAGATAGGGAGGTACAAATTGACACACATGCTTGGAATGACATGGGGTTTTTATTAGAACCAAAAAATACAAACATTCAAAAAATGTCCTACAGATAGTGCTTCATCTGATCAGAGGAGCAATAATTACCGTAACAAAGTAAGACAGAGCAAAGATCATGTTCCATTAAGTTTCGGGTGTGCAGCCGCAAGAAATCTCCTCCTTGTAATATTTCGGCTGTATAACGTTCAGCAATCTTCAGTGAGCCGCAAGACTGCCGTTCCACTGCTTGCTTCGTCCCTTTATACTGTTGTATCGCGCGACTGCGCATGCGCCCACAGATGCAAATGCACCAGAGACGTTGGTCGGCGGCAGAGACGTGCATAATGCGCGAGTTGTATCTATGCACATCTCTGCCGCCGACCAACGTCTCTGGCGCATTTGCATCTGTGGCCGCATGCGCAGTCGCGCGGTACAACAGTATAAAGGGACGAAGCGAGCACTGGAAGGCAGCATCAGAGGGTTGGATCCCCTCATTCGAAGGCGCCAGATTCCAAAGCCTGGGCTACTCTCTGGTGGAATCTCCGCTTTCGAAGATTGTGTCCGTCTGTCTGTCTGTCTGTCTGCCCGTCGCTTACTGTTGTAGCTGTTCGTCCGTCCGTCCGTCCGTCCGTCCGTCTGCCTGCTCGCTGTCAGTCTCCGCTGCTGCCTACTGTCCGTCCGTCCGTCTGTTCGCCGCCGCCGCCGCCGCCGCCGCCGCCTGCTGTCCGTCCGTCTGTTCGCCGCCGCCGCCGCCGCCGCCGCCGCCTGCTGTCCGTCCGTCTGTTCGCCGCCGCCGCCGCCAGCCGGTGCTCGCCGCCGCCGCCAGCCGGTGCTCGCCGCCGTCACCGTCACCGTCCGCCCTGGTCTTCGTCCGTCTGCGTCTTCGCCGTTTCCCAGTTTGTGTCCTTTCCTTTTCGTGCTGTGCGTTTTTTCTTCCTGTCGTCATGTCCGCCCCCACCACCACTGTCACTACTACCACCACCGCCATCGTCTATACATCCCCTTCCGCCGCCTCCACCACTATAACTTGGTGTGCCCAGTCACACCCCCCTCCTTCCATCCCACCTCTCCTCACTCTCCCTTCACCCTCTCTCTTTGTCGCCCCCTCTCCCCCTTCTTCCTCTCGCTCCTCTCGTTCTGATCCTTTCTCCCCACTCCCCCAGCCTGTCACTGCAGCTCCGGCTCGGGTGGTGGCCCGTCGGGCCACTGTCCACGCCCAGCTATCCCCGTCGCCTTCGCCATCACCGCCACCACCGTCATCATCGTCGCCGTCGCCGTCGCCTTCGCCTTCGCCGTCACCGTCACCGTCTCCGGCGCCGACTGCTGCGTCCACGCCGGGACCTGTCCCTTCCCACCACCTCCCCATCGCTCCCGTCCCTCATGTCACCACCCGCCCTTCTGCCGCCGTCAAACGCCCTAGTGGCACCCCCACCTTCTCCGCTCCCAAAAAGGCCCCGTCCCGACCTCCATCCCCCCCCCCCCAGAGTGCCATGGATGTCTCCCCGCCTAGCCCTGCTCTCACCTCCTCCTCCTCCTCCCCCCCCCCCCCCAGTTTATACAAATCTCTCCTGTCCCATCCCGATCCTTCCTTTCTCGAGGCCCGGAATCTCTCCCTCCTCCTCCGCCAACATTTCCCTGGTGCCCCCATCTCTCTCCTTACTCCCAGATGGGATTCTGTTCTTATCTCCTATCCCAGCCCAACCCTCCATACTGACATCCTCTCCCGCCTCCCCATCACCCGTTTTGGTCCTAACGCCTCCCTTACCCCTGCTCCTTCTCCATCTCCTACCCACCAACCCCCAACCCCCGCGTCGCCCACCGACCCTCACCGCCGTGATCACGCAGCTCAGTCCGTCGATCACGGAGGAGGAGGTGTTGGCGGAGCTCAAGGCTCATCCCACGCTGGAGGTGCAGGCAGTCTGCCGCATTTACAACTCGACCGGCCCCACCCGCCTTATGCGGGTTTTCTCTGAGGACGCCCCCTCCATTGACCGTCTCCTGAAGGAGGGTGCCCTCCTCTTCAACCAGCGGTACAATGTCGACCCCTCCCGTTCCCCTCCTCAATCCCTGCGCTGCCAGGTGTGTCTGCGCTATAATGCACACCCAACAGCTGAGTGCCGCGAGGCCCCCACCTGCCCGCATTGTCGGCAAGCGCACTTCCTCCGGCAGTGCCCTAACCTCCAGTCCCCTCCCTCCTGTAATACCTGCAATCTCCCCCATCCCACCTACTCCTAAAAGTGTAAAGCCCGACCCCCTCCAACCACTCCTGAACTCACCGTACCTGTCCGTCCTCTCGACGCCCCCACTCCTCCTGGCAATTACCTTCGTCCCCCCCCCCCCCCCACCGCTGAGGACATCATCAGGTTCCACACAATCGTCCTTCAAAATGTTCATCCCTTTCAGCGCCCCCACACCCTCCAGCAGATCTCCCTCGCCGCCCGTTCCATATTCCAACTCAAGATGTACGCCACCTACTCCAACAACCAGGCCCATTTCACCTTCTCCCGCCTTGACACCCTCGTCTAAATCCCTGTCATGGCACGACAGCAACGTATCCTTTTCAACAACATCCGCTCCCTTACCGCCAACGAGAACCTCTTCCTGCACACCCTTGCCACCCACCGTGTGGATGCCTTCCTCCTTAATGAAACCTTCCTCCAACCCCACCACACCATCCACACTTCGCCCTATCTCCTCCACCGCTCCGATAATCCCCTCCCAATTGCGCGTGGTGGAGTTGCTATTGGTCACCGCCACCAGATCCCCGTTCGGCTCCAACCTCTCCTTCCCGACCCCACCGAACACCTGATCCTTAGTCTCTTCTTCCCCGGCCTTACTGTTACCTGCGCCACCATCTATGTCCGCCCCAACGCTCCTCTTCCCTTCGACTTCCTCTCCCACGTCGACCGTATCTTCTCCTCCTACGTGATCGCCACTGACCTCAACATCCATAGTCGTTCCGCTGCCCAGTTACAGCGGTGGCATCGGTTCCTCTCCACCCTTCAAGGCGACCTCGTCCCCATCCCCTCGCACACCCGTCCCGAATCCAACTCCACTCCCGATGTTATTCTCTCCTCCCCCTACCTCCTTGGTCGCATAACGGTGGATGTCCTGGAGCCTATTGGTAGTGACCATCTCCCTGTCCTCATCACCGTTTCAGACGGACGTCGCCCCCGACCCGACCCGACCCTCGTACTGACCCTCCCCCTAAGTTTGTCCATGACTATTCCTGTGCCGACTGGAATGCCTACCGGGATACCCTCTCCACCCAGGTCGATAGCCACCCCTTCACCTACCGCCACCCTGACGATGTCACCCATGCCGCCTCCTTTCTCCAGCAGACCTTGTCTGAGGCCGTGGAGGCCCACGTCCCTACTGTCGCCATCCACCCCCACCGTCCTACCTTACCCCCACAGGCCGTTCTCCTCCTCCGTGAATCCCATCGTCTCTACCGTGCCTTCCTCCACACGCGTGACCCGGACACACTACGATGCCACCGGCAACTCCAGCGACACATTCGTACTTTGCTCGCAGCTAAGATATGCCGGGACTGGCGACAGACATGCACCCGTTTAAATACTACCCTACCACTCAACTCGTCCAAGTTCTGGTCAGCCTTCCGTCGCCTTACCGGAACTAAACCCTCCCCCTATTATCCTCTTCTCCATGATTATCACCCTTTCCCTGACACCCTTAGTAAGGCCAATCACTTTGCCTCCTACCTCTCCGATGTATTTTCCATCCCCCATGATCCCCAGTTTGATTACTCCCTCTTCCCGGATATCCGCGATCGGACTGACACCTCCATCCCTCCCCTCGCCCCTGGTTTCCAGTACTTGGGCAACATTGCACACACGGAACTCAATGCCCCTATCACTACACAGGATCTCATTGTTACACTCCGTACCAAACGCAACACCGCTCCTGGTCACGATCGTGTCACCTACCGTCACCTTCGTGAAGCTCCTGTCTCTTTCCTCTCCACCCTGGCCAGGCTCTACAATGTAGTCCTGTCCACCGGTTACTACCCCGACCTGTGGAAAACCTCCCGTATCCTCATGTTCCTTAAACCTGGCAAACCGCCGTCCGCCGTCTCCTCCTACCGTCCCATCAGCCTTACCTCGGTCTTCAGCAAGGTCCTGGAATCTATCCTCACCCGCCGCATCCACCAGCATCTCCGCCAGCACCGCCTCCTTCTCTTTACCCAGTGTGGCTTTTGGCCGTCCTTCTCTTCCGACGACCTTCTCCTTCACCTCACTCATCTCCTTTCCGAACAGCTTAATTCCCGTCGCTCCGCAATCTTCCTCTCCCTGGACCTCGAACGTGCATATGACTGCGTATGGCATTCCGGTCTCCTCTTCAAGCTCCAAACCTTCGCCCTTCCCATTAACTATGTCCGTCTGATCGGCTCCTTTCTCTCCCGCCGTCCTTCCTATGTCACCATCCATAACACCGATTCCTACACCTTTTTCCCCTCCGCCGGTGTGCCCCAAGGCTCCGTCCTCTTCCCCCTTCTGTACCTGTTGTACACGGCGAACATGCCGCCGCCGTCACCCCCCGTCCACCTTCTCCAGTTTGCCGATGACACCGCCTTCCTTGCCCTTGCCCCCACCCTACAGCGCTCCCAACGCCTTCTCCAATCTCATCTTGACCGGTTCACCGCTTGGTGCAACCAGTGGTTGCTCAAGGTCAATCCTTCCAAAACCCAGGCGATCATTGTAGGCAAAACCACCCCTTCCTTCCGCCTCCTTGATTTCTATCTCACCGTCTATGGCCGTCCCATCGCCCTCACTCCCACCCTTAAGTACCTTGGCGTCACCCTCGACCGTCGCCTCTCCTGGACTCCACATCTCCAGACACTCCAAGCCAAGGCACGTTCCCGCCTCTGTCTCCTCAAGCTCCTTTCCGGCCGTACGTGGGGTCTGGACCCCTCCACCATTCTCCACACCTATAAATCCCTCATCCGCCCTATCCTTTGTTATGCCCAACCAGCATGGATCTCCGCTCCCCCTACCTTTTATAAATCCCTCCGAATCCTTGAACGCCATGCTCTCCGCCTCGCCTATCGCATCCGTCTCCCCTCCCCCACGCGGATCCTCTACGATCTCATCCCCTTCCCCCACCACCTCCTTTTCCTTGAAAGGATACGGATCCTGTACACCTCCCGCAAACTCGATCCTCCTCACCCGCTTGTCTCCCCGATCCTCTCCCACCCCCGCCCACTGCCGCGCCTGTATTCACATGTCCCACCCGGTCTCCATCTCTCCACCCTCCTTACCCTCTCCCAAGGTGGCTTCCGCCAGCTCCCCCTCCCTGATGATGCCCTCCTCCCCTCCTACCAAGTTTGATCCTCCCGCCCTCCTCCTGTACTTACTCCTCTGGGCACCCTCCCTCCCTCCTCTCCCTTTTCCCTCCCTCCTCCTTTTCTCCCCCCTCCTCCCCCGGGCGCTCCCTCCCCTGTTCCTCTCCTCCTGCCCCGACTCCTCAGCCATTGGCATCCTTTTTCTCCCCTCTCCCCCTCCTCACCCCTGTTCCCCTCTTGGCAGGTCCCCGGACTCGCACACGTTACGTGGACATTCGCGCGCCGGAGATCACCGCCATCAGTGTTTTGTGTGTGTGCCGTCGTGTTTCGTGTTCAGTGTTCACCGTCCACTCCATCGTTCACCAGTGCCATCGTCATCTTCAGTGTTTGTGCGTCGTCTCCTCAGCTAGCAGTGTGGATTATCGACGAGTGTGAACGGCTCCGTGTTTGTCTCTATGTGTCTCCTGTTTTATTGCTCACCATTCTGTGACTTACGTGTCTTCTCACTGTTTTTGCTCCTTGTATATTCTATGGCTGAAGAGCAGCGTAGTGTGCTGCTGACAGCCTGCCTGTTGTACAGGTTTTAAAATAACAATAAAGTAAAAAAAAAAAACTGGAAGGCAGTCTTGCGGCTCACTGAAGATTGCTGAACGTTATACAGCCGAAATATTACAAGAAGAAGGAGATTTCTTGCGGCTGCACACCCGAAACTTAATGGAACACTCTTTGCACCGCCAAAACCTGAAGATTCACAAAGATCATGTTCTTTACAGGAAATGCTCAATATGTCCACCATCATTCCTCAACAATAGCTGCAGTCGAGGAATAATGTTGTGAACAGCACTGTAAATCATGTCCGGAGTTATGGTGAGGCATTGCCGTCGGATGTTGTCTTTCAGCATCCCTAGAGATGTCGGTCGATCACGATACACTTGCGCTCGGACTGATGTCTGGGGACCTTGGAGGCCAAGCATGACGAAAGTGGCGGCTGAGCACACGATCATCACCAAACGACGCGCGCAAGAGATCTGTCACGCGTATAGCAAATTTTTTTTTTTTGTTCTAATAAAACCCCATGTCATTCCAAGCATGTGTCACTTTTTACCTCTCTATCTTCATTATTCGGTGGTTTATTAAGTTTTCAAATGTATACTGACTTTTTGATCAGCCGGTACATGGAACATGCTTCCAGAGGCCTCCCGGTCGCTACAGAAAGCGCGACGCCACACGGCGTGCGGTCAGCGCAGCCGTATCGCCCCGCAACACGAGCCAGCTGAAGCAAGGGGAAGAGGCAGTGAGTGTCAACCAGCGAGAAGTCGCGTTGCACTGTGGCGGTGGTCTTCATTACACGTGGTCCCTAGACAACATCTGGATGCCTTCACACGGGGAAGAATCATCGGTGAAGTGGAAGAAGGGTGTAGGACTTGTGTAGCACAGGAGCCACACCAATGTCTCACGTTCACGGGGAGCGTTACGGACCACAGGTGCTGCCGCCTGACAGAGAGGAGGTGGTCGGCCACGGTCAATCTGTTATATCGGAACAAATTGTACGGGTTGACCGATTCCAGCTGCGAATTGTTGATAATTTTGTCACACGCTACCACGCTATTTTCGGTTTTTTCTTAAGTGCAAAACTTAAATTTTTCGAATTTTTAAAGTGAGTTGCCAGTCTTTGCACCATTTTGAAATCTTAACAAGCTCAACCTTGATAAGTGTGCAGGTTTTTTTTCTGACAGTACTTCATTTGAGATAGTTGCATAATCTGCGATAAATCTGAGGTTGCTACTGGTATTGCCTGCAAGGTTATTAGTATACACACGCACTTCCTTGGGGCACACCAGAAGTTCTCTCTGCAGCTGTCGATTGCTCTCCGTCCAAGATGACATGCTGTCTCCTCAGTACCAAGAATTCCTGAATGATAATTATAATGGCATCCGTTCATCCTTGAGGGATGATGGTGCAACATTTCTGAATACTGTCACGAATATCTATTGATAATACGATCGTACTTTCGTTAATCTACACATTTGTGGTACTGAGTCAAATTCTTTATGGAAGTCAATAAATACTACATCTCCCTTACTACCTCGATGGATGGCTTTCAGGATGCCCTGTAGAAATGCGCGAGTTGGGTTTCGTCGGTGTGGACGAGAAGCGTGCAGAATCGGTGCCTACACACATTGCCGAAAGACCCCGGCTCCTCGCACAGTACCCTGAGAGGTCGGCAGGAACAATCGCGACAGAAATACCTCTCGTGTTTGCGTTTCCACTGCAGAGGAGGAGTGGCAGGAGGTTGCGGGAATGTTCGAGAATAAACGTCAGAATAAATAAGTGGACTGTTTCTCCAGGAGCTAAAAACGTTCAATCCGGTATACTAGAAATATCAGCGCGCACACATGTTGGCAGTATATTCGGCCTACTGCTTCCGGCGCCAGATAACGAATTAAGAGAGGAAACCGAGTTTTTTCGCTGGTTCAAACTCCTGCGGCCACTCCAAGTTTACGACTGTGTGGGAGTGAATCCATTGCGTTTTCCAGCAAAACTAATCGCTCGGTTCACGTGGCTCTGTTCACGTGTCCAGCACCACTGGGGGCTGAAGCGTTTGTTCCGGGAGAGAGCTGATCACCAATAATTTACAGAAAACGTCATGGAAATACGCTCATCTCCTAGTTGAAATCTGTGTACCTAACTATGCTCCTCAAAGCACGTGACGTGTTAATGTACTATGGTGGGGATTGCCGGGATGGGAGGCGGTAACTTGATCCACCAATGTTCTGTCCCCTCCGCTCTTTCCAGTTTCCCTGATCCATACCCTAACAGCCCGTCTATCGGTAAGAATACGTACGCGCTCCACATTCGTTGTTTCTCAGGTCATCAGTTAGCTAGACATATGTGTTGAAAAAGTGATATTTTGCATGAGTCTTCTACGAATGTAACAGGACACCCCTTGTAACGCAAAACACATTTCTCGAGCGTCTGCCATTGCATTTGGATGAGCGTTTCCGTAAGCCTTGTGTTACTCTTGAACTGTGCCTGTCGACATTGATCTGATAAAGACTCACACATGCAGTGATGTCCATCTGCACGACAGTGTAAATATTTATCGTATTTTTTGTTCTTTTGCGTATCCCAAAGTTTGAAAAATACTGACTTGATCTGATGGGTGACGACTCATTCCATACTAGAATCACAATTAAGACTGGAATATTACGCGTTTATGTTAAAACAGTCACGCTAACACGTACCTATTGCTTGCATGTCAGCTACCGAACGTGGCTGACAAAACAGCTAAAAACTTCTCTAGCACATAGACACAATTACAGATGTCTGTTTCGTAAGAGAGTTCAACACACACCGAATAACATCACAAACTATACACGGATTTGCGGATGAAAAGATATTTCAAGGGCAGAGTGAAACATAATAAACGATGCGTTGATAATTTCCAGGTTAGGTCCATCTAAGTGCGAACTGACATACGCGTTTCGCCTTTAGTTTCTTTGAAAGACATAATTAATGGTGAATGTGTGTGTGTGTGTGTGTGTGTGTGTGTGTGTGTGTGTTTTCAAAATGGTTCAAATGGCTCTGAGCACTACGGGACGTAACATCTGAGGTCATCAGTCCCCTAGAACTTAGAACTACTTAAACCTAACTAACCTAAGGACATCACACACATCCATACCCGTGGCAGGATTCGAACCTGCGACTGTAGTGGTCGCGCGGTTCCAGACTGCAGCGCCTAGAACCGCTCGGTCACCCCGAGCGGCAGGGAGAGAAAGAGTGAGAGTGCGAGAATACGAGAGAGGGAGGGGGGAAGAAGGGAGGGAATGAGAGATGATGAGGAGAGGGGAGAGAGAGAGAGAGAGAGAGAGAGAGAGAGAGAGAGAGAGCAAGGGCGGAGAGAGTGAGAAGGAGAGAGTGGGCATGGCCAGAGGAGGACGGGGGGAGAGCAGAGCAGAACACTGACAAGGCTGTCGTTGCTCTCCGTTGGCAGAGTGGCCAAACGCTTTTCAGAGCTCGGTAAATACGGCATATCCCGGCATAAACGTTGCAACGCTCCGGCTACATTCGAATTCCTATTTTCCGGCAGTGTTAATTCCTAAGTTGAAGATACAACGACGTGTTGAATGTAGTTTCTGTGCGATGGGAAAAATTCTTCTATTAAATGTCTTTGGGAAGTTTGTTAGACGTTAAGGCCATCCTAGTCACCACGCAGCCGCACACACCAGGGAGAGCAGTCGGTCGATGGCCGATGCGTGGGCGGGTGGGGCCAGCAACCTTGAGCCAGACGGCACTGACTCTACAGATGCTGTTGCAGTGCCGAAAAAAGATTTCGTTCAAGCTATGTACACGCCAGTGTTTGAATTATGGTGTTCTCCGATTAACGCGTGTTTTGTTTGCGCCAGGGCGAGATATATGCTACAAATGTTGAAGTTAACGTTCCCACTTTTCATTCATAAAACGATTTCAAAGCTTCACGAGGAGCAGTGAACGTTTTGTCTGTTGGAGAATATAGGTAGTTATGTTTGTGTTCAACAATTCAACGTCTTTCTTCTATATATTCAGAGGATGTGTGTGACTGTCAGATCTCTTATTTTCAAGGTATCTATTAGTGCGGATTCACCAGAGCAAAAAGAAACTTTTTAACTCTACGAATGTACGTAGACCTACGAAAATTGGTGTTAGGTTTCTCGCTCAGAAATAGATAAATATCTGTTTCAACATTTTTGGATATTTAACACTGTCGGGGTTCTTCCCTGTAATGACTTGGTGGTAACAGAATCAGCAGGACTACAAGTAGTCCTCCCAGGGCCGCGACGTGGACGCTTCTGCTGTGCTTTGCTTAGTGGCATAGCTCCACCCAACATCAGACGAGCTATAGCAAGTGAAGCAGAGCGCCTCAAGTAGCTGCGCGACCAGCGCCATCCTCTCTTCGGACAAAACCCTCCACACACACGTCTAAAATCAAGAGGGAGTTTCCTCACCTCAGTTCAACCGATCGAAACCTCAAAACAAAAGGCCAGATTGACAAAATGGAAAGCAACACTGGGAAACCAGGCACCTCTAATCTCACCCAACGAACAATTGGCCTCTGGAAACGAACTAAAATGGCCATTATGGAGAACCCTCAACCGCCTACGAACTGGGGTGGGCAGATGCAACGTAAACATGTGTAAATGGGGATTCCGAGACGGGACGGACACGTGCCAGTGCGGACAGACCCAAACAATGGACCACCTCCTGGAATGCAGCAACGTGGGGGAAGTGTGCAGGAAAGAAGACCTGGCAAACGCTACGGCAGTGGCAGTTAAATGCGCTGAATTTTGGCGGGACGTGATATGATATATATACTATGTTTGTCTTCATATTGTAATGTGACTCCCCATTTTGGGTTTGTTTTACTTAGACATATGTGTATTGTATTTGTATTTGTGTGTATATGTAATATGTGGGTTGTCTATGGCTTGGACACGATTAAATAAATAACTGTCGGGGTTAAATAGAGACTGAAAAGTATTTTTGAAAATATATTATTATTATTATTATTATTATTATTAAAGAATTACTAAAGTATTTTAAAGCTACGTCTGTGAACATTGGTATTTGACCTTTCAGTTGGAAACAAAAATATTCGTGTTTCAGAGTTATTGGAGACTAAACTCCTGAGGGGCCGAAATAGGGGACGAGACCTTTTATGAAAATATTTACTTATTAAAGCCAAACCTGCGATTATTTAAATTTGGTTTCTCAGCTAGAAATAAAAAAAAATATTTGTTCCATTGTTTTTGGAATTCAGCCCCTATCGGGACGAAAATTTTTATGGAAATATTTGAATGTGCAAGCATTTTTGAAGCTAAATCTATGAAAAATTATGTTTGGTTTCTCTTTTAGAAATAACACACATACTTTCGCTGCTTTTGAAAATTCGACCCCTAAGAGGGTGAAATGTTTTATGAACATATTTCATTTCGAAAGCATTTGTAAAACTAAATCTTTGAATGCTGGTGTTTGGATTTTTGATTATAAATGAAAAAAATATGTGGTTCACCGTTTTTGGAAATACAACCCCTAAAGCCGTGTCCTATGTGAGCGACAGAAGCGGCCGACAGCGAGCGACTTCCGAATACGCGACACTGCAGCGACAAGCAGCAGTACAGGGCGAAAAGCTCGGATGCCCTGCGTGTGAGCGACCCTGTCGCGCTACAAGACGGCTACTGAGAGCCGACCAGCTGTTTCTTTAAAACGGCGCCCCTAAACTGTAGAATACTGTAGCTCGAGAGTTAGGCTACATAGCTTTGCTCAGGAAAATATAGCGGAAAAGAACACTGTGCATGAAATTTAAAAAGGGAGGAATCTCCATGAAGAATTTCATAAATATCATCAACTACGAAGATCATCAAACAAATTCTTCGAATACACGCGAATGAACAGAGGAGCATTCGACTATCTCATCAATAAATGTAAGACGAATGTTTTTATATGACCAGGAACTTTTAACAGCCAATAAATACGGAAGAATGAGTGACTACATCACTGACTACCCTAAATACAGAGATAAATACACAGCTTCACAATGATGAACCACAGTCAGCTGTGGCGTAGCGGTTACGGCTTCAAAAAGTCATGGGTTAGATCCCAGGTTCATCTTACATTTTAACTGACTCAGTTACAATAATGTATACTAAGTTTTATGTATACTGTTTACACTGTATCGCAAAGTATATTTTTAGGGTCTTGCCAAAGAACTTGATCATTAAAAAATGAAAGAAATATACTTATTCTCATGTTTTATTCAGGAAGCATCACTCGTCATTTGTCTTCCTAACGTTTTCTGTTCTCGAAAATCTGAACTTCGGAACTTGATTCGAAGGAAGCCTTTTGACATTTAAATACCGCAAAAATATGCAAAACAGCTAGGCCCTGAACAGATGAAATTTTTGACACTTCATTTACATAGCCTGGTAGCAGGTTTAGTGAAATATTTCAATTTTTCCTGAACTAATTAAGTTTTCGTTAGTTACCCCGATTACTTTCAAGCAGTTAAATATTTTCATGCAAAACTAGACCTCACGCTGGTCACTTTGATACTCCGTTTACCTGTTTCTCTCTCTTTGCTCGGCTATGATAATTCGGACAAAACCCCGTCGTGTAATTTATAGGGAGTCATGTTTTAGCTCTGCTCACGCATTTACAAAAACGTATACTAGTGTTAATCATACGATAAAATAGTCCTTTCTGCCTGCTGTCACTTTCAAATAGCGTCGTTTCGATATCTTGAACCGTTTATGAGATTCGACGATTTTTACGATCACTCATTCCCGAAGCGCAGGAAAGGCTCGGGCGCGGCGCGAGCGACCCGTCCGCGGATGTAGTAAGCAATATCTCAACAACGAAAAAGAGATATCATTCCTGTCTCCACTTTACATGAAAATTAGATATATTGGTTATATTTCATACGCAATCATGTATGGCCTTAAATGAACTATAAGGAAAGTCTACGCAATGTGATTTTACCTCTGCAAATTCTTAAAAATTCCGTGCAGCCATGTACTCAATTTCGTGCAGCACAGTAACAATGACGAATAACGAAAAGAAATTCAAGCCTTTATCCAGCAAAGATATAAAGCTTTAAGATGTGGAAGAATCAAATTTTTTCACCGAGTGCTTTTCTTAAAATCGGGTGATAAGTATTTCATAGCTGCCGTCGCGTCCGCTCCACTGCTTTGCCGAGAAGACACGTGGCTGTCCCTCTGTCGCGCGTGCTGCAGCGACACGTTTCAATTCAAACGTCGCCAGTTGCAGAAGGAGACAGGCAGCGCGCCACAGATGTAGCTCACGTCGCTTACGAAGGACGCGGCCTAAGGGGGTGAAACAGGTCAAACTGATCATAGCCCAGCCCAAACCGCTAAGGATAGAAACTCGATGTTCGGAGATGGTGTGATTCTTATACTGTAGGCATCACTTATGAAGGGACTGTCGAAATCACTTCCAAGGGACTGAAATAAGAAATGAAAGCCATTTTGAAAGTACGTCGCTACTAAGCTATGAAGCTTCAACTGTGAAAAATGGTATTTGGTTTCTGAGTCAGAACATAAAAAATACGTGTTTCAACGTTTTTGGTGATGGTTGTGGTGGTGGTGGTTAGTGTTTAACGTCCCGTCGACAACGAGGTCATTAGAGACGGAGCGTAAACTCGGGTTAAGGAAGGATTGGGAAGGAAATCGGCCGTGTCCTTTCAAAGGAACCATCCTGGCATTTGCCTGAAACGATTTAGGGAAATCACGGAAAACCTAAATCAGGATGGCCGGAGACGGGATTGAACCGTCGTCCTCCCGAATGCGAGTCCAGTGTGTTAACCAGTGCGCCACCTCGCTCGGTCAACGTTTTTGGCAATTCAACTACTAAGGACATAAAATAGTGGCTGAAAGGTTTTTTGAAAATAAGTATTTATCAAAAAACTACTACAGGACTTTTATGGCTACATCTATGACAATCGATATTTAACTTCTGGGTTAGAAACAGTAATAGTAATAACAATAATAATAATAATAATAATAATAATAAATAATCGTGTTTCAGTGTTTATGGAAATTCAGTCTCTATGGGAGTGCAATTGGGGACGAAAATTTGTAACAAAATATTTCGTTACATTAAAAAAAATTAAATCTAAATTTATGAAAATTGATGTTTCAACTCTCGAATATATATATATATATATATATATATATATATATATATATGTTAGGGGATGAAAGTTGCTACCGAAATATCTCCACAAGAACGCAAAAGGCATGGTTAACAAAAACTTTGCGCTCCATCTGCCAGAATCGTATTTTGGCCAGAAGTACACTGGGAAAAGACAATGATTACTTAGTCTTCATTAGCGCGAGAAGCTTAGAAGGTGTTTCAATTTGTGAACAACATAAAAATTCGATTAAATAAAAACAATCTCTATGCGAGCGACGCAGCGGGCGCTAAGGTAGTCATTCAATAGAATTACAGAATCGTCACAACGTCTAAAGGCCATATTTCCAGCATTTGTGTTTCGGATCCTATTAACACACGAGAAAGAGTCACACAGTGGAAGTCCGTATTCAAGAAATTAGCATCGTTTCATTGCTGTCCTGGGCGCCGCCACCCTTCTGCAACCTGTTATGAAGTACCTGTGGTTAAAAATGGCTCTGAGCAATATGGGACTTAACATCTGAGGTCATCAGTCCCCTAGAACTTAGAACTACTTAAACCTAACCTAAGGACATCACACGCACCCATGCCCGAGGCAGGATTCGAACCTGCGACCGTAGCGGTCGCGCGGTTCCAGACTGTAGCGCCTAGAACCGCTCGGCCACTCCGGCCGGCGGTACCTGTGGTATGTGGATGCTCCTTTAAGAGTGCTGTGCACTACTGCGGTGTGTTTCTGTAACGGACGAAAAAAATTGGAAATTTTACCGCTGGAACACGTTCGTCGGGAACCACTCTCCAAGCTGCCGATGCACTCACGGCGACGAGCCGCCCCATCCCCGTGAACACACGGTGTGACGAGCGCTCATTGCCGAGGCGTTTGGAGTTCAGTCCGGGACTCCGGCGCAACGCCTGCTGACCGCGAACTGTATGCCAACACCACTCGTCCTACTGTGCGCGAGGTACTGGCGGTCATCAGAATTCGAACCGGTTCCTCCAGTCAAACGTCACCATTAGCGAGCCGGCCTTGTGTTTTATTGCTAATGCTGCCTCTTACTCAAGGAATAGAGCATTTTATTTGCTATTGATTATACCTTCATGATGCCTACAGGCATCATGGATTCATTCATAAAAGGCGTAGCAGCTCTGGACTTAGAGTCGCAGAAAAGGCTGCAGGTCAGAATATGGTCCCACTTAACACTTACTGGTGCCATCGTGTGTAATGGAGTAAAATTGGCAAATTTTATGAGACAAATTAGCGCCTACACATACTTTTATGGTAATATAAAGCGAATTGTGCGTTGTAGGCTGTGGAATATCGTAAAGAAACCAGCAGCGCTATCTATCGATTATAATCAAAATAAGAATACAGAAATAAGGACCATTTAAATTCGTAGTTCAGCTAACACACATGAAGTGGATGAACAGGTGAATTAATTTCCACTTGCAGTTAGGGCGGGATCATTTTGCCATTCCACTTCAGGACGTGATTTTTTTTCCTCTTTTGTGGAACCAAACCTCTAACAATCTTAGAAAAGCCGCAAAAATGCGTACTCAATGGAAACCTCTTCAGGAGAACGCCCGTTCAGTTCCTCGTTCCACCATCCAGATTTAGGTTTACCGGGATTCCCCTAAATCGCTACAGGCAAATGCCTGGATGGTTCCTTCGAAAAGGGTACGGGCGACTTTCTTCGCCATCCTTTCGTAATGCGAGCCTGTGCTCCGACTCCAACGGTCACGCTGTCCACGGAACCTTAAACTCTAATCTTCTTCATTTCCAAAGCAATCGTGAAAGCGTAACATGACAGTTAAGGAATACTTAAACTAAAGTAGTTTTTCCCTAAATAGGTTTGTTTTACTACATAGCCACGGACGCAGTCTGCTTGTCTTCTACTAACAACCCACCCTTACACAATCACGCTGAACAGTGTGTCACAATACTCCAGCCATCGGTTGTCTGAACGGAAGCAGCCGGAGCAAGATCATATAGCTGGAAAAAAAAAAAAATTCTCGAGTATTGTCAGAATAGTTCGGATTTCATTTACACAACAGATTAACTTTGTCTTTTTCATAGACTTTTTTGTTCTTGGTGCATATCCAACACAGTCTTCCTACGATTGTTTTAGACCGTAAAACGACAATCTCGAAAATCTACAAATATCCGGTTTGCTATCAAATAGCAGTACTTTCAGTAGCTCATCACAGGACACCAAGTTTTATTGCAAAAAAGCAAGATTAGCATCAGCTGGTCCCAGAATTATATTTAATTTTCTCAGCATTAATTGCGAAGAGCGCTTTCAAACTTATCCAGTGATCTTGTCACCAGGCACGTTGAAAATCATTCCGCAATACCCTGAAGCAGTATTTCTCTTGTCATACAACATTAACGGGTTCAAACGTTCAAGTGTGTGTGAATTCCTAAGGCACCAAATTGTTAACTCATCGGTCCCTAGTCTTACACACCACTTAAACTAACTTATGCTAAGAACAACACACATACCCATGCCCCAGGGAGGACTCAAACCTCCGGTAGGAGGGAAGGCGCAGTCCTTGACATGACGCCTCAAACCGCGCGGCCACTCCGCGCGGCATTAACGCACTCAACACCAGTAAAGTACGTACCCATGATTATCTCCATCCTACGTTATACACAAAAGGGCTACTTCGTTGTAAACCTGTCCAATCAAACTAATTTTTAAATTTATAGAAGCCAGCTACTCGTACAGCTTACTCAATAATTAAGACCTGGGAATTTATACATTGATACTACCAGTGCAGGTTTATCGTACAAACTGGCATAATATTATTACTATTATTAGTGTTGTTATGATTACGACCGAGACAAAACGTTTATGCGTGTCAGAAAGAGTTAGGGAAAGCAGTTTTGCAAAATTGCTATTCCTTGAAATGTTGTTGTTGTTGCAATGTTAATTACCTAAATACGTTAACTCCACAAATTTATTCCCGAAATTTGATTGTTGTTTTTGTTGTTGTTGTTGTTGTTGTTGTTGTTCTGGTCTTCAGTCCAGAGACTGGTTTGATGCAGCTCTCCATGCTACTCTATCCTGTGCAATCTGCTTCATCTCCCAGCAATTACTGCAACCTACATCCTTCTGAATCTGCTTAGTGTATTCATCTCTTGGTCTCCCTCTACGATTTTTACCCTCCACCCTGCCCTCCAATACTAAATTGGCCATCTCTTGATGCCTCTGAACATGTCCTACGAACCGATCCCTTCTTCTAGTACAGTTGTGCCACAAACTCCTCTTCTCCTCAACCCTGTTCAATACTTCCTCATTAGTTATATGATCTACCCATCTAATCTTCAGCATTCTTCTGTAGCACCACATTTCGAAAGCTTCTATTCTCTTCTCGTACAAACTGTTTATTGTCCATGTTTCACTTCCATACATGGCTACACTCCATACAAATACTTTCAAAAACGACTTACTGACACTTAAATCTATAATCGATGTTAACAAATTTCTCTTCTTCAGAAACGCTTTCCTTGCCATTATCAGTCTACATTTTATATCCTCTCTACTTCGACCATCATCAATTATTTTGCTCCCAAAAAAGCAAAACTCCTTTACTACTTTATGTGTCTCATTTCCTAATCCAATTCCCTCAGCATCACCCATGTTAACTCGACTACATTCCACTATCCTCGTTTTGCTTTTGTTGATGTTCATCTTAAACCCTCCTTTCAAAACACTGTCCATTCCGTTCAACTGCTCTTCCAAGTCCTTTGCTGTCTCTGACGGAACTGCAATGTCATCGGCAAACCTCAAAGTTTTTATTTCTTCTTCATGGATTTTAATACCTACTCCGAATTTTTCTATTGTTTCCTTCACTGCTTGCTCAATATACAGATTAAATAACATTGGGGAGAGGCTACAACCCTGTCTCACTCCCTTCCCAACCACTGCTTCTCTTTCGTGCCCCTCGAAACTGCCATTTTGTTTCTGTACAAATTGTAAATTTTCTTTCGCACCCAGTATTTTACCCCTGCCACCTTCAGAATTTGAGAGAGAGTATTCCAATCAACATTGTCAAAAGCTTTCTCTAAGTCTACAAATGCTAGAAACGTAGGTTTGCTTGAAATAGAATCAGAAATTATGTAGAAGGGAACTGCTTCATTTATACAATGGAGATAAGAACTCCAGAAAGGTTTGCGTGACGTCATTGGAAAGAGCTATGGATTCCAAGTAGCGAAACAGGTGCCAACTTTGGACCTCACGTATATCAGAGTGGTCGCAGGATTGTGTTAAGTAATAGACACTTGCAGTGGTAACCTTGCAGTATCCTGGAAGCGAGAGCAAAATGGCAGAAGGTGCGAGCGAGAATAACACGTTTTGGCAAACAACAATTTCTGTTATATGCTGATAATGGCAGTGAGGGAAGAAGACAAGAACGAGGTATGTGAGTGGTACTTACCGTGGCTGTAGGCCCTGCCGCCGTGGAAGGAGTGCGCCTGCGCCAGACAGGAGAGCGCCGTCACCAGCGTGAGCAGGTGCTGCCACCTGCAACAGCGGCACAGCGCCGGCGTTTCACCTCTACTCCCAGACACCCTCCTCAGCACTTTTATTCTCTATTTTCACTACAAACAGACCATACGTAAGCTCTCATTGTTTTGTGCGAGACTTACCACATCTGGTGTTCTAGTTTACGGAAAATTGGAAAATATGTTCAAATGTGTGTGAAATCTTATGGGACTTAAATGCTAAGGTCATCAGCCCCTAAGCTTACACACTACTTAACCTAAACTATCCTAAGCACCAACACACAGATTCATGCCCGAGGGAGGACTCGAACCTCCGCCGGCATCAGCCGCACAGTCCGTGACTGCATCGCCTAGACCAGTGGAAAATTCAAAATTTGCGGTAAGTTCCTATGGCACCAAACTGCTGAGGTCATCGGTCCCTAGGCTTACACACTGCTTAATCTAACTTGAACTAACTTACGCTAAGCACACACACACACACACACACACACACACACACACACACACACACACACACACACACACACACACACACGCACACGTCCGAGGGAGGAAAATAATCTCCGACGGGGGCAGATGCGTGAAACCGTGGCAAGGTAATTTACGAAATCATTTTCGGTGTCTATTAAACAGAATACAGAAAACGCACAATTATACTGCCAGTAATCTGTTAAAATTTCACAATTAGGATTCTGAGCACGTCTCTCTGAAACTAACTGCCCTGCAGTCATTCCAGTCCGAATTAGTACACATTTATTTTCGTGGAACTCGTTTCCGCAGCTACTACACTGCAAGATGGCTCTGAGGGGTCCGTCTGTTCGCACCAGTATACACTGATAGTCTCGTAGAAGGCTGTCGCGTCACATTTGCAAACATGATCCCAACAATTGATTCACGTAGGGAGAAACAAGCTTTATACGGGCGATAGTCGGCGGCTATCCTGGTCGGCAACATCATCGTCGTTTCGAGACCTGTACATATTTCGCGTAGCTGATTTAACGAATGCCAGTGGGAACCCAAAAGTATTACATTCTGGGGGCGACGGAACGGGAGTCACACATACTGGCACTAGGTGCCGTTCCTATGCGCTAATTTGAATGAGACGATCAGCCGTCACCCTTGAGGAAACTGAGTTCGATGGGAAAGCTTGTTTTCGGCAAAGGTTGTCTCATGTGATCTGTGGTTTTTGTTTCACATCTTTTATGAAAGGTAGAACCTTCCTTTTACGTCATTCTTCGTGCTACGTCATTCTTCGTGCTACGTCATTCTTCGTGCTACGTCATTCTTCGTGCTACGTCATTCTTCGTGCTACGTCATTCTTCGTGCTACGTCATTCTTCGTGCTACGTCATTCTTCGTGCTACGTCATTCTTCGTGCTACGTCATTCTTCGTGCTACGTCATTCTTCGTGCTACGTCATTCTTCATGTTACGTTGGAAGAAAGTGGACGCAAAACTGTTGTCATTTAGTTTTAGGCCAAAGACTCCCATTTGCTGCAACCCTTGAACATATTGTTCGTTAACTGAGGTACCTTCGTCCTATGAGACGTGTAATTTACTACTTCATAGGCCACGCTTTATGTAACAGACACACATGTCCGCCTCCACGATTGCCCTGTTACTCCGCACGAGGTCAGCTTGAACAGAAACTGCAAAATATCTAGTGCAAGACACGTATGTTGCTAGACTGAAAGATCTTTCTAAATCAATCCGTTTCCAGTGGATACCCGGTCAAATAGGCGTGAGGAGTAATAAACGTTCCCATCAGCTAATCGAAATCATAAAACTCGCACTCACATAATACCCCTTCCGTACTGTGTGTACTATCGACGGCATGTAGTTAATGCAAGAGCAGAATAGTCGACAGTACGGAACATGGGCGCGAACTTGGAAACGCGCTATACGAGAGAACTAATTACATCAGAAATAGGTGCTTAAACGTAGTAAATGCAGAAGGTGACAGTCGATAGTAATACTTTAAGTATGGGCCACATAGCTGCCGACAGAACTAAGTACCTACTACGATTAATAGCATCTCAACTGAGTTGAAGAGACTGCTGTGCATTTTCTAATGGACTGTGTAGGAGCACAGATTCTCAAAATCATTTAATTACTTTTCACTATACTTACTTGTAATCAATGCTTAACAATGAACCACGTAAAAGTAAATTCATTGCACTTTGAAAACGTGATCCGTCAAGTACACTAATGTTTTTACACTTTATCTGCGTGTTTATTTGATGCTATTAGTTTACAGTAAAGCTGAACATGTTGAATGTTTTCATACTACTTGTGATTGAAAGTACGGAGATATTTAAAATGTTTTCATTGCTTTTTTTTTGGTTGGTGGGGTTTAAGGGCGCTCAACTACTGAGGTCATTAGCGCCCAGTCACAGTTGTTAGAGCACATGGAATCTAGTAAAACTCAAGGGGAGGGGGGGAAACCAGGAAGTCCTGACAAAGATGCAGATAAAATAAGTAAAAAAGTTAGATGTCTTTGGACAAGCCAGTCAAAGTTATAAAACGCAGAACACGAGCAGCTGCTCGTGCGTCATCGGCTAAAATATCCGGTAAAGTAGATGGCAGGGACAGGACAACACGAGATTGACTAAAGCGGGTACACGACAATAAAACATGGCGCACTGTTAATGCTTGACCACAAGGGCACTGCGGGGCTGGGTCACCGGAGAGCAGGTAGCGGTGGCTAAACCGGCAATGCCCAATCCGCAACCTGGTCAGAAGGACCTCTTCTCGCCGAGATGGTCGGGAGGAGGCTGTCCAAGCAGTTGGGAGCGGTTTTACTGCCCGGAGCTTGTTTCCTTGAAGGGATGACCAAGCATCCCACCACAACGACACAAGCCTCTTACAAACAACCCCACGAACGTCAGATGATGGGACACAATGGGAGGCTGGCCGAGGCAGGAGGACTGCAGCCTTGGCTGCAGCATCAGCAGCCTCATTCCCAGGCACTCCTACATGTTCAGGAACCCACAGAAAGCTGACAGGAGAACCATTATCAACGAAAGAATGGAGGGACTGATGGATCCGTTGCACCAAGGGATGGACCGGATAGGGAGCTCCAAGGCTCTGAAGAGCACTGAGGGAATCAGAGCAGAGTACATACGATGAATGGCGGTGGCGGCGGGCATACTGAACGGCCTGATGGAGAGCACAAAGCTCGGCCGTAAAGCTGGAACATTGGTCGAGGAGCCGGTATTTAAAGGTGGCGGCCCCGACGACAAAGGCACAGCCGACACCATCGTCAGTTTTGGAGCCATCGGTGTAAATAAAGGTGTGACTGGCAAGTCGAGCACGAAGTTCGACAAACCATGAGAAATACACTGCAGCCGGAGTACCCTCCTTCGGGAGTGAGCTGAGGTCGAGATAAATATGAACCGGAGCCTGGAGCCAAGGTGGTGTCGGGCTCTCACCTTCTCTGAAGGTGGTAGGGAGGGCAAAATCCAATTGTCGAAGCAGGCGACGGAAGCGGACTCCAGGGGGCAGCAGGGCAGACACATACAACCCGTACTGACGGTCGAGAGAATCGGCGAAGAAGGACTGATAAGAGGGGTGGTCGGGCATTGACAACAGCCAGCAGGCATACCGACACAGCAGTACGTCTTGCTGGTAGGTCAATGGTAACTCCGCAGCTTCAGCATAAAGACTCTCGACAGGACTAGTGTAGAAGGCTCCGGTCGCAAGACGTAACCCCCGATGGTGGATGGAGTTGAGACGGCGGACGAGTAGACGAAGCTCCCATAATCCAGCTTCGATCGGACTATGGACCGATACAAGCGAAGCAGGACAGTGCGATCCGCTCCCCAAGATGAACCACTAAGAACTCTGAGGACATTAAGGGAATGTGTATAACGGGCCGCCAAATAAGAGACGTGCAGAGACCAACAAAGTTTCCTGTCCAATGTGAACCCAAGACACTTAGTTGTTTCCACGAATGGGAGAACAACGGGACCGAGATGTAAGGATGGCGGAAGGAACGCTTTATATCGCCAAAAGTTGATACAAACCGTCTTCTCTTCAGAGAACCGGAAGCCATTTGCCACGCTCCATGAGTATAGGATGTCTAGATAACGCTGGAGGCAGCGCTCCAGGAGGCATGTTCTCTGGGCACTGCAGTAGATCGCGAAGTCATCGACAAAGAGAGAGCCTGAGACATTAGGTGGAATGCAATCCATAATTGGATTGATCGCGATGGCAAAAAGGGCTACGCTCAAGACAGAGCCCTGAGGCACTTCGTTCTCCTGGAGGAAGATGTAGGACAATACGGAACCCATACGTACCCTAAACTTTCGATCCGTTAAAAAGGAATCAATAAAAAGGGGCAGGCGACCGCGTAGGCCCCACCTGTGCATAGTGCGGAGGATACCTCCTCTCCCACAGGTATCATAAGCCTTTTCCAAATCGAAGAACACGGCTACCGTTTGGCGCCTTCGCAAAAAGTTGTTCATGATGAATGTCGACAAGGTCACAAGGTGGTCAACAGCGGAGCGGCGGCGACGGAAGCCGCATTGGACATTGGTAAGTAGCTGTCGAGATTCAAGAATCCAGACTAACCGAGCATTAACCATGCGCTCCATCACCTTACAGACACAGCTTGTAAGAGAAATGGGGCGGTAACTAGAAGGAAGGTGTCTATCCTTCCCGGGTTTGGGTATAGGAACAACGACGGCGTCACGCCAACGCATGGGGACCTGACCTTCGGTCCAGACGCGATTGTAGGTACGAAGAAGGAAGCTTTTGCCCGCCGGAGAAAGGTGTGCCAGCATCTGAACGTGAATGGCATCTGGCTCTGGAGCAGAGGACCGGGACAGTGCAAGCGCATGTTCGAGTTCCCGCATAGTAAAGGGGGCATTATAAGTTTCCAGATTCAGCGAGTGGAAGAAAGGTTGCCGAGCCTCTTCTGCCTCTTTCCTGGGAAGGAAGGCAGGGTGGTAATGGGCGGAGCTTGAAATCTCCGCGAAAAACCGGCCGAAGGCGTTGGAGACAGCCACAGGATCAACAAGGACCTCATTACCTGAGGTCAGGTACCGAGGAGTGGGCCTTTATGCCCGACAGCCGGCGCAGGCCACCCCAGACGACAGAAGAGGGAGTAAAACTATTAAAGGAGCTGGTGAAAGAGGCCCAACAAGCTTTTTTGCTGTCTTTGATGACCCTACGGCATTGCGCTCGGAGTCGTTTGTATCCAATACAATTCGCCAACGTTGGATGGCGGCGAAAGGTGCGTAAAGCACGTCGTCGAGCACGGATAGCGTCTCTGCAAGCCTCATTCCACCAGGGAACGGAAACGCGACGTGAAGAAGAGGTAGTATGAGGAATGGAACGTTCGGCAGCACTGTCACAACTGAGAAAATCGTGGTCCGGAATGGTCGCCAGGGAGGAGTAAAGTCCCCAGTCAGCTTTCGGTATGTTCCAGCTCGAAGGACGTGGGGATGGGGTGTGGTGCAGGAGACGAACGACACAGGGGAAGTGGTCGCTCGAATAGGTGTCAGAAAGGACATACCAGTCGAACCGACGGGCAAGAGTGGTAGAACAGATCGAAAGGTCCAAGTGGGAGTAGGTATGAGTAGAGTCTGAGAGGAAAGTCGGGGCGCCAGTAATGAGGCAGACAAGATTGAGATAGTTGAAGACATCCGCCAAGAGTGAGTCTCTTTGACAGGATGCAGGAGAGCCCCAAAGGGGATGATGGGCATTGAAGTCGCCAAACAATAAGAACGGCGGAGGAAGCTGAACAATCAGGTGCATCATGTCAGCCCGACTAACTGCGGATGACGATGGAGTGTAGATGGTACAAACTGAAAAAGTAAAAGCAGAAAGAGTAATACGGACAGCTATTGCTTGGAGTGGGGTGGTCAATGGGATGGGATGGTAATAGACATCGTCCCGAACGAGCAACATGACCCCACCATGAGCTGGGATACCGTCCACAGGGGTGAGGTCATACCGCTCCGAGGTATAGTGGGTAAAGGCAATACAGTCAGTCGGGCGCAACTTGGTTTCCTGGAGACCAAGGACGAGTGGACAGTGCAGGTGGAGGATCAGTTGTAATTCCTCCCGATTAGATCGAATACCTCTTATGTTCCAATGTAACAAGGCCATCGCTAGTCAAAAAAAAGGGGGAACGAGACGGGGGAAGAGCTGGTCACCTCGACGGCCGTGGAGGGCCAGGTTTCGAGGGAACAACGCTACAACCGGCGGGAGGCGGATCCTGTTCCATCGAGTCGTCGCCAGCTGCGGCCGTTGTCCCTGGTTGTGTAGGAGGGGCAGCATCATTTGCCGACGAGAGGCCAGCTGAGCGTCCCGGCGAAACTGAGGACGGCCGGGAGCAGCGACTCACGGATGGAGTGTCAGACGAAACGCGCCGGGGTGGAGAGGGGGATAGAGACTTCTTCTTGGGGGCCTTCTTGGAAGTCCGAGGAGGCACAGGGATGGTGAGCTGGACCCGAAGAAGGTCCTCACGCGCGGGGTCCGTTTTGGAACGCCGGACCTCGGAGGCTGGGGTCCGGAACGTTTCCCCGATGGACGCCTGAGAATAGGATCGCTTCTCAGGCGGCGGGGGGGAGGAGGAGGAAGGGTGGCCCCTGGGGCAGAGGGGGCGGGGGCCGCGGGGGAGGAGGATTTGGAAGGGAGGAATTTTGGAGGCGGAGGCATAGACCCCGGGTGGGGGGAGGAGGTGGAGGGGGGACAGGATAGGGGTGTGGATACTGTGGAAGGAGTGGACACGACTGAGGCAAACGAAGTGGTCAACGTCACGGGATGGAGGCGGTCATACTTCTTCCTGGCCTCAGAATAGGAGAGACGATCGAAAGTTTTGAGTTCTTGAATCTTCTTCTCCTTCCGATACGCGGGGCAGTCTATAGATCTAGGGGAGTGGATGCCAGGACAATTAATGCACCGAGGTGGTGGGGTGCATGTATGTTCCTCACGAAGAGGACGTCCACAATCGCCACAATCGCCCAAAGCGCAAACACCGAAAACAGCGCATAGGAGGCAGGACGTAAGGTCGCTCGTCGCACCGGTAGCACATCACCTTTACCTTCTCCGGGAGAACGTCCCCCTCGAAGGCGAGGATGAAGGCCCCGGTGTCGATGCGACGGTCTTTGGGGCCGCGCTGGACTCGCCGGACGAAATACACGCCTCGGCGCTCCAGGTTGGCCCTGAGCTCCTCATCATCAGATTGCAGCAGGAGGTCCCGATGAAAAATAACACCCTGTGTCCTATTCAGTGCCAGATGCGGGACAGTGGACACTGGGATGTCCCCTAATCGGTCGCACGCCTGGAGCGCCGCCGACTGTGTGGCGGAGGTGGTCTTTATAAGAATGGACCCCGAACGCATTTTACTGAGAGCCTCGATTTCCCCGAAGATGTCCTCGATGTGCTAAACAAAGAACATGGGCTTGGAGGTGGCGAACGTCCCCCCATCGGTTCGAGAACAGACCAAATAGTGGGGGAAGTACTTCGCCCCAAGCCGGCGGGCCTGTCCTTCCTCCCAGGGAGTGGCCAAGGGGGAAAAGGCAGGAGAACCAGAACCAGAGACAGTACCTTTCTTTTTAAAAGACTTGGCCGCAGAGCGACCTGATACGTGTTGACGTTTCATCTGCAAAACGTCCGCCCCGATACCACCCATTCCGACCAGGGGCTCTCCCCACGGGCGCCACCCAGCCTCAGCAAGGGCCACCTGGCAGGATGACCGTTGCCGAGAGTCCTGATGCCCCAAGGAGACGGGCATCTACTCCTTGGCTTACGTGGGGAGATTTCAGCGCAGGCATCGGCAGTACGATCCCTGTGTTGTCAGGGGGCTACAACCTAGAGGGTACATGACGACCCCACCACAACGGGCTGGCTACTGTGCTGGATTTCGGGTGCCACGGAAAGTCCATCATGATCGTAGGTGCAGATGGGGACGCACTATGGGCGTAACTTTTACAACCCATCAGGCGTTTAGGCCCAATTTGAGGAATAGTGGGTATGGTTACAACGCCATTACAGTGCTGAGTGCCAAGGTCTTAGTGCACTGAGGACCAGTGGTACACCACGTAAGGCGTCCTTCCCCAAAAGGCTGGTACTTCTGTAGAATTTTGAAAAATGGAGGTCAAACCCCAAGGGGGACCATCACATGGAAGGCCGAAACGGTTGAAACTCCTTTTAGTCGCCTCTTACGACAGGCAGGAATACCTCGGGCCTATTCTTACCCCGGACCCGCAGGGGGGGTTTTCATTGCATTCATTGTCCCGTGGTTGACGTAAATTACATGTAATGTTATTTTTCATGTTGTCATAATTGTGTATTTCACGGTACGGCGACTGCCTGACATTGTAATAAGCAATATTATCTTGAAGTGAACTATCCTCTGCATGTGGGGAAGCAGCCGACACTTTTAGCAGGAGTGTTCTCCAGTGCAGAATATTTAAAAAAAAAACTTTTTTTTATACGGAGCCCGCTGTTGGTACATTGTCCTGTCTTGTGCACAACTGTAAAATCAACGAACATGTGAAACGGCGTACACATAAGCGAATAGCAACTGACGATTTCCTACCTGCTCCGTTGCGGCTGACTGAAAACGGCTCCTGCTAGAGCAGAGACAGCCCGCACGCAGGCAACGTCGCCCCCCTGGCCTCAGTTCAGCAACATTTGTCGCTGTCGACTCGTCCCTTGAGTGTGGGGGAATTGCAGCGGGCCAAAGAACTAATCCAGTTACAGCGACAGTAAAATTCGATAACTCCGCGGAAGGTGTGGGAACTCTTACTTAACGAAAAAACGTTACGCATTTGTTTTCTCCACGTCTTGTTCGTGATAGATCCACAGTCAAAATGGGTCTAAATGTTGCGAATCGGGGAGCTATCGCGGAACGAAACTGAATAATTCTGCCACCGAATCTATTGGGGAAAAATTTTGTTTGAGAAGCGATTAAACGAGTAGCAACATTTTCCCCGTTGTATTATTGTTTGGGTGGTTTATATGCTTTGATGAACAACAGTAATAAATTTCACAGGTGTGGGAGTAGCAGTTTTCGAAAAAAGAAACATTTTAACCACAAAAACAGGGTCTCTTAGCTCTCTTTACAAAACGGTATAACAGTAAATCTGTCAGCGTGTTAGAGTTACAGCAGTGAAATTTTAACTGAAAATGGCTCTGAGCACTATGGGACTTAACATCTGAGGTCATCAGTCCCCAAGAACTTAGAACTACTTACACCAAACTAACCTAAGGACATCACACACATCCATGCCCCAGGCAGGATTCGAACCTGCGACCGTAGC
Source organism: Schistocerca americana (assembly GCF_021461395.2). NCBI lineage: Eukaryota > Metazoa > Arthropoda > Insecta > Orthoptera > Acrididae > Schistocerca > Schistocerca americana. The sequence goes on from NC_060121.1 coordinate 43,124,770, forward strand.
GGTCACGCGGTTCCAAACTGAAGTGCCTAGAACCGCACGGCCATACCGGCCGGCAATTTTAACTGAAAACTAATACTTTAGATGTAGAACATTCACTGAAATGCTACTTTTTTAGGTACACTTGTGGATTCAACGAAATTTAGACCTGCCCTTAAATTTTCTGCAAGAGCTGTAACAGCCCAAATTTATTATTACCAAAGGCAAAGGAGGGAAAATTATTGGCTATGAAAGTAGCATGCTTAAAAGCAAGAAATGTACTTATTGTCTTTCCCGTTGAACCGCATCCAGTAAAAACTAGTTATCATACAGAATCCATTTCTCTGGTTTCGTTCAGAGTTTCGATCCTGTTTCTGGCATTCTTTCTCTTCTATTTCTCTGACACACGTCCTTAATGTTTTCCACATGTTCTTGAAAATATCACTTACAATGCCATAAAACATTGTTTTTTTTTAAAAAAAATAAATAAAAAGAACGTACTAACTTTATTATATTTTCTTCGGGATTTTACCAACAGGAGAATCCTATGTCTATTTTTTTTCCTTCCGAATCTCTAAAAAATATGTTAGCAGAATTGTGGAAGAAGTAGTGTCCGCATTTGTTTACGAACTGACCCCTTCCTAGTTGCTTGAGCAGAAAACGTTTGCAACAAGCAAAGGAAGTTACGACCGAAAAGCAGTTTTCTATCAGTGACGGTGCTGGAACAAATCTCCCTTGTTCTTACGATGCTTCAAATCTAAAGACAGTGATGCTGAGAGACTAACTCACAGAGTATTACCTCCTGTGAGTGTCTCTTTGCACTTTTCTTTGGGTAGACGCCGTGCGACGACAGTGGGTAGAACACCTGAACCGCACGGCTTCCGTCGCAGCGTTGGTCCAAACTCGAACTGCGTGTGCGAGCAGGCGGCCCCTTTCGTTGCGGGGGAGTCTTGTCGCTGCCGCCAAGCGGCTGTCGCGTCTCGGACGACGCACTTTAAGTGATATGTATACCAAGTTTGCTTGAAATCGATCCAGTGGTGGAGGTGCAGACGGTGAACATACTTACACACATCTTCTTTTATAATATGTATGGACATTAGCCATATTCCAACCTACTACAACAGATCTAATAGTTTCTTTCTTCGATTTCTTTCCAAACATTTTCCTAGAAAATGCTGTTTTCGCTGTGCTGCTCATTTCTAAGACCGTTCTGATGCAGGGATCCACGCTAGTAAATCCTATGATCGCGTCTTTGTATCTGAATAAATACTTGTTGTGTACATAGTTCCGCGTAGTCAGTGCGTACACAACTTTCCCACTAGAGCGCGCCCCGCTAAGCACAACAGCGCAGGCGCAGCGCTCGTCCGTCTCCACACTACGAGATGGCGCTGCCATAAAAACGGACCAAAGTGTGCTTCCGTCGATCCGCGTATTAATATGTAACGCAGCCAATGAGATTGCTGCTAACGTAGAACCTTTTCTCCTCGCGGATCACACTCGCGCAGTGATACCTGAACGCGCGAGGTATTATAACGAGTGTACAGACCTCCGATTAGTCAGTCTCCATCAGTCTGCATTAGTCTATAGTCAAGTTTCAGTCTTCTCCTAATAAGATTATCATGTTCCCCTACATAGCCATGAAGATAAATGAATAGACACTTTGTCACGTATCAGAGATATGTGAGAATAAGATTAACGTACCAAGACCAAAGGAGCTTCAGATTGTCAATTGTAAATAGCATCCAGAATAAAGTTAATTATGGTTTATGATTGTTATTATTTTAATATATGTGTGTGTGAAAATTAATCAAGTTCTGTTTAAAGTTATTCACCGTCAATCTGCTACTCTAAGCGTGCAAGTGGCATTTCTATCGTCTGACCTAACGGCAGTAGATAAACACGCCACAATAAGATCACGAGACATATTGCTGACACTCGCCTACTTCGTTAGAGCGACAAGTCAAATAATCTGATAGTGTGTGTACCGAAGGTCTTACAGTACGCACACCACAATACTGCAGCCCTCATTCACATAAACCTGTCAATTGTAATTAACACTTTGCTCTCTCTACAATTTAATCCGTCCTCCCCTCTTCCTGCAACCCCATTCAACACCATATTCTCGATTCCTTGATGCTTTAACTGTACTCGGTAGTTCCTCATCAGCATTCTCCTGTACCACCGGACTTCTAAAGCTTCTAATCTTTACTCGTCCGAACTGTCGGTTTATTTCACATTCGTACAAAGTTGCATTCCACACAGACGCCCCAAGAAAGGCTTCGTAACATTTATTTTTATACTGGATTTCTTTGTTTTTCAGAAATGCTTTTCTTGCTATTGCCAGTCTACATTTTATATGTTTACTGCTTCAGCCTTCGTCGCTTACTCTCTTTGTTACACAAGTTCCAGAACAGGTATTTTTTTTATTTTTAAGTTTGCAATACTAAAAATGAACAAATGTCGTTTCCAGTTATGTGTGCGTCCTTGAAATGATTTTGCCCACGTTTCCGCGCGAACTCACTATGCGTCAGGGCTATGCTGAGCAACACACTGTTTGGGTGACACTGTGGATGTTGATTGTGAGCAAAGAGTAAACATTAAGTTTCGCGTTAAGCTCAGGAAGACCCCTACTGAAACGTGGACAATGACTAAGGAGGCATAAGCAGGCGCGCCACTTTTAGGGAGTCGTGCTTCCGAGTGGCACAAAAGGTTTCGTGGAGGCAGAGGTAAGGAGCAAGGCGATCCCAGAGATGGTCCCCCTTCTACAGCACATACCGGTGCAAACGTGGGGCGTGTAAGGCACTTACTGCAAGGACATCGTCACGTAACTGTGCGTGCGATATCAGAACAACTTAAATCTATGCGTGTAATATGATTTTACGCGAATATTTAGGGAAACGAAAAATTAATGCAAACTCGTCCCTCACACTCGAACAGAAAGAGAAAGTCGAAAAATTTCTACTGAACTGCTGGATGGATGCAGGTGTGACCCCCACACTTCTGTCAAAGATTATTGCTGGGAATGGGAGTCGGTCGAACTAGTATGACCCTCACACGAACCGTCAAAGTACTGCATGGCGTAGTTTTCGATCACCAGCCTCGGAAAACATCAAACGACGACCTTCAAGAACAAAGACAATGTTGATTGCATTCATTGATAGTAAAGGATTAGTTCACCGTGAGTATGTCCCTTCAGGGGAAATCGTGAGCCAAACTCCGTACACAGAAGTCTTGAAACGTTTGGGACAAGCAATTCGACGTCGGCGTCCTGATTTGTGGTATTCTCAGGATTGACTCTGACTGGATGAGACTGAAAGACCACATACCGTTGTATCGGTTACGGAGTATCTGGCCAGACATTCTGATACTGCCATACCACATCCGTCATATTCTCCCGACTTCCCGCCTTGCCTTGTCTTGTTTCCGCGATTGAAAAGGCGACTGAAAGAAAAGCTTCATTGAGATACCGCAGAAGTCCAACGGGCTGTGACAAATGAGCTTACAAGCATACCAGTTGACAATTTCCCTGCTTGCTTCAAATACCTGTGTCTAGATGGCCAAGGGAACTACTTTCATAGGAGCTAGGGCCATCACTTGGCAAGCGCAGTTTTCTTTCTTTCTTTTTTCTTTAATGTCTCACAATGGAATTATTTTGCTACCAACTAAAGAAACCCTCACCTAATACCTTTAGTGTTCTACTTTGTAATCTAATTTCCTCAGGATCGCCTCATATAATTCGGTTGCTTCCATGTTATAACGTCTTTTCAACCTGTGTCCATTTCGATCAACTCTTCTTAGAAATCCTTTGCCTGCCCTGTCACAACGTTAACATTTTCACTTCTTTCCTGTACTCGAATTTCCTTTACGAAGAAGAGGGAATAAGAGAAAAAGAAATACTAAAAAGTTGTTGTTGATCTACAACATCTGATCAAAAAACAGAGAGAGAAAGAGAGTGAGAAGGGGGTGAGAGGAAAAAATGTCTGGGGGTATAAAACACAGACATGAAAGAACGAGAAAATATTTTTTAAAATGACAAATATTTTAAAGTATAAAATCAGAATAAATGTTGCGAAGTCTTTTCTGATGATACTAGTCTGGAGTGCACCCTTTCGCAGAAATAAATTGTAGACGAAGAACAACATGGAGAAGAAGAGAACGGAAGCTTTAGAAATGTTGTGCTTCAGAAGAGTGTTGGAGATGAGGGTAGACCGGTTTACCAACGAAGTATGGAATGGAAGTGAGGTGAAACGAAATTTATGGGACAACCTGAGCAACAGAAGGGATCATTTGATAGGACACGTCCTTAGACATCAAAGAATCGTTAATCTGTTAATGGGGGGAAATGTGGAATTAAAAACTGAAGAGAGAGACCACAACTGGCTGACAGCTGGATCTCGGTTGCAGCAATTAATCAGACATGAAGAGCGTTAACTCCCGCTCTCATTACTGGATCTATATTGATGTTTTACTGTAATTGCAACTTACTCCAAAATAACGACATTACTGTAATGTGTTTACTATTATTCAACGCAGGAAACGGAACATATATTGTACTCATCTTTCAGGATCGATGCTGTCCAAGAATGTAGATCGTGGTCATTCCTTCAGTTGCCCGGATTTTTGATACATCGCTTACGAAATGCGGAACTAACAAATTATAAATAAACTTCAAAATCTTGATTCAGTAACTCTACCATTTGAAACTTTAGCGCTACACTGTGTGAGTCATGTAAAACTTGAATCTCAAATATTGCAGATATGGGAATCACTATTGACGTGCGGATTCGACAGAAAAGATTGGTAGTCAGGGGCTGGTACTTTTAGCCAATAAACTGATTGGATTAATGCTTAGAAAGTGTATCTTCCGTGCGGACACGCACTTTTTGAAATGGAACAATGCCTATTGTCAAACAAACTAAAAGTTTCGTAAATTGGAATTTCAGAAGCGTTTGTTGCAGTATTCTAGTGCAAGTCGTTTAAGAGATTTCGTGTTGTAAAAAGTAGCCAACCGACAAATGTTTGAGCCATTCAGCTTGCGGAGTTGGTTGGTATAAAGTTACCGTGTTTGCTTGCAGTGTGCTTTTGTTCTCCTTGACTGCACTGTGACCTGCTTGTCTGTTAGTGTGAGTGGACGATAGGGTGTACCAATGCGGAAGAAGCCGACATGCTCGAGTAGAGGGAGTGCAGGAAGAATGCAGCTCATTATTGTACGGTGTACGCGGCACGATATCCAAGTAGACGTCAACCATCTTGGCATTATTTATCAGCCTCTTCAACCAGTTACTTGAAAGTGGTAGTGTGATAAGTGACGACAGAAGAGGAGGGGATTAATGTTGTTGCTGCTGCTGTTGGACTTAATCCGCACGTTAGCTCCGACGCAATCGGACGAGGAAGCGGCATTAGTCCTAAGGATTCTCCTTGGACATAGGCTACATACTCATCAAATCTCTCTCCATCGAAGGCTGCATGGAAAGGACTATGAGAATCATGTTAATACTGTACATGGGCATTAAGACATGATACTCCAGATGTATCATGTATCTTGTTTAGTGATGAAGCCACATTTACCAATCATGACCAGCCGGCAGCTGTGGCCGAGCGGCTCTAGGCGCTTCAGTCTGGAACCGCGCGACCGCTACGGTCACAGGTTCGAATCTTGCCTCGGGCGTGGATGTGTGTGATGTCCTTAGGTTAGTTAGGTTTAAGTAGCTCTAAGTTCTAGGGGACTGATGACGTCGGATGTTAAGTCATGTAGTGCTTGGGGCCATTTGGACCATTTGAATCGTGACCAGGTAACCCACCGAAACATGAACTATGAGTCTCTTGATAATCCCCATTGACTTCGCCAGTCGAATCGTCAGTGTCCATGGAGTGTAAACGTGTGATCTGGGATGTGAGATAGTGAACCATCAGCTGATGGTCTTATGTTCATAGACGGAACAATGAACGCACGCAGCATCCTAACGGAGCATCCTCCAAGGGTGTTAGAAGACGTTCCTCTGCAGGCTAGGAGAAACATGTGGTAACAGCATGATGTCTGTCCAGCCCGTAGTGCACGAAGAACTACAGCACGTCTTCACGAATTGTTTCCAAATCGTTGGCCTGGACACAGAGGACCTGTACCTCGGCCGGCCCCAACCTGCGATTTGACGTATATAGACTTTTTTCTGTGGGGAATCCTGAAAGACGATGTCTAAGAAGGCATATCATTTACACCCGATGATATGGAAAGACGTATTACTGCAGGCTGCTCTGACATGTCGGCAGAAATGCCAGCACGTGTGCAGCACTCGTTCCACACCACACTAGAAGCGTGCATTGTCGCTGCCGGTGATCATTCTGAACACAACCTCTCATATTCAGTTGCCTCGTCACTTGTCAGAACTCACACAACTATTGTATGCACTTGCGTTGTTCTTCAGTGCACGCTACGACAGGCTTCTCAAAATATATCTCGTAAAAGACACTCACTAGACTCGTGCAACAAACACCACTAGATTCTCATCTACTGCATTTTAAGTTTATGTCAACAGACATTGTTCTATTTAAAAAAAGTGTATTCCTGCACAAAAAAATACTTTGTAAGTGTTAATATAACAGTACGAGTCTCTGACTACCGTTCCATTCTGCGAAAACCGCACATCAAAAGCATTTTCTATTTCTGCAATATTTGCGGTGTAAGTTTTAGGAGATTTACTCTCTATTTGGGCAGCAAAATAACTGGTGATAGTCGAAGTAGAGAAGATATAAAATGTCGACTGGCAATGGCAAGGAAAGCGTTTCTGAAGAAGAGAAATTTGTTAACATCCAGTACATATTTAAGTGTCAGGACGTCGTTTCTGAAAGTACGTATTTGTATGGAGTGTAGCCACGTATGGAAGTGAAACGTGGACGATAAATAGTTTAGACAAGAAGAGAATAGAAGCTTTCGAAATGTGGTGCTACAGAAGAATGCTGAAGATTAGATGGGTAGATCACATAACTAATGAGGAGGTATTGAATAGAGTTGGGGAGAAGAGGAGTTTGTCTCTCAACTTGAGAAAAAGAAGAGACCGGATGGTAGGACATGTTCTGAGGCGTCAAGGGATCACAAATTTAGCATTGGAGGGCAGCGTGGAGGGTAAAAATCGTAGACGGAGACCAAGAGATGAATACACTAAGCAGATTCAGAAGGATGTACGATGCAGTAAGTTAAACTTGCACGGGATAGGGTAGCATGGAGAGCTGTATCAAACCAGTCTCAGGACTGAAAACAACAACAACAACAACAACAACAACAACAACAACTAGTATGTATTTTCTTTCTGCTTTTTCAGCAGCAGCTTCTCGCACTCTATGCTTGATTACAACCGTGTTACAAAAACGTCTTCCGGCAACCTCCCGATACAAAGTAAATCAAAGTTACAATCTTACACACATTGTTGAGCACGATTTCATTCTTAGTTACTCTGCATAAGAGTTATAAAAATTGAGTTTATACAACTTAAGTTTGTGAAATGAAGTAATTATTCTGAAAAATCCTTATTCTTCATTGTAACTGGACATTGTAAATGAAAGGTACTAGTACATGATTTTTGGGCGTGGCAGTGTCACACATATTATCATTATTTATACGTTCCCTACTCCACAATTAAGTCTATAATGTTTTGTTTAAAGTCTGCATCAAAAATAATGATGTTAGCTTATGGATAGACTGATGCCCACAAAAAAGAACTCTTGTGAGTTAAACATAGTGAGCTGCACCAACGCATTCTTCAGACTGAAGACCAGAGTAACTCTGAAAGCCCTTCGGAGCCAAAATGATACGTCCGGAGGAAAAGGTTTTATAATAGCCCACTGTCCTTTTTGCTCCCATAGCTTACGAGCCGTGTTACTGGCAGTAGCCTGCCGGACTGAGGGAGATTTGAATGGGGCGGCCGGTACCGCGGTGCTGAGGTAACGTCCCCCACGAGAGCAGTGCACCACACTCCACGGCTGTCGGCCTCGTAAACAGGTAAGTGCGGCGCTGCGTTGCGGGGCGCGGCTGCTGCGGCGGCCTTCCACTACCTGCCCTCTCCTGCCCTGGCCGGGCCCCGGCGTGACTTATGGCCGCGCAGTGATTGCCAAAGTTGCGTCTGCTGTCCCAGCGCCTGCAGAACCTCCGACTGGCCGCCCCCGCAGCTGCCACTAAACTTGGCCGCTGCGGCCCTCCCTCCCTCCCTCCCTCCCACCAAACAGCATCCTGACTGCTGCGCGATGGCCGGCCGTCATCCCTCTTTACGACCTCCAACTGGCCAAAGTAGGGAAGCCATCTCCGAACCAATGAGAGAAACAATGAACGGAAGCTCCCGTTACTGCGTTCCTATTGAGTTCAGATATTGTCCGCAAGGTGAATGGAGCAAGTTTGTTCCTCTGGTGTAATTACAAGACTCGCTTTATCGCCGTGTATTGTGGCTCGGTTATGAGGACTTACTTTTATTTATAGGTATTTCGCCACGATCTGTGTGGAATCTCCACTGCAAGTCCTTTAACACACAAGTGGCTATATACTACAATTCATTATTGTAGAAATTATAATCATAAATTGCATTTAAAACTTCCGGGCTGAGCGGCCACGGTCGATTTATAATACAGCCTTTGCCCACCGACTGCCAGAGACACCTTCTGAGGTAAAACGGCGAATGCATCGAGACGTCACGGGACCCCGGCTTTATAGCGCTACGTAGTGGACACCAACATTCATCTGGCCGCGTGGGGTTAGCCGAGCGGTCTCAGGCGCTCCAGTCCTGGACTCTGCGGCTGATCCCGGTGGAGTTTCGAGTCCTCCCTCGGGCGTGTGTGTGTGTGTGTGTGTGTGTGTGTGTGTGTGTGTGTGTGTGTGTTTCTCCTTAGGATAATTTAGGTTAAGTACTGCGTAAGCTTAGGGACTGATGACCTAAGTAGTTAAGTCCCAAAAGATTTCACACACAACATACCGCTTGCCTAACCAGGCTGGCAGGCTGGCTGCAATCATCATCCTCCATTAAAATTAATCGATAGTCATTCTGTTGGCGCCAAGTCACTATCAATATTTTATTTAACTTAATACGTTCGTCTTCTCTGATATTATTACTATGGTATTTTGTAAATCTCTATGACTTCTCTACAAAAGCTCGCTTGATAATGCGTTGTTGTTGTTGTCTTCAGTCCTGAGACTGGTTTGATGCACTTCTCCATGCTACTCTATCCTGTACAAGCGTCTTCATCTCCCAGTACTTAAGGCAGCCTACATCCTTCTGAATCTGCTTAGTGTATTCATCTCTTCGTCTCCCTCTAGGATATTTGCCCTCCACGCTGCCCTGCAATGCTAAATTTGAGATTCCTTGATGCCTCAGAACATGTACTACCAACCGGTCCCTTCTTCTTGTCAAGTTGTGCCACGACCTCCTCTTCTCCCCAATCCTATTCAATACCTCCTCATTAGTTATGTCATCTACCCATCTAATCTTCAGCATTCTTCTGTAGCACCACATAACGAAAGCTTCTGTTCTCTTCTCGTACAAACTATTTATCGTCAATGTTTCACTTCCATACATGGCTACACTCCATGCAAATAACTTTCAGAAACGAATTCCTGACACATAAATCTATACTCGATCTTAACAAATTTCTCTTCTTCAGAAGTGCTTTCCTTGCCATTGCCTCTCTACTTCGACCATCATCAGTTATTTTTCTCCACAAATATCAAAACTCCTTTAGTACTTTAAGTGTCTCATTTCCCAATCTAATTCCCTCAGGATCACCCGAATAATTCGACTACATTCCATTATCCTCTTTTTGCTTTTGTTTATGTTCATCTTATTTTCTTCTTTCAAGATACTGTCCATTCCGTTCAACTGCTCTTCGAAGTCCTTTGCTGTCTCTGACAGAATCACAATGTCATCGGTGAACCTCAATGTTTTTATTTCTTCTCCATGGATTTTAATACCTACTCCGAATTTTTCTTTTGTTTCCTTTACTGCTTACTCCATATACAGATTGAATAACATCGGGGAGAGGCTACAACCCTGTCTCACTCCCTTCCCAACCACTGCTTCCCTTTTATGCCCCTCGACTGCCATCTGGCTTCTGTACAAATTGTAAAAAGCCTTGCGCTCCCTTGCTGAAACGGTTGTCCCGCTCAATTTCATTTCGTGGTTTCCATTCCAGAAAACATGTTCCCTGCGGCTTATCTGTCAGCACGGTGGCAGTTCCTTTTGTGTTCTGTTAAGTTTCGCGGTTTGAGTGTATACTCGGCCACAACTATATGTAATTTTACATACCTCTGGTTCGCTAGAGCGTGACACACATCTTTTGTCGTTCTTAAGCATTCTATTATCTTCTGGAGGGGGGCGGGGGGGGGGGGGGGTTGAATAAAGTTTGAACTCTATACTTGGCCAAGTCTGTCCCGACGCGATCCATAGTTTTATTAATGAACGAGAGCAGAACTCTCCCACTAGACGGCCGCGGCTCCTCGTTAGTCCTGGTTTCCTCTCTTCTGGGTCGGAATGCTCGACCCACCTCCTTACTGCAGTAATCATCTTTCTTCGAAGCTGACCATAAGTGCTTCAACTCATTTTACAAATAAAACGGTTTACAAGATGTTAGACCTGTGCACCAATGCTTTACCGGCACTTCTTTTCTGTCTTGATTGGTGGTTGGAGTTCTTATGGAGATATAGATGTGTGTGTAGCTTTTTGTTCAATCCTGCCTACTCGCCAAATACGGGGTCCTTCGGAAAAATACTTTCTCGGATCGCTAGACAACAATTCAAGCAAATCATATTAATGAGTTTGTAACACCCCACCCGTCACTTATCTGGTTTTGGTATGTGTTCACCCCAGGTAATTGACTAACAGATCCACAGAGTGTGCAAAACTGTCGCAATGTCAGATAACGCAAAGAAAGTAATAAGGCCCTGTGAGTCCTGATTGAAATTCGATGGCAGTGTTGACATTAATAGATTCAGAATTGATCCCTTTTAATTAAAAAGGGGTGCACATTGATGTTATATTCAGCTATTGAACACCAGATGCAAATGTTGAACATAAAATTAATTAAGAAAGTGACTTGTGATTTCACCTACTTGATTGAAAACAGATGCAGTCGATTAGCACAGATTTATTTTAACTCACGACCTTCAATCATCACATTACAGGGCTCTCCTAACAGGCAGTGGTAGTACATCGCGTTTGCGTGGAGTAAAGCGCGATAAATCCAAAGTAATTCCTATCGACTGACCCAGGCGTAATGCGAAGTGTGAGAAGAATTCTGCAATACACGGCCCATGAAACCCTCGTGGAAACTTTGCCGACGTAATCCAACAAATTAATCAGTGGCCGGAGCGGGCGCAATATCATCGAATACAGCGTGGCGAAGCGGTGTCGTTGTGTGGACGTCGGCCGACCTCGTGGTGCTGCAAGGCTGCGCTCGTCTATTCACTTCTAGCTGTCTTGCTCAGTACATAGCTGAACGAAAACTTTTTATCTCCAAGCTCAATCGTTCCGTTTGATCAGTCCTAAACTGCAGAGATGCTCAGTCTCTCTCAGGCAAGCTGAGTAAAAAACGCCACGTCCGCACTCTATGCAAGCTGGGAACAGAAGACTACTACGGAGACTTCTCCCTGTCCGCTCTTCGCCTCGGTTTCCCCTCCAGCAAAATCACTTACGACAATCGCAGCGCAAGTCGCGTTAATTATACGTTGCTTCCCAGCGCCGACCAATGTCTGAGAAGTGAACAAATTCCCACAAAATTTCCCTTCCTCTCAACTTCTACTATTTAGCTCCTCCCAGGCCATAAATCAAGGTTAGTGTCTGCACAAAACACCAATTTTTCCGGAATTCTGACGCCCAGGAGAGTACTTCAGATTCCTTGGTCCTACATTCCCATCGGAGGCCGGCGTAGTTCATTCTGTCGCTCTTCACCTGGTTTACTTCAGACTCTGCTGACCGTGAATTCAGTGTGAAGTTGCTATAGTCACCAACACGCATATTTTGGCTTCTGTTGACCGCTCCACCATAGCTTTGCGCGGCTTTCTCGCATGTTTCACTGAAAATGGGACGATGGACATTTATCAACAGGCGTACAAGTTCTCCGTTTGCTTCCCGGTACACCAGCATTTGGTCAACCACCCACTCACTGTCACTCATCTTAAGGCAGCTGGAGGCCGTGCCCCGTTACCGCTTTCTCAGAGCTTGAGCCGCCCTAAGCTGCCTATTGTCGCTTCCCGTCGCCGCTCCCCAGCTGGCTACGGTCACTCGAATACTTCCCTGGGATAAACTAGCCTCCAGTAATTCGACGCATTTCCACAAAGTTTTCATGTCGTGTGAATTACTTTAAAACCATCACCCCACATTAATTATTCTAGTACGTCCATATTATACCCTCTACAAGCTGCATTGTACCTTGTCAGTCATTTTTGTTCAGCCCTACTGTTCAAGGTGAGTTAGGTGATCTTTAATGACTTCATGTAAGGGGCACAGTTCTTGCCATCTTACAAGTTTTTTTTTAGAAGATAAATGACAGTACTTAACTTTGTGAAATATAGATGTGTCGTAAGCAAAGGGCGACAGACTGAATGAGAAACCTTTCCATATAGCAGAAGCGAAATGACCAGTCTTGATGCTATTCTTGAACTCGCTGCTGTAGAACCGGGCGCGGCGTTTCTTTTGGTATAGAGGCAGCTGCCGTCGCGTGTGTCAGCTTGGAGAGGTGTCGGTGAGCGCGCGCCATTGGCTGACATCTTGTTCGCAGCCCTCTCTGCTCTAAGGTTTCCGACTGGCGTGCCGAGGCTTGACTTCAGGCCGGAACAGCTTTCCTATACATCTCATGGTCCAAAGTTCCGTCCATTGCTCTTTTTCTTTAATTTTTGGATTGGCACTAACGATATGTACTAGAAACTCCTCTTCACCATGTGTTCATAGTCCAAAGCTATCACAGACGTTGCAGCACCACTCGGCTGGTCTGTTATTCGGTATCTGTAGCGGCTGTTGTTAGAAAACCTCCATAAACACACTGGTAACAGCACCACTAAGATGGTTGTTCATTGGCTACGCGTAAAATTCATCGTTGTACTGGAAATAGGCTACTGTATTGGCCGGAAAAATTTCGTCTATGTATGTAATAGCTTCGTTAACAGGAATCATAGCAAATCAGAACGAAATTCAAAACTGGAAAGAACACCTCTCGGTCCCAAGTTCGTGGCTTACAGTTTTTTCAGCAAAATGTCCAGGCTATTCAGCACGACTGCCAGTTCCGCCCGTGTACTGTTGCAGTGGCGAGGAAGCAGGTATCGGGGGCCCTACACCACTCACAATAGGTTCCAAACGAACCTCTCGCTTGTGCACGTTTGATAAGCCATACGGTCTGGTCTGTTTCTTGTCGTCCGAAGAAAGAGATTACGATTTTACCAGTTGACTGTCAATTCGTAAAGCTTTCGTTGTGGAATCTTTCCAAAGTTTTTTTAGCAGTTGTCTGATAGTGGCGTTCGTACCACATCTCTGCCTACATGTTATCATATTTTGTTGTTACGCTGTGGCGTAAAGTACAGACAGACAGACAGACTCACGTCGCTGTAAGCTAGAAATCTGCGTACCCGCAGTGGGATGCGATAGATGGTCTCAAAGCGTTGGAAGGGTGGGGTGAGCAGAAGCCGTATCGTGCTGGAACTCGACAGAGACGGCGGGGATCCGCCTTCCAGGCTTGGCGTCAAGAGCGTGTCTTTCATTTAGACCTGGTTTTTGAACCTCTACACACATCTTTAACCGTGCTGCTGGCGTTACGTGCTCTGATAACCTGGTAACAATAATTTCAATAACTCTCAGTGTGTAATCGGAAACTAACTGCAAGTATCAGTTAGTGCTCATAACCAGTTACGGACACGATAACCCATTCAAACACGTGCCCTGAGCAGCCCGGCGCCGAAACGTTAAGGCATCTCAAGAAGAGTCTACGATCAGCTTCCCAGGCGACAGCACGTGGATCCGTGCTTGAAGTGCGATCTCGTGTAATAAGAACAGTTTGGAAAAGGTACGAGTGTGAACTCGCGCGGATCTGAAGCTCGTGTGAAGTTTCATCTGTGACCTTTTACGGTGCTCAGAAAAAGATTAGCACCGGTAAGCTTTGCTGCCAACTTCACTAGCAAGCAGACCGGCCCTCAACCGACCGTTGACGCCGAGCGGTTCTAGGCGCTTCAGTCTGGAACCGCGCGACCGCTACGGTCGCAGGTTCGAATCCTGCTCGGGCATGGATGCGTGTGATGTCCTTTGGTTAGTTAGGTTTAAGTAGTTCTAAGTTCTAGGGGACTGATGACCTCAGAAGTTAAGTCCCATAGTGCTCAGAGCCATTTGAACCATTTTTAGATTTTTCCCATTTTCGCACTGTGCCACGCATTGTTTATTCCATGCACGACAGTCTGCGGTCGGCGGAGAAGAAACCAGCCCGGACGACGCCTGAGAGTCATCTCTACAAGCCAAGAGGTCGGCGAGATGCTTCCAGTTGCGCTCGGCAAAGTGGGCGCGGCTGTTACATTCAGAAATCCACAGTGGTTGCTGCACTTGCCACAACATTTTGGTGGAGAGAGTTACTTTCAGGAAACGAACATATAATATGGTACATGAGGGTTAATATTTGCGTCTTCTGGGAAAGAAGCCATTAGACATTTGCCACCCCTTGCGTCATGAAAGAGTACGAACAAATACAGCCCTCATAAATATTACGCTTGGCATCCCTGTGCGTGGTTGTTCGTAAATACTACACTTGGCTTACCCTCATAAAAAGTACAGTATCCAAAACTGGATTGATCTTCTTATGATAATCGTAACTCTTCATCGCTGCCTCGGTGTTGCATTTGTCATCGGTAAGGATAGTGATTTTCTAATGCGCACTGACATCTCTTAAAGCCTTCCTGAGGGATGCAGTGTCATGAATGGCCTTATCCATAACTCAACCACTTCATCCAAGTCCTTTGCAACAGAGGAAACCTAACTCTGGAACGATTTCCTTCGCTGTGTCAGAGAACTGTAAAACATCTTAAGCTAAAAAAAGACAGCTGATGACATATCTAACTTTTTTTATTAAATGACTCTGAGCACTATGGGACTTAACATATGAGGTCATCAGTCCCCTAGAACGTAGAACTACTTAAATCTAACTAACATAAGGACATCACACACATCCATGCCCGAGGCAGCATTCGAACCGGCGACCGTAACAGTCGCGCGACATATCTAAGAAAACAACAATAAAGACTGGCTTGTTCCTGCGCGCACACTATTATAACTAAATATCTCTGCTTCCACCATACGTTCATTTCCCACAGTCCCTAGGTAGTTGGGTCTCTGTCAATATTTCTCTCAATACTTACTACAACTTTGAAATTCCCACTTTTGTAGAGCCAGAAGTACACGTGTTGTCCTTTACTGTCGTTATTGTCGTCATTACCATTATCTGTTATAGTATAAGCGCTGGTGACTTTAAGTCGTAACTGTTACTCCAAATTATAAAACTACATTCTAATATTGTTTCCGATCATCTTAACTCTGTCATTGCTATATCTATTACTATTTATAATGTTAAAATATTCATCGTTCCTGAAGTGTAGGGGAGAGAGCTGCACTTTGGAACACTTCTCACGCCCAGCGCTCTAATAGAGGTTTCATGTATTTCATCATTCCATTTTGAAATGGTAGCATTTATTTTATGTGTGCTACAACGTTTTCTAAAATTACAAGAATTACTCCTGAACATAAGATTTTTATAGAAATGAAAAGTCTTCTAAGGTGCAACATGATCATGTACCTAGGAACAAACATTCTGTTCAGAATTGAAAGCGTCGCAATAGAAAAATTTGTCAGTTCTGTATTTAACAGCCTGTCTGTTAAATTAATACTCTACTACACAGTAATAACCGGTAAGTGAAACAAGGATAAGAAGAAGTATTAACTAAAACCAGTTACAAGTCAAAACCATTTTCAGGTACAAGCTGTTCACAGCTAACACAAATTTTCATTCTCGTGACAGCTAAAATTGTTGACGTTCATGACGTATGTGACGCGCATACTGACGTCACAGATCATAACTACATACGGGGCTGCTGGAAAGAGAAGGAGTGTACTTTACTTATTTTGGAACAATTTATTTACTGATCTAGTATGTTTATCATACTGATACAAAGCACTTGGTCCGATATGCTTGGGGTCACACCACCCAGCCAACACACTACAAACAACTCCAAAATTACCGAAATAATTTCAGTACACAGCACACAACCTGCAAACTGATCCTAAATAATGCAGTACACTGATGTGTAGACACATTCAGTACTCGTAAACTGTCCAAATAAAGCACACTACAACCTACAGACCTGCTCGCAAAATAATGCATCAGATACGCGCAGGCACCACCCGCCGACCCCTGTCCACTGGACCGCACATGCTCCCAGAAGTCAAGATGCACTCGCAGCCTCCACAAAGGGACGCACAGGTGCCACAGGCATGAGGCGGCGGCACACTTGAGAAATTCCTCTCGAAATACGTCATCGCCTAGGCACCGTTGCTGATGCGGTCTCACATGAGCGAAGACCTATCTGCAGAGCACAGATGCTCCAAGGGCAGACGCACGTCGACTCCATCTAAAAGACTCCCCAAACACGCTTGCTAATCGTCAACTTTCGAAATCGTGCACTGCACACCCGTTCACAAAATAATGCAACAAACACCAAAACAACTACTAAATCCTCAAACTATATTGCATGTCTGACGTTCACAGCACTTAAACAGCAGGGAAAAAAATCCAGTGCACAAACACTCACTCAGTGCATGTAAAAAACGCTTCTGAACTACCATCAACCACAGCCATCAGGGCCAGGCAGCACGAGCCAGCACAACAGTCCTGACGACAGCATGTGGAAGTTCTTTGAGTGTTATAATGTTGTCACATATCTGTGTAGCTAAATAAATCCTTATGTTGTAACTGTCTTTTGTATTAAATCATCCAGCGTCGGCAGGCTTTGTTGTTGTTTGCCCGCCCATCGAAACGGCGGCAACCATTGAGATGAACCGCCAGTCTGCGAAGCGCGTGTATTTGCCTCCCGCCATGCAGTGGTTGGACGCCGTGGACCCCCTGGTGGACTCGAACACCTTCCCCTGATCAAGTTTCCTGAGTAGGAGGTTGCGCAGGCGCTGCCTCAGGCACTCGCGGAGTAGACGCTTGGCGCCCCCTTACACCCGGACATGCTCGACGCCAGGGTTGGCGGTGCGTCCCACGCTGTCATCTTCGTGTTGCGGTCCATCGCCGCCAACGTCGAGGTGCCGTGTAGCCGCAGGCTACAGTCTGAAGCAGATCCACATCAATTCACATCTATCATCCCAACATGCTATCATTCTTATTCTGTACCATCCAACATAGAAAAATTATGAACTATAAAAGCTCCACTAACTTCGTCCGATATAGAACTCACCTAGGCACTGATGCTGGCATGATGACGCATATCTGCAGAGGGGTGGGGGGTGGAGGGGAGTCCGGGGGTCCAGTGCGGAGAGAGATATGTTGCGATGCTTCCCAGAATACCACAGGGTGCATTCCTCCTAGCAATCATAATGGGGCAGCCCGTCCGTCACTGAATTCACCCATCAAATTGCTGCTGCTGCCTGTGTGGGACAATCCTATTAAATATACAGGTATTGATCCACTGGAGAGGCCAGTTTAAAATTTCATCCTGTGTACTGTATGAGGATGATCATATCCCGTGGACTATACTGTAAATCACAAGAGATGCTCCCTGTGGCCGGCCTTGTCTCGTTCTTTGAAACATTTTTTTCTGCTGCAGCACACTTTGTACACTGCCATACATTTTGTTTTTCTGGCATAATTTTGAGGTCTGTCTCAGGTACTAAACTGACATTAAGATGTTCTGATCCATGGCCTCTGGCAGGTATCTAGATGTCACACAGTGTAAATCATTTTGTTACTGTGGCTACCGTAACACCACATACACTGGATGATTTTATACAAAAGACAGTTACAACATAAGGATTTATTTAGCTACACAGATATGTGACAACATTATAACACTCAAAGAACTTCCACATGCTGTCGTCAGGACTGTTGTGCTGGCTCGTGCTGCCTGGCCCTGATGGCTGTGGTTGATGGTAGTTCAGAAGCGTTTTTTACATGCACTGAGTGAGTGTTTGTGCACTGGATTTTTTCCCTGCTGTTTAAGTGCTGTGAACGTCCGCCATCCAATATGGTTTGTGGATTTAGTAGTTGTTTTGGCGTTTGTTGCATTATTTTGTGAACGGGTGTGCAGTGCACGATTTCGAAAGTTGACGATTGGCAAGCGTGTTTGGGGAGTCTTTTAGATGGAGTCGACATGCGTCTGCCCTTGGAGCATCTGTGCTCTGCAGATAGGTCTTCGCTCATGTGAGACCGCATCAGCAACGGTGCCTAGGTGATGACTTATTTCGAGAGGAATTTCTCAGGTGTGCCGCCGCCTCATGCCTGTGGCACCTGTGCGTCCCTTTGTGGAGGCTGCGAGTGCATCTTGACTTCTGGGAGCATGTGCGGTCCAGTGGACAGGGGTCGGCGGGTGGTGCCTGCGCGTATCTGATGCATTATTTTGCGAGCAGGTCTGTAGGTTGTAGTGTGCTTTATTTGGACAGTTTACGAGTACTGAATGTGTCTACACATCAGGGTACTGCATTACTTAGGAGCAGTTTGCAGGTTGTGTGCTGTGTATTGAAATTAATTCTGTAATTTAGGAGTTGTTTGTAGTGCGTTATTTAGGAGTAGTTTAAAGGTCTGTTGGCTATGTAGCGCGACCCCAAGCTTGTTGGACCAAGTGCTTTGTATCAGTATGACAAATATACTAGATCAGTAAATAAATTGTTCCAAAATAAATAAAGTACACTCCTTCCTCTCCCCAGCAGATTAGTATGTAGCTACGATCTGTGATGTGGCGGTAATTTGCACTACCTCAGTTGGACTCCAGACCCCATGGCGACATACTTGTTGGTGATAATACCCTTAATTGTTTAAATAAATATTGTATGCAGAATAGAGACTTATGTCCAGCATAGGTCCTCTCCCTTCCCATCGCTAGGTAGGGGTGGTGGTGGGATGACTTACATTAGTGGAGGTACTCAGAGTGCCCTTTCTTTCCCGCCATTATCTTAGGTTAGTAGAGGTAGCCCAAGTGACAGTCTTGTATTACGTCACAGAATGAACGACAGTGCGCTCTGGTCATGGTATTGTGTACCAGGTCCAGACCTCATGGTGAGCACACTGTATCCCAACATCTTGGATAAAGGTATTTTATTTCATCAGCTGACATCAGGATGCCATCTTTAATCACATTACAAAGCAGACAACAATCCCTCTGGTGGAAGTATTGTGTACTAGGTCATTTGGACTCTGGATCTCGTGGTGAACACACTGGGTGGCTGTACTCCATCAAATTGTTTAAATTAATAGTGCATGCAAAATAAAGACCAACGTAGGTCGAGGCCTCTCCCAGCCAATCCCTAGGAAGAAGCGGCGGTCGGATGACTTAGGTTAGCAGTCCGAATGCCCTTTCTACCATTTTCTTCGGTTAGTAGAGATAGCCCACCTGCTCTTTCTTTCCAGCCATTTTCTTACATTAGTAGAGGCTGCATCATCCTGATGGAATCTTAACTTCCCACCATTTTCTGCGCAAGGGTGTTAGGTTAGTGGAAGCAGCCCAATTGACCTGTCTTCCCACCAAAATTCAAACATGCCACCAAAATCCGCTATCTTCAATAATGTCACGCCCACCATCTTGCATGACATCAGATGACGTCAGTTGATGATGTCTTCGCTGCTGTCTTGGATAATGGTACTTTGGGGTAGAAACAACTTTGTCCCAATACTAACCTATATGATGCGGATCCCACAGCACACAGCAATACTACAGAACCGTGGTGTCCACAGTCTCTTTAGTAGGCCTGTTGCATTTCCTCCATGTTCTGGCAATAAATCAAAATGTTATCTATGTGACTGTTTCAATTTATGTTGTTCGTAAATGTAATCAATAAGTATTTAGCTGAATTTACAGCCTTAAAATTTTTGTCATTTATCGTGTAGCCGATATTTGGCCGATCCCTTTCGGTACTGGTATGGATGACCTCACTCTCTTCATTATTAACAGCCAGTTGCCACATTTCGTATCATTCAGACACAGTGCGTAAATCGTATTGCAATTCGTTTTAATGATGTGATAACTTTGTAAGACGTAAATGAGAGCATCAATTGCAAACAATGCAAGAGAGCTATATTCAGAATGTCTCCTAACTCGTTTCTGTGGATCAGGAATAGCATCAGGCCTATACCGCTTCCTTGGGGAACAGCAGATATTACTTCCGTTTTTCTCTATCACCTTTTTGACAAAAGATCATACGTTATGTGAACAATTTTAAAAATACGCAGAATTTTAATCTGCACAAATCTCTGATACTGAAGAATTGACAAGATTCTCAAGACAGCTATAATGTACTATATGACAGTACGCTGCAAAAACCACGACCCAATTTCTCACAACAACAACAAAAACTGTAGGAATTGTCAGGAAGTGCTTGTGGTGGTTTTTACTGCGCATTCCGTCATGCCTTTCTAAAATCAGCCACTAGATTGAAACCACAAGCAGGAAACGCTATGCGTTCTTAGGTTCACTATCCTCCTACCTTGAAGTAAGAGGGATTATATTTATAAAACCTTCGTCCTATGCGAAAAGCGCCTAAAGGCTCCAATGTAACCAGATTAAACAAAAAGCGACGAATAAAGAAGACACACTTACTTTTTGGATTCCATTGTCACGAAACGCCAAAAATTCATTTCGCACAAGTTTATCGTTGGGCGCTATGTATAAGATTACACGGTGATGTAGCTAGTTTTTATGCAGCGACAGTTAATAAATATGACGCGGCCATTCGTTGCCTGTTCTCACCTATATCACACCGAATAGCCTACACGAGGAACGACTAGTAACTGGCGCCATTAGTTTCGACTCGTATCGTAGGCGCCACATCCACGAACCCATCTGGGGGATTTTACGGTCTGTTGCCCCGTAAAGAACACTCCACAGTGCTGTGACACTTTGTCGGTCTGTTCATCACGAAGCAACCGTAAACGTCGCGCTTTCCAATTTTCCGGCGGAGTTATGAGCGGGCGGGATGTACCGTACGTTCAGGCCGCGCCGCACGTCGCCGCGTTCCCAGCCGGCCTGTAACACACGCCCTTGGCAGCTGTCATACCTAGGCTGGAGCGCGCTGCCCCAGGCCATCTCATACGTCACCAGCACCCCTGCGACAAGACGGAAAATACATTACCCACGGATAAACTGGCGTAGTCTCGAAGCTATGCTAAATGACAGGAAACTACTCAGGTTGTGGCGTTTCCTTCAGAAAAGACTCATTCTTCTCCGATCATTTTTTAAGAGAGATTGCACTGTGTCAAGTAGCCCTCAGCGCGAGCATTCGGGTCATTTAAACAGTCGTGCACGGGGGATCTATCCCCGGAGCAGTGGCTGGGGCAGCAGATGGTGCGTGTGGGAATGTTGGCTGCACTGCGAGATGCAATATCGTACTGTAGTCTACACAGTTGCCTCAGCTTCCGAACAGTTAACATCAGTATACACTTACTTAAAAACGTTCAGAATTTAGAGACGCAAAACTCACGCAGAGACTCAGTACCCCTAAAAAGACGTCCCAATAGTACATAAATTGAATGTGAATACAGTATAGTAATAATAAGCGGCGATCTTATTTCGACACCAGTCACCCACTAGAGTTTACGACGATGCTCTGTGTTCAGTTCAGACGTACTAACGACATCAGTGTTGCCGTAGCGGAGAGGTGGCGTAGATAGGTACCGGACTTGGGATGCAATGTAATCATACTGTTGCTTGCACAAGCAGCGCTGCTGAATTAATCCAAGCAGTAATTAATTTGTTCAACTTTGGACAGTTGGCTCAGTAACGTCCACACAGGCTGCTATCCTGGCTGGAGGGGGTGGACTACTCTTTTACTAATCCTCCTACACGGATTGTGCCTTGAGCAGATTAGGCTGCCCTAAAGGCTTGTGATTTCTCGTGACAGCCCTGAGACTTCTAGCGGGAAGCAGCGGCACTGGCAGGATGACGAAATGACCAACGGAATTCCCTTCTGATTATGGATGACTGAAAGGGCTAAATGTCAAACTATTTTCCGAGGATTTTTTGTGGAGCTCAGAAATCGAAAGTGCGCTGGCGCCAGGAGTCGCAAGGGCAGGACAGCAATGGCTTTTTAAGTGTTGCGTATGTGACGACGGGCGGTAGCGATGTTTAGCGGTCGATAAAGACGCTCTTCTGCGACGGGAAACTGAAAAGTCCCGTGCACTGGGGTCACGGACTCAGCAGTCCATTCTTTTGCGAGAAAGCTTGTGGCTCAGCGGCCGAGCACTTGCCAGGTGAACACAGGTCTCATATCACAACGTGGAGACTCCAGCCACGAGGGGCGTTCAATAGTTGACGCACCGCATTTTTTTCTGTTTTACTCAGCATTGCGATACACCATGTTATTCGCCAGCTTTTGCACAGAAAACAACTTTTTTTTTCATGATCTCCGTTGAACGCGACAGCCTTATGCCAATTTACTGGGAGGGCCTGTATCCCTGCCTGGTACTACACTTCGTGCTGCATCGACAACCTCCCCATCATCCAAGCACTGCTTTCCAGAGAGTGCATCCTCCATTGCGGCAGACAGATGGAAATCGGAAGGATGGACCTCCAGACTGTAGGGTCGATTTCTTAAGAACAGTCCAGTGACGATTTGTTGATTCCTCTCGGGTGCACGGACTCGTAAGAGGCCGTGCTTTGTCGTGGAGAACTAGTCCGTACGGTTCGCATTTTTGTGGCGACGAACACGCCGAAGGTAGCGCAGCTGTGTGTGGCCGGGCCGGCACGCGACAGACTCGACAGGTTTGCACGACCTTGTTGAGATGACGACAGACGACTCACCGTGCTTTTGTTCACTGCCAGATCTCCATAGACATTCTGCGAGCGCCTATGAACATCTGCGATGATCTGGTTCTAATCCAAAAGACATTCAGTGACAGTCCTCTGCTTGGAACGCCCTTCCTTTATAGACGATATTTTGAAGGCTGCCTATAGCGCTGCCACCAACTGGAAATTCATGAAGCTATGGGGCGGAAGCGTGAATATTCCGCGATGTCTCACAACAAAGTCCGTATATTTTCAACCAACATTTGCTGAGAAAAAATGTATTGCATTGTTTATTGATCATCGCTCGTAGCTGTTTGATAATAACCATACGGATTTGGCGGAACCTTGTAGGAAACAAATTCCATTTGATGCTGTGTACACTTCCAGTTGGTGTTATCGTGTGTATTCTGACTTTATAATGCTATTCTCTTTTCTTTATCAAGGAGATGTTAAAAACTGCTTGGTAACATTGTAGCGACTGTTGGACGCGCTCGATTTTTAACCTACTAGTCAGCCCTGGGTCTTTTCAAATTAGTTGGATTTGTACGGCGCAATGATTACTTGTATAGGAGTAGATGCTGTTTTAAACATTTCACGCGGTTCGAAGGCAAGCATGCGACGCTTATTTAGACGGTACAAATGTAGGGGTGCAGAGAATTACTTCATTTCGCCAGTAACCGTTTCCGCAGCGTAATTTGTCTCGAGTGTCGCTAAGTGGATGTGGAATCTGGCAACGGACGAGAGTGGCACGTCGCTACTGCAGCTCCGAGGGGGAAGGTCTCCAGCTGCAGACTAATATGCGAAATGTCCGACGGCGCCATTCTAACAAGGGACAGTAAGCCGCCCCGAACGGCAAGACCGATGGGTGTGTGTATTGTCCTGCGTTCTTCTCCTATTCGTCATCGAAGTGCGAATGTCTAGTTTTAGTGAGTCATTAAAATGCAGCAGAATGGAACAGCGCATGGTAGACGTGTTTACTGCGACTTTCGATACTGCATTACTGCACCGAAAGTGGTGCAGCGCGACCTCATGTTGGTTTCGCCACGTGTGTATACTGCACCATTCCACAGCGATTTTTTCATTTCATTGAAACTCCACAATTGCACTTCGATGACAAAAAAGGGAAGAAGGTAGGACGACACATCGACTTCTATTTCGTGAAATATGACACTATAAAGGCTGCAGTGTTTTAAGGTAATATTTCCTCCCTGATTTATGTCATATGAACCAGTTACACGGTATTGTTGGTTCGGCGTCTTGTAGCTTATATTTGTTAACGTCCAAACAGGTTGTGTACTAAAGAAGACTTTTAGAGGTATTCGACATTTAATGTGTGGCACAACAGACACACGGCTCTGTAGTTTAAAGTCATTTTTATTCTAATGTAGCTGTTGAGCAACTGAGTAATTCGCATTACAGCTAAAATAATTATACCATTCCTGGTGAAAATCTTCTGTCGAAGATCAGCAGGAGTTAACTAAAGTTACTGTCGTGTTCTGTGTCGCTTTCTTTTTGTATACGATATTTTGCAAACATGTTCATTGGGCAGGCGGATTCCTCCTCCTTAGACTTTCGAAAGTTCTACGAAGGAAGTGAGGTCAGCATTCAACCCGCCGTAGGTCAGGCCTATCTCAGATTGGTGACGGATGCGGCAAGCAACCAGCCGCGTCCTTTTCCACAGCAACTATCCTATCATTGGTCACCAGGACCGATTTAGGGAATCCGAGGCGAAACTGAATCTGGATGGCCTTTCTTCGCAACCATGCGTCACTTCGATCGTTCAGTGTCGTTATATACTGTGCCACATTATCAACCGAGTGATGGCTGTGAGGTGTACCTTACCAGGTATGGCACTGGATCGGATTGAAAAAAGAATCCAGCGCGCTGCTGGGCGCTTAGCGTAGAAACGGAGTGAAACGAATGTCGAGTGTTCTCCGATGAGTGACAGCAGTTCTGGTTGCCAGGTGTCCTGCTGTAACCGGACATGTCCGGCTCTTTACAAAAGGGAGGAAGGAAGGAAGGAAGGAGGATTTGGTTTAACGTCCCATCGACATCGAGGTCATTAGAGACGGAGCACAAGCTCGGATGGTGTCAAGGTTGCCGAAGGAAGTCGCCCGTGTCCTTTCGAAGCAACCATCCCGGCATTTGCCTGGAATCGCTTGGGTAAACGTAAGTCTGGTTGGACGGATGCTGGTTTGAACCTTCGTCCTCCAAAATTCGGATCCATTGCGGCTTTTTACAGTCGTGTCCAGGCAAATATATACAAGCTCGGCCTGTCTGGTTTTGTTTGGCTTTTAAGCGATGAAGTACAGTACGCACAACTAAAACCCGTTTCAAAATAGTGATGTAAGTTCGAAGAATGTGTATAAGGGGGAATAATGAAATATTAAATACGAATGTATACATACACCAACAATCGCCATTCTGGAGAAGAAGAAAAGCCCGTGGAGTTGAATGACAGTAAATTTTTTTATCACTGACGAAATTTCATTAAATTCACGGAAAAAGGATGGCTCTGCCACTTTAAATACCTCTCGGCATGAGAAAAGTGGACAGCTTATTTAATATCACTTCGTAATGAAGACTTTTATCCGGAATTATGAAAATTGGGAGAAAATAACTTCGGAATTCCAGGCTATAATGTGCACGTCGAAAGGGTGACTTCTTTCATAAGCGCCCAAAGGAAATTGTAATGCACGGAGAAACATAACAAAGATTTTGTTGTTCTGTAATTTAAAATTATCCTGCGATGACTTGACGAAACGACCTCCAAGAAACATAAAATTCGATAAACTGGTTTCAAACGAGGAATATTAATACCCAACTACACAGTATTTTTTATTTCTCTATAAATGTAATAAAAATAACCACAATTATTGAATACCTTTTCGTTTTCCGCCCAGAAAAAGACAAATTGTTTATTGTGTTTAAAGAAAATATTTTAGTTGATGCTGACGTAAGATTATCTAGGAAGAAGACTGAACAATTGAGAAGACTAAGCACTAGGTTCCTGTCAGAAAGGCTGTCCACTGATTGATTTCTCAAAAAAAATACTGACTCTAATTGACTATTTATAAAAGACTGGAAAAACGCTACTGAATTTATTCCTGTTTATGGGGAGATCAAAATGTCCGCCTAAATATAACGCCGAAATGGTGGCCCTAGTAATAGTACCGCTGTTGTACTAAGATACTCGCGAACGATTCACCA
Organism: Schistocerca americana; assembly: GCF_021461395.2. Lineage (NCBI taxonomy): Eukaryota > Metazoa > Arthropoda > Insecta > Orthoptera > Acrididae > Schistocerca > Schistocerca americana. The sequence goes on from NC_060121.1 coordinate 43,150,946, forward strand.
GACTGCTATCTACAGACACGGGCTAGACTTTAAGGAAACAATGAACGACTTAGACCGTATTTCTTTCACATGGTACCCGAATGACATAACAAAATGACTCAATCCAATGGCATCCCAGTACAAAACGAAAAGCGAAGGAACGATGTGAAATGGAACTAAAATATCAAGCCAGTAGCAGGCAATGTGTATGGTTGACTTTCATGTTGAGAGGGTTATGGTAAAAATGCGCTACACCTGTAGTGGTAAAAGCATAAAAGTCGCTTGTGCAAGCAACTGTACAGTACTGCTCAGCACTTAAAATGCTTCTCGAGCAGGCATATCGTAAGCAAACAATCCAACCTAAATGTGCAGCGTTAGAATCATAACAGATTAGTATACCCCGTGTAACGTATGGCAAAGAATTCTCTAGGAACTTTAATCCGAAACTCTGTAGCAAGGGCGACGTTGTTCCCAGCAAACACTGCTGCTTAAACACTGTGAGAAGACAAAACACTGCGGCCGCTGACCACTGCGCAGTACCGTTTCGTGAGGAAAGTATGTCAGAGGAGCAAAGGCGAATAGGGAATCACTGTCGCGAAGATACGGGTCTCAAAGGGGCGTGCAGCACGGATGTCGGAAGCTTTACCGTCCTGTTAAGCGGGGGAGGCGGCGATGCGAGGCAAATCTGATGGCTGGCTGCAACGCTGGTGCAGGCAAAAGTGTTACGGCTCTGAGCACTATGGGACTTAACTTCTGTGGTCATCAGTCCCCTAGAACTTAGAACTACTTAAACCTAACTAACCTAAGGACATCACACACATCCATGCCCGAGGCAGGATTCGAACCTGCGACCGTAGCAGTCGCGCGGTTCCGGACTGAGCGCCTTAACCGCGAGACCACCGCGGCCGGCTACAAGTGTTACGGACCGCGCCTTTCAGTGCGCAGTTTTGAACACGGGGTTCCGCAGCAGGCGATACCTACGTGTTCCCGTGTTGACACGGCGATATCGTCAATTACGACCGCGCTTGGCTAGGGATCATCGAGATTGGAAATTTGTTGTAAGTTCCCATGGGACCAAACAGCTAGGGTTATCGGTCCCTAGGCTTGCACGCTACTTAATCTAACTTAAACTAACTTAGGCTAAGGGCAACAGACACACACACATGCCCGAGGGAGGAACCTCCAACGGGGGCAGCCGCCCGAACCGTGGCTAGGCGCCTTTGACCGCACGGCTACCACGTGCTGCTTATAGAGAGTGGAAAGTCAGCGATGAGAGCGTTTCGCTCGGTCGGGTTAGCTACGGCTGCTGCAAGTGGGGTATGCTGTAGACTCTCTAGTACAGAGGTTATTCACCTGGGCTGGGCTTCCGTGGGACGTGTGGCAGTAATCGAAGGCACCTCCATAGCTGTCCATTACGCAAACATTATTGCGGATCTTCTATGGTCGTTGGTGAGTTTATCCCATTTATAGTTTGTCATCTTCTATGACGCTACTGCCACCTGGTTTTCTTATTCAATTTACTGGCATCACGAACTTCCTGCCTTACTTGCCCTTGAGCGGCGGCAGCAGCAGCGCGTATCGGTAAGTGGACTCTCGTACCTTCTCTGGAGCGTTCGATAGTATTTCCTGGTCGTCGTGTGTCTTGAAGTCAGTTCGGGACGGACCAGCAGCGCAGTCGGGACGCAGCAGCAGTGAAGTCGGGGACGGAGCGCCGGTGAGGCGCGGACAGCCAGTGCTCGCCCACCGCTGGCGACACACGTGAACTGTCCGATGGAGGCTGATTGGAGCGGGACGACCGTTGGTTGGTCGTCTCATCGACCGACGTATATTTTGGTCCTTTCACCGTTACTGGGCCTGGGCAGTCGTTAGGTTGGCGTGGAGCAGCGAGGAATTCTCCGCGGTACGTAGTTTGGCTGGGGCCGCTGGCAGTCTCTACCTGGTTTCGGAGTGTGTAGGGCTGTTCCGATTGCTACGAGGTACGTGGCTCACCGACCCTGGACACGAAAGTTGCGTTTTGATTTAATCTACCAGCAAGTCAAGACTGTTCGCATTGTGCCGTCTGGAGTTCGTTGTCGGCTGTTGGGCTATTCCCGCGAGCAACAACATGGTTTGCAAGTTTGAAAATTCTAGGTACCCTCCGGTGGAGTTTCACTCTATTGGGTTATTTGAATTGAAGTGCACCAGCGGAATCTTCTGCCTTGTGGCCGTTAACGTTCCGGTTACCTGCTCTGGCCGTTGACGTAAATTTCAGGCAGTGTTGCTTCCTCATCGTGATGTTGATCTTCAGCAAGGTGTGTAGTTTGACACCTGCATGTATGATTGGTTTTGGGCGGCGATATCTTCTACGTTATTCTGTTGAACTCCCTGTTGTGCCCTGGTCGGGTGAAGTGAAAGTTATCTTGTCGCTGGGTCCGTTGTCAGTCGGACGGTTGGGTTGTCGTCGGAATGGTTGGCCCGACTATCTGTCTCACCTAAGCGAGCGTTAGTGTTTGAATTCCAGGCCTACCCTCAAACATCTGAGCGCCCTTGGGTGTATTTTTTTTTTATTTGAGGTTTTTTGCCCTTAAGGCGTAAGATTCTTTAGGCCTTCAGCCTAATTTAAAGAACTGTTTCACGTAAGACCTTTGACATTTGAAAGGTTTTAATGTTGTTGAATTTAAGTGTTGGGCCTTCAGCCGATTTTGAGTTTGAGTTGTTTTGTTCTTAAGGCCTTCAGCCTAAATTAAAGAACTGTTTCACTTAAGGCCTATGGTATTTAAAAAAAATTAATGTTATGGAGTTTTAAGTGTTAGGCCTTCAGCCGATTTGAATTTGTTTGCTCTCGAAGTGTCTGATTCTTTCGGCCTTCAACCTAACTAAAGAACTGTTGTAAGATAAGGCTTCCCTTTTAAATTTCTGATTATGTTTGCGTTTTAAGTTATTAGGCTTCAGGCGTTTTAAATTAAAGTGGCTTTCAGGTGGTAATTAAGTCCCAAAGATTAAAGCTGTGTGTGTATATTTTTTTTTTGTTTTGTTTTTTTGCGGGGGGCTCTTGTAATGTTTGATCAAATAATAAAGTTGTATGTTCGATTGTGACTGACAGCACCTTATTTTGGCCCTTTCCATAATTTAAACTACTGTCCTGTCCTGCGGGTTATGCTGAGCGTTTCAGGTGTCTTTCCGGAGGGTGATGGAGACTTCCAGCAGAACAACTGTCTGCGTCACAAGGACACAGTCGTGCAACAGTGGTATGAGGAGCTTGGTAGTGAACTGATGTGGATGTCTTGGCCTGGCAATGTATCGGGTGGCAGCCTTGCAACCACAAACCGCCGACCAGTAATCTTAGAGCATTACCAGATCTACGCTTACATCTGATACCACACACGTACGGAAGCCTCTCAAGTACTTTTCGAATCCCAGCCATGCAGAAACGCTTCTCTATCCTGCTACAAAGCTGGACCGAGACGCTGCTAAGCAGGCCCGCTGTCTGTATGGATCCGTTATCCGGAGTAGACTCTACAACAACTGTCTTCATGCGTGTCTCGCATGGTGGCTGTGACAATCAGGTACGTCTTGTACCCATGCATGTAGACATTCAATTTTCACTGGCCCCATTTGTGATCGGAACAGCAGGATTATGTCGAGAGATAGGCTCAAGCCTATCCCTTTTGCGGCCGACCACCTGCAGTATCTGCAGCAGCTTACGGATAAATACAGACTTGTCCAGAAGGAACATGGACTTCTTTCTCAAGCCTGGGTAGCGCCTGATTTTAATTCTGAGAAGACCTTATTAGCGAACTGTTGCTGCACAAATCCTCTCCAGTATCAAATTTTATCGTTTCAGTGCTATTGTTAAAGAAACTTCAGTATCAGAACACTTTAACAATGACCTGTAAGAAGAAGTCTTGTTGAATTCGTCGCATTAAACTTGTTCAAAATGTCGACCACTCTGCCTCCGTCTTGAAAGAGACGGAATAAACGAATGCTTCATTGAATATGATAACATCGACTGAAGCTGCGTGACATCAATAGCGATTTACAGTTTGTCCAACTAGAGTCATCTCCACTCACGCGATAACAGAAGACAAAACCAAAACCGCTAAGAACTGCGTCTGAAGATGATGGAAGTTACACTCATAAAACATCAAGACCTTTAGACGAACTCTCCCTCAGTAGGAAATCTGATAACTTTGTATTGTTGAAAGACGTACACAGAAGATGGCTGCAGCACGCAGCGACAAAATACGAATCAAAAATCAATTAAACATCAATTGACTCAAGGGATTCCTGTCAGATACGTAGGGATTCAGAGAGTAAGAGGCGCGCGTCGTCCCTCTGCAAGGGCGTCGCTTAATAACACGAGTGGCGCAGAGTCAGAAGAGAGCAAATGCTGCCCGGGTTCCTGCAGGCACACGCTGTATGTGCTGCGAGAGTGAGACGTTGTAGCAAATGGAGACGTACTCTCCTGCTGAAGTACTCATTATTGTATGATTCTTGTGGACAATATCTCTAAAATTGTGGACAGATTCATCGTGAAATTCTGGTGGACCAAATGGAATGTCGTGTGCAGCTGTTGTGAAACAGTGTCAACAATCTGACGCTGGTGATGCTCGCGCTCCATGCAGTTCAGAGCTCGCACCTTCAGTTTTCCGTTTTCTACAAGATCAAAATACATTTACTAAGGATCAGGACGTTGAGACAGCGGGTTTTGTCGTCGATGGAGTCAACGACTGGTAGAACGCATTGTCCTTTGTTCGCAGAGATTTGGTGATTATGCTGAAACAGTGTCATAAGTCTGCGCCACAAAAGTTACTTGCCCTGCCACAATAATACGTAAGTCGCTTTGAGACATGCCCTCCTAAATATAGTAGCACTTCAAGGAACACGCAGACGCTCATGTGATCGGTCAGCCAAAACGTAAGTCACCTCTGCAGGGGCAGCAACTACTATCGTACAACGCAGTTACGTTAATTAGAGACTGACGAATCTCTCAAGCGAGCAAAGTTGTTAATCAACTATGACTATAATCTGACTCGCGGCTTTATGCACTGATGAGACTAAACACTGTGACCACCTGCTTAATTGCTTGTTTGTCCGTCTCTGGAATGAAATACGCTACTGATACTGAACATCAACGATGCGACAGTTTGTTGGTAGGTTTGTGGAGATACGTGGCATTACATGTCTACGCAAAGGTCGCGTAATTCGCGCGAATAACGATCGCTCATTGCCGTACGCGGTAATGGCACTCGATAGCGACCCTGACGGGTTCCGTAGCATTTACACCAGGCGAATTTGGTCGCCGGGACGTCAACGTGAGTTCACTACAAAGCTCCTGAAACCATTGCAGTGCGGTTCTGCCTTCGAGACACGGACAGTTATTCTGGTGAAAGATGGCATCGCCGTCAGCAAGGGGTTCAGGTGGTTCGCAGCTACCAGTGTGTCCTCTGTTACTGCCGCAGGTCCCAGGCAAGCGCAGGAGAATGTCTCCCGCAGCATAACACTGCTGCCACCAGCCTGCGGCCGTGGTGCGCTGCACGTTTCGAGCTGCCGTTCACCTCGATGACGGCTCTTGTGCAGGCGACTATCGACCTAGTGTGGCAGAAATGTGATTCACCGGAAGAGCCGACATTTACATTGATCGAAGGTCGAATCCCGATGGCCCGTGGCCACTGCAACCGTAATTGACGATGTCGTTGGGTCGACATGTGAACACGTAGGGATGGTCTACTGCCGAGCTCCGTGTCCAACAATGTACGATGAACGGTGTGTTCCGAAACACTTGTGCGTGCACCAGCACTTTTCTCTTTCCACAAAGGTGCCACAGATCACCATCTACCCAATTTTACAGAGCAGATAAGCCTCTGAACCCCATGTCCTATGAAGAGTCGTGGACGTCCAACAATTTAGCGCCTAGCGGTAGTTTGACTGTCCTTCTGTCTCTTTCCGTAGATGCTCACGACAGTAGCACCCGAACATATAACCAGCTTAGCAGTTTTCGAAGTACTCGTTCACAGGCTCAGCGTAATAATAATCTGCCCTTTCTCAAAATCGCTTATCTCAATTGATTTCCCCATTTGCAGCCCAAATCTTCGCTACTGCGCCCCCCCCCCCCCCCCCCCCCCCCGTGTCTGCTGCGCTTCCATACTTTTGTTACCGTGACAGGCGGCATCCACTGTCTCGGTGGGCAGTGGTCATAATGTTCTGGCTTATGTGTTGCGAGGGCTAATGACGAATACCGAATAGGCAGTAATGCTGCCTCGGTGTAGAGGTGCTGTCCACACCTTTTGTAAGCCGTAACTGCTATTAATTCAGAAGTTAGTAATTTTCGCCAAGATTCCGATTTCCTTGTAAGTGATGCCTGCTGGCAAGCCACTGAACAGACTGGCTAAAACACTGGTCAAAACTGTGTAAATGAAGTCGCATTCGGGAGGACGACCGTTCGAACCCGCGTCTGGCCATCCAGATTTAGGTTTCCCGTGATTACCCTAAATCGCTCCAGGAAAATGCCAGGGTGGTTCATTTGAAAGGGCACATCCGATTTCCTTCCCCATCCTCGACCCAATTCGAGCTTGTGCTCCGTCTCTAATGACCTCCATGTTGTCGGAACGTGAAACCCATTCTTCTTTTATTCTATATAAGTGAGACAGAAAGGTTGTCTGCAGAAAGTAGAGCCCTCTGTTCAAACGGAGGTTTCTTTTGAAACCCGAGATGCTAAATAACCCTTATAACAAGAGCTCCGCTTCGTTGGGACCCAAGTTCTGCTTTCACCTTGCGATTTCAGTGTCTGTCTCAGTCATTCTGGAGACCACGTTCGCCTACCGTCTAGAAGCCACGCTGAGACAGATTGAATGAGTGATACGGGCACAGGAAGGTTCGATAAAAGATCTCATGTTATTTGGAGAAACAGATAGTAATATTGTTGCTCCCTCAGTTGCAACGATCAGACAGTTCGGAATTACGACAGCAATTCGTAATTACGATGACGCCCCGACGACTGGCGCACCCGTGCCGCCAATATGGTGCCCTGCCACGTTCTACAGTCAGCTGCCGCCGTTACGCAGTATCCCTCTCAGTTTCTCTGCACTCGGTCGCAGGTTCGAATCCTGCCTCGGGCATGGATGTGTGTGATGTCCTTAAGTTAGTTAGGTTTAAGTGGTTCTGATGACCTCAGATGTTAAGTCCCATAGTGCCCAGAACCATTTTTTTTCCTGCACTGAATGATGTATTTCTTCACTTTGTACGTGCCCCGTGTTTACTTACGGGTGTGGTTCTTCTTGATTGACCTCTCCTGGTCCAGTAAGAGATAACTATCCTGTATCCATGCACCATTCCTAACTACAGCAGCTTTACAAAAATATGGAAACATCGCTAGGAGAGCATGCTTGGACATTATTGCAGATGTTAGCGAAGCCTGCGAGTTGCGGTTTTGTACTCGTGTTTCACCACGAGCGACAACTTTGCAGCGTCCTCGATACGTTGCTACTGTCAGTTTCGGCCAGAACAGAGTTCTGTGTAGTTGTGGGTGCATTGACGTTGCAAAATGAGTTCGAACGTGGACAAATTGATGATATTTGTATGGTGCCTGCTTTCGTAACCAAGAGAGCCGAAGTGTTTTGGATTCCAAGAGGCACCGTATCGTACTTTGGTACCCCATACGGCGAGAGCGGAGAGAAGTCATCCTTTACCTGTAAGTCACACAGAGGGCGAAAGTGTACGTTCACTGATTGTGACGAATGGTCAATGGAGAGAACTGTGGCGAAAAATAGAGCGACTGCTCCAATAGTTACTGTAAAACTGAATGTCGCATTCGCGAACGCAGTCAAGACTAAAACAATACGAAGGTAGCACTACAACCAGGGAATGGGAAGGCGAGCTGGAATTCTAAAACCACTCACGAGTGCTACAAGTGCCTGTAACATGAAAACCTGGTGACGGAACAATAAAACCTGGACCTTAAAACAATGGAAAAATATCATTTCTACATCTGCATTTACATCTACGTAGATACTCCTCAAGCGAACCTACGCTACCCTGGACCATTACTAGTCATTTGCTTTCTTGTTCCACTCGCAAATAGAGCAAGGGAAAAAAGACCATCTAAACGCCTCCCCTTAAGCCCTAATTTCTCATATCTTCGTGTTCGCGCAATGTATCTTGGCTATAGTAGAATCGTTAGGCATTCAGATTCAAACGCCGGTTCTCTAAATTTTCTCAATAGTGGTTCTCGAAAAGAATATCGCTTTCCTATAGGGATTCCCATTTGAGTTCTCTGAGCACCTACGGAGAGCTGCATCAAACCAGTCTCAGGACTGAAGACCACAACAACAACAAGCACCACGCAATACTTGAGTGTTATTCGAACCCACTGTTAACAAATCTAGCAGCCTGCCTTTGAAATTTTTCGATGCCTTCCTCTAATCTCACCTCATATGCAACCCAAACATTCAAACAGTACTAAAGAATAGGTCACACCAGTGTCCAATATGCAGTCTCGTTGACAGACGAAAAGCACTTTCCTAAAATTCTCCTAATAAACGGCAGTTGACCATTCACCTTATCCAACCACATCGTACCGTATCGGGAGCGACAGTCCGTCGCCGTCAATTACGTCGTGAGTTATGTGCACGTTGTCCACTTCTCTGTATACTTTTGACTAATGGGCAGAAACATGGTAGAGGACAATGGTACATGGAATGGCATCACTGGGGACAGGAATGGCAACAGAAAGTGTTTTTGGACGAAGACAAGCGGCCGTAGCGTCAGCCGCATGCAGCTGACGCGACATGGGACGCAGACCCGTTAAACACCATCTGTAGCAGTACAGTGCGGCAGACGCACAACGGGGGCCGCATGCCACAGACGCTGCATAGGAATCCCACCTTTACACTCAATTGTGGAAAGTGTATTAGGCTCTTCCGGCCTATCGAGACACAGACGTAAGAAGAGGACTGCTCGGTATATCTGTATGTAGCGGTCCGGACGTTTGCATATTTGGCCGGACACGACCGTAAAAAGGCGGACACGTCCTGCCTAAAGCCGGACGCCCGGCAGCCCCCCACACAGCTGCAAAAGGCGGCGGCTGCTGCTGCCTCTCACAGCCGCAGCGGAATTAGCCGAGTGGCACAGGCTCTGGGCTGGCTGCAAGTGAGCAGCGGCCACAGCAACAGGCAGTGAATCAGCGGCGCCGGATCGCCGCGCCGGGCGGGGAGGGGGTAATTGCCAGCTGGCCCACAAGTGGCAGCCGTAAACAAGTGGCTGCCGGGGGAGCGCGCTCACCCGTCTGCACGCCGCACACTGCCAGCTGGCCGCCTCGCGGGAACAGGTGGCCGTGTCGCAATTAGAGGACGCACAACTGAGACTTCTCCTCGACTCCAAAGCTGATACCTAGCGTTCTAATACCGCGCCCCGGAGCCACATCTCCTGCTCCACACTGCACCAGGGCACGCTTCAGCATTACTCGATAACAGAACTAAAACAGTTGTTGAGTGTTCTCGTAAGTGTTTCTGCATTAGTTTCTGTACATTTGCAGTATTCACTTGCTTAGCGAAATTCGGGCAAAGTTAGTTTTTTTTTTTTCACTTGTTGCACTGAAAGATACGTTTAAATAATAAAACAATTTAAAAACACAAATGTTTTTGGAAATTGTTCGTCTACGAGTAGGAAATAATAGATTACAGAAACGTTTAACGAGCCTCTGAATTGTGGTCCAAATAATGCACAGCAAGTAAAGAGCTGATTGAAAGTCTGAAGTTCGGTATTGAACTTAACATTGGAGGGATCTTTCTGGCGAACTACGTGGACTGTGCAGAATGATATTGTGTGGCCTTGGGATGTAGGCCCGGCGTGATATCAAGCATCATTTAAAGGTGTGTCAAATGTTTCTGTAATTTGTCTTTTTCAAACTTATAGCAGACAAATGATTTCATAACATATTTAACCGTTTCTCCATTTTTATATATTTCAAATTTTGTGTGATATCGATAGCTACGATGCCACAACGTAGGTGTGCTCTCGTGGGTTGGCAGTAGAGATGGGGGATGCACTCTTGAACTAATTCATAGAGTTGAATCTTTCAAAGGAGTGAACAATCAGTGATTCAGAAAAAAAGAACGGTAGCTCCAAACGTTTCCCACGGCAGAGAGAGAGAGAGAGAGAGAGAGAGAGAGAGAGAGAGAGAGACGGAGCATATCAGCGGCGCCTCTGCTGGTCACAGCACAGTGCACGCCACACAACACAGCCAGCGCCGGCCTCTGCCCTGCTTCTACCTTGGCTGCCTCCATTGTGCAGTGCCCCATTGGATTTAGTGTTTCACATATGCCGTGCCGTCCATGTGCGTCGTCTGCCGCGCGCAGTGTCTGGCGCAGCTTGACTTCGCATCGCACTCTGTCGGCGATCGTTTCAGTCGCACGTCCTGCCCTCTGGGCAGTTGATGCGAGCAACAGGACAGAGAGCCACCTAGCGGATAACATAGGAACTACTTGCAACAACCTGCTCGCAAGAGAACAGACGATTTGTCTCGGAGCGGATGAGTTCACCGCTCCCCCCACCCTCTGAACTCGCCCGCTCAACGCTCACCCCACCGTCTCGACTCTAGCCAGAGCGTTGAGCAAAGCGACTCAGGTGTCACTCTGGTCTCTGCGGTCTCGGTTCACGCAGTAATACAGCTCGCGGCTCGACCTGCTCGACTCAGCGGCTCGGCATCGGAGTTCGTCTCTACTGGATATTGTTCTTCGTAGTAATACCGCTACGTATATTACATTATTATGTTATGTATACATAATTTGTTTTTATTTTATTTTTATTTGTTTAAACTGATTAGATTAGGTTCCTGACGACTCCTCTTACTATAGGATTTTTATTATGGACACTCGAGTTTACGCTTTAATTACGAGCGAACCGATAAACGTATCGCAAAATGTGATACACCAATATTTTCCTTGTTTTATTCTGCGTAAGGCTATATGCAGCACTTTCGTTTTACAGTCAAATTTATAGTTTTTTTCTTATTCTGGTACGGATGTTGCGATTTTAGGCGTCTTCGGAAGGAAACGTTCACTTTAAAAATATATGGCTTGCGATGTATTTGCATGAGGTTAATGAAATTTTAATACATTGTAGCCAAATATATTGTTAATGTAAATCTCAAGTTACAACATTTTCCGATCACCCAAAAAACCACGATAGTGCAAAATAAATCAATAATCAAAAACTTTGTCATATCTTGGAAATTTCAATAAACAATACAAAATTCTTACTCATTATCTGTGTTACTTCAAAATAGGATCAAATAAGATCAAAATACAGGTATAGTACTGGAATAAATCAAGTTTAAAGGGCAATGTGCCTTCCATTTATTTTCTATTGTAAATGAGTGGTGAGTCATGAAAAAGAGCTAATTCATTTCAGGGAGTGAACAGTTCTGATCTGATCTCTGAAAAGAACAGTTTTGCCCATCTCTAGTTGGCAGTACGAGAGCGGACGAACAAGGCCGACCACAGCGCCCTCTAGCAGACGCTGTGCAACTCGCCGAGCGCCGCTCCGCATTCACCCCATTTGATCAAGAGCAGGCAACCAGGCAACTTAGCTTCTACTTGTAGAGGGGCAAGCCATTATAGACTTTGCCTTTGTAACTTCCAGTAGCTGTTAGCTTTGATACCTGTATGGCTTCGCGCCTACGTGCTCATATGCACCAAAAGTTATTTAATGCGTGTGTATTTTTTTTCTTTTTTTTTTTTGTCATCAGTCTACTGACTGGTTTGATGCGGCCCGCCACGAATTCGTTTCCTGTGCTAACCTCTTCATCTCAGAGTATCACTTGCAACCTACGCCCTCAATTATTTGCTTGACGTATTCCAATCTCTGTCTTCCTCTACAGTTTTTGCCCTCTATAGCTCCCTCTAGTTCCATGGAAGTCATTCCCTCATGTCTTAGCAGATGTCCTATCATCCTGTCCCTTCTCCTTATCAGTGTTTTCCACATATTCCTTTCCTCTCCGATTCTGCGTAGAACCTCCTCATACCTTACCTTATCAGTCCACCTAATTTTCAACATTCGTCTATAGCACATCTCAAATGCTTCGATTCTCTTATGTTCCGGTTTTCCCACAGTCCATGTTTCACTACCATAAAATGCTGTACTGCAGACGTACATCCTCAGAAATTTCTTCCTCAAATTAAGGCCGGTATTTGATATTAGTAGACTTCTCTTGGCCAGGAATGCCTTTTTTGCCATAGCGAGTCTGCTTTTGATGTCCTCCTTGCTCCGTCCGTCATTTACTGCCTAGGTAGCAGAATTCCTTAACTTCATTGACTTCGTGACCATCAATCCTGATGTTAAGTTTCTCGCTGTTCTCATTTCTACTACTTCTCATTACCTTCGTCTTTCTCCGATTTACTCTCAAACCATACTGTGTACTCACTAGACTGTTCATTCCGTTCAGCAGATCATTTAATTCTTCTTCACTTTCACTCAGGATAGCAATGTCATCAGCGAATCTTATCACAGATATCCTTTCACCTTGTATTTTAATTCCACTCCTGAACCTTTCTTTTATTTCCATCAATGCTTCCTCGATGTACAGATTGAAGAGTAGGGGTGAAAGGCTACAGCCTTGTCTTACACCCTTCTTAATACGAGCACTTCGTTCTTGATCGTCCACTCTTATTATTCCCTCTTGGTTGTTGTACATATTGTATATGACCCGTCTCTCCCTGTAGCTTACCCCTACTTTTTCCAGAATCTCGATCAGATTGCACCATTTTATATTGTCGAACGCTTTTTCCAGGTCGACAGATCCTATGAAAGTGTCTTGATTTTTCTTTAGCCTTGCTTCCATTATTAGCCGTAACGTCAGAATTGCCTCTCTCGTCCCTTTACTTTTCCTAAAGCCAAACTGATCGTCACCTACCGCATTCTCAATTTTCTTTTCCATTCTTCTGTATATTATTCTTGCAACCAGCTTCGATGCGTGAGCTGTTAAGGTGATTGTGCGATAATTCTCGCACTTGTCAGCTCTTACCGTCTTCGGAGTTGTGTGGATGATGCTTTTCTGAAAGTCAGATGGTATGTCGCCGGACTCATATATTCTACACACCAACGTGAATAGTCGTTTTGTTGCCACTTCCCCCAATGATTTCAGAAATTCTGATGGACTGTTATCTATCCCTTCTGCCTTATTTGACCGTAAGTCCTTCAAAGCTCTTTTAAATTTCTATTCTAATACTGGATCCCCTATCTCTTCTAAATCGACTCCTGTTTCTTCTTCTATCACATCAGACAAATCTTCACCCTCATAGATACTTTCAATGCATTCTTTCCACCTATCTGCTCTCTCCTCTGCATTTAACAGTGGAATTCCCGTTGCACTCTTAATGTTACCACCGTTGCTTTTAACGTCACCAAAGGTTGTTTTGACTTTCCTGTATGCTGAGTCTCTCCTTCCGACAATCATATCTTTTTCGATGTCTTCACATTTTTCCTGCAGCCATTTCGTCTTAGCTTCCCTGCACTTCCTATTTATTTCATTCCTCAGCGACTTGTATTTCTGTATTCCTGATTTTCCCGGAACATGTTTGTACTTCCTCGTTTCAATAAATCAACTGAAGTATTTTTTCTGTTACCCATGGTTTCTTCGCAGCTACCTTCTTTGTACCTATGTTTTCCTTCCCAACTTCTGTGATGGCCCATTTTAGAGATGTCCATTCCTCTTCAACTGTACTGCCTACTGCGCTATTCCTTATTGCTTTATCTACATGCGTTAGAGAACTTCAAACGTATCTCGTCATTCCTTAGTACTTCCGTATCCCACTTCTTTGCGTATTGATTCTTCCTGACTAATGTCTTGAACTTCAGCCTACTCGTGATCACTACTATATTGTGATCTGAGTCTATATCTGCTCCTGGGTACGCCTTACAATCCAGTATCTGATTTCGGAATCTCTGTCTGACCATGATTTAATCTAATTGAAATCTTCCCGTATCTCCCGGCCTTTTCCAAGTATACCTCCTCCTCTTGTGATTCTTGAACAGGGTATTCGCTATTACTAGCTGAAACTTGTTACAGAACTCAATTAGTCTTTCTCCTCTTTCATTGCTTGTCTCAAGCCCATATTCTTCTGTAACCTTTCGCTCTTCTCCTTCCCCTACAACTGCATTCCAGTCGCCCATAACTATTAGATTTTCGTCCCCCTTTACATACTGCATTACCCTTTCAATATCCTCATACACTTTCTCTATCTGTTCATCTTCAGCTTGCGACGTCGGCATGTATACCTGAATTATCGTTGTCGGTGTTGGTCTGCTGTCGATTCTGATTAGAACAACCCGGTCACTGAACTGTTCACAGTAACACACCCTCTGCCCTACCTTCCTATTCATAACGAATCCTACACGTGTTATACCATTTTGTGCTGCTGTTGATATTACCCGATACTCATCTGACCAGAAATCCTTGTCTTCCTTCCACTTCACTTCACTGACCCCTACTATATCTAGATTGAGCCTTTGCATTTCCCTTTTCAGATTTTCTAGTTTCCCTACCACGTTCAAGCTTTTGACATTCCACGCCCCGACTCGTAGAACGTTATCCTTTCGTTGATTATTCAATCTTTTTCTCATGGTAACCTCCCCCTTGACAGTCCCCTCCCAGAGATCCGAAAGGGGGACTATTCCGGAATCTTTTGCCAATTGAGAGATCATCATGACACTTCTTCAATTACAGGCCACATGTCCTGTGGATACACGTTACGTGTCTTTAATGCAGTGGTTTCCATTGCCTTCTGCATCCTCATGTCGTTGATCATTACTGATTCTTCCGCCTTTAGGGGCAATTTCCCACTCCTAGGACAAGAGAGTGCACTGAACCTCTATCCGCTCCTCCGCCCCCTTTTCACAAGGCTGTTGGCAGAATGAGGCTGACTTCTTATGCCGGAAGTCTTCGGCCGCCAATGCTGATTATTTATCAAAATTTAGGCAGTGGCGGGGATCGAACCCGGGACCGAAGACGCTTTTGATTATGAATCAAAGACGCTACCCCTAGACCACGGGTACCCTATTACTACGAATTTTAAAAGGATTTTATTTTGGTATGGAGTGCGACAGATAACTACTCCAACATTCAATGAATCCAAGAGGAGAATGAGATTATCATCAATAAAATAATATGGGGAAATGCCACTGTAGCGGATGAAGAGAGTTCGAAGCTTTTAAAAATTCTGAATGGAAAAGGGATCACCACTGGAGGCTGCAGTGAGGATTGAACAGGCTCGTCAGCCTGCATCCTCTCAGCTTCCAGCTGTTTTTTGAGGTCAGACAACATTTCATGAATGAATGCTGCAACAACAAGGAAACGTTTTTATAGAGAAAAATGCTACAGAACTGATAAACTCATGCTATGAGGTAACGAAAACATATTTAGAAATGTAAACACTTGCTACTAGATATGTTTCAATATACCGATTTTATGAAAACATGCTTCGGAATATACGATGAACACTTGCTACTACGTCCGTTTTAACGGAATCTGAAAACTTGCTACTAAATTCGTTTTAACCAAATCTGAACACTCAGAGCAACGAAGTGACGAAAATATACATCAAAATCAGAAGACTCAGAATAACAGACACACACACTTGCCATGAAATTATGAACTTACGTGGCAATTCCTACTGCCTCGAATGTTTCCCCCCTGCTACTGATGCTGCCGTTGCTGCTTGAATGCTTCAAGGCAGTGTTAGATGACGACAACTCAACACAGGCGGCAGATGGATGCACTAACGACGACGACAACTAACTGTAGTCACAGACAACAGCAGAATGAAGGTGACTATGGAAGGGTAGGGTTTCTACAGTCTCAAGCTCCGTCAATTTTGTATGAAGCAATAGGGACGTTTATACAGGGGAAAAACCCTAGTCAGCAGGTTCTTGTTGTGAAGCAGCAACCAGTTCTTCCTCGTCCAGGAATGTCTGTGTCAGCGTCCAGCAGTTTCCCTGGGAAAAACATCAAAGCTAGTGTGATTTCCTCTTGGAGGCATATCGCTCACAAGATTAAAGTTCCAGGAACGTCTTTTTTGGTGTCCGCCAGTCCTCCCTGGAAAAACTGTTGTTGGCTACATAATAGCTGGCCGAAAATTCTCTGGCGCAGGTATTGTTCACGAGGTCTCCAAGAATATCCACCGTCGAAAATAGGTAGTTGACAACATCAGAGCTGATGCATAATCCTCTATGGGTGTGTATTGTTCACAGGGCCGACGTTCCAGAAATGTCTCTATCGGCCTCCCTGGGAAACCTACTGTTGGCTACATCAAAGCTGGTGCTCTGGAAATGGATGTTGTTTACAAGGTCTAGGTTAACCGAAACTTTTTGTCGCTACTCACCAGTCCACCTAGAAAGACTAGTTGTAGGCTACATCGAAGCCAATTTCCATGTTCCGGGAATGCCTTACATCTTTCCTGGACGGTTTTGAAGCAAGTGATTGTGTGTGGAGACAGGAAACACATTGTTCTTTGTCGGTTTTGCTAAGAAGGCTTCTGAAGCTGCCGCTACAGGCCCGCTGGCTCAAAAACGCCGGTGAATGGCGAAATTCACAAGCGAAGAGCGAAGGCAGAATGCTGGAAGCATATTGTCAAGTGAGCACTCCGTCCAGGAATGTCTTTGATGCAACCGCTACAAGCCGACAGACAGCATCAAAGTGAGACCGATACAACGGCCTCAAGATGCTGACACAGGCGGGCGAAAAGGCGCGTGGACGTCGCTGCAGTTCCCCACGGAACCGCCACAGCCACGACTCGCACCTGTCAGTCTCCGGCTGCCTGTGGGCAATATCTATAGGCTTGTGTAGATGATCTTTAGCAGCGTGTATTCGATATGTTTGTTTTTAAGTGGGGTCTTTAGTGCAATGTATTGCGATGTTTTCAGCTACCGGTTTTTCGCGTCATGTATGATTTCTCGTCAGTTCCTACGTGATCAGTGCCAGTACAGTTTCCTGCTGCTTTTTGTGATTATTTTTACCTGTGACGATGTTTTTAGGTACCTGTTTCCGTGATGTGTATGTATTACCGTCAGTTTCATTGTGTAAGTAGCTCACGATATCTTCTAACCAAGTGTGAAGCATTTTCCATCGGGATAACATCAGTTGTAGTACCGTGTACTGAATCATATGACTGATTATCTGTAGTTAGGGTACAGGTGAGGGTTTCCTGCCAAAAATTGTAATTTAGAGTTATATTTTGAACAAGGTCACACGCCAAGACCATAGGGTAATTGCCAGATCTCTTGCTGCCAAAATCTTGAATCTGATGAAATGAGGTAAATTTTCCAACAGAATAGCCCCCAAAATAAAGAAAAAGGTGAAGAGATCCTTCCTCACCAACAGCCGAGGGCAGAGTGAGCTATTTTTCCCGCCAATTTTTTTCTGGGAGAGGTGAGGTACATTGGACGATAGGCGGAAGATTGGGAGGGGGATGGGGGTGATTAACTGATCTTCTAATTAATTGATATCGGAAGTGCAACACTGCCACATCTATACAAGGATGCAGCGTCAGGAGTGGGAGGAGGGTCCGCCATCTTGAATAACTTTGGAAAGAATGCAAAGTGGCATAGAATAATCCTGGCCCTATTACTCACAGATGTATATCACATACCAACACTAACAAACACGTAGATAGTGTATTTATAAATTACTATCTTACTTACTCACCGTCATTCGTCACAACGAAACTATTTATACGCGAGCGCCGTCGCAGATATATATATAAAACAGCAACTGCATGTCGGCTGTCTAAATCCCACATGCTGTCAGTGGGAGACTCGTGTAGCCACGTTCAGCAGCACACGTCTGCCATTATCCGTAACACTGAATTCAAACTGCTGTCAGTTGAGACGAAACCTCAAGTACTGTTGATATTTGATTTATGGATGTACTGCCACGGTCTAAGGCACAGTTCTCTGCCTAACGTTTCGTCTTATTCTGCTGGATTCTTCATCAGAGGTCTTAACGTCTCAGGAAGGAACTAGTTCAACAGACCAAACTGTATATAGATATCCACGCACCGATCATCTCGTGGCGTCATCATACGTGTTACGCAGACTGTACAGGGGAGTATTAACGCTGTTTGTTTTAGTTCGCACTGGGGTTCCAGTAATTTCAGTCTTTCGTCTTTTGTATTGAAATTGTTTCAGTGCTTTTGAATTGCTGTGGCCTCCCTGTACATCCTAGCGCAGTAATTGCTCGACCTGCCGTTAAGTAGACAGGAGTGACGCCACCAGCAGTCGACCAGTCGTGTAAACGCCCAGAAGATGACCCCTACGTCGGGCTGAAACCGGTTGGCGGTATTATAACAATAATAAATGCGATTAAGACTGTTCTTGAATTATTGATCGACCGAATCAGTTGGTGCAATGGTTAACACACTGGACTCGTATTCGGGATGACGACGGTTCAAACCTGCGTCCAACCGTCCTGATTTAGATTTTACGTGCTTTCCCTAAAATCGCTTCAGTCGAATGCCGGGGTGTCTCCCTTGAAAGGGCACAGCCGATTCCCTTCTCCATCCTTCCTGATACGCCGATGACTTCGCTACTTGATCCCTTCCCCCAAACCAACCAACCATCCAGTAAATACTCGTATATCAGATCTTGCTAAAACCACAGACTTTGAGAAAAGAATAGATACAAATTGAATACATACAAACAATTTGGCCTGCTGAGCTTGTTTTGAGTCTGTAATAGCTTTCTGATGATGTCTCTAGCAGTAGAAGGCGAAACATTAGACAGAGAATTGTGTCTCGGACCACGGTCTTACGCCCATAATTGAATTATCAGCAATATAGCAAATACCGTCCGCGAAATCCTCCACTCTAGTTCCAAAACTGGACGCATTTACGGTGGAAGTAAGTCTCTTGTGTTTTAGTGAAGTTCGAGTGTCACCTGATAATGCAAATTGGTTGCGGCTGCACATACTACGCAAAAGTTAAGTCGCTTGAATCACATCTGAGTGTTAGGGGATATTCAGATTTCGGTTTTTCGCAGTATCTAATGAAATTCTTTCAGGCGAGTTCCGGGTTGACCCTCTGACCAGATCATAGCCTCTTTCCTTCGTCATTCATGCCGCGTGTTCCCCTCCGCAGCTCGGCAGTAAGCGTGTCAAACTGCTCTGCAAAAGGCCGGAGTTTAGTCCCGCTCCTGCCACGGATTTTTCGCCTGCGCGAGGACAGAAACGGGGCGCAGCCTTCCTGTCTCGCGTGAACAGCTGTAGCGTTACGTGTGTGAGGAGCGACGGTCCCAAGGTCCGGGAAACTGAGGATGGCCGTGGCCCACCATACCACACACGGGTGGTGCGGCGGCCGGTTGCCACTGAATGTGATGCTGTTCGTACCCAGGACCTAGCTCAGCGTCGAATCGTCTCTTTCTGGTCCACACGTTTAAGCTACATTCCTTCCACTTGGTCGAAACTGTTCAACGAAATTTCTTAGGCCGATTACGTAGTGACGAGTATTATTTGTAAAGATCGAAATGACGTAACATTTCAGATATTCCGTGTCCCAATAAAAGCAACAAGAAATCTGTGTATAACGCGGTGATACATTGCAGTTTTAGCGAGTATGCTCTACCACTATGAGCGCGTTGATTAAGATACTGTAGTCACGACCAGGAGTACGTCAGGTCAAATCCACGTTTCGGCCACATTTTAGATTTTCCGTGGTTTCCTTAGGCAGTTCAATGCCGAGATGGACCATATACACTATGTTATCGAAATTATGCGGACACCTAGCTGAAAATGAGTTACAAGTTCGTAGCGCCCTCCATCGGTAATGCTGGGATTCAATGCTGGCCCACCCTTAGCCTCGATGACAGCTTCCACTCTCGCAGGCATACGTTCAATCAGGTTCGGAAGGTTTCTTGGAGAACGGCAGTCCATTCTTCACGGAGTGCTGCACTAAGGAGAGGTATCGATGTCAATCGGTGAGGCCTGGCACGAAGTCGGCGCTCCGAAACATCCCAAAGGTGTTCTATAGGATTCAGGTCAGGACTCTGTGCAGGCCAATCCATTACAGGCAGGTTATTATCGTGTAACCACTCCGCCACAGGCCGTGCATTACGAAAACGTGCTGGATCGTGTTGAAAGATGCAGTCGCCGTCCCAGAATTGCTCTTCAACAGTGGGAAGCAAGAAAGTGCTTAAAACATCAATGTAGATCTGTGCTGTGATAGTGCCACGCAAAACAAGGGGTGGAAGCCTTCCATCCATGAAAAACACGACCACACCATAACACCACCGACTCCGAATTTTGTTGATGGCACTTCACACGCTGGCAGATGACGTTTACCGCGCATTCGATGTAACCTCACCCTGCCACCAGATCGACACATTGTGTACCGTGGCTAGTCACTCCACACAAAGTTTTTCCAGTGTTCAATCGTCCAATGTTTACGCTCCTTACACCAAGCGAGGCGTCGTTTGGATTTATCGGCGTGATGTGTGGCTTATGAGCAGCCGTTCGACCATAAGACCAAGTTTTCTCACCTCCCGCCTAACTGTTATAGTACTTCCAGTGGATCCTGTTGCAGTTTAGAATTCTTGTTTGACGGTCTGGATAGACGTACGAATGCATGCTTTTGGGGGAGTCCGAATACTTTTGATCACATAGTGTATAAGCACAAGCCAGATTCTCTATCCTGTCCTTCCCAATAGGATCTTCTAATCGACGGTCTGGAGAGATGTCTGCCTATCACACATTACGACCCTCTTCAACTGTCGGCGGTCTCTGTCAGTCAACAGAAGCGGTCGGCCTGTACGATTTTGTGTTTCACGCGTCCCTTCACGTTTCCACTTCACTATCACATCGGAAAGAGTGAACCTAGGGATGTTTAGGAATGTCTAAATCTCGCGTTACGACGTATGACACAGGTGACACTCAATCACCTGACCACGTTCGAGGACCGTGAGTTCCGCGGAGCGCCCCATTCTGCTCTCTCACGATGTCTAATGACTACTGAGGTCGCTGATCTGGAGTACCTGGCAATAGGTGGCAGCACAATGCACCTAATATGAAACACATTCACTACCGGCCATTAAAATTGCTACACTGAGAAGGTGACGAGCTACAGACGCGAAATTTGACCGACGGGCAGAAGATGCTGTGATACGCAAATGATTAGCTTTTCAGAGCATACACACGAGGTTGGCGCCGGTGGCGACGCCTACAACGTGCTGACATGAGGAAAGTTTCCAACCGATTTCTCATACACAAACAGCAGTTGACCGGCGTTGCCTGGTGAAACGTTGTTGTGATACCTCGTGTAAGGAGGAGAAATGCGTACCATCACGTTTCCAACTTTGACAAATATCGTATTGTAGCCTATCGCGATTGCGGTTCATCGTATCGCGACATTGCTTCTCGCGTTGTTCGAGATCCAATGACTGTTAGCAGAATATGGAATCGGTGGGTTCAGGAGGGTAGTACGGAACGCCGTGCTGGATTCCAATGGCCTCGTATCACTAGGAGACGAGATGACAAGCATGTTATCCGCATGGCTGTAACGGATCGTGCAGCCACGTCTCGATTCCTGAGTCAACAGATGGGGACGTTTGCAAGACGACAACCATCTGCACGAACAGTTCTACGACGTTTGCAGCAGCGTGGGCTATCAGCTCGGAGACCATGGCTGCGGTTACCCTTGACGCTGCATCACAGACAGGAGGGCCTGCGATGGTGTACTCAACGACCAACCTGACTGCACGAATGATAAAACGTCATTTTTTTAGGACGAATCCAGATTCTGTTTACAGCATCATGATGGTCGCATCCGTGTTTGGCGACATCGTGGTGAACGCACATTGGAAGTGTGTATTCGTCATCGCCATACTGGCGTATCACCCGGCGTGATGGTATGGGGTGCCATTAGTTACACGTCTCGGTCACCTCTTGTTCACCTTGACGGCACTTTGAAAAGTGGACGTTACATTTCAGATGTGTTACGACCCGTGGCTCTACCCTTCTTGCTATCCCGGCGAAACCCTACATTTGAGCAGGATAATGCGCGACCGCATGTTGCAGGTCCTGTACGGGCCTTTCTTGATATAGAAAATGTCCGACTGCTGCCCTGGCCAGCACATTCTCCAGATGTCTCACCAATTGAAAATGTCTGGCCAATGGTGGCCGAGCAACTGGCTCGTCACAATACGCCAGTCACTACTCTTGATGAACTGTGATATCGTGTTGAAGCTGCATGGGTAGCTGTACCTGTAGCTCTGTTTGACTCAATGCCCAGGCGTATCAAGGCCGTAATTACGGCCAGAAGTGGTTGTTCTGGGTACTGATTTCTCAGGATCTATGCACCCAAATTGCGTGAAAATGTGATCACATGTCAGTTCTAGTACAATATATTTGTCCAATGAATACCCGTATATCGTCTGCATTTCCTCTTGGTGTAGCAATTTTAATGGCCAGTAGTGTATGTTTTTGGGGGTGTCCGAATACTTTTGATCACATAGTGTAGAAACACAAGGCAGATTTTCTATCCTGTACTTCCCAATAGAATATTCTAATTGACCTCTCGTCCTTGTCAATGACGAAAAGTTAGACCCAGCTCTTTAGCTTTAGAGATGGTGAGCCACTAGCTTCCCTCTATGCTGCACACACAGGCCACTCACCAGGCGCACTGACAGTGGCAGCGTTGTGTATTTTTCACACCTTGATGGCAGAGGTTTGAAGCGGCACATACGAATTGAGAACTACAATTACACAGTACATTATAGCTCTCCATTACGAGCATCGGTTTGCGCTCTCATTGCAGAGACTGTTGCGAGCAAAGCGGTGGCACAGATTCATTCATTTCAGGTAGATAATTAGAGCCCACTGCAGTGATTGATGAGGCTTCCGAAGTGCAATTGGACAGACGATACATTACTATCGAGCAGCGGCCAATCATACAGTGAGTCGACTGGAAACGCTGGTTCGGACTTACCATCCAAACATTGTGTTTCAGTCGTTGAGAAACCCTCCTCTAGGATCCCATGTAATAACAATTATTTTCATATATCTCACTAGGCAACTGATGAAAACTGTCGTCCATTTCATTTTACAGAAGTAACATTACAGTTATGATGATGTGAATTTTATTAGCAACTACTGACGTCCCGTTCTCGAGTTGCAGAAGTCAGCAAATAATCTCATCTAGTTCCCCGAAAAGATTCATATGAACATTTTGTTCTTATCCATTATGGATATGAGGCCATGGTGGCAAAAATCAATGTTAAAATGTCGACTTAACCACCTATTTACAGTGCATAAACAATACAATTTAAACATTTTGAATGTCAAGCCTTAATCTTGAAAATTACTGTACAAGAAAAGTCTATGAGCGAAAAATATTTTTATTATATTGGATACCCTTAAAACTTTTTGTACAGTAATTTTGAAGAGAAGGTTTGACCTTCGAAACGCAGAAATTCTAGTGTTTTTTACACTGTAAATAGGTGGTTGAGCATACATTTTAACATTGATCCAACGCTTACACAGGGATCTAGAAAGGGGAAGAGAAACATTTGGAATCTATGAAGTGCTAATAAATATGACAACAGATGTGAAATAACGCCAAAACTTGATCTCCTAAAAATTGTTCACGAACGACTCTGAATCGTAATTGGGACTGAGTGATAAATAATCCACACTACGTGTTTGTAGAGCCGGTCCTACGGGACTCGTACCTTTTTTTTCTGCACACATTTCCGTTTATTGCATGTTTCGTGACGCTCGTAAAGAGAGGAGAAAAATAGCGACCTGGTCGGGTTTCGCACGGGTGCCATTAAGCAGCCACGGTCAGGCGACATGTCTGGCGTTACGTATTTCGTCTGCGGGCCGCTGCGTGCGTAGAGTTGCCAATAAAATTCAGAGAACAGTGTTAGGTAACTGAATATCATCACCTTATTATGACTTACGCGATATAAGCTACGCACGACAGGGAGGTTGTCTGCAGGCACCAAGTATTCCGCATTGAACTGGCATCTGGAGTGACATGTCATGGTAATAATGGGAGCACATCGTGACGTGAGTGTTATGTTTCCAACCAGTGTGAATAAAATTAATGTGTGTGTGTGTGTGTGTGTGTGTGTGTGTGTGTGTGTGTGTGTGTGTGCGCGCGTGTCAGTGGCTGTCTCCGCTTGTGAAGCTCCTACGCATTGTGATTCATTATTGAGACTCATTGCCGCTATTCTTTGTCGAGGACTCTTTACTGCAGACTTCACCGCGCCACACAGATAGGCGTTTCCACATCTAGGTTTGAATCAAGGAAAGCAGAAAGCTGAAAGATGAGTCATCTGCTGCACTGCTGAGAGAACGTACCGTATGCAAACGAAGCGAAGATGCTGAAGTAGTCTTTTGTAAGACTTTGTATTTGTAGCATAAAAACTGCACATTTTGTATTCGCATCTTTTTCTTTTTCGCTCTGCAATTGTTCTCAAACGATTGCAGGATAACTACTGGTTAAATATGTTTGATCCTTTCACATTGGAAGTCTCACATCATAGTCTGATGATGATCCGGTTATTTTTTGGTTACTGGGCGTATTTATTAGGATGCTTCAAAGTTGGGAAAATCACCACTCGCTGTTGTTCGAAGAATATGCAGTGAATTAAGAGTGAGGATTTTATAATCAGAGGGAAGAAAAAATTTACTGTTTACAGTTGTCCTTATATTTCGAAATGCGTCCGTCATTCATCTGTACTTCGAAATATTCTGTTTTCATCCGCAAGAAATTTCTGAACTACTTACGAACACCATGGACATGTCTTCATGATCTCTTAAAGGCCTAAATCTCTTTCTCGCCAATGGAGGTGCATTTACCAGCCTTCTGTGTAACTCGAAGTGTACAAACAAACAGTATCTGAATATAACACCAAAATAAAATTCTGACAGCTGAAAACGTGACGACACTCTTTAAAAATTTTAAGAAGCTGTGGACCAGTACTACAAGAAAATACCCAGTGTCTGAATACGTTAAGGTGCGTGCACGCCGAGCGGCTATTGTTGGTACAGGAAAGCAAGAGTCGTACTGCTCAGAGCTGTGAGTTAAGAGTTGTTCCGCGACACACCGCTATACGGCAATGGCGTCGTTTTCACAGCCGCGATTGAGTACTTCTTCGTAGTTCCGCCAGTCTGTCACGAAATATTTATGTATTAATTACATCTTGGGAAGACTTTGGAAACAGGTTGGAGACTTTGGGTCAAGCTGCTGGAAAACCATTCTGGAGTGTAATTAGCAGTCTTCGAAAGGGAGGTAAGAAGGAAACGACAAGTATTTTGGACAGGTCAGGAAAACTGCTGGTGAATCCTGTTGATGCCTTGGGCAGATGGAGGGAATATTTTGAAGAGTTGCTCATTGTAGGTGAAAATGTGATCAGTAATGTTTCAAATTTCGAGGTAGACTGGGATAGGAATGATGATGGAAATAGGATCACATTTGAGGAAGTGGAGAAAATGGTCAGTATATTGCAGTGCAATAAAGCAGCTGGGGTGGATGAAATTAAGTCAGAACTCATCAAATACAGTGGAATGTCAGGTCATAAATGGCTACACAGGATAATTGAAATGGCCTGGGAGTCGGGACAGGTTCCATCAGACTGGACAAAAGCAGTAATCACACCAATCTTTAAACATGGAAACAGAAAAGATTGTAACAACTACAGAGGTATCTCTTTAATCAGCGTTGAGGGTAAAATCTTCTCAGGTATTGTTGAAAGGAAAGTGCGAGTATTAGTTGAGCACGAATGGGATGATAATCAGTGTGGATTTAGGCCTCTTAGAGGTTGTCACGACCAGATCTTTAGTTGACGGCAAGTAATGGAGAAGTGTTACGAGTGGAACAGGGAATGGTATCTATGGTTTATAGATCTAGAAAAGGCATATGACCGGGTTCCTAGGAGGAAGTTATTGTCTGTTCTACGAGATTATGGAATATGAGGCAAACTTTTGCAAGCAATTAAAGGTCTTTACATGGATAGTTAGGCAGCAGTTAGAGTTGGTGGTAAATTGAGTTCATGGTTCAGAGTAGTTTCAGGGTAAGACAAGGCTGCAACCTGTCTCCACTGTTGGTCATATTATTTATGGATCATATGTTGAAAACAATAGACTGGCTGGGTGAGATTAAGATATGTGACCAAGAAATAAGCAGTCTCGCACATGCGGATGACTTAGTTGTGATGGCAGATTCGATTGAAAGTTTGCAAAGTAATATTTCAGAGCTAGATCAGAAATGTAAGGACTATAGTTGAAGATTAGCATCTCCAAAACAAAAGTAATGTCAGTGGGAAAGAGATATAAACGGATTGAGTGCCAAATAGGAGGAACAAAGTTAGGTTTTAAGAACTTAGGATGCATATTCTCACAGGATGGAAACGTAGTGAAAAAGCTGGAAGCGAGGTGTGGCAAACCTAATGCAGGGAGCGCTCATCTACGATCTACTCTCTTCTGCAAGAAGGAAGTCAGTACCAAGACTAAGTTATCTGTGCACCGTTCAGTCTTTCGACCGACTTTGTTGTATGGGAGAGAAAGCTGGGTGGATTCGGGGTACCTTATCAATAAGATTGAGGTTACGGGTATGAAATTAGCTAGGATGATTGCAGGTACTAGTAGATGGGAAAATTGGTAGGAGGGTGTCCACAATGAGGAAATCAAAGAAAAACTGGAAATGAACTCTATAGATGTAGCAGTCAGGGCTTACAGGCTTAGATGGTGGGGTCATGTTACACACATGGGAGAAACAAGGTTACCAAAGAGACTCATGGGTTCAGCAGTAGAGGGTAGGAGGAGTCGGGGTAGTCCAAGGAGAAGGTATGTGGAATCGGTTAAGAAAAATTTTTAAGTAATAGGCTTAACATCTGAAGAGGCACCAATGTTAGCACTGAATAGGGAATCATGGAGGAATTTTATAAGGGCGACTATGCTCTAGACTGAAGGCTGAAAGGCATAATCACTCTTAAATCATGATGATGATGATGATTAATTACATACTCTTTTCTCGTAAATCAGTCAATCTATTAATAAAAACCATATCAAGACCTGTCCCGTAGGTCCCGATATTTGCTGGAATATACAAAAACTACCAACCTGGGTCTCCAGTGAATGTATGTAGAGAGCGTCTCACCCCTGGAAGCGATTCAATCATTATTAAAACCCACGATTCTCATTCCCATACTCCGGATCATGAGCTCTTTTGGACGAAATAGTACTATAATGACGCCCACCAGCCCTCCACCGAAACAGCCTCAACCTCCACGCCGAACCCCGACAGTCAAAGCAGTAATCGAGAAGGTTGACTTAAGAGTTCGTCGAGGAGAATATGGAAAGTGAATCCGTAGACTCTTGTACTGTAGAAGCAAGGGAGAGGATGTCTTTCTACAACACAACGATATGTATGTATTAACAGGGTCCTGTATTTACATAAACAGGAAGCTACTTGTCTTAACAGAGTCCATGTGTTGTGGTACAAGTTCTGCTGTAATAGTCCATGTTAGCCTCACTGCTGGTGAAGTACAAGTCCCGCTGTACAATGAATGACAGATGGCAAACTGTAGTGCGAATTGCTGTGTCAGTGACAGCTAGTGACTCAGCAATTGAACTGGTGCCTGAGACTGAGCCCTCCGGTCTGCGGTCTGCGGCGGCGATCTGAATATTTGCGGCTGAGAGGGTGTTGGTGGCACGTTGCTTGAGAGTCTGTCTTTGGCCCCCCTCCTGATAGGCGCACTTCATCCAGCGCCTACTACGGATCTTCTTGCTGTATCTTTTCCCACCAGTGTGCTAGCGACAGCTTATGCCAGCACAGAATCAAACTCACAACCAGGCATCAATGTGTGCAAGGCATTAAGCACTCAGTATCATAGTGCAACCGCCTTCTTAGTATGGGTACTCTGCCTGTAACATCCTACCCAAAAACATTGAATTCATGACCTGTATCCCCACAGCGGATCTACCACTCCACACCAACAGTTCCCTCTGTCTTTCACCACCACTGGAGATATTACCTGTTTCGTAACCTTAACCCTGCAAAATATATACACTTTTGAAAAACCCCACATACATTTCCTCTGTTCCAATGAACACCTTCTCACCTGCACCCTCTGACAACGCGAAATTCATGCCCTAATTCTCAATTAAACCACTCTTCAAATCCACCATCCCATGTGCATGTCATCTTTCATCCTACATCCCACTGATAACTCCAAACTTATTGCCCACAGCATGATCTACCTCCTAAATCTCTCTTCTGCTCACCAACCACTCCTAAATGATCCAGCTAAGCACCTCATACTCACCACCTTTCTCCCAAAATCCAGAGTAACCTTGTCACTATCTACATCCGCTTTAACCATCCTATTCTTTACGTTCTTTACCACATACATAATCGCATCGGACCTCAACCTTCACTCCCTCACGGCTGCCGAGAAATGGCGGTGGCTTAACTTTATCGAGATCCTCAATGGCTACAATATCTACATCACTCTCCACAATAGACCTGATACAGATACAAACTCTGATCCCATTATTGTCTCTTAGAACCTCTTGAGGAGGGCAACAGTAGAAGTTCTAGATCTCACTGGGAGCGATCAAATTCTTGTTCTCCTCCAGATTTTATACCATCTACCATACCCAATCTGCTACAAAACTTTCTTTGTGTAAAAGAACCAAAGCCGTATTCAGTGCTGAAGTAGATTTCTGGAAAACATTTTATTTTGTGCGTGAAAAATTCAAAATTACAGGTTTTGGACTCGCATCTTTCTTCTCTATGCAGTTGTTCTGAAACGATTGGAATCAACCGGACGTCACTTAGGGGAATTGCATGTACGTAACCAGTGCGAAGTTTCGTTCTCCACAGCATTAAGAGGTGAATGCTACGATAAAACGCAGAATGAATAAAGTGAGAAAACAGGGATTCGATCCCATAGCCCTTCCATTTGCAGCCACAGGTTCTACGAGGTTTTCCCTGGCCTTTTGCCTCCAATCTCCCCTTGAAATCCATCATTTCTCTCACCAAAATGCCATATTCTATCCTCCGACGTGCTTGTTTGCATGTTTCTTTTAGTCTCTTCTTTTTCTCGTTATTTTATCTTAAGTCTGGAAATCACATTCTTTCATGTTCGAAACGCAAAATTGAAAAAAAAAAAGGAATAGTTCCATCCTCGGGATTCTTGTAGCCAGTAGACCGCCACACCCGATGCAGATTTATTTACGCTCGGTACCCTCGCGAGTCAGCGGTGCTTTCTCGAGTTACGGTGGCTGTTCGCTAGGTAGAAATTGCATAGTTTTCACAGCGACCAGTAATTTTAATTCATCGTAATTAAGATAATTTCTACGAAATGCTTATAAATTACATAGACAACGCTTCCTTCCTGCATATAAAGACTGAAACGAGTAGGAGATTTTCATTTGCAGATGAAGAGATGTACAGGGTGTTTGAAGTATAACTCCCTAGTTTTAATGTGTCCGAGAATCTGTACAAAGTAACATACACTATTCTAGTTTGTGGTGCTTTATTGATCAACTCTCCAAGTTTGGCCCCCTCTGCGGTTGGCAGGTCTGCTTGCCCTTGAGACGGCACCAGTGCTGTTTTCTCCCTCTGTTGTCTCAGTTCAGTCCAGGTGTGCGTGCAGTGCAGTGCAGAGATTCTCTTTTCTGATGAGGCTACATTTCATGTCAGTGGAACAGTTAATCGTCAAAACTGCAGAATTTGGGGGGGCAGAGCATCTACATGAAGTTATTCAGCTTCAATGTCACTCTCCCAAAGCTAATGCCTGGTGTGGTTTGATGGAAGATCGTGTGATTGGTCCTTTCATTTTTGTAGAAAAAACAATAAACGGGGACGTTTACTGTAGCATGTTGAGGGAGTACGTCTTTCCCCACATCGACGATATTGAGGCGGAATAGGGGCTTGCGTTTTTCCAACAAGATGGCGCCCACCTCATTACAGTAACCATGTGCGTGCGGCTCTTGACACTCACTTTCCAGGAAGGTGGATAGGCACGGCTGGCCCAGTACCTTGGCCACCACGAAGCCCAGACTTCACTCCACTACCCTTTTTCTTTTGGGACCGGATAAAAGAATGTCGTGTAAAGATCAGACACACCAGACATTTACGGGAAATAATCGTTGCTGCGGTTGGGACAGCTACACCTGAAATGTTGGTGAATACGTGGCGAGAAGTGGAATATCGCATCGACCTGTGCAGGACAACAAATGGATCCCACGTTGACGTCTACTAACATTAAACAGAACTTGAAGGTATTCTCTTTCATGATACGTACTCATGGATGTAATTTTTCGTTACTTTCCCCAATAAACTTGTATTTAAAACTCTTTTTCAAACACTCAGAATAGATGTCTATGCCTCAGCAGGCTTTTAGTCCACGGATATACATGGCGATTCATAGAAGAGAAAAAAGTAGGCCTTTCATGTACGCCTACATATACACTCTGCAAGCCACTGTGCAATGAATGGCGGTGATTTCACCATTCTTATATTATCGGTATTATGCCCTATTTCCTTTATATATCGAGTGACGGAAAAATGACTGTACACCTCTGTGTACCTCTTCTCTTATTCCCACGAGCCCTTAGCAAGGTATAAGATGGTGACAGCATAACGATGGTGCAGTCATTCTACAATAAAGGGTCTCTCAACTTACTCAACACGGTTTTGCTTTCTTACGGGGATTGCCATTTCAGTTCCCCGAGCATTCCTGTTTCACTTTCGTTCCAGTTACATCCTCCTGTTACAATGCTGGCATCATGCGTCTGAATTCGTTTCACGCTTACTGTCATGAGTACAATATAAGGAATCCAAACGTGCCAATCCAGGAACGTCTCTGCCTGTCGACCTCAGAGAAGACGTGCTATGAGCGCTGTTTGGCTGTGGTTATCTCTGTGGCCCTCGAGATGCTGAAGCAGCGGCAGCTAATAAGGAGTCTGCCTGGGAACGAGGAACTGAACGCACCGTCTGCTACAACTAAAGAGCACGTGATCTGCGCAGTACAGCCGCTGAGCGGCGAGGCCAGGACCGATGGGTGCAGGTTATCTGTCTGTTTCCCTTCACCACTGCCTTGTACGGAGTACGGCGCCCTGAAGGATGCCATCACTGTTGCGATACGGGTGGATGCAGAAGTGACGGAAATAGTCGCAAAAAAGGTAAGTAGCCGCTACGCCAGTGATTGTTGGAGTTGAAGGTACAGTCCTCTCTCTGTGCTTCACTGTGCGTTTTGTTGTGGCCAACGGTATTTAGTATGTTTTCCCTCTCAGTGCTGTAAGATGGTGCAGCAGCGCGATGGCTACGTAAAGCGTGTTTCCTCAGTATTAAGAGGTACGCTGTTCGACACACACTGTTGTTGATCAGTGTTTAGGTTATTCGCTTGGCAGACATGGTTGACAGGTATATGACCTAGTGTTAAGTTTGGCTTGTCTTTTGCTTACATATGCCTATAACCGTGTGTCTTTGAAGTGATGCCGATGACTGGGTTGTTTTATGGAAATGCTTGTTTATGAAGCTTGCCACCATTTGCTTGCTTTTATGCACTCATGAGCCAGAACATCATGCCACCTACTTAATAGCCGGTATGTCCACCTTCGACACGGATAACCGCGGCGACTCCTCGTGACACGGAAGCACGTTCACTCACATCCCAGATATGTGGCCTTGTGACATGGTGCGTTATCGTACTGAAAAATGCCACTGCCGTGGGGAAACGTGATCGTCATGAAGGGGTGTACGTGCTCTGCAACGACTGTACGATACTTCACTGGAGGCATGGATGACCACGTGGATGTTTCCCAGAGCATAATGGAGCGGCCGCTAGCTTGTTTCCGTCCCGCAGTACAGGTCTCAAACAGCTGTTCCCCTGGAAGACGACACATTCGCTCCCTCCCATCTGCGTATTGAAGTTATCGGGAGTTATCAGACCATGTAGTTCTCTACCACTGTGCCAACGTCCAGTCCCGAAGGTCTTGCGCACACTTCAGTTGTAGTTCCTGCCGTTGTGGTGATAATATTGGCATATGCATGGGTCGTCGGCTGTGGAGGCCCATCGTTAGTATTGTTCAGTGAACTGTGTGTTCAGATACACTTGTACTCTGCCCGGCATTGAATTCTGATGTTAGTTCCGCCCCGGTTCGTCGCCTGTCCTGTTTTGCCAGTCTGCCCAGCCTACGATGTTCAACATCTGTAATGAGGAATGGCCGGCCGCGCAACCCTACCACGTCTGGACGTGGTTTCACCTTGGTTTCGCAACATGAAAGACGCTCACCACAACAGACGTCTAACTCTGGACAAGCAGTGCAGTTACGAAAATGCTCGAGCCGAGCCTCCGGGCCGTCACAATCTGCCCTCGATCAAACTCAGATACTGTCGATCGCTCGTCTTCCTCATTCCACACACGGACAACACGATCCTGATAACTACATGTACTGTGCATGAGTCTGACCAGCAGTGGTTCCTCTCCAGATGACGCTGCTATCGCCTGGACGAGTTTATATCGATAGCAGGTCGGCAGTCATAATGGTTCAAATGGCTCTGAGCACTATGGGACTTAACATCTATGGTCATCAGTCCCCTAGAACTTAGCACTACTTAAACCTAACTAACCTAAGGACAGCACACAACACCCAGCCATCACGAGGCAGAGAAAACAGTCATAATGTTCTAGCTGATCAGTGTGTATTTACTGTACGTGTAGCGTCGTGACTGTGTAATAGATGGTTCGATGTGACAGCTGTTAATCTGAAATTGCCACAATTTAATTCTGTAAAATTTACTGCGCCAGTTGCACTAAGGTTATGACAAGAGTTCAATGTGTTCCAAGCGATCTATGTTTGTCACGAATGTTTTTAGAGTTTTGTGTCGAATATTTATTGTTAACTACTTGTAAATGACCTTCGTGAGGTTTGGGGAAGAAGGAAAGCTCTTTGAAAATTCGCTGTTACTATAACTTTAATAGTCGTAACATTTTCTGTTTGAAACGGATCGTCAGCATTCAGCGTTGGCGAACGATTGTGCCACATATATATAGGATGTCCCATTGATCTTGACCAACCTAAATAACTGTTTGTCCAGACGCAAATTGCAAAATGTTTCAAGCAAATATTCTTCAGCCACCAGTCAGTCAGCATGATTGCCTTCGTTGTATATGTTTATTTTTAATGTGCGTGAAAGATTAAACAAAAATAGCTCTTTCCTACCAATTGAAAGATGAAAGATTACTTTTCATGCTGGCAAATGTGGAGATAACTTTGTTGCGATGGGCTAATGTGGAATGACTAACAATAAAACGTAATTTTGAGTACGCGTGTATAGTGACGAACGTGAAGTGCCACTAGACTGGTCCGCCAGAGCCACCGGCACGCTCCACTGTCACACGGCCACGCTCTCCATCGCCACACGAACGCTGTAGCCGTACTCTAGAGTAGGTCAACACACTACCTTCTTGTATGCAGTCTCCTTTAAGTGTTACGAACTCTTTACTGGAAGTGTTTGCCTGGAGTGTAGTGACGTATGGAAGTGAAAAATGGACGATAAACGGTTTAGAGAAGAAGGGAATAGAAGCTTTTGCAATGTCGAGCTACAGAAGAATATTGAAGATTAGATGGGTAGATCGGGTAACTAAGGTGAAGGTACTCAATAGAGATAGGGAGATAAGAAATTTGTGGCAGAACTCGACCAAAACAAGGCATCGGTTGATAGGACACATTCTGAGACGTTAGGGGATCACCAGTTTAGTACCAGAGGGAAGTTTGACGGGGGGGGGGGGGGGGGGGGGGAGGGGGGGGTGTAAAAATTGTATGTGGAGACCACGAGGTGAATACACTAAGGAGATTCAGAAACATGTAGGTTGCAAGGTTGCAGCAGAGACTCGGAGATGAAGAATCTCGCACAGGGTAGCGTAGCGTGGAGAGCTGTATCAAACCAGTGTCCGGACTGAAGACCACAACAACAACATGTTAATAAATGGCAGTGCAACTGAATTTCGAAAGCTCGATACATCTGAAGTCATCTTCTGGATGTTCCCTGCCCGCCGGGCCGGCCGGAGTGGCCGAACGGTTCTAGGCGCTACAGTCTGGAGCCGAGCCACCGCTACGGTCGCAGGTTCGAATCCGGCCTCGGGCATGGATGTGTGTGATGTCCTTAGGTTAGTTAGGTTTAATTAGTTCTAAGTTCTAGGCGACTGATGACCTCAGAAGTTAAGTCGCATAGTGCTCCGAGCCATTTGAACCATTTTGAACCTGCCCGCCAGAATAATCGAGGAAGAATGAGCTGGAAGACTAGTCGACTTCCTTGCGTGGCATGCAGTTTTCACTTTTGATTTATGCGCTTTCCTTCCCGTCTACAGGTCCAGCTTCCAGTGGACGAGACACTGAACTCTGTTGCTGTCTCTGTGGGCTGGTTCCAGAGTTATGATACTATTATTCGTACCCTGCGATGAGTTTTTTACCGTACAGTGCCAACGCTGACTTGTACTAGTCAGGACTCTCGAATGTCGTTCGAGGGAATGTCGAGTGAGGGAATGACACACCTGGGTCTTGGTATTCTTCAGTGTCTCGTTAGATAACTTTTCTTCTTTATTTTGTGAACAATACATCCTGAAGGGAAAAATTAACGATTCTGGACCTGCAGTGAGTAGCTTGCCGAATAATCTTACTTACTTATGTCTCGCTGTGTACATTTGGTCAAGTGACTTTACAGTTTTTTCCTTCTTCCTTTTTTTTTTATTGCATCGGGAAAACTGTGTGTGACAAAATGTACAAAATGCTTGTCGACGGAAATGATCACTTCTTTATTTGGTGCATACTTCTTACCACCAATCTGTTAAACATAGAGGTGTCACTCGAAGGTAAATCTGGAGAATAGCGTGGACTAGGAGCTAGTTCGAAGCCCGGTTCTCGCGCTTCTACCATTGTTACTATTGCACTGTGGAAGAATGTATTATTCTACGTAAGACAACTCTTTTTGTGCAGATTTTCTGTCAGTCTACATTCAGCACTTCTGGACCTACACCTGCACTACATACGGAACCGCACATGCTGTGGCGGAGAGCAAAGTGCAGCACTATCAGTCGCACTCGCTTCTGCCGCCTGTTCCATCCGCCAGTCTTACGTCGCACGCTGCTGGCGCACAGCACAAGCCGGAAGGCTGAAAAGAAAAAAAGTGCTTTGAACACGCACCGGGAACTTTATGTTTATGAGTGAGAACTATTTTACCCTCGGAATGTTTTACCCAAGATGATATCATTTAGCCATATAGCAAAGACGCATGCAGTCGGGAAAAATAACCTCTGTAGTATTTCCCTGGCTTTCAGCCGTTCGCAGTACCAGCATAACAAGGTTATGTTGGCTGATGTTACAACGCCAGATCAGTAAATCAAGACCATATAACTGCTACCACCTACACTGATTAGTCCGTCTCCCTCCGTTATGGTTGCATCTATGGTACGGTTATCTGTATCGTTGAGGTACGACAACAACCGCACGTCGACAGGGCCCGCTGTTTGAGCACAGTACTGGGGGTGAATTATCGACGTAGAATATAATCGGTTATCATCTACATGGGACTATAATTATTAGGAAGCGTAAAATTTTCTGAGAAACGACAGTCTTTCGCAATACTGTAATATATATATATGGCACAGTATTGTGTACACACACACACACACACACACACACACACACACACACACACACACACACACATATATATATATATATATTTGCTTAGGCGAGCCCTTTACAGTCAGTGGAATATCAGATTATATGACTTTCGATGAGACTCTTCCGCTCGTAACGATCTTTCACAGCCTCGTGCAGGATCTAGAATTACTTCTTCCATAGTCGCTGTGAAATTCTTACTCTCCCTCTGGACAAGAGCAGACTATTGCAGTCAGATAAAGCTCAATAAACAGCGAGCCAGTTGAAACAGATTTATGCAGATGATACACCGCACGTATTTTCACGAATGCGCTGGTGTGAAGACTCGTCCTTTTGCCACAGACTGCGGCCCTGCCCGGCCGCGATACGCAACCAGTGATTTGAGCCTCTCATCTCAGAATGGGGCCGCTCTGTCGACTGACGGTCGTTTGCCGGCCGGCAGAGGATCGTCCGACGCAGTGTTACCACCGTAACTTGGCCGGCAGTTAATACCGGATGTCCGCCGGTTACGTCTGCCTGTAGATTTAGTGCGCCTCGTTTTGGCTCTTTACGTTCTCGTGCGCTCACTTTCGAAGCCCGTAACTCAGCCTGGTAGTTCGGGGACAGCGTTTACTGCGCGGTAACGCCTCCCGACAAATAGGACCCGTAATAAGGGGGCCGGTTATGCGGATGATGGCTGTCCAGCAGTTGGTACACTTTGTCATTTCATAAGCGCTAGCAGTTCTCCCCAGAGGGCACCACCGTCTCCTCCGCGTCTGCTGCATCTCACGCATCGATCAGCCGTTATACACTGGAACTCAGTTCTCACAACTATTTATTATTGGTAGTAACTGCTGTGTTCTGGAAAGAGACGTAACACATTAACTTCGAGATGCTGGAGGCAGTCTTACAATTGGCACATAACGTGTTCCTATGTAGATTTTTCATGCCTTGCTTTCCGCATCGGACTACCTATTGTCATCCACACCTTGTAAAAGCTTATAAAGCTGCCTCATCCGTCAAACACCTGGAACACCTTGTCTGTCAAGCGTCTCCCCACCGCCTCCAGTCCAACTGCATCCCAGTCCACGACAACTCTGAGCTGCTGCCGAGACAATAGCCTTCCCCAAACTCTCAACATTCTTTCCCAGGGCAGTTTTAACCATATCCCTTTTCCTGACTGTGAGATAATTCTTGAAATCCACACATCCCACTAAACGCAATCTACTCCATTTGTCCCATACCAAATGGCGGATTCGACGCACACTTTTCACTTAAAGGAATAGCTCCTAACCATTCCACATCTACTTTCGTATAGTATTGTTTCCAACACCTTCCACTTAATATTATACAGTTACGACGAGCTCCGACTGTCAAAATCACCAACGAACAGGAGAATACACACCAGCAACACCATATCACATACCTCAGTTTTCACCACTTTTATGCACATGTTAACACAAACACGAGAGGGAAAGGAAATTACGGAAAATTAATAATAATGATAATTTCGTGTGGCACAATATCCACTTCGACGACTTGCGTGTCCCCAACCGACCCCAGCACTCCTCCTGAAGAAAAGGAAAATACAGTTTATAGTGGAATCTGAACAACGTGTCACTCCTGGCGAATTTCCACATCGTCAACCAGTCGGGACTCGATCCGACGACCTTTGGTCTCCAGACACGCACTTCTA
Organism: Schistocerca americana; assembly: GCF_021461395.2. NCBI lineage: Eukaryota > Metazoa > Arthropoda > Insecta > Orthoptera > Acrididae > Schistocerca > Schistocerca americana. Next base: position 43,188,259 of record NC_060121.1, read on the forward strand.
TGGTAGACCATCAGACCAGACTGAAAATTATTCGAGTGTTGAGATTTGCTGACGGAAAACTACTTCTGAGCGCCAAAGAGAATAGTTCGTGTAAAGTGGCCTGCTTGAATCAAATATGATGTATGGGTCAGCGAAACAAGTAATTAAGAATAGTAAGTAGGAAAACAGCAAAGGCTGTGAAGAGGTTCATGAACTCTGTAAGAAGCAAATTTACAAAAAGTAACAGAACCATGAAAAATGGCAAGCAGAACGTCGCAAGGAAAACTTCCTCCTCGAAAGAGATTCACTGATTAAATATTTACAAAGAATTGAAGAAATAGTTTATTAAATTATGCTCTCTGAGGACACCTTAGGAAGTAACAAACTAGATCACTGAGAAACCAAAGCGAATGGACACCGGAGCCGTTTTAGATTTGTTGCAGCGAAAATTGTTTCAAATTTAAAATGGGTGCAACAGGTTGGTGAACGTAATGTAAGGCATCTTTAACAATCCCTCTCGGCGAAAAGTAATGTGCAGCATTAGTGCAATTAACTGCTGAGACTTCCAGAAATGACGAAACTGGCACCGGAAGGGACACCTAAGTTGAAATATTACGAGGTAGACAAACATTATTTAACAAAAATTATGAATGGCTCTGGCAAGAACAAGTTACGCAGGATAGTGGGAACGGGTGGAGTGGAAAGGGAGGGGGGGGGGGGCTGTCAGAGAATGGAATCTCAATTGTAGAAGGAGTAATGACTTCCTACAAGGGACGATATAAGGCTGACAAGTTTAGAAGCAGCTTTCATCCAGCAGTGACTCATGATAATGATGTACTTGAAGCCGTTCAATGGCAGATGGCGGAGGGTACTTTGTCCCAATAACAGCCACTCCCTATACTGTTCCATTCTTTTTGGAGCGACAGGATTGTTGCTGTGTGCAGTTATCGGTACGCGAGCGAATGTTTCTTGTTCTAACGATATCTGCACCACGCATAAGACGGAGACAACAGATTTCTTCTCCAATAACGCTACTCTGTATTTAATAAAAAAGATTTCACGAGACCATCAACTTCCTTTCAAAGAGTGCCGCACCTCTGTCGTATGGGTTACAACGACGTGCTACTAGTCTAATAGCACGTTTATGATATCTGGTCTTACGTCTATTAGATTTGGAACGTAAAGGCTGCAACTATGCTCTAAAATCGGTTGCAGTAGAGTCTTTTGTGTTTCGCTTTACATTTACAGTTCTCCAACAAATCTTCCATTCAGATTCGTTGCCAGTGATTCTAAGTGTATTTCCGATTTCATACCGAACCTCACATTTATTCCAAGATATTTAAATCATGCGAAGGGCTCCAAACTTTTATCAACGGCATTATAATTGGATGCTGTCGGATTCCTTATCTTTGTTAAAGGCGCACACTTTGAAGGAGAGCTGTTAGTCTTAAATCAGTGGCTGCGGTATTCTGCATCTCTTTACAGTCAGGGAGCGACGATATTATCTTGTCGACAGCCGAGCCTGAGAATCAGTCGGTAGTCAATCAGATAAATGACGTACGTTTTTTTATGTATACTGACAGCTAATCTATGGCTGTCTGTACACGCAGGCAATGTAAAGGACCAGAATTGTCCTGTGAGCTGTGTTGCTTACCGGTTATTGACTGACTTGCTGCGCAGTTCGGACGCATTGCTTTTCTGAACGGCCGGCAAACGGAGTCGACGTGCGTGAACATGGGGGACACGGGATAGCAATCGCTGTTACGTTGTCCTGTACTATACTCGATTTGTCGTGAGGAGATTTACGCTCATGGGGTTGTGTTGTTGTTATGGTATTCAGTCCAAAGACTGGTTTGAGGCAAATCTCCATGCTACTCTATTCTGCGCACGCCTCCATCTCCGAGTAATTACCGCAACATAATCCTTCTGAATTTACTTACTGTATTCATGTCTTGGTCTCCCTCTACGATTTTTACCCTCCTACGCTTCCCTCCAGTATTAAACTGGTGATCCCTTGATACGTCAGAATAAGTCCTACCAACCGACCCCTTCTTCTAGTCAGGTTGTACCACAAGTTTCTCTTCCCCCAATTCTATTCAGTACGTTCACATTAGTTACGTGATCTTCTCGTCTAATCTTCAGCATTCTTCTATAGCACCACATTTCGAAAGCTTCTGTTCTCTCTTGTGTAAACTGTTTATAGTCCATGTTTCGTTTCAATGCATAGCTACACTCCATACAAATAGTTCCAGAAAAGACTTCCTGACACACAAATCTATACTCGATAATAACAAATTTCTCTTCTTCAGTAATGCTTTTCTTGCCATTACCAGCCTACTTTTTATGTCATCTCTACTTCGACCATCATCAGTTATTTTGCCTCACAAATAGAAAAACTCATCTACTACTTTAGGTGTCTCATTTCCTAATCTAATTGCCTCAACATCACCTGATTTAATTTGACTACATTCCATTATCCTTGTTTTGCTTTTGTTGATTTTCATCTTATATCCTCCTGTCCATTCCGTTCAATTGCTCTTCCAAGTCCAAAATACGAGTAGCCTGAAGGAAGGCAGATCTACGTTTGTATCATTTGCAGATATAGAAAAAGCATTTGAAAATCTTTACTTTATTACACTTATTAAAACGCTGAAGGTAGGAGGGATGTGCCCCTGCCCCATAAAGAGAAGAAACCACAAGATATTGAAAGGTTTCAGTTTTATTAACGAATGATAATACAGAGATTTCGGAAACAGATTTTAAACTGTAAGGCACTTCCAACGCCAGATGTGGACTCTGACCACAATTTACTGGTTATGAACTGAAGGTTATGAACAGATTAAAACTGAAGAAATTGCAAATGTATGGGAAATTAAGGAGATGGAACCTGAATAAATTGAAAGAATCGGAGGTTGTTGGGAGTCCAGAGAGAGCATTAGGCAACGATTGACTACAACAGGAGAAAGGAACACAGTAAAAGACAAATGGGTAACTTCGAGAGATGAAATTGTGAACGCAGCGCAGTCAAGGCCTATTAGAAATTCTCAGATGTCGGACGAGATACTGAATTTAATGGATGGAGAGATATAGTATGAAAATACACCAAATGAAGTAACGTCTAAAAAAAAAATGAGACTGACATGAAGTGCAAAATGGCTGAGCAGGAATGGCTGGAGGTGAAATGTAAGGATACGGAAGCATGTATCACTAGAAGAAAGACAGATAACGCCTACAGGAAAATTGAAGTGACGTTTGAAGCAAAGAGAAGCAGATATAAGAATATCAAGAGTTCAGACGGAAAACCATTACCAAGCAAATAACGGACAGCTGAAGGGCGGAAGGGGCATATGGAGGGACTGTACAAGGGTCATAAATTTGAAGGCAATATTATAGAACATGAAGAGGCCATCGATGAAGATGAGGTGGGAGTTTTGATATTGCCAGAAAAATTTGACGAAGCACTGGAAAGCTTAAGTCGAAACATTACCCCTGGAGTAAACGACATTCAGTCAGAAGTACCGATAGGCTTGGGAGATTCAACCATGACAGAACTATTCTACCGATGTCTAAAAATATACGAAACAGGCGAAATATGCTCAGACTTCAAGAAAAATTTAATGATTCCTTTTCCAGAGAAAGCAATTTCTGGCATATGTGAAAATTACCGATCTATCGGTTTAATAAGTCATGGCTGCAAAACGCAACACGAATTCCTTATAGAAGAATGGAAAAGACTAATAGAAGCCGGCCTCGGGGAACAAAAGTTCGGATTCCGGAGAAATGTAGAAACACGGGAGGCTATACTGACACTACGATGACCTTAGAAGAAAGGCTAAGGAGAGGCAAACCTATATTTGTAGCATCTGTAGACTTAGAGAAAGCTATTGACAAAGTTGACAGGAATACCGGGGCATGAAATGGCAGCAGTGGGTGAGAAGAGAGTGAGGCACAGTTGTAGCCTATCTCCGATGTTATTCAATCCGTACAATGAGTAAACAAGGAAACTAAAGAAAAGTTAGGAGTAAGAATTAAACATCAGGAAAAAGGAATAGAAACTTTGTGGTTTGGCGATTCTGTTCTAATTCTCTGCAAGAGCCTGTAAGTATAATGGAGTGTAATCGAATTAAATCATTAGATGCCGAGGGAATTAAATTTATATTTAGGAAGAAAAGTAACTGACGATGGCCGAAACATAGAGAATGTAAAATGTAGACTCGCAATGGCAAAGAAACTTTTCCGAGAAGAGAAATTTGATAACATCGAATACAAATTTGAATGTTAGTATGATTTTCCTTAAGGTCTCGATTATAGCTATGTACAGAAGTTAAACGTGGATGATAAAACGGGTACATCACGTAACTAATGTGAAATACTGAATAGAACTGGTGAGAAAAGAAATTTGTGGCACAATTTGACCAAGAGAAGGTATAGGTTGATTAGACATATTCTGAGGCATCATAAGTTTAGTACCGGAGAGAAGTGTGGGCGGTAAAACTTGTAGTGGAAGACCAAGAGATGAATAAAGTGAGGCGATGCAATAGAATGTAAACTGGAGCAGTTATTCGGAGATAAAGAGGCTTGCACAGAATAGAGCAGCGACTAACTGCAGGAATGGAACATAGGAAGCTATTAGTCGTTCATGACTTAAGCAAAAAATCAGAGCGTAGTCAGAAGTCGAAGGACCTGAAAGGGAAGCAGTATCTGTCAGGAAGATGAGACAGGGTTTAGCCTGTCCCCAGTACTATACAGTCGATACGCGGTAAAAGGAGGAGAAGCTTAGAAAAGAAATTAAAGTTCAGACAGGAACACTAGAGACTTTCAGGTTTGTTGATGACATTGTGATTCTGTCAGAGACAGCAAAGGACTTGGAGGAGCAGTCGCTCGCAACGGATTATATCTTGAAAACCTGTTAGAAGATGAACACCAAACAAAAATACAAGTGTAATGGAACGTAGGCAAACTAAAGCAGGCGATGCTGCAGAAGTTAGAAAATAAGACAGCAAAAAAATTAGATGTGTTTTGATTCTTTTGCAGCAAAATGATTATTTTCGAAGTGAGGAGGGTACAAAATGGAGATTGGCTATAGTGAGAAAAACTTTCCTTCGAAACGAGAAATTTGTTAAGATTAAATATAAATTTAAATATTATAATGATTCCCGTGAAGGTATTTGTCTGGACGATGAACAGTTCAAAGAAGGACTGAATAAAAGTTTTTGAAATTTGGTGCTACAGAAGAAGGACGAAGGTTAGATGGATAGATCGAGTAATTAAAGAATGCCCACTGAACTGATCTGGGTAAAGATGAAATTTAAGGCACAACCCGAGGCAACAAGGAATTATCATTTTGGCAATCGAGGAAATGGGATGTACAAATTGTGGAGGGAGACCATTACTCAAATTAAGCAAGCACATTCAGACGGATGTAGCTTGCAGTTACAACGGATGGATTAAGAGTGTTAGCATAGAGTAGTGTGGACATCTGTGTGAAGCCATTCTTTGGACTGAACCTCGCATCTTAATATCGTCGTTAAAATGAGAGTGTGACTGAGTAAATCTCTGTAGACGTAGTGAATTGATGGTAACCATACAAACTGCAAATTTAAACATCTGCATCCCAGACATAAACTGATAATTTTAACATTTGTGTGAGATTCAATGGTCTGTTATGGGATGCTGTGTGTATGCTGCTTAGTTGGCTGTTACGTACTTATCTCGAGTTCTGAACAAATAAGTGGTCTTCAGTCTGGAGACTAGACTGACGCAGTACTCCGTGCTAGGCCATCCTCTTCCATCGGTCCCTTTGAAATATTACTTTATAAATGAATAAATAGTAGCCCCAATTTTAATTCACGCTGGAAAATAGTATAAATAGTTTTACATATGTAAATAAATTTGTATATTAATTGAAAGAACGATGTACTAATGAAATGATGTATTTTTAATTACAGATGAATTATTTTGTAAAAAGTATCTATGGGTTGAAACGTGCTTAGGAAATTCTGTGAAACAAAATTTAGTAAAAATTTAGTTGCCTAGCGATATAAGAAAGCGGAACGAAACTAGCTCGCGCTCTCTATCTTTTGTCCTCTATCAAGATACGCATTGAAAAAGTCACTTGTACGCCTTTGTTGAATAATTATGTTAATTTGATGTTAAGCAGCCGTGTTTCATTTGAAGATCCCTTTCCTTGCTATTCATGTCATATGCGATTTTATCATGCATTTTTTTTCTAGTCCAATTTCAGGCTGCATCGAAGAGAAGTTGCTGGCGCATTGTATGGTGGCCACGGCCGAACCCTGTTAAAGTTCATTCGCCATTTAATCCGTCAGATAACAATTCATACGTCCCTGATATCATTTTTAACGATCTTTTTCCCCCAAAATCTGGGCAATGTTGTTATCGGCCATTGGCCTCCAAACAATGGCGTCTACCAGCGCAGTCGCCGGTCCCATCTACTGACGATGCTGCAAGGCAGAGTTCAGCTAGATCAGAAAAGGGAGTAAATTTTTCTGCGCAATATTTTATCATTTCAACGGCGTTGCCTCCAGCAAAGCAAGAAACATTCATGTAGTGTTCTCACCCAGTCCTTACCGATTATTCAGTGCTTTCTTCAACTACTACTACTACTACTACTACTACTACTACGTGATCAGGCCCAGTGGACAGCACGCATCTACAAGTTTCCTCCTCCACTGTATTCTGTCCATTGCTGCTATCCGTGCTATCCGACATTCGTCCACATCTATTGACTCTTCATGGAGTCCATCTCCCTGGTGGTCTCTTTCCTGTAGGTGTGAAATCCAGGAGCTTCCGAGGCCATCTGTGATCCTCCATCCGGGCCACATGGCCGGCCCACTGCATTCGTTTGGCTTTGACAGTTCCTGGTACGTTGGGCTGCTGGTATAGTTCCTCAAGCTCTCGGTTGTATCTGATCCTCCATTCCCCTGTATCTGCATCCAGAACCGAACCGCAGATCTTCCGAAGCACTTCTCTCAAAAAAGAGGGGCTTATGGAAGTCCTGTTTCCGGATACTCCATGTCTCACTGCCATGTAGAACAACAGGTTGGATCAGGGTTTTGTACAGTCGAACTGTCTGGAGAGATATTTGGACCGAAGCAGTTGTGCTAGGCTGTGGTAAGATCGGTTTCCTGCTTGTATTCTGGCGTTGATCTCTGCTTCACATGACGAGTTCTCAGTGAAAAGTGCCCCTAGGTATTTGAATTCTTGCACTCTCTTGTAGGAATGGTCCCCAACCTGCAGTGATTGTAGATGATTAGCAGTCTGACAATAACCACGCGTCAGAACGAGGTACTCTGTCTTAGCTTCGTTTATGTTTAGCCCAAATTTGCTGGCAGCCTCCTTTAGTGCTTTGGTCATTTGCTCGAACTCCTCTTCCGACCTAGAGAGTAAACAGATGTCGTCTCCATAGGCTAAGTGCACCAGTCTCTTTCCTTCGATTTCAATCCCTTCGTTCTCTTGGAAGGTCTCGCGTACGATCTTCTCGAGGGCAAAGTTGAACAGGATAGTGGAATGTTAATGGATTTTATCTCTGTGCTTTCCTAAAAGTCATATTTGCTAGCAAAGATAAAATCCATTAACATTCCATTTTTAATTAATTAATATCGATCCTATGAATAATAATAATAAAATAAAATCTTATTTTTTATGATTATGTTTTTTAATTGAGAAACGCTACACTTTTGTTGAATGAAGTTGTGCCATAAGGCTACTTTTGTTGTGGATTGGCAAGACAGCCAACCCACTATGAGAGGAAGCCGAAAGGCACGCGTTTTAGCTCACGCAGGCTGGCGCGAGGTCTGGAACAGGTCAAGGAAATGAGACTAACAAAAAATGTACGTAGCTGCTGGAATACTTAACTTTAATCCATTATTGGTGAACATCGCTCTTTACGGTACATTCCTTACAATATCAATAGCAACTGATAATGGCGCCTTGCTAGGTCGTAGCAAATGACGTAGCTGAAGGCTATGCTAACTATCGTCTCGGCAAATGAGAGCGTATTTTGTCAGTGAACCATCTCTAGCAAAGTCGGCTGTACAACTGGGGCGAGTGCTAGGAAGTGTCTCTAGACCTGCCGTGTGGCGGCGCTCGGTCTGCAATCACTGATATTGGCGACACGCGGGTCCGACGTATACTAACGGACTGCGGCCGATTTAAAGGCTACCACCTAGGAAGTGTTTTGTCTGGCGGTGACACCACAATTTTCTCCTACATTCCAATTTGGTACCTCTTCAATAGTTATTCGGTAGCACCACATTTCCAAAACGTCAATTTTGTTCTTGTCTATACTGGTTATTCTCTACTGCTGAGTAAGAACGTCTTATTCGTTAACGAAATATATTTCATGAAATTTTATTTCTTAGAGAGCACTGACACGATCAACTGAGAGCTGCAGGCTCAAAACCTGATTAATTCTCTATTTCACGTCTGGATTATCGAGCTGTTCTCTTTTCATTGATCAATTGTTACGGAGCACACGGGAGCATTCGCGGGAAAGCCGTGTTACGTTTCGGGACAGAGATTGAACAGACGGCGTATCCCTGCCGAGACAGAGCTGTCTGTGGTGTTGCTAAAGGGCATAGGGCGGCAAGTCGCGGGTGCCGCCGTCGTAGTAACTGCCGTGGCAGCGATAACCGCGCCCAGAGGTCAGTCTTTGGCCCGCGCCTATCTGGAGACCATTCGATGCGTTACGGCCTCAGAATTCTCGTAACAAATCTCCTCGTAAATTACCGCGCCCATTCATGCCTAATAACGTTCTCCGTTTTTATGACGCTTAATAACAGGCTTTACTGATTCAGGCGCCCGGCGGCCCAACTGCGTCACAGATTAGGAGAGGCGCGGGCCGCGAGCGGCCCCTGCAAATGTATGCGCGGTTTCCTCTGGTCGGGACAGGATTTGTGCCTCCAGGGTGATTTCTCGCTGTGAATAGCTCATTACCACTGTGTAGGAAACAGGAACGTCGAGGGAAGAACAGTTAAGCTGTTGATCTGTCACCTTGCAACATCACTTACAATTACTTAAGCGTCATTTTTTCTGCTTAATTTGATGGAAGCGAGTGTTTCACAGTGACTAACTACCGCTTCCTGTAATATTGGCAAGATTTCACAGCCAAGGAAGTACATCAGGTGTCGTAAGCCACACAAAGCGCATCTACATCTACATTTATACTCCGCAAGCCACCCAAAGGTGTGTGGCGGAGGCCACTTTACGTGCCACTGTCATTATCTCCCTTTCCTGTTCCAGTCGCGTATGATTCGCGGGAAGAACGACTGCCGCAAAGCCTCCGTGCGCGCTCGAATCTATCTAATTTTACATTCGTGATATCGTCGGGAGGTATAAGTAGGGGGAAGCAATATGTTCGATACCTCATCCAGAAACGCATCCTCTCGAAACCTGGACAGCAAGCTACACCGCGATGCAGAGCACCTCTCTTGCAGAGTCTGCCACTACAGTTTGCTAAACATATCCGTAACGCTATCACGCTTAACAAATAACCCTGTGACGAAACGCGCCGCTCTTCTTTGGATCTTCTCTGTCTCCTCTGTCAACCCGACGTGGTATGCATCCCACACTGATGAGCAATACTCATTTATAGGTCGAACGAGTGTTTTGTAAGCCACCTGCTTTGTTGATGGACTACATTTTCTAAGGACTCTCCCAATGAATCTCAACCTGGCACCCGCCTTACCAACAATTAATTTTTGTATGATCATTCCACTTCAAATCGTTCCGTACGCATACTCCCAGATATTTTACAGGATTAACTGCTACCACTGTTTGTTCCACTATCATATAATCATACAATAAATGATCCTTCTTTCTATGTATTCGTAATACATTACATTTGTCTATGTTAAGGGTCAGTTACCACTCCCTGCACCAAGTGCCTACCAGCTGCAGATCTTCCTGCATTTCGCCGCAATTTTCTAATGCTACAACTTCTCTGTATACTACAGCATCATCTGCAAAAAGCCGCATGGAACTTCCGACACTATCTACTAGGTCATTTATATATATTGTGAAAAGCAATGGTCCCATAACACTCCCTTGTGGCACGCCAGAGGTTACTTTAACGTCTGTAGACGTCTCTCCATTGAGAACAACATGCTGTGTTCTGTTTGCTAAAAACTCTTCAATCCAGCCACACAGCTGGTCTGATACTCCGTCGGCTCTTACTAGCTATGAACAGTACTTTTATGCTTCAGGACCAAAGGTGGACGGGACAGTTGATCGTAATTCATTGATTCTTGTTGCTGCACCGCCTAAAATTCTAAATGTACGAATCTGTTTCTAATTGATCCCGAGATCAGAATAAGTACTGCTCCATTCCTATGTATTATATGAGTTACAAATGACACAACTGCAACTTAGAGGGTGTTTTAGTTAGGTTGCTCACTTTATACATTTCCAGAAGCTTTCCAGATATCACTATTCTATTTTCACCAAAATGAATTGTGAGGAAGTCCTCACTGACCGATGTATTGTATGTTCTCATACTTATATTGATTACTGAGATATGGGTATGAACTTTGCTTTCACGAATGGAACTCTCTCTTCCAGTTGCTCCTACCTCCAATTGTGATGGGTATCAGTTTTAAATTAAACTTTTCTCGTGTGTTTGATTTTGTAAACAGACTCTCCTGTCTGCGTCAAAATAGAGCGCCACATCTGCCTGAAGCGACACTTCGGTACGCAATCATCAACTTCCGCATTAGACAGTTATCGGCTTTCTGTTTGAAACAGATAAATCCTATATGCTAAGTATTGGAGTTTCTCCGAAACTACCAATCGGATTTTCAAGAACGAAACGTCTTTAAATTTGCCTCATTTACAACTGCGGTACTAGCAGCGGAATTTACTATAGTTTCACTTGAAACAAACGATGCTGATTGCGATAATTCTGTAATGAATGTAGCCATGAAGACTACATGTCGTCTAGAAAGGCCTACCTCACAACTCATGTGCGTCAGAACAGATTTACAATATCTTAAACGGCTCGGGAAATATTTGAGATGAATAGCTTACCTGTGTCTGAGACGGGACGTAATCCGACACCTCCGCGTGGCGCTCTCAAAGGAACAAAAGATTCGCCAGGGAATTCTGCCATACAGCTATACACGCAGCGCCTACGTTAGACCATAAATGACGTGACTGTTTATAAACGGCTCAGAACTGTAACACTGAGACACTACGTGAAACCAACATTAACTGAACTTCGCTAACTCATCCGGGCAAAGCGGCTAAAGAATTCAGGCGCTCCGCTGAAGACATCAGCAGAAGAAGTAAGATACTGAATTTTTCGCCGTGTGGCCTTCCGGGCATACAGATGGGTCCTGTTCCATCCACCGACGAGTTGTGACACGCAGTGCAAGGCATCAAAACTTAAGATCTCCTGCTCGATTCATTAGCTCTCAACCACCGCACACAACACAAACAGTGAAAGGAGTCAATCTATCCTTCCTTTAACATCGATCACGTTCTGCCATCATACACGATATGAGGCGCCGTGAGTTGCTACCATTCTTAGTTTGTACCAGCTTAATCTTAGGTCCATTATCGCGCAGCGTGCCTTGAGGCGAGAATAACACGGTGCTACAGCGGTCGCTTCCGGCGTAAGCTCTAAACAGAGACCGTGCTGCACTGGCGATAATCACGTAGGGACGAACTGAGTCCGCATCTCTCGTTGTGCACAGCCGTGCAGTTGTATCGAGTCGCAAGTGGCACGTACAAAGGTCATTCACTTTTCATTTATTTTGTTGTTTTCATTCGGTCATACGGGCAGTTGTATTTTATGAAATTTCTTAAATTGGGAAATAATACGTTACGTGTCGTCTCAAAATATTATGACCACTTCGGAACGCAACACAATAGCTGTTCTGCATCGCATGGATTAGATAACCCATTGGTAGGTTTTCGGAAGTATATGGCACCGGATGTCTACACATACGTCACGCAGTTGGCGTGAATTAAAGGCCGGTGGACTGTGGGCGCAAAATTGGCGCCCGATAGCGCCACAGATGCGTTACATCGAGATCACACGAGGCGACTTTAGTTGTTGAGACACAAATGTGAGCTCACCGTCATGTTTCCGAAACCAGATTTTCACGATTCTGCCCTTGTGACACCGACAGTTATTCTGCTGGAAGATACCGTAACTGTTGGGGGTGATATTAAGCGCGAAGTTTTGCTGCTGGCATGTAATGATGTTCACTTAGTCCGTACCTGACATGGCGTCTTTGATTACTTACACACGTTTCACGGAAGCACAAATGAATCGTCTCGTAGCATAATTGAGCAGATGCTCGCCTGGATGACAGCATATCCAGACGCGGCCAGCAACTTTATAAAATAACAAAAGTAGTTCATTCGATCCCTTAAGACGGCTCCACTGACGCACGGACAGTTCTCAGTAACCCCACGGCTACAGTAGTAGTGGGGTCAGCACGGGAACACGCTGGGGTTGTCTGCTGTGGAGCACCATGTTCGGTAGTAACAGCTGAACAGTGTATCGAAGCACTTCTGCCTGCGCACCAGAATGATAGCCCGACCCGCGACAGTTCGCCGCCTTGCGGACGAGGCTGCGACCTCCACGTTGTGTGACGGTAGGCGGGAGGCGCCAGTCCAGCACACTGCCGCTACTCGTGGTTTCGCCAGCCTTCCACCACTTGTCACACATCCTCACGACAGCGGCACGCGAATACAGGACCAGCTTCCCCGTTCCCGAGGTGCTCGTTAGCCGGTCCCTGGTCGTAACAGTCTGCCCGCCAGGCAACTTTCATTGTCGTGGTGGCCAGTATCAGAAGGTTTCGGCTGATGAGAGCACGTTAACGGGGGTAGGACGTCAAACGGGCCGACTTCCAGAAGTAGAGGCACCACAGGACATTTTAATTTCCACTGTCTATACTTTTACAAATAAATTCATAAAACTTTGTCACCATGACCAGGAAGGATTCAGAATTCACACTCATAGCAGTGCAAGTTCAAAAACACGAAAAAATAATATTTTTTAAACGTGAAATTTCACGATTTTTTTAATTTACTGTTGGCTGCATTTGTTGCTATAGGTACAATTTTCTTCATAAGTAAGGGAGATTCTTCGATGAATTTTGCACAGCTTACAAACCATACTTATAGGTGTATGAAACTCTAGAATTTATTTAATCTATGGAAAAATGAATGGGCTGTTACGTTGTAAACTTTGTGTTTAGAGAAAACTCGAATTTTATAGTTAATTATCTCAATTTTTACCACAGTTTTTAACAGATTTGGGAAATTCTAGAGTTTCATACACCTTTAAGTATGGTTTGTATGCTGTGCAAAATTCATCGAAGAATCTCTCTTACTTATGAAGAAAAGTGTACCTACAGCAACAAATGCAGCCAATACAAAGTGAAAAAATGATGAAATTTCACATGTAAAAAAAATTGTTTTGTTATGTTTTTGAATTTCCTCTGCTATGAGTGTGAATCCTCAATCCTTCCTGGTCATGCTAACGAAGTTTTATGAATTTATTTGTGAAAGTATAGACAGTGTAAATGAAAATGTCCTGTGGTGCCTCTCCTGCTCCAAGGCGGC